>NW_028123942.1:0-1251770 GCF_965194805.1 Balaenoptera borealis | reverse complement strand
CAAGAATATATCTGACTAGTAATAATCTTAAAACCTATGTATTGATATCTCTCTGTTAGTGTGTCAAGTGGGTGTAAAGCGGCATAAACACAGCAGTGAAAAGCAGCTAAACCCCATTATAAAAATAAATTACTTTGAAAAACCCGTGAAACAAAGACAGTGAAAGAGAGCGAAATTCTTACACAATGCGTTCAGGGGCTGTGATGCAACCTGGATTGACCATATCTAGACCCACAGCTGGATGAGACATAAGGGTGGACACTCTTGGGGCTGAGAGGTTTGGTGAGGTTGGGTGAGCAAACGCAGACCCTTTAAAGTAATACTGCGTGGTACCGATCGCATGGGTCCCAAATCTCCAGGTTCAAGGGCATCTTCCTACATTGAAAACATGCATGAGATACCCAGAAGATGGTACACCGTGTGATGGGGAAAGGTTTCTAAAACGCACCTCATTTCTCATCTGCTTGTGCCCGGGTTCGCCATTCCAGCCACTTTACTAGCAATCTCCCTCCTTGGAGCATCAGCACCTTTAACCTCCTGTTCCGTACAGGTTGCAATTTGTACTGAGGATGAACGGGAAGACGTGGAACCAATGAAAGACTAGCTCTTGGTGTTGGGACAGGCACAGGTCACTCTATTTTCCCATCAGGAAGAAGAATTAACCACAGGCTCAGCCTGCCCCCCGGAACCAGAACAGGGCCTGAAGCCATCCTGCGCTTTTGCGGCCAGCTCCCTAAAAAGCGAGTTGTAAATTGGAGGTTCAGGGCACTGCAATTCACAAACCTGCAGAGTTATAAATGATAACTCTCATCCACAAATATATTGAGGGAAGGCAAAGAAGAGGATTTGAAATCAAGGCAGAATTGCAGGAAACAGATTTCAGGAGGTAGATTCGAATCGCCTTTAAAGCACATGAAAAGCGGCAAAACGTTGACAATGATGCCCTTGGCCAAAAAGGGCGTATGCGTTTTTTCCTGAATATATTCAGGAAAAAACGCATACGCCCTTTTTGGCCAACCAAGCAACCTGGAAAGGCAAATCAGCGCTACAAAGATGTCTCGCTTCCCATCAGTCAAAAGGGCCATGCTGAAAAAAGTGTCAAAACCAGAAATGCAGGACAGGCCATGGAGAAATGGGAGCCTTGCTACACTGATGGGCGGGATGTAAATTGTCAACAGCCACTCTGGAGAAGTGTACGGTGAGTCCTGAAACGTCTAAAAAGCAAAGCTTAGGGAGCATAGGGCACTTCCACTCATGGGGGTATAAATTGGGAAAATTAAAAATCAGCAAGACACAAGCACCCCAAAGTTTAGGGCTGCTCTGTTGACAAGGACCTCCACTTCATTCCACCTTCAATATCCCAGGAAAGAGAAAAATGGATAAAGAAGTTGTGGTCCTTATGTACAATGGAATATCACTCAGCCATGAAATCAATGTCATAAGGCTAGTAGCAGCATGATGAGTGGATTTAGGTACGACGATTCTAAGTGAAATAAGTCACACAGAAAAGGACACTTCTCATAAGGTATCACTGATAGAGGGAATGTAAAAACCGTTACACTTGAACTGAATTACAAAACAGAACAGAGTCACACATGCAGAAAACACACTATGGCTGCTTAACGGGAAAGGTGAGGTGGGGTGATACATAAAACAAGGGTTTCAAATTAGCTCAGATACCGTTCCATAAACCCAATATGTACTAGACAAGACCTACTCCTTGCTCAGAGAACTGGACTCAACACGCTCTATTCACCGCACAAGAATATATCTGACTAGTAATAATCTTAAAACCTATGTATTGATATCTCTCTGTTAGTGTGTCAAGTGGGTGTAAAGCGGCATAAACACAGCAGTGAAAAGCAGCTAAACCCCATTATAAAAATAAATTACTTTGAAAAACCCGTGAAACAAAGACAGTGAAAGAGAGCGAAATTCTTACACAATGCGTTCAGGGGCTGTGATGCAACCTGGATTGACCATATCTAGACCCACAGCTGGATGAGACATAAGGGTGGACACTCTTGGGGCTGAGAGGTTTGGTGAGGTTGGGTGAGCAAACGCAGACCCTTTAAAGTAATACTGCGTGGTACCGATCGCATGGGTCCCAAATCTCCAGGTTCAAGGGCATCTTCCTACATCGAAAACATGCATGAGATACCCAGAAGATGGTACACCGTGTGATGGGGAAAGGTTTCTAAAACGCACCTCATTTCTCATCTGCTTGTGCCCGGGTTCGCCATTCCAGCCACTTTACTAGCAATCTCCCTCCTTGGAGCATCAGCACCTTTAACCTCCTGTTCCGTACAGGTTGCAATTTGTACTGAGGATGAACGGGAAGACGTGGAACCAATGAAAGACTAGCTCTTGGTGTTGGGACAGGCACAGGTCACTCTATTTTCCCATCAGGAAGAAGAATTAACCACAGGCTCAGCCTGCCCCCCGGAACCAGAACAGGGCCTGAAGCCATCCTGCGCTTTTGCGGCCAGCTCCCTAAAAAGCGAGTTGTAAATTGGAGGTTCAGGGCACTGCAATTCACAAACCTGCAGAGTTATAAATGATAACTCTCATCCACAAATATATTGAGGGAAGGCAAAGAAGAGGATTAGAAATCAAGGCAGAATTGCAGGAAACAGATTTCAGGAGGTAGATTCGAATCCCCTTTAAAGCACATGAAAAGCGGCAAAACGTTGACAATGATGCCCTTGGCCAAAAAGGGCGTATGCGTTTTTTCCTGAATATATTCAGGAAAAAACGCATACGCCCTTTTTGGCCAACCAAGCAACCTGGAAAGGCAAATCAGCGCTACAAAGATGTCTCACTTCCCATTGGTCAAAAGGGCCATGCTGAAAAAAGTGTCAAAACCAGAAATGCAGGACAGGCCATGGAGAAATGAGAGCCTTGCTACACTGATGGGCGGGATGTAAATTGTCAACAGCCACTCTGAAGAAGTGTACGGTGAGTCCTGAAACGTCTAAAAAGCAAAGCTTAGAGAGCATAGGGCACTTCCACTCATGGGGGCATAAATTGGGAAAATTAAAAATCAGCAAGACACAAGCACCCCAAAGTTTAGGGCTGCTCTGTTGACAAGGACCTCCACTTCATTCCACCTTCAATATCCCAGGAAAGAGAAAAATGGATAAAGAAGTTGTGGTCCTTATGTACAATGGAATATCACTCAGCCGTGAAATCAATGTCATAAGGCTAGTAGCAGCATGATGAGTGGATTTAGGTACGACGACTCTAAGTGAAATAAGTCACACAGCAAAGGACACTTCTCATAAGGTATCACTTATAGAGGGAATGTAAAAACCGTTACACTTGAACTGAATTACAAAACAGAACAGAGTCACACATGCAGAAAACACACTATGGCTGCTTAACGGGAAAGGTGAGGTGGGGTGATACATAAAACAAGGGTTTCAAATTAGCTCAGATACCGTTCCATAAACCCAATATGTAATAGACAAGACCTACTCCTTGCTCAGAGAACTGGACTCAACACGCCCTATTCACCGCACACGAATATATCTGACTAGTAATAATCTTAAAACCTATGTATTGATATGTCTCTGTTAGTGTGTCAAGTGGGTAAAAAGCGGCATAAACACAGCAGTGAAAAGCAGCTAAACCCCATTATAAAAATAAATTACTTTGAAAAACCCATGAAACAAAGACAGTGAAAGAGAGAGAAATTCTTACACAATGCGTTCAGGGGCTGTGATGCAACCTGGATTGACCATATCTAGACCCACAGCTGGATGAGACATAAGGGTGGACACTGTTGCGGCTGAGAGGTTTGGTGAGGTTGGGTGAGCAAACGCAGACCCTTTAAAGTAATACTGCGTGGTACCCATCGCATGGGTCCCAAATCTCCAGGTTCCAGGGCATCTTCCTACATCGAAAACATGCATGAGATACCCAGAAGATGGTACACCGTGTGATGGGGAAAGGTTTCTAAAACGCACCTCATTTCTCATCTGCTTGTGCCCGGGTTCCCCATTCCAGCCACTTAACTAGCAATCTCCCTCCTTGGAGCATCAGCACCTTTAACCTCCTGTTCCGTACAGGTTGCAATTTGTACTGAGGATGAACGGGAAGACGTGGAACCAATGAAAGACTAGCTCTTGGTGTTGGGACAGGCACAGGTCACTCTATTTTCCCATCAGGAAGAAGAATTAACCACAGGCTCAGCCTGCCCCCCGGAACCAGAACAGGGCCTGAAGCCATCCTGCGCTTTTGCGGCCAGCTCCCTAAAAAGCGAGTTGTAAAATGGAGGTTCAGGGCACTGCAATTCACAAACCTGCAGAGTTATAAATGATAACTCTCATCCACAAATATATTGAGGGAAGGCAAAGAAGAGGATTTGAAATCAAGGCAGAATTGCAGGAAACAGATTTCAGGAGGTAGATTCGAATCGCCTTTAAAGCACATGAAAAGCGGCAAAACGTTGACAATGATGCCCTTGGCCAAAAAGGGCGTATGCGTTTTTTCCTGAATATATTCAGGAAAAAACGCATACGCCCTTTTTGGCCAACCAAGCAACCTGGAAAGGCAAATCAGCGCTACAAAGATGTCTCGCTTCCCATCGGTCAAAAGGGCCATGCTGAAAAAAGTGTCAAAACCAGAAATGCAGGACAGGCCATGGAGAAATGGGAGCCTTGCTACACTGATGGGCGGGATGTAAATTGTCAACAGCCACTCTGGAGAAGTGTACGGTGAGTCCTGAAACGTCTAAAAAGCAAAGCTTAGAGAGCATAGGGCACTTCCACTCATGGGGGTATAAATTGGGAAAATGAAAAATCAGCAAGACACAAGCACCCCAAAGTTTAGGGCTGCTCTGTTGACAAGGACCTCCACTTCATTCCACCTTCAATATCCCAGGAAAGAGAAAAATGGATAAAGAAGTTGTGGTCCTTATATACAATGGAATATCACTCAGCCATGAAATCAATGTCATAAGGCTAGTAGCAGCATGATGAGTGGATTTAGGTACGACGATTCTAAGTGAAATAAGTCACACAGAAAAGGACACTTCTCATAAGGTATCACTGATAGAGGGAATGTAAAAACCGTTACACTTGAACTGAATTACAAAACAGAACAGAATCACACATGCAGAAAACACACTATGGCTGCTTAACGGGAAAGGTGAGGTGGGGTGATACATAAAACAAGGGTTTCAAATTAGATCAGATACCGTTCCATAAAACCAATATGTAATAGACAAGACCTACTCCTTGCTCAGAGAACTGGACTCAACACGCCCTATTCACCGCACACGAATATATCTGACTAGTAATAATCTTAAAACCTATGTATTGATATCTCTCTGTTAGTGTGTCAAGTGGGTGTAAAGCGGCATAAACACAGCAGTGAAAAGCAGCTAAACCCCATTATAAAAATAAATTACTTTGAAAAACCCATGAAACAAAGACAGTGAAAGAGAGCGAAATTCTTACACAATGCGTTCAGGGGCTGTGATGCAACCTCGATTGACCATATCTAGACCCACAGCTGGATGAGACATAAGGGTGGACACTCTTGGGGCTGAGAGGTTTGGTGAGGTTGGGTGAGCAAACGCAGACCCTTTAAAGTAATACTGCGTGGTACCGATCGCATGGGTCCCAAATCTCCAGGTTCAAGGGCATCTTCCTACATCGAAAACATGCCTGAGATACCCAGAAGATGGTACACCGTGTGATGGGGAAAGGTTTCTGAAACGCACCTCATTTCTCATCTGCTTGTGCCCGGGTTCGCCATTCCAGCCACTTAACTAGCAATCTCCCTCCTTGGAGCATCAGCACCTTTAACCTCCTGTTCCGTACAGGTTGCAATTTGTACTGAGGATGAACGGGAAGACGTGGAACCAATGAAAGACTAGCTCTTGGTGTTGGGACAGGCACAGGTCACTCTATTTTCCCATCAGGAAGAAGAATTAACCACAGGCTCAGCCTGCCCCCCGGAACCAGAACAGGGCCTGAAGCCATCCTGCGCTTTTGCGGCCAGCTCCCTAAAAAGCGAGTTGTAAAATGGAGGTTCAGGGCACTGCAATTCACAAACCTGCAGAGTTATAAATGATAACTCTCATCCACAAATATATTGAGGGAAGGCAAAGAAGAGGATTTGAAATCAAGGCAGAATTGCAGGAAACAGATTTCAGGAGGTAGATTCGAATCGCCTTTAAAGCACATGAAAAGCGGCAAAACGTTGACAATGATGCCCTTGGCCAAAAAGGGCGTATGCCTTTTTTCCTGAATATATTCAGGAAAAAACGCATACGCCCTTTTTGGCCAACCAAGCAACCTGGAAAGGCAAATCAGCGCTACAAAGATGTCTCGCTTCCCATCAGTCAAAAGGGCCATGCTGAAAAAAGTGTCAAAACCAGAAATGCAGGACAGGCCATGGAGAAATGGGAGCCTTGCTACACTGATGGGCGGGATGTAAATTGTCAACAGCCACTCTGGAGAAGTGTACGGTGAGTCCTGAAACGTCTAAAAAGCAAAGCTTAGGGAGCATAGGGCACTTCCACTCATGGGGGTATAAATTGGGAAAATTAAAAATCAGCAAGACACAAGCACCCCAAAGTTTAGGGCTGCTCTGTTGACAAGGACCTCCACTTCATTCCACCTTCAATATCCCAGGAAAGAGAAAAATGGATAAAGAAGTTGTGGTCCTTATGTACAATGGAATATCACTCAGCCATGAAATCAATGTCATAAGGCTAGTAGCAGCATGATGAGTGGATTTAGGTACGACGATTCTAAGTGAAATAAGTCACACAGAAAAGGACACTTCTCATAAGGTATCACTGATAGAGGGAATGTAAAAACCGTTACACTTGAACTGAATTACAAAACAGAACAGAGTCACACATGCAGAAAACACACTATGGCTGCTTAACGGGAAAGGTGAGGTGGGGTGATACATAAAACAAGGGTTTCAAATTAGCTCAGATACCGTTCCATAAACCCAATATGTACTAGACAAGACCTACTCCTTGCTCAGAGAACTGGACTCAACACGCTCTATTCACCGCACAAGAATATATCTGACTAGTAATAATCTTAAAACCTATGTATTGATATCTCTCTGTTAGTGTGTCAAGTGGGTGTAAAGCGGCATAAACACAGCAGTGAAAAGCAGCTAAACCCCATTATAAAAATAAATTACTTTGAAAAACCCGTGAAACAAAGACAGTGAAAGAGAGCGAAATTCTTACACAATGCGTTCAGGGGCTGTGATGCAACCTGGATTGACCATATCTAGACCCACAGCTGGATGAGACATAAGGGTGGACACTCTTGGGGCTGAGAGGTTTGGTGAGGTTGGGTGAGCAAACGCAGACCCTTTAAAGTAATACTGCGTGGTACCGATCGCATGGGTCCCAAATCTCCAGGTTCAAGGGCATCTTCCTACATCGAAAACATGCATGAGATACCCAGAAGATGGTACACCGTGTGATGGGGAAAGGTTTCTAAAACGCACCTCATTTCTCATCTGCTTGTGCCCGGGTTCGCCATTCCAGCCACTTTACTAGCAATCTCCCTCCTTGGAGCATCAGCACCTTTAACCTCCTGTTCCGTACAGGTTGCAATTTGTACTGAGGATGAACGGGAAGACGTGGAACCAATGAAAGACTAGCTCTTGGTGTTGGGACAGGCACAGGTCACTCTATTTTCCCATCAGGAAGAAGAATTAACCACAGGCTCAGCCTGCCCCCCGGAACCAGAACAGGGCCTGAAGCCATCCTGCGCTTTTGCGGCCAGCTCCCTAAAAAGCGAGTTGTAAATTGGAGGTTCAGGGCACTGCAATTCACAAACCTGCAGAGTTATAAATGATAACTCTCATCCACAAATATATTGAGGGAAGGCAAAGAAGAGGATTAGAAATCAAGGCAGAATTGCAGGAAACAGATTTCAGGAGGTAGATTCGAATCCCCTTTAAAGCACATGAAAAGCGGCAAAACGTTGACAATGATGCCCTTGGCCAAAAAGGGCGTATGCGTTTTTTCCTGAATATATTCAGGAAAAAACGCATACGCCCTTTTTGGCCAACCAAGCAACCTGGAAAGGCAAATCAGCGCTACAAAGATGTCTCACTTCCCATTGGTCAAAAGGGCCATGCTGAAAAAAGTGTCAAAACCAGAAATGCAGGACAGGCCATGGAGAAATGAGAGCCTTGCTACACTGATGGGCGGGATGTAAATTGTCAACAGCCACTCTGAAGAAGTGTACGGTGAGTCCTGAAACGTCTAAAAAGCAAAGCTTAGAGAGCATAGGGCACTTCCACTCATGGGGGCATAAATTGGGAAAATTAAAAATCAGCAAGACACAAGCACCCCAAAGTTTAGGGCTGCTCTGTTGACAAGGACCTCCACTTCATTCCACCTTCAATATCCCAGGAAAGAGAAAAATGGATAAAGAAGTTGTGGTCCTTATGTACAATGGAATATCACTCAGCCGTGAAATCAATGTCATAAGGCTAGTAGCAGCATGATGAGTGGATTTAGGTACGACGACTCTAAGTGAAATAAGTCACACAGCAAAGGACACTTCTCATAAGGTATCACTTATAGAGGGAATGTAAAAACCGTTACACTTGAACTGAATTACAAAACAGAACAGAGTCACACATGCAGAAAACACACTATGGCTGCTTAACGGGAAAGGTGAGGTGGGGTGATACATAAAACAAGGGTTTCAAATTAGCTCAGATACCGTTCCATAAACCCAATATGTAATAGACAAGACCTACTCCTTGCTCAGAGAACTGGACTCAACACGCCCTATTCACCGCACAAGAATATATCTGACTAGTAATAATCTTAAAACCTATGTATTGATATCTCTCTGTTAGTGTGTCAAGTGGGTAAAAAGCGGCATAAACACAGCAGTGAAAAGCAGCTAAACCCCATTATAAAAATAAATTACTTTGAAAAACCCATGAAACAAAGACAGTGAAAGAGAGAGAAATTCTTACACAATGCGTTCAGGGGCTGTGATGCAACCTGGATTGACCATATCTAGACCCACAGCTGGATGAGACATAAGGGTGGACACTGTTGCGGCTGAGAGGTTTGGTGAGGTTGGGTGAGCAAACGCAGACCCTTTAAAGTAATACTGCGTGGTACCCATCGCATGGGTCCCAAATCTCCAGGTTCCAGGGCATCTTCCTACATCGAAAACATGCATGAGATACCCAGAAGATGGTACACCGTGTGATGGGGAAAGGTTTCTAAAACGCACCTCATTTCTCATCTGCTTGTGCCCGGGTTCCCCATTCCAGCCACTTAACTAGCAATCTCCCTCCTTGGAGCATCAGCACCTTTAACCTCCTGTTCCGTACAGGTTGCAATTTGTACTGAGGATGAACGGGAAGACGTGGAACCAATGAAAGACTAGCTCTTGGTGTTGGGACAGGCACAGGTCACTCTATTTTCCCATCAGGAAGAAGAATTAACCACAGGCTCAGCCTGCCCCCCGGAACCAGAACAGGGCCTGAAGCCATCCTGCGCTTTTGCGGCCAGCTCCCTAAAAAGCGAGTTGTAAAATGGAGGTTCAGGGCACTGCAATTCACAAACCTGCAGACTTATAAATGATAACTCTCATCCACAAATATATTGAGGGAAGGCAAAGAAGAGGATTTGAAATCAAGGCAGAATTGCAGGAAACAGATTTCAGGAGGTAGATTCGAATCGCCTTTAAAGCACATGAAAAGCGGCAAAACGTTGACAATGATGCCCTTGGCCAAAAAGGGCGTATGCGTTTTTTCCTGAATATATTCAGGAAAAAACGCATACGCCCTTTTTGGCCAACCAAGCAACCTGGAAAGGCAAATCAGCGCTACAAAGATGTCTCGCTTCCCATCGGTCAAAAGGGCCATGCTGAAAAAAGTGTCAAAACCAGAAATGCAGGACAGGCCATGGAGAAATGGGAGCCTTGCTACACTGATGGGCGGGATGTAAATTGTCAACAGCCACTCTGGAGAAGTGTACGGTGAGTCCTGAAACGTCTAAAAAGCAAAGCTTAGAGAGCATAGGGCACTTCCACTCATGGGGGTATAAATTGGGAAAATGAAAAATCAGCAAGACACAAGCACCCCAAAGTTTAGGGCTGCTCTGTTGACAAGGACCTCCACTTCATTCCACCTTCAATATCCCAGGAAAGAGAAAAATGGATAAAGAAGTTGTGGTCCTTATATACAATGGAATATCACTCAGCCATGAAATCAATGTCATAAGGCTAGTAGCAGCATGATGAGTGGATTTAGGTACGACGATTCTAAGTGAAATAAGTCACACAGAAAAGGACACTTCTCATAAGGTATCACTGATAGAGGGAATGTAAAAACCGTTACACTTGAACTGAATTACAAAACAGAACAGAATCACACATGCAGAAAACACACTATGGCTGCTTAACGGGAAAGGTGAGGTGGGGTGATACATAAAACAAGGGTTTCAAATTAGATCAGATACCGTTCCATAAAACCAATATGTAATAGACAAGACCTACTCCTTGCTCAGAGAACTGGACTCAACACGCCCTATTCACCGCACACGAATATATCTGACTAGTAATAATCTTAAAACCTATGTATTGATATCTCTCTGTTAGTGTGTCAAGTGGGTGTAAAGCGGCATAAACACAGCAGTGAAAAGCAGCTAAACCCCATTATAAAAATAAATTACTTTGAAAAACCCATGAAACAAAGACAGTGAAAGAGAGCGAAATTCTTACACAATGCGTTCAGGGGCTGTGATGCAACCTCGATTGACCATATCTAGACCCACAGCTGGATGAGACATAAGGGTGGACACTCTTGGGGCTGAGAGGTTTGGTGAGGTTGGGTGAGCAAACGCAGACCCTTTAAAGTAATACTGCGTGGTACCGATCGCATGGGTCCCAAATCTCCAGGTTCAAGGGCATCTTCCTACATCGAAAACATGCCTGAGATACCCAGAAGATGGTACACCGTGTGATGGGGAAAGGTTTCTGAAACGCACCTCATTTCTCATCTGCTTGGGCCCGGGTTCGCCATTCCAGCCACTTAACTAGCAATCTCCCTCCTTGGAGCATCAGCACCTTTAACCTCCTGTTCCGTACAGGTTGCAATTTGTACTGAGGATGAACGGGAAGACGTGGAACCAATGAAAGACTAGCTCTTGGTGTTGGGACAGGCACAGGTCACTCTATTTTCCCATCAGGAAGAAGAATTAACCACAGGCTCAGCCTGCCCCCCGGAACCAGAACAGGGCCTGAAGCCATCCTGCGCTTTTGCGGCCAGCTCCCTAAAAAGCGAGTTGTAAAATGGAGGTTCAGGGCACTGCAATTCACAAACCTGCAGAGTTATAAATGATAACTCTCATCCACAAATATATTGAGGGAAGGCAAAGAAGAGGATTTGAAATCAAGGCAGAATTGCAGGAAACAGATTTCAGGAGGTAGATTCGAATCGCCTTTAAAGCACATGAAAAGCGGCAAAACGTTGACAATGATGCCCTTGGCCAAAAAGGGCGTATGCCTTTTTTCCTGAATATATTCAGGAAAAAACGCATACGCCCTTTTTGGCCAACCAAGCAACCTGGAAAGGCAAATCAGCGCTACAAAGATGTCTCGCTTCCCATCGGTCAAAAGGGCCATGCTGAAAAAAGTGTCAAAACCAGAAACGCAGGACAGGCCATGGAGAAATGGGAGCCTTGCTACACTGATGGGCGGGATGTAAATTGTCAACAGCCACTCTGGAGAAGCGTACGGTGAGTCCTGAAACGTCTAAAAAGCAAAGCTTAGAGAGCATAGGGCATTTCCACTCATGGGGGTATAAATTGGGAAAATGAAAAATCAGCAAGACACAAGCACCCCAAAGTTTAGGGCTGCTCTGTTGACAAGGACCTCCACTTCATTCCACCTTCAATATCCCAGGAAAGAGAAAAATGGATAAAGAAGTTGTGGTCCTTATGTACAATGGAATATCACTCAGCCGTGAAATCAATGTCATAAGGCTAGTAGCAGCATGATGAGTGGATTTAGGTACGACGACTCTAAGTGAAATAAGTCACACAGAAAAGGACACTTCTCATAAGGTATCACTTATAGAGGGAATGTAAAAACCGTTACACTTGAACTGAATTACAAAACAGAACAGAGTCACACATGCAGAAAACACACTATGGCTGCTTCACGGGAAAGGTGAGGTGGGGTGATACATAAAACAAGGGTTTCAAATTAGCTCAGATACCGTTCCATAAACCCAATATGTAATAGACAAGACCTACTCCTTGCTCAGAGAACTGGACTCAACACGCCCTATTCACCGCACACGAATATATCTGACTAGTAATAATCTTAAAACCTATGTATTGATATCTCTCTGTTAGTGTGTCAAGTGGGTGTAAAGCGGCATAAACACAGCAGTGAAAAGCAGCTAAACCCCATTATAAAAATAAATTACTTTGAAAAACCCATGAAACAAAGACAGTGAAAGAGAGCGAAATTCTTACACAATGCGTTCAGGGGCTGTGATGCAACCTGGATTGACCATATCTAGACCCACAGCTGGATGAGACATAAGGGTGGACACTCTTGGGGCTGAGAGGTTTGGTGAGGTTGGGTGAGCAAACGCAGACCCTTTAAAGTAATACTGCGTGGTACCGATCGCATGGGTCCCAAATCTCCAGGTTCAAGGGCATCTTCCTACATCGAAAACATGCATGAGATACCCAGAAGATGGTACACCGTGTGATGGGGAAAGGTTTCTGAAACGCACCTCATTTCTCATCTGCTTGTGCCCGGGTTCGCCATTCCAGCCACTTAACTAGCAATCTCCCTCCTTGGAGCATCAGCACCTTTAACCTCCTGTTCCGTACAGGTTGCAATTTGTACTGAGGATGAACGGGAAGACGTGGAACCAATGAAAGACTAGCTCTTGGTGTTGGGACAGGCACAGGTCACTCTATTTTCCCATCAGGAAGAAGAATTAACCACAGGCTCAGCCTGCCCCCCGGAACCAGAACAGGGCCTGAAGCCATCCTGCGCTTTTGCGGCCAGCTCCCTAAAAAGCGAGTTGTAAAATGGAGGTTCAGGGCACTGCAATTCACAAACCTGCAGACTTATAAATGATAACTCTCATCCACAAATATATTGAGGGAAGGCAAAGAAGAGGATTTGAAATCAAGGCAGAATTGCAGGAAACAGATTTCAGGAGGTAGATTCGAATCGCCTTTAAAGCACATGAAAAGCGGCAAAACGTTGACAATGATGCCCTTGGCCAAAAAGGGCGTATGCGTTTTTTCCTGAATATATTCAGGAAAAAACGCATACGCCCTTTTTGGCCAACCAAGCAACCTGGAAAGGCAAATCAGCGCTACAAAGATGTCTCGCTTCCCATCGGTCAAAAGGGCCATGCTGAAAAAAGTGTCAAAACCAGAAACGCAGGACAGGCCATGGAGAAATGGGAGCCTTGCTACACTGATGGGCGGGATGTAAATTGTCAACAGCCACTCTGGAGAAGTGTACGGTGAGTCCTGAAACGTCTAAAAAGCAAAGCTTAGGGAGCATAGGGCACTTCCACTCATGGGGGTATAAATTGGGAAAATTAAAAATCAGCAAGACACAAGCACCCCAAAGTTTAGGGCTGCTCTGTTGACAAGGACCTCCACTTCATTCCACCTTCAATATCCCAGGAAAGAGAAAAATGGATAAAGAAGTTGTGGTCCTTATGTACAATGGAATATCACTCAGCCATGAAATCAATGTCATAAGGCTAGTAGCAGCATGATGAGTGGATTTAGGTACGACGATTCTAAGTGAAATAAGTCACACAGAAAAGGACACTTCTCATAAGGTATCACTGATAGAGGGAATGTAAAAACCGTTACACTTGAACTGAATTACAAAACAGAACAGAGTCACACATGCAGAAAACACACTATGGCTGCTTAACGGGAAAGGTGAGGTGGGGTGATACATAAAACAAGGGTTTCAAATTAGCTCAGATACCGTTCCATAAACCCAATATGTAATAGACAAGACCTACTCCTTGCTCAGAGAACTGGACTCAACACGCCCTATTCACCGCACCAGAATATATCTGACTAGTAATAATCTTAAAACCTATGTATTGATATCTCTCTGTTAGTGTGTCAAGTGGGTGTAAAGCGGCATAAACACAGCAGTGAAAAGCAGCTAAACCCCATTATAAAAATAAATTACTTTGAAAAACCCATGAAACAAAGACAGTGAAAGAGAGCGAAATTCTTACACAATGCGTTCAGGGGCTGTGATGCAACCTGGATTGACCATATCTAGACCCACAGCTGGATGAGACATAAGGGTGGACACTCTTGGGGCTGAGAGGTTTGGTGAGGTTGGGTGAGCAAACGCAGACCCTTTAAAGTAATACTGCGTGGTACCGATCGCATGGGTCCCAAATCTCCAGGTTCAAGGGCATCTTCCTACATCGAAAACATGCATGAGATACCCAGAAGATGGTACACCGTGTGATGGGGAAAGGTTTCTGAAACGCACCTCATTTCTCATCTGCTTGTGCCCGGGTTCGCCATTCCAGCCACTTAACTAGCAATCTCCCTCCTTGGAGCATCAGCACCTTTAACCTCCTGTTCCGTACAGGTTGCAATTTGTACTGAGGATGAACGGGAAGACGTGGAACCAATGAAAGACTAGCTCTTGGTGTTGGGACAGGCACAGGTCACTCTATTTTCCCATCAGGAAGAAGAATTAACCACAGGCTCAGCCTGCCCCCCGGAACCAGAACAGGGCCTGAAGCCATCCTGCGCTTTTGCGGCCAGCTCCCTAAAAAGCGAGTTGTAAAATGGAGGTTCAGGGCACTGCAATTCACAAACCTGCAGAGTTATAAATGATAACTCTCATCCACAAATATATTGAGGGAAGGCAAAGAAGAGGATTTGAAATCAAGGCAGAATTGCAGGAAACAGATTTCAGGAGGTAGATTCGAATCGCCTTTAAAGCACATGAAAAGCGGCAAAACGTTGACAATGATGCCCTTGGCCAAAAAGGGCGTATGCGTTTTTTCCTGAATATATTCAGGAAAAAACGCATACGCCCTTTTTGGCCAACCAAGCAACCTGGAAAGGCAAATCAGCGCTACAAAGATGTCTCGCTTCCCATCGGTCAAAAGGGCCATGCTGAAAAAAGTGTCAAAACCAGAAACGCAGGACAGGCCATGGAGAAATGGGAGCCTTGCTACACTGATGGGCGGGATGTAAATTGTCAACAGCCACTCTGGAGAAGCGTACGGTGAGTCCTGAAACGTCTAAAAAGCAAAGCTTAGAGAGCATAGGGCACTTCCACTCATGGGGGTATAAATTGGGAAAATGAAAAATCAGCAAGACACAAGCACCCCAAAGTTTAGGGCTGCTCTGTTGACAAGGACCTCCACTTCATTCCACCTTCAATATCCCAGGAAAGAGAAAAATGGATAAAGAAGTTGTGGTCCTTATGTACAATGGAATATCACTCAGCCGTGAAATCAATGTCATAAGGCTAGTAGCAGCATGATGAGTGGATTTAGGTACGACGACTCTAAGTGAAATAAGTCACACAGAAAAGGACACTTCTCATAAGGTATCACTTATAGAGGGAATGTAAAAACCGTTACACTTGAACTGAATTACAAAACAGAACAGAGTCACACATGCAGAAAACACACTTTGGCTGCTTCACGGGAAAGGTGAGGTGGGGTGATACATAAAACAAGGGTTTCAAATTAGCTCAGATACCGTTCCATAAACCCAATATGTAATAGACAAGACCTACTCCTTGCTCAGAGAACTGGACTCAACACGCCCTATTCACCGCACACGAATATATCTGACTAGTAATAATCTTAAAACCTATGTATTGATATGTCTCTGTTAGTGTGTCAAGTGGGTAAAAAGCGGCATAAACACAGCAGTGAAAAGCAGCTAAACCCCATTATAAAAATAAATGACTTTGAAAAACCCATGAAACAAAGACAGTGAAAGAGAGAGAAATTCTTACACAATGCGTTCAGGGGCTGTGATGCAACCTGGATTGACCATATCTAGACCCACAGCTGGATGAGACATAAGGGTGGACACTGTTGCGGCTGAGAGGTTTGGTGAGGTTGGGTGAGCAAACGCAGACCCTTTAAAGTAATACTGCGTGGTACCCATTGCATGGGTCCCAAATCTCCAGGTTGAAGGGCATCTTCCTACATCGAAAACATGCATGAGATACCCAGAAGATGGTACACCGTGTGATGGGGAAAGGTTTCTAAAACGCACCTCATTTCTCATCTGCTTGTGCCCGGGTTCGCCATTCCAGCCACTTAACTAGCAATCTCCCTCCTTGGAGCATCAGCACCTTTAACCTCCTGTTCCGTACAGGTTGCAATTTGTACTGAGGATGAACGGGAAGACGTGGAACCAATGAAAGACTAGCTCTTGGTGTTGGGACAGGCACAGGTCACTCTATTTTCCCATCAGGAAGAAGAATTAACCACAGGCTCAGCCTGCCCCCCGGAACCAGAACAGGGCCTGAAGCCATCCTGCGCTTTTGCGGCCAGCTCCCTAAAAAGCGAGTTGTAAAATGGAGGTTCAGGGCACTGCAATTCACAAACCTGCAGAGTTATAAATGATAACTCTCATCCACAAATATATTGAGGGAAGGCAAAGAAGAGGATTTGAAATCAAGGCAGAATTGCAGGAAACAGATTTCAGGAGGTAGATTCGAATCGCCTTTAAAGCACATGAAAAGCGGCAAAACGTTGACAATGATGCCCTTGGCCAAAAAGGGCGTATGCGTTTTTTCCTGAATATATTCAGGAAAAAACGCATACGCCCTTTTTGGCCAACCAAGCAACCTGGAAAGGCAAATCAGCGCTACAAAGATGTCTCGCTTCCCATCGGTCAAAAGGGCCATGCTGAAAAAAGTGTCAAAACCAGAAACGCAGGACAGGCCATGGAGAAATGGGAGCCTTGCTACACTGATGGGCGGGATGTAAATTGTCAACAGCCACTCTGGAGAAGTGTACGGTGAGTCCTGAAACGTCTAAAAAGCAAAGCTTAGGGAGCATAGGGCACTTCCACTCATGGGGGTATAAATTGGGAAAATTAAAAATCAGCAAGACACAAGCACCCCAAAGTTTAGGGCTGCTCTGTTGACAAGGACCTCCACTTCATTCCACCTTCAATATCCCAGGAAAGAGAAAAATGGATAAAGAAGTTGTGGTCCTTATGTATAATGGAATATCACTCAGCCATGAAATCAATGTCATAAGGCTAGTAGCAGCATGATGAGTGGATTTAGGTACGACGATTCTAAGTGAAATAAGTCACACAGAAAAGGACACTTCTCATAAGGTATCACTGATAGAGGGAATGTAAAAACCGTTACACTTGAACTGAATTACAAAACAGAACAGAGTCACACATGCAGAAAACACACTATGGCTGCTTAACGGGAAAGGTGAGGTGGGGTGATACATAAAACAAGGGTTTCAAATTAGCTCAGATACCGTTCCATAAACCCAATATGTAATAGACAAGACCTACTCCTTGCTCAGAGAACTGGACTCAACACGCCCTATTCACCGCACCAGAATATATCTGACTAGTAATAATCTTAAAACCTATGTATTGATATCTCTCTGTTAGTGTGTCAAGTGGGTGTAAAGCGGCATAAACACAGCAGTGAAAAGCAGCTAAACCCCATTATAAAAATAAATTACTTTGAAAAACCCATGAAACAAAGACAGTGAAAGAGAGCGAAATTCTTACACAATGCGTTCAGGGGCTGTGATGCAACCTGGATTGACCATATCTAGACCCACAGCTGGATGAGACATAAGGGTGGACACTCTTGGGGCTGAGAGGTTTGGTGAGGTTGGGTGAGCAAACGCAGACCCTTTAAAGTAATACTGCGTGGTACCGATCGCATGGGTCCCAAATCTCCAGGTTCAAGGGCATCTTCCTACATCGAAAACATGCATGAGATACCCAGAAGATGGTACACCGTGTGATGGGGAAAGGTTTCTGAAACGCACCTCATTTCTCATCTGCTTGTGCCCGGGTTCGCCATTCCAGCCACTTAACTAGCAATCTCCCTCCTTGGAGCATCAGCACCTTTAACCTCCTGTTCCGTACAGGTTGCAATTTGTACTGAGGATGAACGGGAAGACGTGGAACCAATGAAAGACTAGCTCTTGGTGTTGGGACAGGCACAGGTCACTCTATTTTCCCATCAGGAAGAAGAATTAACCACAGGCTCAGCCTGCCCCCCGGAACCAGAACAGGGCCTGAAGCCATCGTGCGTTTTGCGGCCATCTCCCAAAAACGCGAGTTGTAAAATGGAGGTTCAGGGCACTGCAATTCACAAACCTGCAGAGTTATAAATGATAACTCTCGTCCACAAATATATTGAGGGAAGGCAAAGAAGAGGATTTGAAATCAAGGCAGAATTGCAGGAAACAGATTTCAGGAGGTAGATTCGAATCGCCTTTAAAGCACATGAAAAGCGGCAAAACGTTGACAATGATGCCCTTGGCCAAAAAGGGCGTATGCGTTTTTTCCTGAATATATTCAGGAAAAAACGCATACGCCCTTTTTGGCCAACCAAGCAACCTGGAAAGGCAAATCAGCGCTACAAAGATGTCTCGCTTCCCATCGGTCAAAAGGGCCATGCTGAAAAAAGTGTCCAAACCAGAAACGCAGGACAGGCCATGGAGAAATGGGAGCCTTGCTACACTGATGGGCGGGATGTAAACTGTCAACAGCCACTCTGGAGAAGTGTACGGTGAGTCCTGAAACGTCTAAAAAGCAAAGCTTAGGGAGCATAGGGCACTTCCACTCATGGGGGTATAAATTGGGAAAATTAAAAATCAGCAAGACACAAGCACCCCAAAGTTTAGGGCTGCTCTGTTGACAAGGACCTCCACTTCATTCCACCTTCAATATCCCAGGAAAGAGAAAAATGGATAAAGAAGTTGTGGTCCTTATGTACAATGGAATATCACTCAGCCATGAAATCAATGTCATAAGGCTAGTAGCAGCATGATGAGTGGATTTAGGTACGACGATTCTAAGTGAAATAAGTCACACAGAAAAGGACACTTCTCATAAGGTATCACTGATAGAGGGAATGTAAAAACCGTTACACTTGAACTGAATTACAAAACAGAACAGAGTCACACATGCAGAAAACACACTATGGCTGCTTAACGGGAAAGGTGAGGTGGGGTGATACATAAAACAAGGGTTTCAAATTAGCTCAGATACCGTTCCATAAACCCAATATGTAATAGACAAGACCTACTCCTTGCTCAGAGAACTGGACTCAACACGCCCTATTCACCGCACCAGAATATATCTGACTAGTAATAATCTTAAAACCTATGTATTGATATCTCTCTGTTAGTGTGTCAAGTGGGTGTAAAGCGGCATAAACACAGCAGTGAAAAGCAGCTAAACCCCATTATAAAAATAAATTACTTTGAAAAACCCATGAAACAAAGACAGTGAAAGAGAGCGAAATTCTTACACAATGCGTTCAGGGGCTGTGATGCAACCTGGATTGACCATATCTAGACCCACAGCTGGATGAGACATAAGGGTGGACACTCTTGGGGCTGAGAGGTTTGGTGAGGTTGGGTGAGCAAACGCAGACCCTTTAAAGTAATACTGCGTGGTACCGATCGCATGGGTCCCAAATCTCCAGGTTCAAGGGCATCTTCCTACATCGAAAACATGCATGAGATACCCAGAAGATGGTACACCGTGTGATGGGGAAAGGTTTCTGAAACGCACCTCATTTCTCATCTGCTTGTGCCCGGGTTCGCCATTCCAGCCACTTAACTAGCAATCTCCCTCCTTGGAGCATCAGCACCTTTAACCTCCTGTTCCGTACAGGTTGCAATTTGTACTGAGGATGAACGGGAAGACGTGGAACCAATGAAAGACTAGCTCTTGGTGTTGGGACAGGCACAGGTCACTCTATTTTCCCATCAGGAAGAAGAATTAACCACAGGCTCAGCCTGCCCCCCGGAACCAGAACAGGGCCTGAAGCCATCCTGCGCTTTTGCGGCCAGCTCCCTAAAAAGCGAGTTGTAAAATGGAGGTTCAGGGCACTGCAATTCACAAACCTGCAGACTTATAAATGATAACTCTCATCCACAAATATATTGAGGGAAGGCAAAGAAGAGGATTTGAAATCAAGGCAGAATTGCAGGAAACAGATTTCAGGAGGTAGATTCGAATCGCCTTTAAAGCACATGAAAAGCGGCAAAACGTTGACAATGATGCCCTTGGCCAAAAAGGGCGTATGCGTTTTTTCCTGAATATATTCAGGAAAAAACGCATACGCCCTTTTTGGCCAACCAAGCAACCTGGAAAGGCAAATCAGCGCTACAAAGATGTCTCGCTTCCCATCGGTCAAAAGGGCCATGCTGAAAAAAGTGTCAAAACCAGAAATGCAGGACAGGCCATGGAGAAATGGGAGCCTTGCTACACTGATGGGCGGGATGTAAATTGTCAACAGCCACTCTGGAGAAGTGTACGGTGAGTCCTGAAACGTCTAAAAAGCAAAGCTTAGGGAGCATAGGGCACTTCCACTCATGGGGGTATAAATTGGGAAAATTAAAAATCAGCAAGACACAAGCACCCCAAAGTTTAGGGCTGCTCTGTTGACAAGGACCTCCACTTCATTCCACCTTCAATATCCCAGGAAAGAGAAAAATGGATAAAGAAGTTGTGGTCCTTATGTACAATGGAATATCACTCAGCCATGAAATCAATGTCATAAGGCTAGTAGCAGCATGATGAGTGGATTTAGGTACGACGATTCTAAGTGAAATAAGTCACACAGAAAAGGACACTTCTCATAAGGTATCACTGATAGAGGGAATGTAAAAACCGTTACACTTGAACTGAATTACAAAACAGAACAGAGTCACACATGCAGAAAACACACTATGGCTGCTTAACGGGAAAGGTGAGGTGGGGTGATACATAAAACAAGGGTTTCAAATTAGCTCAGATACCGTTCCATAAACCCAATATGTAATAGACAAGACCTACTCCTTGCTCAGAGAACTGGACTCAACACGCCCTATTCACCGCACCAGAATATATCTGACTAGTAATAATCTTAAAACCTATGTATTGATATCTCTCTGTTAGTGTGTCAAGTGGGTGTAAAGCGGCATAAACACAGCAGTGAAAAGCAGCTAAACCCCATTATAAAAATAAATTACTTTGAAAAACCCATGAAACAAAGACAGTGAAAGAGAGCGAAATTCTTACACAATGCGTTCAGGGGCTGTGATGCAACCTGGATTGACCATATCTAGACCCACAGCTGGATGAGACATAAGGGTGGACACTCTTGGGGCTGAGAGGTTTGGTGAGGTTGGGTGAGCAAACGCAGACCCTTTAAAGTAATACTGCGTGGTACCGATCGCATGGGTCCCAAATCTCCAGGTTCAAGGGCATCTTCCTACATCGAAAACATGCATGAGATACCCAGAAGATGGTACACCGTGTGATGGGGAAAGGTTTCTGAAACGCACCTCATTTCTCATCTGCTTGTGCCCGGGTTCGCCATTCCAGCCACTTAACTAGCAATCTCCCTCCTTGGAGCATCAGCACCTTTAACCTCCTGTTCCGTACAGGTTGCAATTTGTACTGAGGATGAACGGGAAGACGTGGAACCAATGAAAGACTAGCTCTTGGTGTTGGGACAGGCACAGGTCACTCTATTTTCCCATCAGGAAGAAGAATTAACCACAGGCTCAGCCTGCCCCCCGGAACCAGAACAGGGCCTGAAGCCATCCTGCGCTTTTGCGGCCAGCTCCCTAAAAAGCGAGTTGTAGAATGGAGGTTCAGGGCACTGCAATTCACAAACCTGCAGACTTATAAATGATAACTCTCATCCACAAATATATTGAGGGAAGGCAAAGAAGAGGATTTGAAATCAAGGCAGAATTGCAGGAAACAGATTTCAGGAGGTAGATTCGAATCGCCTTTAAAGCACATGAAAAGCGGCAAAACGTTGACAATGATGCCCTTGGCCAAAAAGGGCGTATGCGTTTTTTCCTGAATATATTCAGGAAAAAACGCATACGCCCTTTTTGGCCAACCAAGCAACCTGGAAAGGCAAATCAGCGCTACAAAGATGTCTCGCTTCCCATCGGTCAAAAGGGCCATGCTGAAAAAAGTGTCAAAACCAGAAATGCAGGACAGGCCATGGAGAAATGGGAGCCTTGCTACACTGATGGGCGGGATGTAAATTGTCAACAGCCACTCTGGAGAAGTGTACGGTGAGTCCTGAAACGTCTAAAAAGCAAAGCTTAGGGAGCATAGGGCACTTCCACTCATGGGGGTATAAATTGGGAAAATTAAAAATCAGCAAGACACAAGCACCCCAAAGTTTAGGGCTGCTCTGTTGACAAGGACCTCCACTTCATTCCACCTTCAATATCCCAGGAAAGAGAAAAATGGATAAAGAAGTTGTGGTCCTTATGTACAATGGAATATCACTCAGCCATGAAATCAATGTCATAAGGCTAGTAGCAGCATGATGAGTGGATTTAGGTACGACGATTCTAAGTGAAATAAGTCACACAGAAAAGGACACTTCTCATAAGGTATCACTGATAGAGGGAATGTAAAAACCGTTACACTTGAACTGAATTACAAAACAGAACAGAGTCACACATGCAGAAAACACACTATGGCTGCTTAACGGGAAAGGTGAGGTGGGGTGATACATAAAACAAGGGTTTCAAATTAGCTCAGATACCGTTCCATAAACCCAATATGTAATAGACAAGACCTACTCCTTGCTCAGAGAACTGGACTCAACACGCCCTATTCACCGCACCAGAATATATCTGACTAGTAATAATCTTAAAACCTATGTATTGATATCTCTCTGTTAGTGTGTCAAGTGGGTGTAAAGCGGCATAAACACAGCAGTGAAAAGCAGCTAAACCCCATTATAAAAATAAATTACTTTGAAAAACCCATGAAACAAAGACAGTGAAAGAGAGCGAAATTCTTACACAATGCGTTCAGGGGCTGTGATGCAACCTGGATTGACCATATCTAGACCCACAGCTGGATGAGACATAAGGGTGGACACTCTTGGGGCTGAGAGGTTTGGTGAGGTTGGGTGAGCAAACGCAGACCCTTTAAAGTAATACTGCGTGGTACCGATCGCATGGGTCCCAAATCTCCAGGTTCAAGGGCATCTTCCTACATCGAAAACATGCATGAGATACCCAGAAGATGGTACACCGTGTGATGGGGAAAGGTTTCTGAAACGCACCTCATTTCTCATCTGCTTGTGCCCGGGTTCGCCATTCCAGCCACTTAACTAGCAATCTCCCTCCTTGGAGCATCAGCACCTTTAACCTCCTGTTCCGTACAGGTTGCAATTTGTACTGAGGATGAACGGGAAGACGTGGAACCAATGAAAGACTAGCTCTTGGTGTTGGGACAGGCACAGGTCACTCTATTGTCCCATCAGGAAGAAGAATTAACCACAGGCTCAGCCTGCCCCCCGGAACCAGAACAGGGCCTGAAGCCATCCTGCGCTTTTGCGGCCAGCTCCCTAAAAAGCGAGTTGTAGAATGGAGGTTCAGGGCACTGCAATTCACAAACCTGCAGACTTATAAATGATAACTCTCATCCACAAATATATTGAGGGAAGGCAAAGAAGAGGATTTGAAATCAAGGCAGAATTGCAGGAAACAGATTTCAGGAGGTAGATTCGAATCGCCTTTAAAGCACATGAAAAGCGGCAAAACGTTGACAATGATGCCCTTGGCCAAAAAGGGCGTATGCGTTTTTTCCTGAATATATTCAGGAAAAAACGCATACGCCCTTTTTGGCCAACCAAGCAACCTGGAAAGGCAAATCAGCGCTACAAAGATGTCTCGCTTCCCATCGGTCAAAAGGGCCATGCTGAAAAAAGTGTCAAAACCAGAAATGCAGGACAGGCCATGGAGAAATGGGAGCCTTGCTACACTGATGGGCGGGATGTAAATTGTCAACAGCCACTCTGGAGAAGTGTACGGTGAGTCCTGAAACGTCTAAAAAGCAAAGCTTAGGGAGCATAGGGCACTTCCACTCATGGGGGTATAAATTGGGAAAATTAAAAATCAGCAAGACACAAGCACCCCAAAGTTTAGGGCTGCTCTGTTGACAAGGACCTCCACTTCATTCCACCTTCAATATCCCAGGAAAGAGAAAAATGGATAAAGAAGTTGTGGTCCTTATGTACAATGGAATATCACTCAGCCATGAAATCAATGTCATAAGGCTAGTAGCAGCATGATGAGTGGATTTAGGTACGACGATTCTAAGTGAAATAAGTCACACAGAAAAGGACACTTCTCATAAGGTATCACTGATAGAGGGAATGTAAAAACCGTTACACTTGAACTGAATTACAAAACAGAACAGAGTCACACATGCAGAAAACACACTATGGCTGCTTAACGGGAAAGGTGAGGTGGGGTGATACATAAAACAAGGGTTTCAAATTAGCTCAGATACCGTTCCATAAACCCAATATGTAATAGACAAGACCTACTCCTTGCTCAGAGAACTGGACTCAACACGCCCTATTCACCGCACCAGAATATATCTGACTAGTAATAATCTTAAAACCTATGTATTGATATCTCTCTGTTAGTGTGTCAAGTGGGTGTAAAGCGGCATAAACACAGCAGTGAAAAGCAGCTAAACCCCATTATAAAAATAAATTACTTTGAAAAACCCATGAAACAAAGACAGTGAAAGAGAGCGAAATTCTTACACAATGCGTTCAGGGGCTGTGATGCAACCTGGATTGACCATATCTAGACCCACAGCTGGATGAGACATAAGGGTGGACACTCTTGGGGCTGAGAGGTTTGGTGAGGTTGGGTGAGCAAACGCAGACCCTTTAAAGTAATACTGCGTGGTACCGATCGCATGGGTCCCAAATCTCCAGGTTCAAGGGCATCTTCCTACATTGAAAACATGCATGAGATACCCAGAAGATGGTACACCGTGTGATGGGGAAAGGTTTCTGAAACGCACCTCATTTCTCATCTGCTTGTGCCCGGGTTCGCCATTCCAGCCACTTAACTAGCAATCTCCCTCCTTGGAGCATCAGCACCTTTAACCTCCTGTTCCGTACAGGTTGCAATTTGTACTGAGGATGAACGGGAAGACGTGGAACCAATCAAAGACTAGCTCTTGGTGTTGGGACAGGCACAGGTCACTCTATTGTCCCATCAGGAAGAAGAATTAACCACAGGCTCAGCCTGCCCCCCGGAACCAGAACAGGGCCTGAAGCCATCCTGCGCTTTTGCGGCCAGCTCCCTAAAAAGCGAGTTGTAAAATGGAGGTTCAGGGCACTGCAATTCACAAACCTGCAGAGTTATAAATGATAACTCTCATCCACAAATATATTGAGGGAAGGCAAAGAAGAGGATTTGAAATCAAGGCAGAATTGCAGGAAACAGATTTCAGGAGGTAGATTCGAATCGCCTTTAAAGCACATGAAAAGCGGCAAAACGTTGACAATGATGCCCTTGGCCAAAAAGGGCGTATGCGTTTTTTCCTGAATATATTCAGGAAAAAACGCATACGCCCTTTTTGGCCAACCAAGCAACCTGGAAAGGCAAATCAGCGCTACAAAGATGTCTCGCTTCCCATCGGTCAAAAGGGCCATGCTGAAAAAAGTGTCAAAACCAGAAACGCAGGACAGGCCATGGAGAAATGGGAGCCTTGCTACACTGATGGGCGGGATGTAAATTGTCAACAGCCACTCTGGAGAAGCGTACGGTGAGTCCTGAAACGTCTAAAAAGCAAAGCTTAGAGAGCATAGGGCACTTCCACTCATGGGGGTATAAATTGGGAAAATGAAAAATCAGCAAGACACAAGCACCCCAAAGTTTAGGGCTGCTCTGTTGACAAGGACCTCCACTTCATTCCACCTTCAATATCCCAGGAAAGAGAAAAATGGATAAAGAAGTTGTGGTCCTTATGTACAATGGAATATCACTCAGCCGTGAAATCAATGTCATAAGGCTAGTAGCAGCATGATGAGTGGATTTAGGTACGACGACTCTAAGTGAAATAAGTCACACAGAAAAGGACACTTCTCATAAGGTATCACTTATACAGGGAATGTAAAAACCGTTACACTTGAACTGAATTACAAAACAGAACAGAGTCACACATGCAGAAAACACACTATGGCTGCTTCACGGGAAAGGTGAGGTGGGGTGATACATAAAACAAGGGTTTCAAATTAGCTCAGATACCGTTCCATAAACCCAATATGTAATAGACAAGACCTACTCCTTGCTCAGAGAACTGGACTCAACACGCCCTATTCACCGCACAAGAATATATCTGACTAGTAATAATCTTAAAAGCTATGTATTGATATCTCTCTGTTAGTGTGTCAAGTGGGTGTAAAGCGGCATAAACACAGCAGTGAAAAGCAGCTAAACCCCATTATAAAAATAAATTACTTTGAAAAACCCATGAAACAAAGACAGTGAAAGAGAGCGAAATTCTTACACAATGCGTTCAGGGGCTGTGATGCAACCTGGATTGACCATATCTAGACCCACAGCTGGATGAGACATAACGGTGGACACTCTTGGGGCTGAGAGGTTTGGTGAGGTTGGGTGAGCAAACGCAGACCCTTTAAAGTAATACTGCGTGGTACCGATCGCATGGGTCCCAAATCTCCAGGTTCAAGGGCATCTTCCTACATCGAAAACATGCATGAGATACCCAGAAGATGGTACACTGTGTGATGGGGAAAGGTTTGTAAAACGCACCTCATTTCTCATCTCCTTGTGCCCGAGTTCGCTATTCCAGCCGCTTTACTAGCAATCTCCCTACTTGGAGCATCAGCACCTTTAACCTCCTGTTCCGTACAGGTTGCAATTTGTCCTGAGGATGAACGGGAAGACGTGGAACCAATGAGAGACTAGCTCTTGGTGTTGGGACAGGCACAGGTCACTCTATTTTCCCATCAGGAAATAGAATTAACCACAGGCTCAGCCTGCCACCCGGAACCAGAACAGGGCCTGAAGCCATCCTGCGCTATTGCGGCCAGC
The DNA here is from genome assembly GCF_965194805.1 of Balaenoptera borealis. NCBI lineage: Eukaryota > Metazoa > Chordata > Mammalia > Artiodactyla > Balaenopteridae > Balaenoptera > Balaenoptera borealis. The sequence goes on along the minus strand of NW_028123942.1, from coordinate 1,224,641 downwards.
TCCCTAAAAAGCGAGTTGTAAAATGGAGGTTCAGGGCACTGCAATTCACAAACCTGCAGACTTATAAATGATAACTCTCGTCCACAAATATATTGAGGGAAGGCAAAGAAGAGGATTTGAAATCAAGGCAGAATTGCAGGAAACAGATTTCAGGAGGTAGATTCGAATCGCCTTTAAAGCACATGAAAAGTGGCAAAACGTTGACAATGATGCCCTTGGCCAAAAAGGGCGTATGCGTTTTTTCCTGAATATATTCAGGAAAAAACGCATACGCCCTTTTTGTCCAACCAAGCAACCTGGAAAGGCAAATCAGCGCTACAAAGATGTCTCGCTTCCCATCGGTTAAAAAGGCCATGCTGAAAAAAGTGTCAAAACCAGAAATGCAGGACAGGCCAAAGAGAAATGGGAGCCTTGCTACACTGATGGGCGGGATGTAAATTGCCAACAGCCACTCTGGAGAAGCGTACGGTGAGTCCTGAAACATCTAAAAAACAAAGCTTAGAGAGCATACGGCACTTTCACTCATGGGGTTATAAATTGGGAAAATTAAAAATCAGCAAGACACAAGCACCCCAAAGTTTAGGGCTGCTCTGTTGACAAGGACCTCCACTTCATTCCACCTTCAATATCCCAGGAAAGAGAAAAATGGATAAAGAAGTTGTGGTCCTTATGTACAATGGAATATCACTCAGCCATGAAATCAATGTCATAAGGCTAGTAGCAGCATGATGAGTGGATTTAGGTACGACGATTCTAAGTGAAATAAGTCACACAGAAAAGGACACTTCTCATAAGGTATCACTTATAGAGGGAATGTAAAAACCGTTACACTTGAACTGAATTACAAAACAGAACAGAGTCACACATGCAGAAAACACACTATGGCTGCTTAACGGGAAAGGTGAGGTGGGGTGATACATAAAACAAGGGTTTCAAATTAGCTCAGATACCGTTCCATAAACCCAATATGTAATAGACAAGACCTACTCCTTGCTCAGATAACTGGACTCAACACGCCCTATTCACCGCACAAGAATATATCTGACTAGTAATAATCTTAAAACCTATGTATTGATATCTCTCTGTTAGTGTGTCAAGTGGGTAAAAAGCGGCATAAACACAGCAGTGAAAAGCAGCTAAAACCCATTATAAAAATAAATTACTTTGAAAAACCCATGAAACAAAGACAGTGAAAGAGAGAGAAATTCTTACACAATGCGTTCAGGGGCTGTGATGCAACCTGGATTGACCATATCTAGACCCACAGCTGGATGAGACATAAGGGTGGACACTGTTGCGGCTGAGAGGTTTGGTGAGGTTGGGTGAGCAAACGCAGACCCTTTAAAGTAATACTGCGTGGTACCCATCGCATGGGTCCCAAATCTCCAGGTTCAAGGGCATCTTCCTACATCGTAAACATGCATGAGATACCCAGAAGATGGTACACCGTGTGATGGGGAAAGGTTTCTAAAACGCACCTCATTTCTCATCTGCCTGTGCCCGGGTTCGCCATTCCAGCCACTTTACTAGCAATCTCCCTCCTTGGAGCATCATCACCTTTAACCTCCTGTTCCGTACAGGTTGCAATTTGTCCTGAGGATGAACAGGAAGACGTGGAACCAATGAGAGACTAGCTCTTGGTGTTGGGACAGGCACAGGTCACTCTATTTTCCCATCAGGAAGAAGAATTAACCACAGGCTCAGCCTGCCCCCCGGATCAAGAACAGGGCCTGAAGCCATCCTGCGCTTTTGCGTCCATCTCCCAAAAACGCGAGTTGTAAAATGGAGGTTCAGGGCACTGCAATTCACTAACCTGCAGACTTATAAATGATAACTCTCGTCCACAAATATATTGAGGGAAGGCAAAGAAGAGGATTTGAAATCAAGGCAGAATTGCAGGAAACAGATTTCAGGAGGTAGATTCGAATCACCTTTAAAGCACATGAAAAGCGGCAAAACGTTGACAATGATGCCCTTGGCCAAAAAGGGCGTATGCGTTTTTTCCTGAATATATTCAGGAAAAAACGCATACGCCCTTTTTGGCCAACCAAGCAACCTGGAAAGGCAAATCAGCGCTACAAAGAAGTCTCGCTTCCCATCGGTTAAAAGGGCCATGCTGAAAAAAGTGTCAAAACCAGAAATGCAGGACAGGCCATGGAGAAATGAGAGCCTTGCTACACTGATGGGCGGGATGTAAATTGCCAACAGCCACTCTGGAGAAGAGTACGGTGTGTCCTGAAACATCTAAAAAACAAAGCTTAGAGAGCATAGGGCACTTCCACTCATGGGGGTATAAATTGGGAAAATGAAAAATCAGCAAGACACAAGCACCCCAAAGTTTAGGGCTGCTCTGTTGACAAGGACCTCCACTTCATTCCACCTTCAATATCCCAGGAAAGAGAAAAATGGATAAAGAAGTTGTGGTCCTTATGTACAATGGAATATCACTCAGCCATGAAATCAATGTCATAAGGCTAGTAGCAGCATGATGAGTGGATTTAGGTACGACGATTCTAAGTGAAATAAGTCACACAGAAAAGGACACTTCTCATAAGGTATCACTGATAGAGGGAATGTAAAAACCGTTACACTTGAACTGAATTACAAAACAGAACAGAGTCACACATGCAGAAAACACACTATGGCTGCTTCACGGGAAAGGTGAGGTGGGGTGATACATAAAACAAGGGTTTCAAATTAGCTCAGATACCGTTCCATAAAACCAATATGTAATAGACAAGACCTACTCCTTGCTCAGAGAACTGGACTCAACACGCCCTATTCACCGCACAAGAATATATCTGACTAGTAATAATCTTAAAACCTATGTATTGATATCTCTCTGTTAGTGTGTCAAGTGGGTGTAAAGCGGCATAAACACAGCAGTGAAAAGCAGCTAAACCCCATTATAAAAATAAATTACTTTGAAAAACCCATGAAACAAAGACAGTGAAAGAGATAGAAATTCTTACACAATGCGTTCACGGGCTGTGATGCAACCTGGATTGACCATATCTAGACCCACAGCTGGATGAGACATAAGGGTGGACACTCTTGGGGCTGAGAGGTTTGGTGAGGTTGGGTGACCAAACGCAGACCCTTTAAAGTAATACTGCATGGTACCCATCGCATGGGTCCCAAATCTCCAGGTTCAAGGGCATCTTCCTACATCGAAAACATGCATGAGAAACCCAGAAGATGGTACACCGTGTGATGTGGAAAGGTTTCTAAAACGCACCTCATTTCTCATCTCCTTGTGCCCGGGTTCGCTATTCCAGCCACTTTACTAGCAATCTCCCTCCTTGGAGCATCAGCACCTTTAACCTCCTGTTCCGTACAGGTTGCAATTTGTCCTGAGGATGAACAGGAAGACGTGGAACCAATGAGAGACTAGCTCTTGGTGTTGGGAAAGGCACAGGTCACTCTATTTTCCCATCAGGAAGAAGAATTAACCACAGGCTCAGCCTGCCACCCGGAACCAGAACAGGGCCTGAAGCCATCCTGCGCTATTGCGGCCAGCTCCCTAAAAAGCGAGTTGTAAAATGGAGGTTCAGGGCACTGCAATTCACAAACCTGCAGAGTTATAAATGATAACTCTCGTCCACAAATATATTGAGGGAAGGCAAAGAAGAGGATTTGAAATCAAGGCAGAATTGCAGGAAACAGATTTCAGGAGGTAGATTCGAATCGCCTTTAAAGCACATGAAAAGCGGCAAAATGTTGACAATGATGCCCTTGGCCAAAAAGGGCGTATGCGTTTTTTCCTGAATATATTCAGGAAAAAACGCATACGCCCTTTTTGGCCAACGAAGCAACCTGGAAAGGCAAATCAGCGCTACAAAGATGTCTCGCTTCCCATCGGTTAAAAAGGCCATGCTGAAAAAAGTGTCAAAACCAGAAATGCAGGACAGGCCATGGAGAAATGGGAGCCTTGCTACACTGATGGGCGGGATGTAAATTGCCAACAGCCACTCTGGAGAAGCGTACGGTGAGTCCTGAAACATCTAAAAAACAAAGCTTCGAGAGCATACGGCACTTCCACTCATGGGGTTATAAATTGGGAAAATTAAAAATCAGCAAGACACAAGCACCCCAAAGTTTAGGGCTGCTCTGTTGACAAGGACCTCCACTTCATTCCACCTTCAATATCCCAGGAAAGAGAAAAATGGATAAAGAAGTTGTGGTCCTTATGTACAATGGAATATCACTCAGCCGTGAAATCAATGTCATAAGGCTAGTAGCAGCATGATGAGTGGATTTAGGTATGACGATTCTAAGTGAAATAAGTCACACAGAAAAGGACACTTCTCATAAGGTATCACTTATAGAGGGAATGTAAAAACCGTTACACTTGAACTGAATTACAAAACAGAACAGAGTCACACATGCAGAAAACACACTATGGCTGCTTAACGGGAAAGGTGAGGTGGGGTGATACATAAAACAAGGGTTTCAAATTAGCTCAGATACCGTTCCATAAACCCAATATGTAATAGACAAGACCTACTCCTTGCTCAGAGAACTGGACTCAACACGCCCTATTCACCACACAAGAATATATCTGACTAGTAATAATCTTAAAACCTATGTATTGATATCTCTCTGTTAGTGTGTCAAGTGGGTAAAAAGCGGCATAAACACAGCAGTGAAAAGCAGCTAAACCCCATTATAAAAATAAATTACTTTGAAAAACCCATGAAACAAAGACAGTGAAAGAGAGAGAAATTCTTACACAATGCGTTCAGGGGCTGTGATGCAACCTGGATTGACCATATCTAGACCCACAGCTGGATGAGACATAAGGGTGGACACTGTTGCGGCTGAGAGGTTTGGTGAGGTTGGGTGAGCAAACGCAGACCCTTTAAAGTAATACTGCGTGGTACCCATCGCATGGGTCCCAAATCTCCAGGTTCAAGGGCATCTTCCTACATCGTAAACATGCATGAGATACCCAGAAGATGGTACACCGTGTGATGGGGAAAGGTTTCTAAAACGCACCTCATTTCTCATCTGCCTGTGCCCGGGTTCGCCATTCCAGCCACTTTACTAGCAATCTCCCTCCTTGGAGCATCATCACCTTTAACCTCCTGTTCCGTACAGGTTGCAATTTGTCCTGAGGATGAACGGGAAGACGTGGAACCAATGAGAGACTAGCTCTTGGTGTTGGGACAGGCACAGGTCACTCTATTTTCCCATCAGGAAGAAGAATTAACCACAGGCTCAGCCTGCCCCCCGGAACCAGAACAGGGCCTGAAGCCATCCTGCGCTTTTGTGGCCATCTCCCAAAAACGCGAGTTGTAAAATGGAGGTTCAGGGCACTGCAATTCACAAACCTGCAGAGTTATAAATGATAACTCTCGTCCACAAATATATTGAGGTAAGGCAAAGAAGAGGATTTGAAATCAAGGCAGAATTGCAGGAAACAGATTTCAGGAGGTAGATTCGAATCGCCTTTAAAGCACATGAAAAGCAGCAAAACGTTGACAATGATGCCCTTGGCCAAAAAGGGCGTATGCGTTTTTTCCTGAATATATTCAGGAAAAAACGCATACGCCCTTTTTGGCCAACCAAGCAACCTGGAAAGGCAAATCAGCGCTACAAAGAAGTCTCGCTTCCCATCGGTCAAAAGGGCCATGCTGAAAAAAGAGTCAAAACCAGAAATGCAGGACAGGCCATGGAGAAATGGGAGCCTTGCTACACTGATGGGCGGGATGTAAATTGCCAACAGCCACTCTGGAGAAGAGTACGGTGTGTCCTGAAACATCTAAAAAACACAGCTTAGAGAGCATAGGGCACTTCCACTCATGGGGGTATAAACTGAGAAAATGAAAAATCAGCAAGACACAAGCACCCCAAAGTTTAGGGCTGCTCTGTTGACAAGGACCTCCACTTCATTCCACCTTCAATATCCCAGGAAAGAGAAAAATGGATAAAGAAGTTGTGGTCCTTATGTACAATGGAATATCACTCAGCCATGAAATCAATGTCATAAGGCTAGTAGCACCATGATGAGTGGATTTAGGTACGACAATTCTAAGTGAAATAAGTCACACAGAAAAGGACACTTCTCATAAGGTATCACTGATAGAGGGAATGTAAAAACCGTTACACTTGAACTGAATTACAAAACAGAACAGAGTCACACACGCAGAAAACACACTATGGCTGCTTAACGGGAAAGGTGAGGTGGGGTGATACATAAAACAAGGGTTTCAAATTAGCTCAGATACCGTTCCATAAACCCAATATGTAATAGACAAGACCTACTCCTTGCTCAGAGAACTGGACTCAACACGCCCTATTCACCGCACAAGAATATATCTGACTAGTAATAATCTTAAAACCTATGTATTGATATCTCTCTGTTAGTGTGTCAAGTGGGTAAAAAGCGGCATAAACACAGCAGTGAAAAGCAGCTAAACCCCATTATAAAAATAAATTACTTTGAAAAACCCATGAAACAAAGACAGTGAAAGAGATAGAAATTCTTACACAATGCGTTCACGGGCTGTGATGCAACCTGGATTGACCATATCTAGACCCACAGCTGGATGAGACATAAGGGTGGACACTCTTGGGGCTGAGAGGTTTGGTGAGGTTGGGTGAGCAAACGCAGACCCTTTAAAGTAATACTGCATGGTACCCATCGCATGGGTCCCAAATCTCCAGGTTCAAGGGCATCTTCCTACATCGAAAACATGCATGAGAAACCCAGAAGATGGTACACCGTGTGATGGGGAAAGGTTTCTAAAACGCACCTCATTTCTCATCTCCTTGTGCCCGGGTTCGCTATTCCAGCCGCTTTACTAGCAATCTCCCTACGTGGAGCATCATCACCTTTAACCTCCTGTTCCGTACAGGTTGCAATTTGTCCTGAGGATGAACGGGAAGACGTGGAACCAATGAGAGACTAGCTCTTGGTGTTGGGACAGGCACAGGTCACTCTATTTTCCCATCAGGAAGAAGAATTAACCACAGGCTCAGCCTGCCACCCGGAACCAGAACAGGGCCTGAAGCCATCCTGCGCTATTGCGGCCAGCTCCCTAAAAAGCGAGTTGTAAAATGGAGGTTCAGGGCACTGCAATTCACAAACCTGCAGACTTATAAATGATAACTCTCGTCCACAAATATATTGAGGGAAGGCAAAGAAGAGGATTTGAAATCAAGGCAGAATTGCAGGAAACAGATTTCAGGAGGTAGATTCGAATCGCCTTTAAAGCACATGAAAAGCGGCAAAACGTTGACAATGATGCCCTTGGCCAAAAAGGGCGTATGCGTTTTTTCCTGAATATATTCAGGAAAAAACGCATACGCCCTTTTTGGCCAACCAAGCAACCTGGAAAGGCAAATCAGCGCTACAAAGATGTCTCGCTTCCCATCGGTTAAAAAGGCCATGCTGAAAAAAGTGTCAAAACCAGAAATGCAGGACAGGCCATGGAGAAATGGGAGCCTTGCTACACTGATGGGCGGGATGTAAATTGCCAACAGCCACTCTGGAGAAGCGTACGGTGAGTCCTGAAACATCTAAAAAACAAAGCTTTGAGAGCATACGGCACTTCCACTCATGGGGTTATAAATTGGGAAAACTAAAAATCAGCAAGACACAAGCACCCCAAAGTTTAGGGCTGCTCTGTTGACAAGGACCTCCACTTCATTCCACCTTCAATATCCCAGGAAAGAGAAAAATGGATAAAGAAGTTGTGGTCCTTATGTACAATGGAATATCACTCAGCCATGAAATCAATGTCATAAGGCTAGTAGCAGCATGATGAGTGGATTTAGGTACGACGATTCTAAGTGAAATAAGTCACACAGAAAAGGACACTTCTCATAAGGTATCACTAATAGAGGGAATGTAAAAACCGTTACACTTGAACTGAATTACAAAACAGAACAGAGTCACACATGCAGAAAACACACTATGGCTGCTTAACGGGAAAGGTGAGGTGGGGTGATACATAAAACAAGGGTTTCAAATTAGCTCAGATACCGTTCCATAAACCCAATATGTAATAGACAAGACCTACTCCTTGCTCAGAGAACTGGACTCAACACGCCCTATTCACCGCACAAGAATATATCTGACTAGTAATAATCTTAAAACCTATGTATTCATATCTCTCTGTTAGTGTGTCAAGTGGGTAAAAAGCGGCATAAACACAGCAGTGAAAAGCAGCTAAACCCCATTATAAAAATAAATTACTTTGAAAAACCCATGAAACAAAGACAGTGAAAGAGATAGAAATTCTTACACAATGCGTTCACGGGCTGTGATGCAACCTGGATTGACCATATCTAGACCCACAGCTGGATGAGACATAAGGGTGGACACTCTTGGGGCTGAGAGGTTTGGTGAGGTTGGGTGAGCAAACGCAGACCCTTTAAAGTAATACTGCATGGTACCCATCGCATGGGTCCCAAATCTCCAGGTTCAAGGGCATCTTCCTACATCGAAAACATGCATGAGATACCCAGAAGATGGTACACCATGTGATGGGGAAAGGTTTCTAAAACGCACCTCATTTCTCATCTCCTTGTGCCCGGGTTCGCTATTCCAGCCGCTTTACTAGCAATCTCCCTACTTGGAGCATCATCACCTTTAACCTCCTGTTCCGTACAGGTTGCAATTTGTCCTGAGGATGAACGGGAAGACGTGGAACCAATGAGAGACTAGCTCTTGGTGTTGGGACAGGCACAGGTCACTCTATTTTCCCATCAGGAAGAAGAATTAACCACAGGCTCAGCCTGCCACCCGGAACCAGAACAGGGCCTGAAGCCATCCTGCGCTATTGCGGCCAGCTCCCTAAAAAGCGAGTTGTAAAATGGAGGTTCAGGGCACTGCAATTCACAAACCTGCAGAGTTATAAATGATAACTCTCGTCCACAAATATATTGAGGGAAGGCAAAGAAGAGGATTTGAAATCAAGGCAGAATTGCAGGAAACAGATTTCAGGAGGTAGATTCGAATCGCCTTTAAAGCACATGAAAAGCGGCAAAACGTTGACAATGATGCCCTTGGCCAAAAAGGGCGTATGCGTTTTTTCCTGAATATATTCAGGAAAAAACGCATACGCCCTTTTTGGCCAACCAAGCAACCTGGAAAGGCAAATCAGCGCTACAAAGATGTCGCGCTTCCCATCAGTTAAAAAGGCCATGCTGAAAAAAGTGTCAAAACCAGAAATGCAGGACAGGCCATGGAGAAATGGGAGCCTTGCTACACTGATGGGCGGGATGTAAATTGCCAACAGCCACTCTGGAGAAGCGTACGGTGTGTCCTGAAACATCTAAAAAACAAAGCTTCGAGAGCATAGGGCACTTCCACTCTTGGGGTTATAAATTGGGAAAATTAAAAATCAGCAAGACACAAGCACCCCAAAGTTTAGGACTGCTCTGTTGACAAGGACCTCCACTTCATTCCACCTTCAATATCCCAGGAAAGAGAAAAATGGATAAAGAAGTTGTGGTCCTTATGTACAATGGAATATCACTCAGCCATGAAATCAATGTCATAAGGCTAGTAGCAGCATGATGAGTGGATTTAGGTACGAGGATTCTAAGTGAAATAAGTCACACAGAAAAGGACACTTCTCATAAGGTATCACTTATAGAGGGAATGTAAAAACCGTTACACTTGAACTGAATTACAAAACAGAACAGAGTCACACATGCAGAAAACACACTATGGCTGCTTAACGGGAAAGGTGAGGTGGGGTGATACATAAAACAAGGGTTTCAAATTAGCTCAGATACCGTTCCATAAACCCAATATGTAATAGACAAGACCTACTCCTTGCTCAGAGAACTGGACTCAACACGCCCTATTCACCGCACAAGAATATATCTGACTAGTAATAATCTTAAAACCTATGTATTGATATCTCTCTGTTAGTGTGTCAAGTGGGTAAAAAGCGGCATAAACACAGCAGTGAAAAGCAGCTAAACCCCATTATAAAAATAAATTACTTTGAAAAACCCATGAAACAAAGACAGTGAAAGAGAGCGAAATTCTTACACAATGCGTTCAGGGGCTGTGATGCAACCTGGATTGACCATATCTAGACCCACAGCTGGATGAGACATAAGGGTGGACACTCTTGGGGCTGAGAGGTTTGGTGAGGTTGGGTGAGCAAACGCAGACCCTTTAAAGTTATACTGCATGGTACCCATCGCATGGGTCCCAAATCTCCAGGTTCAAGGGCATCTTCCTACATCGAAAACATGCATGAGAAACCCAGAATATGGTACACCGTGTGATGGGGAAAGGTTTCTAAAACGCACCTCATTTCTCATCTGCTTGTGCCCGGGTTCGCTATTCCAGCCGCTTTACTAGCAATCTCCCTACTTGGAGCATCATCACCTTTAACCTCCTGTTCTGTACAGGTTGCAATTTGTCCTGAGGATGAACGGGAAGACGTGGAACCAATGAGAGACTAGCTCTTGGTGTTGGGACAGGCACAGGTCACTCTATTTTCCCATCAGGAAGAAGAATTAACCACAGGCTCAGCCTGCCCCCCGGATCAAGAACAGGGCCTGAAGCCATCCTGCGCTTTTGCGGCCAGCTCCCAAAAACGCGAGTTGTAAAATGGAGGTTCAGGGCACTGCAATTCACAAACCTGCAGAGTTATAAATGATAACTCTCGTCCACAAATATATTGAGGGAAGGCAAAGAAGAGGATTTGAAATCAAGGCAGAATTGCAGGAAACAGATTTCAGGAGGTAGATTCAAATCGCCTTTAAAGCACATGAAAAGCGGCAAAACGTTGACAATGATGCCCTTGGCCAAAAAGGGCGTATGCGTTTTTTCCGGAATATATTCAGGAAAAAACGCATACGCCCTTTTTGGCCAACCAAGCAACCTGGAAAGGCAAATCAGCGCTACAAAGAAGTCTCGCTTCCCTTCGGTTAAAAGGGCCATGCTGAAAAAAGTGTCAAAACCAGAAATGCAGGACAGGCCATGGAGAAATGGGAGCCTTGCTACACTGATGGGCGGGATGTAAATTGCCAACAGCCACTCTGGAGAAGAGTACGGTGTGTCCTGAAACATCTAAAAAACACAGCTTAGAGAGCATAGGGCACTTCCACTCATGGGGGTATAAATTGGGAAAATGAAAAATCAGCAAGACACAAGCACCCCAAAGTTTAGGGCTGCTCTGTTGACAAGGACCTCCACTTCATTCCACCTTCAATATCCCAGGAAAGAGAAAAATGGATAAAGAAGTTGTGGTCCTTATGTACAATGGAATATCACTCTGCCATGAAATCAATGTCATAAGGCTAGTAGCAGCATGATGAGTGGATTTAGGTACGACGATTCTAAGTGAAATAAGTCACACAGAAAAGGACACTTCTCATAAGGTATCACTGATAGAGGGAATGTAAAAACCGTTACACTTGAACTGAATTACAAAACAGAACAGAGTCACACATGCAGAAAACACACTATGGCTGCTTAACGGGAAAGGTGAGGTGGGGTGATACATAAAACAAGGGTTTCAAATTAGCTCAGATACCGTTCCATAAAACCAATATGTAATAGACAAGACCTACTCCTTGCTCAGAGAACTGGACTCAACACGCCCTATTCACCGCACAAGAATATATCTGACTAGTAATAATCTTAAAACCTATGTATTGATATCTCTCTGTTAGTGTGTCAAGTGGGTAAAAAGCGGCATAAACACAGCAGTGAAAAGCAGCTAAACCCCATTATAAAAATAAATTACTTTGAAAAACCCATGAAACAAAGACAGTGAAAGAGAGAGAAATTCTTACACAATGCGTTCAGGGGCTGTGATGCAACCTGGATTGACCATATCTAGACCCACAGCTGGATGAGACATAAGGGTGGACACTCTTGGGGCTGAGAGGTTTGGTGAGGTTGGGTGAGCAAACGCAGACCCTTTAAAGTTATACTGCATGGTACCCATCGCATGGGTCCCAAATCTCCAGGTTCAAGGGCATCTTCCTACATCGAAAACATGCATGAGAAACCCAGAAGATGGTACACCGTGTGATGGGGAAAGGTTTCTAAAACGCACCTCATTTCTCATCTGCTTGTGCCCGGGTTCGCTATTCCAGCCGCTTTACTGGCAATCTCCCTACTTGGAGCATCAGCACCTTTAACCTCCTGTTCCGTACAGGTTGCAATTTGTCCTGAGGATGAACGGGAAGACGTGGAACCAATGAGAGACTAGCTCTTGGTGTTGGGACAGGCACAGGTCACTCTATTTTCCCATCAGGAAGAAGAATTAACCACAGGCTCAGCCTGCCCCCCGGAACCAGAACAGGGCCTGAAGCCATCCTGCGCTTTTGCGGCCAGCTCCCAAAAAAGCGAGTTGTAAAATGGAGGTTCAGGGCACTGCAATTCACAAACCTGCAGAGTTATAAATGATAACTCTCGTCCACAAATATATTGAGGGAAGGCAAAGAAGAGGATTTGAAATCAAGGCAGAATTGCAGGAAACAGATTTCAGGAGGTAGATTCGAATCGCCTTTAAAGCACATGAAAAGCGGCAAAACGTTGACAATGATGCCCTTGGCCAAAAAGGGCGTATGCGTTTTTTCCTGAATATATTCAGGAAAAAACGCATACGCCCTTTTTGGCCAACCAAGCAACCTGGAAAGGCAAATCAGCGCTACAAAAATGTCTCGCTTCCCATCGGTTAAAAAGGCCATGCTGAAAAAAGTGTCAAAACCAGAAATGCAGGACAGGCCATGGAGAAATGGGAGCCTTGCTACACTGATGGGGGGGATGTAAATTGCCAACAGCCACTCTGGAGAAGCGTACGGTGAGTCCTGAAACATCTAAAAAACACAGCTTAGAGAGCATAGGGCACTTCCACTCATGGGGTTATAAATTGGGAAAATTAAAAATCAGCAAGACACAAGCACCCCAAAGTTGAGGGCTGCTCTGTTGACAAGGACCTCCACTTCATTCCACCTTCAATATCCCAGGAAAGAGAAAAATGGATAAAGAAGTTGTGGTCCTTATGTACAATGGAATATCACTCAGCCGTGAAATCAATGTCATAAGGCTAGTAGCAGCATGATGAGTGGATTTAGGTATGACGACTCTAAGTGAAATAAGTCACACAGAAAAGGACACTTCTCATAAGGTATCACTTATAGAGGGAATGTAAAAACCGTTACACTTGAACTGAATTACAAAACAGAACAGAGTCACACATGCAGAAAACACACTATGGCTGCTTAACGGGAAAGGTGAGGTGGGGTGATACATAAAACAAGGGTTTCAAATTAGCTCAGATACCGTTCCATAAACCCAATATGTAATAGACAAGACCTACTCCTTGCTCAGAGAACTGGACTCAACACGCCCTATTCACCGCACAAGAATATATCTGACTAGTAATAATCTTAAAACCTATGTATTGATATCTCTCTGTTAGTGTGTCAAGTGGGTAAAAAGCGGCATAAACACAGCAGTGAAAAGCAGCTAAACCCCATTATAAAAATAAATTACTTTGAAAAACCCATGAAACAAAGACAGTGAAAGAGAGCGAAATTCTTACACAATGCGTTCAGGGGCTGTGATGCCACCTGGATTGACCATATCTAGACCCACAGCTGGATGAGACCTAAGGGTGGACACTGTTGCGGCTGAGAGGTTTGGTGAGGTTGGGTGAGCAAACGCAGACCCTTTAAAGTAATACTGCGTGGTACCCATCGCATGGGTCCCAAATCTCCAGGTTCAAGGGCATCTTCCTACATCGAAAACATGCATGAGAAACCCAGAAGATGGTACACCGTGTGATGTGGAAAGGTTTCTAAAACGCACCTCATTTCTCATCTCCTTGTGCCCGGGTTCGCTATTCCAGCCGCTTTACTAGCAATCTCCCTACTTGGAGCATCAGCACCTTTAACCTCCTGTTCCGTACAGGTTGCAATTTGTCCTGAGGATGAATGGGAAGACGTGGAACCAATGAGAGACTAGCTCTTGGTGTTGGGACAGGCACAGGTCACTCTATTTTCCCATCAGGAAGAAGAATTAACCACAGGCTCAGCCTGCCCACCGGAACCAGAACAGGGCCTGAAGCCATCCTGCGCTTTTGCGGCCAGCTCCCAAAAAAGCGAGTTGTAAAATGGAGGTTCAGGGCACTGCAATTCACAAACCTGCAGAGTTATAAATGATAACTCTCGTCCACAAATATATTGAGGGAAGGCAAAGAAGAGGATTTGAAATCAAGGCAGAATTGCAGGAAACAGATTTCAGGAGGTAGATTCGAATCGCCTTTAAAGCTCATGAAAAGCGGCAAAACGTTGACAATGATGCCCTTGGCCAAAAAGGGCGTATGCGTTTTTTCCTGAATATATTCAGGAAAAAACGCATACGCACTTTTTGGCCAACCAAGCAACCTGGAAAGGCAAATCAGCGCTACAAAGATGTCGCGCTTCCCATCGGTTAAAAAGGCCATGCTGAAAAAAGTGTCAAAACCAGAAATGCAGGACAGGCCATGGAGAAATGGGAGCCTTGCTACACTGATGGGCGGGATGTAAATTGCCAACAGCCACTCTGGAGAAGCGTACGGTGTGTCCTGAAACATCTAAAAAACAAAGCTTCGAGAGAATACGGCACTTCCACTCATGGGGTTATAAATTGGGAAAATTAAAAATCAGCAAAACACAAGCACCCCAAAGTTTAGGACTGCTCTGTTGACAAGGACCTCCACTTCATTCCACCTTCAATATCCCAGGAAAGAGAAAAATGGATAAAGAAGTTGTGGTCCTTATGTACAATGGAATATCACTCAGCCATGAAATCAATGTCATAAGGCTAGTAGCAGCATGATGAGTGGATTTAGGTACGACGATTCTAAGTGAAATAAGTCACACAGAAAAGGACACTTCTCATAAGGTATCACTTATAGAGGGAATGTAAAAACCGTTACACTTGAACTGAATTACAAAACAGAACAGAGTCACACATGCGGAAAACACACTATGGCTGCTTAACGGGAAAGGTGAGGTGGGGTGATACATAAAACAAGGGTTTCAAATTAGCTCAGATACCGTTCCATAAACCCAATATGTAATAGACAAGACCTACTCCTTGCTCAGAGAACTGGACTCAACACGCCCTATTCACCGCACAAGAATATATCTGACTAGTAATAATCTTAAAACCTATGTATTGATATCTCTCTGTTAGTGTGTCAAGTGGGTAAAAAGCGGCATAAACACAGCAGGGAAAAGCAGCTAAACCCCATTATAAAAATAAATTACTTTGAAAAACCCATGAAACAAAGACAGTGAAAGAGAGAGAAATTCTTACACAATGCGTTCAGGGGCTGTGATGCAACCTGGATTGACCATATCTAGACCCACAGCTGGATGAGACATAAGGGTGGACACTCTTGGGGCTGAGAGGTTTGGTGAGGTTGGGTGAGCAAACGCAGACCCTTTAAAGTTATACTGCATGGTACCCATCGCATGGGTCCCAAATCTCCAGGTTCAAGGGCATCTTCCTACATCGAAAACATGCATGAGAAACCCAGAAGATGGTACACCGTGTGATGGGGAAAGGTTTCTAAAACGCACCTCATTTCTCATCTGCTTGTGCCCGGGTTCGCTATTCCAGCCGCTTTACTAGCAATCTCCCTACTTGGAGCATCATCACCTTTAACCTCCTGTTCCGTACAGGTTGCAATTTGTCCTGAGGATGAACGGGAAGACGTGGAACCAATGAGAGACTAGCTCTTGGTGTTGGGACAGGCACAGGTCACTCTATTTTCCCATCAGGAAGAAGAATTAACCACAGGCTCAGCCTGCCCCCCGGATCAAGAACAGGGCCTGAAGCCATCCTGCGCTTTTGCGGCCATCTCCCAAAAACGCGAGTTGTAAAATGGAGGTTCAGGGCACTGCAATTCACAAACCTGCAGAGTTATAAATGATAACTCTCGTCCACAAATATATTGAGGGAAGGCAAAGAAGAGGATTTGAAATCAAGGCAGAATTGCAGGAAACAGATTTCAGGAGGTAGATTCAAATCGCCTTTAAAGCACATGAAAAGCGGCAAAACGTTGACAATGATGCCCTAGGCCAAAAAGGGCGTATGCGTTTTTTCCTGAATATATTCAGGAAAAAACGCATACGCCCTTTTTGGCCAACCAAGCAACCTGGAAAGGCAAATCAGCGCTACAAAGAAGTCTCGCTTCCCATCGGTCAAAAGGGCCATGCTGAAAAAAGTGTCAAAACCAGAAATGCAGGACAGGCCATGGAGAAATGGGAGCCTTGCTACACTGATGGGCGGGATGTAAATTGCCAACAGCCACTCTGGAGAAGAGTACGGTGTGTCCTGAAACATCTAAAAAACACAGCTTAGAGAGCATAGGGCACTTCCACTCATGGGGGTATAAATTGGGAAAATGAAAAATCAGCAAGACACAAGCACCCCAAAGTTTAGGGCTGCTCTGTTGACAAGGACCTCCACTTCATTCCACCTTCAATATCCCAGGAAAGAGAAAAATGGATAAAGAAGTTGTGGTCCTTATGTACAATGGAATATCACTCTGCCATGAAATCAATGTCATAAGGCTAGTAGCAGCATGATGAGTGGATTTAGGTACGACGATTCTAAGTGAAATAAGTCACACAGAAAAGGACACTTCTCATAAGGTATCACTGATAGAGGGAATGTAAAAACCGTTACACTTGAACAGAATTACAAAACAGAACAGAGTCACACATGCAGAAAACACACTATGGCTGCTTAACGGGAAAGGTGAGGTGGGGTGATACATAAAACAAGGGTTTCAAATTAGCTCAGATACCGTTCCATAAACCCAATATGTAATAGACAAGACCTACTCCTTGCTCAGAGAACTGGACTCAACACGCCCTATTCACCGCACAAGAATATATCTGACTAGTAATAATCTTAAAACCTATGTATTGATATCTCTCTGTTAGTGTGTCAAGTGGGTGTAAAGCGGCATAAACACAGCAGTGAAAAGCAGCTAAACCCCATTATAAAAATAAATTACTTTGAAAAACCCATGAAACAAAGACAGTGAAAGAGATAGAAATTCTTACACAATGCGTTCACGGGCTGTGATGCAACCTGGATTGACCATATCTAGACCCACAGCTGGATGAGACATAAGGGTGGACACTCTTGGGGCTGAGAGGTTTGGTGAGGTTGGGTGAGCAAACGCAGACCCTTTAAAGTAATACTGCATGGTGCCCATCGCATGGGTCCCAAATCTCCAGGTTCAAGGGCATCTTCCTACATCGAAAACATGCATGAGAAACCCAGAAGATGGTACACTGTGTGATGTGGAAAGGTTTCTAAAACGCACCTCATTTCTCATCTCCTTGTGCCCGGGTTCGCTATTCCAGCCGCTTTACTAGCAATCTCCCTACTTGGAGCATCAGCACCTTTAACCTCCTGTTCCGTACAGGTTGCAATTTGTCCTGAGGATGAATGGGAAGACGTGGAACCAATGAGAGACTAGCTCTTGGTGTTGGGACAGGCACAGGTCACTCTATTTTCCCATCAGGAAGAAGAATTAACCACAGGCTCAGCCTGCCCACCGGAACCAGAACAGGGCCTGAAGCCATCCTGCGCTTTTGCGGCCAGCTCCCAAAAAAGCGAGTTGTAAAATGGAGGTTCAGGGCACTGCAATTCACAAACCTGCAGAGTTATAAATGATAACTCTCGTCCACAAATATATTGAGGGAAGGCAAAGAAGAGGATTTGAAATCAAGGCAGAATTGCAGGAAACAGATTTCAGGAGGTAGATTCGAATCGCCTTTAAAGCACATGAAAAGCGGCAAAACGTTGACAATGATGCCCTTGGCCAAAAAGGGCGTATGCGTTTTTTCCTGAATATATTCAGGAAAAAACGCATATGCCCTTTTTGGCCAACCAAGCAACCTGGAAAGGCAAATCAGCGCTACAAAGATGTCGCGCTTCCCATCGGTAAAAAAGGCCATGCTGAAAAAAGTGTCAAAACCAGAAATGCAGGACAGGCCATGGAGAAATGGGAGCCTTGCTACAGTGATGGGCGGGATGTAAATTGCCAACAGCCACTCTGGAGAAGCGTACGGTGTATCCTGAAACATCTAAAAAACAAAGCTTCGAGAGCATACGGCACTTCCACTCATGGGGTTATAAATTGGGAAAATTAAAAATCAGCAAGACACAAGCACCCCAAAGTTTAGGACTGCTCTGTTGACAAGGACCTCCACTTCATTCCACCTTCAATATCCCAGGAAAGAGAAAAATGGATAAAGAAGTTGTGGTCCTTATGTACAATGGAATATCACTCAGCCATGAAATCAATGTCATAAGGCTAGTAGCAGCATGATGAGTGGATTTAGGTACGACGATTCTAAGTGAAATAAGTCACACAGAAAAGGACACTTCTCATAAGGTATCACTTATAGAGGGAATGTAAAAACCGTTACACTTGAACTGAATTACAAAACAGAACAGAGTCACACATGCAGAAAACACACTATGGCTGCTTAACGGGAAAGGTGAGGTGGGGTGATACATAAAACAAGGGTTTCAAATTAGCTCAGATACCGTTCCATAAACCCAATATGTAATAGACAAGACCTACTCCTTGCTCAGAGAACTGGACTCAACACGCCCTATTCACCGCACAAGAATATATCTGACTAGTAATAATCGTAAAACCTATGTATTGATATCTCTCTGTTAGTGTGTCAAGTGGGTAAAAAGCGGCATAAACACAGCAGGGAAAAGCAGCTAAACCCCATTATAAAAATAAATTACTTTGAAAAACCCATGAAACAAAGACAGTGAAAGAGAGAGAAATTCTTACACAATGCGTTCAGGGGCTGTGATGCAACCTGGATTGACCATATCTAGACCCACAGCTGGATGAGACATAAGGGTGGACACTCTTGGGGCTGAGAGGTTTGGTGAGGTTGGGTGAGCAAACGCAGACCCTTTAAAGTTATACTGCATGGTACCCATCGCATGGGTCCCAAATCTCCAGGTTCAAGGGCATCTTCCTACATCGAAAACATGCATGAGAAACCCAGAAGATGGTACACCGTGTGATGGGGAAAGGTTTCTAAAACGCACCTCATTTCTCATCTGCTTGTGCCCGGGTTCGCTATTCCAGCCGCTTTACTAGCAATCTCCCTACTTGGAGCATCATCACCTTTAACCTCCTGTTCCGTACAGGTTGCAATTTGTCCTGAGGATGAACGGGAAGACGTGGAACCAATGAGAGACTAGCTCTTGGTGTTGGGACAGGCACAGGTCACTCTATTTTCCCATCAGGAAGAAGAATTAACCACAGGCTCAGCCTGCCCCCCGGATCAAGAACAGGGCCTGAAGCCATCCTGCGCTTTTGCGGCCATCTCCCAAAAACGCGAGTTGTAAAATGGAGGTTCAGGGCACTGCAATTCACAAACCTGCAGAGTTATAAATGATAACTCTCGTCCACAAATATATTGAGGGAAGGCAAAGAAGAGGATTTGAAATCAAGGCAGAATTGCAGGAAACAGATTTCAGGAGGTAGATTCAAATCGCCTTTAAAGCACATGAAAAGCGGCAAAACGTTGACAATGATGCCCTTGGCCAAAAAGGGCGTATGCGTTTTTTCCTGAATATATTCAGGAAAAAACGCATACGCCCTTTTTGGCCAACCAAGCAACCTGGAAAGGCAAATCAGCGCTACAAAGAAGTCTCGCTTCCCATCGGTTAAAAGGGCCATGCTGAAAAAAGTGTCAAAACCAGAAATGCAGGACAGGCCATGGAGAAATGGGAGCCTTGCTACACTGATGGGCGGGATGTAAATTGCCAACAGCCACTCTGGAGAAGAGTACGGTGTGTCCTGAAACATCTAAAAAACACAGCTTAGAGAGCATAGGGCACTTCCACTCATGGGGGTATAAATTGGGAAAATGAAAAATCAGCAAGACACAAGCACCCCAAAGTTTAGGGCTGCTCTGTTGACAAGGACCTCCACTTCATTCCACCTTCAATATCCCAGGAAAGAGAAAAATGGATAAAGAAGTTGTGGTCCTTATGTACAATGGAATATCACTCTGCCATGAAATCAATGTCATAAGGCTAGTAGCAGCATGATGAGTGGATTTAGGTACGACGATTCTAAGTGAAATAAGTCACACAGAAAAGGACACTTCTCATAAGGTATCACTGATAGAGGGAATGTAAAAACCGTTACACTTGAACAGAATTACAAAACAGAACAGAGTCACACATGCAGAAAACACACTATGGCTGCTTAACGGGAAAGGTGAGGTGGGGTGATACATAAAACAAGGGTTTCAAATTAGCTCAGATACCGTTCCATAAACCCAATATGTAATAGACAAGACCTACTCCTTGCTCAGAGAACTGGACTCAACACGCCCTATTCACCGCACAAGAATATATCTGACTAGTAATAATCTTAAAACCTATGTATTGATATCTCTCTGTTAGTGTGTCAAGTGGGTGTAAAGCGGCATAAACACAGCAGTGAAAAGCAGCTAAACCCCATTATAAAAATAAATTACTTTGAAAAACCCATGAAACAAAGACAGTGAAAGAGATAGAAATTCTTACACAATGCGTTCAGGGGCTGTGATGCAACCTGGATTGACCATATCTAGACCCACAGCTGGATGAGACATAAGGGTGGACACTCTTGGGGCTGAGAGGTTTGGTGAGGTTGGGTGAGCAAACGCAGACCCTTTAAAGTAATACTGCATGGTGCCCATCGCATGGGTCCCAAATCTCCAGGTTCAAGGGCATCTTCCTACATCGAAAACATGCATGAGAACCCCAGAAGATGGTACACTGTGTGATGTGGAAAGGTTTCTAAAACGCACCTCATTTCTCATCTCCTTGTGCCCGGGTTCGCTATTCCAGCCGCTTTACTAGCAATCTCCCTACTTGGAGCATCAGCACCTTTAACCTCCTGTTCCGTACAGGTTGCAATTTGTCCTGAGGATGAACGGGAAGACGTGGAACCAATGAGAGACTAGCTCTTGGTGTTGGGACAGGCACAGGTCACTCTATTTTCCCATCAGGAAGAAGAATTAACCACAGGCTCAGCCTGCCCACCGGAACCAGAACAGGGCCTGAAGCCATCCTGCGCTTTTGCGGCCAGCTCCCAAAAAAGCGAGTTGTAAAATGGAGGTTCAGGGCACTGCAATTCACAAACCTGCAGAGTTATAAATGATAACTCTCGTCCACAAATATATTGACGGAAGGCAAAGAAGAGGATTTGAAATCAAGGCAGAATTGCAGGAAACAGATTTCAGGAGGTAGATTCGAGTCGCCTTTAAAGCACATGAAAAGTGGCAAAAGGTTGGCAATGATGCCCTTGGCTAAAAAGGGCGTATGCGTTTTTTCCTGAATGTATTCAGGAAAAAACGCATACGCCCTTTTTGGCCAACCAAGCAACCTGGAAAGGCAAATCAGCGCTACAAAGATGTCTCGCTTCCCATCGGTTAAAAAGGCCATGCTGAAAAAAATGTCAACACCAGAAATGCAGGACAGGCCATGGAGAAATGGGAGCCTTGCTACACTGATGGGCGGGATGTAAATTGTCAACAGCCACTCTGGAGAAGTGTACGGTGAGTCCTGAAACGTCTAAAAAGCAAAGCTTAGAGAGCATAGGGCACTTCCACTCATGGGGGTATAAATTGGGAAAATGAAAAATCAGCAAGACACAAGCACCCCAAAGTTTAGGGCTGCTCTGTTGACAAGGACCTCCACTTCATTCCACCTTCAATATCCCAGGAAAGAGAAAAATGGATAAAGAAGTTGTGGTCCTTATGTACAATGGAATATCACTCAGCCATGAAATCAATGTCATAAGGCTAGTAGCAGCATGATGAGTGGATTTAGGTACGACGATTCTAAGTGAAATAAGTCACACAGAAAAGGACACTTCTCATAAGGTATCACTTATAGAGGGAATGTAAAAACCGTTACACTTGAACTGAATTACAAAACAGAACAGAGTCACACATGCAGAAAACACACTATGGCTGCTTAACGGGAAAGGTGAGGTGGGGTGATACATAAAACAAGGGTTTCAAATTAGCTCAGATACCGTTCCATAAAACAAATATGTAATAGACAAGACCTACTCCTTGCTCAGAGAACTGGACTCAACACGCCCTATTCACCGCACAAGAATATATCTGACTAGTAATAATCTTAAAACCTATGTATTGATATCTCTCTGTTAGTGTGTCAAGTGGGTGTAAAGCGGCATAAACACAGCAGTGAAAAGCAGCTAAACCCCATTATAAAAATAAATTACTTTGAAAAACCCATGAAACAAAGACAGTGAAAGAGATAGAAATTCCTACACAATGCGTTCACGGGCTGTGATGCAACCTGGATTGACCATATCTAGACCCACAGCTGGATGAGACATAAGGGTGGACACTCTTGGGGCTGAGAGGTTTGGTGAGGTTGGGTGAGCAAACGCAGACCCTTTAAAGTAATACTGCGTGGTACCCATCGCATGGGTCCCAAATCTCCAGGTTCAAGGGCATCTTCCTACATCGAAAACATGCATGAGATACCCAGAAGATGGTACACCATGTGATGTGGAAAGGTTTCTAAAACGCACCTCATTTCTCATCTGCTTGTGCCCGGGTTCGCCATTCCAGCCGCTTTACTAGCAATCTCCCTCCTTGGAGCATCAGCACCTTTAACCTCCTGTTCCGTACAGGTTGCAATTTGTACTGAGGATGAACGGGAAGACGTGGAACCAATGAAAGACTAGCTCTTGGTGTTGGGACAGGCACAGGTCACTCTATTTTCCCATCAGGAAGAAGAATTAACCACAGGCTCAGCCTGCCCCCCGGAACCAGAACAGGGCCTGAAGCCATCCTGCACTTTTGCGGCCAGCTCCCTAAAAAGCGAGTTGTAAATTGGAGGTTCAGGGCACTGCAATTCACAAACCTGCAGACTTATAAATGATAACTCTCATCCACAAATATATTGAGGGAAGGCAAAGAAGAGGATTTGAAATCAAGGCAGAATTGCAGGAAACAGATTTCAGGAGGTAGATTCGAATCGCCTTTAAAGCACATGAAAAGCGGCAAAACGTTGACAATGATGCCCTTGGCCAAAAAGGGCGTATGCGTTTTTTCCTGAATATATTCAGGAAAAAACGCATACGCCCTTTTTGGCCAACCAAGCAACCTGGAAAGGCAAATCAGCGCTACAAAGATGTCTCGCTTCCCATCGGTCAAAAGGGCCATGCTGAAAAAAGTGTCAACACCAGAAATGCAGGACAGGCCATGGAGAAATGGGAGCCTTGCTACACTGATGGGCGGGATGTAAATTGCCAACAGCCACTCTGGAGAAAAGTACGGTGTGTCCTGAAACATCTAAAAAACACAGCTTAGAGAGCATAGGGCACTTCCACTCATGGGGGTATAAATTGGGAAAATTAAAAATCAGCAAGACACAAGCACCCCAAAGTTTAGGACTGCTCTGTTGACAAGGACCTCCACTTCATTCCACCTTCAATATCCCAGGAAAGAGAAAAATGGATAAAGAAGTTGTGGTCCTTATGTACAATGGAATATCACTCAGCCATGAAATCAATGTCATAAGGCTAGTAGCAGCATGATGAGTGGATTTAGGTACGACGATTCTAAGTGAAATAAGGCACACAGAAAAGGACACTTCTCATAAGGTATCACTTATAGAGGGAATGTAAAAACCGTTACACTTGAACTGAATTACAAAACAGAACAGAGTCACACATGCAGAAAACACACTATGGCTGCTTAACGGGAAAGGTGAGGTGGGGTGATACATAAAACAAGGGTTTCAAATTAGCTCAGATACCGTTCCATAAACCCAATATGTAATAGACAAGACCTACTCCTTGCTCAGAGAACTGGACTCAACACGCCCTATTCACCGCACAAGAATATATCTGACTAGTAATAATCTTAAAACCTATGTATTGATATCTCTCTGTTAGTGTGTCAAGTGGGTAAAAAGCGGCATAAACACAACAGTGAAAAGCAGCTAAACCCCATTATAAAAATAAATTACTTTGAAAAACCCATGAAACAAAGACAGTGAAAGAGAGAGAATTTCTTACAGAATGCGTTCAGGGGCTGTGATGCAACCTGGATTGACCATATCTAGACCCACAGCTGGATGAGTCATAAGGGTGGACACTCTTGGGGCTGAGAGGTTTGGTGAGGTTGGGTGAGCAAACGCAGACCCTTTAAAGTAATACTGCATGGTGCCCATCGCATGGGTCCCAAATCTCCAGGTTCAAGGGCATCTTCCTACATCGAAAACATGCATGAGAAACCCAGAAGATGGTACACCGTGTGATGGGGAAAGGTTTCTAAAACGCACCTCATTTCTCATCTGCTTGTGCTCGGGTTCGCGATTCCAGCCACTTTACTAGCAATCTCCCTCCTTGGAGCATCACCACGTTTAACCTCCTGTTCCGTACAGGTTGATATTTGTCCTGAGGATGAACGGGAAGACGTGGAACCAATGAGAGACTAGCTCTTGGTGTTGGGACAGGCACAGGTCACTCTATTTTCCCATCAGGAAGAAGAATTAACCACAGGCTCAGCCTGCCCCCCGGAACAAGAACAGGGCCTGAAGCCATCCTGCGCTTTTGCGGGCATCTCCCAAAAACGCGAGTTGTAAAATGGAGGTTCAGGGCACTGCAATTCACAAACCTGCAGAGTTATAAATGATAACTCTCGTCCACAAATATATTGAGGGAAGGCAAAGAAGAGGATTTGAAATCAAGGCAGAATTGCAGGAAACAGATTTCAGGAGGTAGATTCGAATCGCCTTTAAAGCACATGAAAAGCGGCAAAACGTTGACAATGATGCCCTTGGCCAAAAAGGGCGTATGCGTTTTTTCCTGAATATATTCAGGAAAAAACGCATACGCCCTTTTTGGCCAACCAAGCAACCTGGAAAGGCAAATCAGCGCTACAAAGATGTCTCGCTTCCCATCGGTCAAAAGGGCCATGCTGAAAAAAGTGTCAAAACCAGAAATGCAGGACAGGCCATGGAAAAATGGCAGCCTTGCTACACTGATGGGCAGGATGTAAATTGTCAACAGCCACACTGGAGAAGTGTACGGTGAGTCCTGAAACGTCTAAAAAGCAAAGCTTAGAGAGCATAGGGCACTTCCACTCATGGGGGTATAAATTGGGAAAATGAAAAATCAGCAAGACACAAGCACCCCAAAGTTTAGGGCTGCTCTGTTGACAAGGACCTCCACTTCATTCCACCTTCAATATCCCAGGAAAGAGAAAAATGGATAAAGAAGTTGTGGTCCTTATGTACAATGGAATATCACT
This sequence comes from Balaenoptera borealis, assembly GCF_965194805.1. Lineage (NCBI taxonomy): Eukaryota > Metazoa > Chordata > Mammalia > Artiodactyla > Balaenopteridae > Balaenoptera > Balaenoptera borealis. Next base: position 1,199,312 of record NW_028123942.1, on the reverse strand, counting down.
CAGCCATGAAATCAATGTCATAAGGCTAGTAGCAGCATGATGAGTGGATTTAGGTACGACGACTCTAAGTGAAATAAGTCACACAGAAAAGGACACTTCTCATAAGGTATCACTGATAAAGGGAATGTAAAAACCGTTACACTTGAACTGAATTACAAAACAGAACAGAGTCACACATGCAGAAAACACACTATGGCTACTTAACGGGAAAGGTGAGGTGGGGTGATACATAAAACAAGGGTTTCAAATTAGCTCAGATACCGTTCCATAAACCCAATATGTAATGGACTAGACCTACTCCTTGCTCAGAGAACTGGACTCAACACGCCCTATTCACCGCACAAGAATATATCTGACTAGTAATAATCTTAAAACCTATGTATTGATATCTCTCTGTTAGTGGGTCAAGTGGGTGTAAAGCGGCATAAACACAGCAGTGAAAAGCAGCTAAACCCCATTATAAAAATAAATTACTTTGAAAAACCCATGAAACAAAGACAGTGAAAGAGAGAGAAATTCTTACACAATGCGTTCAGGGGCTGTGATGCAACCTGGATTGACCATATCTAGACCCACAGCTGGATGAGACCTAAGGGTGGACACTGTTGCGGCTGAGAGGTTTGGTGAGGTTGGGTGAGCAAACGCAGCCCCTTTAAAGTAATACTGCGTGGTACCCATCGCATGGGTCCCAAATCTCCAGGTTCAAGGGCATCTTCCTACATCGAAAACATGCATGAGAAACCCAGAAGATGGTACACCGTGTGATGTGGAAAGGTTTCTAAAACGCACCTCATTTCTCATCTCCTTGTGGCCGGGTTCGCTATTCCAGCCGCTTTACTAGCAATCTCCCTACTTGGAGCATCAGCACCTTTAACCTCCTGTTCCGTACAGGTTGCAATTTGTCCTGAGGATGAACTGGAAGACGTGGAACCAATGAGAGACTAGCTCTTGGTGTTGGGACAGGCACAGGTCACTCTATTTTCCCATCAGGAAGAAGAATTAACCACAGGCTCAGCCTGCCCCCGGAACCAGAACAGGGCCTGAAGGCATCCTGCGCTTTTGCGGCCAGCTCCCTAAAAAGCGAGTTTTAAAATGGAGGTTCAGGGCACTGCAATTCACAAACCTGCAGAGTTATAAATGATAACTCTCGTCCACAAATATATTGAGGGAAGGCAAAGAAGAGGATTTGAAATCAAGGCAGAATTGCAGGAAACAGATTTCAGGAGGTAGATTCGAATCGCCTTTAAAGCACATGAAAAGCGGCAAAACGTTGACAATGATGCCCTTGGCCAAAAAGGGCGTATGCGTTTTTTCCTGAATATATTCAGGAAAAAACGCATACGCCCTTTTTGGCCAACCAAGCAACCTGGAAAGGCAAATCAGCGCTACAAAGATGTCTCGCTTCCCATCGGTCAAAAGGGCCATGCTGAAAAAAGTGTCAACACCAGAAATGCAGGACAGGCCATGGAGAAATGGGAGCCTTGCTACACTGATGGGCGGGATGTAAATTGTCAACAGCCACTCTGGAGAAGTGTACGGTGAGTCCTGAAACGTCTAAAAAGCAAAGCTTAGAGAGCATAGGGCACTTCCACTCATGGGGGTATAAATTGGGAAAATTAAAAATCAGCAAGACACAAGCACCCCAAAGTTTAGGGCTGCTCTGTTGACAAGGACCTCCACTTCATTCCACCTTCAATATCCCAGGAAAGAGAAAAATGGATAAAGAAGTTGTGGTCCTTATGTACAATGGAATATCACTCAGCCGTGAAATCAATGTCATAAGGCTAGTAGCAGCATGATGAGTGGATATAGGTACGACGACTCTAAGTGAAATAAGTCACACAGAAAAGGACACTTCTCATAAGGTATCACTGATAGAGGGAATGTAAAAACCGTTACACTTGAACTGAATTACAAAACAGAACAGAGTCACACATGCAGAAAACACACTATGGCTGCTTAACGGGAAAGGTGAGGTGGGGTGATACATAAAACAAGGGTTTCAAATTAGCTCAGATACCGTTCCATAAACCCAATATGTAATAGACAAGACCTACTCCTTGCTCAGAGAACTGGACTCAACACGCCCTATTCACCGCACAAGAATATATCTGACTAGTAATAATCTTAAAACCTATGTATTGATATCTCTCTGTTAGTGTGTCAAGTGGGTAAAAAGCGGCATAAACACAACAGTGAAAAGCAGCTAAACCCCATTATAAAAATAAATTACTTTGAAAAACCCATGAAACACAGACAGTGAAAGAGAGAGAAATTCTTACACAATGCGTTCAGGGGCTGTGATGCAACCTGGATTGACCATATCTAGACCCACAGCTGGATGAGTCATAAGGGTGGACACTCTTGGGGCTGAGAGGTTTGGTGAGGTTGGGTGAGCAAACGCAGACCCTTTAAAGTAATACTGCGTGGTACCCATCGCATGGGTCCCAAATCTCCAGGTTCAAGGGCATCTTCCTACATCGAAAACATGCATGAGAAACCCAGAAGATGGTACACCGTGTGATGGGGAAAGGTTTCTAAAACGCACCTCATTTCTCATCTGCTTGTGCTCGGGTTCGCGATTCCAGCCACTTTACTAGCAATCTCCCTCCTTGGAGCATCACCACGTTTAACCTCCTGTTCCGTACAGGTTGATATTTGTCCTGAGGATGAACGGGAAGACGTGGAACCAATGAGAGAGTAGCTCTTGGTGTTGGGACAGGCACAGGTCACTCTATTTTCCCATCAGGAAGAAGAATTAACCACAGGCTCAGCCTGCCCCCCGGAACCAGAACAGGGCCTGAAGCCATCCTGCGCTTTTGCGGGCATCTCCCAAAAACGCGAGTTGTAAAATGGAGGTTCAGGGCACTGCAATTCACAAACCTGCAGACTTATAAATGATAACTCTCGTCCACAAATATATTGAGGGAAGGCAAAGAAGAGGATTTGAAATCAAGGCAGAATTGCAGGAAACAGATTTCAGGAGGTAGATTCGAATCGCCTTTAAAGCACATGAAAAGCGGCAAAACGTTGACAATGATGCCCTTGGCCAAAAAGGGCGTATGCGTTTTTTCCTGAATATATTCAGGAAAAAACGCATACGCCCTTTTTGGCCAACCAAGCAACCTGGAAAGGCAAATCAGCGCTACAAAGATGTCTCGCTTCCCATCGGTCAAAAGGGCCATGCTGAAAAAAGTGTCAAAACCAGAAATGCAGGACAGGCCATGGAAAAATGGCAGCCTTGCTACACTGATGGGCAGGATGTAAATTGTCAACAGCCACACTGGAGAAGTGTACGGTGAGTCCTGAAACGTCTAAAAAGCAAAGCTTAGAGAGCATAGGGCACTTCCACTCATGGGGGTATAAATTGGGAAAATGAAAAATCAGCAAGACACAAGCACCCCAAAGTTTAGGGCTGCTCTGTTGACAAGGACCTCCACTTCATTCCACCTTCAATATCCCAGGAAAGAGAAAAATGGATAAAGAAGTTGTGGTCCTTATGTACAATGGAATATCACTCAGCCATGAAATCAATGTCATAAGGCTAGTAGCAGCATGATGAGTGGATTTAGGTACGACGATTCTAAGTGAAATAAGTCACACAGAAAAGGACACTTCTCATAAGGTATCACTGATAAAGGGAATGTAAAAACCGTTACACTTGAACTGAATTACAAAACAGAAGAGAGTCACACATGCAGAAAACACACTATGGCTACTTAACGGGAAAGGTGAGGTGGGGTGATACATAAAACAAGGGTTTCAAATTAGCTCAGATACCGTTCCATAAACCCAATATGTAATGGACTAGACCTACTCCTTGCTCAGAGAACTGGACTCAACACGCCCTATTCACCGCACAAGAATATATCTGACTAGTAATAATCTTAAAACCTATGTATTGATATCTCTCTGTTAGTGGGTCAAGTGGGTAAAAAGCGGCATAAACACAGCAGTGAAAAGCAGCTAAACCCCATTATAAAAATAAATTACTTTGAAAAACCCATGAAACAAAGACAGTGAAAGAGAGAGAAATTCTTACACAATGCGTTCAGGGGCTGTGATGCAACCTGGATTGACCATATCTAGACCCACAGCTGGATGAGACATAAGGGTGGACACTGTTGCGGCTGAGAGGTTTGGTGAGGTTGGGTGAGCAAACGCCGACCCTTTAAAGTAATACTGCGTGGTACCCATCGCATGGGTCCCAAATCTCCAGGTTCAAGGGCATCTTCCTACATCGAAAACATGCATGAGAAACCCAGAAGATGGTACACCGTGTGATGTGGAAAGGTTTCTAAAACGCACCTCATTTCTCATCTCCTTGTGCCCGGGTGCGCTATTCCAGCCGCTTTACTAGCAATCTCCCTACTTGGAGCATCAGCACCTTTAACCTCCTGTTCCGTACAGGTTGCAATTTGTACTGAGGATGAACGGGAAGACGTGGAACCAATGAAAGACTAGCTCTTGGTGTTGGGACAGGCACAGGTCACTCTATTTTCCCATCAGGAAGAAGAATTAACCACAGGCTCAGCCTGCCCCCCGGAACAAGAACAGGGCCTGAAGCCATCCTGCGCTTTTGCGGCCATCTCCCAAAAACGCGAGTTGTAAAATGGAGGTTCAGGGCACTGCAATTCACAAACCTGCAGAGTTATAAATGATAACTCTCGTCCACAAATATATTGAGGGAAGGCAAAGAAGAGGATTTGAAATCAAGGCAGAATTGCAGGAAACAGATTTCAGGAGGTAGATTCGAATTGCCTTTAAAGCACATGAAAAGCGGCAAAACGTTGACAATGATGCCCTTGGCCAAAAAGGGCGTATGCGTTTTTTCCTGAATATATTCAGGAAAAAACGCATACGCCCTTTTTGGCCAACCAAGCAACCTGGAAAGGCAAATCAGCGCTACAAAGAAGTCTCGCTTCCCATCGGTTAAAAAGGCCATGCTGAAAAAAGTGTCAAAACCAGAAATGCAGGACAGGCCATGGAGAAATGGGAGCCTTGCTACACTGATGGGCGGGATGTAAATTGCCAACAGCCACTCTGGAGAAGATTACGGTGTGTCCTGAAACATCTAAAAAACACAGCTTAGAGAGCATAGGGCACTTCCACTCATGGGGGTATAAATTGGGAAAATTAAAAATCGGCAAGACACAAGCACCCCAAAGTTTAGGACTGCTCTGTTGACAAGGACCTCCACTTCATTCCACCTTCAATATCCCAGGAAAGAGAAAAATGGATAAAGAAGTTGTGGTCCTTATGTACAATGGAATATCACTCAGCCATGAAATCAATGTCATAAGGCTAGTAGCAGCATGATGAGTGGATTTAGGTACGACGATTCTAAGTGAAATAAGGCACACAGAAAAGTACACTTCTCATAAGTTATCACTGATAGAGGGAATGTAAAAACCGTTACACTTGAACTGAATTACAAAACAGAACAGAGTCACACATGCAGAAAACACACTATGGCTGCTTAACGGGAAAGGTGAGGTGGGGTGATACATAAAACAAGGGTTTCAAATTAGCTCAGATACCGTTCCATAAAACCAATATGTAATAGACAACACCTACTCCTTGCTCAGAGAACTGGACTCAACATGCCCTATTCACCGCACAAGAATATATCTGACTAGTAATAATCTTAAAACCTATGTATTGATATCTCTCTGTTAGTGTGTCAAGTGGGTGAAAAGCGGCATAAACACAGCAGTGAAAAGCAGCTAAACCTATTTATAAAAATAAATTACTTTGAAAAACCCATGAAACAAAGACAGTGAAAGAGATAGAAATTCTTACACAATGCGTTCACGGGCTGTGATGCAACCTGGATTGACCATATCTAGACCCACAGCTGGATGAGACATAAGGGTGGACACTCTTGGGGCTGAGAGTTTTGGTGAGGTTGGGTGAGCAAACGCAAACCCTTTAAAGTAATACTGCGTGGTACACATCGCATGGGTCCCAAATCTCCAGGTTCAAGGGCAACTTCCTACATCGAAAACATGCATGAGAAACCCAGAAGATGGTACAAAGTGTGATGGGGAAAGGTTTCTAAAACGCACCTCATTTCTCATCTCCTTGTGCTCGGGTTCGCCATTCCAGCCACTTTACTAGCAATCTCCCTCCTTGGAGCATCATCACGTTTAACCTCCTGTTCCGTACAGGTTGATATTTGTCCTGAGGATGAACGGGAAGACGTGGAACCAATGAGAGACTAGCTCTTGGTGTTGGGACAGGCACAGGTCACTCTATTTTCCCATCAGGAAGAAGAATTAACCACAGGCTCAGCCTGCCCCCCGGAACAAGAACAGGGCCTGAAGCCATCCTGCGCTTTTGCGGCCAGCTCCCAAAAACGCGAGTTGTAAAATGGAGGTTCAGGGCACTGCAATTCACAAACCTGCAGAGTTATAAATGATAACTCTCGTCCACAAATATATTGAGGGAAGGCAAAGAAGAGGATTTGAAATCAAGGCAGAATTGCAGGAAACAGATTTCAGGAGGTAGATTCGAATCGCCTTTAAAGCACATGAAAAGCGGCAAAACGTTGACAATGATGCCCTTGGCCAAAAAGGGCGTATGCGTTTTTTCCTGAATATATTCAGGAAAAAACGCATACGCCCTTTTTGGCCAACCAAGCAACCTGGAAAGGCAAATCAGCGCTACAAAGATGTCTCGCTTCCCATCGGTCAAAAGGGCCATGCTGAAAAAAGTGTCAACACCAGAAATGCAGGACAGGCCATGGAGAAATGGGAGCCTTGCTACACTGATGGGCGGGATGTAAATTGTCAACAGCCACTCTGGAGAAGTGTACGGTGAGTCCTGAAACGTCTAAAAAGCAAAGCTTAGAGAGCATAGGGCACTTCCACTCATGGGGGTATAAATTGGGAAAATTAAAAATCAGCAAGACACAAGCACCCCAAAGTTTAGGGCTGCTCTGTTGACAAGGACCTCCACTTCATTCCACCTTCAATATCCCAGGAAAGAGAAAAATGGATAAAGAAGTTGTGGTCCTTATGTACAATGGAATATCACTCAGCCGTGAAATCAATGTCATAAGGCTAGTAGCAGCATGATGAGTGGATATAGGTACGACGACTCTAAGTGAAATAAGTCACACAGAAAAGGACACTTCTCATAAGGTATCACTGATAGAGGGAATGTAAAAACCGTTACACTTGAACTGAATTACAAAACAGAACAGAGTCACACATGCAGAAAACACACTATGGCTGCTTCACGGGAAAGGTGAGGTGGGGTGATACATAAAACAAGGGTTTCAAATTAGCTCAGATACCGTTCCATAAAACCAATATGTAATAGACAAGACCTACTCCTTGCTCAGAGAACTGGACTCAACACGCCCTATTCACCGCACAAGAATATATCTGACTAGTAATAATCTTAAAACCTATGTATTGATATCTCTCTGTTAGTGTGTCAAGTGGGTAAAAAGCGGCATAAACACAACAGTGAAAAGCAGCTAAACCCCATTATAAAAATAAATTACTTTGAAAAACCCATGAAACAAAGACAGTGAAAGAGAGAGAAATTCTTACACAATGCGTTCAGGGGCTGTGATGCAACCTGGATTGACCATATCTAGACCCACAGCTGGATGAGTCATAAGGGTGGACACTCTTGGGGCTGAGAGGTTTGGTGAGGTTGGGTGAGCAAACGCAGACCCTTTAAAGTAATACTGCGTGGTACCCATCGCATGGGTCCCAAATCTCCAGGTTCAAGGGCATCTTCCTACATCGAAAACATGCATGAGAAACCCAGAAGATGGTACACCGTGTGATGGGGAAAGGTTTCTAAAACGCACCTCATTTCTCATCTGCTTGTGCTCGGGTTCGCGATTCCAGCCACTTTACTAGCAATCTCCCTCCTTGGAGCATCACCACGTTTAACCTCCTGTTCCGTACAGGTTGATATTTGTCCTGAGGATGAACGGGAAGTCGTGGAACCAATGAGAGAGTAGCTCTTGGTGTTGGGACAGGCACAGGTCACTCTATTTTCCCATCAGGAAGAAGAATTAACCACAGGCTCAGCCTGCCCCCCGGAACAAGAACAGGGCCTGAAGCCATCCTGCGCTTTTGCGGCCATCTCCCAAAAACGCGAGTTGTAAAATGGAGGTTCAGGGCACTGCAATTCACAAACCTGCAGAGTTATAAATGATAACTCTCGTCCACAAATATATTGAGGGAAGGCAAAGAAGAGGATTTGAAATCAAGGCAGAATTGCAGGAAACAGATTTCAGGAGGTAGATTCGAATCGCCTTTAAAGCACATGAAAAGCGGCAAAACGTTGACAATGATGCCCTTGGCCAAAAAGGGCGTATGCGTTTTTTCCTGAATATATTCAGGAAAAAACGCATACGCCCTTTTTGGCCAACCAAGCAACCTGGAAAGGCAAATCAGCGCTACAAAGATGTCTCGCTTCCCATCGGTCAAAAGGGCCATGCTGAAAAAAGTGTCAAAACCAGAAATGCAGGACAGGCCATAGAAAAATGGCAGCCTTGCTACACTGATGGGCAGGATGTAAATTGTCAACAGCCACACTGGAGAAGTGTACGGTGAGTCCTGAAACGTCTAAAAAGCAAAGCTTAGAGAGCATAGGGCACTTCCACTCATGGGGGTATAAATTGGGAAAATGAAAAATCAGCAAGACACAAGCACCCCAAAGTTTAGGGCTGCTCTGTTGACAAGGACCTCCACTTCATTCCACCTTCAATATCCCAGGAAAGAGAAAAATGGATAAAGAAGTTGTGGTCCTTATGTACAATGGAATATCACTCAGCCATGAAATCAATGTCATAAGGCTAGTAGCAGCATGATGAGTGGATTTAGGTACGACGATTCTAAGTGAAATAAGTCACACAGAAAAGGACACTTCTCATAAGGTATCACTGATAGAGGGAATGTAAAAACCGTTACACTTGAACTGAATTACAAAACAGAAGAGAGTCACACATGCAGAAAACACACTATGGCTACTTAACGGGAAAGGTGAGGTGGGGTGATACATAAAACAAGGGTTTCAAATTAGCTCAGATACCGTTCCATAAACCCAATATGTAATGGACTAGACCTACTCCTTGCTCAGAGAACTGGACTCAACACGCCCTATTCACCGCACAAGAATATATCTGACTAGTAATAATCTTAAAACCTATGTATTGATATCTCTCTGTTAGTGTGCCAAGTGGGTGTAAAGCGGCATAAACACAGCAGTGAAAAGCAGCTAAACCCCATTATAAAAATAAATTTCTTTGAAAAACCCATGAAACAAAGACAGTGAAAGAGATAGAAATTCCTACACAATGCGTTCACGGGCTGTGATGCAACCTGGATTGACCATATCTAGACCCACAGCTGGATGAGACATAAGGGTGGACACTCTTGGGGCTGAGAGGTTTGGTGAGGTTGGGTGAGCAAACGCAGACCCTTTAAAGTAATACTGCATGGTAACCATCGCATGGGTCCCAAATCGCCAGGTTCAAGGTCATCTTCCTACATCGAAAACATGCATGAGAAACCCAGAAGATGGTACACCGTGTGATGTGGAAAGGTTTCTAAAACGCACCTCATTTCTCATCTGCTTGTGCCCGGGTTCACCATTCCAGCCACTTTACTAGCAATCTCCCTCCTTGGAGAATCAGCACCTTTAACCTCCTGTTCCGTACAGGTTGCAATTTGTACTGAGGATGAACGGGAAGACGTGGAACCAATGAAAGACTAGCTCTTGGTGTTGGGACAGGCACAGGTCACTCTATTTTCCCATCAGGAAGAAGAATTAACCACAGGCTCAGCCTGCACCCCGGAACCAGAACAGGGCCTGAAGCCATCCTGCGCTTTTGCGGCCATCTCCCAAAAACGCGTGTTGTAAAATGGAGGTTCAGGGCACTGCAATTCACAAACCTGCAGAGTTATAAATGATAACTCTCATCCACAAATATATTGAGGGAAGGCAAAGAAGAGGATTTGAAATCAAGGCAGAATTGCAGGAAACAGATTTCAGGAGGTAGATTCGAATTGCCTTTAAAGCACATGAAAAGCGGCAAAACGTTGACAATGATGCCCTTGGCCAAAAAGGGCGTATGTGTTTTTTCCTGAATATATTCAGGAAAAAACGCATACGCCATTTTTGGCCAACCAAGCAACCTGGAAAGGCAAATCAGCGCTACAAAGAAGTCTCGCTTCCCATCGGTTAAAAAGGCCATGCTGAAAAAAGTGTCAAAACCAGAAATGCAGGACAGGCCATGGAGAAATTGGAGCCTTGGTACACTGATGGGCGGGATGTAAATTGCCAACAGCCACTCTGGAGAAGATTACGGTGTGTCCTGAAACATCTAAAAAACACAGCTTAGAGAGCATAGGGCACTTCCACTCATGGGGGTATAAATTGGGAAAATTAAAAATCAGCAAGACACAAGCACCCCAAAGTTTAGGACTGCTCTGTTGACAAGGACCTCCACTTCATTCCACCTTCAATATCCCAGGAAAGAGAAAAATGGATAAAGAAGTTGTGGTCCTTATGTACAATGGAATATCACTCAGCCATGAAATCAATGTCATAAGGCTAGTAGCAGCATGATGAGTGGATTTAGGTATGACGACTCTAAGTGAAATAAGTCACACAGAAAAGGACACTTCTCATAAGGTATCACTGATAGAGGGAATGTAAAAACCGTTACACTTGAACTGAATTACAAAACAGAACAGAGTCACACATGCAGAAAACACACTATGGCTGCTTAACGGGAAAGGTGAGGTGGGGTGATACATAAAACAAGGGTTTCAAATTAGCTCAGATACCGTTCCATAAAACCAATATGTAATAGACAACACCTACTCCTTGCTCAGAGAACTGGACTCAACACGCCCTATTTACCGCACAAGAATATATCTGACTAGTAATAATCTTAAAACCTATGTATTGATATCTCTCTGTTAGTGTGTCAAGTGGGTGAAAAGCGGCAAAAACACAGCAGTGAAAAGCAGCTAAACCCATTTATAAAAATAAATTACTTTGAAAAACCCATGAAACAAAGACAGTGAAAGAGATAGAAATTCTTACACAATGCGTTCACGGGCTGTGATGCAACCTGGATTGACCATATCTAGACCCACAGCTGGATGAGACATAAGGGTGGACACTCTTGGGGCTGAGAGGTTTGGTGAGGTTGGGTGAGCAAACGCAAACCCTTTAAAGTAATACTGCGTGGTACCCATCGCATGGGTCCCAAATCTCCAGGTTCAAGGGCATCTTCCTACATCGAAAACATGCATGAGAAACCCAGAAGACGGTACACCGTGTGATGGGGAAAGGTTTCTAAAACGCACCTCATTTCTCATCTCCTTGTGCTCGGGTTCGCCATTCCAGCCACTTTACTAGCAATCTCCCTCCTTGGAGCATCATCACGTTTAACCTCCTGTTCCGTACAGGTTGATATTTGTCCTGAGGATGAACGGGAAGACGTGGAACCAATGAGAGACTAGCTCTTGGTGTTGGGACAGGCACAGGTCACTCTATTTTCCCATCAGGAAGAAGAATTAACCACAGGCTCAGCCTGCCCCCCGGAACAAGAACAGGGCCTGAAGCCATCCTGCGCTTTTGCGGCCATCTCCCAAAAACGCGAGTTGTAAAATGGAGGTTCAGGGCACTGCAATTCACAAACCTGCAGAGTTATAAATGATAACTCTCGTCCACAAATATATTGAGGGAAGGCAAAGAAGAGGATTTGAAATCAAGGCAGAATTGCAGGAAACAGATTTCAGGAGGTAGATTCGAATCGCCTTTAAAGCACATGAAAAGCGGCAAAACGTTGACAATGATGCCCTTGGCCAAAAAGGGCGTATGCGTTTTTTCCTGAATATATTCAGGAAAAAACGCATACGCCCTTTTTGGCCAACCAAGCAACCTGGAAAGGCAAATCAGCGCTACAAAGATGTCTCGCTTCCCATCGGTCAAAAGGGCCATGCTGAAAAAAGTGTCAAAACCAGAAATGCAGGACAGGCCATGGAGAAATGGGAGCCTTGCTACACTGATTGGCGGGATGTAAATTGTCAACAGCCACTCTGGAGAAGTGTACGGTGAGTCCTGAAAAGTCTAAAAAGCAAAGCTTAGAGAGCATAGGGCACTTCCACTCATGGGGTTATAAATTGGGAAAATTAAAAATCAGCAAGACACAAGCACCCCAAAGTTTAGGGCTGCTCTGTTGACAAGGACCTCCACTTCATTCCACCTTCAATATCGCAGGAAAGAGAAAAATGGATAAAGAAGTTGTGGTCCTTATGTACAATGGAATATCACTCAGCCGTGAAATCAATGTCATAAGGCTAGTAGCAGCATGATGAGTGGATTTAGGTACGACAACTCTAAGTGAAATAAGTCACACAGAAAAGGACACTTCTCATAAGGTATCACTTATAGAGGGAATGTAAAAACCGTTACACTTGAACTGAATTACAAAACAGAACAGAGTCACACATGCAGAAAACACACTATGGCTGCTTAACGGGAAAGGTGAGGTGGGGTGATACATAAAACAAGGGTTTCAAATTAGCTCAGATACCGTTCCATAAACCCAATATGTAATAGACAAGACCTACTCCTTGCTCAGAGAACTGGACTCAACACGCCCTATTCACCGCACAAGAATATATCTGACTAGTAATAATCTTAAAACCTATGTATTGATATCTCTCTGTTAGTGGGTCAAGTGGGTAAAAAGCGGCATAAACACAGCAGTGAAAAGCAGCTAAACCCCATTATAAAAATAAATTACTTTGAAAAACCCATGAAACAAAGACAGTGAAAGAGAGAGAAATTCTTACACAATGCGTTCAGGGGCTGTGATGCAACCTGGATTGACCATACCTAGACCCACAGCTGGATGAGACATAAGGGTGGACACTGTTGCGGCTGAGAGGTTTGGTGAGGTTGGGTGAGCAAACGCAGACCCTTTAAATAATACTGCGTGGTACCCATCGCATGGGTCCCAAATCTCCAGGTTCAAGGTCATCTTCCTACATCGAAAACATGCATGAGATACCCAGAAGATGGTACACCGTGTGATGGGGAAAGGTTTCTAAAACGCACCTCATTTCTCATCTGCTTGTGCCCGGGTTCACCATTCCAGCCACTTTACTAGCAATCTCCCTCCTTGGAGCATCAGCACCTTTAACCTCCTGTTTCGTACAGGTTGCAATTTGTACTGAGGATGAACGGGAAGACGTGGAACCAATGAAAGACTAGCTCTTGGTGTTGGGACAGGCACAGGTCACTCTATTTTCCCATCAGGAAGAAGAATTAACCACAGGCTCAGCCTGCCCCCCGGAACCAGAACAGGGCCTGAAGCCATCCTGTGCTTTTGCGGCCAGCTCCCTAAAAAGCGAGTTGTAAAATGGAGGTTCAGGGCACTGCAATTCACAAACCTGCAGACTTATAAATGATAACTCTCATCCACAAATATATTGAGGGAAGGCAAAGAAGAGGACTTGAAATCAAGGCAGAATTGCAGGAAACAGATTTCAGGAGGTAGATTCGAATTGCCTTTAAAGCACATGAAAAGTGGCAAAACGTTGACAATGATGCCCTTGGCCAAAAAGGGCGTATGCGTTTTTTCCTGAATATATTCAGGAAAAAACGCATACGCCCTTTTTGGCCAACCAAGCAACCTGGAAAGGCAAATCAGCGCTACAAAGATGTCTCGCTTCCCATCGGTCAAAAGGGCCATGCTCAAAAAAGTGTCAAAACCAGAAATGCAGGACAGGCCATGGAGAAATGGGAGCCTTGCTACACTGATGGGCGGGATGTAAATTGTCAACAGCCACTCTGGAGAAGTGTACGGTGAGTCCTGAAACGTCTAAAAAGCAAAGCTTAGAGAGCATAGGGCACTTCCACTCATGGGGGTATAAATTGGGAAAATTAAAAATCAGCAAGACACAAGCACCCCAAAGTTTAGGGCTGCTCTGTTGACAAGGACCTCCACTTCATTCCACCTTCAATATCGCAGGAAAGAGAAAAATGGATAAAGAAGTTGTGGTCCTTATGTACAATGGAATATCACTCAGCCGTGAAATCAATGTCATAAGGCTAGTAGCAGCATGATGAGTGGATTTAGGTACGACGACTCTAAGTGAAATAAGTCACACAGAAAAGGACACTTCTCATAAGGTATCACTTATAGAGGGAATGTAAAAACCGTTACACTTGAACTGAATTACAAAACAGAACAGAGTCACACATGCAGAAAACACACTATGGCTGCTTAACGGGAAAGGTGAGGTGGGGTGATACATAAAACAAGGGTTTCAAATTAGCTCAGATACCGTTCCATAAACCCAATATGTAATAGACAAGACCTACTCCTTGCTCAGAGAACTGGACTCAACACGCCCTATTCACCGCACAAGAATATATCTGACTAGTAATAATCTTAAAACCTACGTATTGATATCTCTCTGTTAGTGGGTCAAGTGGGTAAAAAGCGGCATAAACACAGCAGTGAAAAGCAGCTAAACCCCATTATAAAAATAAATTACTTTGAAAAACCCATGAAACAAAGACAGTGAAAGAGAGAGAAATTCTTACACAATGCGTTCAGGGGCTGTGATGCAACCTGGATTGACCATATCTAGACCCACAGCTGGATGAGACATAATGGTGGACACTGTTGCGGCTGAGAGGTTTGGTGAGGTTGGGTGAGCAAACGCAGACCCTTTAAAGTAATACTGCGTGGTACCCATCGCATGGGTCCCAAATCTCCAGGTTCAAGGTCATCTTCCTACATCGAAAACATGCATGAGATACCCAGAAGATGGTACACCGTGTGATGGGGAAAGGTTTCTAAAACGCACCTCATTTCTCATCTGCTTGTGCCCGGGTTCGCCATTCCAGCCACTTTACTAGCAATCTCCCTCCTTGGAGCATCAGCACCTTTAACCTCCTGTTCCGTACAGGTTGCAATTTGTACTGAGGATGAACGGGAAGACGTGGAACCAATGAAAGACTAGCTCTTGGTGTTGGGACAGGCACAGGTCACTCTATTTTCCCATCAGGAAGAAGAATTAACCACAGGCTCAGCCTGCCCCCCGGAACCAGAACAGGGCCTGAAGCCATCCTGCGCTTTTGCGGTCACCTCCCTAAAAAGCGAGTTGTAAAATGGAGGTTCAGGGCACTGCAATTCACAAACCTGCAGAGTTATAAATGATAACTCTCATCCACAAATATATTGAGGGAAGGCAAAGAAGAGGATTTGAAATCAAGGCAGAATTGCAGGAAACAGATTTCAGGAGGTAGATTCGAATCGCCTTTAAAGCACATGAAAACCGTCAAAACGTTGACAATGATGCCCTTGGCCAAAACGGGCATATGCGTTTTTTCCTGAATATATTCAGGAAAAAACGCATACGCCCTTTTTGGCCAACCAAGCAACCTGGAAAGGCAAATCAGCGCTACAAAGATGTCTCGCTTCCCATCGGTCAAAAGGGCCATGCTGAAAAAAGTGTCAACACCAGAAATGCAGGACAGGCCATGGAGAAATGGGAGCCTTGCTACACTGATGGGTGGGATGTAAATTGTCAACAGCCACTCTGGAGAAGTGTACGGTGAGTCCTGAAACGTCTAAAAAGCAAAGCTTAGAGAGCATAGGGCACTTCCACTCATGGGGGTATAAATTGGGAAAATGAAAAATCAGCAAGACACAAGCACCCCAAAGTTTAGGGCTGCTCTGTTGACAAGGACCTCCACTTCATTCCACCTTCAATATCGCAGGAAAGAGAAAAATGGATAAAGAAGTTGTGGTCCTTATGTACAATGGAATATCACTCAGCCGTGAAATCAATGTCATAAGGCTAGTAGCAGCATGATGAGTGGATTTAGGTACGACGACTCTAAGTGAAATAAGTCACACAGAAAAGGACACTTCTCATAAGGTATCACTGATAGAGGGAATGTAAAAACCGTTACACTTGAACTGAATTACAAAACAGAACAGAGTCACACATGCAGAAAACACACTATGGCTGCTTCACGGGAAAGGTGAGGTGGGGTGATACATAAAACAAGGGTTTCAAATTAGCTCAGATACCGTTCCATAAAACCAATATGTAATAGACAAGACCTACTCCTTGCTCAGAGAACTGGACTCAACACGCCCTATTCACCGCACAAGAATATATCTGACTAGTAATAATCTTAAAACCTATGTATTGATATCTCTCTGTTAGTGTGTCAAGTGGGTAAAAAGCGGCATAAACACAACAGTGAAAAGCAGCTAAACCCCATTATAAAAATAAATTACTTTGAAAAACCCATGAAACAAAGACAGTGAAAGAGAGAGAAATTCTTACACAATGCGTTCAGGGGCTGTGATGCAACCTGGATTGACCATATCTAGACCCACAGCTGGATGAGTCATAAGGGTGGACACTCTTGGGGCTGAGAGGTTTGGTGAGGTTGGGTGAGCAAACGCAGACCCTTTAAAGTAATACTGCGTGGTACCCATCGCATGGGTCCCAAATCTCCAGGTTCAAGGGCATCTTCCTACATCGAAAACATGCATGAGAAACCCAGAAGATGGTACACCGTGTGATGGGGAAAGGTTTCTAAAACGCACCTCATTTCTCATCTGCTTGTGCTCGGGTTCGCGATTCCAGCCACTTTACTAGCAATCTCCCTCCTTGGAGCATCACCACGTTTAACCTCCTGTTCCGTACAGGTTGATATTTGTCCTGAGGATGAACGGGAAGACGTGGAACCAATGAGAGAGTAGCTCTTGGTGTTGGGACAGGCACAGGTCACTCTATTTTCCCATCAGGAAGAAGAATTAACCACAGGCTCAGCCTGCCCCCCGGAACAAGAACAGGGCCTGAAGCCATCCTGCGCTTTTGCGGCCATCTCCCAAAAACGCGAGTTGTAAAATGGAGGTTCAGGGCACTGCAATTCACAAACCTGCAGAGTTATAAATGATAACTCTCGTCCACAAATATATTGAGGGAAGGCAAAGAAGAGGATTTGAAATCAAGGCAGAATTGCAGGAAACAGATTTCAGGAGGTAGATTCGAATCGCCTTTAAAGCACATGAAAAGCGGCAAAACGTTGACAATGATGCCCTTGGCCAAAAAGGGCGTATGCGTTTT
Organism: Balaenoptera borealis; assembly: GCF_965194805.1. NCBI lineage: Eukaryota > Metazoa > Chordata > Mammalia > Artiodactyla > Balaenopteridae > Balaenoptera > Balaenoptera borealis. The sequence continues at coordinate 1,182,162 of NW_028123942.1, read as the reverse complement.
TTCCTGAATATATTCAGGAAAAAACGCATACGCCCTTTTTGGCCAACCAAGCAACCTGGAAAGGCAAATCAGCGCTACAAAGATGTCTCGCTTCCCATCGGTCAAAAGGGCCATGCTGAAAAAAGTGTCAAAACCAGAAATGCAGGACAGGCCATAGAAAAATGGCAGCCTTGCTACACTGATGGGCAGGATGTAAATTGTCAACAGCCACACTGGAGAAGTGTACGGTGAGTCCTGAAACGTCTAAAAAGCAAAGCTTAGAGAGCATAGGGCACTTCCACTCATGGGGGTATAAATTGGGAAAATGAAAAATCAGCAAGACACAAGCACCCCAAAGTTTAGGGCTGCTCTGTTGACAAGGACCTCCACTTCATTCCACCTTCAATATCCCAGGAAAGAGAAAAATGGATAAAGAAGTTGTGGTCCTTATGTACAATGGAATATCACTCAGCCATGAAATCAATGTCATAAGGCTAGTAGCAGCATGATGAGTGGATTTAGGTACGACGATTCTAAGTGAAATAAGTCACACAGAAAAGGACACTTCTCATAAGGTATCACTGATAGAGGGAATGTAAAAACCGTTACACTTGAACTGAATTACAAAACAGAAGAGAGTCACACATGCAGAAAACATACTATGGCTACTTAACGGGAAAGGTGAGGTGGGGTGATACATAAAACAAGGGTTTCAAATTAGCTCAGATACCGTTCCATAAACCCAATATGTAATGGACTAGACCTACTCCTTGCTCAGAGAACTGGACTCAACACGCCCTATTCACCGCACAAGAATATATCTGACTAGTAATAATCTTAAAACCTATGTATTGATATCTCTCTGTTAGTGTGTCAAGTGGGTAAAAAGCGGCATAAACACAGCAGTGAAAAGCAGCTAAACCCCATTATAAAAATAAATTACTTTGAAAAACCCATGAAACAAAGACAGTGAAAGAGAGAGAAATTCTTACACAATGCGTTCAGGGGCTGTGATGCAACCTGGATTGACCATATCTAGACCCACAGCTGGATGAGACATAAGGGTGGACACTGTTGCGGCTGAGAGGTTTGGTGAGGTTGGGTGAGCAAACGCAGACCCTTTAAAGTAATACTGCGTGGTACCCATCGCATGGGTCCCAAATCTCCAGGTTCAAGGGCATCTTCCTACATCGAAAACATGCATGAGAAACCCAGAAGATGGTACACCGTGTGATGTGGAAAGGTTTCTAAAACGCACCTCATTTCTCATCTCCTTGTGCCCGGGTGCGCTATTCCAGCCGCTTTACTAGCAATCTCCCTACTTGGAGCATCAGCACCTTTAACCTCCTGTTCCGTACAGGTTGCAATTTGTACTGAGGATGAACGGGAAGACGTGGAACCAATGAAAGACTAGCTCTTGGTGTTGGGACAGGCACAGGTCACTCTATTTTCCCATCAGGAAGAAGAATTAACCACAGGCTCAGCCTGCCCCCCGGAACAAGAACAGGGCCTGAAGCCATCCTGCGCTTTTGCGGCCATCTCCCAAAAACGCGTGTTGTAAAATGGAGGTTCAGGGCACTGCAATTCACAAACCTGCAGAGTTATAAATGATAACTCTCATCCACAAATATATTGAGGGAAGGCAAAGAAGAGGATTTGAAATCAAGGCAGAATTGCAGGAAACAGATTTCAGGAGGTAGATTCGAATTGCCTTTAAAGCACATGAAAAGCGGCAAAACGTTGACAATGATGCCCTTGGCCAAAAAGGGCGTATGTGTTTTTTCCTGAATATATTCAGGAAAAAACGCATACGCCATTTTTGGCCAACCAAGCAACCTGGAAAGGCAAATCAGCGCTACAAAGAAGTCTCGCTTCCCATCGGTTAAAAAGGCCATGCTGAAAAAAGTGTCAAAACCAGAAATGCAGGACAGGCCATGGAGAAATGGGAGCCTTGGTACACTGATGGGCGGGATGTAAATTGCCAACAGCCACTCTGGAGAAGATTACGGTGTGTCCTGAAACATCTAAAAAACACAGCTTAGAGAGCATAGGGCACTTCCACTCATGGGGGTATAAATTGGGAAAATTAAAAATCAGCAAGACACAAGCACCCCAAAGTTTAGGACTGCTCTGTTGACAAGGACCTCCACTTCATTCCACCTTCAATATCCCAGGAAAGAGAAAAATGGATAAAGAAGTTGTGGTCCTTATGTACAATGGAATATCACTCAGCCATGAAATCAATGTCATAAGGCTAGTAGCAGCATGATGAGTGGATTTAGGTATGACGACTCTAAGTGAAATAAGTCACACAGAAAAGGACACTTCTCATAAGGTATCACTGATAGAGGGAATGTAAAAACCGTTACACTTGAACTGAATTACAAAACAGAACAGAGTCACACATGCAGAAAACACTCTATGGCTGCTTAACGGGAAAGGTGAGGTGGGGTGATACATAAAACAAGGGTTTCAAATTAGCTCAGATACCGTTCCATAAAACCAATATGTAATAGACAACACCTACTCCTTGCTCAGAGAACTGGACTCAACACGCCCTATTTACCGCACAAGAATATATCTGACTAGTAATAATCTTAAAACCTATGTATTGATATCTCTCTGTTAGTGTGTCAAGTGGGTGAAAAGCGGCAAAAACACAGCAGTGAAAAGCAGCTAAACCCATTTATAAAAATAAATTACTTTGAAAAACCCATGAAACAAAGACAGTGAAAGAGATAGAAATTCTTACACAATGCGTTCACGGGCTGTGATGCAACCTGGATTGACCATATCTAGACCCACAGCTGGATGAGACATAAGGGTGGACACTCTTGGGGCTGAGAGGTTTGGTGAGGTTGGGTGAGCAAACGCAAACCCTTTAAAGTAATACTGCGTGGTACCCATCGCATGGGTCCCAAATCTCCAGGTTCAAGGGCATCTTCCTACATCGAAAACATGCATGAGAAACCCAGAAGACGGTACACCGTGTGATGGGGAAAGGTTTCTAAAACGCACCTCATTTCTCATCTCCTTGTGCTCGGGTTCGCCATTCCAGCCACTTTACTAGCAATCTCCCTCCTTGGAGCATCATCACGTTTAACCTCCTGTTCCGTACAGGTTGATATTTGTCCTGAGGATGAACGGGAAGACGTGGAACCAATGAGAGACTAGCTCTTGGTGTTGGGACAGGCACAGGTCACTCTATTTTCCCATCAGGAAGAAGAATTAACCACAGGCTCAGCCTGCCCCCCGGAACAAGAACAGGGCCTGAAGCCATCCTGCGCTTTTGCGGCCATCTCCCAAAAACGCGAGTTGTAAAATGGAGGTTCAGGGCACTGCAATTCACAAACCTGCAGAGTTATAAATGATAACTCTCGTCCACAAATATATTGAGGGAAGGCAAAGAAGAGGATTTGAAATCAAGGCAGAATTGCAGGAAACAGATTTCAGGAGGTAGATTCGAATCGCCTTTAAAGCACATGAAAAGCGGCAAAACGTTGACAATGATGCCCTTGGCCAAAAAGGGCGTATGCGTTTTTTCCTGAATATATTCAGGAAAAAACGCATACGCCCTTTTTGGCCAACCAAGCAACCTGGAAAGGCAAATCAGCGCTACAAAGATGTCTCGCTTCCCATCGGTCAAAAGGGCCATGCTGAAAAAAGTGTCAAAACCAGAAATGCAGGACAGGCCATGGAGAAATGGGAGCCTTGCTACACTGATTGGCGGGATGTAAATTGTCAACAGCCACTCTGGAGAAGTGTACGGTGAGTCCTGAAAAGTCTAAAAAGCAAAGCTTAGAGAGCATAGGGCACTTCCACTCATGGGGTTATAAATTGGGAAAATTAAAAATCAGCAAGACACAAGCACCCCAAAGTTTAGGGCTGCTCTGTTGACAAGGACCTCCACTTCATTCCACCTTCAATATCGCAGGAAAGAGAAAAATGGATAAAGAAGTTGTGGTCCTTATGTACAATGGAATATCACTCAGCCGTGAAATCAATGTCATAAGGCTAGTAGCAGCATGATGAGTGGATTTAGGTACGACAACTCTAAGTGAAATAAGTCACACAGAAAAGGACACTTCTCATAAGGTATCACTTATAGAGGGAATGTAAAAACCGTTACACTTGAACTGAATTACAAAACAGAACAGAGTCACACATGCAGAAAACACACTATGGCTGCTTAACGGGAAAGGTGAGGTGGGGTGATACATAAAACAAGGGTTTCAAATTAGCTCAGATACCGTTCCATAAACCCAATATGTAATAGACAAGACCTACTCCTTGCTCAGAGAACTGGACTCAACACGCCCTATTCACCGCACAAGAATATATCTGACTAGTAATAATCTTAAAACCTATGTATTGATATCTCTCTGTTAGTGGGTCAAGTGGGTAAAAAGCGGCATAAACACAGCAGTGAAAAGCAGCTAAACCCCATTATAAAAATAAATTACTTTGAAAAACCCATGAAACAAAGACAGTGAAAGAGAGAGAAATTCTTACACAATGCGTTCAGGGGCTGTGATGCAACCTGGATTGACCATACCTAGACCCACAGCTGGATGAGACATAAGGGTGGACACTGTTGCGGCTGAGAGGTTTGGTGAGGTTGGGTGAGCAAACGCAGACCCTTTAAATAATACTGCGTGGTACCCATCGCATGGGTCCCAAATCTCCAGGTTCAAGGTCATCTTCCTACATCGAAAACATGCATGAGATACCCAGAAGATGGTACACCGTGTGATGGGGAAAGGTTTCTAAAACGCACCTCATTTCTCATCTGCTTGTGCCCGGGTTCACCATTCCAGCCACTTTACTAGCAATCTCCCTCCTTGGAGCATCAGCACCTTTAACCTCCTGTTTCGTACAGGTTGCAATTTGTACTGAGGATGAACGGGAAGACGTGGAACCAATGAAAGACTAGCTCTTGGTGTTGGGACAGGCACAGGTCACTCTATTTTCCCATCAGGAAGAAGAATTAACCACAGGCTCAGCCTGCCCCCCGGAACCAGAAAAGGGCCTGAAGCCATCCTGTGCTTTTGCGGCCAGCTCCCTAAAAAGCGAGTTGTAAAATGGAGGTTCAGGGCACTGCAATTCACAAACCTGCAGACTTATAAATGATAACTCTCATCCACAAATATATTGAGGGAAGGCAAAGAAGAGGATTTGAAATCAAGGCAGAATTGCAGGAAACAGATTTCAGGAGGTAGATTCGAATTGCCTTTAAAGCACATGAAAAGTGGCAAAACGTTGACAATGATGCCCTTGGCCAAAAAGGGCGTATGCGTTTTTTCCTGAATATATTCAGGAAAAAACGCATACGCCCTTTTTGGCCAACCAAGCAACCTGGAAAGGCAAATCAGCGCTACAAAGATGTCTCGCTTCCCATCGGTCAAAAGGGCCATGCTCAAAAAAGTGTCAAAACCAGGAATGCAGGACAGGCCATGGAGAAATGGGAGCCTTGCTACACTGATGGGCGGGATGTAAATTGTCAACAGCCACTCTGGAGAAGTGTACGGTGAGTCCTGAAACGTCTAAAAAGCAAAGCTTAGAGAGCATAGGGCACTTCCACTCATGGGGGTATAAATTGGGAAAATTAAAAATCAGCAAGACACAAGCACCCCAAAGTTTAGGGCTGCTCTGTTGACAAGGACCTCCACTTCATTCCACCTTCAATATCGCAGGAAAGAGAAAAATGGATAAAGAAGTTGTGGTCCTTATGTACAATGGAATATCACTCAGCCGTGAAATCAATGTCATAAGGCTAGTAGCAGCATGATGAGTGGATTTAGGTACGACGACTCTAAGTGAAATAAGTCACACAGAAAAGGACACTTCTCATAAGGTATCACTTATAGAGGGAATGTAAAAACCGTTACACTTGAACTGAATTACAAAACAGAACAGAGTCACACATGCAGAAAACACACTATGGCTGCTTAACGGGAAAGGTGAGGTGGGGTGATACATAAAACAAGGGTTTCAAATTAGCTCAGATACCGTTCCATAAACCCAATATGTAATAGACAAGACCTACTCCTTGCTCAGAGAACTGGACTCAACACGCCCTATTCACCGCACAAGAATATATCTGACTAGTAATAATCTTAAAACCTACGTATTGATATCTCTCTGTTAGTGGGTCAAGTGGGTAAAAAGCGGCATAAACACAGCAGTGAAAAGCAGCTAAACCCCATTATAAAAATAAATTACTTTGAAAAACCCATGAAACAAAGACAGTGAAAGAGAGAGAAATTCTTACACAATGCGTTCAGGGGCTGTGATGCAACCTGGATTGACCATATCTAGACCCACAGCTGGATGAGACATAATGGTGGACACTGTTGCGGCTGAGAGGTTTGGTGAGGTTGGGTGAGCAAACGCAGACCCTTTAAAGTAATACTGCGTGGTACCCATCGCATGGGTCCCAAATCTCCAGGTTCAAGGTCATCTTCCTACATCGAAAACATGCATGAGATACCCAGAAGATGGTACACCGTGTGATGGGGAAAGGTTTCTAAAACGCACCTCATTTCTCATCTGCTTGTGCCCGGGTTCGCCATTCCAGCCACTTTACTAGCAATCTCCCTCCTTGGAGCATCAGCACCTTTAACCTCCTGTTCCGTACAGGTTGCAATTTGTACTGAGGATGAACGGGAAGACGTGGAACCAATGAAAGACTAGCTCTTGGTGTTGGGACAGGCACAGGTCACTCTATTTTCCCATCAGGAAGAAGAATTAACCACAGGCTCAGCCTGCCCCCCGGAACCAGAACAGGGCCTGAAGCCATCCTGCGCTTTTGCGGTCACCTCCCTAAAAAGCGAGTTGTAAAATGGAGGTTCAGGGCACTGCAATTCACAAACCTGCAGAGTTATAAATGATAACTCTCATCCACAAATATATTGAGGGAAGGCAAAGAAGAGGATTTGAAATCAAGGCAGAATTGCAGGAAACAGATTTCAGGAGGTAGATTCGAATCGCCTTTAAAGCACATGAAAACCGTCAAAACGTTGACAATGATGCCCTTGGCCAAAACGGGCATATGCGTTTTTTCCTGAATATATTCAGGAAAAAACGCATACGCCCTTTTTGGCCAACCAAGCAACCTGGAAAGGCAAATCAGCGCTACAAAGATGTCTCGCTTCCCATCGGTCAAAAGGGCCATGCTGAAAAAAGTGTCAACACCAGAAATGCAGGACAGGCCATGGAGAAATGGGAGCCTTGCTACACTGATGGGTGGGATGTAAATTGTCAACAGCCACTCTGGAGAAGTGTACGGTGAGTCCTGAAACGTCTAAAAAGCAAAGCTTAGAGAGCATAGGGCACTTCCACTCATGGGGGTATAAATTGGGAAAATGAAAAATCAGCAAGACACAAGCACCCCAAAGTTTAGGGCTGCTCTGTTGACAAGGACCTCCACTTCATTCCACCTTCAATATCGCAGGAAAGAGAAAAATGGATAAAGAAGTTGTGGTCCTTATGTACAATGGAATATCACTCAGCCGTGAAATCAATGTCATAAGGCTAGTAGCAGCATGATGAGTGGATTTAGGTACGACGACTCTAAGTGAAATAAGTCACACAGAAAAGGACACTTCTCATAAGGTATCACTTATAGAGGGAATGTAAAAACCGTTACACTTGAACTGAATTACAAAACAGAACAGAGTCACACATGCAGAAAACACACTATGGCTGCTTAACGGGAAAGGTGAGGTGGGGTGATACATAAAACAAGGGTTTCAAATTAGCTCAGATACCGTTCCATAAACCCAATATGTAATAGACAAGACCTACTCCTTGCTCAGAGAACTGGACTCAACACGCCCTATTCACCGCACAAGAATATATCTGACTAGTAATAATCTTAAAACTTATGTATTGATATCTCTCTGTTAGTGTGTCAATTGGGTAAAAAGCGGCATAAACACAGCAGTGAAAAGCAGCTAAACCCCATTATAAAAATAAATTACTTTGAAAAACCCATGAAACAAAGAGAGTGAAAGAGAGAGAAATTCTTACACAATGCGTTCAGGGGCTGTGATGCAACCTGGATTGACCATATCTAGACCCACAGCTGGATGAGACATAAGGGTGGACACTGTTGCGGCTGAGAGGTTTGGTGAGGTTGGGTGAGCAAACGCAGACCCTTTAAAGTAATACTGCGTGGTACCCATCGCATGGGTCCCAAATCTCCAGGTTCAAGGTCATCTTCCTACATCGAAAACATGCATGAGATACCCAGAAGATGGTACACCGTGTGATGGCGAAAGGTTTCTAAAACGCACCTCATTTCTCATCTGCTTGTGCCCGGATTCGCCATTCCAGCCACTTTACTAGCAATCTCCCTCCTTGGAGCATCATCACCTTTAACCTCCTGTTCCGTACAGGTTGCAATTTGTACTGAGGATGAACGGGAAGACGTGGAACCAATGAGAGACTAGCTCTTGGTGTTGGGACAGGCACAGGTCACTCTATTTTCCCATCAGGAAGAAGAATTAACCACAGGCTCAGCCTGCCCCCCGGAACCAGAACAGGGCCTGAAGCCATCCTGCGCTTTTGCTGCCAGCTCCCTAAAAAGCGAGTTGTAAAATGGAGGTTCAGGGCACTGCAATTCACAAACCTGCAGACTTATAAATGATAACTCTCATCCACAAATATATTGAGGGAAGGCAAAGAAGAGGATTTGAAATCAAGGCAGAATTGCAGGAAACAGATTTCAGGAGGTAGATTCGAATCGCCTTTAAAGCACATGAAAAGCGGCAAAACGTTGACAATGATGCCCTTGGCCAAAAAGGGCGTATGCGTTTTTTCCTGAATATATTCAGGAAAAAACGCATACGCCCTTTTTGGCCAACCAAGCAACCTGGAAAGGCAAATCAGCGCTACAAAGATGTCTCGCTTCCCATCGGTCAAAAGGGCCATGCTGAAAAAAGTGTCAAAACCAGAAATGAAGGACAGGCCATGGAAAAATGGGAGCCTTGCTACACTGATGGGCAGGATGTAAATTGTCAACAGCCACTCTGGAGAAGTGTACGGTGAGTCCTGAAACGTCTAAAAAGCAAAGCTTAGAGAGCATAGAGCACTTCCACTCATGGGGGTATAAATTGGGAAAATGAAAAATCAGCAAGACACAAGCACCCCAAAGTTTAGGGCTGCTCTGTTGACAAGGACCTCCACTTCATTCCACCTTCAATATCGCAGGAAAGAGAAAAATGGATAAAGAAGTTGTGGTCCTTATGTACAATGGAATATCACTCAGCCGTGAAATCAATGTCATAAGGCTAGTAGCAGCATGATGAGTGGATTTAGGTACGACGACTCTAAGTGAAATAAGTCACACAGAAAAGGACACTTCTCATAAGGTATCACTTATAGAGGGAATGTAAAAACCGTTACACTTGAACTGAATTACAAAACAGAACAGAGTCACACATGCAGAAAACACACTATGGCTGCTTAACGGGAAAGGTGAGGTGGGGTGATACATAAAACAAGGGTTTCAAATTAGCTCAGATACCGTTCCATAAACCCAATATGTAATAGACAAGACCTACTCCTTGCTCAGAGAACTGGACTCAACACGCCCTATTCACCGCACAAGAATATCTCTGACTAGTAATAATCTTAAAACCAATGTATTGATATCTCTCTGTTAGTGGGTCAAGTGGGTAAAAAGCGGCATAAACACAGCAGTGAAAAGCAGCTAAACCCCATTATAAAAATAAATTACTTTGAAAAACCCATGAAACAAAGACAGTGAAAGAGAGAGAAATTCTTACACAATGCGTTCAGGGGCTGTGATGCAACCTGGATTGACCATATCTAGACCCACAGCTGGATGAGACATAAGGGTGGACACTGTGGCGGCTGAGAGGTTTGGTGAGGTTGGGTGAGCAGACGCAGACCCTTTAAAGTAATACTGCGTGGTACCCATCGCATGGGTCCCAAATCTCCAGGTTCAAGGTCATCTTCCTACATCGAAAACATGCATGAGATACCCAGAAGATGGTACACCGTGTGATGGCGAAAGGTTTCTAAAACGCACCTCATTTCTCATCTGCTTGTGCCCGGATTCGCCATTCCAGCCACTTTACTAGCAATCTCCCTCCTTGGAGCATCATCACCTTTAACCTCCTGTTCCGTACAGGTTGCAATTTGTACTGAGGATGAACGGGAAGACGTGGAACCAATGAGAGACTAGCTCTTGGTGTTGGGACAGGCACAGGTCACTCTATTTTCCCATCAGGAAGAAGAATTAACCACAGGCTCAGCCTGCCCCCCGGAACCAGAACAGGGCCTGAAGCCATCCTGCGCTTTTGCTGCCAGCTCCCTAAAAAGCGAGTTGTAAAATGGAGGTTCAGGGCACTGCAATTCACAAACCTGCAGAGTTATAAATGATAACTCTCATCCACAAATATATTGAGGGAAGGCAAAGAAGAGGATTTGAAATCAAGGCAGAATTGCAGGAAACAGATTTCAGGAGGTAGATTCGAATCGCCTTTAAAGCACATGAAAACCGGCAAAACGTTGACAATGATGCCCTTGGCCAAAAAGGGCGTATGCGTTTTTTCCTGAATATATTCAGGAAAAAACGCATACGCCCTTTTTGGCCAACCAAGCAACCTGGAAAGGCAAATCAGCGCTACAAAGATGTCTCGCTTCCCATCGGTCAAAAGGGCCATGCTGAAAAAAGTGTCAACACCAGAAATGCAGGACAGGCCATGGAGAAATGGGAGCCTTGCTACACTGATGGGCGGGATGTAAATTGTCAACAGCCACTCTGGAGAAGTGTACGGTGAGTCCTGAAACGTCTAAAAAGCAAAGCTTAGAGAGCATAGGGCACTTCCACTCATGGGGGTATAAATTGGGAAAATTAAAAATCAGCAAGACACAAGCACCCCAAAGTTTAGGGCTGCTCTGTTGACAAGGACCTCCACTTCATTCCACCTTCAATATCCCAGGAAAGAGAAAAATGGATAAAGAAGTTGTGGTCCTTATGTACAATGGAATATCACTCAGCCGTGAAATCAATGTCATAAGGCTAGTAGCAGCATGATGAGTGGATTTAGGTACGACGACTCTAAGTGAAATAAGTCACACAGAAAAGGACACTTCTCATAAGGTATCACTTATAGAGGGAATGTAAAAACCGTTACACTTGAACTGAATTACAAAACAGAACAGAGTCACACATGCAGAAAACACACTATGGCTGCTTAACGGGAAAGGTGAGGTGGGGTGATACATAAAACAAGGGTTTCAAATTAGCTCAGATACCGTTCCATAAACCCAATATGTAATAGACAAGACCTACTCCTTGCTCAGAGAACTGGACTCAACACGCCCTATTCACCGCACAAGAATATATCTGACTAGTAATAATCTTAAAACTTATGTATTGATATCTCTCTGTTAGTGTGTCAAGTGGGTGTAAAGCGGCATAAACACAGCAGTGAAAAGCAGCTAAACCCCATTATAAAAATAAATTACTTTGAAAAACCCATGAAACAAAGACAGTGAAAGAGAGAGAAATTCTTACACAATGCGTTCAGGGGCTGTGATGCAACCTGGATTGACCATATCTAGACCCACAGCTGGATGAGACATAAGGGTGGACACTGTGGTGGCTGAGAGGTTTGGTGAGGTTGGGTGAGCAAACGCAGACCCTTTAAAGTAATACTGCGTGGTACCCATCGCATGGGTCCCAAATCTCCAGGTTCAAGGTCATCTTCCTACATCGAAAACATGCATGAGATACCCAGAAGATGGTACACCGTGTGATGGCGAAAGGTTTCTAAAACGCACCTCATTTCTCATCTGCTTGTGCCCGGATTCGCCATTCCAGCCACTTTACTAGCAATCTCCCTCCTTGGAGCATCATCACCTTTAACCTCCTGTTCCGTACAGGTTGCAATTTGTACTGAGGATGAACGGGAAGACGTGGAACCAATGAGAGACTAGCTCTTGGTGTTGGGACAGGCACAGGTCACTCTATTTTCCCATCAGGAAGAAGAATTAACCACAGGCTCAGCCTGCCCCCCGGAACCAGAACAGGGCCTGAAGCCATCCTGCGCTTTTGCTGCCAGCTCCCTAAAAAGCGAGTTGTAAAATGGAGGTTCAGGGCACTGCAATTCACAAACCTGCAGACTTATAAATGATAACTCTCATCCACAAATATATTGAGGGAAGGCAAAGAAGAGGATTTGAAATCAAGGCAGAATTGCAGGAAACAGATTTCAGGAGGTAGATTCGAATCGCCTTTAAAGCACATGAAAAGCGGAAAAACTTTGACAATGATGCCCTTGGCCAAAAAGGGCGTATGCGTTTTTTCCTGAATATATTCAGGAAAAAACGCATACGCCCTTTTTGGCCAACCAAGCAACCTGGAAAGGCAAATCAGCGCTACAAAGATGTCTCGCTTCCCATCGGTCAAAAGGGCCATGCTGAAAAAAGTGTCAACACCAGAAATGCAGGACAGGCCATGGAGAAATGGGAGCCTTGCTACACTGATGGGTGGGATGTAAATTGTCAACAGCCACTCTGGAGAAGTGTACGGTGAGTCCTGAAACGTCTAAAAAGCAAAGCTTAGAGAGCATAGGGCACTTCCACTCATGGGGGTATAAATTGGGAAAATGAAAAATCAGCAAGACACAAGCACCCCAAAGTTTAGGGCTGCTCTGTTGACAAGGACCTCCACTTCATTCCACCTTCAATATCGCAGGAAAGAGAAAAATGGATAAAGAAGTTGTGGTCCTTATGTACAATGGAATATCACTCAGCCGTGAAATCAATGTCATAAGGCTAGTAGCAGCATGATGAGTGGATTTAGGTACGACGACTCTAAGTGAAATAAGTCACACAGAAAAGGACACTTCTCATAAGGTATCACTTATAGAGGGAATGTAAAAACCGTTACACTTGAACTGAATTACAAAACAGAACAGAGTCACACATGCAGAAAACACACTATGGCTGCTTAACGGGAAAGGTGAGGTGGGGTGATACATAAAACAAGGGTTTCAAATTAGCTCAGATACCGTTCCATAAACCCAATATGTAATAGACAAGACCTACGCCTTGCTCAGAGAACTGGACTCAACACGCCCTATTCACCGCACAAAAATATATCTGACTAGTAATAATCTTAAAACTTACGTATTAATATCTCTCTGTTAGTGTGTCAAGTGGGTGTAAAGCGGCATAAACACAGCAGTGAAAAGCAGCTAAACCCCATTATAAAAATAAATTACTTTGAAAAACCCATGAAACAAAGACAGTGAAAGAGAGAGAAATTCTTACACAATGCGTTCAGGGGCTGTGATGCAACCTGGATTGACCATATCTAGACCCACAGCTGGATGAGACATAAGGGTGGACACTGTGGCGGCTGAGAGGTTTGGTGAGGTTGGGTGAGCAAACGCAGACCCTTTAAAGTAATACTGCGTGGTACCCATCGCATGGGTCCCAAATCTCCAGGTTCAAGGGCATCTTCCTACATCGAAAACATGCATGAGATACCCAGAAGATGGTACACCGTGTGATGGCGAAAGGTTTCTAAAACGCACCTCATTTCTCATCTGCTTGTGCCCGGATTCGCCATTCCAGCCACTTTACTAGCAATCTCCCTCCTTGGAGCATCATCACCTTTAACCTCCTGTTCCGTACAGGTTGCAATTTGTACTGAGGATGAACGGGAAGACGTGGAACCAATGAGAGACTAGCTCTTGGTGTTGGGACAGGCACAGGTCACTCTATTTTCCCATCAGGAAGAAGAATTAACCACAGGCTCAGCCTGCCCCCCGGAACCAGAACAGGGCCTGAAGCCATCCTGCGCTTTTGCTGCCAGCTCCCTAAAAAGCGAGTTGTAAAATGGAGGTTCAGGGCACTGCAATTCACAAACCTGCAGACTTATAAATGATAACTCTCATCCACAAATATATTGAGGGAAGGCAAAGAAGAGGATTTGAAATCAAGGCAGAATTGCAGGAAACAGATTTCAGGAGGTAGATTCGAATCGCCTTTAAAGCACATGAAAACCGGCAAAACGTTGACAATGATGCCCTTGGCCAAAAAGGGCGTATGCGTTTTTTCCTGAATATATTCAGGAAAAAACGCATACGCCCTTTTTGGCCAACCAAGCAACCTGGAAAGGCAAATCAGCGCTACAAAGATGTCTCGCTTCCCATCGGTCAAAAGGGCCATGCTGAAAAAAGTGTCAACACCAGAAATGCAGGACAGGCCATGGAGAAATGGGAGCCTTGCTACACTGATGGGTGGGATGTAAATTGTCAACAGCCACTCTGGAGAAGTGTACGGTGAGTCCTGAAACGTCTAAAAAGCAAAGCTTAGAGAGCATAGGGCACTTCCACTCATGGGGGTATAAATTGGGAAAATGAAAAATCAGCAAGACACAAGCACCCCAAAGTTTAGGGCTGCTCTGTTGACAAGGACCTCCACTTCATTCCACCTTCAATATCCCAGGAAAGAGAAAAATGGATAAAGAAGTTGTGGTCCTTATGTACAATGGAATATCACTCAGCCGTGAAATCAATGTCATAAGGCTAGTAGCAGCATGATGAGTGGATTTAGGTACGACGACTCTAAGTGAAATAAGTCACACAGAAAAGGACACTTCTCATAAGGTATCACTTATAGAGGGAATGTAAAAACCGTTACACTTGAACTGAATTACAAAACAGAACAGAGTCACACATGCAGAAAACACACTATGGCTGCTTAACGGGAAAGGTGAGGTGCGGTGATACATAAAACAAGGGTTTCAAATTAGCTCAGATACCGTTCCATAAACCCAATATGTAATAGACAAGACCTACTCCTTGCTCAGAGAACTGGACTCAACACGCCCTATTCACCGCACAAGAATATATCTGACTAGTAATAATCTTAAAACTTATGTATTGATATCTCTCTGTTAGTGTGTCAATTGGGTAAAAAGCGGCATAAACACAGCAGTGAAAAGCAGCTAAACCCCATTATAAAAATAAATTACTTTGAAAAACCCATGAAACAAAGACAGTGAAAGAGAGAGAAATTCTTACACAATGCGTTCAGGGGCTGTGATGCAACCTGGATTGACCATATCTAGACCCACACCTGGATGAGACATAAGGGTGGACACTGTTGCGGCTGAGAGGTTTGGTGAGGTTGGGTGAGCAAACGCAGACCCTTTAAAGTAATACTGCGTGGTACCCATCGCATGGGTCCCAAATCTCCAGGTTCAAGGTCATCTTCCTACATCGAAAACATGCATGAGATACCCAGAAGATGGTACACCGTGTGATGGCGAAAGGTTTCTAAAACGCACCTCATTTCTCATCTGCTTGTGCCCGGATTCGCCATTCCAGCCACTTTACTAGCAATCTCCCTCCTTGGAGCATCATCACCTTTAACCTCCTGTTCCGTACAGGTTGCAATTTGTACTGAGGATGAACGGGAAGACGTGGAACCAATGAGAGACTAGCTCTTGGTGTTGGGACAGGCACAGGTCGCTCTATTTTCCCATCAGGAAGAAGAATTAACCACAGGCTCAGCCTGCCCCCCGGAACCAGAACAGGGCCTGAAGCCATCCTGCGCTTTTGCTGCCAGCTCCCTAAAAAGCGAGTTGTAAAATGGAGGTTCAGGGCACTACAATTCACAAACCTGCAGAGTTATAAATGATAACTCTCATCCACAAATATATTGAGGGAAGGCAAAGAAGAGGATTTGAAATCAAGGCAGAATTGCAGGAAACAGATTTCAGGAGGTAGATTCGAATCGCCTTTAAAGCACATGAAAAGCGGCAAAACGTTGACAATGATGCCCTTGGCCAAAAAGGGCGTATGCGTTTTTTCCTGAATATATTCAGGAAAAAACGCATACGCCCTTTTTGGCCAACCAAGCAACCTGGAAAGGCAAATCAGCGCTACAAAGATGTCTCGCTTCCCATCGGTCAAAAGGGCCATGCTGAAAAAAGTGTCAAAACCAGAAATGCAGGACAGGCCATGGAAAAATGGGAGCCTTGCTACACTGATGGGCAGGATGTAAATTGTCAACAGCCACTCTGGAGAAGTGTACGGTGAGTCCTGAAACGTCTAAAAAGCAAAGCTTAGAGAGCATAGGGCACTTCCACTCATGGGGGTATAAATTGGGAAAATTAAAAATCAGCAAGACACAAGCACCCCAAAGTTTAGGGCTGCTCTGTTGACAAGGACCTCCACTTCATTCCACCTTCAATATCGCAGGAAAGAGAAAAATGGATAAAGAAGTTGTGGTCCTTATGTACAATGGAATATCACTCAGCCGTGAAATCAATGTCATAAGGCTAGTAGCAGCATGATGAGTGGATTTAGGTACGACGACTCTAAGTGAAATAAGTCACACAGAAAAGGACACTTCTCATAAGGTATCACTGATAGAGGGAATGTAGAAACCGTTACACTTGAACTGAATTACAAAACAGAACAGAGTCACACATGCAGAAAACACACTATGGCTGCTTAACGGGAAAGGTGCGGTGGGGTGATACATAAAACAAGGGTTTCAAATTAGCTCAGATACCGTTCCATAAAACCAATATGTAATAGACTAGACCTACTCCTTGCTCAGAGAACTGGACTCAACACGCCCTATTCACCGCACAAGAATATATCTGACTAGTAATAATCTTAAAACCTATGTATTGATATCTCTCTGTTAGTGGGTCAAGTGGGTAAAAAGCGGCATAAACACAGCAGTGAAAAGCAGCTAAACCCCATTATAAAAATAAATTACTTTGAAAAACCCATGAAACAAAGACAGTGAAAGAGAGCGAAATTCTTACACAATGCGTTCAGGGGCTGTGATGCAACCTGGATTGACCATATCTAGACCCACAGCTGGATGAGACCTAAGGGTGGACACTGTTGCGGCTGAGAGGTTTGGTGAGGTTGGGTGAGCAAACGCAGACCCTTTAAATAATACTGCGTGGTACCCATCGCATGGGTCCCAAATCTCCAGGTTCAAGGGCATCTTCCTACATCGAAAACATGCATGAGATACCCAGAAGATGGTACACCGTGTGATGGGGAAAGGTTTCTAAAACGCACCTCATTTCTCATCTGCTTGTGCCCGGGTTCGCCATTCCAGCCACTTTACTAGCAATCTCCCTCCTTGGAGCATCAGCACCTTTAACCTCCTGTTCCGTACAGGTTGCAATTTGTACTGAGGATGAACGGGAAGACGTGGAACCAATGAAAGACTAGCTCTTGGTGTTGGGACAGGCACAGGTCACTCTATTCTCCCATCAGGAAGAAGAATTAACCACAGGCTCAGCCTGCCCCCCGGAACCAGAACAGGGCCTGAAGCCATCCTGCGCTTTTGCGGCCAGCTCCCTAAAAAGCGAGTTGTAAAATGGACGTTCAGGGCACTGCAATTCACAAACCTGCAGACTTATAAATGATAACTCTCATCCACAAATATATTGAGGGAAGGCAAAGAAGAGGATTTGAAATCAAGGCAGAATTGCAGGAAACAGATTTCAGGAGGTAGATTCGAATCGCCTTTAAAGCACATGAAAAGCGGCAAAACGTTGACAATGATGCCCTTGGCCAAAAAGGGCGTATGCGTTTTTTCCTAAATATATTCAGGAAAAAACGCATACGCACTTTTTGGCCAACCAAGCAACCTGGAAAGGCAAATCAGCGCTACAAAGATGTCTCGCTTCCCATCGGTCAAAAGGGCCATGCTGAAAAAAGTGTCAAAACCAGAAATGCAGGACAGGCCATGGAGAAATGGGAGCCTTGCTACACTGATGGGCGGGATGTAAATTGTCAACAGCCACTCTGGAGAAGTGTACGGTGAGTCCTGAAACGTCTAAAAAGCAAAGCTTAGAGAGCATAGGGCACTTCCACTCATGGGGGTATAAATTGGGAAAATTAAAAATCAGCAAGACACAAGCACCCCAAAGTTTAGGGCTGCTCTGTTGACAAGAACCTCCACTTCATTCCACCTTCAATATCCCAGGAAAGAGAAAAATGGATAAAGAAGTTGTGGTCCTTATGTACAATGGAATATCACTCAGCCGTGAAATCAATGTCATAAGGCTAGTAGCAGCATGATGAGTGGATTTAGGTACGACGACTCTAAGTGAAATAAGTCACACAGAAAAGGACACTTCTCATAAGGTATCACTTATAGAGGGAATGTAAAAACCGTTACACTTGAACTGAATTACAAAACAGAACAGAGTCACACATGCAGAAAACACACTATGGCTGCTTAACGGGAAAGGTGAGGTGGGGTGATACATAAAACAAGGGTTTCAAATTAGCTCAGATACCGTTCCATAAACCCAATATGTAATAGACAAGACCTACTCCTTGCTCAGAGAACTGGACTCAACACGCCCTATTCACCGCACAAGAATATATCTGACTAGTAATAATCTTAAAACCAATGTATTGATATCTCTCTGTTAGTGGGTCAAGTGGGTAAAAAGCGGCATAAACACAGCAGTGAAAAGCAGCTAAACCCCATTATAAAAATAAATTACTTTGAAAAACCCATGAAACAAAGACAGTGAAAGAGAGAGAAATTCTTACACAATGCGTTCAGGGGCTGTGATGCAACCTGGATTGACCATATCTAGACCCACAGCTGGATGAGACCTAAGGGTGGACACTGTTGCGGCTGAGAGGTTTGGTGAGGTTGGGTGAGCAGACGCAGACCCTTTAAAGTAATACTGCGTGGTACCCATCGCATGGGTCCCAAATCTCCAGGTTCAAGGTCATCTTCCTACATAGAAAACATGCATGAGATACCCAGAAGATGGTACACCGTGTGATGGCGAACGGTTTCTAAAACGCACCTCATTTCTCATCTGCTTGTGCCCGGATTCGCCATTCCAGCCACTTTACTAGCAATCTCCCTCCTTGGAGCATCATCACCTTTAACCTCCTGTTCCGTACAGGTTGCAATTTGTACTGAGGATGAACGGGAAGACGTGGAACCAATGAGAGACTAGCTCTTGGTGTTGGGACAGGCACAGGTCACTCTATTTTCCCATCAGGAAGAAGAATTAACCACAGGCTCAGCCTGCCCCCCGGAACCAGAACAGGGCCTGAAGCCATCCTGCGCTTTTGCTGCCAGCTCCCTAAAAAGCGAGTTGTAAAATGGAGGTTCAGGGCACTGCAATTCACAAACCTGCAGAGTTATAAATGATAACTCTCATCCACAAATATATTGAGGGAAGGCAAAGAAGAGGATTTGAAATCAAGGCAGAATTGCAGGAAACAGATTTCAGGAGGTAGATTCGAATCACCTTTAAAGCACATGAAAACCGGCAAAACGTTGACAATGATGCCCTTGGCCAAAAAGGGCGTATGCGTTTTTTCCTGAATATATTCAGGAAAAAACGCATACGCCCTTTTTGGCCAACCAAGCAACCTGGAAAGGCAAATCAGCGCTACAAAGATGTCTCGCTTCCCATCGGTCAAAAGGGCCATGCTGAAAAAAGTGTCAACACCAGAAATGCAGGACAGGCCATGGAGAAATGGGAGCCTTGCTACACTGATGGGTGGGATGTAAATTGTCAACAGCCACTCTGGAGAAGTGTACGGTGAGTCCTGAAACGTCTAAAAAGCAAAGCTTAGAGAGCATAGGGCACTTCCACTCATGGGGGTATAAATTGGGAAAATTAAAAATCAGCAAGACACAAGCACCCCAAAGTTTAGGGCTGCTCTGTTGACAAGGACCTCCACTTCATTCCACCTTCAATATCCCAGGAAAGAGAAAAATGGATAAAGAAGTTGTGGTCCTTATGTACAATGGAATATCACTCAGCCGTGAAATCAATGTCATAAGGCTAGTAGCAGCATGATGAGTGGATTTAGGTACGACGACTCTAAGTGAAATAAGTCACACAGAAAAGGACACTTCTCATAAGGTATCACTTATAGAGGGAATGTAAAAACCGTTACACTTGAACTGAATTACAAAACAGAACAGAGTCACACATGCAGAAAACACACTATGGCTGCTTAACGGGAAAGGTGAGGTGGGGTGATACATAAAACAAGGGTTTCAAATTAGCTCAGATACCGTTCCATAAACCCAATATGTAATAGACAAGACCTACTCCTTGCTCAGAGAACTGGACTCAACACGCCCTATTCACCGCACAAGAATATATCTGACTAGTAATAATCTTAAAACCAATGTATTGATATCTCTCTGTTAGTGGGTCAAGTGGGTAAAAAGCGGTATAAACACAGCAGTGAAAAGCAGCTAAACCCCATTATAAAAATAAATTACTTTGAAAAACCCATGAAACAAAGACAGTGAAAGAGAGAGAAATTCTTACACAATGCGTTCAGGGGCTGTGATGCAACCTGGATTGACCATATCTAGACCCACAGCTGGATGAGACCTAAGGGTGGACACTGTTGCGGCTGAGAGGTTTGGTGAGGTTGGGTGAGCAGACGCAGACCCTTTAAAGTAATACTGCGTGGTACCCATCGCATGGGTCCCAAATCTCCAGGTTCAAGGTCATCTTCCTACATAGAAAACATGCATGAGATACCCAGAAGATGGTACACCGTGTGATGGCGAAAGGTTTCTAAAACGCACCTCATTTCTCATCTGCTTGTGCCCGGATTCGCCATTCCAGCCACTTTACTAGCAATCTCCCTCCTTGGAGCATCATCACCTTTAACCTCCTGTTCCGTACAGGTTGCAATTTGTACTGAGGATGAACGGGAAGACGTGGAACCAATGAGAGACTAGCTCTTGGTGTTGGGACAGGCACAGGTCACTCTATTTTCCCATCAGGAAGAAGAATTAACCACAGGCTCAGCCTGCCCCCCGGAACCAGAACAGGGCCTGAAGCCATCCTGCGCTTTTGCTGCCAGCTCCCTAAAAAGCGAGTTGTAAAATGGAGGTTCAGGGCACTGCAATTCACAAACCTGCAGAGTTATAAATGATAACTCTCATCCACAAATATATTGAGGGAAGGCAAAGAAGAGGATTTGAAATCAAGGCAGAATTGCAGGAAACAGATTTCAGGAGGTAGATTCGAATCGCCTTTAAAGCACATGAAAACCGGCAAAACGTTGACAATGATGCCCTTGGCCAAAAAGGGCGTATGCGTTTTTTCCTGAATATATTCAGGAAAAAACGCATACGCCCTTTTTGGCCAACCAAGCAACCTGGAAAGGCAAATCAGCGCTACAAAGATGTCTCGCTTCCCATCGGTCAAAAGGGCCATGCTGAAAAAAGTGTCAACACCAGAAATGCAGGACAGGCCATGGAGAAATGGGAGCCTTGCTACACTGATGGGCGGGATGTAAATTGTCAACAGCCACTCTGGAGAAGTGTACGGTGAGTCCTGAAACGTCTAAAAAGCAAAGCTTAGAGAGCATAGGGCACTTCCACTCATGGGGGTATAAATTGGGAAAATTAAAAATCAGCAAGACACAAGCACCCCAAAGTTTAGGGCTGCTCTGTTGACAAGGACCTCCACTTCATTCCACCTTCAATATCCCAGGAAAGAGAAAAATGGATAAAGAAGTTGTGGTCCTTATGTACAATGGAATATCACTCAGCCGTGAAATCAATGTCATAAGGCTAGTAGCAGCATGATGAGTGGATTTAGGTACGACGACTCTAAGTGAAATAAGTCACACAGAAAAGGACACTTCTCATAAGGTATCACTTATAGAGGGAATGTAAAAACCGTTACACTTGAACTGAATTACAAAACAGAACAGAGTCACACATGCAGAAAACACACTATGGCTGCTTAACGGGAAAGGTGAGGTGGGGTGATACATAAAACAAGGGTTTCAAATTAGCTCAGATACCGTTCCATAAACCCAATATGTAATAGACAAGACCTACTCCTTGCTCAGAGAACTGGACTCAACACGCCCTATTCACCGCACAAGAATATATCTGACTAGTAATAATCTTAAAACTTATGTATTGATATCTCTCTGTTAGTGTGTCAAGTGGGTGTAAAGCGGCATAAACACAGCAGTGAAAAGCAGCTAAACCCCATTATAAAAATAAATTACTTTGAAAAACCCATGAAACAAAGACAGTGAAAGAGAGAGAAATTCTTACACAATGCGTTCAGGGGCTGTGATGCAACCTGGATTGACCATATCTAGACCCACAGCTGGATGAGACATAAGGGTGGACACTGTGGTGGCTGAGAGGTTTGGTGAGGTTGGGTGAGCAAACGCAGACCCTTTAAAGTAATACTGCGTGGTACCCATCGCATGGGTCCCAAATCTCCAGGTTCAAGGTCATCTTCCTACATCGAAAACATGCATGAGATACCCAGAAGATGGTACACCGTGTGATGGCGAAAGGTTTCTAAAACGCACCTCATTTCTCATCTGCTTGTGCCCGGATTCGCCATTCCAGCCACTTTACTAGCAATCTCCCTCCTTGGAGCATCATCACCTTTAACCTCCTGTTCCGTACAGGTTGCAATTTGTACTGAGGATGAACGGGAAGACGTGGAACCAATGAGAGACTAGCTCTTGGTGTTGGGACAGGCACAGGTCACTCTATTTTCCCATCAGGAAGAAGAATTAACCACAGGCTCAGCCTGCCCCCCGGAACCAGAACAGGGCCTGAAGCCATCCTGCGCTTTTGCTGCCAGCTCCCTAAAAAGCGAGTTGTAAAATGGAGGTTCAGGGCACTGCAATTCACAAACCTGCAGACTTATAAATGATAACTCTCATCCACAAATATATTGAGGGAAGGCAAAGAAGAGGATTTGAAATCAAGGCAGAATTGCAGGAAACAGATTTCAGGAGGTAGATTCGAGTCGCCTTTAAAGCACATGAAAAGCGGAAAAACTTTGACAATGATGCCCTTGGCCAAAAAGGGCGTATGCGTTTTTTCCTGAATATATTCAGGAAAAAACGCATACGCCCTTTTTGGCCAACCAAGCAACCTGGAAAGGCAAATCAGCGCTACAAAGATGTCTCGCTTCCCATCGGTCAAAAGGGCCATGCTGAAAAAAGTGTCAACACCAGAAATGCAGGACAGGCCATGGAGAAATGGGAGCCTTGCTACACTGATGGGTGGGATGTAAATTGTCAACAGCCACTCTGGAGAAGTGTACGGTGAGTCCTGAAACGTCTAAAAAGCAAAGCTTAGAGAGCATAGGGCACTTCCACTCATGGGGGTATAAATTGGGAAAATGAAAAATCAGCAAGACACAAGCACCCCAAAGTTTAGGGCTGCTCTGTTGACAAGGACCTCCACTTCATTCCACCTTCAATATCGCAGGAAAGAGAAAAATGGATAAAGAAGTTGTGGTCCTTATGTACAATGGAATATCACTCAGCCGTGAAATCAATGTCATAAGGCTAGTAGCAGCATGATGAGTGGATTTAGGTACGACGACTCTAAGTGAAATAAGTCACACAGAAAAGGACACTTCTCATAAGGTATCACTTATAGAGGGAATGTAAAAACCGTTACACTTGAACTGAATTACAAAACAGAACAGAGTCACACATGCAGAAAACACACTATGGCTGCTTAACGGGAAAGGTGAGGTGGGGTGATACATAAAACAAGGGTTTCAAATTAGCTCAGATACCGTTCCATAAACCCAATATGTAATAGACAAGACCTACGCCTTGCTCAGAGAACTGGACTCAACACGCCCTATTCACCGCACAAAAATATATCTGACTAGTAATAATCTTAAAACTTACGTATTAATATCTCTCTGTTAGTGTGTCAAGTGGGTGTAAAGCGGCATAAACACAGCAGTGAAAAGCAGCTAAACCCCATTATAAAAATAAATTACTTTGAAAAACCCATGAAACAAAGACAGTGAAAGAGAGAGAAATTCTTACACAATGCGTTCAGGGGCTGTGATGCAACCTGGATTGACCATATCTAGACCCACAGCTGGATGAGACATAAGGGTGGACACTGTGGCGGCTGAGAGGTTTGGTGAGGTTGGGTGAGCAAACGCAGACCCTTTAAAGTAATACTGCGTGGTACCCATCGCATGGGTCCCAAATCTCCAGGTTCAAGGTCATCTTCCTACATCGAAAACATGCATGAGATACCCAGAAGATGGTACACCGTGTGATGGCGAAAGGTTTCTAAAACGCACCTCATTTCTCATCTGCTTGTGCCCGGATTCGCCATTCCAGCCACTTTACTAGCAATCTCCCTCCTTGGAGCATCATCACCTTTAACCTCCTGTTCCGTACAGGTTGCAATTTGTACTGAGGATGAACGGGAAGACGTGGAACCAATGAGAGACTAGCTCTTGGTGTTGGGACAGGCACAGGTCACTCTATTTTCCCATCAGGAAGAAGAATTAACCACAGGCTCAGCCTGCCCCCCGGAACCAGAACAGGGCCTGAAGCCATCCTGCGCTTTTGCTGCCAGCTCCCTAAAAAGCGAGTTGTAAAATGGAGGTTCAGGGCACTGCAATTCACAAACCTGCAGAGTTATAAATGATAACTCTCATCCACAAATATATTGAGGGAAGGCAAAGAAGAGGATTTGAAATCAAGGCAGAATTGCAGGAAACAGATTTCAGGAGGTAGATTCGAATCGCCTTTAAAGCACATGAAAACCGGCAAAACGTTGACAATGATGCCCTTGGCCAAAAAGGGCGTATGCGTTTTTTCCTGAATATATTCAGGAAAAAACGCATACGCCCTTTTTGGCCAACCAAGCAACCTGGAAAGGCAAATCAGCGCTACAAAGATGTCTCGCTTCCCATCGGTCAAAAGGGCCATGCTGAAAAAAGTGTCAACACCAGAAATGCAGGACAGGCCATGGAGAAATGGGAGCCTTGCTACACTGATGGGTGGGATGTAAATTGTCAACAGCCACTCTGGAGAAGTGTACGGTGAGTCCTGAAACGTCTAAAAAGCAAAGCTTAGAGAGCATAGGGCACTTCCACTCATGGGGGTATAAATTGGGAAAATGAAAAATCAGCAAGACACAAGCACCCCAAAGTTTAGGGCTGCTCTGTTGACAAGGACCTCCACTTCATTCCACCTTCAATATCGCAGGAAAGAGAAAAATGGATAAAGAAGTTGTGGTCCTTATGTACAATGGAATATCACTCAGCCGTGAAATCAATGTCATAAGGCTAGTAGCAGCATGATGAGTGGATTTAGGTACGACGACTCTAAGTGAAATAAGTCACACAGAAAAGGACACTTCTCATAAGGTATCACTTATAGAGGGAATGTAAAAACCGTTACACTTGAACTGAATTACAAAACAGAACAGAGTCACACATGCAGAAAACACACTATGGCTGCTTAACGGGAAAGGTGAGGTGGGGTGATACATAAAACAAGGGTTTCAAATTAGCTCAGATACCGTTCCATAAACCCAATATGTAATAGACAAGACCTACGCCTTGCTCAGAGAACTGGACTCAACACGCCCTATTCACCGCACAAAAATATATCTGACTAGTAATAATCTTAAAACTTACGTATTAATATCTCTCTGTTAGTGTGTCAAGTGGGTGTAAAGCGGCATAAACACAGCAGTGAAAAGCAGCTAAACCCCATTATAAAAATAAATTACTTTGAAAAACCCATGAAACAAAGACAGTGAAAGAGAGAGAAATTCTTACACAATGCGTTCAGGGGCTGTGATGCAACCTGGATTGACCATATCTAGACCCACAGCTGGATGAGACATAAGGGTGGACACTGTGGCGGCTGAGAGGTTTGGTGAGGTTGGGTGAGCAAACGCAGACCCTTTAAAGTAATACTGCGTGGTACCCATCGCATGGGTCCCAAATCTCCAGGTTCAAGGGCATCTTCCTACATCGAAAACATGCATGAGATACCCAGAAGATGGTACACCGTGTGATGGCGAAAGGTTTCTAAAACGCACCTCATTTCTCATCTGCTTGTGCCCGGATTCGCCATTCCAGCCACTTTACTAGCAATCTCCCTCCTTGGAGCATCATCACCTTTAACCTCCTGTTCCGTACAGGTTGCAATTTGTACTGAGGATGAACGGGAAGACGTGGAACCAATGAGAGACTAGCTCTTGGTGTTGGGACAGGCACAGGTCACTCTATTTTCCCATCAGGAAGAAGAATTAACCACAGGCTCAGCCTGCCCCCCGGAACCAGAACAGGGCCTGAAGCCATCCTGCGCTTTTGCTGCCAGCTCCCTAAAAAGCGAGTTGTAAAATGGAGGTTCAGGGCACTGCAATTCACAAACCTGCAGACTTATAAATGATAACTCTCATCCACAAATATATTGAGGGAAGGCAAAGAAGAGGATTTGAAATCAAGGCAGAATTGCAGGAAACAGATTTCAGGAGGTAGATTCGAATCGCCTTTAAAGCACATGAAAACCGGCAAAACGTTGACAATGATGCCCTTGGCCAAAAAGGGCGTATGCGTTTTTTCCTGAATATATTCAGGAAAAAACGCATACGCCCTTTTTGGCCAACCAAGCAACCTGGAAAGGCAAATCAGCGCTACAAAGATGTCTCGCTTCCCATCGGTCAAAAGGGCCATGCTGAAAAAAGTGTCAACACCAGAAATGCAGGACAGGCCATGGAGAAATGGGAGCCTTGCTACACTGATGGGTGGGATGTAAATTGTCAACAGCCACTCTGGAGAAGTGTACGGTGAGTCCTGAAACGTCTAAAAAGCAAAGCTTAGAGAGCATAGGGCACTTCCACTCATGGGGGTATAAATTGGGAAAATGAAAAATCAGCAAGACACAAGCACCCCAAAGTTTAGGGCTGCTCTGTTGACAAGGACCTCCACTTCATTCCACCTTCAATATCCCAGGAAAGAGAAAAATGGATAAAGAAGTTGTGGTCCTTATGTACAATGGAATATCACTCAGCCGTGAAATCAATGTCATAAGGCTAGTAGCAGCATGATGAGTGGATTTAGGTACGACGACTCTAAGTGAAATAAGTCACACAGAAAAGGACACTTCTCATAAGGTATCACTTATAGAGGGAATGTAAAAACCGTTACACTTGAACTGAATTACAAAACAGAACAGAGTCACACATGCAGAAAACACACTATGGCTGCTTAACGGGAAAGGTGAGGTGGGGTGATACATAAAACAAGGGTTTCAAATTAGCTCAGATACCGTTCCATAAACCCAATATGTAATAGACAAGACCTACTCCTTGCTCAGAGAACTGGACTCAACACGCCCTATTCACCGCACAAGAATATATCTGACTAGTAATAATCTTAAAACTTATGTATTGATATCTCTCTGTTAGTGTGTCAATTGGGTAAAAAGCGGCATAAACACAGCAGTGAAAAGCAGCTAAACCCCATTATAAAAATAAATTACTTTGAAAAACCCATGAAACAAAGACAGTGAAAGAGAGAGAAATTCTTACACAATGCGTTCAGGGGCTGTGATGCAACCTGGATTGACCATATCTAGACCCACAGCTGGATGAGACATAAGGGTGGACACTGTTGCGGCTGAGAGGTTTGGTGAGGTTGGGTGAGCAAACGCAGACCCTTTAAAGTAATACTGCGTGGTACCCATCGCATGGGTCCCAAATCTCCAGGTTCAAGGTCATCTTCCTACATCGAAAACATGCATGAGATACCCAGAAGATGGTACACCGTGTGATGGCGAAAGGTTTCTAAAACGCACCTCATTTCTCATCTGCTTGTGCCCGGATTCGCCATTCC
The DNA here is from genome assembly GCF_965194805.1 of Balaenoptera borealis. Classification (NCBI taxonomy): domain Eukaryota; kingdom Metazoa; phylum Chordata; class Mammalia; order Artiodactyla; family Balaenopteridae; genus Balaenoptera; species Balaenoptera borealis. The sequence continues at coordinate 1,154,489 of NW_028123942.1, read as the reverse complement.
AGCCACTTTACTAGCAATCTCCCTCCTTGGAGCATCATCACCTTTAACCTCCTGTTCCGTACAGGTTGCAATTTGTACTGAGGATGAACGGGAAGACGTGGAACCAATGAGAGACTAGCTCTTGGTGTTGGGACAGGCACAGGTCGCTCTATTTTCCCATCAGGAAGAAGAATTAACCACAGGCTCAGCCTGCCCCCCGGAACCAGAACAGGGCCTGAAGCCATCCTGCGCTTTTGCTGCCAGCTCCCTAAAAAGCGAGTTGTAAAATGGAGGTTCAGGGCACTACAATTCACAAACCTGCAGAGTTATAAATGATAACTCTCATCCACAAATATATTGAGGGAAGGCAAAGAAGAGGATTTGAAATCAAGGCAGAATTGCAGGAAACAGATTTCAGGAGGTAGATTCGAATCGCCTTTAAAGCACATGAAAAGCGGCAAAACGTTGACAATGATGCCCTTGGCCAAAAAGGGCGTATGCGTTTTTTCCTGAATATATTCAGGAAAAAACGCATACGCCCTTTTTGGCCAACCAAGCAACCTGGAAAGGCAAATCAGCGCTACAAAGATGTCTCGCTTCCCATCGGTCAAAAGGGCCATGCTGAAAAAAGTGTCAAAACCAGAAATGCAGGACAGGCCATGGAAAAATGGGAGCCTTGCTACACTGATGGGCAGGATGTAAATTGTCAACAGCCACTCTGGAGAAGTGTACGGTGAGTCCTGAAACGTCTAAAAAGCAAAGCTTAGAGAGCATAGGGCACTTCCACTCATGGGGGTATAAATTGGGAAAATTAAAAATCAGCAAGACACAAGCACCCCAAAGTTTAGGGCTGCTCTGTTGACAAGGACCTCCACTTCATTCCACCTTCAATATCGCAGGAAAGAGAAAAATGGATAAAGAAGTTGTGGTCCTTATGTACAATGGAATATCACTCAGCCGTGAAATCAATGTCATAAGGCTAGTAGCAGCATGATGAGTGGATTTAGGTACGACGACTCTAAGTGAAATAAGTCACACAGAAAAGGACACTTCTCATAAGGTATCACTGATAGAGGGAATGTAGAAACCGTTACACTTGAACTGAATTACAAAACAGAACAGAGTCACACATGCAGAAAACACACTATGGCTGCTTAACGGGAAAGGTGCGGTGGGGTGATACATAAAACAAGGGTTTCAAATTAGCTCAGATACCGTTCCATAAAACCAATATGTAATAGACTAGACCTACTCCTTGCTCAGAGAACTGGACTCAACACGCCCTATTCACCGCACAAGAATATATCTGACTAGTAATAATCTTAAAACCTATGTATTGATATCTCTCTGTTAGTGGGTCAAGTGGGTAAAAAGCGGCATAAACACAGCAGTGAAAAGCAGCTAAACCCCATTATAAAAATAAATTACTTTGAAAAACCCATGAAACAAAGACAGTGAAAGAGAGCGAAATTCTTACACAATGCGTTCAGGGGCTGTGATGCAACCTGGATTGACCATATCTAGACCCACAGCTGGATGAGACCTAAGGGTGGACACTGTTGCGGCTGAGAGGTTTGGTGAGGTTGGGTGAGCAAACGCAGACCCTTTAAATAATACTGCGTGGTACCCATCGCATGGGTCCCAAATCTCCAGGTTCAAGGGCATCTTCCTACATCGAAAACATGCATGAGATACCCAGAAGATGGTACACCGTGTGATGGGGAAAGGTTTCTAAAACGCACCTCATTTCTCATCTGCTTGTGCCCGGGTTCGCCATTCCAGCCACTTTACTAGCAATCTCCCTCCTTGGAGCATCATCACCTTTAACCTCCTGTTCCGTACAGGTTGCAATTTGTACTGAGGATGAACGGGAAGACGTGGAACCAATGAGAGACTAGCTCTTGGTGTTGGGACAGGCACAGGTCACTCTATTTTCCCATCAGGAAGAAGAATTAACCACAGGCTCAGCCTGCCCCCCGGAACCAGAACAGGGCCTGAAGCCATCCTGCGCTTTTGCTGCCAGCTCCCTAAAAAGCGAGTTGTAAAATGGAGGTTCAGGGCACTGCAATTCACAAACCTGCAGAGTTATAAATGATAACTCTCATCCACAAATATATTGAGGGAAGGCAAAGAAGAGGATTTGAAATCAAGGCAGAATTGCAGGAAACAGATTTCAGGAGGTAGATTCGAATCGCCTTTAAAGCACATGAAAAGCGGCAAAACGTTGACAATGATGCCCTTGGCCAAAAAGGGCGTATGCGTTTTTTCCTGAATATATTCAGGAAAAAACGCATACGCCCTTTTTGGCCAACCAAGCAACCTGGAAAGGCAAATCAGCGCTACAAAGATGTCTCGCTTCCCATCGGTCAAAAGGGCCATGCTGAAAAAAGTGTCAACACCAGAAATGCAGGACAGGCCATGGAGAAATGGGAGCCTTGCTACACTGATGGGTGGGATGTAAATTGTCAACAGCCACTCTGGAGAAGTGTACGGTGAGTCCTGAAACGTCTAAAAAGCAAAGCTTAGAGAGCATAGGGCACTTCCACTCATGGGGGTATAAATTGGGAAAATTAAAAATCAGCAAGACACAAGCACCCCAAAGTTTAGGGCTGCTCTGTTGACAAGGACCTCCACTTCATTCCACCTTCAATATCCCAGGAAAGAGAAAAATGGATAAAGAAGTTGTGGTCCTTATGTACAATGGAATATCACTCAGCCGTGAAATCAATGTCATAAGGCTAGTAGCAGCATGATGAGTGGATTTAGGTACGACGACTCTAAGTGAAATAAGTCACACAGAAAAGGACACTTCTCATAAGGTATCACTTATAGAGGGAATGTAAAAACCGTTACACTTGAACTGAATTACAAAACAGAACAGAGTCACACATGCAGAAAACACACTATGGCTGCTTAACGGGAAAGGTGAGGTGGGGTGATACATAAAACAAGGGTTTCAAATTAGCTCAGATACCGTTCCATAAACCCAATATGTAATAGACAAGACCTACTCCTTGCTCAGAGAACTGGACTCAACACGCCCTATTCACCGCACAAGAATATATCTGACTAGTAATAATCTTAAAACCAATGTATTGATATCTCTCTGTTAGTGGGTCAAGTGGGTAAAAAGCGGCATAAACACAGCAGTGAAAAGCAGCTAAACCCCATTATAAAAATAAATTACTTTGAAAAACCCATGAAACAAAGACAGTGAAAGAGAGAGAAATTCTTACACAATGCGTTCAGGGGCTGTGATGCAACCTGGATTGACCATATCTAGACCCACAGCTGGATGAGACCTAAGGGTGGACACTGTTGCGGCTGAGAGGTTTGGTGAGGTTGGGTGAGCAGACGCAGACCCTTTAAAGTAATACTGCGTGGTACCCATCGCATGGGTCCCAAATCTCCAGGTTCAAGGTCATCTTCCTACATAGAAAACATGCATGAGATACCCAGAAGATGGTACACCGTGTGATGGCGAAAGGTTTCTAAAACGCACCTCATTTCTCATCTGCTTGTGCCCGGATTCGCCATTCCAGCCACTTTACTAGCAATCTCCCTCCTTGGAGCATCATCACCTTTAACCTCCTGTTCCGTACAGGTTGCAATTTGTACTGAGGATGAACGGGAAGACGTGGAACCAATGAGAGACTAGCTCTTGGTGTTGGGACAGGCACAGGTCACTCTATTTTCCCATCAGGAAGAAGAATTAACCACAGGCTCAGCCTGCCCCCCGGAACCAGAACAGGGCCTGAAGCCATCCTGCGCTTTTGCTGCCAGCTCCCTAAAAAGCGAGTTGTAAAATGGAGGTTCAGGGCACTGCAATTCACAAACCTGCAGAGTTATAAATGATAACTCTCATCCACAAATATATTGAGGGAAGGCAAAGAAGAGGATTTGAAATCAAGGCAGAATTGCAGGAAACAGATTTCAGGAGGTAGATTCGAATCGCCTTTAAAGCACATGAAAACCGGCAAAACGTTGACAATGATGCCCTTGGCCAAAAAGGGCGTATGCGTTTTTTCCTGAATATATTCAGGAAAAAACGCATACGCCCTTTTTGGCCAACCAAGCAACCTGGAAAGGCAAATCAGCGCTACAAAGATGTCTCGCTTCCCATCGGTCAAAAGGGCCATGCTGAAAAAAGTGTCAACACCAGAAATGCAGGACAGGCCATGGAGAAATGGGAGCCTTGCTACACTGATGGGTGGGATGTAAATTGTCAACAGCCACTCTGGAGAAGTGTACGGTGAGTCCTGAAACGTCTAAAAAGCAAAGCTTAGAGAGCATAGGGCACTTCCACTCATGGGGGTATAAATTGGGAAAATTAAAAATCATCAAGACACAAGCACCCCAAAGTTTAGGGCTGCTCTGTTGACAAGGACCTCCACTTCATTCCACCTTCAATATCCCAGGAAAGAGAAAAATGGATAAAGAAGTTGTGGTCCTTATGTACAATGGAATATCACTCAGCCGTGAAATCAATGTCATAAGGCTAGTAGCAGCATGATGAGTGGATTTAGGTACGACGACTCTAAGTGAAATAAGTCACACAGAAAAGGACACTTCTCATAAGGTATCACTTATAGAGGGAATGTAAAAACCGTTACACTTGAACTGAATTACAAAACAGAACAGAGTCACACATGCAGAAAACACACTATGGCTGCTTAACGGGAAAGGTGAGGTGGGGTGATACATAAAACAAGGGTTTCAAATTAGCTCAGATACCGTTCCATAAACCCAATATGTAATAGACAAGACCTATTCCTTGCTCAGAGAACTGGACTCAACACGCCCTATTCACCACACAAGAATATATCTGACTAGTAATAATCTTAAAACTTATGTATTGATATCTCTCTGTTAGTGTGTCAATTGGGTTAAAAGCGGCATAAACACAGCAGTGAAAAGCAGCTAAACCCCATTATAAAAATAAATTACTTTGAAAAACCCATGAAACAAAGACAGTGAAAGAGAGAGAAATTCTTACACAATGCGTTCAGGGGCTGTGATGCAACCTGGATTGACCATATCTAGACCCACAGCTGGATGAGACCTAAGGGTGGACACTGTTGCGGCTGAGAGGTTTGGTGAGGTTGGGTGAGCAAACGCAGACCCTTTAAATAATACTGCGTGGTACCCATCGCATGGGTCCCAAATCTCCAGGTTCAAGGGCATCTTCCTACATCGAAAACATGCATGAGATACCCAGAAGATGGTACACCGTGTGATGGGGAAAGGTTTCTAAAACGCACCTCATTTCTCATCTGCTTGTGCCCGGGTTCGCCATTCCAGCCACTTTACTAGCAATCTCCCTCCTTGGAGCATCAGCACCTTTAACCTCCTGTTCCGTACAGGTTGCAATTTGTACTGAGGATGAACGGGAAGACGTGGAACCAATGAAAGACTAGCTCTTGGTGTTGGGACAGGCACAGGTCACTCTATTTTCCCATCAGGAAGAAGAATTAACCACAGGCTCAGCCTGCCCCCCGGAACCAGAACAGGGCCTGAAGCCATCCTGCGCTTTTGCGGCCAGCTCCCTAAAAAGCGAGTTGTAAAATGGAGGTTCAGGGCACTGCAATTCACAAACCTGCAGACTTATAAATGATAACTCTCATCCACAAATATATTGAGGGAAGGCAAAGAAGAGGATTTGAAATCAAGGCAGAATTGCAGGAAACAGATTTCAGGAGGTAGATTCGAATTGCCTTTAAAGCACATGAAAAGCGGCAAAACGTTGACAATGATGCCCTTGGCCAAAAAGGGCGTATGTGTTTTTTCCTAAATATATTCAGGAAAAAACGCATACGCACTTTTTGGCCAACCAAGCAACCTGGAAAGGCAAATCAGCGCTACAAAGATGTCTCGCTTCCCATCGGTCAAAAGGGCCATGCTGAAAAAAGTGTCAAAACCAGAAATGCAGGACAGGCCATGGAGAAATGGGAGCCTTGCTACACTGATGGGCGGGATGTAAATTGTCAACAGCCACTCTGGAGAAGTGTACAGTGAGTCCTGAAACGTCTAAAAAGCAAAGCTTAGAGAGCATAGGGCACTTCCACTCATGGGGGTATAAATTGGGAAAATTAAAAATCAGCAAGACACAAGCACCCCAAAGTTTAGGGCTGCTCTGTTGACAAGAACCTCCACTTCATTCCACCTTCAATATCGCAGGAAAGAGAAAAATGGATAAAGAAGTTGTGGTCCTTATGTACAATGGAATATCACTCAGCCGTGAAATCAATGTCATAAGGCTAGTAGCAGCATGATGAGTGGATTTAGGTACGACGACTCTAAGTGAAATAAGTCACACAGAAAAGGACACTTCTCATAAGGTATCACTTATAGAGGGAATGTAAAAACCGTTACACTTGAACTGAATTACAAAACAGAACAGAGTCACACATGCAGAAAACACACTATGGCTGCTTCACGGGAAAGGTGAGGTGGGGTGATACATAAAACAAGGGTTTCAAATTAGCTCAGATACCGTTCCATAAACCCAATATGTAATAGACAAGACCTACTCCTTGCTCAGAGAACTGGACTCAACACGCCCTATTCACCGCACAAGAATATATCTGACTAGTAATAATCTTAAAACCTATGTATTGATATCTCTCTGTTAGTGGGTCAAGTGGGTAAAAAGCGGCATAAACACTGCAGTGAAAAGCAGCTAAACCCCATTATAAAAATAAATTACTTTGAAAAACCCATGAAACAAAGACAGTGAAAGAGAGAGAAATTCTTACACAATGCGTTCAGGGGCTGTGATGCAACCTGGATTGACCATATCTAGACCCACAGCTGGATGAGACCTAAGGGTGGACACTGTTGCGGCTGAGAGGTTTGGTGAGGTTGGGTGAGCAAACGCAGACCCTTTAAATAATACTGCGTGGTACCCATCGCATGGGTCCCAAATCTCCAGGTTCAAGGGCATCTTCCTACATCGAAAACATGCATGAGATACCCAGAAGATGGTACACCGTGTGATGGGGAAAGGTTTCTAAAACGCACCTCATTTCTCATCTGCTTGTGCCCGGGTTCGCCATTCCAGCCACTTTACTAGCAATCTCCCTCCTTGGAGCATCAGCACCTTTAACCTCCTGTTCCGTACACGTTGCAATTTGTACTGAGGATGAACGGGAAGACGTGGAACCAATGAAAGACTAGCTCTTGGTGTTGGGACAGGCACAGGTCACTCTATTTTCCCATCAGGAAGAAGAATTAACCACAGGCTCAGCCTGCCCCCCGGAACCAGAACAGGGCCTGAAGCCATCCTGCGCTTTTGCGGCCAGCTCCCTAAAAAGCGAGTTGTAAAATGGAGGTTCAGGGCACTGCAATTCACAAACCTGCAGACTTATAAATGATAACTCTCATCCACAAATATATTGAGGGAAGGCAAAGAAGAGGATTTGAAATCAAGGCAGAATTGCAGGAAACAGATTTCAGGAGGTAGATTCGAATCGCCTTTAAAGCACATGAAAAGCGGAAAAACGTTGACAATGATGCCCTTGGCCAAAAAGGGCGTATGCGTTTTTTCCTGAATATATTCAGGAAAAAACGCATACGCCCTTTTTTGCCAACCAAGCAACCTGGAAAGGCAAATCAGCGCTACAAAGATGTCTCGCTTCCCTTCGGTTAAAAAGGCCATGCTGAAAAAAGTGTCAAACCCAGAAATGCAGGACAGGCCATGGAGAAATGGGAGCCTTGCTACACTGATGGGCGGGATGTAAATTGCCAACAGCCACTCTGGAGAAGCGTACGGTGAGTCCTGAAACATCTAAAAAACAAAGCTTAGAGAGCATAGGGCACTTCCACTCATGGGGTTATAAATTGGGAAAATTGAAAATCAGCAAGACACAAGCACCCCAAAGTTTAGGGCTGCTCTGTTGACAAGGACCTCCACTTCATTCCACCTTCAATATCCCAGGAAAGAGAAAAATGGATAAAGAAGTTGTGGTCCTTATGTACAATGGAATATCACTCAGCCGTGAAATCAATGTCATAAGGCTAGTAGCAGCATGATGAGTGGATTTAGGTATGACGACTCTAAGTGAAATAAGTCACACAGAAAAGGACACTTCTCAAAAGGTATCACTGATAGAGGGAATGTAAAAACCGTTACACTTGAACAGAATTACAAAACAGAACAGAGTCACACATGCAGAAAACACACTATGGCTGCTTAACGGGAAAGGTGAGGTGGGGTGATACATAAAACAAGGGTTTCAAATTAGCTCAGATACCGTTCCATAAAACCAATATGTAATAGACAAGACCTACTCCTTGCTCAGAGAACTGGACTCAACACGCCCTATTCACCGCACAAGAATATATCTGACTAGTAATAATCTTAAAACCTATGTATTGATATCTCTCTGTTAGTGTGTCAAGTGGGTGTAAAGCGGCATAAACACAGCAGTGAAAAGCAGCTAAACCCCATTATAAAAATAAATTACTTTGAAAAACCCATGAAACAAAGACAGTGAAAGAGAGAGAAATTCTTACACAATGCGTTCAGGGGCTGTGATGCAACCTGGATTGACCATATCTAGACCCACAGCTGGATGAGACATAAGGGTGGACACTGTTGCGGCTGAGAGGTTTGGTGAGGTTGGGTGAGCAAACGCAGACCCTTTAAAGTAATACTGCGTGGTACCCATCGCATGGGTCCCAAATCTCCAGGTTCAAGGGCATCTTCCTACATCGAAAACATGCATGAGATACCCAGAAGATGGTACACCGTGTGATGGGGAAAGGTTTCTAAAACGCACCTCATTTCTCATCTGCTTGTGCCCGGGTTCGCCATTCCAGCCACTTTACTAGCAATCTCCCTCCTTGGAGCATCAGCACCTTTAACCTCCTGTTCCGTACAGTTTGCAATTTGTCCTGAGGATGAACGAGAAGACGTGGAACCAATGAAAGACTAGCTCTTGGTGTTGGGACAGGCACAGGTCACTCTATTTTCCCATCTGGAAGAAGAATTAACCACAGGCTCAGCCTGCCCCCCGGAACCAGAACAGGGCCTGAAGCCATCCTGCGCTTTTGCGGCCAGCTCCCTAAAAAGCGAGTTGTAAAATGGAGGTTCAGGGCACTGCAATTCACAAACCTGCAGACTTATAAATGATAACTCTCATCCACAAATATATTGAGGGAAGGCAAAGAAGAGGATTTGAAATCAAGGCAGAATTGCAGGAAACAGATTTCAGGAGGTAGATTCGAATCGCCTTTAAAGCACATGAAAAGCGGCAAAACGTTGACAATGATGCCCTTGGCCAAAAAGGGCGTATGCGTTTTTTCCTGAATATATTCAGGAAAAAACGCATACGCCCTTTTTGGCCAACCAAGCAACCTGGAAAGGCAAATCAGCGCTACAAAGATGTCTCGCTTCCCATCGGTCAAAAGGGCCATGCTGAAAAAAGTGTCAAAACCAGAAATGCAGGACAGGCCATGGAGAAATGGGAGCCTTGCTACACTGATGGGCGGGATGTAAATTGTCAACAGCCACTCTGGAGAAGTGTACGGTGAGTCCTGAAACGTCTAAAAAGCAAAGCTTAGAGAGCATAGGGCACTTCCACTCATGGGGGTATAAATTGGGAAAATGAAAAATCAGCAAGACACAAGCACCCCAAAGTTTAGGGCTGCTCTGTTGACAAGGACCTCCACTTCATTCCACCTTCAATATCCCAGGAAAGAGAAAAATGGATAAAGAAGTTGTGGTCCTTATGTACAATGGAATATCACTCAGCCGTGAAATCAATGTCATAAGGCTAGTAGCAGCATGATGAGTGGATTTAGGTACGACGATTCTAAGTGAAATAAGTCACACAGAAAAGGACACTTCTCATAAGGTATCACTGATAGAGGGAATGTAAAAACCGTTACACTTGAACAGAATTACAAAACAGAACAGAGTCACACATGCAGAAAACACACTATGGCTGCTTAACGGGAAAGGTGAGGTGGGGTGATACATAAAACAAGGGTTTCAAATTAGCTCAGATACCGTTCCATAAACCCAATATGTAATAGACAAGACCTACTCCTTGCTCAGAGAACTGGACTCAACACGCCCTATTCACCGCACAAGAATATATCTGATTAGTAATAATCTTAAAACCTATGTATTGATATCTCTCTGTTAGTGTGTCAAGTGGGTAAAAAGCGGCATAAACACAGCAGTGAAAAGCAGCTAAACCCCATTATAAAAATAAATTACTTTGAAAAACCCATGAAACAAAGACAGTGAAAGAGAGCGAAATTCTTACACAATGCGTTCAGGGGCTGTGATGCAACCTGGATTGACCATATCTAGACCCACAGCTGGATGAGACATAAGGGTGGACAGTGTTGCGGCTGAGAGGTTTGGTGAGGTTGGGTGAGCAAACGCAGACCCTTTAAAGTAATACTGCGTGGTACCCATCGCATGGGTCCCAAATCTCCAGGTTCAAGGGCATCTTCCTACATCGAAAACATGCATGAGATACCCAGAAGATGGTACACCGTGTGATGGGGAAAGGTTTCTAAAACGCACCTCATTTCTCATCTGCTTGTGCCCGGGTTCGCCATTCCAGCCACTTTACTAGCAATCTCCCTCCTTGGAGCATCAGCACCTTTAACCTCCTGTTCCGTACAGGTTGCAATTTGTACTGAGGATGAACGGGAAGACGTGGAACCAATGAAAGACTAGCTCTTGGTGTTGGGACAGGCACAGGTCACTCTATTTTCCCATCAGGAAGAAGAATTAACCACAGGCTCAGCCTGCCCCCCGGAACCAGAACAGGGCCTGAAGGCATCCTGCGCTTTTGCGGCCAGCTCCCTAAAAAGCGAGTTGTAAAATGGAGGGTCAGGGCACTGCAATTCACAAACCTGCAGACTTATAAATGATAACTCTCATCCACAAATATATTGAGGGAAGGCAAAGAAGAGGATTTGAAATCAAGGCAGAATTGCAGGAAACAGATTTCAGGAGGTAGATTCGAATCGCCTTTAAAGCACATGAAAAGCGGCAAAACGTTGACAATGATGCCCTTGGCCAAAAAGGGCGTATGCGTTTTTTCCTGAATATATTCAGGAAAAAACGCATACGCCCTTTTTGGCCAACCAAGCAACCTGGAAAGGCAAATCAGCGCTACAAAGATGTCTCGCTTCCCATCGGTCAAAAGGGCCATGCTGAAAAAACTGTCAAAACCAGAAATGCAGGACATGCCATGGAGAAATGGGAGCCTTGCTACACTGATGGGCGGGATGTAAATTGCCAACAGCCACTCTGGAGAAGCGTACGGTGTGTCCTGAAACATCTAAAAAACACAGCTTAGAGAGCATAGGGCACTTCCACTCATGGGGGTATAAATTGGGAAAATGAAAAATCAGCAAGACACAAGCACCCCAAAGTTTAGGGCTGCTCTGTTGACAAGGACCTCCACTTCATTCCACCTTCAATATCCCAGGAAAGAGAAAAATGGATAAAGAAGTTGTGGTCCTTATGTACAATGGAATATCACTCAGCCATGAAATCAATGTCATAAGGCTAGTAGCAGCATGATGAGTGGATTTAGGTACGACGATTCTAAGTGAAATAAGTCACACAGAAAAGGACACTTCTCATAAGGTATCACTGATAGAGGGAATGTAAAAACCGTTACACTTGAACTGAATTACAAAACAGAACAGAGTCACACATGCAGAAAACACACTATGGCTGCTTAACGGGAAAGGTGAGGTGGGGTGATACATAAAACAAGGGTTTCAAATTAGCTCACATACCGTTCCATAAAGCCAATATGTAATAGACAAGACCTACTCCTTGCTCAGAGAACTGGACTCAACACGCCCTATTCACCGCACAAGAATATATCTGACTGGTAATAATCTTAAAACCTATGTATAGATATCTCTCTGTTAGTGTGTCAAGTGGGTGTAAAGCGGCATAAACACAGAAGTGAAAAGCAGCTAAACCCCATTATAAAAATAAATTACTTTGAATAACCCATGAAACAAAGACAGTGAAAGAGAGCGAAATTCTTACACAATTCGTTCAGGGGCTGTGATGCAACCTGGATTGACCATATCTAGACCCACAGCTGGATGAGACATAAGGGTGGACACTCTTGGGGCTGAGAGGTTTGGTGAGGTTGGGTGAGCAAACGCATACCCTTTACAGTAATACTGCATGGTACCCATCGCATGGGTCACAAATCTCCAGGTTCAAGGGCATCTTCCTACATCGAAAACATGAATGAGAAACCCAGAAGATGGTACACCGTGTGATGTGGAAAAGTTTCTAAAACGCACCTCATATCTCATCTCCTTGTGGCCGGGTTCGCTATTCCAGCCGCTTTACTAGCAATCTCCCTACTTGGAGCATCAGCACCTTTAACCTCCTGTTCCGTACAGGTTGCAATTTGTCCTGAGGATGAACTGGAAGACGTGGAACCAATGAGAGACTAGCTCTTGGTGTTGGGACAGGCACAGGTCACTCTATTTTCCCATCAGGAAGAAGAATTAACCACAGGCTCAGCCTGCCCCCGGAACCAGAACAGGGCCTGAAGGCATCCTGCGCTTTTGCGGCCAGCTCCCTAAAAAGCGAGTTGTAAAATGGAGGTTCAGGGCACTGCAATTCACAAACCTGCAGAGTTATAAATGATAACTCTCGTCCACAAATATATTGAGGGAAGGCAACGAAGAGGATTTGAAATCAAGGCAGAATTGCAGGAAACAGATTTCAGGAGGTAGATTCGAATCGCCTTTAAAGCACATGAAAAGCGGCAAAACGTTGACAATGATGCCCTTGGCCAAAAAGGGCGTATGCGTTTTTTCCTGAATATATTCAGGAAAAAACGCATACGCCCTTTTTGGCCAACCAAGCAACCTGGAAAGGCAAATCAGCGCTACAAAGAAGTCTCGCTTCCCATCGGTCAAAAGGGCCATGCTGAAAAAAGTGTCAAAATCAGAAATGCAGGACAGGCCATGGAGAAATGGGAGCCTTGCTACGCTGATGGGCGGGATGTAAATTGCCAACAGCCACTCTGGAGAAGCGTACGGTGAGTCCTGAAACATCTAAAAAACAAAGCTTAGAGAGCATAGGGCACTTCCACTCATGGGGTTATAAATTGGGAAAATTAAAAATCAGCAAGACACAAGCACCCCAAAGTTTAGGGCTGCTCTGTTGACAAGGACCTCCACTTCATTCCACCTTCAATATACCAGGAAAGAGAAAAATGGATAAAGAAGTTGTGGTCCATATGTACAATGGAATATCACTCAGCCATGAAATCAATGTCATAAGGCTAGTAGCAGCATGATGAGTGGATTTAGGTACGACGATTCTAAGTGAAATAAGTCACACAGAAAAGGACACTTCTCATAAGGTATCACTGATAGAGGGAATGTAAAAACCGTTACACTTGAACAGAATTACAAAACAGAACAGAGTCACACATGCAGAAAACACACTATGGCTGCTTAACGGGAAAGGTGAGGTGGGGTGATACATAAAACAAGGGTTTCAAATTAGCTCAGATACCGTTCCATAAACCCAATATGTAATAGACAAGACCTACTCCTTGCTCAGAGAACTGGACTCAACACGCCCTATTCACCGCACAAGAATATATCTGACTAGTAATAATCTTAAAACCTATGTATTGATATCTCTCTGTTAGTGTGTCAAGTGGGTGTAAAGCGGCATAAACACAGCAGTGAAAAGCAGCTAAACCCCATTATAAAAATAAATTACTTTGAAAAACCCATGAAACAAAGACAGTGAAAGAGAGAGAAATTCTTACACAATGCGTTCAGGGGCTGTGATGCAACCTGGATTGACCATATCTAGACCCACAGCTGGATGAGACATAAGGGTGGACACTGTTGCGGCTGAGAGGTTTGGTGAGGTTGGGTGAGCAAACGCAGACCCTTTAAAGTAATACTGCGTGGTACCCATCGCATGGGTCCCAAATCTCCAGGTTCAAGGGCATCTTCCTACATCGAAAACATGCATGAGATACCCAGAAGATGGTACACGGTGTGATGGGGAAAGGTTTCTAAAACGCACCTCATTTCTCATCCGCTTGTGCCCGGGTTCGCCATTCCAGCCACTTTACTAGCAATCTCCCTACTTGGAGCATCAGCACCTTTAACCTCCTGTCCCGTACAGGTTGCAATTTGTCCTGAGGATGAACGGGAAGACGTGGAACCAATGAGAGACTAGCTCTTGGTGTTGGGACAGGCACAGGTCACTCTATTTTCCCATCAGGAAGAAGAATTAACCACAGGCTCAGCCTGCCACCCGGAACCAGAACAGGGCCTGAAGCCATCCTGCGCTTTTGCGGCCAGCTCCCTAAAAATCGAGTTGTAAAATGGAGGTTCAGGGCACTGCAATTCACAAACATGCAGACTTATAAATGATAACTCTCATCCACAAATATATTGAGGGAAGGCAAAGAAGAGGATTTGAAATCAAGGCAGAATTGCAGGAAACAGATTTCAGGAGGTAGATTCGAATCGCCTTTAAAGCACATGAAAAGCGGCAAAACGTTGACAATGATGCCCTTGGCCAAAAAGGGCGTATGCGTTTTTTCCTGAATATATTCAGGAAAAAACGCATACGCCCTTTTTGGCCAACCAAGCAACCTGGAAAGGCAAATCAGCGCTACAAAGATGTCTCGCTTCCCATCGGTCAAAAGGGCCATGCTGAAAAAAGTGTCAAAACCAGAAATGCAGGACAGGCCATGGAGAAATGGGAGCCTTGCTACACTGATGGGCGGGATGTAAATTGTCAACAGCCACTCTGGAGAACTGTACGGTGAGTCCTGAAACGTCTGAAAAGCAAAGCTTAGAGAGCATAGGGCACTTCCACTCATGGGGGTATAAATTGGGAAAATGAAAAATCAGCAAGACACAAGCACCCCAAAGTTTAGGGCTGCTCTGTTGACAAGGACCTCCACTTCATTCCACCTTCAATATCCCAGGAAAGAGAAAAATGGATAAAGAAGTTGTGGTCCTTATGTACAATGGAATATCACTCAGCCATGAAATCAATGTCATAAGGCTAGTAGCAGCATGATGAGTGGATTTAGGTACGACGATTCTAAGTGAAATAAGTCACACAGAAAAGGACACTTCTCATAAGGTATCACTTATAGAGGGAATGTAAAAACCGTTACACTTGAACTGAATTACAAAACAGAACAGAGTCACACATGCAGAAAACACACTATGGCTGCTTAACGGGAAAGGTGAGGTGGGGTGATACATAAAACAAGGTTTTCAAATTAGCTCAGATACCATTCCATAAACCCAATATGTAATAGACAAGACCTACTCCTTGCTCAGAGAACTGGACTCAACACGCCCTATTCACCGCACAAGAATATATCTGACTAGTAATAATCTTAAAACCTATGTATTGATATCTCTCTGTTAGTGTGTCAAGTGGGTGTAAAGCGGCATAAACACAGCAGTGAAAAGCAGCTAAACCCCATTATAAAAATAAATTACTTTGAAAAACCCATGAAACAAAGACAGTGAAAGAGAGCGAAATTCTTACACAATGCGTTCAGGGGCTGTGATGTAACCTGGATTGACCATATCTAGACCCACAGCTGGATGAGACATAAGGGTGGACACTGTTGCGGCTGAGAGGTTTGGTGAGGTTGGGTGAGCAAACGCAGACCCTTTAAAGTAATACTGCGTGGTACCCATCGCATGGGTCCCAAATCTCCAGGTTCAAGGGCACCTTCCTACATCGAAAACATGCATGAGATACCCAGAAGATGGTACACCGTGTGATGGGGAAAGGTTTCTAAAACGCACCTCATTTCTCATCTCCTTGTGCTCGGGTTCGCCATTCCAGCCACTTTACTAGCAATCTCCCTCCTTGGAGCATCATCACCTTTAACCTCCTGTTCCGTACAGGTTGCAATTTGTCCTGAGGATGAACGGGAAGACGTGGAACCAATGAGAGACTAGCTCTTGGTGTTGGGACAGGCACAGGTCACTCTATTTTCCCATCAGGAAGAAGAATTAACCACAGGCTCAGCCTGCCACCCGGAACCAGAACAGGGCCTGAAGCCATCCTGCGCTATTGCGGCCAGCTCCCTAAAAAGCGAGTCGTAAAATGGAGGTTCAGGGCACTGCAATTCAGAAAACTGCAGACTTATAAATGATAACTCTCGTCCACAAATATATTGAGGGAAGGCAAAGAAGAGGATTTGAAATCAAGGCAGAATTGCAGGAAACAGATTTCAGGAGGTAGATTCGAATCGCCTTTAAAGCACATGAAAAGCGGCAAAACGTTGACAATGATGCCCTTGGCCAAAAAGGGCGTATGCGTTTTTTCCTGAATATATTCAGGAAAAAACGCATACGCCCTTTTTGGCCAAGCAAGCAACCTGGAAAGGCAAATCAGTGCTACAAAGAAGTCTCGCTTCCCATCGGTCAAAAGGGCCATGCTGAAAAAACTGTCAAAACCAGAAATGCAGGACATGCCATGGAGAAATGGGAGCCTTGCTACACTGATGGGCGGGATGTAAATTGCCAACAGCCACTCTGGAGAAGCGTACGGTGTGTCCTGAAACATCTAAAAAACACAGCTTAGAGAGCATAGGGCACTTCCACTCATGGGGGTATAAATTGGGAAAATGAAAAATCAGCAAGACACAAGCACCCCAAAGTTTAGGGCTGCTCTGTTGACAAGGACCTCCACTTCATTCCACCTTCAATATCCCAGGAAAGAGAAAAATGGATAAAGAAGTTGTGGTCCTTATGTACAATGGAATATCACTCAGCCATGAAATCAATGTCATAAGGCTAGTAGCAGCATGATGAGTGGATTTAGGTACGACGATTCTAAGTGAAATAAGTCACACAGAAAAGGACACTTCTCATAAGGTATCACTGATAGAGGGAATGTAAAAACCGTTACACTTGAACTGAATTACAAAACAGAACAGAGTCACACATGCAGAAAACACACTATGGCTGCTTAACGGGAAAGGTGAGGTGGGGTGATACATAAAACAAGGGTTTCAAATTAGCTCAGATACCGTTCCATAAACCCAATATGTAATAGACAAGACCTACTCCTTGCTCAGAGAACTGGACTCAACACGCCCTATTCACCGCACAAGAATATATCTGACTAGTAATAATCTTAAAACCTATGTATTGATATCTCTCTGTTAGTGTGTCAAGTGGGTGTAAAGCGGCATAAACACAGCAGTGAAAAGCAGCTAAACCCCATTATAAAAATAAATTACTTTGAAAAACCCATGAAACAAAGACAGTGAAAGAGATAGAAATTCTTACACAATGCGTTCACGGGCTGTGATGCAACCTGGATTGACCATATCTAGACCCACAGCTGGATGAGACATAAGGGTGGACACTCTTGGGGCTGAGAGGTTTGGTGAGGTTGGGTGAGCAAACGCAGACCCTTTCAACTAATACTGCGTGGTACCCATCGCATGGGTCCCAAATCTCCAGGTTCAAGGGCATCTTCCTACATCGAAAACATGCATGAGAAACCCAGAAGATGGTACACCGTGTGATGGGGAAAGGTTTCTAAAACGCACCTCATTTCTCATCTCCTTGTGCTCGGGTTCGCCATTCCAGCCACTTTACTAGCAATCTCCCTCCTTGGAGCATCATCACCTTTAACCTCCTGTTCCGTACAGGTTGCAATTTGTCCTGAGGATGAACGGGAAGACGTGAAACCAATGAGAGACTATAACTTGGTGTTGGGACAGGCACAGGTCACTCTATTTTCCCATCAGGAAGAAGAATTAACCACAGGCTCAGCCTGCCCCCCGGAACAAGAACAGGGCCTGAAGCCATCCTGCGCTTTTGCGGCCATCTCCCAAAAACGCGAGTTGTAAAATGGAGGTTCAGGGCACTGCAATTCACAAACCTGCAGAGTTATAAATGATAACTCTAGTCCACAAATATATTGAGGGAAGGCAACGAAGAGGATTTGAAATCAAGGCAGAATTGCAGGAAACAGATTTCAGGAGGTAGATTCGAATCGCCTTTAAAGCACATGAAAAGCGGCAAAACGTTGACAATGATGCCCTTGGCCAAAAAGGGCGTATGCGTTTTTTCCTGAATATATTCAGGAAAAAACGCATACGCCCTTTTTGGCCAACCAAGCAACCTGGAAAGGCAAATCAGCGCTACAAAGATGTCTCGCTTCCCATCGGTCAAAAGGGCCATGCTGAAAAAAGTGTCAAAACCAGAAATGCAGGACAGGCCATGGAGAAATGGGAGCCTTGCTACACTGATGGGCGGGATGTAAATTGTCAACAGCCACTCTGGAGAAGTGTACGGTGAGTCCTGAAACGTCTAAAAAGCAAAGCTTAGAGAGCATAGGGCACTTCCACTCATGGGGGTATAAATTGGGAAAATGAAAAATCAGCAAGACACAAGCACCCCAAAGTTTAGGGCTGCTCTGTTGACAAGGACCTCCACTTCATTCCACCTTCAATATCCCAGGAAAGAGAAAAATGGATAAAGAAGTTGTAGTCCTTATATACAATGGAATATCACTCAGCCGTGAAATCAATGTCATAAGGCTAGTAGCAGCATGATGAGTGGATTTAGGTACGACGACTCTAAGTGAAATAAGTCACACAGAAAAGGACACTTCTCATAAGGTATCACTTATAGAGGGAATGTAAAAACCGTTACACTTGAACTGAATTACAAAACAGAACAGAGTCACACATGCAGAAAACACACTATGGCTGCTTAACGGGAAAGGTGAGGTGGGGTGATACATAAAACAAGGGTTTCAAATTAGCTCAGATACCGTTCCATAAACCCAATATGTAATAGACAAGACCTACTCCTTGCTCAGAGAACTGGACTCAACACGCCCTATTCACCACACAAGAATATATCTGACTAGTAATAATCTTAAAAGCTATGTATTGATATCTCTCTGTTAGTGTGTCAAGTGGGTGTAAAGCGGCATAAACACAGCAGTGAAAAGCAGCTAAACCCCATTATAAAAATAAATTACTTTGAAAAACCCATGAAACAAAGACAGTGAAAGAGAGCGAAATTCTTACACAATGCGTTCAGGGGCTGTGATGCAACCTGGATTGACCATATCTAGACCCACAGCTGGATGAGACATAAGGGTGGACACTGTTGCGGCTGAGAGGTTTGGTGAGGTTGGGTGAGCAAACGCAGACCCTTTAAAGTAATACTGCGTGGTACCCATCGCATGGGTCCCAAATCTCCAGGTTCAAGGGCATCTTCCTACATCGAAAACATGCATGAGAAACCCAGAAGATGGTACACCGTGTGATGGTGAAAAGTTTCTAAAACGCACCTCATTTCTCATCTCCTTGTGCTCGGGTTCGCCATTCCAGCCACTTTACTAGCAATCTCCCTCCTTGGAGCATCATCACCTTTAACCTCCTGTTCCGTACAGGTTGCAATTTGTCCTGAGGATGAACGGGAAGACGTGAAACCAATGAGAGACTATATCTTGGTGTTGGGACAGGCACAGGTCACTCTATTTTCCCATCAGGAAGAAGAATTAACCACAGGCTCAGCCTGCCCCCCGGAACAAGAAAAGGGCCTGAAGCCATCCTGCGCTTTTGCGGCCATCTCCCAAAAACGCGAGTTGTAAAATGGAGGTTCAGGGCACTGCAATTCACAAACCTGCAGAGTTATAAATGATAACTCTCGTCCACAAATATATTGAGGGAAGGCAACGAAGAGGATTTGAAATCAAGGCAGAATTGCAGGAAACAGATTTCAGGAGGTAGATTCGAATCGCCTTTAAAGCACATGAAAAGCGGCAAAACGTTGACAATGATGCCCTTGGCCAAAAAGGGCGTATGCGTTTTTTCCTGAATATATTCAGGAAAAAACGCATACGCCCTTTTTGGCCAACCAAGCAACCTGGAAAGGCAAATCAGCGCTACAAAGATGTCTCGCTTCCCATCGGTCAAAAGGGCCATGCTGAAAAAAGTGTCAAAACCAGAAATGAAGGACAGGCCATGGAGAAATGGGAGCCTTGCTAAACTGATGGGCGGGATGTAAATTGTCAACAGCCACTCTGGAGAAGCGTACGGTGAGTCCTGAAACGTCTAAAAAGCAAAGCTTAGAGAGCATAGGGCACTTCCACTCATGGGGGTATAAATTGGGAAAATTAAAAATCAGCAAGACACAAGCACCCCAAAGTTTAGGGCTGCTCTGTTGACAAGGACCTCCACTTCATTCCACCTTCAATATCCCAGGAAAGAGAAAAATGGATAAAGAAGTTGTGGTCCTTATGTACAATGGAATATCACTCAGCCATGAAATCAATGTCATAAGGCTAGTAGCAGCATGATGAGTGGATTTAGGTACGACGATTCTAAGTGAAATAAGTCACACAGAAAAGGACACTTCTCATAAGGTATCACTTATAAAGGGAATGTAAAAACCGTTACACTTGAACTGAATTACAAAACAGAACAGAGTCACACATGCAGAAAACACACTATGGCTGCTTAACGGGAAAGGTGAGGTGGGGTGATACATAAAACAAGGGTTTCAAATTAGCTCAGATACCGTTCCATAAACCCAATATGTAATAGACAAGACCTACTCCTTGCTCAGAGAACTGGACTCAACACGCCCTATTCACCGCACAAGAATATATCTGACTAGTAATAATCTTAAAACCTATGTATTGATATCTCTCTGTTAGTGTGTCAAGTGGGTGTAAAGCGGCATAAACACAGCAGTGAAAAGCAGCTAAACCCCATTATAAAAATAAATTACTTTGAAAAACCCATGAAACAAAGACAGTGAAAGAGAGAGAAATTCTTACACAATGCGTTCAGGGGCTGTGATGCAACCTGGATTGACCATATCTAGACCCACAGCTGGATGAGACATAAGGGTGGACACTGTTGCGGCTGAGAGGTTTGGTGAGGTTGGGTGAGCAAACGCAGACCCTTTAAAGTAATACTGCGTGGTACCCATCGCATGGGTCCCAAATCTCCAGGTTCAAGGGCATCTTCCTACATCGAAAACATGCATGAGATACCCAGAAGATGGTACACGGTGTGATGGGGAAAGGTTTCTAAAACGCACCTCATTTCTCATCCGCTTGTGCCCGGGTTCGCCATTCCAGCCACTTTACTAGCAATCTCCCTACTTGGAGCATCAGCACCTTTAACCTCCTGTCCCGTACAGGTTGCAATTTGTCCTGAGGATGAACGGGAAGACGTGGAACCAATGAGAGACTAGCTCTTGGTGTTGGGACAGGCACAGGTCACTCTATTTTCCCATCAGGAAGAAGAATTAACCACAGGCTCAGCCTGCCACCCGGAACCAGAACAGGGCCTGAAGCCATCCTGCGCTTTTGCGGCCAGCTCCCTAAAAATCGAGTTGTAAAATGGAGGTTCAGGGCACTGCAATTCACAAACATGCAGACTTATAAATGATAACTCTCATCCACAAATATATTGAGGGAAGGCAAAGAAGAGGATTTGAAATCAAGGCAGAATTGCAGGAAACAGATTTCAGGAGGTAGATTCGAATCGCCTTTAAAGCACATGAAAAGCGGCAAAACGTTGACAATGATGCCCTTGGCCAAAAAGGGCGTATGCGTTTTTTCCTGAATATATTCAGGAAAAAACGCATACGCCCTTTTTGGCCAACCAAGCAACCTGGAAAGGCAAATCAGCGCTACAAAGATGTCTCGCTTCCCATCGGTCAAAAGGGCCATGCTGAAAAAAGTGTCAAAACCAGAAATGCAGGACAGGCCATGGAGAAATGGGAGCCTTGCTACACTGATGGGCGGGATGTAAATTGTCAACAGCCACTCTGGAGAACTGTACGGTGAGTCCTGAAACGTCTGAAAAGCAAAGCTTAGAGAGCATAGGGCACTTCCACTCATGGGGGTATAAATTGGGAAAATGAAAAATCAGCAAGACACAAGCACCCCAAAGTTTAGGGCTGCTCTGTTGACAAGGACCTCCACTTCATTCCACCTTCAATATCCCAGGAAAGAGAAAAATGGATAAAGAAGTTGTGGTCCTTATGTACAATGGAATATCACTCAGCCATGAAATCAATGTCATAAGGCTAGTAGCAGCATGATGAGTGGATTTAGGTACGACGATTCTAAGTGAAATAAGTCACACAGAAAAGGACACTTCTCATAAGGTATCACTTATAGAGGGAATGTAAAAACCGTTACACTTGAACTGAATTACAAAACAGAACAGAGTCACACATGCAGAAAACACACTATGGCTGCTTAACGGGAAAGGTGAGGTGGGGTGATACATAAAACAAGGTTTTCAAATTAGCTCAGATACCATTCCATAAACCCAATATGTAATAGACAAGACCTACTCCTTGCTCAGAGAACTGGACTCAACACGCCCTATTCACCGCACAAGAATATATCTGACTAGTAATAATCTTAAAACCTATGTATTGATATCTCTCTGTTAGTGTGTCAAGTGGGTGTAAAGCGGCATAAACACAGCAGTGAAAAGCAGCTAAACCCCATTATAAAAATAAATTACTTTGAAAAACCCATGAAACAAAGACAGTGAAAGAGAGCGAAATTCTTACACAATGCGTTCAGGGGCTGTGATGTAACCTGGATTGACCATATCTAGACCCACAGCTGGATGAGACATAAGGGTGGACACTGTTGCGGCTGAGAGGTTTGGTGAGGTTGGGTGAGCAAACGCAGACCCTTTAAAGTAATACTGCGTGGTACCCATCGCATGGGTCCCAAATCTCCAGGTTCAAGGGCACCTTCCTACATCGAAAACATGCATGAGATACCCAGAAGATGGTACACCGTGTGATGGGGAAAGGTTTCTAAAACGCACCTCATTTCTCATCTCCTTGTGCTCGGGTTCGCCATTCCAGCCACTTTACTAGCAATCTCCCTCCTTGGAGCATCATCACCTTTAACCTCCTGTTCCGTACAGGTTGCAATTTGTCCTGAGGATGAACGGGAAGACGTGGAACCAATGAGAGACTAGCTCTTGGTGTTGGGACAGGCACAGGTCACTCTATTTTCCCATCAGGAAGAAGAATTAACCACAGGCTCAGCCTGCCACCCGGAACCAGAACAGGGCCTGAAGCCATCCTGCGCTATTGCGGCCAGCTCCCTAAAAAGCGAGTCGTAAAATGGAGGTTCAGGGCACTGCAATTCAGAAAACTGCAGACTTATAAATGATAACTCTCGTCCACAAATATATTGAGGGAAGGCAAAGAAGAGGATTTGAAATCAAGGCAGAATTGCAGGAAACAGATTTCAGGAGGTAGATTCGAATCGCCTTTAAAGCACATGAAAAGCGGCAAAACGTTGACAATGATGCCCTTGGCCAAAAAGGGCGTATGCGTTTTTTCCTGAATATATTCAGGAAAAAACGCATACGCCCTTTTTGGCCAAGCAAGCAACCTGGAAAGGCAAATCAGTGCTACAAAGAAGTCTCGCTTCCCATCGGTCAAAAGGGCCATGCTGAAAAAACTGTCAAAACCAGAAATGCAGGACATGCCATGGAGAAATGGGAGCCTTGCTACACTGATGGGCGGGATGTAAATTGCCAACAGCCACTCTGGAGAAGCGTACGGTGTGTCCTGAAACATCTAAAAAACACAGCTTAGAGAGCATAGGGCACTTCCACTCATGGGGGTATAAATTGGGAAAATGAAAAATCAGCAAGACACAAGCACCCCAAAGTTTAGGGCTGCTCTGTTGACAAGGACCTCCACTTCATTCCACCTTCAATATCCCAGGAAAGAGAAAAATGGATAAAGAAGTTGTGGTCCTTATGTACAATGGAATATCACTCAGCCATGAAATCAATGTCATAAGGCTAGTAGCAGCATGATGAGTGGATTTAGGTACGACGATTCTAAGTGAAATAAGTCACACAGAAAAGGACACTTCTCATAAGGTATCACTGATAGAGGGAATGTAAAAACCGTTACACTTGAACTGAATTACAAAACAGAACAGAGTCACACATGCAGAAAACACACTATGGCTGCTTAACGGGAAAGGTGAGGTGGGGTGATACATAAAACAAGGGTTTCAAATTAGCTCAGATACCGTTCCATAAACCCAATATGTAATAGACAAGACCTACTCCTTGCTCAGAGAACTGGACTCAACACGCCCTATTCACCGCACAAGAATATATCTGACTAGTAATAATCTTAAAACCTATGTATTGATATCTCTCTGTTAGTGTGTCAAGTGGGTGTAAAGCGGCATAAACACAGCAGTGAAAAGCAGCTAAACCCCATTATAAAAATAAATTACTTTGAAAAACCCATGAAACAAAGACAGTGAAAGAGATAGAAATTCTTACACAATGCGTTCACGGGCTGTGATGCAACCTGGATTGACCATATCTAGACCCACAGCTGGATGAGACATAAGGGTGGACACTCTTGGGGCTGAGAGGTTTGGTGAGGTTGGGTGAGCAAACGCAGACCCTTTCAACTAATACTGCGTGGTACCCATCGCATGGGTCCCAAATCTCCAGGTTCAAGGGCATCTTCCTACATCGAAAACATGCATGAGAAACCCAGAAGATGGTACACCGTGTGATGGGGAAAGGTTTCTAAAACGCACCTCATTTCTCATCTCCTTGTGCTCGGGTTCGCCATTCCAGCCACTTTACTAGCAATCTCCCTCCTTGGAGCATCATCACCTTTAACCTCCTGTTCCGTACAGGTTGCAATTTGTCCTGAGGATGAACGGGAAGACGTGAAACCAATGAGAGACTATAACTTGGTGTTGGGACAGGCACAGGTCACTCTATTTTCCCATCAGGAAGAAGAATTAACCACAGGCTCAGCCTGCCCCCCGGAACAAGAACAGGGCCTGAAGCCATCCTGCGCTTTTGCGGCCATCTCCCAAAAACGCGAGTTGTAAAATGGAGGTTCAGGGCACTGCAATTCACAAACCTGCAGAGTTATAAATGATAACTCTAGTCCACAAATATATTGAGGGAAGGCAACGAAGAGGATTTGAAATCAAGGCAGAATTGCAGGAAACAGATTTCAGGAGGTAGATTCGAATCGCCTTTAAAGCACATGAAAAGCGGCAAAACGTTGACAATGATGCCCTTGGCCAAAAAGGGCGTATGCGTTTTTTCCTGAATATATTCAGGAAAAAACGCATACGCCCTTTTTGGCCAACCAAGCAACCTGGAAAGGCAAATCAGCGCTACAAAGATGTCTCGCTTCCCATCGGTCAAAAGGGCCATGCTGAAAAAAGTGTCAAAACCAGAAATGCAGGACAGGCCATGGAGAAATGGGAGCCTTGCTACACTGATGGGCGGGATGTAAATTGTCAACAGCCACTCTGGAGAAGTGTACGGTGAGTCCTGAAACGTCTAAAAAGCAAAGCTTAGAGAGCATAGGGCACTTCCACTCATGGGGGTATAAATTGGGAAAATGAAAAATCAGCAAGACACAAGCACCCCAAAGTTTAGGGCTGCTCTGTTGACAAGGACCTCCACTTCATTCCACCTTCAATATCCCAGGAAAGAGAAAAATGGATAAAGAAGTTGTAGTCCTTATATACAATGGAATATCACTCAGCCGTGAAATCAATGTCATAAGGCTAGTAGCAGCATGATGAGTGGATTTAGGTACGACGACTCTAAGTGAAATAAGTCACACAGAAAAGGACACTTCTCATAAGGTATCACTTATAGAGGGAATGTAAAAACCGTTACACTTGAACTGAATTACAAAACAGAACAGAGTCACACATGCAGAAAACACACTATGGCTGCTTAACGGGAAAGGTGAGGTGGGGTGATACATAAAACAAGGGTTTCAAATTAGCTCAGATACCGTTCCATAAACCCAATATGTAATAGACAAGACCTACTCCTTGCTCAGAGAACTGGACTCAACACGCCCTATTCACCACACAAGAATATATCTGACTAGTAATAATCTTAAAAGCTATGTATTGATATCTCTCTGTTAGTGTGTCAAGTGGGTGTAAAGCGGCATAAACACAGCAGTGAAAAGCAGCTAAACCCCATTATAAAAATAAATTACTTTGAAAAACCCATGAAACAAAGACAGTGAAAGAGAGCGAAATTCTTACACAATGCGTTCAGGGGCTGTGATGCAACCTGGATTGACCATATCTAGACCCACAGCTGGATGAGACATAAGGGTGGACACTGTTGCGGCTGAGAGGTTTGGTGAGGTTGGGTGAGCAAACGCAGACCCTTTAAAGTAATACTGCGTGGTACCCATCGCATGGGTCCCAAATCTCCAGGTTCAAGGGCATCTTCCTACATCGAAAACATGCATGAGAAACCCAGAAGATGGTACACCGTGTGATGGTGAAAAGTTTCTAAAACGCACCTCATTTCTCATCTCCTTGTGCTCGGGTTCGCCATTCCAGCCACTTTACTAGCAATCTCCCTCCTTGGAGCATCATCACCTTTAACCTCCTGTTCCGTACAGGTTGCAATTTGTCCTGAGGATGAACGGGAAGACGTGAAACCAATGAGAGACTATATCTTGGTGTTGGGACAGGCACAGGTCACTCTATTTTCCCATCAGGAAGAAGAATTAACCACAGGCTCAGCCTGCCCCCCGGAACAAGAAAAGGGCCTGAAGCCATCCTGCGCTTTTGCGGCCATCTCCCAAAAACGCGAGTTGTAAAATGGAGGTTCAGGGCACTGCAATTCACAAACCTGCAGAGTTATAAATGATAACTCTCGTCCACAAATATATTGAGGGAAGGCAACGAAGAGGATTTGAAATCAAGGCAGAATTGCAGGAAACAGATTTCAGGAGGTAGATTCGAATCGCCTTTAAAGCACATGAAAAGCGGCAAAACGTTGACAATGATGCCCTTGGCCAAAAAGGGCGTATGCGTTTTTTCCTGAATATATTCAGGAAAAAACGCATACGCCCTTTTTGGCCAACCAAGCAACCTGGAAAGGCAAATCAGCGCTACAAAGATGTCTCGCTTCCCATCGGTCAAAAGGGCCATGCTGAAAAAAGTGTCAAAACCAGAAATGAAGGACAGGCCATGGAGAAATGGGAGCCTTGCTAAACTGATGGGCGGGATGTAAATTGTCAACAGCCACTCTGGAGAAGCGTACGGTGAGTCCTGAAACGTCTAAAAAGCAAAGCTTAGAGAGCATAGGGCACTTCCACTCATGGGGGTATAAATTGGGAAAATTAAAAATCAGCAAGACACAAGCACCCCAAAGTTTAGGGCTGCTCTGTTGACAAGGACCTCCACTTCATTCCACCTTCAATATCCCAGGAAAGAGAAAAATGGATAAAGAAGTTGTGGTCCTTATGTACAATGGAATATCACTCAGCCATGAAATCAATGTCATAAGGCTAGTAGCAGCATGATGAGTGGATTTAGGTACGACGATTCTAAGTGAAATAAGTCACACAGAAAAGGACACTTCTCATAAGGTATCACTTATAAAGGGAATGTAAAAACCGTTACACTTGAACTGAATTACAAAACAGAACAGAGTCACACATGCAGAAAACACACTATGGCTGCTTAACGGGAAAGGTGAGGTGGGGTGATACATAAAACAAGGGTTTCAAATTAGCTCAGATACCGTTCCATAAACCCAATATGTAATAGACAAGACCTACTCCTTGCTCAGAGAACTGGACTCAACACGCCCTATTCACCGCACAAGAATATATCTGACTAGTAATAATCTTAAAACCTATGTATTGATATCTCTCTGTTAGTGTGTCAAGTGGGTGTAAAGCGGCATAAACACAGCAGTGAAAAGCAGCTAAACCCCATTATAAAAATAAATTACTTTGAAAAACCCATGAAACAAAGACAGTGAAAGAGAGAGAAATTCTTACACAATGCGTTCAGGGGCTGTGATGCAACCTGGATTGACCATATCTAGACCCACAGCTGGATGAGACCTAAGGGTGGACACTGTTGCGGCTGAGAGGTTTGGTGAGGTTGGGTGAGCAAACGCAGCCCCTTTAAAGTAATACTGCGTGGTACCCATCGCATGGGTCCCAAATCTCCAGGTTCAAGGGCATCTTCCTACATCGAAAACATGCATGAGAAACCCAGAAGATGGTACACCGTGTGATGTGGAAAGGTTTCTAAAACGCACCTCATTTCTCATCTCCTTGTGGCCGGGTTCGCTATTCCAGCCGCTTTACTAGCAATCTCCCTACTTGGAGCATCAGCACCTTTAACCTCCTGTTCCGTACAGGTTGCAATTTGTCCTGAGGATGAACTGGAAGACGTGGAACCAATGAGAGACTAGCTCTTGGTGTTGGGACAGGCACAGGTCACTCTATTTTCCCATCAGGAAGGAGAATTAACCACAGGCTCAGCCTGCACCCCGGAACCAGAACAGGGCCTGAAGGCATCCTGCGCTTTTGCGGCCAGCTCCCTAAAAAGCGAGTTGTAAAATGGAGGTTCAGGGCACTGCAATTCACAAACCTGCAGAGTTATAAATGATAACTCTCGTCCACAAATATATTGAGGGAAGGCAAAGAAGAGGATTTGAAATCAAGGCAGAATTGCAGGAAACAGATTTCAGGAGGTAGATTCGAATCGCCTTTAAAGCACATGAAAAGCGGCAAAACGTTGACAATGATGCCCTTGGCCAAAAAGGGCGTATGCGTTTTTTCCTGAATATATTCAGGAAAAAACGCATACGCCCTTTTTGGCCAACCAAGCAACCTGGAAAGGCAAATCAGCGCTACAAAGATGTCTCGCTTCCCATCGGTCAAAAGGGCCATGCTGAAAAAAGTCTCAAAACCAAAAATGCAGGACAGGCCATGGAGAAATGGGAGCCTTGCTACACTGATGGGCGGGATGTAAATTGTCAACAGCCACTCTGGAGAAGTGTACGGTGAGTCCTGAAACGTCTAAAAAGCAAAGCTTAGAGAGCATAGGGCACTTCCACTCATGGGGGTATAAATTGGGAAAATTAAAAATCAGCAAGACACAAGCACCCCAAAGTTTAGGGCTGCTCTGTTGACAAGGACCTCCACTTCATTCCACCTTCAATATCCCAGGAAAGAGAAAAATGGATAAAGAAGTTGTGGTCCTTATGTACAATGGAATATCACTCAGCCATGAAATCAATGTCATAAGGCTAGTAGCAGCATGATGAGTGGATTTAGGTACGACGCTTCTAAGTGAAATAAGTCACACAGAAAAGGACACTTCTCATAAGGTATCACTGATAGAGGGAATGTAAAAACCGTTACACTTGAACTGAATTACAAAACAGAACAGAGTCACACATGCAGAAAACACACTATGGCTGCTTAACGGGAAAGGTGAGGTGGGGTGATACATAAAACAAGGGTTTCAAATTAGCTCAGATACCGTTCCATAAACCCAATATGTAATAGACAAGACCTACTCCTTGCTCAGAGAACTGGACTCAACACGCCCTATTCACCGCACAAGAATATATCTGACTAGTAATAATCTTAAAACCTATGTATTGATATCTCTCTGTTAGTGTGTCAAGTGGGTGTAAAGCGGCATAAACACAGCAGTGAAAAGCAGCTAAACCCCATTATAAAAATAAATTACTTTGAAAAACCCATGAAACAAAGACAGTGAAAGAGAGCGAAATTCTTACACAATGCGTTCAGGGGCTGTGATGTAACCTGGATTGACCATATCTAGACCCACAGCTGGATGAGACATAAGGGTGGACACTGTTGCGGCTGAGAGGTTTGGTGAGGTTGGGTGAGCAAACGCAGACCCTTTAAAGTAATACTGCGTGGTACCCATCGCATGGGTCCCAAATCTCCAGGTTCAAGGGCACCTTCCTACATCGAAAACATGCATGAGATACCCAGAAGATGGTACACCGTGTGATGGGGAAAGGTTTCTAAAACGCACCTCATTTCTCATCTCCTTGTGCTCGGGTTGGCCATTCCAGCCACTTTACTAGCAATCTCCCTCCTTGGAGCATCATCACCTTTAACCTCCTGTTCCGTACAGGTTGCAATTTGTCCTGAGGATGAACGGGAAGACGTGGAACCAATGAGAGACTAGCTCTTGGTGTTGGGACAGGCACAGGTCACTCTATTTTCCTATCAGGAAGAAGAATTAACCACAGGCTCAGCCTGCCCCCCGGAACCAGAACAGGGCCTGAAGCCATCCTGCGCTATTGCGGCCAGCTCCCTAAAAAGCGAGTCGTAAAATGGAGGTTCAGGGCACTGCAATTCAGAAAACTGCAGACTTATAAATGATAACTCTCGTCCACAAATATATTGAGGGAAGGCAAAGAAGAGGATTTGAAATCAAGGCAGAATTGCAGGAAACAGATTTCAGGAGGTAGATTCGAATCGCCTTTAAAGCACATGAAAAGCGGCAAAACGTTGACAATGATGCCCTTGGCCAAAAAGGGCGTATGCGTTTTTTCCTGAATATATTCAGGAAAAAACGCATACGCCCTTTTTGGCCAAGCAAGCAACCTGGAAAGGCAAATCAGTGCTACAAAGAAGTCTCGCTTCCCATCGGTCAAAAGGGCCATGCTGAAAAAACTGTCAAAACCAGAAATGCAGGACATGCCATGGAGAAATGGGAGCCTTGCTACACTGATGGGCGGGATGTAAATTGCCAACAGCCACTCTGGAGAAGCGTACGGTGTGTCCTGAAACATCTAAAAAACACAGCTTAGAGAGCATAGGGCACTTCCACTCATGGGGGTATAAATTGGGAAAATGAAAAATCAGCAAGACACAAGCACCCCAAAGTATAGGGCTGCTCTGTTGACAAGGACCTCCACTTCATTCCACCTTCAATATCCCAGGAAAGAGAAAAATGGATAAAGAAGTTGTGGTCCTTATGTACAATGGAATATCACTCAGCCATGAAATCAATGTCATAAGGCTAGTAGCAGCATGATGAGTGGATTTAGGTACGACGATTCTAAGTGAAATAAGTCACACAGAAAAGGACACTTCTCATAAGGTATCACTTATAAAGGGAATGTAAAAACCGTTACACTTGAACTGAATTACAAAACAGAACAGAGTCACACATGCAGAAAACACACTATGGCTGCTTCACGGGAAAGGTGAGGTGGGGTGATACATAAAACAAGGGTTTCAAATTAGCTCAGATACCGTTCCATAAACCCAATATGTAATAGACAAGACCTACTCCTTGCTCAGAGAACTGGACTCAACACGCCCTATTCACCGCACAAGAATATATCTGACTAGTAATAATCTTAAAACCTATGTATTGATATCTCTCTGTTACTGTGTCAAGTGGGTGTAAAGCGGCATAAACACAGCAGTGAAAAGCAGCTAAACCCCATTATAAAAATAAATTACTTTGAAAAACCCATGAAACAAAGACAGTGAAAGAGATAGAAATTCTTACACAATGCGTTCACGGGCTGTGATGCAACCTGGATTGACCATATCTAGACCCACAGCTGGATGAGACATAAGGGTGGACACTCTTGGGGCTGAGAGGTTTGGTGAGGTTGGGTGAGCAAACGCAGACCCTTTCAACTAATACTGCGTGGTACCCATCGCATGGGTCCCAAATCTCCAGGTTCAAGGGCATCTTCCTACATCGAAAACATGCATGAGAAACCCAGAAGATGGTACACCGTGTGATGGGGAAAGGTTTCTAAAACGCACCTCATTTCTCATCTCCTTGTGCTCGGGTTCGCCATTCCAGCCACTTTACTAGCAATCTCCCTCCTTGGAGCATCATCACCTTTAACCTCCTGTTCCGTACAGGTTGCAATTTGTCCTGAGGATGAACGGGAAGACGTGAAACCAATGAGAGACTATATCTTGGTGTTGGGACAGGCACAGGTCACTCTATTTTCCCATCAGGAAGAAGAATTAACCACAGGCTCAGCCTGCCCCCCGGAACAAGAACAGGGCCTGAAGCCATCCTGCGCTTTTGCGGCCATCTCCCAAAAACGCGAGTTGTAAAATGGAGGTTCAGGGCACTGCAATTCACAAACCTGCAGAGTTATAAATGATAACTCTCGTCCACAAATATATTGAGGGAAGGCAACGAAGAGGATTTGAAATCAAGGCAGAATTGCAGGAAACAGATTTCAGGAGGTAGATTCGAATCGCCTTTAAAGCACATGAAAAGCGGCAAAACGTTGACAATGATGCCCTTGGCCAAAAAGGGCGTATGCGTTTTTTCCTGAATATATTCAGGAAAAAACGCATACGCCCTTTTTGGCCAACCAAGCAACCTGGAAAGGCAAATCAGCGCTACAAAGATGTCTCGCTTCCCATCGGTCAAAAGGGCCATGCTGAAAAAAGTGTCAAAACCAGAAATGCAGGACAGGCCATGGAGAAATGGGAGCCTTGCTAAACTGATGGGCGGGATGTAAATTGTCAACAGCCACTCTGGAGAAGCGTACGGTGAGTCCTGAAACGTCTAAAAAGCAAAGCTTAGAGAGCATAGGGCACTTCCACTCATGGGGGTATAAATTGGGAAAATTAAAAATCAGCAAGACACAAGCACCCCAAAGTTTAGGGCTGCTCTGTTGACAAGGACCTCCACTTCATTCCACCTTCAATATCCCAGGAAAGAGAAAAATGGATAAAGAAGTTGTGGTCCTTATGTACAATGGAATATCACTCAGCCATGAAATCAATGTCATAAGGCTAGTAGCAGCATGATGAGTGGATTTAGGTACGACGATTCTAAGTGAAATAAGTCACACAGAAAAGGACACTTCTCATAAGGTATCACTGATAGAGGGAATGTAAAAACCGTTACACTTGAACTGAATTACAAAACAGAACAGAGTCACACATGCAGAAAACACACTATGGCTGCTTAACGGGAAAGGTGAGGTGGGGTGATACATAAAACAAGGGTTTCAAATTAGCTCAGATACCATTCCATAAACCCAATATGTAATAGACAAGACCTACTCCTTGCTCAGAGAACTGGACTCAACACGCCCTATTCACCGCACAAGAATATATCTGACTAGTAATAATCTTAAAACCTATGTATTGATATCTCTCTGTTAGTGTGTCAAGTGGGTGTAAAGCGGCATAAACACAGCAGTGAAAAGCAGCTAAACCCCATTATAAAAATAAATTACTTTGAAAAACCCATGAAACAAAGACAGTGAAAGAGAGCGAAATTCTTACACAATGCGTTCAGGGGCTGTGATGTAACCTGGATTGACCATATCTAGACCCACAGCTGGATGAGACATAAGGGTGGACACTGTTGCGGCTGAGAGGTTTGGTGAGGTTGGGTGAGCAAACGCAGACCCTTTAAAGTAATACTGCGTGGTACCCATCGCATGGGTCCCAAATCTCCAGGTTCAAGGGCACCTTCCTACATCGAAAACATGCATGAGATACCCAGAAGATGGTACACCGTGTGATGGGGAAAGGTTTCTAAAACGCACCTCATTTCTCATCTCCTTGTGCTCGGGTTCGCCATTCCAGCCACTTTACTAGCAATCTCCCTCCTTGGAGCATCATCACCTTTAACCTCCTGTTCCGTACAGGTTGCAATTTGTCCTGAGGATGAACGGGAAGACGTGGAACCAATGAGAGACTAGCTCTTGGTGTTGGGACAGGCACAGGTCACTCTATTTTCCCATCAGGAAGAAGAATTAACCACAGGCTCAGCCTGCCACCCGGAACCAGAACAGGGCCTGAAGCCATCCTGCGCTATTGCGGCCAGCTCCCTAAAAAGCGAGTCGTAAAATGGAGGTTCAGGGCACTGCAATTCACAAACCTGCAGAGTTATAAATGATAACTCTCGTCCACAAATATATTGAGGGAAGGCAACGAAGAGGATTTGAAATCAAGGCAGAATTGCAGGAAACAGATTTCAGGAGGTAGATTCGAATCGCCTTTAAAGCACATGAAAAGCGGCAAAACGTTGACAATGATGCCCTTGGCCAAAAAGGGCGTATGCGTTTTTTCCTGAATATATTCAGGAAAAAACGCATACGCCCTTTTTGGCCAACCAAGCAACCTGGAAAGGCAAATCAGCGCTACAAAGATGTCTCGCTTCCCATCGGTCAAAAGGGCCATGCTGAAAAAAGTGTCAAAACCAGAAATGCAGGACAGGCCATGGAGAAATGGGAGCCTTGCTAAACTGATGGGCGGGATGTAAATTGTCAACAGCCACTCTGGAGAAGCGTACGGTGAGTCCTGAAACGTCTAAAAAGCAAAGCTTAGAGAGCATAGGGCACTTCCACTCATGGGGGTATAAATTGGGAAAATTAAAAATCAGCAAGACACAAGCACCCCAAAGTTTAGGGCTGCTCTGTTGACAAGGACCTCCACTTCATTCCACCTTCAATATCCCAGGAAAGAGAAAAATGGATAAAGAAGTTGTGGTCCTTATGTACAATGGAATATCACTCAGCCATGAAATCAATGTCATAAGGCTAGTAGCAGCATGATGAGTGGATTTAGGTACGACGATTCTAAGTGAAATAAGTCACACAGAAAAGGACACTTCTCATAAGGTATCACTTATAAAGGGAATGTAAAAACCGTTACACTTGAACTGAATTACAAAACAGAACAGAGTCACACATGCAGAAAACACACTATGGCTGCTTAACGGGAAAGGTGAGGTGGGGTGATACATAAAACAAGGGTTTCAAATTAGCTCAGATACCGTTCCATAAACCCAATATGTAATAGACAAGACCTACTCCTTGCTCAGAGAACTGGACTCAACACGCCCTATTCACCGCACAAGAATATATCTGACTAGTAATAATCTTAAAACCTATGTATTGATATCTCTCTGTTAGTGTGTCAAGTGGGTGTAAAGCGGCATAAACACAGCAGTGAAAAGCAGCTAAACCCCATTATAAAAATAAATTACTTTGAAAAACCCATGAAACAAAGACAGTGAAAGAGAGAGAAATTCTTACACAATGCGTTCAGGGGCTGTGATGCAACCTGGATTGACCATATCTAGACCCACAGCTGGATGAGACCTAAGGGTGGACACTGTTGCGGCTGAGAGGTTTGGTGAGGTTGGGTGAGCAAACGCAGCCCCTTTAAAGTAATACTGCGTGGTACCCATCGCATGGGTCCCAAATCTCCAGGTTCAAGGGCATCTTCCTACATCGAAAACATGCATGAGAAACCCAGAAGATGGTACACCGTGTGATGTGGAAAGGTTTCTAAAACGCACCTCATTTCTCATCTCCTTGTGGCCGGGTTCGCTATTCCAGCCGCTTTACTAGCAATCTCCCTACTTGGAGCATCAGCACCTTTAACCTCCTGTTCCGTACAGGTTGCAATTTGTCCTGAGGATGAACTGGAAGACGTGGAACCAATGAGAGACTAGCTCTTGGTGTTGGGACAGGCACAGGTCACTCTATTTTCCCATCAGGAAGAAGAATTAACCACAGGCTCAGCCTGCCCCCGGAACCAGAACAGGGCCTGAAGGCATCCTGCGCTTTTGCGGCCAGCTCCCTAAAAAGCGAGTTGTAAAATGGAGGTTCAGGGCACTGCAATTCACAAACCTGCAGAGTTATAAATGATAACTCTCGTCCACAAATATATTGAGGGAAGGCAAAGAAGAGGATTTGAAATCAAGGCAGAATTGCAGGAAACAGATTTCAGGAGGTAGATTCGAATCGCCTTTAAAGCACATGAAAAGCGGCAAAACGTTGACAATGATGCCCTTGGCCAAAAAGGGCGTATGCGTTTTTTCCTGAATATATTCAGGAAAAAACGCATACGCCCTTTTTGGCCAACCAAGCAACCTGGAAAGGCAAATCAGCGCTACAAAGATGTCTCGCTTCCCATCGGTCAAAAGGGCCATGCTGAAAAAAGTCTCAAAACCAAAAATGCAGGACAGGCCATGGAGAAATGGGAGCCTTGCTACACTGATGGGCGGGATGTAAATTGTCAACAGCCACTCTGGAGAAGTGTACGGTGAGTCCTGAAACGTCTAAAAAGCAAAGCTTAGAGAGCATAGGGCACTTCCACTCATGGGGGTATAAATTGGGAAAATGAAAAATCAGCAAGACACAAGCACCCCAAAGTTTAGGGCTGCTCTGTTGACAAGGACCTCCACTTCATTCCACCTTCAATATCCCAGGAAAGAGAAAGATGGATAAAGAAGTTGTGGTCCTTATGTACAATGGAATATCACTCAGCCGTGAAATCAATGTCATAAGGCTAGTAGCAGCATGATGAGTGGATTTAGGTACGACGACTCTAAGTGAAATAAGTCACACAGAAAAGGACACTTCTCATAAGGTATCACTGATAGAGGGAATGTAAAAACCGTTACACTTGAACTGAATTACAAAACAGAACAGAGTCACACATGCAGAAAACACACTATGGCTGCTTAACGGGAAAGGTGAGGTGGGGTGATACATAAAACAAGGGTTTCAAATTAGCTCAGATACCGTTCCATAAACCCAATATGTAATAGACAAGACCTACTCCTTGCTCAGAGAACTGGACTCAACACGCCCTATTCACCGCACAAGAATATATCTGACTAGTAATAATCTTAAAACCTATGTATTGATATCTCTCTGTTAGTGTGTCAAGTGGGTGTAAAGCGGCATAAACACAGCAGTGAAAAGCAGCTAAACCCCATTATAAAAATAAATTACTTTGAAAAACCCATGAAACAAAGACAGTGAAAGAGAGCGAAATTCTTACACAATGCGTTCAGGGGCTGTGATGCAACCTGGATTGACCATATCTAGACCCACAGCTGGATGAGACATAAGGGTGGACACTCTTGGGGCTGAGAGGTTTGGTGAGGTTGGGTGAGCAAACGCAGACCCTTTCAACTAATACTGCGTGGTACCCATCGCATGGGTCCCAAATCTCCAGGTTCAAGGGCATCTTCCTACATCGAAAACATGCATGAGAAACCCAGAAGATGGTACACCGTGTGATGGGGAAAGGTTTCTAAAACGCACCTCATTTCTCATCTCCTTGTGCTCGGGTTCGCCATTCCAGCCACTTTACTAGCAATCTCCCTCCTTGGAGCATCATCACCTTTAACCTCCTGTTCCGTACAGGTTGCAATTTGTCCTGAGGATGAACGGGAAGACGTGAAACCAATGAGAGACTATATCTTGGTGTTGGGACAGGCACAGGTCACTCTATTTTCCCATCAGGAAGAAGAATTAACCACAGGCTCAGCCTGCCCCCCGGAACAAGAACAGGGCCTGAAGCCATCCTGCGCTTTTGCGGCCATCTCCCAAAAACGCGAGTTGTAAAATGGAGGTTCAGGGCACTGCAATTCACAAACCTGCAGAGTTATAAATGATAACTCTCGTCCACAAATATATTGAGGGAAGGCAACGAAGAGGATTTGAAATCAAGGCAGAATTGCAGGAAACAGATTTCAGGAGGTAGATTCGAATCGCCTTTAAAGCACATGAAAAGCGGCAAAACGTTGACAATGATGCCCTTGGCCAAAAAGGGCGTATGCGTTTTTTCCTGAATATATTCAGGAAAAAACGCATACGCCCTTTTTGGCCAACCAAGCAACCTGGAAAGGCAAATCAGCGCTACAAAGATGTCTCGCTTCCCATCGGTCAAAAGGGCCATGCTGAAAAAAGTGTCAAAACCAGAAATGCAGGACAGGCCATGGAGAAATGGGAGCCTTGCTAAACTGATGGGCGGGATGTAAATTGTCAACAGCCACTCTGGAGAAGCGTACGGTGAGTCCTGAAACGTCTAAAAAGCAAAGCTTAGAGAGCATAGGGCACTTCCACTCATGGGGGTATAAATTGGGAAAATTAAAAATCAGCAAGACACAAGCACCCCAAAGTTTAGGGCTGCTCTGTTGACAAGGACCTCCACTTCATTCCACCTTCAATATCCCAGGAAAGAGAAAAATGGATAAAGAAGTTGTGGTCCTTATGTACAATGGAATATCACTCAGCCATGAAATCAATGTCATAAGGCTAGTAGCAGCATGATGAGTGGATTTAGGTACGACGATTCTAAGTGAAATAAGTCACACAGAAAAGGACACTTCTCATAAGGTATCACTGATAGAGGGAATGTAAAAACCGTTACACTTGAACTGAATTACAAAACAGAACAGAGTCACACATGCAGAAAACACACTATGGCTGCTTAACGGGAAAGGTGAGGTGGGGTGATACATAAAACAAGGGTTTCAAATTAGCTCAGATACCGTTCCATAAACCCAATATGTAATAGACAAGACCTACTCCTTGCTCAGAGAACTGGACTCAACACGCCCTATTCACCGCACAAGAATATATCTGACTGGTAATAATCTTAAAACCTATGTATAGATATCTCTCTGTTAGTGTGTCAAGTGGGTGTAAAGCGGCATAAACACAGAAGTGAAAAGCAGCTAAACCCCATTATAAAAATAAATTACTTTGAATAACCCATGAAACAAAGACAGTGAAAGAGAGCGAAATTCTTACACAATTCGTTCAGGGGCTGTGATGCAACCTGGATTGACCATATCTAGACCCACAGCTGGATGAGACATAAGGGTGGACACTCTTGGGGCTGAGAGGTTTGGTGAGGTTGGGTGAGCAAACGCAGACCCTTTACAGTAATACTGCATGGTACCCATCGCATGGGTCACAAATCTCCAGGTTCAAGGGCATCTTCCTACATCGAAAACATGCATGAGAAACCCAGAAGATGGTACACCGTGTGATGTGGAAAAGTTTCTAAAACGCACCTCATTTCTCATCTCCTTGTGGCCAGGTTCGCTATTCCAGCCGCTTTACTAGCAATCTCCCTACTTGGAGCATCAGCACCTTTAACCTCCTGTTCCGTACAGGTTGCAATTTGTCCTGAGGATGAACTGGAAGACGTGGAACCAATGAGAGACTAGCTCTTGGTGTTGGGACAGGCACAGGTCACTCTATTTTCCCATCAGGAAGAAGAATTAACCACAGGCTCAGCCTGCCCCCGGAACCAGAACAGGGCCTGAAGGCATCCTGCGCTTTTGCGGCCATCTCCCTAAAAAGCGAGTTGCAAAATGGAGGTTCAGGGCACTGCAATTCACAAACCTGCAGAGTTATAAATGATAACTCTCGTCCACAAATATATTGAGGGAAGGCAAAGAAGAGGATTTGAAATCAAGGCAGAATTGCAGGAAACAGATTTCAGGAGGTAGATTCGAATCGCCTTTAAAGCACATGAAAAGCGGCAAAACGTTGACAATGATGCCCTTGGCCAAAAAGGGCGTATGCGTTTTTTCCTGAATATATTCAGGAAAAAACGCATACGCCCTTTTTGGCCAACCAAGCAACCTGGAAAGGCAAATCAGCGCTACAAAGATGTCTCGCTTCCCATCGGTCAAAAGGGCCATGCTGAAAAAAGTCTCAAAACCAAAAATGCAGGACAGGCCATGGAGAAATGGGAGCCTTGCTACACTGATGGGCGGGATGTAAATTGTCAACAGCCACTCTGGAGAAGTGTACGGTGAGTCCTGAAACGTCTAAAAAGCAAAGCTTAGAGAGCATAGGGCACTTCCACTCATGGGGGTATAAATTGGGAAAATTAAAAATCAGCAAGACACAAGCACCCCAAAGTTTAGGGCTGCTCTGTTGACAAGGACCTCCACTTCATTCCACCTTCAATATCGCAGGAAAGATAAAAATGGATAAAGAAGTTGTGGTCCTTATGTACAATGGAATATCACTCAGCCATGAAATCAATGTCATAAGGCTATTAGCAGCATGATGAGTGGATTTAGGTACGACGATTCTAAGTGAAATAAGTCACACAGAAAAGGACACTTCTCATAAGGTATCACTTATAGAGGGAATGTAAAAACCGTTACACTTGAACTGAATTACAAAACAGAACAGAGTCACACATGCAGAAAACACACTATGGCTGCTTAACGGGAAAGGTGAGGTGGGGTGGTACATAAAACAAGGTTTTCAAATTAGCTCAGATACCATTCCATAAACCCAATATGTAATAGACAAGACCTACTCCTTGCTCAGAGAACTGGACTCAACACGCCCTATTCACCGCACAAGAATATATCTGACTAGTAATAATCTTAAAACCTATGTATTGATATCTCTCTGTTAGTGTGTCAAGTGGGTGTAAAGCGGCATAAACACAGCAGTGAAAAGCAGCTAAACCCCATTATAAAAATAAATTACTTTGAAAAACCCATGAAACAAAGACAGTGAAAGAGAGCGAAATTCTTACACAATGCGTTCAGGGGCTGTGATGTAACCTGGATTGACCATATCTAGACCCACAGCTGGATGAGACATAAGGGTGGACACTGTTGCGGCTGAGAGGTTTGGTGAGGTTGGGTGAGCAAACGCAGACCCTTTAAAGTAATACTGCGTGGTACCCATCGCATGGGTCCCAAATCTCCAGGTTCAAGGGCACCTTCCTACATCGAAAACATGCATGAGATACCCAGAAGATGGTACACCGTGTGATGGGGAAAGGTTTCTAAAACGCACCTCATTTCTCATCTCCTTGTGCTCGGGTTCGCCATTCCAGCCACTTTACTAGCAATCTCCCTCCTTGGAGCATCATCACCTTTAACCTCCTGTTCCGTACAGGTTGCAATTTGTCCTGAGGATGAACGGGAAGACGTGGAACCAATGAGAGACTAGCTCTTGGTGTTGGGACAGGCACAGGTCACTCTATTTTCCTATCAGGAAGAAGAATTAACCACAGGCTCAGCCTGCCACCCGGAACCAGAACAGGGCCTGAAGCCATCCTGCGCTATTGCGGCCAGCTCCTTAAAAAGCGAGTCGTAAAATGGAGGTTCAGGGCACTGCAATTCAGAAAACTGCAGACTTATAAATGATAACTCTCGTCCACAAATATATTGAGGGAAGGCAACGAAGAGGATTTGAAATCAAGGCAGAATTGCAGGAAACAGATTTCACGAGGTAGATTCGAATCGCCTTTAAAGCACATGAAAAGCGGCAAAACGTTGACAATGATGCCCTTGGCCAAAAAGGGCGTATGCGTTTTTTCCTGAATATATTCAGGAAAAAACGCATACGCCCTTTTTGGCCAAGCAAGCAACCTGGAAAGGCAAATCAGTGCTACAAAGAAGTCTCGCTTCCCATCGGTCAAAAGGGCCATGCTGAAAAAACTGTCAAAACCAGAAATGCAGGACATGCCATGGAGAAATGGGAGCCTTGCTACACTGATGGGCGGGATGTAAATTGCCAACAGCCACTCTGGAGAAGCGTACGGTGTGTCCTGAAACATCTAAAAAACACAGCTTAGAGAGCATAGGGCACTTCCACTCATGGGGGTATAAATTGGGAAAATGAAAAATCAGCAAGACACAAGCACCCCAAAGTTTAGGGCTGCTCTGTTGACAAGGACCTCCACTTCATTCCACCTTCAATATCCCAGGAAAGAGAAAAATGGATAAAGAAGTTGTGGTCCTTATGTACAATGGAATATCACTCAGCCATGAAATCAATGTCATAAGGCTAGTAGCAGCATGATGAGTGGATTTAGGTACGACGATTCTAAGTGAAATAAGTCACACAGAAAAGGACACTTCTCATAAGGTATCACTTATAAAGGGAATGTAAAAACCGTTACACTTGAACTGAATTACAAAACAGAACAGAGTCACACATGCAGAAAACACACTATGGCTGCTTAACGGGAAAGGTGAGGTGGGGTGATACATAAAACAAGGGTTTCAAATTAGCTCAGATACCGTTCCATAAACCCAATATGTAATAGACAAGACCTACTCCTTGCTCAGAGAACTGGACTCAACACGCCCTATTCACCGCACAAGAATATATCTGACTAGTAATAATCTTAAAACCTATGTATTGATATCTCTCTGTTAGTGTGTCAAGTGGGTGTAAAGCGGCATAAACACAGCAGTGAAAAGCAGCTAAACCCCATTATAAAAATAAATTACTTTGAAAAACCCATGAAACAAAGACAGTGAAAGAGATAGAAATTCTTACACAATGCGTTCACGGGCTGTGATGCAACCTGGATTGACCATATCTAGACCCACAGCTGGATGAGACATAAGGGTGGACACTCTTGGGGCTGAGAGGTTTGGTGAGGTTGGGTGAGCAAACGCAGACCCTTTCAACTAATACTGCGTGGTACCCATCGCATGGGTCCCAAATCTCCAGGTTCAAGGGCATCTTCCTACATCGAAAACATGCATGAGAAACCCAGAAGATGGTACACCGTGTGATGGGGAAAGGTTTCTAAAACGCACCTCATTTCTCATCTCCTTGTGCTCGGGTTCGCCATTCCAGCCACTTTACTAGCAATCTCCCTCCTTGGAGCATCATCACCTTTAACCTCCTGTTCCGTACAGGTTGCAATTTGTCCTGAGGATGAACGGGAAGACGTGAAACCAATGAGAGACTATATCTTGGTGTTGGGACAGGCACAGGTCACTCTATTTTCCCATCAGGAAGAAGAATTAACCACAGGCTCAGCCTGCCCCCCGGAACAAGAACAGGGCCTGAAGCCATCCTGCGCTTTTGCGGCCATCTCCCAAAAACGCGAGTTGTAAAATGGAGGTTCAGGGCACTGCAATTCACAAACCTGCAGAGTTATAAATGATAACTCTCGTCCACAAATATATTGAGGGAAGGCAACGAAGAGGATTTGAAATCAAGGCAGAATTGCAGGAAACAGATTTCAGGAGGTAGATTCGAATCGCCTTTAAAGCACATGAAAAGCGGCAAAACGTTGACAATGATGCCCTTGGCCAAAAAGGGCGTATGCGTTTTTTCCTGAATATATTCAGGAAAAAACGCATACGCCCTTTTTGGCCAACCAAGCAACCTGGAAAGGCAAATCAGCGCTACAAAGATGTCTCGCTTCCCATCGGTCAAAAGGGCCATGCTGAAAAAAGTGTCAAAACCAGAAATGCAGGACAGGCCATGGAGAAATGGGAGCCTTGCTAAACTGATGGGCGGGATGTAAATTGTCAACAGCCACTCTGGAGAAGCGTACGGTGAGTCCTGAAACGTCTAAAAAGCAAAGCTTAGAGAGCATAGGGCACTTCCACTCATGGGGGTATAAATTGGGAAAATTAAAAATCAGCAAGACACAAGCACCCCAAAGTTTAGGGCTGCTCTGTTGACAAGGACCTCCACTTCATTCCACCTTCAATATCCCAGGAAAGAGAAAAATGGATAAAGAAGTTGTGGTCCTTATGTACAATGGAATATCACTCAGCCATGAAATCAATGTCATAAGGCTAGTAGCAGCATGATGAGTGGATTTAGGTACGACGATTCTAAGTGAAATAAGTCACACAGAAAAGGACACTTCTCATAAGGTATCACTGATAGAGGGAATGTAAAAACCGTTACACTTGAACTGAATTACAAAACAGAACAGAGTCACACATGCAGAAAACACACTATGGCTGCTTCACGGGAAAGGTGAGGTGGGGTGATACATAAAACAAGGGTTTCAAATTAGCTCAGATACCGTTCCATAAACCCAATATGTAATAGACAAGACCTACTCCTTGCTCACAGAACTGGACTCAACACGCCCTATTCACCGCACAAGAATATATCTGACTGGTAATAATCTTAAAACCTATGTATAGATATCTCTCTGTTAGTGTGTCAAGTGGGTGTAAAGCGGCATAAACACAGAAGTGAAAAGCAGCTAAACCCCATTATAAAAATAAATTACTTTGAATAACCCATGAAACAAAGACAGTGAAAGAGAGCGAAATTCTTACACAATTCGTTCAGGGGCTGTGATGCAACCTGGATTGACCATATCTAGACCCACAGCTGGATGAGACATAAGGGTGGACACTCTTGGGGCTGAGAGGTTTGGTGAGGTTGGGTGAGCAAACGCAGACCCTTTACAGTAATACTGCATGGTACCCATCGCATGGGTCACAAATCTCCAGGTTCAAGGGCATCTTCCTACATCGAAAACATGCATGAGAAACCCAGAAGATGGTACACCGTGTGATGTGGAAAAGTTTCTAAAACGCACCTCATTTCTCATCTCCTTGTGGCCGGGTTCGCTATTCCAGCCGCTTTACTAGCAATCTCCCTACTTGGAGCATCAGCACCTTTAACCTCCTGTTCCGTACAGGTTGCAATTTGTCCTGAGGATGAACTGGAAGACGTGGAACCAATGAGAGACTAGCTCTTGGTGTTGGGACAGGCACAGGTCACTCTATTTTCCCATCAGGAAGAAGAATTAACCACAGGCTCAGCCTGCCCCCGGAACCAGAACAGGGCCTGAAGCCATCCTGCGCTTTTGCGGCCAGCTCCCTAAAAAGCGAGTTGTAAAATGGAGGTTCAGGGCACTGCAATTCACAAACCTGCAGACTTATAAATGATAACTCTCATCCACAAATATATTGAGGGAAGGCAAAGAAGAGGATTTGAAATCAAGGCAGAATTGCAGGAAACAGATTTCAGGAGGTAGATTCGAATCGCCTTTAAAGCACATGAAAAGCGGCAAAACGTTGACAATGATGCCCTTGGCCAAAAAGGGCGTATGCGTTTTTTCCTGAATATATTCAGGAAAAAACGCATACGCCCTTTTTGGCCAACCAAGCAACCTGGAAAGGCAAATCAGCGCTACAAAGATGTCTCGCTTCCCATCGGTCAAAAGGGCCATGCTGAAAAAAGTGTCAAAACCAGAAATGCAGGACAGGCCATGGAGAAATGGGAGCCTTGCTACACTGATGGGCGGGATGTAAATTGTCAACAGCCACTCTGGAGAAGTGTACGGTGAGTCCTGAAACGTCTAAAAAGCAAAGCTTAGAGAGCATAGGGCACTTCCACTCATGGGGGTATAAATTGGGAAAATTAAAAATCAGCAAGACACAAGCACCCCAAAGTTTAGGGCTGCTCTGTTGACAAGGACCTCCACTTCATTCCACCTTCAATATCCC
This sequence comes from Balaenoptera borealis, assembly GCF_965194805.1. Lineage (NCBI taxonomy): Eukaryota > Metazoa > Chordata > Mammalia > Artiodactyla > Balaenopteridae > Balaenoptera > Balaenoptera borealis. The sequence continues at coordinate 1,109,620 of NW_028123942.1, read as the reverse complement.
AGGAAAGAGAAAAATGGATAAAGAAGTTGTGGTCCTTATGTACAATGGAATATCACTCAGCCATGAAATCAATGTCATAAGGCTAGTAGCAGCATGATGAGTGGATTTAGGTACGACGATTCTAAGTGAAATAAGTCACACAGAAAAGGACACTTCTCATAAGGTATCACTTATAGAGGGAATGTAAAAACCGTTACACTTGAACTGTATTACAAAACAGAACAGAGTCACACATGCAGAAAACACACTATGGCTGCTTAACGGGAAAGGTGAGGTGGGGTGATACATAAAACAAGGGTTTCAAATTAGCTCAGATACCGTTCCATAAACCCAATATGTAATAGACAAGACCTACTCCTTGCTCAGAGAACTGGACTCAACACGCCCTATTCACCGCACAAGAATATATCTGACTAGTAATAATCTTAAAACCTATGTATTGATATCTCTCTGTTAGTGTGTCAAGTGGGTGTAAAGCGGCATAAACACAGCAGTGAAAAGCAGCTAAACCCCATTATAAAAATAAATTACTTTGAAAAACCCATGAAACAAAGACAGTGAAAGAGAGCGAAATTCTTACACAATGCGTTCAGGGGCTGTGATGCAACCTGGATTGACCATATCTAGACCCACAGCTGGATGAGACATAAGGGTGGACACTGTTGCGGCTGAGAGGTTTGGTGAGGTTGGGTGAGCAAACGCAGCCCCTTTAAAGTAATTCTGTGTGGTACTCATCGCATGGGTCCCAAATCTCCAGGTTCAAGGGCATCTTCCTACATCGAAAACATGCATGAGAAACCCAGAAGATGGTACACCGTGTGATGTGGAAAGGTTTCTAAAACGCACCTCATTTCTCATCTCCTTGTGCCCGGGTTCGCTATTCCAGCCGCTTTAATAGCAATCTCCCTACTTGGAGCATCAGCACCTTTAACCTCCTGTTCCGTACAGGTTGCAATTTGTCCTGAGGATGAACTGGAAGACGTGGAACCAATGAGAGACTAGCTCTTGGTGTTGGGACAGGCACAGGTCACTCTATTTTCCCATCAGGAAGAAGAATTAACCACAGGCTCAGCCTGCCCCCGGAACCAGAACAGGGCCTGAAGGCATCCTGCGCTTTTGCGGCCAGCTCCCTAAAAAGCGAGTTGTAAAATGGAGGTTCAGGGCACTGCAATTCACAAACCTGCAGAGTTATAAATGATAACTCTCGTCCACAAATATATTGAGGGAAGGCAAAGAAGAGGATTTGAAATCAAGGCAGAATTGCAGGAAACAGATTTCAGGAGGTAGATTCGAATCGCCTTTAAAGCACATGAAAAGCGGCAAAACGTTGACAATGATGCCCTTGGCCAAAAAGGGCGTATGCGTTTTTTCCTGAATATATTCAGGAAAAAACGCATACGCCCTTTTTGGCCAACCAAGCAACCTGGAAAGGCAAATCAGCGCTACAAAGATGTCTCGCTTCCCATTGGTCAAAAGGGCCATGCTGAAAAAAGTGTCAAAACCAGAAATGCAGGACAGGCCATGGAGAAATGGGAGCCTTGCTACAATGATGGGCGGTATGTAAATTGTCAACAGCCACTCTGGAGAAGTGTACGGTGAGTCCTGAAACGTCTAAAAAGCAAAGCTTAGAGAGCATAGGGCAATTCCACTCATGGGGGTATAAATTGGGAAAATTAAAAATCAGCAAGACACAAGCACCCCAAAGTTTAGGGCTGCTCTGTTGACAAGGACCTCCACTTCATTCCACCTTCAATATCCCAGGAAAGAGAAAAATGGATAAAGAAGTTGTGGTCCTTATGTACAATGGAATATCACTCAGCCGTGAAATAAATGTCATAAGGCTAGTAGCAGCATGATGAGTGGATTTAGGTACGACGACTCTAAGTGAAATAAGTCACACAGAAAAGGACACTTCTCATAAGGTATCACTTATAGAGGGAATGTAAAAACCGTTACACTTGAACTGAATTACAAAACAGAACAGAGTCACACATGCAGAAAACACACTATGGCTGCTTAACGGGAAAGGTGAGGTGGGGCGATACATAAAACAAGGGTTTCAAATTAGCTCAGATACCGTTCCATAAACCCAATATGTAATAGACAAGACCTACTCCTTGCTCAGAGAACTGGACTCAACACGCCCTATTCACCGCACAAGAATATATCTGACTAGTAATAATCTTAAAAGCTATGTATTGATATCTCTCTGTTAGTGTGTCAAGTGGGTGTAAAGCGGCATAAACACAGCAGTGAAAAGCAGCTAAACCCCATTATAAAAATAAATTACTTTGAAAAACCCATGAAACAAAGACAGTGAAAGAGAGAGAAATTCTTACACAATGCGTTCAGGGGCTGTGATGCAACCTGGATTGACCATATCTAGACCCACAGCTGGATGAGACCTAAGGGTGGACACTGTTGCGGCTGAGAGGTTTGGTGAGGTTGGGTGAGCAAACGCAGCCCCTTTAAAGTAATACTGCGTGGTACCCATCGCATGGGTCCCAAATCTCCAGGTTCAAGGGCATCTTCCTACATCGAAAACATGCATGAGAAACCCAGAAGATGGTACACCGTGTGATGTGGAAAGGTTTCTAAAACGCACCTCATTTCTCATCTCCTTGTGGCCGGGTTCGCTATTCCAGCCGCTTTACTAGCAATCTCCCTACTTGGAGCATCAGCACCTTTAACCTCCTGTTCCGTACAGGTTGCAATTTGTCCTGAGGATGAACTGGAAGACGTGGAACCAATGAGAGACTAGCTCTTGGTGTTGGGACAGGCACAGGTCACTCTATTTTCCCATCAGGAAGAAGAATTAACCACAGGCTCAGCCTGCCCCCGGAACCAGAACAGGGCCTGAAGGCATCCTGCGCTTTTGCGGCCAGCTCCCTAAAAAGCGAGTTGTAAAATGGAGGTTCAGGGCACTGCAATTCACAAACCTGCAGAGTTATAAATGATAACTCTCGTCCACAAATATATTGAGGGAAGGCAAAGAAGAGGATTTGAAATCAAGGCAGAATTGCAGGAAACAGATTTCAGGAGGTAGATTCGAATTGCCTTTAAAGCACACTAAAAGCGGCAAAACGTTGACAATGATGCCCTTGGCCAAAAAGGGCGTATGCGTTTTTTCCTGAATATATTCAGGAAAAAACGCATACGCCCTTTTTGGCCAACCAAGCAACCTGGAAAGGCAAATCAGCGCTACAAAGATGTCTCGCTTCCCATCGGTCAAAAGGGCCATGCTGAAAAAAGTGTCAAAACCAGAAATGCAGGACAGGCCATGGAGAAATGGGAGCCTTGCTACACTGATGGGCGGGATGTAAATTGTCAACAGCCACTCTGGAGAAGTGTACGGTGAGTCCTGAAACGTCTAAAAAGCAAAGCTTAGAGAGCATAGGGCACTTCCACTCATGGGGGTATAAATTGGGAAAATTAAAAATCAGCAAGACACAAGCACCCCAAAGTTTAGGGCTGCTCTGTTGACAAGGACCTCCACTTCATTCCACCTTCAATATCCCAGGAAAGAGAAAAATGGATAAAGAAGTTGTGGTCCTTATGTACAATGGAATATCACTCAGCCGTGAAATCAATGTCATAAGGCTAGTAGCAGCATGATGAGTGGATTTAGGTACGACGATTCTAAGTGAAATAAGTCACACAGAAAAGGACACTTCTCATAAGGTATCACTGATAGAGGGAATGTAAAAACCGTTACACTTGAACTGAATTACAAAACAGAACAGAGTCACACATGCAGAAAACACACTATGGCTGCTTAACGGGAAAGGTGAGGTGGGGTGATACATAAAACAAGGGTTTCAAATTAGCTCAGATACCGTTCCATAAACCCAATATGTAATAGACAAGACCTACTCCTTGCTCAGAGAACTGGACTCAACACGCCCTATTCACCGCACAAGAATATATCTGACTGGTAATAATCTTAAAACCTATGTATAGATATCTCTCTGTTAGTGTGTCAAGTGGGTGTAAAGCGGCATAAACACAGCAGTGAAAAGCAGCTAAACCCCATTATAAAAATAAATTACTTTGAATAACCCATGAAACAAAGACAGTGAAAGAGAGCGAAATTCTTACACAATTCGTTCAGGGGCTGTGATGCAACCTGATTGACCATATCTAGACCCACAGCTGGATGAGACATAAGGGTGGACACTCTTGGGGCTGAGAGGTTTGGTGAGGTTGGGTGAGCAAACGCAGACCCTTTACAGTAATACTGCATGGTACCCATCGCATGGGTCACAAATCTCCAGGTTCAAGGGCATCTTCCTACATCGAAAACATGCATGAGAAACCCAGAAGATGGTACACCGTGTGATGTGGAAAAGTTTCTAAAACGCACCTCATTTCTCATCTCCTTGTGGCCGGGTTCACTATTCCAGCCGCTTTACTAGCAATCTCCCTACTTGGAGCATCAGCACCTTTAACCTCCTGTTCCGTACAGGTTGCAATTTGTCCTGAGGATGAACTGGAAGACGTGGAACCAATGAGAGACTAGCTCTTGGTGTTGGGACAGGCACAGGTCACTCTATTTTCCCATCAGGAAGAAGAATTAACCACAGGCTCAGCCTGCCCCCGGAACCAGAACAGGGCCTGAAGGCATCCTGCGCTTTTGCGGCCAGCTCCCTAAAAAGCGAGTTGTAAAATGGAGGTTCAGGGCACTGCAATTCACAAACCTGCAGAGGTATAAATGATAACTCTCGTCCACAAATATATTGAGGGAAGGCAAAGAAGAGGATTTGAAATCAAGGCAGAATTGCAGGAAACAGATTTCAGGAGGTAGATTCGAATCGCCTTTAAAGCACATGAAAAGCGGCAAAACGTTGACAATGATGCCCTTGGCCAAAAAGGGCGTATGCGTTTTTTCCTGAATATATTCAGGAAAAAACGCATACGCCCTTTTTGGCCAACCAAGCAACCTGGAAAGGCAAATCAGCGCTACAAAGATGTCTCGCTTCCCATCGGTCAAAAGGGCCATGCTGAAAAAAGTCTCAAAACCAAAAATGCAGGACAGGCCATGGAGAAATGGGAGCCTTGCTACACTGATGGGCGGGATGTAAATTGTCAACAGCCACTCTGGAGAAGTGTACGGTGAGTCCTGAAACGTCTAAAAAGCAAAGCTTAGAGAGCATAGGGCACTTCCACTCATGGGGGTATAAATTGGGAAAATTAAAAATCAGCAAGACACAAGCACCCCAAAGTTTAGGGCTGCTCTGTTGACAAGGACCTCCACTTCATTCCACCTTCAATATCCCAGGAAAGAGAAAAATGGATAAAGAAGTTGTGGTCCTTATGTACAATGGAATATCACTCAGCCGTGAAATCAATGTCATAAGGCTAGTAGCAGCATGATGAGTGGATTTAGGTACGACGACTCTAAGTGAAATAAGTCACACAGAAAAGGACACTTCTCATAAGGTATCACTTATAGAGGGAATGTAAAAACCGTTACACTTGAACTGAATTACAAAACAGAACAGAGTCACACATGCAGAAAACACACTATGGCTGCTTAACGGGAAAGGTGAGGTGGGGTGATACATAAAACAAGGGTTTCAAATTAGCTCAGATACCGTTCCATAAACCCAATATGTAATAGACAAGACCTACTCCTTGCTCAGAGAACTGGACTCAACACGCCCTATTCACCGCACAAGAATATATCTGACTAGTAATAATCTTAAAAGCTATGTATTGATATCTCTCTGTTAGTGTGTCAAGTGGGTGTAAAGCGGCATAAACACAGCAGTGAAAAGCAGCTAAACCCCATTATAAAAATAAATTACTTTGAAAAACCCATGAAACAAAGACAGTGAAAGAGAGCGAAATTCTTACACAATGCGTTCAGGGGCTGTGATGCAACCTGGATTGACCATATCTAGACCCACAGCTGGATGAGACATAAGGGTGGACACTGTTGCGGCTGAGAGGTTAGGTGAGGTTGGGTGAGCAAACGCAGACCCTTTAAAGTAATACTGCGTGGTACCCATCGCATGGGTCCCAAATCTCCAGGTTCAAGGGCATCTTCCTACATCGAAAACATGCATGAGAAACCCAGAAGATGGTACACCGTGTGATGGGGAAAAGTTTCTAAAACGCACCTCATTTCTCATTTCCTTGTGCTCGGGTTCGCCATTCCAGCCACTTTACTAGCAATCTCCCTCCTTGGAGCATCATCACCTTTAACCTCCTGTTCCGTACAGGTTGCAATTTGTCCTGAGGATGAACGGGAAGACGTGAAACCAATGAGAGACTATATCTTGGTGTTGGGACAGGCACAGGTCACTCTATTTTCCCATCAGGAAGAAGAATTAACCACAGGCTCAGCCTGCCCCCCGGAACAAGAAAAGGGCCTGAAGCCATCCTGCGCTTTTGCGGCCATCTCCCAAAAACGCGAGTTGTAAAATGGAGGTTCAGGGCACTGCAATTCACAAACCTGCAGAGTTATAAATGATAACTCTCGTCCACAAATATATTGAGGGAAGGCAACGAAGAGGATTTGAAATCAAGGCAGAATTGCAGGAAACAGATTTCAGGAGGTAGATTCGAATCGCCTTTAAAGCACATGAAAAGCGGCAAAACGTTGACAATGATGCCCTTGGCCAAAAAGGGCGTATGCGTTTTTTCCTGAATATATTCAGGAAAAAACGCATACGCCCTTTTTGGCCAACCAAGCAACCTGGAAAGGCAAATCAGCGCTACAAAGATGTCTCGCTTCCCATCGGTCAAAAGGGCCATGCTGAAAAAAGTGTCAAAACCAGAAATGCAGGACAGGCCATGGAGAAATGGGAGCCTTGCTAAACTGATGGGCGGGATGTAAATTGTCAACAGCCACTCTGGAGAAGCGTACGGTGAGTCCTGAAACGTCTAAAAAGCAAAGCTTAGAGAGCATAGGGCACTTCCACTCATGGGGGTATAAATTGGGAAAATTAAAAATCAGCAAGACACAAGCACCCCAAAGTTTAGGGCTGCTCTGTTGACAAGGACCTCCACTTCATTCCACCTTCAATATCCCAGGAAAGAGAAAAATGGATAAAGAAGTTGTGGTCCTTATGTACAATGGAATATCACTCAGCCATGAAATCAATGTCATAAGGCTAGTAGCAGCATGATGAGTGGATTTAGGTACGACGATTCTAAGTGAAATAAGTCACACAGAAAAGGACACTTCTCATAAGGTATCACTGATAGAGGGAATGTAAAAACCGTTACACTTGAACTGAATTACAAAACAGAACAGAGTCACACATGCAGAAAACACACTATGGCTGCTTAACGGGAAAGGTGAGGTGGGGTGATACATAAAACAAGGGTTTCAAATTAGCTCAGATACCGTTCCATAAACCCAATATGTAATAGACAAGACCTACTCCTTGCTCACAGAACTGGACTCAACACGCCCTATTCACCGCACAAGAATATATCTGACTGGTAATAATCTTAAAACCTATGTATAGATATCTCTCTGTTAGTGTGTCAAGTGGGTGTAAAGCGGCATAAACACAGAAGTGAAAAGCAGCTAAACCCCATTATAAAAATAAATTACTTTGAATAACCCATGAAACAAAGACAGTGAAAGAGAGCGAAATTCTTACACAATTCGTTCAGGGGCTGTGATGCAACCTGGATTGACCATATCTAGACCCACAGCTGGATGAGACATAAGGGTGGACACTCTTGGGGCTGAGAGGTTTGGTGAGGTTGGGTGAGCAAACGCAGACCCTTTACAGTAATACTGCATGGTACCCATCGCATGGGTCACAAATCTCCAGGTTCAAGGGCATCTTCCTACATCGAAAACATGCATGAGAAACCCAGAAGATGGTACACCGTGTGATGTGGAAAAGTTTCTAAAACGCACCTCATTTCTCATCTCCTTGTGGCCGGGTTCGCTATTCCAGCCGCTTTACTAGCAATCTCCCTACTTGGAGCATCAGCACCTTTAACCTCCTGTTCCGTACAGGTTGCAATTTGTCCTGAGGATGAACTGGAAGACGTGGAACCAATGAGAGACTAGCTCTTGGTGTTGGGACAGGCACAGGTCACTCTATTTTCCCATCAGGAAGAAGAATTAACCACAGGCTCAGCCTGCCCCCGGAACCAGAACAGGGCCTGAAGCCATCCTGCGCTTTTGCGGCCAGCTCCCTAAAAAGCGAGTTGTAAAATGGAGGTTCAGGGCACTGCAATTCACAAACCTGCAGACTTATAAATGATAACTCTCATCCACAAATATATTGAGGGAAGGCAAAGAAGAGGATTTGAAATCAAGGCAGAATTGCAGGAAACAGATTTCAGGAGGTAGATTCGAATCGCCTTTAAAGCACATGAAAAGCGGCAAAACGTTGACAATGATGCCCTTGGCCAAAAAGGGCGTATGCGTTTTTTCCTGAATATATTCAGGAAAAAACGCATACGCCCTTTTTGGCCAACCAAGCAACCTGGAAAGGCAAATCAGCGCTACAAAGATGTCTCGCTTCCCATCGGTCAAAAGGGCCATGCTGAAAAAAGTGTCAAAACCAGAAATGCAGGACAGGCCATGGAGAAATGGGAGCCTTGCTACACTGATGGGCGGGATGTAAATTGTCAACAGCCACTCTGGAGAAGTGTACGGTGAGTCCTGAAACGTCTAAAAAGCAAAGCTTAGAGAGCATAGGGCACTTCCACTCATGGGGGTATAAATTGGGAAAATTAAAAATCAGCAAGACACAAGCACCCCAAAGTTTAGGGCTGCTCTGTTGACAAGGACCTCCACTTCATTCCACCTTCAATATCCCAGGAAAGAGAAAAATGGATAAAGAAGTTGTGGTCCTTATGTACAATGGAATATCACTCAGCCATGAAATCAATGTCATAAGGCTAGTAGCAGCATGATGAGTGGATTTAGGTACGACGATTCTAAGTGAAATAAGTCACACAGAAAAGGACACTTCTCATAAGGTATCACTTATAGAGGGAATGTAAAAACCGTTACACTTGAACTGTATTACAAAACAGAACAGAGTCACACATGCAGAAAACACACTATGGCTGCTTAACGGGAAAGGTGAGGTGGGGTGATACATAAAACAAGGGTTTCAAATTAGCTCAGATACCGTTCCATAAACCCAATATGTAATAGACAAGACCTACTCCTTGCTCAGAGAACTGGACTCAACACGCCCTATTCACCGCACAAGAATATATCTGACTAGTAATAATCTTAAAACCTATGTATTGATATCTCTCTGTTAGTGTGTCAAGTGGGTGTAAAGCGGCATAAACACAGCAGTGAAAAGCAGCTAAACCCCATTATAAAAATAAATTACTTTGAAAAACCCATGAAACAAAGACAGTGAAAGAGAGCGAAATTCTTACACAATGCGTTCAGGGGCTGTGATGCAACCTGGATTGACCATATCTAGACCCACAGCTGGATGAGACATAAGGGTGGACACTGTTGCGGCTGAGAGGTTTGGTGAGGTTGGGTGAGCAAACGCAGCCCCTTTAAAGTAATACTGTGTGGTACTCATCGCATGGGTCCCAAATCTCCAGGTTCAAGGGCATCTTCCTACATCGAAAACATGCATGAGAAACCCAGAAGATGGTACACCGTGTGATGTGGAAAGGTTTCTAAAACGCACCTCATTTCTCATCTCCTTGTGCCCGGGTTCGCTATTCCAGCCGCTTTAATAGCAATCTCCCTACTTGGAGCATCAGCACCTTTAACCTCCTGTTCCGTACAGGTTGCAATTTGTCCTGAGGATGAACTGGAAGACGTGGAACCAATGAGAGACTAGCTCTTGGTGTTGGGACAGGCACAGGTCACTCTATTTTCCCATCAGGAAGAAGAATTAACCACAGGCTCAGCCTGCCCCCGGAACCAGAACAGGGCCTGAAGGCATCCTGCGCTTTTGCGGCCAGCTCCCTAAAAAGCGAGTTGTAAAATGGAGGTTCAGGGCACTGCAATTCACAAACCTGCAGAGTTATAAATGATAACTCTCGTCCACAAATATATTGAGGGAAGGCAAAGAAGAGGATTTGAAATCAAGGCAGAATTGCAGGAAACAGATTTCAGGAGGTAGATTCGAATCGCCTTTAAAGCACATGAAAAGCGGCAAAACGTTGACAATGATGCCCTTGGCCAAAAAGGGCGTATGCGTTTTTTCCTGAATATATTCAGGAAAAAACGCATACGCCCTTTTTGGCCAACCAAGCAACCTGGAAAGGCAAATCAGCGCTACAAAGATGTCTCGCTTCCCATTGGTCAAAAGGGCCATGCTGAAAAAAGTGTCAAAACCAGAAATGCAGGACAGGCCATGGAGAAATGGGAGCCTTGCTACACTGATGGGCGGTATGTAAATTGTCAACAGCCACTCTGGAGAAGTGTACGGTGAGTCCTGAAACGTCTAAAAAGCAAAGCTTAGAGAGCATAGGGCACTTCCACTCATGGGGGTATAAATTGGGAAAATTAAAAATCAGCAAGACACAAGCACCCCAAAGTTTAGGGCTGCTCTGTTGACAAGGACCTCCACTTCATTCCACCTTCAATATCCCAGGAAAGAGAAAAATGGATAAAGAAGTTGTGGTCCTTATGTACAATGGAATATCACTCAGCCGTGAAATAAATGTCATAAGGCTAGTAGCAGCATGATGAGTGGATTTAGGTACGACGACTCTAAGTGAAATAAGTCACACAGAAAAGGACACTTCTCATAAGGTATCACTTATAGAGGGAATGTAAAAACCGTTACACTTGAACTGAATTACAAAACAGAACAGAGTCACACATGCAGAAAACACACTATGGCTGCTTAACGGGAAAGGTGAGGTGGGGTGATACATAAAACAAGGGTTTCAAATTAGCTCAGATACCGTTCCATAAACCCAATATGTAATAGACAAGACCTACTCCTTGCTCAGAGAACTGGACTCAACACGCCCTATTCACCGCACAAGAATATATCTGACTAGTAATAATCTTAAAAGCTATGTATTGATATCTCTCTGTTAGTGTGTCAAGTGGGTGTAAAGCGGCATAAACACAGCAGTGAAAAGCAGCTAAACCCCATTATAAAAATAAATTACTTTGAAAAACCCATGAAACAAAGACAGTGAAAGAGAGAGAAATTCTTACACAATGCGTTCAGGGGCTGTGATGCAACCTGGATTGACCATATCTAGACCCACAGCTGGATGAGACCTAAGGGTGGACTCTGTTGCGGCTGAGAGGTTTGGTGAGGTTGGGTGAGCAAACGCAGCCCCTTTAAAGTAATACTGCGTGGTACCCATCGCATGGGTCCCAAATCTCCAGGTTCAAGGGCATCTTCCTACATCGAAAACATGCATGAGAAACCCAGAAGATGGTACACCGTGTGATGTGGAAAGGTTTCTAAAACGCACCTCATTTCTCATCTCCTTGTGGCCGGGTTCGCTATTCCAGCCGCTTTACTAGCAATCTCCCTACTTGGAGCATCAGCACCTTTAACCTCCTGTTCCGTACAGGTTGCAATTTGTCCTGAGGATGAACTGGAAGACGTGGAACCAATGAGAGACTAGCTCTTGGTGTTGGGACAGGCACAGGTCACTCTATTTTCCCATCAGGAAGAAGAATTAACCACAGGCTCAGCCTGCCCCCGGAACCAGAACAGGGCCTGAAGGCATCCTGCGCTTTTGCGGCCAGCTCCCTAAAAAGCGAGTTGTAAAATGGAGGTTCAGGGCACTGCAATTCACAAACCTGCAGAGTTATAAATGATAACTCTCGTCCACAAATATATTGAGGGAAGGCAAAGAAGAGGATTTGAAATCAAGGCAGAATTGCAGGAAACAGATTTCAGGAGGTAGATTCGAATTGCCTTTAAAGCACATGAAAAGCGGCAAAACGTTGACAATGATGCCCTTGGCCAAAAAGGGCGTATGCGTTTTTTCCTGAATATATTCAGGAAAAAACGCATACGCCCTTTTTGGCCAACCAAGCAACCTGGAAAGGCAAATCAGCGCTACAAAGATGTCTCGCTTCCCATCGGTCAAAAGGGCCATGCTGAAAAAAGTGTCAAAACCAGAAATGCAGGACAGGCCATGGAGAAATGGGAGCCTTGCTACACTGATGGGCGGGATGTAAATTGTCAACAGCCACTCTGGAGAAGTGTACGGTGAGTCCTGAAACGTCTAAAAAGCAAAGCTTAGAGAGCATAGGGCACTTCCACTCATGGGGGTATAAATTGGGAAAATTAAAAATCAGCAAGACACAAGCACCCCAAAGTTTAGGGCTGCTCTGTTGACAAGGACCTCCACTTCATTCCACCTTCAATATCCCAGGAAAGAGAAAAATGGATAAAGAAGTTGTGGTCCTTATGTACAATGGAATATCACTCAGCCGTGAAATCAATGTCATAAGGCTAGTAGCAGCATGATGAGTGGATTTAGGTACGACGATTCTAAGTGAAATAAGTCACACAGAAAAGGACACTTCTCATAAGGTATCACTGATAGAGGGAATGTAAAAACCGATACACTTGAACTGAATTACAAAACAGAACAGAGTCACACATGCAGAAAACACACTATGGCTGCTTAACGGGAAAGGTGAGGTGGGGTGATACATAAAACAAGGGTTTCAAATTAGCTCAGATACCGTTCCATAAACCCAATATGTAATAGACAAGACCTACTCCTTGCTCAGAGAACTGGACTCAACACGCCCTATTCACCGCACAAGAATATATCTGACTGGTAATAATCTTAAAACCTATGTATAGATATCTCTCTGTTAGTGTGTCAAGTGGGTGTAAAGTGGCATAAACACAGAAGTGAAAAGCAGCTAAACCCCATTATAAAAATAAATTACTTTGAATAACCCATGAAACAAAGACAGTGAAAGAGAGCGAAATTCTTACACAATTCGTTCAGGGGCTGTGATGCAACCTGGATTGACCATATCTAGACCCACAGCTGGATGAGACATAAGGGTGGACACTCTTGGGGCTGAGAGGTTTGGTGAGGTTGGGTGAGCAAACGCAGACCCTTTACAGTAATACTGCATGGTACCCATCGCATGGGTCACAAATCTCCAGGTTCAAGGGCATCTTCCTACATCGAAAACATGCATGAGAAACCCAGAAGATGGTACACCGTGTGATGTGGAAAAGTTTCTAAAACGCACCTCATTTCTCATCTCCTTGTGGCCGGGTTCGCTATTCCAGCCGCTTTACTAGCAATCTCCCTACTTGGAGCATCAGCACCTTTAACCTCCTGTTCCGTACAGGTTGCAATTTGTCCTGAGGATGAACTGGAAGACGTGGAACCAATGAGAGACTAGCTCTTGGTGTTGGGACAGGCACAGGTCACTCTATTTTCCCATCAGGAAGAAGAATTAACCACAGGCTCAGCCTGCCCCCGGAACCAGAACAGGGCCTGAAGGCATCCTGCGCTTCTGCGGCCAGCTCCCTAAAAAGCGAGTTGTAAAATGGAGGTTCAGGGCACTGCAATTCACAAACCTGCAGAGTTATAAATGATAACTCTCGTCCACAAATATATTGAGGGAAGGCAAAGAAGAGGATTTGAAATCAAGGCAGAATTGCAGGAAACAGATTTCAGGAGGTAGATTCGAATCGCCTTTAAAGCACATGAAAAGCGGCAAAACGTTGACAATGATGCCCTTGGCCAAAAAGGGCGTATGCGTTTTTTCCTGAATATATTCAGGAAAAAACGCATACGCCCTTTTTGGCCAACCAAGCAACCTGGAAAGGCAAATCAGCGCTACAAAGATGTCTCGCTTCCCATCGGTCAAAAGGGCCATGCTGAAAAAAGTCTCAAAACCAAAAATGCAGGACAGGCCATGGAGAAATGGGAGCCTTGCTACACTGATGGGCGGGATGTAAATTGTCAACAGCCACTCTGGAGAAGTGTACGGTGAGTCCTGAAACGTCTAAAAAGCAAAGCTTAGAGAGCATAGGGCACTTCCACTCATGGGGGTATAAATTGGGAAAATTAAAAATCAGCAAGACACAAGCACCCCAAAGTTTAGGGCTGCTCTGTTGACAAGGACCTCCACTTCATTCCACCTTCAATATCCCAGGAAAGAGAAAAATGGATAAAGAAGTTGTGGTCCTTATGTACAATGGAATATCACTCAGCCATGAAATCAATGTCATAAGGCTAGTAGCAGCATGATGAGTGGATTTAGGTACGACGATTCTAAGTGAAATAAGTCACACAGAAAAGGACACTTCTCATAAGGTATCACTGATAGAGGGAATGTAAAAACCGTTACACTTGAACTGAATTACAAAACAGAACAGAGTCACACATGCAGAAAACACACTATGGCTGCTTAACGGGAAAGGTGAGGTGGGGTGATACATAAAACAAGGGTTTCAAATTAGCTCAGATACCGTTCCATAAACCCAATATGTAATAGACAAGACCTACTCCTTGCTCAGAGAACTGGACTCAACACGCCCTATTCACCGCACAAGAATATATCTGACTAGTAATAATCTTAAAAGCTATGTATTGATATCTCTCTGTTAGTGTGTCAAGTGGGTGTAAAGCGGCATAAACACAGCAGTGAAAAGCAGCTAAACCCCATTATAAAAATAAATTACTTTGAAAAACCCATGAAACAAAGACAGTGAAAGAGATAGAAATTCTTACACAATGCGTTCACGGGCTGTGATGCAACCTGGATTGACCATATCTAGACCCACAGCTGGATGAGACATAAGGGTGGACACTCTTGGGGCTGAGAGGTTTGGTGAGGTTGGGTGAGCAAACGCAGACCCTTTCAAGTAATACTGCGTGGTACCCATCGCATGGGTCCCAAATCTCCAGGTTCAAGGGCATCTTCCTACATCGAAAACATGCATGAGAAACCCAGAAGATGGTACACCGTGTGATGTGGAAAGGTTTCTAAAACGCACCTCATTTCTCATCTCCTTGTGCTCGGGTTCGCCATTCCAGCCACTTTACTAGCAATCTCCCTCCTTGGAGCATCATCACCTTTAACCTCCTGTTCCGTACAGGTTGCAATTTGTCCTGAGGATGAACGGGAAGACGTGAAACCAATGAGAGACTATATCTTGGTGTTGGGACAGGCACAGGTCACTCTATTTTCCCATCAGGAAGAAGAATTAACCACAGGCTCAGCCTGCCCCCCGGAACAAGAACAGGGCCTGAAGCCATCCTGCGCTTTTGCGGCCATCTCCCAAAAACGCGAGTTGTAAAATGGAGGTTCAGGGCACTGCAATTCACAAACCTGCAGAGTTATAAATGATAACTCTCGTCCACAAATATATTGAGGGAAGGCAACGAAGAGGATTTGAAATCAAGGCAGAATTGCAGGAAACAGATTTCAGGAGGTAGATTCGAATCGCCTTTAAAGCACATGAAAAGCGGCAAAACGTTGACAATGATGCCCTTGGCCAAAAAGGGCGTATGCGTTTTTTCCTGAATATATTCAGGAAAAAACGCATACGCCCTTTTTGGCCAACCAAGCAACCTGGAAAGGCAAATCAGCGCTACAAAGATGTCTCGCTTCCCATCGGTCAAAAGGGCCATGCTGAAAAAAGTGTCAAAACCAGAAATGCAGGACAGGCCATGGAGAAATGGGAGCCTTGCTAAACTGATGGGCGGGATGTAAATTGTCAACAGCCACTCTGGAGAAGCGTACGGTGAGTCCTGAAACGTCTAAAAAGCAAAGCTTAGAGAGCATAGGGCACTTCCACTCATGGGGGTATAAATTGGGAAAATTAAAAATCAGCAAGACACAAGCACCCCAAAGTTTAGGGCTGCTCTGTTGACAAGGACCTCCACTTCATTCCACCTTCAATATCCCAGGAAAGAGAAAAATGGATAAAGAAGTTGTGGTCCTTATGTACAATGGAATATCACTCAGCCATGAAATCAATGTCATAAGGCTAGTAGCAGCATGATGAGTGGATTTAGGTACGACGATTCTAAGTGAAATAAGTCACACAGAAAAGGACACTTCTCATAAGGTATCACTTATAGAGGGAATGTAAAAACCGTTACACTTGAACTGAATTACAAAACAGAACAGAGTCACACATGCAGAAAACACTATGGCTGCTTAACGGGAAAGGTGAGGTGGGGTGATACATAAAACAAGGGTTTCAAATTAGCTCAGATACCGTTCCATAAACCCAATATGTAATAGACAAGACCTACTCCTTGCTCAGAGAACTGGACTCAACACGCCCTATTCAGCGCACAAGAATATATCTGACTGGTAATAATCTTAAAACCTATGTATAGATATCTCTCTGTTAGTGTGTCAAGTGGGTGTAAAGCGGCATAAACACAGAAGTGAAAAGCAGCTAAACCCCATTATAAAAATAAATTACTTTGAATAACCCATGAAACAAAGACAGTGAAAGAGAGCGAAATTCTTACACAATTCGTTCAGGGGCTGTGATGCAACCTGGATTGACCATATCTAGACCCACAGCTGGATGAGACATAAGGGTGGACACTCTTGGGGCTGAGAGGTTTGGTGAGGTTGGGTGAGCAAACGCAGACCCTTTACAGTAATACTGCATGGTACCCATCGCATGGGTCACAAATCTCCAGGTTCAAGGGCATCTTCCTACATCGAAAACATGCATGAGAAACCCAGAAGATGGTACACCGTGTGATGTGGAAAAGTTTCTAAAACGCACCTCATTTCTCATCTCCTTGTGGCCAGGTTCGCTATTCCAGCCGCTTTACTAGCAATCTCCCTACTTGGAGCATCAGCACCTTTAACCTCCTGTTCCGTACAGGTTGCAATTTGTCCTGAGGATGAACTGGAAGACGTGGAACCAATGAGAGACTAGCTCTTGGTGTTGGGACAGGCACAGGTCACTCTATTTTCCCATCAGGAAGAAGAATTAACCACAGGCTCAGCCTGCCCCCGGAACGAGAACAGGGCCTGAAGGCATCCTGCGCTTTTGCGGCCAGCTCCCTAAAAAGCGAGTTGTAAAATGGAGGTTCAGGGCACTGCAATTCACAAACCTGCAGAGTTATAAATGATAACTCTCGTCCACAAATATATTGAGGGAAGGCAAAGAAGAGGATTTGAAATCAAGGCAGAATTGCAGGAAACAGATTTCAGGAGGTAGATTCGAATCGCCTTTAAAGCACATGAAAAGCGGCAAAACGTTGACAATGATGGCCTTGGCCAAAAAGGGCGTATGCGTTTTTTCCTGAATATATTCAGGAAAAAACGCATACGCCCTTTTTGGCCAACCAAGCAACCTGGAAAGGCAAATCAGCGCTACAAAGATGTCTCGCTTCCCATCGGTCAAAAGGGCCATGCTGAAAAAAGTCTCAAAACCAAAAATGCAGGACAGGCCATGGAGAAATGGGAGCCTTGCTACACTGATGGGCGGGATGTAAATTGTCAACAGCCACTCTGGAGAAGTGTACGGTGAGTCCTGAAACGTCTAAAAAGCAAAGCTTAGAGAGCATAGGGCACTTCCACTCATGGGGGTATAAATTGGGAAAATTAAAAATCAGCAAGACACAAGCACCCCAAAGTTTAGGGCTGCTCTGTTGACAAGGACCTCCACTTCATTCCACCTTCAATATCGCAGGAAAGATAAAAATGGATAAAGAAGTTGTGGTCCTTATGTACAATGGAATATCACTCAGCCATGAAATCAATGTCATAAGGCTAGTAGCAGCATGATGAGTGGATTTAGGTACGACGATTCTAAGTGAAATAAGTCACACAGAAAAGGACACATCTCATAAGGTATCACTTATAGAGGGAATGTAAAAACCGTTACACTTGAACTGAATTACAAAACAGAACAGAGTCACACATGCAGAAAACACACTATGGCTGCTTAACGGGAAAGGTGAGGTGGGGTGGTACATAAAACAAGGGTTTCAAATTAGCTCAGATACCATTCCATAAACCCAATATGTAATAGACAAGACCTACTCCTTGCTCAGAGAACTGGACTCAACACGCCCTATTCACCGCACAAGAATATATCTGACTAGTAATAATCTTAAAACCTATGTATTGATATCTCTCTGTTAGTGTGTCAAGTGGGTGTAAAGCGGCATAAACACAGCAGTGAAAAGCAGCTAAACCCCATTATAAAAATAAATTACTTTGAAAAACCCATGAAACAAAGACAGTGAAAGAGAGCGAAATTCTTACACAATGCGTTCAGGGGCTGTGATGTAACCTGGATTGACCATATCTAGACCCACAGCTGGATGAGACATAAGGGTGGACACTGTTGCGGCTGAGAGGTTTGGTGAGGTTGGGTGAGCAAACGCAGACCCTTTAAAGTAATACTGCGTGGTACCCATCACATGGGTCCCAAATCTCCAGGTTCAAGGGCACCTTCCTACATCGAAAACATGCATGAGATACCCAGAAGATGGTACACCGTGTGATGGGGAAAGGTTTCTAAAACGCACCTCATTTCTCATCTCCTTGTGCTCGGGTTCGCCATTCCAGCCACTTTACTAGCAATCTCCCTCCTTGGAGCATCATCACCTTTAACCTCCTGTTCCGTACAGGTTGCAATTTGTCCTGAGGATGAACGGGAAGACGTGGAACCAATGAGAGACTAGCTCTTGGTGTTGGGACAGGCACAGGTCACTCTATTTTCCTATCAGGAAGAAGAATTAACCACAGGCTCAGCCTGCCACCCGGAACCAGAACAGGGCCTGAAGCCATCCTGCGCTATTGCGGCCAGCTCCTTAAAAAGCGAGTCGTAAAATGGAGGTTCAGGGCACTGCAATTCAGAAAACTGCAGACTTATAAATGATAACTCTCGTCCACAAATATATTGAGGGAAGGCAAAGAAGAGGATTTGAAATCAAGGCAGAATTGCAGGAAACAGATTTCAGGAGGTAGATTCGAATCGCCTTTAAAGCACATGAAAAGCGGCAAAACGTTGACAATGATGCCCTTGGCCAAAAAGGGCGTATGCGTTTTTTCCTGAATATATTCAGGAAAAAACGCATACGCCCTTTTTGGCCAAGCAAGCAACCTGGAAAGGCAAATCAGTGCTACAAAGAAGTCTCGCTTCCCATCGGTCAAAAGGGCCATGCTGAAAAAACTGTCAAAACCAGAAATGCAGGACATGCCATGGAGAAATGGGAGCCTTGCTACACTGATGGGCGGGATGTAAATTGCCAACAGCCACTCTGGAGAAGCGTACGGTGTGTCCTGAAACATCTAAAAAACACAGCTTAGAGAGCATAGGGCACTTCCACTCATGGGGGTATAAATTGGGAAAATTAAAAATCAGCAAGACACAAGCACCCCAAAGTTTAGGGCTGCTCTGTTGACAAGGACCTCCACTTCATTCCACCTTCAATATCCCAGGAAAGAGAAAAATGGATAAAGAAGTTGTGGTCCTTATGTACAATGGAATATCACTCAGCCATGAAATCAATGTCATAAGGCTAGTAGCAGCATGATGAGTGGATTTAGGTACGACGATTCTAAGTGAAATAAGTCACACAGAAAAGGACACTTCTCATAAGGTATCACTTATAAAGGGAATGTAAAAACCGTTACACTTGAACTGAATTACAAAACAGAACAGAGTCACACATGCAGAAAACACACTATGGCTGCTTAACGGGAAAGGTGAGGTGGGGTGATACATAAAACAAGGGTTTCAAATTAGCTCAGATACCGTTCCATAAACCCAATATGTAATAGACAAGACCTACTCCTTGCTCAGAGAACTGGACTCAACACGCCCTATTCACCGCACAAGAATATATCTGACTAGTAATAATCTTAAAACCTATGTATTGATATCTCTCTGTTAGTGTGTCAAGTGGGTGTAAAGCGGCATAAACACAGCAGTGAAAAGCAGCTAAACCCCATTATAAAAATAAATTACTTTGAAAAACCCATGAAACAAAGACAGTGAAAGAGATAGAAATTCTTACACAATGCGTTCACGGGCTGTGATGCAACCTGGATTGACCATATCTAGACCCACAGCTGGATGAGACATAAGGGTGGACACTCTTGGGGCTGAGAGTTTTGGTGAGGTTGGGTGAGCAAACGCAGACCCTTTCAACTAATACTGCGTGGTACCCATCGCATGGGTCCCAAATCTCCAGGTTCAAGGGCATCTTCCTACATCGAAAACATGCATGAGAAACCCAGAAGATGGTACACCGTGTGATGGGGAAAGGTTTCTAAAACGCACCTCATTTCTCATCTCCTTGTGCTCGGGTTCGCCATTCCAGCCACTTTACTAGCAATCTCCCTCCTTGGAGCATCATCACCTTTAACCTCCTGTTCCGTACAGGTTGCAATTTGTCCTGAGGATGAACGGGAAGACGTGAAACCAATGAGAGACTATATCTTGGTGTTGGGACAGGCACAGGTCACTCTATTTTCCCATCAGGAAGAAGAATTAACCACAGGCTCAGCCTGCCCCCCGGAACAAGAACAGGGCCTGAAGCCATCCTGCGCTTTTGCGGCCATCTCCCAAAAACACGAGTTGTAAAATGGAGGTTCAGGGCACTGCAATTCACAAACCTGCAGAGTTATAAATGATAACTCTCGTCCACAAATATATTGAGGGAAGGCAACGAAGAGGATTTGAAATCAAGGCAGAATTGCAGGAAACAGATTTCAGGAGGTAGATTCGAATCGCCTTTAAAGCACATGAAAAGCGGCAAAACGTTGACAATGATGCCCTTGGCCAAAAAGGGCGTATGCGTTTTTTCCTGAATATATTCAGGAAAAAACGCATACGCCCTTTTTGGCCAACCAAGCAACCTGGAAAGGCAAATCAGCGCTACAAAGATGTCTCGCTTCCCATCGGTCAAAAGGGCCATGCTGAAAAAAGTGTCAAAACCAGAAATGCAGGACAGGCCATGGAGAAATGGGAGCCTTGCTACACTGATGGGCGGGATGTAAATTGTCAACAGCCACTCTGGAGAAGCGTACGGTGAGTCCTGAAACGTCTAAAAAGCAAAGCTTAGAGAGCATAGGGCACTTCCACTCATGGGGGTATAAATTGGGAAAATTAAAAATCAGCAAGACACAAGCACCCCAAAGTTTAGGGCTGCTCTGTTGACAAGGACCTCCACTTCATTCCACCTTCAATATCCCAGGAAAGAGAAAAATGGATAAAGAAGTTGTGGTCCTTATGTACAATGGAATATCACTCAGCCATGAAATCAATGTCATAAGGCTAGTAGCAGCATGATGAGTGGATTTAGGTACGACGATTCTAAGTGAAATAAGTCACACAGAAAAGGACACTTCTCATAAGGTATCACTGATAGAGGGAGTGTAAAAACCGTTACACTTGAACTGAATTACAAAACAGAACAGAGTCACACATGCAGAAAACACACTATGGCTGCTTAACGGGAAAGGTGAGGTGGGGTGATACATAAAACAAGGGTTTCAAATTAGCTCAGATACCGTTCCATAAACCCAATATGTAATAGACAAGACCTACTCCTTGCTCAGAGAACTGGACTCAACACGCCCTATTCACCGCACAAGAATATATCTGACTGGTAATAATCTTAAAACCTATGTATAGATATCTCTCTGTTAGTGTGTCAAGTGGGTGTAAAGTGGCATAAACACAGAAGTGAAAAGCAGCTAAACCCCATTATAAAAATAAATTACTTTGAATAACCCATGAAACAAAGACAGTGAAAGAGAGCGAAATTCTTACACAATTCGTTCAGGGGCTGTGATGCAACCTGGATTGACCATATCTAGACCCACAGCTGGATGAGACATAAGGGTGGACACTCTTGGGGCTGAGAGGTTTGGTGAGGTTGGGTGAGCAAACGCAGACCCTTTACAGTAATACTGCATGGTACCCATCGCATGGGTCACAAATCTCCAGGTTCAAGGGCATCTTCCTACATCGAAAACATGCATGAGAAACCCAGAAGATGGTACACCGTGTGATGTGGAAAAGTTTCTAAAACGCACCTCATTTCTCATCTCCTTGTGGCCGGGTTCGCTATTCCAGCCGCTTTACTAGCAATCTCCCTACTTGGAGCATCAGCACCTTTAACCTCCTGTTCCGTACAGGTTGCAATTTGTCCTGAGGATGAACTGGAAGACGTGGAACCAATGAGAGACTAGCTCTTGGTGTTGGGACAGGCACAGGTCACTCTATTTTCCCATCAGGAAGAAGAATTAACCACAGGCTCAGCCTGCCCCCGGAACCAGAACAGGGCCTGAAGGCATCCTGCGCTTCTGCGGCCAGCTCCCTAAAAAGCGAGTTGTAAAATGGAGGTTCAGGGCACTGCAATTCACAAACCTGCAGAGTTATAAATGATAACTCTCGTCCACAAATATATTGAGGGAAGGCAAAGAAGAGGATTTGAAATCAAGGCAGAATTGCAGGAAACAGATTTCAGGAGGTAGATTCGAATCGCCTTTAAAGCACATGAAAAGCGGCAAAACGTTGACAATGATGCCCTTGGCCAAAAAGGGCGTATGCGTTTTTTCCTGAATATATTCAGGAAAAAACGCATACGCCCTTTTTGGCCAACCAAGCAACCTGGAAAGGCAAATCAGCGCTACAAAGATGTCTCGCTTCCCATCGGTCAAAAGGGCCATGCTGAAAAAAGTCTCAAAACCAAAAATGCAGGACAGGCCATGGAGAAATGGGAGCCTTGCTACACTGATGGGCGGGATGTAAATTGTCAACAGCCACTCTGGAGAAGTGTACGGTGAGTCCTGAAACGTCTAAAAAGCAAAGCTTAGAGAGCATAGGGCACTTCCACTCATGGGGGTATAAATTGGGAAAATTAAAAATCAGCAAGACACAAGCACCCCAAAGTTTAGGGCTGCTCTGTTGACAAGGACCTCCACTTCATTCCACCTTCAATATCCCAGGAAAGAGAAAAATGGATAAAGAAGTTGTGGTCCTTATGTACAATGGAATATCACTCAGCCATGAAATCAATGTCATAAGGCTAGTAGCAGCATGATGAGTGGATTTAGGTACGACGATTCTAAGTGAAATAAGTCACACAGAAAAGGACACTTCTCATAAGGTATCACTGATAGAGGGAATGTAAAAACCGTTACACTTGAACTGAATTACAAAACAGAACAGAGTCACACATGCAGAAAACACACTATGGCTGCTTAACGGGAAAGGTGAGGTGGGGTGATACATAAAACAAGGGTTTCAAATTAGCTCAGATACCGTTCCATAAACCCAATATGTAATAGACAAGACCTACTCCTTGCTCAGAGAACTGGACTCAACACGCCCTATTCACCGCACAAGAATATATCTGACTAGTAATAATCTTAAAAGCTATGTATTGATATCTCTCTGTTAGTGTGTCAAGTGGGTGTAAAGCGGCATAAACACAGCAGTGAAAAGCAGCTAAACCCCATTATAAAAATAAATTACTTTGAAAAACCCATGAAACAAAGACAGTGAAAGAGATAGAAATTCTTACACAATGCGTTCACGGGCTGTGATGCAACCTGGATTGACCATATCTAGACCCACAGCTGGATGAGACATAAGGGTGGACACTCTTGGGGCTGAGAGGTTTGGTGAGGTTGGGTGAGCAAACGCAGACCCTTTCAAGTAATACTGCGTGGTACCCATCGCATGGGTCCCAAATCTCCAGGTTCAAGGGCATCTTCCTACATCGAAAACATGCATGAGAAACCCAGAAGATGGTACACCGTGTGATGTGGAAAGGTTTCTAAAACGCACCTCATTTCTCATCTCCTTGTGCTCGGGTTCGCCATTCCAGCCACTTTACTAGCAATCTCCCTCCTTGGAGCATCATCACCTTTAACCTCCTGTTCCGTACAGGTTGCAATTTGTCCTGAGGATGAACGGGAAGACGTGAAACCAATGAGAGACTATATCTTGGTGTTGGGACAGGCACAGGTCACTCTATTTTCCCATCAGGAAGAAGAATTAACCACAGGCTCAGCCTGCCCCCCGGAACAAGAACAGGGCCTGAAGCCATCCTGCGCTTTTGCGGCCATCTCCCAAAAACGCGAGTTGTAAAATGGAGGTTCAGGGCACTGCAATTCACAAACCTGCAGAGTTATAAATGATAACTCTCGTCCACAAATATATTGAGGGAAGGCAACGAAGAGGATTTGAAATCAAGGCAGAATTGCAGGAAACAGATTTCAGGAGGTAGATTCGAATCGCCTTTAAAGCACATGAAAAGCGGCAAAACGTTGACAATGATGCCCTTGGCCAAAAAGGGCGTATGCGTTTTTTCCTGAATATATTCAGGAAAAAACGCATACGCCCTTTTTGGCCAACCAAGCAACCTGGAAAGGCAAATCAGCGCTACAAAGATGTCTCGCTTCCCATCGGTCAAAAGGGCCATGCTGAAAAAAGTGTCAAAACCAGAAATGCAGGACAGGCCATGGAGAAATGGGAGCCTTGCTAAACTGATGGGCGGGATGTAAATTGTCAACAGCCACTCTGGAGAAGCGTACGGTGAGTCCTGAAACGTCTAAAAAGCAAAGCTTAGAGAGCATAGGGCACTTCCACTCATGGGGGTATAAATTGGGAAAATTAAAAATCAGCAAGACACAAGCACCCCAAAGTTTAGGGCTGCTCTGTTGACAAGGACCTCCACTTCATTCCACCTTCAATATCCCAGGAAAGAGAAAAATGGATAAAGAAGTTGTGGTCCTTATGTACAATGGAATATCACTCAGCCATGAAATCAATGTCATAAGGCTAGTAGCAGCATGATGAGTGGATTTAGGTACGACGATTCTAAGTGAAATAAGTCACACAGAAAAGGACACTTCTCATAAGGTATCACTTATAGAGGGAATGTAAAAACCGTTACACTTGAACTGAATTACAAAACAGAACAGAGTCACACATGCAGAAAACACTATGGCTGCTTAACGGGAAAGGTGAGGTGGGGTGATACATAAAACAAGGGTTTCAAATTAGCTCAGATACCGTTCCATAAACCCAATATGTAATAGACAAGACCTACTCCTTGCTCAGAGAACTGGACTCAACACGCCCTATTCAGCGCACAAGAATATATCTGACTGGTAATAATCTTAAAACCTATGTATAGATATCTCTCTGTTAGTGTGTCAAGTGGGTGTAAAGCGGCATAAACACAGAAGTGAAAAGCAGCTAAACCCCATTATAAAAATAAATTACTTTGAATAACCCATGAAACAAAGACAGTGAAAGAGAGCGAAATTCTTACACAATTCGTTCAGGGGCTGTGATGCAACCTGGATTGACCATATCTAGACCCACAGCTGGATGAGACATAAGGGTGGACACTCTTGGGGCTGAGAGGTTTGGTGAGGTTGGGTGAGCAAACGCAGACCCTTTACAGTAATACTGCATGGTACCCATCGCATGGGTCACAAATCTCCAGGTTCAAGGGCATCTTCCTACATCGAAAACATGCATGAGAAACCCAGAAGATGGTACACCGTGTGATGTGGAAAAGTTTCTAAAACGCACCTCATTTCTCATCTCCTTGTGGCCAGGTTCGCTATTCCAGCCGCTTTACTAGCAATCTCCCTACTTGGAGCATCAGCACCTTTAACCTCCTGTTCCGTACAGGTTGCAATTTGTCCTGAGGATGAACTGGAAGACGTGGAACCAATGAGAGACTAGCTCTTGGTGTTGGGACAGGCACAGGTCACTCTATTTTCCCATCAGGAAGAAGAATTAACCACAGGCTCAGCCTGCCCCCGGAACGAGAACAGGGCCTGAAGGCATCCTGCGCTTTTGCGGCCAGCTCCCTAAAAAGCGAGTTGTAAAATGGAGGTTCAGGGCACTGCAATTCACAAACCTGCAGAGTTATAAATGATAACTCTCGTCCACAAATATATTGAGGGAAGGCAAAGAAGAGGATTTGAAATCAAGGCAGAATTGCAGGAAACAGATTTCAGGAGGTAGATTCGAATCGCCTTTAAAGCACATGAAAAGCGGCAAAACGTTGACAATGATGGCCTTGGCCAAAAAGGGCGTATGCGTTTTTTCCTGAATATATTCAGGAAAAAACGCATACGCCCTTTTTGGCCAACCAAGCAACCTGGAAAGGCAAATCAGCGCTACAAAGATGTCTCGCTTCCCATCGGTCAAAAGGGCCATGCTGAAAAAAGTCTCAAAACCAAAAATGCAGGACAGGCCATGGAGAAATGGGAGCCTTGCTACACTGATGGGCGGGATGTAAATTGTCAACAGCCACTCTGGAGAAGTGTACGGTGAGTCCTGAAACGTCTAAAAAGCAAAGCTTAGAGAGCATAGGGCACTTCCACTCATGGGGGTATAAATTGGGAAAATTAAAAATCAGCAAGACACAAGCACCCCAAAGTTTAGGGCTGCTCTGTTGACAAGGACCTCCACTTCATTCCACCTTCAATATCCCAGGAAAGAGAAAAATGGATAAAGAAGTTGTGGTCCTTATGTACAATGGAATATCACTCAGCCATGAAATCAATGTCATAAGGCTAGTAGCAGCATGATGAGTGGATTTAGGTACGACGATTCTAAGTGAAATAAGTCACACAGAAAAGGACACATCTCATAAGGTATCACTTATAGAGGGAATGTAAAAACCGTTACACTTGAACTGAATTACAAAACAGAACAGAGTCACACATGCAGAAAACACACTATGGCTGCTTAACGGGAAAGGTGAGGTGGGGTGGTACATAAAACAAGGGTTTCAAATTAGCTCAGATACCATTCCATAAACCCAATATGTAATAGACAAGACCTACTCCTTGCTCAGAGAACTGGACTCAACACGCCCTATTCACCGCACAAGAATATATCTGACTAGTAATAATCTTAAAACCTATGTATTGATATCTCTCTGTTAGTGTGTCAAGTGGGTGTAAAGCGGCATAAACACAGCAGTGAAAAGCAGCTAAACCCCATTATAAAAATAAATTACTTTGAAAAACCCATGAAACAAAGACAGTGAAAGAGAGCGAAATTCTTACACAATGCGTTCAGGGGCTGTGATGTAACCTGGATTGACCATATCTAGACCCACAGCTGGATGAGACATAAGGGTGGACACTGTTGCGGCTGAGAGGTTTGGTGAGGTTGGGTGAGCAAACGCAGACCCTTTAAAGTAATACTGCGTGGTACCCATCACATGGGTCCCAAATCTCCAGGTTCAAGGGCACCTTCCTACATCGAAAACATGCATGAGATACCCAGAAGATGGTACACCGTGTGATGGGGAAAGGTTTCTAAAACGCACCTCATTTCTCATCTCCTTGTGCTCGGGTTCGCCATTCCAGCCACTTTACTAGCAATCTCCCTCCTTGGAGCATCATCACCTTTAACCTCCTGTTCCGTACAGGTTGCAATTTGTCCTGAGGATGAACGGGAAGACGTGGAACCAATGAGAGACTAGCTCTTGGTGTTGGGACAGGCACAGGTCACTCTATTTTCCTATCAGGAAGAAGAATTAACCACAGGCTCAGCCTGCCACCCGGAACCAGAACAGGGCCTGAAGCCATCCTGCGCTATTGCGGCCAGCTCCTTAAAAAGCGAGTCGTAAAATGGAGGTTCAGGGCACTGCAATTCAGAAAACTGCAGACTTATAAATGATAACTCTCGTCCACAAATATATTGAGGGAAGGCAAAGAAGAGGATTTGAAATCAAGGCAGAATTGCAGGAAACAGATTTCAGGAGGTAGATTCGAATCGCCTTTAAAGCACATGAAAAGCGGCAAAACGTTGACAATGATGCCCTTGGCCAAAAAGGGCGTATGCGTTTTTTCCTGAATATATTCAGGAAAAAACGCATACGCCCTTTTTGGCCAAGCAAGCAACCTGGAAAGGCAAATCAGTGCTACAAAGAAGTCTCGCTTCCCATCGGTCAAAAGGGCCATGCTGAAAAAACTGTCAAAACCAGAAATGCAGGACATGCCATGGAGAAATGGGAGCCTTGCTACACTGATGGGCGGGATGTAAATTGCCAACAGCCACTCTGGAGAAGCGTACGGTGTGTCCTGAAACATCTAAAAAACACAGCTTAGAGAGCATAGGGCACTTCCACTCATGGGGGTATAAATTGGGAAAATTAAAAATCAGCAAGACACAAGCACCCCAAAGTTTAGGGCTGCTCTGTTGACAAGGACCTCCACTTCATTCCACCTTCAATATCCCAGGAAAGAGAAAAATGGATAAAGAAGTTGTGGTCCTTATGTACAATGGAATATCACTCAGCCATGAAATCAATGTCATAAGGCTAGTAGCAGCATGATGAGTGGATTTAGGTACGACGATTCTAAGTGAAATAAGTCACACAGAAAAGGACACTTCTCATAAGGTATCACTTATAAAGGGAATGTAAAAACCGTTACACTTGAACTGAATTACAAAACAGAACAGAGTCACACATGCAGAAAACACACTATGGCTGCTTAACGGGAAAGGTGAGGTGGGGTGATACATAAAACAAGGGTTTCAAATTAGCTCAGATACCGTTCCATAAACCCAATATGTAATAGACAAGACCTACTCCTTGCTCAGAGAACTGGACTCAACACGCCCTATTCACCGCACAAGAATATATCTGACTAGTAATAATCTTAAAACCTATGTATTGATATCTCTCTGTTAGTGTGTCAAGTGGGTGTAAAGCGGCATAAACACAGCAGTGAAAAGCAGCTAAACCCCATTATAAAAATAAATTACTTTGAAAAACCCATGAAACAAAGACAGTGAAAGAGATAGAAATTCTTACACAATGCGTTCACGGGCTGTGATGCAACCTGGATTGACCATATCTAGACCCACAGCTGGATGAGACATAAGGGTGGACACTCTTGGGGCTGAGAGTTTTGGTGAGGTTGGGTGAGCAAACGCAGACCCTTTCAACTAATACTGCGTGGTACCCATCGCATGGGTCCCAAATCTCCAGGTTCAAGGGCATCTTCCTACATCGAAAACATGCATGAGAAACCCAGAAGATGGTACACCGTGTGATGGGGAAAGGTTTCTAAAACGCACCTCATTTCTCATCTCCTTGTGCTCGGGTTCGCCATTCCAGCCACTTTACTAGCAATCTCCCTCCTTGGAGCATCATCACCTTTAACCTCCTGTTCCGTACAGGTTGCAATTTGTCCTGAGGATGAACGGGAAGACGTGAAACCAATGAGAGACTATATCTTGGTGTTGGGACAGGCACAGGTCACTCTATTTTCCCATCAGGAAGAAGAATTAACCACAGGCTCAGCCTGCCCCCCGGAACAAGAACAGGGCCTGAAGCCATCCTGCGCTTTTGCGGCCATCTCCCAAAAACACGAGTTGTAAAATGGAGGTTCAGGGCACTGCAATTCACAAACCTGCAGAGTTATAAATGATAACTCTCGTCCACAAATATATTGAGGGAAGGCAACGAAGAGGATTTGAAATCAAGGCAGAATTGCAGGAAACAGATTTCAGGAGGTAGATTCGAATCGCCTTTAAAGCACATGAAAAGCGGCAAAACGTTGACAATGATGCCCTTGGCCAAAAAGGGCGTATGCGTTTTTTCCTGAATATATTCAGGAAAAAACGCATACGCCCTTTTTGGCCAACCAAGCAACCTGGAAAGGCAAATCAGCGCTACAAAGATGTCTCGCTTCCCATCGGTCAAAAGGGCCATGCTGAAAAAAGTGTCAAAACCAGAAATGCAGGACAGGCCATGGAGAAATGGGAGCCTTGCTACACTGATGGGCGGGATGTAAATTGTCAACAGCCACTCTGGAGAAGCGTACGGTGAGTCCTGAAACGTCTAAAAAGCAAAGCTTAGAGAGCATAGGGCACTTCCACTCATGGGGGTATAAATTGGGAAAATTAAAAATCAGCAAGACACAAGCACCCCAAAGTTTAGGGCTGCTCTGTTGACAAGGACCTCCACTTCATTCCACCTTCAATATCCCAGGAAAGAGAAAAATGGATAAAGAAGTTGTGGTCCTTATGTACAATGGAATATCACTCAGCCATGAAATCAATGTCATAAGGCTAGTAGCAGCATGATGAGTGGATTTAGGTACGACGATTCTAAGTGAAATAAGTCACACAGAAAAGGACACTTCTCATAAGGTATCACTGATAGAGGGAGTGTAAAAACCGTTACACTTGAACTGAATTACAAAACAGAACAGAGTCACACATGCAGAAAACACACTATGGCTGCTTAACGGGAAAGGTGAGGTGGGGTGATACATAAAACAAGGGTTTCAAATTAGCTCAGATACCGTTCCATAAACCCAATATGTAATAGACAAGACCTACTCCTTGCTCAGAGAACTGGACTCAACACGCCCTATTCACCGCACAAGAATATATCTGACTAGTAATAATCTTAAAAGCTATGTATTGATATCTCTCTGTTAGTGTGTCAAGTGGGTGTAAAGCGGCATAAACACAGCAGTGAAAAGCAGCTAAACCCCATTATAAAAATAAATTACTTTGAAAAACCCATGAAACAAAGACAGTGAAAGAGAGAGAAATTCTTACACAATGCGTTCAGGGGCTGTGATGCAACCTGGATTGACCATATCTAGACCCACAGCTGGATGAGACCTAAGGGTGGACACTGTTGCGGCTGAGAGTTTTGGTGAGGTTGGGTGAGCAAACGCAGACCCTTTAAAGTAATACTGCGTGGTACCCATCGCATGGGTCCCAAATCTCCAGGTTCAAGGGCATCTTCCTACATCGAAAACATGCATGAGAAACCCAGAAGATGGTACACCGTGTGATGTGGAAAGGTTTCTAAAACGCACCTCATTTCTCATCTCCTTGTGGCCGGGTTCGCTATTCCAGCCGCTTTACTAGCAATCTCCCTACTTGGAGCATCAGCACCTTTAACCTCCTGTTCCGTACAGGTTGCAATTTGTCCTGAGGATGAACTGGAAGACGTGGAACCAATGAGAGACTAGCTCTTGGTGTTGGGACAGGCACAGGTCACTCTATTTTCCCATCAGGAAGAAGAATTAACCACAGGCTCAGCCTGCCCCCGGAACCAGAACAGGGCCTGAAGGCATCCTGCGCTTTTGCGGCCAGCTCCCTAAAAAGCGAGTTGTAAAATGGAGGTTCAGGGCACTGCAATTCACAAACCTGCAGAGTTATAAATGATAACTCTCGTCCACAAATATATTGAGGGAAGGCAAAGAAGAGGATTTGAAATCAAGGCAGAATTGCAGGAAACAGATTTCAGGAGGTAGATTCGAATCGCCTTTAAAGCACATGAAAAGCGGCAAAACGTTGACAATGATGCCCTTGGCCAAAAAGGGCGTATGCGTTTTTTCCTGAATATATTCAGGAAAAAACGCATACGCCCTTTTTGGCCAACCAAGCAACCTGGAAAGGCAAATCAGCGCTACAAAGATGTCTCGCTTCCCATCGGTCAAAAGGGCCATGCTGAAAAAAGTCTCAAAACCAAAAATGCAGGACAGGCCATGGAGAAATGGGAGCCTTGCTACACTGATGGGCGGGATGTAAATTGTCAACAGCCACTCTGGAGAAGTGTACGGTGAGTCCTGAAACGTCTAAAAAGCAAAGCTTAGAGAGCATAGGGCACTTCCACTCATGGGGGTATAAATTGGGAAAATTAAAAATCAGCAAGACACAAGCACCCCAAAGTTTAGGGCTGCTCTGTTGACAAGGACCTCCACTTCATTCCACCTTCAATATCCCAGGAAAGAGAAAAATGGATAAAGAAGTTGTGGTCCTTATGTACAATGGAATATCACTCAGCCGTGAAATCAATGTCATAAGGCTAGTAGCAGCATGATGAGTGGATTTAGGTACGACGACTCTAAGTGAAATAAGTCACACAGAAAAGGACACTTCTCATAAGGTATCACTTATAGAGGGAATGTAAAAACCGTTACACTTGAACTGAATTACAAAACAGAACAGAGTCACACATGCAGAAAACACACTATGGCTGCTTAACGGGAAAGGTGAGGTGGGGTGATACATAAAACAAGGGTTTCAAATTAGCTCAGATACCGTTCCATAAACCCAATATGTAATAGACAAGACCTACTCCTTGCTCAGAGAACTGGACTCAACACGCCCTATTCACCGCACAAGAATATATCTGACTAGTAATAATCTTAAAAGCTATGTATTGATATCTCTCTGTTAGTGTGTCAAGTGGGTGTAAAGCGGCATAAACACAGCAGTGAAAAGCAGCTAAACCCCATTATAAAAATAAATTACTTTGAAAAACCCATGAAACAAAGACAGTGAAAGAGAGCGAAATTCTTACACAATGCGTTCAGGGGCTGTGATGCAACCTGGATTGACCATATCTAGACCCACAGCTGGATGAGACATAAGGGTGGACACTGTTGCGGCTGAGAGGTTAGGTGAGGTTGGGTGAGCAAACGCAGACCCTTTAAAGTAATACTGCGTGGTACCCATCGCATGGGTCCCAAATCTCCAGGTTCAAGGGCATCTTCCTACATCGAAAACATGCATGAGAAACCCAGAAGATGGTACACCGTGTGATGGGGAAAAGTTTCTAAAACGCACCTCATTTCTCATTTCCTTGTGCTCGGGTTCGCCATTCCAGCCACTTTACTAGCAATCTCCCTCCTTGGAGCATCATCACCTTTAACCTCCTGTTCCGTACAGGTTGCAATTTGTCCTGAGGATGAACGGGAAGACGTGAAACCAATGAGAGACTATATCTTGGTGTTGGGACAGGCACAGGTCACTCTATTTTCCCATCAGGAAGAAGAATTAACCACAGGCTCAGCCTGCCCCCCGGAACAAGAAAAGGGCCTGAAGCCATCCTGCGCTTTTGCGGCCATCTCCCAAAAACGCGAGTTGTTAAATGGAGGTTCAGGGCACTGCAATTCACAAACCTGCAGAGTTATAAATGATAACTCTCGTCCACAAATATATTGAGGGAAGGCAACGAAGAGGATTTGAAATCAAGGCAGAATTGCAGGAAACAGATTTCAGGAGGTAGATTCGAATCGCCTTTAAAGCACATGAAAAGCGGCAAAACGTTGACAATGATGCCCTTGGCCAAAAAGGGCGTATGCGTTTTTTCCTGAATATATTCAGGAAAAAACGCATACGCCCTTTTTGGCCAACCAAGCAACCTGGAAAGACAAATCAGCGCTACAAAGATGTCTCGCTTCCCATCGGTCAAAAGGGCCATGCTGAAAAAAGTGTCAAAACCAGAAATGCAGGACAGGCCATGGAGAAATGGGAGCCTTGCTAAACTGATGGGCGGGATGTAAATTGTCAACAGCCACTCTGGAGAAGCGTACGGTGAGTCCTGAAACGTCTAAAAAGCAAAGCTTAGAGAGCATAGGGCACTTCCACTCATGGGGGTATAAATTGGGAAAATTAAAAATCAGCAAGACACAAGCACCCCAAAGTTTAGGGCTGCTCTGTTGACAAGGACCTCCACTTCATTCCACCTTCAATATCCCAGGAAAGAGAAAAATGGATAAAGAAGTTGTGGTCCTTATGTACAATGGAATATCACTCAGCCATGAAATCAATGTCATAAGGCTAGTAGCAGCATGATGAGTGGATTTAGGTACGACGATTCTAAGTGAAATAAGTCACACAGAAAAGGACACTTCTCATAAGGTATCACTGATAGAGGGAATGTAAAAACCGTTACACTTGAACTGTATTACAAAACAGAACAGAGTCACACATGCAGAAAACACACTATGGCTGCTTAACGGGAAAGGTGAGGTGGGGTGATACATAAAACAAGGGTTTCAAATTAGCTCAGATACCGTTCCATAAACCCAATATGTAATAGACAAGACCTACTCCTTGCTCAGAGAACTGGACTCAACACGCCCTATTCACCGCACAAGAATATATCTGACTAGTAATAATCTTAAAACCTATGTATTGATATCTCTCTGTTAGTGTGTCAAGTGGGTGTAAAGCGGCATAAACACAGCAGTGAAAAGCAGCTAAACCCCATTATAAAAATAAATTACTTTGAAAAACCCATGAAACAAAGACAGTGAAAGAGAGCGAAATTCTTACACAATGCGTTCAGGGGCTGTGATGCAACCTGGATTGACCATATCTAGACCCACAGCTGGATGAGACATAAGGGTGGACACTGTTGCGGCTGAGAGGTTTGGTGAGGTTGGGTGAGCAAACGCAGCCCCTTTAAAGTAATACTGTGTGGTACTCATCGCATGGGTCCCAAATCTCCAGGTTCAAGGGCATCTTCCTACATCGAAAACATGCATGAGAAACCCAGAAGATGGTACACCGTGTGATGTGGAAAGGTTTCTAAAACGCACCTCATTTCTCATCTCCTTGTGCCCGGGTTCGCTATTCCAGCCGCTTTAATAGCAATCTCCCTACTTGGAGCATCAGCACCTTTAACCTCCTGTTCCGTACAGGTTGCAATTTGTCCTGAGGATGAACTGGAAGACGTGGAACCAATGAGAGACTAGCTCTTGGTGTTGGGACAGGCACAGGTCACTCTATTTTCCCATCAGGAAGAAGAATTAACCACAGGCTCAGCCTGCCCCCCGGAACAAGAAAAGGGCCTGAAGCCATCCTGCGCTTTTGCGGCCATCTCCCAAAAACGCGAGTTGTTAAATGGAGGTTCAGGGCACTGCAATTCACAAACCTGCAGAGTTATAAATGATAACTCTCGTCCACAGATATATTGAGGGAAGGCAACGAAGAGGATTTGAAATCAAGGCAGAATTGCAGGAAACAGATTTCAGGAGGTAGATTCGAATCGCCTTTAAAGCACATGAAAAGCGGCAAAACGTTGACAATGATGCCCTTGGCCAAAAAGGGCGTATGCGTTTTTTCCTGAATATATTCAGGAAAAAACGCATACGCCCTTTTTGGCCAACCAAGCAACCTGGAAAGGCAAATCAGCGCTACAAAGATGTCTCGCTTCCCATCGGTCAAAAGGGCCATGCTGAAAAAAGTGTCAAAACCAGAAATGCAGGACAGGCCATGGAGAAATGGGAGCCTTGCTAAACTGATGGGCGGGATGTAAATTGTCAACAGCCACTCTGGAGAAGCGTACGGTGAGTCCTGAAACGTCTAAAAAGCAAAGCTTAGAGAGCATAGGGCACTTCCACTCATGGGAGTATAAATTGGGAAAATTAAAAATCAGCAAGACACAAGCACCCCAAAGTTTAGGGCTGCTCTGTTGACAAGGACCTCCACTTCATTCCACCTTCAATATCCCAGGAAAGAGAAAAATGGATAAAGAAGTTGTGGTCCTTATGTACAATGGAATATCACTCAGCCATGAAATCAATGTCATAAGGCTAGTAGCAGCATGATGAGTGGATTTAGGTACGACGATTCTAAGTGAAATAAGTCACACAGAAAAGGACACTTCTCATAAGGTATCACTGATAGAGGGAATGTAAAAACCGTTACACTTGAACTGAATTACAAAACAGAACAGAGTCACACATGCAGAAAACACACTATGGCTGCTTAACGGGAAAGGTGAGGTGGGGTGATACATAAAACAAGGGTTTCAAATTAGCTCAGATACCGTTCCATAAACCCAATATGTAATAGACAAGACCTACTCCTTGCTCAGAGAACTGGACTCAACACGCCCTATTCACCGCACAAGAATATATCTGACTGGTAATAATCTTAAAACCTATGTATAGATATCTCTCTGTTAGTGTGTCAAGTGGGTGTAAAGCGGCATAAACACACAAGTGAAAAGCAGCTAAACCCCATTATAAAAATAAATTACTTTGAAAAACCCATGAAACAAAGACAGTGAAAGAGAGCGAAATTCTTACACAATGCGTTCAGGGGCTGTGATGCAACCTGGATTGACCATATCTAGACCCACAGCTGGATGAGACATAAGGGTGGACACTGTTGCGGCTGAGAGGTTTGGTGAGGTTGGGTGAGCAAACGCAGACCCTTTAAAGTAATACTGCGTGGTACCCATCGCATGGGTCCCAAATCTCCAGGTTCAAGGGCATCTTCCTACATCGAAAACATGCATGAGAAACCCAGAAGATGGTACACCGTGTGATGGGTAAAAGTTTCTAAAACGCACCTCATTTCTCATCTCCTTGTGCTCGGGTTCGCCATTCCAGCCACTTTACTAGCAATCTCCCTCCTTGGAGCATCATCACCTTTAACCTCCTGTTCCGTACAGGTTGCAATTTGTCCTGAGGATGAACGGGAAGACGTGAAACCAATGAGAGACTATATCTTGGTGTTGGGACAGGCACAGGTCACTCTATTTTCCCATCAGGAAGAAGAATTAACCACAGGCTCAGCCTGCCCCCCGGAACAAGAAAAGGGCCTGAAGCCATCCTGCGCTTTTGCGGCCATCTCCCAAAAACGCGAGTTGTTAAATGGAGGTTCAGGGCACTGCAATTCACAAACCTGCAGAGTTATAAATGATAACTCTCGTCCACAAATATATTGAGGGAAGGCAACGAAGAGGATTTGAAATCAAGGCAGAATTGCAGGAAACAGATTTCAGGAGGTAGATTCGAATCGCCTTTAAAGCACATGAAAAGCGGCAAAACGTTGACAATGATGCCCTTGGCCAAAAAGGGCGTATGCGTTTTTTCCTGAATATATTCAGGAAAAAACGCATACGCCCTTTTTGGCCAACCAAGCAACCTGGAAAGGCAAATCAGCGCTACAAAGATGTCTCGCTTCCCATCGGTGAAAAGGGCCATGCTGAAAAAAGTGTCAAAACCAGAAATGCAGGACAGGCCATGGAGAAATGGGAGCCTTGCTAAACTGATGGGCGGGATGTAAATTCTCAACAGCCACTCTGGAGAAGCATACGGTGAGTCCTGAAACGTCTAAAAAGCAAAGCTTAGAGAGCATAGGGCACTTCCACTCATGGGAGTATAAATTGGGAAAATTAAAAATCAGCAAGACACAAGCACCCCAAAGTTTAGGGCTGCTCTGTTGACAAGGACCTCCACTTCATTCCACCTTCAATATCCCAGGAAAGAGAAAAATGGATAAAGAAGTTGTGGTCCTTATGTACAATGGAATATCACTCAGCCATGAAATCAATGTCATAAGGCTAGTAGCAGCATGATGAGTGGATTTAGGTACGACGATTCTAAGTGAAATAAGTCACACAGAAAAGGACACTTCTCATAAGGTATCACTGATAGAGGGAATGTAAAAACCGTTACACTTGAACTGAATTACAAAACAGAACAGAGTCACACATGCAGAAAACACACTATGGCTGCTTCACGGGAAAGGTGAGGTGGGGTGATACATAAAACAAGGGTTTCAAATTAGCTCAGATACCGTTCCATAAACCCAATATGTAATAGACAAGACCTACTCCTTGCTCAGAGAACTGGACTCAACACGCCCTATTCACCGCACAAGAATATATCTGACTGGTAATAATCTTAAAACCTATGTATAGATATCTCTCTGTTAGTGTGTCAAGTGGGTGTAAAGCGGCATAAACACACAAGTGAAAAGCAGCTAAACCCCATTATAAAAATAAATTACTTTGAAAAACCCATGAAACAAAGACAGTGAAAGAGAGCGAAATTCTTACACAATGCGTTCAGGGGCTGTGATGCAACCTGGATTGACCATATCTAGACCCACAGCTGGATGAGACATAAGGGTGGACACTGTTGCGGCTGAGAGGTTTGGTGAGGTTGGGTGAGCAAACGCAGACCCTTTAAAGTAATACTGCGTGGTACCCATCGCATGGGTCCCAAATCTCCAGGTTCAAGGGCATCTTCCTACATCGAAAACATGCATGAGAAACCCAGAAGATGGTACACCGTGTGATGGGTAAAAGTTTCTAAAACGCACCTCATTTCTCATCTCCTTGTGCTCGGGTTCGCCATTCCAGCCACTTTACTAGCAATCTCCCTCCTTGGAGCATCATCACCTTTAACCTCCTGTTCCGTACAGGTTGCAATTTGTCCTGAGGATGAACGGGAAGACGTGAAACCAATGAGAGACTATATCTTGGTGTTGGGACAGGCACAGGTCACTCTATTTTCCCATCAGGAAGAAGAATTAACCACAGGCTCAGCCTGCCCCCCGGAACAAGAAAAGGGCCTGAAGCCATCCTGCGCTTTTGCGGCCATCTCCCAAAAACGCGAGTTGTTAAATGGAGGTTCAGGGCACTGCAATTCACAAACCTGCAGAGTTATAAATGATAACTCTCGTCCACAAATATATTGAGGGAAGGCAACGAAGAGGATTTGAAATCAAGGCAGAATTGCAGGAAACAGATTTCAGGAGGTAGATTCGAATCGCCTTTAAAGCACATGAAAAGCGGCAAAACGTTGACAATGATGCCCTTGGCCAAAAAGGGCGTATGCGTTTTTTCCTGAATATATTCAGGAAAAAACGCATACGCCCTTTTTGGCCAACCAAGCAACCTGGAAAGGCAAATCAGCGCTACAAAGATGTCTCGCTTCCCATCGGTGAAAAGGGCCATGCTGAAAAAAGTGTCAAAACCAGAAATGCAGGACAGGCCATGGAGAAATGGGAGCCTTGCTAAACTGATGGGCGGGATGTAAATTCTCAACAGCCACTCTGGAGAAGCATACGGTGAGTCCTGAAACGTCTAAAAAGCAAAGCTTAGAGAGCATAGGGCACTTCCACTCATGGGAGTATAAATTGGGAAAATTAAAAATCAGCAAGACACAAGCACCCCAAAGTTTAGGGCTGCTCTGTTGACAAGGACCTCCACTTCATTCCACCTTCAATATCCCAGGAAAGAGAAAAATGGATAAAGAAGTTGTGGTCCTTATGTACAATGGAATATCACTCAGCCATGAAATCAATGTCATAAGGCTAGTAGCAGCATGATGAGTGGATTTAGGTACGACGATTCTAAGTGAAATAAGTCACACAGAAAAGGACACTTCTCATAAGGTATCACTGATAGAGGGAATGTAAAAACCGTTACACTTGAACTGAATTACAAAACAGAACAGAGTCACACATGCAGAAAACACACTATGGCTGCTTCACGGGAAAGGTGAGGTGGGGTGATACATAAAACAAGGGTTTCAAATTAGCTCAGATACCGTTCCATAAACCCAATATGTAATAGACAAGACCTACTCCTTGCTCAGAGAACTGGACTCAACACGCCCTATTCACCGCACAAGAATATATCTGACTGGTAATAATCTTAAAACCTATGTATAGATATCTCTCTGTTAGTGTGTCAAGTGGGTGTAAAGCGGCATAAACACAGAAGTGAAAAGCAGCTAAACCCCATTATAAAAATAAATTACTTTGAAAAACCCATGAAACAAAGACAGTGAAAGAGAGCGAAATTCTTACACAATTCGTTCAGGGGCTGTGATGCAACCTGGATTGACCATATCTAGACCCACAGCTGGATGAGACATAAGGGTGGACACTCTTGGGGCTGAGAGGTTTGGTGAGGTTGGGTGAGCAAACGCAGACCCTTTACAGTAATACTGCATGGTACCCATCGCATGGGTCACAAATCTCCAGGTTCAAGGGCATCTTCCTACATCGAAAACATGCATGAGAAACCCAGAAGATGGTACACCGTGTGATGTGGAAAAGTTTCTAAAACGCACCTCATTTCTCATCTCCTTGTGGCCGGGTTCGCTATTCCAGCCGCTTTACTAGCAATCTCCCTACTTGGAGCATCAGCACCTTTAACCTCCTGTTCCGTACAGGTTGCAATTTGTCCTGAGGATGAACTGGAAGACGTGGAACCAATGAGAGACTAGCTCTTGGTGTTGGGACAGGCACAGGTCACTCTATTTTCCCATCAGGAAGAAGAATTAACCACAGGCTCAGCCTGCCCCCCGGAACAAGAAAAGGGCCTGAAGCCATCCTGCGCTTTTGCGGCCATCTCCCAAAAACGCGAGTTGTTAAATGGAGGTTCAGGGCACTGCAATTCACAAACCTGCAGAGTTATAAATGATAACTCTCGTCCACAAATATATTGAGGGAAGGCAACGAAGAGGATTTGAAATCAAGGCAGAATTGCAGGAAACAGATTTCAGGAGGTAGATTCGAATCGCCTTTAAAGCACATGAAAAGCGGCAAAACGTTGACAATGATGCCCTTGGCCAAAAAGGGCGTATGCGTTTTTTCCTGAATATATTCAGGAAAAAACGCATACGCCCTTTTTGGCCAACCAAGCAACCTGGAAAGGCAAATCAGCGCTACAAAGATGTCTCGCTTCCCATCGGTCAAAAGGGCCATGCTGAAAAAAGTGTCAAAACCAGAAATGCAGGACAGGCCATGGAGAAATGGGAGCCTTGCTAAACTGATGGGCGGGATGTAAATTGTCAACAGCCACTCTGGAGAAGCGTACGGTGAGTCCTGAAACGTCTAAAAAGCAAAGCTTAGAGAGCATAGGGCACTTCCACTCATGGGAGTATAAATTGGGAAAATTAAAAATCAGCAAGACACAAGCACCCCAAAGATTAGGGCTGCTCTGTTGACAAGGACCTCCACTTCATTCCACCTTCAATATCCCAGGAAAGAGAAAAATGGATAAAGAAGTTGTGGTCCTTATGTACAATGGAATATCACTCAGCCATGAAATCAATGTCATAAGGCTAGTAGCAGCATGATGAGTGGATTTAGGTACGACGATTCTAAGTGAAATAAGTCACACAGAAAAGGACACTTCTCATAAGGTATCACTGATAGAGGGAATGTAAAAACCGTTACACTTGAACTGAATTACAAAACAGAACAGAGTCACACATGCAGAAAACACACTATGGCTGCTTCACGGGAAAGGTGAGGTGGGGTGATACATAAAACAAGGGTTTCAAATTAGCTCAGATACCGTTCCATAAACCCAATATGTAATAGACAAGACCTACTCCTTGCTCAGAGAACTGGACTCAACACGCCCTATTCACCGCACAAGAATATATCTGACTGGTAATAATCTTAAAACCTATGTATAGATATCTCTCTGTTAGTGTGTCAAGTGGGTGTAAAGCGGCATAAACACAGAAGTGAAAAGCAGCTAAACCCCATTATAAAAATAAATTACTTTGAATAACCCATGAAACAAAGACAGTGAAAGAGAGCGAAATTCTTACACAATTCGTTCAGGGGCTGTGATGCAACCTGGATTGACCATATCTAGACCCACAGCTGGATGAGACATAAGGGTGGACACTCTTGGGGCTGAGAGGTTTGGTGAGGTTGGGTGAGCAAACGCAGACCCTTTACAGTAATACTGCATGGTACCCATCGCATGGGTCACAAATCTCCAGGTTCAAGGGCATCTTCCTACATCGAAAACATGCATGAGAAACCCAGAAGATGGTACACCGTGTGATGTGGAAAAGTTTCTAAAACGCACCTCATTTCTCATCTCCTTGTGGCCGGGTTCGCTATTCCAGCCGCTTTACTAGCAATCTCCCTACTTGGAGCATCAGCACCTTTAACCTCCTGTTCCGTACAGGTTGCAATTTGTCCTGAGGATGAACTGGAAGACGTGGAACCAATGAGAGACTAGCTCTTGGTGTTGGGACAGGCACAGGTCACTCTATTTTCCCATCAGGAAGAAGAATTAACCACAGGCTCAGCCTGCCCCCGGAACCAGAACAGGGCCTGAAGGCATCCTGCGCTTTTGCGGCCAGCTCCCTAAAAAGCGAGTTGTAAAATGGAGGTTCAGGGCACTGCAATTCACAAACCTGCAGAGTTATAAATGATAACTCTCGTCCACAAATATATTGAGGGAAGGCAAAGAAGAGGATTTGAAATCAAGGCAGAATTGCAGGAAACAGATTTCAGGAGGTAGATTCGAATCGCCTTTAAAGCACATGAAAAGCGGCAAAACGTTGACAATGATGCCCTTGGCCAAAAAGGGCGTATGCGTTTTTTCCTGAATATATTCAGGAAAAAACGCATACGCCCTTTTTGGCCAACCAAGCAACCTGGAAAGGCAAATCAGCGCTACAAAGATGTCTCGCTTCCCATCGGTCAAAAGGGCCATGCTGAAAAAAGTCTCAAAACCAGAAATGCAGGACAGGCCATGGAGAAATGGGAGCCTTGCTACACTGATGGGCGGGATGTAAATTGTCAACAGCCACTCTGGAGAAGTGTACGGTGAGTCCTGAAACGTCTAAAAAGCAAAGCTTAGAGAGCATAGGGCACTTCCACTCATGGGGGTATAAATTGGGAAAATTAAAAATCAGCAAGACACAAGCACCCCAAAGTTTAGGGCTGCTCTGTTGACAAGGACCTCCACTTCATTCCACCTTCAATATCCCAGGAAAGAGAAAAATGGATAAAGAAGTTGTGGTCCTTATGTACAATGGAATATCACTCAGCCATGAAATCAATGTCATAAGGCTAGTAGCAGCATGATGAGTGGATTTAGGTACGACGATTCTAAGTGAAATAAGTCACACAGAAAAGGACACTTCTCATAAGGTATCACTGATAGAGGGAATGTAAAAACCGTTACACTTGAACTGAATTACAAAACAGAACAGAGTCACACATGCAGAAAACACACTATGGCTGCTTAACGGGAAAGGTGAGGTGGGGTGATACATAAAACAAGGGTTTCAAATTAGCTCAGATACCGTTCCATAAACCCAATATGTAATAGACAAGACCTACTCCTTGCTCAGAGAACTGGACTCAACACGCCCTATTCACCGCACAAGAATATATCTGACTAGTAATAATCTTAAAACCTATGTATTGATATCTCTCTGTTAGTGTGTCAAGTGGGTGTAAAGCGGCATAAACACAGCAGTGAAAAGCAGCTAAACCCCATTATAAAAATAAATTACTTTGAAAAACCCATGAAACAAAGACAGTGAAAGAGATAGAAATTCTTACACAATGCGTTCACGGGCTGTGATGCAACCTGGATTGACCATATCTAGACCCACAGCTGGATGAGACATAAGGGTGGACACTCTTGGGGCTGAGAGGTTTGGTGAGGTTGGGTGAGCAAACGCAGACCCTTTCAAGTAATACTGCGTGGTACCCATCGCATGGGTCCCAAATCTCCAGGTTCAAGGGCATCTTCCTACATCGAAAACATGCATGAGAAACCCAGAAGATGGTACACCGTGTGATGTGGAAAGGTTTCTAAAACGCACCTCATTTCTCATCTCCTTGTGCTCGGGTTCGCCATTCCAGCCACTTTACTAGCAATCTCCCTCCTTGGAGCATCATCACCTTTAACCTCCTGTTCCGTACAGGTTGCAATTTGTCCTGAGGATGAACGGGAAGACGTGAAACCAATGAGAGACTATATCTTGGTGTTGGGACAGGCACAGGTCACTCTATTTTCCCATCAGGAAGAAGAATTAACCACAGGCTCAGCCTGCCCCCCGGAACAAGAACAGGGCCTGAAGCCATCCTGCGCTTTTGCGGCCATCTCCCAAAAACGCGAGTTGTAAAATGGAGGTTCAGGGCACTGCAATTCACAAACCTGCAGAGTTATAAATGATAACTCTCGTCCACAAATATATTGAGGGAAGGCAACGAAGAGGATTTGAAATCAAGGCAGAATTGCAGGAAACAGATTTCAGGAGGTAGATTCGAATCGCCTTTAAAGCACATGAAAAGCGGCAAAACGTTGACAATGATGCCCTTGGCCAAAAAGGGCGTATGCGTTTTTTCCTGAATATATTCAGGAAAAAACGCATACGCCCTTTTTGGCCAACCAAGCAACCTGGAAAGGCAAATCAGCGCTACAAAGATGTCTCGCTTCCCATCGGTCAAAAGGGCCATGCTGAAAAAAGTGTCAAAACCAGAAATGCAGGACAGGCCATGGAGAAATGGGAGCCTTGCTAAACTGATGGGCGGGATGTAAATTCTCAACAGCCACTCTGGAGAAGCATACGGTGAGTCCTGAAACGTCTAAAAAGCAAAGCTTAGAGAGCATAGGGCACTTCCACTCATGGGGGTATAAATTGGGAAAATTAAAAATCAGCAAGACACAAGCACCCCAAAGTTTAGGGCTGCTCTGTTGACAAGGACCTCCACTTCATTCCACCTTCAATATCCCAGGAAAGAGAAAAATGGATAAAGAAGTTGTGGTCCTTATGTACAATGGAATATCACTCAGCCATGAAATCAATGTCATAAGGCTAGTAGCAGCATGATGAGTGGATTTAGGTACGACGATTCTAAGTGAAATAAGTCACACAGAAAAGGACACTTCTCATAAGGTATCACTGATAGAGGGAATGTAAAAACCGTTACACTTGAACTGAATTACAAAACAGAACAGAGTCACACATGCAGAAAACACACTATGGCTGCTTAACGGGAAAGGTGAGGTGGGGTGATACATAAAACAAGGGTTTCAAATTAGCTCAGATACCGTTCCATAAACCCAATATGTAATAGACAAGACCTACTCCTTGCTCAGAGAACTGGACTCAACACGCCCTATTCACCGCACAAGAATATATCTGACTGGTAATAATCTTAAAACCTATGTATAGATATCTCTCTGTTAGTGTGTCAAGTGGGTGTAAAGCGGCATAAACACAGAAGTGAAAAGCAGCTAAACCCCATTATAAAAATAAATTACTTTGAATAACCCATGAAACAAAGACAGTGAAAGAGAGCGAAATTCTTACACAATTCGTTCAGGGGCTGTGATGCAACCTGGATTGACCATATCTAGACCCACAGCTGGATGAGACATAAGGGTGGACACTCTTGGGGCTGAGAGGTTTGGTGAGGTTGGGTGAGCAAACGCAGACCCTTTACAGTAATACTGCATGGTACCCATCGCATGGGTCACAAATCTCCAGGTTCAAGGGCATCTTCCTACATCGAAAACATGCATGAGAAACCCAGAAGATGGTACACCGTGTGATGTGGAAAAG
This sequence comes from Balaenoptera borealis, assembly GCF_965194805.1. Lineage (NCBI taxonomy): Eukaryota > Metazoa > Chordata > Mammalia > Artiodactyla > Balaenopteridae > Balaenoptera > Balaenoptera borealis. Next base: position 1,064,805 of record NW_028123942.1, on the reverse strand, counting down.
TTTCTAAAACGCACCTCATTTCTCATCTCCTTGTGGCCAGGTTCGCTATTCCAGCCGCTTTACTAGCAATCTCCCTACTTGGAGCATCAGCACCTTTAACCTCCTGTTCCGTACAGGTTGCAATTTGTCCTGAGGATGAACTGGAAGACGTGGAACCAATGAGAGACTAGCTCTTGGTGTTGGGACAGGCACAGGTCACTCTATTTTCCCATCAGGAAGAAGAATTAACCACAGGCTCAGCCTGCCCCCGGAACCAGAACAGGGCCTGAAGGCATCCTGCACTTTTGCGGCCAGCTCCCTAAAAAGCGAGTTGTAAAATGGAGGTTCAGGGCACTGCAATTCACAAACCTGCAGAGTTATAAATGATAACTCTCGTCCACAAATATATTGAGGGAAGGCAAAGAAGAAGATTTGAAATCAAGGCAGAATTGCAGGAAACAGATTTCAGGAGGTAGATTCGAATCGCCTTTAAAGCACATGAAAAGCGGCAAAACGTTGACAATGATGCCCTTGGCCAAAAAGGGCGTATGCGTTTTTTCCTGAATATATTCAGGAAAAAACGCATACGCCCTTTTTGGCCAACCAAGCAACCTGGAAAGGCAAATCAGCGCTACAAAGATGTCTCGCTTCCCATCGGTCAAAAGGGCCATGCTGAAAAAAGTCTCAAAACCAAAAATGCAGGACAGGCCATGGAGAAATGGGAGCCTTGCTACACTGATGGGCGGGATGTAAATTGTCAACAGCCACTCTGGAGAAGTGTACGGTGAGTCCTGAAACGTCTAAAAAGCAAAGCTTAGAGAGCATAGGGCACTTCCACTCATGGGGGTATAAATTGGGAAAATTAAAAATCAGCAAGACACAAGCACCCCAAAGTTTAGGGCTGCTCTGTTGACAAGGACCTCCACTTCATTCCACCTTCAATATCGCAGGAAAGATAAAAATGGATAAAGAAGTTGTGGTCCTTATGTACAATGGAATATCACTCAGCCATGAAATCAATGTCATAAGGCTAGTAGCAGCATGATGAGTGGATTTAGGTACGACGATTCTAAGTGAAATAAGTCACACAGAAAAGGACACTTCTCATAAGGTATCACTTATAGAGGGAATGTAAAAACCGTTACACTTGAACTGAATTACAAAACAGAACAGAGTCACACATGCAGAAAACACACTATGGCTGCTTAACGGGAAAGGTGAGGTGGGGTGGTACATAAAACAAGGTTTTCAAATTAGCTCAGATACCATTCCATAAACCCAATATGTAATAGACAAGACCTACTCCTTGCTCAGAGAACTGGACTCAACACGCCCTATTCACCGCACAAGAATATATCTGACTAGTAATAATCTTAAAACCTATGTATTGATATCTCTCTGTTAGTGTGTCAAGTGGGTGTAAAGCGGCATAAACACAGCAGTGAAAAGCAGCTAAACCCCATTATAAAAATAAATTACTTTGAAAAACCCATGAAACAAAGACAGTGAAAGAGAGCGAAATTCTTACACAATGCGTTCAGGGGCTGTGATGTAACCTGGATTGACCATATCTAGACCCACAGCTGGATGAGACATAAGGGTGGACACTGTTGCGGCTGAGAGGGTAGGTGAGGTTGGGTGAGCAAACGCAGACCCTTTAAAGTAATACTGCGTGGTACCCATCGCATGGGTCCCAAATCTCCAGGTTCAAGGGCACCTTCCTACATCGAAAACATGCATGAGATACCCAGAAGATGGTACACCGTGTGATGGGGAAAGGTTTCTAAAACGCACCTCATTTCTCATCTCCTTGTGCTCGGGTTCGCCATTCCAGCCACTTTACTAGCAATCTCCCTCCTTGGAGCATCATCACCTTTAACCTCCTGTTCCGTACAGGTTGCAATTTGTCCTGAGGATGAACGGGAAGACGTGGAACCAATGAGAGACTAGCTCTTGGTGTTGGGACAGGCACAGGTCACTCTATTTTCCTATCAGGAAGAAGAATTAACCACAGGCTCAGCCTGCCACCCGGAACCAGAACAGGGCCTGAAGCCATCCTGCGCTATTGCGGCCAGCTCCTTAAAAAGCGAGTCGTAAAATGGAGGTTCAGGGCACTGCAATTCAGAAAACTGCAGACTTATAAATGATAACTCTCGTCCACAAATATATTGAGGGAAGGCAAAGAAGAGGATTTGAAATCAAGGCAGAATTGCAGGAAACAGATTTCAGGAGGTAGATTCGAATCGCCTTTAAAGCACATGAAAAGCGGCAAAACGTTGACAATGATGCCCTTGGCCAAAAAGGGCGTATGCGTTTTTTCCTGAATATATTCAGGAAAAAACGCATACGCCCTTTTTGGCCAAGCAAGCAACCTGGAAAGGCAAATCAGTGCTACAAAGAAGTCTCGCTTCCCATCGGTCAAAAGGGCCATGCTGAAAAAACTGTCAAAACCAGAAATGCAGGACATGCCATGGAGAAATGGGAGCCTTGCTACACTGATGGGCGGGATGTAAATTGCCAACAGCCACTCTGGAGAAGCGTACGGTGTGTCCTGAAACATCTAAAAAACACAGCTTAGAGAGCATAGGGCACTTCCACTCATGGGGGTATAAATTGGGAAAATGAAAAATCAGCAAGACACAAGCACCCCAAAGTTTAGGGCTGCTCTGTTGACAAGGACCTCCACTTCATTCCACCTTCAATATCCCAGGAAAGAGAAAAATGGATAAAGAAGTTGTGGTCCTTATGTACAATGGAATATCACTCAGCCATGAAATCAATGTCATAAGGCTAGTAGCAGCATGATGAGTGGATTTAGGTACGACGATTCTAAGTGAAATAAGTCACACAGAAAAGGACACTTCTCATAAGGTATCACTTATAAAGGGAATGTAAAAACCGTTACACTTGAACTGAATTACAAAACAGAACAGAGTCACACATGCAGAAAACACACTATGGCTGCTTAACGGGAAAGGTGAGGTGGGGTGATACATAAAACAAGGGTTTCAAATTAGCTCAGATACCGTTCCATAAACCCAATATGTAATAGACAAGACCTACTCCTTGCTCAGAGAACTGGACTCAACACGCCCTATTCACCGCACAAGAATATATCTGACTAGTAATAATCTTAAAACCTATGTATTGATATCTCTCTGTTAGTGTGTCAAGTGGGTGTAAAGCGGCATAAACACAGCAGTGAAAAGCAGCTAAAACCCATTATAAAAATAAATTACTTTGATAAACCCATGAAACAAAGACAGTGAAAGAGATAGAAATTCTTACACAATGCGTTCACGGGCTGTGATGCAACCTGGATTGACCATATCTAGACCCACAGCTGGATGAGACATAAGGGTGGACACTCTTGGGGCTGAGAGTTTTGGTGAGGTTGGGTGAGCAAACGCAGACCCTTTCAACTAATACTGCGTGGTACCCATCGCATGGGTCCCAAATCTCCAGGTTCAAGGGCATCTTCCTACATCGAAAACATGCATGAGAAACCCAGAAGATGGTACACCGTGTGATGGGGAAAGGTTTCTAAAACGCACCTCATTTCTCATCTCCTTGTGCTCGGGTTCGCCATTCCAGCCACTTTACTAGCAATCTCCCTCCTTGGAGCATCATCACCTTTAACCTCCTGTTCCGTACAGGTTGCAATTTGTCCTGAGGATGAACGGGAAGACGTGAAACCAATGAGAGACTATATCTTGGTGTTGGGACAGGCACAGGTCACTCTATTTTCCCATCAGGAAGAAGAATTAACCACAGGCTCAGCCTGCCCCCCGGAACAAGAACAGGGCCTGAAGCCATCCTGCGCTTTTGCGGCCATCTCCCAAAAACGCGAGTTGTAAAATGGAGGTTCAGGGCACTGCAATTCACAAACCTGCAGAGTTATAAATGATAACTCTCGTCCACAAATATATTGAGGGAAGGCAACGAAGAGGATTTGAAATCAAGGCAGAATTGCAGGAAACAGATTTCAGGAGGTAGATTCGAATCGCCTTTAAAGCACATGAAAAGCGGCAAAACGTTGACAATGATGCCCTTGGCCAAAAAGGGCGTATGCGTTTTTTCCTGAATATATTCAGGAAAAAACGCATACGCCCTTTTTGGCCAACCAAGCAACCTGGAAAGGCAAATCAGCGCTACAAAGATGTCTCGCTTCCCATCGGTCAAAAGGGCCATGCTGAAAAAAGTGTCAAAACCAGAAATGCAGGACAGGCCATGGAGAAATGGGAGCCTTGCTACACTGATGGGCGGGATGTAAATTGTCAACAGCCACTCTGGAGAAGCGTACGGTGAGTCCTGAAACGTCTAAAAAGCAAAGCTTAGAGAGCATAGGGCACTTCCACTCATGGGGGTATAAATTGGGAAAATTAAAAATCAGCAAGACACAAGCACCCCAAAGTTTAGGGCTGCTCTGTTGACAAGGACCTCCACTTCATTCCACCTTCAATATCCCAGGAAAGAGAAAAATGGATAAAGAAGTTGTGGTCCTTATGTACAATGGAATATCACTCAGCCATGAAATCAATGTCATAAGGCTAGTAGCAGCATGATGAGTGGATTTAGGTACGACGATTCTAAGTGAAATAAGTCACACAGAAAAGGACACTTCTCATAAGGTATCACTGATAGAGGGAGTGTAAAAACCGTTACACTTGAACTGAATTACAAAACAGAACAGAGTCACACATGCAGAAAACACACTATGGCTGCTTAACGGGAAAGGTGAGGTGGGGTGATACATAAAACAAGGGTTTCAAATTAGCTCAGATACCGTTCCATAAACCCAATATGTAATAGACAAGACCTACTCCTTGCTCAGAGAACTGGACTCAACACGCCCTATTCACCGCACAAGAATATATCTGACTAGTAATAATCTTAAAAGCTATGTATTGATATCTCTCTGTTAGTGTGTCAAGTGGGTGTAAAGCGGCATAAACACAGCAGTGAAAAGCAGCTAAACCCCATTATAAAAATAAATTACTTTGAAAAACCCATGAAACAAAGACAGTGAAAGAGAGAGAAATTCTTACACAATGCGTTCAGGGGCTGTGATGCAACCTGGATTGACCATATCTAGACCCACAGCTGGATGAGACCTAAGGGTGGACACTGTTGCGGCTGAGAGGTTTGGTGAGGTTGGGTGAGCAAACGCAGACCCTTTAAAGTAATACTGCGTGGTACCCATCGCATGGGTCCCAAATCTCCAGGTTCAAGGGCATCTTCCTACATCGAAAACATGCATGAGAAACCCAGAAGATGGTACACCGTGTGATGTGGAAAGGTTTCTAAAACGCACCTCATTTCTCATCTCCTTGTGGCCGGGTTCGCTATTCCAGCCGCTTTACTAGCAATCTCCCTACTTGGAGCATCAGCACCTTTAACCTCCTGTTCCGTACAGGTTGCAATTTGTCCTGAGGATGAACTGGAAGACGTGGAACCAATGAGAGACTAGCTCTTGGTGTTGGGACAGGCACAGGTCACTCTATTTTCCCATCAGGAAGAAGAATTAACCACAGGCTCAGCCTGCCCCCGGAACCAGAACAGGGCCTGAAGCCATCCTGCGCTTTTGCGGCCAGCTCCCTAAAAAGCGAGTTGTAAAATGGAGGTTCAGGGCACTGCAATTCACAAACCTGCAGAGTTATAAATGATAACTCTCGTCCACAAATATATTGAGGGAAGGCAAAGAAGAGGATTTGAAATCAAGGCAGAATTGCAGGAAACAGATTTCAGGAGGTAGATTCGAATCGCCTTTAAAGCACATGAAAAGCGGCAAAACGTTGACAATGATGCCCTTGGCCAAAAAGGGCATATGCGTTTTTTCCTGAATATATTCAGGAAAAAACGCATACGCCCTTTTTGGCCAACCAAGCAACCTGGAAAGGCAAATCAGCGCTACAAAGATGTCTCGCTTCCCATCGGTCAAAAGGGCCATGCTGAAAAAAGTCTCAAAACCAAAAATGCAGGACAGGCCATGGAGAAATGGGAGCCTTGCTACACTGATGGGCGGGATGTAAATTGTCAACAGCCACTCTGGAGAAGTGTACGGTGAGTCCTGAAACGTCTAAAAAGCAAAGCTTAGAGAGCATAGGGCACTTCCACTCATGGGGGTATAAATTGGGAAAATGAAAAATCAGCAAGACACAAGCACCCCAAAGTTTAGGGCTGCTCTGTTGACAAGGACCTCCACTTCATTCCACCTTCAATATCCCAGGAAAGAGAAAAATGGATAAAGAAGTTGTGGTCCTTATGTACAATGGAATATCACTCAGCCGTGAAATCAATGTCATAAGGCTGGTAGCAGCATGATGAGTGGATTTAGGTACGACGACTCTAAGTGAAATAAGTCACACAGAAAAGGACACTTCTCATAAGGTATCACTGATAGAGGGAATGTAAAAACCGTTACACTTGAACTGAATTACAAAACAGAACAGAGTCACACATGCAGAAAACACACTATGGCTGCTTAACGGGAAAGGTGAGGTGGGGTGATACATAAAACAAGGGTTTCAAATTAGCTCAGATACCGTTCCATAAACCCAATATGTAATAGACAAGACCTACTCCTTGCTCAGAGAACTGGACTCAACACGCCCTATTCACCGCACAAGAATATATCTGACTAGTAATAATCTTAAAAGCTATGTATTGATATCTCTCTGTTAGTGTGTCAAGTGGGTGTAAAGCGGCATAAACACAGCAGTGAAAAGCAGCTAAACCCCATTATAAAAATAAATTACTTTGAAAAACCCATGAAACAAAGACAGTGAAAGAGAGCGAAATTCTTACACAATGCGTTCAGGGGCTGTGATGCAACCTGGATTGACCATATCTAGACCCACAGCTGGATGAGACATAAGGGTGGACACTGTTGCGGCTGAGAGGTTTGGTGAGGTTGGGTGAGCAAACGCAGACCCTTTAAAGTAATACTGCGTGGTACCCATCGCATGGGTCCCAAATCTCCAGGTTCAAGGGCATCTTCCTACATCGAAAACATGCATGAGAAACCCAGAAGATGGTACACCGTGTGATGGGGAAAAGTTTCTAAAACGCACCTCATTTCTCATCTCCTTGTGCTCGGGTTCGCCATTCCAGCCACTTTACTAGCAATCTCCCTCCTTGGAGCATCATCACCTTTAACCTCCTGTTCCGTACAGGTTGCAATTTGTCCTGAGGATGAACGGGAAGACGTGAAACCAATGAGAGACTATATCTTGGTGTTGGGACAGGCACAGGTCACTCTATTTTCCCATCAGGAAGAAGAATTAACCACAGGCTCAGCCTGCCCCCCGGAACAAGAACAGGGCCTGAAGCCATCCTGCGCTTTTGCGGCCATCTCCCAAAAACGCGAGTTGTAAAATGGAGGTTCAGGGCACTGCAATTCACAAACCTGCAGAGTTATAAATGATAACTCTCGTCCACAAATATATTGAGGGAAGGCAACGAAGAGGATTTGAAATCAAGGCAGAATTGCAGGAAACAGATTTCAGGAGGTAGATTCGAATCGCCTTTAAAGCACATGAAAAGCGGCAAAACGTTGACAATGATGCCCTTGGCCAAAAAGGGCGTATGCGTTTTTTCCTGAATATATTCAGGAAAAAACGCATACGCCCTTTTTGGCCAACCAAGCAACCTGGAAAGGCAAATCAGCGCTACAAAGATGTCTCGCTTCCCATCGGTCAAAAGGGCCATGCTGAAAAAAGTGTCAAAACCAGAAATGCAGGACAGGCCATGGAGAAATGGGAGCCTTGCTAAACTGATGGGCGGGATGTAAATTGTCAACAGCCACTCTGGAGAAGCATACGGTGAGTCCTGAAACGTCTAAAAAGCAAAGCTTAGAGAGCATAGGGCACTTCCACTCATGGGGGTATAAATTGGGAAAATGAAAAATCAGCAAGACACAAGCACCCCAAAGTTTAGGGCTGCTCTGTTGACAAGGACCTCCACTTCATTCCACCTTCAATATCCCAGGAAAGAGAAAAATGGATAAAGAAGTTGTGGTCCTTATGTACAATGGAATATCACTCAGCCATGAAATCAATGTCATAAGGCTAGTAGCAGCATGATGAGTGGATTTAGGTACGACGATTCTAAGTGAAATAAGTCACACAGCAAAGGACACTTCTCATAAGGTATCACTGATAGAGGGAATGTAAAAACCGTTACACTTGAACTGAATTACAAAACAGAACAGAGTCACACATGCAGAAAACACACTATGGCTGCTTAACGGGAAAGGTGAGGTGGGGTGATACATAAAACAAGGGTTTCAAATTAGCTCAGATACCGTTCCATAAACCCAATATGTAATAGACAAGACCTACTCCTTGCTCAGAGAACTGGACTCAACACGCCCTATTCACCGCACAAGAATATATCTGACTAGTAATAATCTTAAAACCTATGTATTGATATCTCTCTGTTAGTGTGTCAAGTGGGTGTAAAGCGGCATAAACACAGCAGTGAAAAGCAGCTAAACCCCATTATAAAAATAAATTACTTTGAAAAACCCATGAAACAAAGACAGTGAAAGAGAGCGAAATTCTTACACAATGCGTTCAGGGGCTGTGATGTAACCTGGATTGACCATATCTAGACCCACAGCTGGATGAGACATAAGGGTGGACACTGTTGCGGCTGAGAGGTTTGGTGAGGTTGGGTGAGCAAACGCAGACCCTTTAAAGTAATACTGCGTGGTACCCATTGCATGGGTCCCAAATCTCCAGGTTCAAGGGCACCTTCCTACATCGAAAACATGCATGAGATACCCAGAAGATGGTACACCGTGTGATGGGGAAAGGTTTCTAAAACGCACCTCATTTCTCATCTCCTTGTGCTCGGGTTGGCCATTCCAACCACTTTACTAGCAATCTCCCTCCTTGGAGCATCATCACCTTTAACCTCCTGTTCCGTACAGGTTGCAATTTGTCCTGAGGATGAACGGGAAGACGTGGAACCAATGAGAGACTAGCTCTTGGTGTTGGGACAGGCACAGGTCACTCTATTTTCCTATCAGGAAGAAGAATTAACCACAGGCTCAGCCTGCCACCCGGAACCAGAACAGGGCCTGAAGCCATCCTGCGCTATTGCGGCCAGCTCCCTAAAAAGCGAGTCGTAAAATGGAGGTTCAGGGCACTGCAATTCAGAAAACTGCAGACTTATAAATGATAACTCTCGTCCACAAATATATTGAGGGAAGGCAAAGAAGAGGATTTGAAATCAAGGCAGAATTGCAGGAAACAGATTTCAGGAGGTAGATTCGAATCGCCTTTAAAGCACATGAAAAGCGGCAAAACGTTGACAATGATGCCCTTGGCCAAAAAGGGCGTATGCGTTTTTTCCTGAATATATTCAGGAAAAAACGCATACGCCCTTTTTGGCCAAGCAAGCAACCTGGAAAGGCAAATCAGTGCTACAAAGAAGTCTCGCTTCCCATCGGTCAAAAGGGCCATGCTGAAAAAACTGTCAAAACCAGAAATGCAGGACATGCCATGGAGAAATGGGAGCCTTGCTACACTGATGGGCGGGATGTAAATTGCCAACAGCCACTCTGGAGAAGCGTACGGTGAGTCCTGAAACGTCTAAAAAGCAAAGCTTAGAGAGCATAGGGCACTTCCACTCATGGGGGTATAAATTGGGAAAATTAAAAATCAGCAAGACACAAGCACCCCAAAGTTTAGGGCTGCTCTGTTGACAAGGACCTCCACTTCATTCCACCTTCAATATCCCAGGAAAGAGAAAAATGGATAAAGAAGTTGTGGTCCTTATGTACAATGGAATATCACTCAGCCGTGAAATCAATGTCATAAGGCTAGTAGCAGCATGATGAGTGGATTTAGGTACGACGATTCTAAGTGAAATAAGTCACACAGAAAAGGACACTTCTCATAAGGTATCACTTATAGAGGGAATGTAAAAACCGTTACACTTGAACTGAATTACAAAACAGAACAGAGTCACACATGCAGAAAACACACTATGGCTGCTTCACGGGAAAGGTGAGGTGGGGTGATACATAAAACAAGGGTTTCAAATTAGCTCAGATACCGTTCCATAAACCCAATATGTAATAGACAAGACCTACTCCTTGCTCAGAGAACTGGACTCAACACGCCCTATTCACCGCACAAGAATATATCTGACTAGTAATAATCTTAAAAGCTATGTATTGATATCTCTCTGTTAGTGTGTCAAGTGGGTGTAAAGCGGCATAAACACAGCAGTGAAAAGCAGCTAAACACCATTATAAAAATAAATTACTTTGAAAAACCCATGAAACAAAGACAGTGAAAGAGAGCGAAATTCTTACACAATGCGTTCAGGGGCTGTGATGCAACCTGGATTGACCATATCTAGACCCACAGCTGGATGAGACCTAAGGGTGGACACTGTTGCGGCTGAGAGGTTTGGTGAGGTTGGGTGAGCAAACGCAGACCCTTTAAAGTAATACTGCGTGGTACCCATCGCATGGGTCCCAAATCTCCAGGTTCAAGGGCATCTTCCTACATCGAAAACATGCATGAGAAACCCAGAAGATGGTACACCGTGTGATGTGGAAAGGTTTCTAAAACGCACCTCATTTCTCATCTCCTTGTGGCCGGGTTCGCTATTCCAGCCGCTTTACTAGCAATCTCCCTACTTGGAGCATCAGCACCTTTAACCTCCTGTTCCGTACAGGTTGCAATTTGTCCTGAGGATGAACTGGAAGACGTGGAACCAATGAGAGACTAGCTCTTGGTGTTGGGACAGGCACAGGTCACTCTATTTTCCCATCAGGAAGAAGAATTAACCACAGGCTCAGCCTGCCCCCGGAACCAGAACAGGGCCTGAAGGCATCCTGCGCTTTTGCGGCCAGCTCCCTAAAAAGCGAGTTGTAAAATGGAGGTTCAGGGCACTGCAATTCACAAACCTGCAGAGTTATAAATGATAACTCTCGTCCACAAATATATTGAGGGAAGGCAAAGAAGAGGATTTGAAATCAAGGCAGAATTGCAGGAAACAGATTTCAGGAGGTAGATTCGAATCGCCTTTAAAGCACATGAAAAGCGGCAAAACGTTGACAATGATGCCCTTGGCCAAAAAGGGCGTATGCGTTTTTTCCTGAATATATTCAGGAAAAAACGCATACGCCCTTTTTGGCCAACCAAGCAACCTGGAAAGGCAAATCAGCGCTACAAAGATGTCTCGCTTCCCATCGGTCAAAAGGGCCATGCTGAAAAAAGTCTCAAAACCAAAAATGCAGGACAGGCCATGGAGAAATGGGAGCCTTGCTACACTGATGGGCGGGATGTAAATTGTCAACAGCCACTCTGGAGAAGTGTACGGTGAGTCCTGAAACGTCTAAAAAGCAAAGCTTAGAGAGCATAGGGCACTTCCACTCATGGGGGTATAAATTGGGAAAATGAAAAATCAGCAAGACACAAGCACCCCAAAGTTTAGGGCTGCTCTGTTGACAAGGACCTCCACTTCATTCCACCTTCAATATCCCAGGAAAGAGAAAAATGGATAAAGAAGTTGTGGTCCTTATGTACAATGGAATATCACTCAGCCGTGAAATCAATGTCATAAGGCTAGTAGCAGCATGATGAGTGGATTTAGGTACGACGACTCTAAGTGAAATAAGTCACACAGAAAAGGACACTTCTCATAAGGTATCACTTATAGAGGGAATGTAAAAACCGTTACACTTGAACTGAATTACAAAACAGAACAGAGTCACACATGCAGAAAACACACTATGGCTGCTTAACGGGAAAGGTGAGGTGGGGTGATACATAAAACAAGGGTTTCAAATTAGCTCAGATACCGTTCCATAAACCCAATATGTAATAGACAAGACCTACTCCTTGCTCAGAGAACTGGACTCAACACGCCCTATTCACCGCACAAGAATATATCTGACTAGTAATAATCTTAAAAGCTATGTATTGATATCTCTCTGTTAGTGTGTCAAGTGGGTGTAAAGCGGCATAAACACAGCAGTGAAAAGCAGCTAAACCCCATTATAAAAATAAATTACTTTGAAAAACCCATGAAACAAAGACAGTGAAAGAGAGCGAAATTCTTACACAATGCGTTCAGGGGCTGTGATGCAACCTGGATTGACCATATCTAGACCCACAGCTGGATGAGACCTAAGGGTGGACACTGTTGCGGCTGAGAGGTTTGGTGAGGTTGGGTGAGCAAACGCAGACCCTTTAAAGTAATACTGCGTGGTACCCATCGCATGGGTCCCAAATCTCCAGGTTCAAGGGCATCTTCCTACATCGAAAACATGCATGAGAAACCCAGAAGATGGTACACCGTGTGATGGGGAAAAGTTTCTAAAACGCACCTCATTTCTCATCTCCTTGTGCTCGGGTTCGCCATTCCAGCCACTTTACTAGCAATCTCCCTCCTTGGAGCATCATCACCTTTAACCTCCTGTTCCGTACAGGTTGCAATTTGTCCTGAGGATGAACGGGAAGACGTGAAACCAATGAGAGACTATATCTTGGTGTTGGGACAGGCACAGGTCACTCTATTTTCCCATCAGGAAGAAGAATTAACCACAGGCTCAGCCTGCCCCCCGGAACAAGAACAGGGCCTGAAGCCATCCTGCGCTTTTGCGGCCATCTCCCAAAAACGCGAGTTGTAAAATGGAGGTTCAGGGCACTGCAATTCACAAACCTGCAGAGTTATAAATGATAACTCTCGTCCACAAATATATTGAGGGAAGGCAACGAAGAGGATTTGAAATCAAGGCAGAATTGCAGGAAACAGATTTCAGGAGGTAGATTCGAATCGCCTTTAAAGCACATGAAAAGCGGCAAAACGTTGACAATGATGCCCTTGGCCAAAAAGGGCGTATGCGTTTTTTCCTGAATATATTCAGGAAAAAACGCATACGCCCTTTTTGGCCAACCAAGCAACCTGGAAAGGCAAATCAGCGCTACAAAGATGTCTCGCTTCCCATCGGTCAAAAGGGCCATGCTGAAAAAAGTGTCAAAACCAGAAATGCAGGACAGGCCATGGAGAAATGGGAGCCTTGCTAAACTGATGGGCGGGATGTAAATTGTCAACAGCCACTCTGGAGAAGCGTACGGTGAGTCCTGAAACGTCTAAAAAGCAAAGCTTAGAGAGCATAGGGCACTTCCACTCATGGGGGTATAAATTGGGAAAATTAAAAATCAGCAACACACAAGCACCCCAAAGTTTAGGGCTGCTCTGTTGACAAGGACCTCCACTTCATTCCACCTTCAATATCCCAGGAAAGAGAAAAATGGATAAAGAAGTTGTGGTCCTTATGTACAATGGAATATCACTCAGCCATGAAATCAATGTCATAAGGCTAGTAGCAGCATGATGAGTGGATTTAGGTACGACGATTCTAAGTGAAATAAGTCACACAGAAAAGGACACTTCTCATAAGGTATCACTGATAGAGGGAATGTAAAAACCGTTACACTTGAACTGAATTACAAAACAGAACAGAGTCACACATGCAGAAAACACACTATGGCTGCTTAACGGGAAAGGTGAGGTGGGGTGATACATAAAACAAGGGTTTCAAATTAGCTCAGATACCGTTCCATAAACCCAATATGTAATAGACAAGACCTACTCCTTGCTCAGAGAACTGGACTCAACACGCCCTATTCACCGCACAAGAATATATCTGACTAGTAATAATCTTAAAACCTATGTATTGATATCTCTCTGTTAGTGTGTCAAGTGGGTGTAAAGCGGCATAAACACAGCAGTGAAAAGCAGCTAAACCCCATTATAAAAATAAATTACTTTGAAAAACCCATGAAACAAAGACAGTGAAAGAGAGCGAAATTCTTACACAATGCGTTCAGGGGCTGTGATGTAACCTGGATTGACCATATCTAGACCCACAGCTGGATGAGACATAAGGGTGGACACTGTTGCGGCTGAGAGGTTTGGTGAGGTTGGGTGAGCAAACGCAGACCCTTTAAAGTAATACTGCGTGGTACCCATTGCATGGGTCCCAAATCTCCAGGTTCAAGGGCACCTTCCTACATCGAAAACATGCATGAGATACCCAGAAGATGGTACACCGTGTGATGGGGAAAGGTTTCTAAAACGCACCTCATTTCTCATCTCCTTGTGCTCGGGTTGGCCATTCCAGCCACTTTACTAGCAATCTCCCTCCTTGGAGCATCATCACCTTTAACCTCCTGTTCCGTACAGGTTGCAATTTGTCCTGAGGATGAACGGGAAGACGTGGAACCAATGAGAGACTAGCTCTTGGTGTTGGGACAGGCACAGGTCACTCTATTTTCCTATCAGGAAGAAGAATTAACCACAGGCTCAGCCTGCCACCCGGAACCAGAACAGGGCCTGAAGCCATCCTGCGCTATTGCGGCCAGCTCCCTAAAAAGCGAGTCGTAAAATGGAGGTTCAGGGCACTGCAATTCAGAAAACTGCAGACTTATAAATGATAACTCTCGTCCACAAATATATTGAGGGAAGGCAAAGAAGAGGATTTGAAATCAAGGCAGAATTGCAGGAAACAGATTTCAGGAGGTAGATTCGAATCGCCTTTAAAGCACATGAAAAGCGGCAAAACGTTGACAATGATGCCCTTGGCCAAAAAGGGCGTATGAGTTTTTTCCTGAATATATTCAGGAAAAAACGCATACGCCCTTTTTGGCCAAGCAAGCAACCTGGAAAGGCAAATCAGTGCTACAAAGAAGTCTCGCTTCCCATCGGTCAAAAGGGCCATGCTGAAAAAACTGTCAAAACCAGAAATGCAGGACATGCCATGGAGAAATGGGAGCCTTGCTACACTGATGGGCGGGATGTAAATTGCCAACAGCCACTCTGGAGAAGCGTACGGTGAGTCCTGAAACGTCTAAAAAGCAAAGCTTAGAGAGCATAGGGCACTTCCACTCATGGGGGTATAAATTGGGAAAATGAAAAATCAGCAAGACACAAGCACCCCAAAGTTTAGGGCTGCTCTGTTGACAAGGACCTCCACTTCATTCCACCTTCAATATCCCAGGAAAGAGAAAAATGGATAAAGAAGTTGTGGTCCTTATGTACAATGGAATATCACTCAGCCGTGAAATCAATGTCATAAGGCTAGTAGCAGCATGATGAGTGGATTTAGGTACGACGATTCTAAGTGAAATAAGTCACACAGAAAAGGACACTTCTCATAAGGTATCACTTATAGAGGGAATGTAAAAACCGTTACACTTGAACTGAATTACAAAACAGAACAGAGTCACACATGCAGAAAACACACTATGGCTGCTTCACGGGAAAGGTGAGGTGGGGTGATACATAAAACAAGGGTTTCAAATTAGCTCAGATACCGTTCCATAAACCCAATATGTAATAGACAAGACCTACTCCTTGCTCAGAGAACTGGACTCAACACGCCCTATTCACCGCACAAGAATATATCTGACTAGTAATAATCTTAAAAGCTATGTATTGATATCTCTCTGTTAGTGTGTCAAGTGGGTGTAAAGCGGCATAAACACAGCAGTGAAAAGCAGCTAAACACCATTATAAAAATAAATTACTTTGAAAAACCCATGAAACAAAGACAGTGAAAGAGAGCGAAATTCTTACACAATGCGTTCAGGGGCTGTGATGCAACCTGGATTGACCATATCTAGACCCACAGCTGGATGAGACATAAGGGTGGACACTGTTGCGGCTGAGAGGTTTGGTGAGGTTGGGTGAGCAAACGCAGCCCCTTTAAAGTAATACTGCGTGGTACCCATCGCATGGGTCCCAAATCTCCAGGTTCAAGGGAATCTTCCTACATCGAAAACATGCATGAGAAACCCAGAAGATGGTACACCGTGTGATGGGGAAAGGTTTCTAAAACGCACCTCATTTCTCATCTCCTTGTGCTCGGGTTCGCCATTCCAGCCACTTTACTAGCAATCTCCCTCCTTGGAGCATCATCACCTTTAACCTCCTGTTCCGTACAGGTTGCAATTTGTCCTGAGGATGAACGGGAAGACGTGAAACCAATGAGAGACTATCTCTTGGTGTTGGGACAGGCACAGGTCACTCTATTTTCCCATCAGGAAGAAGAATTAACCACAGGCTCAGCCTGCCCCCCGGAACAAGAACAGGGCCTGAAGCCATCCTGCGCTTTTGCGGCCATCTCCCAAAAACGCGAGTTGTAAAATGGAGGTTCAGGGCACTGCAATTCACAAACCTGCAGAGTTATAAATGATAACTCTCGTCCACAAATATATTGAGGGAAGGCAAAGAAGAGGATTTGAAATCAAGGCAGAATTGCAGGAAACAGATTTCAGGAGGTAGATTCGAATCGCCTTTAAAGCACATGAAAAGCGGCAAAACGTTGACAATGATGCCCTTGGCCAAAAAGGGCGTATGCGTTTTTTCCTGAATATATTCAGGAAAAAACGCATACGCCCTTTTTGGCCAACCAAGCAACCTGGAAAGGCAAATCAGCGCTACAAAGATGTCTCGCTTCCCATCGGTCAAAAGGGCCATGCTGAAAAAAGTCTCAAAACCAAAAATGCAGGACAGGCCATGGAGAAATGGGAGCCTTGCTACACTGATGGGCGGGATGTAAATTGTCAACAGCCACTCTGGAGAAGTGTACGGTGAGTCCTGAAACGTCTAAAAAGCAAAGCTTAGAGAGCATAGGGCACTTCCACTCATGGGGGTATAAATTGGGAAAATTAAAAATCAGCAAGACACAAGCACCCCAAAGTTTAGGGCTGCTCTGTTGACAAGGACCTCCACTTCATTCCACCTTCAATATCCCAGGAAAGAGAAAAATGGATAAAGAAGTTGTGGTCCTTATGTACAATGGAATATCACTCAGCCGTGAAATCAATGTCATAAGGCTAGTAGCAGCATGATGAGTGGATTTAGGTACGACGACTCCAAGTGAAATAAGTCACACAGAAAAGGACACTTCTCATAAGGTATCACTTATAGAGGGAATGTAAAAACCGTTACACTTGAACTGAATTACAAAACAGAACAGAGTCACACATGCAGAAAACACACTATGGCTGCTTAACGGGAAAGGTGAGGTGGGGTGATACATAAAACAAGGGTTTCAAATTAGCTCAGATACCGTTCCATAAACCCAATATGTAATAGACAAGACCTACTCCTTGCTCAGAGAACTGGACTCAACACGCCCTATTCACCGCACAAGAATATATCTGACTAGTAATAATCTTAAAAGCTATGTATTGATATCTCTCTGTTAGTGTGTCAAGTGGGTGTAAAGCGGCATAAACACAGCAGTGAAAAGCAGCTAAACCCCATTATAAAAATAAATTACTTTGAAAAACCCATGAAACAAAGACAGTGAAAGAGAGCGAAATTCTTACACAATGCGTTCAGGGGCTGTGATGCAACCTGGATTGACCATATCTAGACCCACAGCTGGATGAGACATAAGGGTGAACACTGTTTCGGCTGAGAGGTTTGTTGAGGTTGGGTGAGCAAACGCAGACCCTTTAAAGTAATACTGCGTGGTACCCATCGCATGGGTCCCAAATCTCCAGGTTCAAGGGAATCTTCCTACATCGAAAACATGCATGAGAAACCCAGAAGATGGTACACCGTGTGATGGGGAAAGGTTTCTAAAACGCACCTCATTTCTCATCTCCTTGTGCTCGGGTTCGCCATTCCAGCCACTTTACTAGCAATCTCCCTCCTTGGAGCATCATCACCTTTAACCTCCTGTTCCGTACAGGTTGCAATTTGTCCTGAGGATGAACGGGAAGACGTGGAACCAATGAGAGACTAGCTCTTGGTGTTGGGACAGGCACAGGTCACTCTATTTTCCCATCAGGAAGAAGAATTAACCACAGGCTCAGCCTGCCACCCGGAACCAGAACAGGGTCTGAAGCCATCCTGCGCTATTGCAGCCAGCTCCCTAAAAAGCGAGTTGTAAAATGGAGGTTCAGGGCACTGCAATTCACAAAACTGCAGACTTATAAATGATAACTCTCGTCCACAAATATATTGAGGGAAGGCAAAGAAGAGAATTTGAAATCAAGGCAGAATTGCAGGAAACAGATTTCAGGAGGTAGATTCGAATCGCATTTAAAGCACATGAAAAGCGGCAAAATGTTGAAAATGATGCCCTTGGCCAAAAAGGGCGTATGCGTTTTTTCCTGAATATATTCAGGAAAAAACGCATACGCCCTTTTTGGCCAACCAAGCAACCTGGAAAGGCAAATCAGCGCTACAAAGATGTCTCGCTTCCCATCGGTCAAAAGGGCCATGCTGAAAAAAGTGTCAAAACCAGAAATGCAGGACAGGCCATGGAGAAATGGGAGCCTTGCTACACTGATGGGCGGGATGTAAATTGTCAACAGCCACTCTGGAGAAGCGTACGGTGAGTCCTGAAACGTCTAAAAAGCAAAGCTTAGAGAGCATAGGGCACTTCCACTCATGGGGGTATAAATTGGGAAAATTAAAAATCAGCAAGACACAAGCACCCCAAAGTTTAGGGCTGCTCTGTTGACAAGGACCTCCACTTCATTCCACCTTCAATATCCCAGGAAAGAGAAAAATGGATAAAGAAGTTGTGGTCCTTATGTACAATGGAATATCACTCAGCCATGAAATCAATGTCATAAAGCTAGTAGCAGCATGATGAGTGGATTTAGGTACGACGATTCTAAGTGAAATAAGTCACACAGAAAAGGACACTTCTCATAAGGTATCACTGATAGAGGGAATGTAAAAACCGTTACACTTGAACTGAATTACAAAACAGAACAGAGTCACACATGCAGAAAACACACTATGGCTGCTTCACGGGAAAGGTGAGGTGGGGTGATACATAAAACAAGGGTTTCAAATTAGCTCAGATACCGTTCCATAAAACCAATATGTAATAGACAAGACCTACTCCTTGCTCAGAGAACTGGACTCAACACGCCCTACTCACCGCACAAGAATATATCTGACTAGTAATAATCTTAAAACCTATGTATAGATATCTCTCTGTTAGTGTGTCAAGTGGGTGGAAAGCGGCATAAACACAGAAGTGAAAAGCAGCTAAACCCCATTATAAAAATAAATTACTTTGAAAAACCCATGAAACAAAGACAGTGAAAGAGAGCGAAATTCTTACACAATTCGTTCAGGGGCTGTGATGCAACCTGGATTGACCATATCTAGACCCACAGCTGGATGAGACATAAGGGTGGACACTCTTGGGGCTGAGAGGTTTGGTGAGGTTGGGTGAGCAAACGCAGACCCTTTACAGTAATACTGCATGGTACCCATCGCATGGGTCACAAATCTCCAGGTTCAAGGGCATCTTCCTACATCGAAAACATGCATGAGATACCCAGAAGATGGTACACCGTGTGATGGGGAAAGGTTTCTAAAACGCACCTCATTTCTCATCTCCTTGTGGCCGGGTTCGCTATTCCAGCCGCTTTACTAGCAATCTCCCTACTTGGAGCATCAGCACCTTTAACCTCCTGTTCCGTACAGGTTGCAATTTGTCCTGAGGATGAACGGGAAGACGTGGAACCAATGAGAGACTAGCTCTTGGTGTTGGGACCGGCACAGGTCACTCTATTTTCCCATCAGGAAGAAGAATTAACCACAGGCTCATCCTGCCCCCGGAACCAGAACAGGGCCTGAAGGCATCCTGCGCTTTTGCGGCCAGCTCCCTAAAAAGCGAGTTGTAAAATGGAGGTTCAGGGCACTGCAATTCACAAACCTGCAGAGTTATAAATGATAACTCTCGTCCACAAATATATTGAGGGAAGGCAAAGAAGAGGATTTGAAATCAAGGCAGAATTGCAGGAAACAGATTTCAGGAGGTAGATACGAAGCTCCTTTAAAGCACATGAAAAGCGGCAAAACGTTGACAATGATGCCCTTGGCCAAAAAGGGCGTATGCGTTTTTTCCTGAATATATTCAGGAAAAAACGCATACGCCCTTTTTGGCCAACCAAGCAACCTGGAAAGGCAAATCAGCGCTACAAAGATGTCTCGCTTCCCATCGGTCAAAAGGGCCATGCTGAAAAAAGTCTCAAAACCAAAAATGCAGGACAGGCCATGGAGAAATGGGAGCCTTGCTACACTGATGGGCGGGATGTAAATTGTCAACAGCCACTCTGGAGAAGCGTACGGTGAGTCCTGAAACGTCTAAAAAGCAAAGCTTAGAGAGCATAGGGCACTTCCACTCATGGGGGTATAAATTGGGAAAATGAAAAATCAGCAAGACACAAGTACCCCAAAGTTTAGGGCTGCTCTGTTGACAAGGACCTCCACTTCATTCCACCTTCAATATCCCAGGAAAGAGAAAAATGGATAAAGAAGTTGTGGTCCTTATGTACAATGGAATATCACTCAGCCATGAAATCAATGTCATAAGGCTAGTAGCAGCATGATGAGTGGATTTAGGTTCGACGATTCTAAGTGAAATAAGTCACACAGAAAAGGACACTTCTCATAAGGTATCACTGATAGAGGGAATGTAAAAACCGTTACACTTGAACTGAATTACAAAACAGAACAGAGTCACACATGCAGAAAACACACTATGGCTGCTTAACGGGAAAGGTGAGGTGGGGTGATACATAAAACAAGGGTTTCAAATTAGCTCAGATACCGTTCCATAAAACCAATATGTAATAGACAAGACCTACTCCTTGCTCAGAGAACTGGACTCAACACGCCCTATTCACCGCACAAGAATATATCTGACTAGTAATAATCTTAAAACCTATGTATAGATATCTCTCTGTTAGTGTGTCAAGTGGGTGTAAAGCGGCATAAACACAGAAGTGAAAAGCAGCTAAACCCCATTATAAAAATAAATTACTTTGAATAACCCATGAAACAAAGACAGTGAAAGAGAGCGAAATTCTTACACAATTCGTTCAGGGGCTGTGATGCAACCTGGATTGACCATATCTAGACCCACAGCTGGATGAGACATAAGGGTGGACACTCTTGGGGCTGAGAGGTTTGGTGAGGTTGGGTGAGCAAACGCAGACCCTTTACAGTAATACTGCGTTGTACCCATCGCATGGGTCACAAATCTCCAGGTTCAAGGGCATCTTCCTACATCGAAAACATGCATGAGAAACCCAGAAGATGGTACACCGTGTGATGTGGAAAGGTTTCTAAAACGCACCTCATTTCTCATCTCCTTGTGGCCGGGTTCGCTATTCCAGCCGCTTTACTAGCAATCTCCCTACTTGGAGCATCAGCACCTTTAACCTCCTGTTCTGTACAGGTTGCAATTTGTCCTGAGGATGAACTGGAAGACGTGGAACCAATGAGAGACTAGCTCTTGGTGTTGGGACAGGCACAGGTCACTCTATTTTCCCATCAGGAAGAAGAATTAACCACAGGCTCAGCCTGCCACCTGGAACCAAAACAGGGCCTGAAGCCATCCTGCGCTATTGCGGCCAGCTCTCTAAAAAGCGAGTTGTAAAATGGAGGTTCAGGGCACTACAATTCACAAACCTGCAGACTTATAAATGATAACTCTCGTCCACAAATATATTGAGGGAAGGCAAAGAAGAGGATTTGAAATCAAGGCAGAATTGCAGGAAACAGATTTCAGGAGGTAGATTCGAATCGCCTTTAAAGCACATGAAAAGCGGCAAAACGTTGACAATGATGCCCTTGGCCAAAAAGGGCGTATGCGTTTTTTCCTGAATATATTCAGGAAAAAACGCATACGCCCTTTTTGGCCAACCAAGCAACCTGGAAAGGCAAATCAGCGCTACAAAGATGTCTCGCTTCCCATCGGTCAAAAGGGCCATGCTGAAAAAAGTGTCAAAACCAGAAATGCAGGAAAGGCCATGGAGAAATGGGAGCCTTGCTACACTGATGGGCGGGATGTAAATTGTCAACAGCCA
The DNA here is from genome assembly GCF_965194805.1 of Balaenoptera borealis. Taxonomy (NCBI): domain Eukaryota; kingdom Metazoa; phylum Chordata; class Mammalia; order Artiodactyla; family Balaenopteridae; genus Balaenoptera; species Balaenoptera borealis. Next base: position 1,042,942 of record NW_028123942.1, on the reverse strand, counting down.
CTCTGCAGAAGCGTACGGTGAGTCCTGAAACGTCTAAAAAGCAAAGCTTAGAGAGCATAGGGCACTTCCACTCATGGGGGTATAAATTGGGAAAATGAAAAATCAGCAAGACACAAGCACCCCAAAGTTTAGGGCTGCTCTGTTGACAAGGACCTCCACTTCATTCCACCTTCAATATCCCAGGAAAGAGAAAAATGGATAAAGAAGTTGTGGTCCTTATGTACAATGGAATATCACTCAGCCATGAAATCACTGTCATAAGGGTAGTAGCAGCATGATGAGTGGATTTAGGTATGACGACTCTAAGTGAAATAAGTCACACAGAAAAGGACACTTCTCATAAGGTATCACTTATAGAGGGAATGTAAAAACCGTTACACTTGAACTGAATTACAAAACAGAACAGAGTCACACATGCAGAAAACACACTATGGCTGCTTAACGGGAAAGGTGAGGTGGGGTGATACATAAAACAAGGGTTTCAAATTAGCTCAGATACCGTTCCATAAACCCAATATGTAATAGACAAGACCTACTCCTTGCTCAGAGAACTGGACTCAACACGCCCTATTCACCACACAAGAATATATCTGACTAGTAATAATCTTAAAACCTATGTATTGATATCTCTCTGTTAGTGTGTCAAGTGGGTAAAAAGCGGCATAAACACAGCAGTGGAAAGCAGCTAAACCCCATTATAAAAATAAATTACTTTGAAAAACCCATGAAACAAATACAGTGAAAGAGAGAGAAATTCTTACACAATGCGTTCAGGGGCTGTGATGCAACCTGGATTGACCATATCTAGACCCACAGCTGGATGAGACATAAGGGTGGACACTGTTGCGGCTGAGAGGTTTGGTGAGGTTGGGTGAGCAAACGCAGACCCTTTAAAGTAATACTGCGTGGTACCCATCGCATGGGTCCCAAATCTCCAGGTTCAAGGGCATCTTCCTACATCGAAAACATGCATGAGATACCCAGAAGATGGTACACCGTGTGATGGGGAAAGGTTTCTAAAACGCACCTCATTTCTCATCTGCTTGTGCCCGGGTTCGCCATTCCAGCCACTTTACTAGCAATCTCCCTCCTTGGAGCATCAGCACCTTTAACTTCCTGTTCCGTACAGGTTACAATTTGTACTGAGGATGAACGGGAATACGTGGAACCAATGAAAGACTAGCTCTTGGTGTTGGGACAGGCACAGGTCACTCTATTTTCCCATCAGGAAGAAAAATTAACCATAGGCTCAGCCTGCCCCCCGGAACCAGAACAGGGCCTGAAGCCATCCTGCGCTTTTGCGGCCAGCTCCCTAAAAAGCGAGTTATAAAATGGAGGTTCAGGGCACTGCAATTCACAAACCTGCAGACTTATAAATGATAACTCTCATCCACAAATATATTGAGGGAAGGCAAAGAAGAGGATTTGAAATCAAGGCAGAATTGCAGGAAACAGATTTCAGGAGGTAGATTCGAATCGCCTTTAAAGCACATGAAAAGCGGCAAAACGTTGACAATGATGCCCTTGGCCAAAAAGGGCGTATGCGTTTTTTCCTGAATATATTCAGGAAAAAACGCATACGCCCTTTTTGGCCAACCAAGCAACCTGGAAAGGCAAATCAGCGCTACAAAGATGTCTCGCTTCCCATCGGTCAAAAGGGCCATGCTGAAAAAAGTGTCAAAACCAGAAACGCAGGACAGGCCATGGAGAAATGGGAGCCTTGCTACACTGATGGGCGGGATGTAAATTGTCAACAGCCACTCTGGAGAAGTGTACGGTGAATCCTGAAACGTCTAAAAAGCAAAGCTTAGAGAGCATAGGGCACTTCCACTCATGGGGGTATAAATTGGGAAAATGAAAAATCAGCAAGACACAAGCACCCCAAAGTTTAGGGCTGCTCTGTTGACAAGGACCTCCACTACATTCCACCTTCAATATCCCAGGAAAGAGAAAAATGGATAAAGAAGTTGTGGTCCTTATGTACAATGGAATATCACTCAGCCGTGAAATCAATGTCATAAGGCTAGTAGCAGGATGATGAGTGGATTTAGGTACGACGACTCTAAGTGAAATAAGTCACACAGAAAAGGACACTTCTCAGAAGGTATCACTTATAGAGGGAATGTAAAAACCGTTACACTTGAACTGAATTACAAAACAGAACAGAGTCACACATGCAGAAAACACACTATGGCTGCTTAACGGGAAAGGTGAGGTGGGGTGATACATAAAACAAGGGTTTCAAATTAGCTCAGATACCGTTCCATAAACCCAATATGTAATAGACAAGACCTACTCCTTGCTCAGAGAACTGGACTCAACACGCCCTATTCACCGCACAAGAATATATCTGACTAGTAATAATCTTAAAAGCTATGTATTGATATCTCTCTGTTAGTGTGTGAAGTGGGTGTAAAGCGGCATAAACACAGCAGTGAAAAGCAGCTAAACCCCATTATAAAAATAAATTACTTTGAAAAACCCATGAAACAAAGACAGTGAAAGAGAGCGAAATTCTTACACAATGCGTTCAGGGGCTGTGATGCAACCTGGATTGACCATATCTAGACCCACAGCTGGATGAGACATAAGGGTGAACACTGTTGCGGCTGAGAGGTTTGGTGAGGTTGGGTGAGCAAACGCAGACCCTTTAAAGTAATACTGCGTGGTACCCATCGCATGGGTCCCAAATCTCTAGGTTCAAGGGAATCTTCCTACATCGAAAACATGCATGAGAAACCCAGAAGATGGTACACCGTGTGATGGGGAAAGGTTTCTAAAACGCACCTCATTTCTCATCTCCTTGTGCTCGGGTTCGCCATTCCAGCCACTTTACTAGCAATCTCCCTCCTTGGAGCATCATCACCTTTAACCTCCTGTTCCGTACAGGTTGCAATTTGTCCTGAGGATGAACGGGAAGACGTGAAACCAATGAGAGACTATCTCTTGGTGTTGGGACAGGCACAGGTCACTCTATTTTCCCATCAGGAAGAAGAATTAACCACAGGCTCAGCCTGCCCCCGGAACAAGTACAGGGCCTGAAGCCATCGTGCGCTTTTGCGGCCATCTCCCAAAAACGCGAGTTGTAAAATGGAGGTTCAGGGCACTGCAATTCACAAACCTGCAGAGTTATAAATGATAACTCTCGTCCACAAATATATTGAGGGAAGGCAAAGAAGAGGATTTGAAATCAAGGCAGAATTGCAGGAAACAGATTTCAGGAGGTAGATTCGAATCGCCTTTAAAGCACATGAAAAGCGGCAAAACGTTGACAATGATGCCCTTGGCCAAAAAGGGCGTATGCGTTTTTTCCTGAATATATTCAGGAAAAAACGCATACGCCCTTTTTGGCCAACCAAGCAACCTGGAAAGGCAAATCAGCGCTACAAAGATGTCTCGCTTCCCATCGGTCAAAAGGGCCATGCTGAAAAAAGTGTCAAAACCAGAAATGCAGGACAGGCCATGGAGAAATGGGAGCCTTGCTACACTGATGGGCGGGATGTAAATTGTCAACAGCCACTCTGGAGAAGCGTACGGTGAGTCCTGAAACGTCTAAAAAGCAAAGCTTAGAGAGCATAGGGCACTTCCACTCATGGGGGTATAAATTGGGAAAATTAAAAATCAGCAAGACACAAGCACCCCAAAGTTTAGGGCTGCTCTGTTGACAAGGACCTCCACTTCATTCCACCTTCAATATCCCAGGAAAGAGAAAAATGGATAAAGAAGTTGTGGTCCTTATGTACAATGGAATATCACTCAGCCATGAAATCAATGTCATAAGGCTAGTAGCAGCATGATGAGTGGATTTAGGTACGACGATTCTAAGTGAAATAAGTCACACAGAAAAGGACACTTCTCATAAGGTATCACTGATAGAGGGAATGTAAAAACCGTTACACTTGAACAGAATTACAAAACAGAACAGAGTCACACATGCAGAAAACACACTATGGCTGCTTCACGGGAAAGGTGAGGTGGGGTGATACATAAAACAAGGGTTTCAAATTAGCTCAGATACCGTTCCATAAAACCAATATGTAATAGACAAGACCTACTCCTTGCTCAGAGAACTGGACTCAACACGCCCTATTCACCGCACAAGAATATATCTGACTAGTAATAATCTTAAAACCTATGTATAGATATCTCTCTGTTAGTGTGTCAAGTGGGTGTAAAGCGGCATAAACACAGAAGTGAAAAGCAGCTAAACCCCTTTATAAAAATAAATTACTTTGAATAACCCATGAAACAAAGACAGTGAAAGAGAGCGAAATTCTTACACAATTCGTTCAGGGGCTGTGATGCAACCTGGATTGACCATATCTAGACACACAGCTGGATGAGACATAAGGGTGGACACTCTTGGGGCTGAGAGGTTTGGTGAGGTTGGGTGAGCAAACGCAGACCCTTTAAAGTAATACTGTGTGGTACCCATCGCATGGGTCCCAAATCTCCAGGTTCAAGGGCATCTTCCTACATCGAAAACATGCATGAGAAACCCAGAAGATGGTACACCGTGTGATGGGGAAAGGTTTCTAAAACGCACCTCATTTCTCATCTCCTTGTGCTCGGGTTCGCCATTCCAGCCACTTTACTAGCAATCTCCCTCCTTGGAGCATCATCACCTTTAACCTCCTGTTCCGTACAGGTTGCAATTTGTCCTGAGGATGAACGGGAAGACGTGAAACCAATGAGAGACTAGCTCTTGGTGTTGGGACAGGCACAGGTCACTCTATTTTCCCATCAGGAAGAAGAATTAACCACAGGCTCAGCCTGCCCCGGAACAAGTACAGGGCCTGAAGCCATCGTGCGCTTTTGCGGCCATCTCCCAAAAACGCGAGTTGTAAAATGGAGGTTCAGGGCACTGCAATTCACAAACCTGCAGAGTTATAAATGATAACTCTCGTCCACAAATATATTGAGGGAAGGCAAAGAAGAGGATTTGAAATCAAGGCAGAATTGCAGGAAACAGATTTCAGGAGGTAGATTCGAATCGCCTTTAAAGCACATGAAAAGCGGCAAAACGTTGACAATGATGCCCTTGGCCAAAAAGGGCGTATGCGTTTTTTCCTGAATATATTCAGGAAAAAACGCATACGCCCTTTTTGGCCAACCAAGCAACCTGGAAAGGCAAATCAGCGCTACAAAGATGTCTCGCTTCCCATCGGTCAAAAGGGCCATGCTGAAAAAAGTCTCAAAACCAGAAATGCAGGACAGGCCATGGAGAAATGGGAGCCTTGCTACACTGATGGGCGGGATGTAAATTGTCAACAGCCACTCTGGAGAAGCGTACGGTGAGTCCTGAAACGTCTAAAAAGCAAAGCTTAGAGAGCATAGGGCACTTCCACTCATGGAGGTATAAATTGGGAAAATTAAAAATCAGCAAGACACAAGCACCCCAAAGTTTAGGGCTGCTCTGTTGACAAGGACCTCCACTTCATTCCACCTTCAATATCCCAGGAAAGAGAAAAATGGATAAAGAAGTTGTGGTCCTTATGTACAATGGAATATCACTCAGCCATGAAATCACTGTCATAAGGCTAGTAGCAGCATGATGAGTGGATTTAGGTACGACGATTCTAAGTGAAATAAGTCACACAGAAAAGGACACTTCTCATAAGGTATCACTGATAGAGGGAATGTAAAAACCGTTACACTTGAACTGAATTACAAAACAGAACAGAGTCACACATGCAGAAAACACACTATGGCTGCTTAACGGGAAAGGTGAGGTGGGGTGATACATAAAACAAGGGTTTCAAATTAGCTCAGATACCGTTCCATAAAACCAATATGTAATAGACAAGACCTACTCCTTGCTCAGAGAACTGGACTCAACACGCCCTATTCACCGCACAAGAATATATCTGACTAGTAATAATCTTAAAACCTATGTATAGATATCTCTCTGTTAGTGTGTCAAGTGGGTGTAAAGCGGCATAAACACAGAAGTGAAAAGCAGCTAAACCCCATTATAAAAATAAATTACTTTGAATAACCCATGAAACAAAGACAGTGAAAGAGAGCGAAATTCTTACACAATTCGTTCAGGGGCTGTGATGCAACCTGGATTGACCATATCTAGACACACAGCTGGATGAGACATAAGGGTGGACACTCTTGGGGCTGAGAGGTTTGGTGAGGTTGGGTGAGCAAACGCAGACCCTTTAAAGTAATACTGTGTGGTACCCATCGCATGGGTCCCAAATCTCCAGGTTCAAGGGCATCTTCCTACATCGAAAACATGCATGAGAAACCCAGAAGATGGTACACCGTGTGATGGGGAAAGGTTTCTAAAACGCACCTCATTTCTCATCTCCTTGTGCTCGGGTTCGCCATTCCAGCCACTATACTAGCAATCTCCCTCCTTGGAGCATCATCACCTTTAACCTCCTGTTCCGTATAGGTTGCAATTTGTCCTGAGGATGAACGGGAAGACGTGAAACCAATGAGAGACTATCTCTTGGTGTTGGCACAGGCACAGGTCACTCTATTTTCCCATCAGGAAGAAGAATTAACCACAGGCTCAGCCTGTCCCCCGGAACAAGAACAGGGCCTGAAGCCATCCTGCGCTTTTGCGGCCATCTCCCAAAAACGCGAGTTGTAAAATGGAGGTTCAGGGCACTGCAATTCACAAACCTGCAGAGTTATTAATGATAACTCTCGTCCACAAATATATTGAGGGAAGGCAACGAAGAGGATTTGAAATCAAGGCAGAATTGCAGGAAACAGATTTCAGGAGGTAGATTCGAATCGCCTTTAAAGCACATGAAAAGCGGCAAAACGTTGACAATGATGCCCTTGGCCAAAAAGGGCGTATGCGTTTTTTCCTGAATATATTCAGGAAAAAACGCATACGCCCTTTTTGGCCAACCAAGCAACCTGGAAAGGCAAATCAGCGCTACAAAGATGTCTCGCTTCCCATCGGTCAAAAGGGCCATGCTGAAAAAAGTCTCAAAACCAGAAATGCAGGACAGGCCATGGAGAAATGGGAGCCTTGCTACACTGATGGGCGGGATGTAAATTGTCAACAGCCACTCTGGAGAAGCGTACGGTGAGTCCTGAAACGTCTAAAAAGCAAAGCTTAGAGAGCATAGGGCACTTCCACTCATGGAGGTATAAATTGGGAAAATTAAAAATCAGCAAGACACAAGCACCCCAAAGTTTAGGGCTGCTCTGTTGACAAGGACCTCCACTTCATTCCACCTTCAATATCCCAGGAAAGAGAAAAATGGATAAAGAAGTTGTGGTCCTTATGTACAATGGAATATCACTCAGCCATGAAATCACTGTCATAAGGCTAGTAGCAGCATGATGAGTGGATTTAGGTACGACGATTCTAAGTGAAATAAGTCACACAGAAAAGGACACTTCTCATAAGGTATCACTGATAGAGGGAATGTAAAAACCGTTACACTTGAACTGAATTACAAAACAGAACAGAGTCACACATGCAGAAAACACACTATGGCTGCTTCACGGGAAAGGTGAGGTGGGGTGATACATAAAACAAGGGTTTCAAATTAGCTCAGATACCGTTCCATAAAACCAATATGTAATAGACAAGACCTACTCCTTGCTCAGAGAACTGGACTCAACACGCCCTATTCACCGCACAAGAATATATCTGACTAGTAATAATCTTAAAACCTATGTATAGATATCTCTCTGTTAGTGTGTCAAGTGGGTGTAAAGCGGCATAAACACAGAAGTGAAAAGCAGCTAAACCCCATTATAAAAATAAATTACTTTGAATAACCCATGAAACAAAGACAGTGAAAGAGAGCGAAATACTTACACAATTCGTTCAGGGGCTGTGATGCAACCTGGATTGACCATATCTAGACACACAGCTGGATGAGACATAAGGGTGGACACTCTTGGGGCTGAGAGGTTTGGTGAGGTTGGGTGAGCAAACGCAGACCCTTTAAAGTAATACTGTGTGGTACCCATCGCATGGGTCCCAAATCTCCAGGTTCAAGGGCATCTTCCTACATCGAAAACATGCATGAGAAACCCAGAAGATGGTACACCGTGTGATGGGGAAAGGTTTCTAAAACGCACCTCATTTCTCATCTCCTTGTGCTCGGGTTCGCCATTCCAGCCACTTTACTAGCAATCTCCCTCCTTGGAGCATCATCACCTTTAACCTCCTGTTCCGTACAGGTTGCAATTTGTCCTGAGGATGAACGGGAAGACGTGGAACCAATGAGAGACTAGCTCTTGGTGTTGGCACAGGCACAGGTCACTCTATTTTCCCATCAGGAAGAAGAATTAACCACAGGCTCAGCCTGTCCCCCGGAACAAGAACAGGGCCTGAAGCCATCCTGCGCTTTTGCGGCCATCTCCCAAAAACGCGAGTTGTAAAATGGAGGTTCAGGGCACTGCAATTCACAAACCTGCAGAGTTATTAATGATAACTCTCGTCCACAAATATATTGAGGGAAGGCAACGAAGAGGATTTGAAATCAAGGCAGAATTGCAGGAAACAGATTTCAGGAGGTAGATTCGAATCGCCTTTAAAGCACATGAAAAGCAGCAAAACGTTGACAATGATGCCCTTGGCCAAAAAGGGCGTATGCGTTTTTTCCTGAATATATTCAGGAAAAAACGCATACGCCCTTTTTGGCCAACCAAGCAACCTGGAAAGGCAAATCAGCGCTACAAAGATGTCTCGCTTCCCATCGGTTAAAAAGGCCATGCTGAAAAAAGTGTCAAAACCAGAAATGCAGGACAGGCCATGGAGAAATGGGAGCCTTGCTACACTGATGGGCGGGATGTAAATTGCCAACAGCCACTCTGGAGAAGTGTACGGTGAGTCCTGAAACATCTAAAAAACAAAGCTTAGAGAGCATAGGGCACTTCCACTCATGGGGGTATAAATTGGGAAAATTAAAAATCAGCAAGACACAAGCACCCCAAAGTTTAGGGCTGCTCTGTTGACAAGGACCTCCACTTCATTCCACCTTCAATATCCCAGGAAAGAGAAAAATGGATAAAGAAGTTGTGGTCCTTATGTACAATGGAATATCACTCAGCCGTGAAATCAATGTCATAAGGCTAGTAGCAGCATGATGAGTGGATTTAGGTACGACGACTCTAAGTGAAATAAGTCACACAGAAAAGGACACTTCTCATAAGGTATCACTTATAGAGGGAATGTAAAAACCGTTACACTTGAACTGAATTACAAAACAGAACAGAGTCACACATGCAGAAAACACACTATGGCTGCTTCACGGGAAAGGTGAGGTGGGGTGATACATAAAACAAGGGTTTCAAATTAGCTCAGATACCGTTCCATAAACCCAATATGTAATAGACAAGACCTACTCCTTGCTCAGCGAACTGGACTCAACACGCCCTATTCACCGCACAAGAATATATCTGACTAGTAATAATCTTAAAACCTATGTATTGATATCTCTCTGTTAGTGTGTCAAGTGTGTAAAAAGCGGCATAAACACAGCAGTGAAAAGCAGCTAAACCCCATTATAAAAATAAATTACTTTGAAAAACCCATGAAACAAAGACAGTGAAAGAGAGAGAAATTCTTACACAATGCGTTCAGGGGCTGTGATGCAACCTGGATTGACCATATCTAGACCCACAGCTGGATGAGACATAAGGGTGGACACTGTTGCGGCTGAGAGGTTTGGTGAGGTTGGGTGAGCAAACGCAGACCCTTTAAAGTAATACTGCGTGGTACCCATCGCATGGGTCCCAAATCTCCAGGTTCCAGGGCATCTTCCTACATCGAAAACATGCATGAGATACCCAGAAGATGGTACACCGCGTGATGGGGAAAGGCTTCTAAAACGCACCTCATTTCTCATCTGCTTGTGCCCGGGTTCGCCATTCCAGCCACTTAACTAGCAATCTCCCTCCTTGGAGCATCAGCACCTTTAATCTCCTGTTCCGTACAGGTTGCAATTTGTACTGAGGATGAACGGGAAGACGTGGAACCAATGAAAGACTAGCTCTTGGTGTTGGGACAGGCACAGGTCACTCTATTTTCCCATCAGGAAGAAGAATTAACCACAGGCTCAGCCTGCCCCCCGGAACCAGAACAGGGCCTGAAGCCATCCTGCGCTTTTGCGGCCAGCTCCCTAAAAAGCGAGTTGTAAAATGGAGGTTCAGGGCACTGCAATTCACAAACCTGCAGAGTTATAAATGATAACTCTCATCCACAAATATACTGAGGGAAGGCAAAGAAGAGGATTTGAAATCAAGGCAGAATTGCAGGAAACAGATTTCAGGAGGTAGGTTCGAATCGCCTTTAAAGCACATGAAAAGCGGCAAAACGTTGACAATGATGCCCTTGGCCAAAAAGGGCGTATGCGTTTTTTCCTGAATATATTCAGGAAAAAACGCATACGCCCTTTTTGGCCAACCAAGCAACCTGGAAAGGCAAATCAGCGCTACAAAGATGTCTCGCTTCCCATCAGTCAAAAGGGCCATGCTGAAAAAAGTGTCAAAACCAGAAATGCAGGACAGGCCATGGAGAAATGGGAGCCTTGCTACACTGATGGGCGGGATGTAAATTGTCAACAGCCACTCTGGAGAAGTGTACGGTGAGTCCTGAAACGTCTAAAAAGCAAAGCTTAGAGAGCATAGGGCACTTCCACTCATGGGGGTATAAATTGGGAAAATGAAAAATCAGCAAGACACAAGCACCCCAAAGTTTAGGGCTGCTCTGTTGACAAGGACCTCCACTTCATTCCACCTTCAATATCCCAGGAAAGAGAAAAATGGATAAAGAAGTTGTGGTCCTTATGTACAATGGAATATCACTCAGCCATGAAATCAATGTCATAAGGCTAGTAGCAGCATGATGAGTGGATTTAGGTACGACGATTCTAAGTGAAATAAGTCACACAGAAAAGGACACTTCTCAAAAGGTATCACTGATAGAGGGAATGTAAAAACCGTTACACTTGAACTGAATTACAAAACAGAACAGAGTCACACATGCAGAAAACACACTATGGCTGCTTAACGGGAAAGGTGAGGTGGGGTGATACATAAAACAAGGGTTTCAAATTAGCTCAGATACCGTTCCATAAAACCAATATGTAATAGACAAGACCTACTCCTTGCTCAGAGAACTGGACTCAACACACCCTATTCACCGCACAAGAATATATCTGACTAGTAATAATCTTAAAACCTATGTATTGATATCTCTCTGTTAGTGTGTCAAGTGGGTAAAAAGCGGCATAAACACAGCAGTGAAAAGCAGCTAAACCCCATTATAAAAATAAATTACTTTGAAAAACCCATGAAACAAAGACAGTGAAAGAGAGAGAAATTCTTACACAATGCGTTCAGGGGCTGTGATGCAACCTGGATTGACCATATCTAGACCCACAGCTGGATGAGACATAAGGGTGGACACTGTTGCGGCTGAGAGGTTTGGTGAGGTTGGGTGAGCAAACGCAGACCCTTTAAAGTAATACTGCGTGGTACCCATCGCATGGGTCCCAAATCTCCAGGTTCCAGGGCATCTTCCTACATCGAAAACATGCATGAGATACCCAGAAGATGGTACACCGTGTGATGGGGAAAGGTTTCTAAAACGCACCTCATTTCTCATCTGCTTGTGCCCGGGTTCGCCATTCCAGCCACTTTACTAGCAATCTCCCTCCTTGGAGCATCAGCACCTTTAACCTCCTGTTCCGTACAGGTTGCAATTTGTCCTGAGGATGAACGGGAAGACGTGGAACCAATGAAAGACTAGCTCTTGGTTTTGGGACAGGCACAGGTCACTCTATTTTCCCATCAGGAAGAAGAATTAACCACAGGCTCAGCCTGCCCCCGGAACAAGTACAGGGCCTGAAGCCATCGTGCGCTTTTGCGGCCATCTCCCAAAAACGCGAGTTGTAAAATGGAGGTTCAGGGCACTGCAATTCACAAACCTGCAGAGTTATAAATGATAACTCTCGTCCACAAATATATTGAGGGAAGGCAAAGAAGAGGATTTGAAATCAAGGCAGAATTGCAGGAAACAGATTTCAGGAGGTAGATTCGAATCGCCTTTAAAGCACATGAAAAGCGGCAAAACGTTGACAATGATGCCCTTGGCCAAAAAGGGCGTATGCGTTTTTTCCTGAATATATTCAGGAAAAAACGCATACGCCCTTTTTGGCCAACCAAGCAACCTGGAAAGGCAAATCAGCGCTACAAAGATGTCTCGCTTCCCATCGGTCAAAAGGGCCATGCTGAAAAAAGTGTCAAAACCAGAAATGCAGGACAGGCCATGGAGAAATGGGAGCCTTGCTACACTGATGGGCGGGATGTAAATTGTCAACAGCCACTCTGGAGAAGCGTACGGTGAGTCCTGAAACGTCTAAAAAGCAAAGCTTAGAGAGCATAGGGCACTTCCACTCATGGGGGTATAAATTGGGAAAATTAAAAATCAGCAAGACACAAGCACCCCAAAGTTTAGGGCTGCTCTGTTGACAAGGACCTCCACTTCATTCCACCTTCAATATCCCAGGAAAGAGAAAAATGGATAAAGAAGTTGTGGTCCTTATGTACAATGGAATATCACTCAGCCATGAAATCAATGTCATAAGGCTAGTAGCAGCATGATGAGTGGATTTAGGTACGACGATTCTAAGTGAAATAAGTCACACAGAAAAGGACACTTCTCATAAGGTATCACTGATAGAGGGAATGTAAAAACCGTTACACTTGAACAGAATTACAAAACAGAACAGAGTCACACATGCAGAAAACACACTATGGCTGCTTAACGGGAAAGGTGAGGTGGGGTGATACATAAAACAAGGGTTTCAAATTAGCTCAGATACCGTTCCATAAAACCAATATGTAATAGACAAGACCTACTCCTTGCTCAGAGAACTGGACTCAACACGCCCTATTCACCGCACAAGAATATATCTGACTAGTAATAATCTTAAAACCTATGTATAGATATCTCTCTGTTAGTGTGTCAAGTGGGTGTAAAGCGGCATAAACACAGAAGTGAAAAGCAGCTAAACCCCTTTATAAAAATAAATTACTTTGAATAACCCATGAAACAAAGACAGTGAAAGAGAGCGAAATTCTTACACAATTCGTTCAGGGGCTGTGATGCAACCTGGATTGACCATATCTAGACACACAGCTGGATGAGACATAAGGGTGGACACTCTTGGGGCTGAGAGGTTTGGTGAGGTTGGGTGAGCAAACGCAGACCCTTTAAAGTAATACTGTGTGGTACCCATCGCATGGGTCCCAAATCTCCAGGTTCAAGGGCATCTTCCTACATCGAAAACATGCATGAGAAACCCAGAAGATGGTACACCGTGTGATGGGGAAAGGTTTCTAAAACGCACCTCATTTCTCATCTCCTTGTGCTCGGGTTCGCCATTCCAGCCACTTTACTAGCAATCTCCCTCCTTGGAGCATCATCACCTTTAACCTCCTGTTCCGTACAGGTTGCAATTTGTCCTGAGGATGAACGGGAAGACGTGAAACCAATGAGAGACTATCTCTTGGTGTTGGGACAGGCACAGGTCACTCTATTTTCCCATCAGGAAGAAGAATTAACCACAGGCTCAGCCTGCCCCGGAACAAGTACAGGGCCTGAAGCCATCGTGCGCTTTTGCGGCCATCTCCCAAAAACGCGAGTTGTAAAATGGAGGTTCAGGGCACTGCAATTCACAAACCTGCAGAGTTATAAATGATAACTCTCGTCCACAAATATATTGAGGGAAGGCAAAGAAGAGGATTTGAAATCAAGGCAGAATTGCAGGAAACAGATTTCAGGAGGTAGATTCGAATCGCCTTTAAAGCACATGAAAAGCGGCAAAACGTTGACAATGATGCCCTTGGCCAAAAAGGGCGTATGCGTTTTTTCCTGAATATATTCAGGAAAAAACGCATACGCCCTTTTTGGCCAACCAAGCAACCTGGAAAGGCAAATCAGCGCTACAAAGATGTCTCGCTTCCCATCGGTCAAAAGGGCCATGCTGAAAAAAGTCTCAAAACCAGAAATGCAGGACAGGCCATGGAGAAATGGGAGCCTTGCTACACTGATGGGCGGGATGTAAATTGTCAACAGCCACTCTGGAGAAGCGTACGGTGAGTCCTGAAACGTCTAAAAAGCAAAGCTTAGAGAGCATAGGGCACTTCCACTCATGGAGGTATAAATTGGGAAAATTAAAAATCAGCAAGACACAAGCACCCCAAAGTTTAGGGCTGCTCTGTTGACAAGGACCTCCACTTCATTCCACCTTCAATATCCCAGGAAAGAGAAAAATGGATAAAGAAGTTGTGGTCCTTATGTACAATGGAATATCACTCAGCCATGAAATCACTGTCATAAGGCTAGTAGCAGCATGATGAGTGGATTTAGGTACGACGATTCTAAGTGAAATAAGTCACACAGAAAAGGACACTTCTCATAAGGTATCACTGATAGAGGGAATGTAAAAACCGTTACACTTGAACTGAATTACAAAACAGAACAGAGTCACACATGCAGAAAACACACTATGGCTGCTTAACGGGAAAGGTGAGGTGGGGTGATACATAAAACAAGGGTTTCAAATTAGCTCAGATACCGTTCCATAAAACCAATATGTAATAGACAAGACCTACTCCTTGCTCAGAGAACTGGACTCAACACGCCCTATTCACCGCACAAGAATATATCTGACTAGTAATAATCTTAAAACCTATGTATAGATATCTCTCTGTTAGTGTGTCAAGTGGGTGTAAAGCGGCATAAACACAGAAGTGAAAAGCAGCTAAACCCCTTTATAAAAATAAATTACTTTGAATAACCCATGAAACAAAGACAGTGAAAGAGAGCGAAATTCTTACACAATTCGTTCAGGGGCTGTGATGCAACCTGGATTGACCATATCTAGACACACAGCTGGATGAGACATAAGGGTGGACACTCTTGGGGCTGAGAGGTTTGGTGAGGTTGGGTGAGCAAACGCAGACCCTTTAAAGTAATACTGTGTGGTACCCATCGCATGGGTCCCAAATCTCCAGGTTCAAGGGCATCTTCCTACATCGAAAACATGCATGAGAAACCCAGAAGATGGTACACCGTGTGATGGGGAAAGGTTTCTAAAACGCACCTCATTTCTCATCTCCTTGTGCTCGGGTTCGCCATTCCAGCCACTATACTAGCAATCTCCCTCCTTGGAGCATCATCACCTTTAACCTCCTGTTCCGTATAGGTTGCAATTTGTCCTGAGGATGAACGGGAAGACGTGAAACCAATGAGAGACTATCTCTTGGTGTTGGCACAGGCACAGGTCACTCTATTTTCCCATCAGGAAGAAGAATTAACCACAGGCTCAGCCTGTCCCCCGGAACAAGAACAGGGCCTGAAGCCATCCTGCGCTTTTGCGGCCATCTCCCAAAAACGCGAGTTGTAAAATGGAGGTTCAGGGCACTGCAATTCACAAACCTGCAGAGTTATTAATGATAACTCTCGTCCACAAATATATTGAGGGAAGGCAACGAAGAGGATTTGAAATCAAGGCAGAATTGCAGGAAACAGATTTCAGGAGGTAGATTCGAATCGCCTTTAAAGCACATGAAAAGCGGCAAAACGTTGACAATGATGCCCTTGGCCAAAAAGGGCGTATGCGTTTTTTCCTGAATATATTCAGGAAAAAACGCATACGCCCTTTTTGGCCAACCAAGCAACCTGGAAAGGCAAATCAGCGCTACAAAGATGTCTCGCTTCCCATCGGTCAAAAGGGCCATGCTGAAAAAAGTCTCAAAACCAGAAATGCAGGACAGGCCATGGAGAAATGGGAGCCTTGCTACACTGATGGGCGGGATGTAAATTGTCAACAGCCACTCTGGAGAAGCGTACGGTGAGTCCTGAAACGTCTAAAAAGCAAAGCTTAGAGAGCATAGGGCACTTCCACTCATGGAGGTATAAATTGGGAAAATTAAAAATCAGCAAGACACAAGCACCCCAAAGTTTAGGGCTGCTCTGTTGACAAGGACCTCCACTTCATTCCACCTTCAATATCCCAGGAAAGAGAAAAATGGATAAAGAAGTTGTGGTCCTTATGTACAATGGAATATCACTCAGCCATGAAATCACTGTCATAAGGCTAGTAGCAGCATGATGAGTGGATTTAGGTACGACGATTCTAAGTGAAATAAGTCACACAGAAAAGGACACTTCTCATAAGGTATCACTGATAGAGGGAATGTAAAAACCGTTACACTTGAACTGAATTACAAAACAGAACAGAGTCACACATGCAGAAAACACACTATGGCTGCTTCACGGGAAAGGTGAGGTGGGGTGATACATAAAACAAGGGTTTCAAATTAGCTCAGATACCGTTCCATAAAACCAATATGTAATAGACAAGACCTACTCCTTGCTCAGAGAACTGGACTCAACACGCCCTATTCACCGCACAAGAATATATCTGACTAGTAATAATCTTAAAACCTATGTATAGATATCTCTCTGTTAGTGTGTCAAGTGGGTGTAAAGCGGCATAAACACAGAAGTGAAAAGCAGCTAAACCCCATTATAAAAATAAATTACTTTGAATAACCCATGAAACAAAGACAGTGAAAGAGAGCGAAATACTTACACAATTCGTTCAGGGGCTGTGATGCAACCTGGATTGACCATATCTAGACACACAGCTGGATGAGACATAAGGGTGGACACTCTTGGGGCTGAGAGGTTTGGTGAGGTTGGGTGAGCAAACGCAGACCCTTTAAAGTAATACTGTGTGGTACCCATCGCATGGGTCCCAAATCTCCAGGTTCAAGGGCATCTTCCTACATCGAAAACATGCATGAGAAACCCAGAAGATGGTACACCGTGTGATGGGGAAAGGTTTCTAAAACGCACCTCATTTCTCATCTCCTTGTGCTCGGGTTCGCCATTCCAGCCACTTTACTAGCAATCTCCCTCCTTGGAGCATCATCACCTTTAACCTCCTGTTCCGTACAGGTTGCAATTTGTCCTGAGGATGAACGGGAAGACGTGGAACCAATGAGAGACTAGCTCTTGGTGTTGGCACAGGCACAGGTCACTCTATTTTCCCATCAGGAAGAAGAATTAACCACAGGCTCAGCCTGTCCCCCGGAACAAGAACAGGGCCTGAAGCCATCCTGCGCTTTTGCGGCCATCTCCCAAAAACGCGAGTTGTAAAATGGAGGTTCAGGGCACTGCAATTCACAAACCTGCAGAGTTATTAATGATAACTCTCGTCCACAAATATATTGAGGGAAGGCAACGAAGAGGATTTGAAATCAAGGCAGAATTGCAGGAAACAGATTTCAGGAGGTAGATTCGAATCGCCTTTAAAGCACATGAAAAGCAGCAAAACGTTGACAATGATGCCCTTGGCCAAAAAGGGCGTATGCGTTTTTTCCTGAATATATTCAGGAAAAAACGCATACGCCCTTTTTGGCCAACCAAGCAACCTGGAAAGGCAAATCAGCGCTACAAAGATGTCTCGCTTCCCATCGGTTAAAAAGGCCATGCTGAAAAAAGTGTCAAAACCAGAAATGCAGGACAGGCCATGGAGAAATGGGAGCCTTGCTACACTGATGGGCGGGATGTAAATTGCCAACAGCCACTCTGGAGAAGTGTACGGTGAGTCCTGAAACATCTAAAAAACAAAGCTTAGAGAGCATAGGGCACTTCCACTCATGGGGGTATAAATTGGGAAAATTAAAAATCAGCAAGACACAAGCACCCCAAAGTTTAGGGCTGCTCTGTTGACAAGGACCTCCACTTCATTCCACCTTCAATATCCCAGGAAAGAGAAAAATGGATAAAGAAGTTGTGGTCCTTATGTACAATGGAATATCACTCAGCCGTGAAATCAATGTCATAAGGCTAGTAGCAGCATGATGAGTGGATTTAGGTACGACGACTCTAAGTGAAATAAGTCACACAGAAAAGGACACTTCTCATAAGGTATCACTTATAGAGGGAATGTAAAAACCGTTACACTTGAACTGAATTACAAAACAGAACAGAGTCACACATGCAGAAAACACACTATGGCTGCTTCACGGGAAAGGTGAGGTGGGGTGATACATAAAACAAGGGTTTCAAATTAGCTCAGATACCGTTCCATAAACCCAATATGTAATAGACAAGACCTACTCCTTGCTCAGCGAACTGGACTCAACACGCCCTATTCACCGCACAAGAATATATCTGACTAGTAATAATCTTAAAACCTATGTATTGATATCTCTCTGTTAGTGTGTCAAGTGTGTAAAAAGCGGCATAAACACAGCAGTGAAAAGCAGCTAAACCCCATTATAAAAATAAATTACTTTGAAAATCCCATGAAACAAAGACAGTGAAAGAGAGAGAAATTCTTACACAATGCGTTCAGGGGCTGTGATGCAACCTGGATTGACCATATCTAGACCCACAGCTGGATGAGACATAAGGGTGGACACTGTTGCGGCTGAGAGGTTTGGTGAGGTTGGGTGAGCAAACGCAGACCCTTTAAAGTAATACTGCGTGGTACCCATCGCATGGGTCCCAAATCTCCAGGTTCCAGGGCATCTTCCTACATCGAAAACATGCATGAGATACCCAGAAGATGGTACACCGCGTGATGGGGAAAGGCTTCTAAAACGCACCTCATTTCTCATCTGCTTGTGCCCGGGTTCGCCATTCCAGCCACTTAACTAGCAATCTCCCTCCTTGGAGCATCAGCACCTTTAATCTCCTGTTCCGTACAGGTTGCAATTTGTACTGAGGATGAACGGGAAGACGTGGAACCAATGAAAGACTAGCTCTTGGTGTTGGGACAGGCACAGGTCACTCTATTTTCCCATCAGGAAGAAGAATTAACCACAGGCTCAGCCTGCCCCCCGGAACCAGAACAGGGCCTGAAGCCATCCTGCGCTTTTGCGGCCAGCTCCCTAAAAAGCGAGTTGTAAAATGGAGGTTCAGGGCACTGCAATTCACAAACCTGCAGAGTTATAAATGATAACTCTCATCCACAAATATACTGAGGGAAGGCAAAGAAGAGGATTTGAAATCAAGGCAGAATTGCAGGAAACAGATTTCAGGAGGTAGGTTCGAATCGCCTTTAAAGCACATGAAAAGCGGCAAAACGTTGACAATGATGCCCTTGGCCAAAAAGGGCGTATGCGTTTTTTCCTGAATATATTCAGGAAAAAACGCATACGCCCTTTTTGGCCAACCAAGCAACCTGGAAAGGCAAATCAGCGCTACAAAGATGTCTCGCTTCCCATCAGTCAAAAGGGCCATGCTGAAAAAAGTGTCAAAACCAGAAATGCAGGACAGGCCATGGAGAAATGGGAGCCTTGCTACACTGATGGGCGGGATGTAAATTGTCAACAGCCACTCTGGAGAAGTGTACGGTGAGTCCTGAAACGTCTAAAAAGCAAAGCTTAGAGAGCATAGGGCACTTCCACTCATGGGGGTATAAATTGGGAAAATGAAAAATCAGCAAGACACAAGCACCCCAAAGTTTAGGGCTGCTCTGTTGACAAGGACCTCCACTTCATTCCACCTTCAATATCCCAGGAAAGAGAAAAATGGATAAAGAAGTTGTGGTCCTTATGTACAATGGAATATCACTCAGCCATGAAATCAATGTCATAAGGCTAGTAGCAGCATGATGAGTGGATTTAGGTACGACGACTCTAAGTGAAATAAGTCACACAGAAAAGGACACTTCTCAAAAGGTATCACTGATAGAGGGAATGTAAAAACCGTTACACTTGAACTGAATTACAAAACAGAACAGAGTCACACATGCAGAAAACACACTATGGCTGCTTAACGGGAAAGGTGAGGTGGGGTGATACATAAAACAAGGGTTTCAAATTAGCTCAGATACCGTTCCATAAAACCAATATGTAATAGACAAGACCTACTCCTTGCTCAGAGAACTGGACTCAACACACCCTATTCACCGCACAAGAATATATCTGACTAGTAATAATCTTAAAACCTATGTATTGATATCTCTCTGTTAGTGTGTCAAGTGGGTAAAAAGCGGCATAAACACAGCAGTGAAAAGCAGCTAAACCCCATTATAAAAATAAATTACTTTGAAAAACCCATGAAACAAAGACAGTGAAAGAGAGAGAAATTCTTACACAATGCGTTCAGGGGCTGTGATGCAACCTGGATTGACCATATCTAGACCCACAGCTGGATGAGACATAAGGGTGGACACTGTTGCGGCTGAGAGGTTTGGTGAGGTTGGGTGAGCAAACGCAGACCCTTTAAAGTAATACTGCGTGGTACCCATCGCATGGGTCCCAAATCTCCAGGTTCCAGGGCATCTTCCTACATCGAAAACATGCATGAGATACCCAGAAGATGGTACACCGTGTGATGGGGAAAGGTTTCTAAAACGCACCTCATTTCTCATCTGCTTGTGCCCGGGTTCGCCATTCCAGCCACTTTACTAGCAATCTCCCTCCTTGGAGCATCAGCACCTTTAACCTCCTGTTCCGTACAGGTTGCAATTTGTCCTGAGGATGAACGGGAAGACGTGGAACCAATGAAAGACTAGCTCTTGGTGTTGGGACAGGTACAGGTCACTCTATTTTCCCATCAGGAAGAAGAATTAACCACAGGCTCATCCTGCCCCCGGAACCAGAACAGGGCCTGAAGGCATCTTGCGCTTTTGCGGCCAGCTCCCTAAAAAGCGAGTTGTAAAATGGAGGTTCAGGGCACTGCAATTCAGAAAACTGCAGACTTATAAATGATAACTCTCGTCCACAAATATATTGAGGGAAGGCAAAGAAGAGGATTTGAAATCAAGGCAGAATTGCAGGAAACAGATTTCAGGAGGTAGATTCGAAGCTCCTTTAAAACACATGAAAAGCGGCAAAACGTTGACAATAATGCCCTTGGCCAAAAAGGGCGTATGCGTTTTTTCCTGAATATATTCAGGAAAAAACGCATACGCCCTTTTTGGCCAACCAAGCAACCTGGAAAGGCAAATCAGCGCTACAAAGATGTCTCGCTTCCCATCGGTCAAAAGGGCCATGCTGAAAAAAGTCTCAAAACCAAAAATGCAGGACAGGCCATGGAGAAATGGGAGCCTTGCTACACTGATGGGCGGGATATAAATTGTCAACAGCCACTCTGGAGAAGTGTACGGTGAGTCCTGAAACGTCTAAAAAGCAAAGCTTAGAGAGCATAGGGCACTTCCACTCATGGGGGTATAAATTGGGAAAATTAAAAATCAGCAAGACACAAGCACCCCAAAGTTTAGGGCTGCTCTGTTGACAAGGACCTCCACTTCATTCCACCTTCAATATCCCAGGAAAGAGAAAAATGGATAAAGAAGTTGTGGTCCTTATGTACAATGGAATATCACTCAGCCGTGAAATCAATGTCATAAGGCTAGTAGCAGGATGATGAGTGGATTTAGGTACGACGACTCTAAGTGAAATAAGTCACACAGAAAAGGACACTTCTCAGAAGGTATCACTTATAGAGGGAATGTAAAAACCGTTACACTTGAACTGAATTACAAAACAGAACAGAGTCACACATGCAGAAAACACACTATGGCTGCTTAACGGGAAAGGTGAGGTGGGGTGATACATAAAACAAGGGTTTCAAATTAGCTCAGATACCGTTCCATAAACCCAATATGTAATAGACAAGACCTACTCCTTGCTCAGAGAACTGGACTCAACACGCCCTATTCACCGCACAAGAATATATCTGACTAGTAATAATCTTAAAAGCTATGTATTGATATCTCTCTGTTAGTGTGTCAAGTGGGTGTAAAGCGGCATAAACACAGCAGTGAAAAGCAGCTAAACCCCATTATAAAAATAAATTACTTTGAAAAACCCATGAAACAAAGACAGTGAAAGAGAGCGAAATTCTTACACAATGCGTTCAGGGGCTGTGATGCAACCTGGATTGACCATATCTAGACCCACAGCTGGATGAGACATAAGGGTGAACACTGTTGCGGCTGAGATGTTTGGTGAGGTTGGGTGAGCAAACGCAGACCCTTTAAAGTAATACTGCGTGGTACCCATCGCATGGGTCTCAAATCTCTAGGTTCAAGGGAATCTTCCTACATCGAAAACATGCATGAGAAACCCAGAAGATGGTACACCGTGTGATGGGGAAAGGTTTCTAAAACGCACCTCATTTCTCATCTCCTTGTGCTCGGGTTCGCCATTCCAGCCACTTTACTAGCAATCTCCCTCCTTGGAGCATCATCACCTTTAACCTCCTGTTCCGTACAGGTTGCAATTTGTCCTGAGGATGAACGGGAAGACGTGAAACCAATGAGAGACTATCCTTTGGTGTTGGGACAGGCACAGGTCACTCTATTTTCCCATCAGGAAGAAGAATTAACCACAGGCTCAGCCTGCCCCCGGAACAAGAACAGGGCCTGAAGCCATCGTGCGCTTTTGCGGCCATCTCCCAAAAACGCGAGTTGTAAAATGGAGGTTCAGGGCACTGCAATTCACAAACCTGCAGAGTTATAAATGATAACTCTCGTCCACAAATATATTGAGGGAAGGCAAAGAAGAGGATTTGAAATCAAGGCAGAATTGCAGGAAACAGATTTCAGGAGGTAGATTCGAATCGCCTTTAAAGCACATGAAAAGCGGCAAAACGTTGACAATGATGCCCTTGGCCAAAAAGGGCGTATGCGTTTTTTCCTGAATATATTCAGGAAAAAACGCATACGCCCTTTTTGGCCAACCAAGCAACCTGGAAAGGCAAATCAGCGCTACAAAGATGTCTCGCTTCCCATCGGTCAAAAGGGCCATGCTGAAAAAAGTGTCAAAACCAGAAATGCAGGACAGGCCATGGAGAAATGGGAGCCTTGCTACACTGATGGGCGGGATGTAAATTGTCAACAGCCACTCTGGAGAAGCGTACGGTGAGTTCTGAAACGTCTAAAAAGCAAAGCTTAGAGAGCATAGGGCACTTCCACTCATGGGGGTATAAATTGGGAAAATTAAAAATCAGCAAGACACAAGCACCCCAAAGTTTAGGGCTGCTCTGTTGACAAGGACCTCCACTTCATTCCACCTTCAATATCCCAGGAAAGAGAAAAATGGATAAAGAAGTTGTGGTCCTTATGTACAATGGAATATCACTCAGCCATGAAATCAATGTCATAAGGCTAGTAGCAGCATGATGAGTGGATTTAGGTACGACGATTCTAAGTGAAATAAGTCACACAGAAAAGGACACTTCTCATAAGGTATCACTGATAGAGGGAATGTAAAAACCGTTACACTTGAACTGAATTACAAAACAGAACAGAGTCACACATGCAGAAAACACACTATGGCTGCTTCACGGGAAAGGTGAGGTGGGGTGATACATAAAACAAGGGTTTCAAATTAGCTCAGATACCGTTCCATAAACCCAATATGTAATAGACAAGACCTACTCCTTGCTCAGAGAACTGGACTCAACACGCCCTACTCACCGCACAAGAATATATCTGACTAGTAATAATCTTAAAACCTATGTATAGATATCTCTCTGTTAGTGTGTCAAGTGGGTGTAAAGCGGCATAAACACAGAAGTGAAAAGCAGCTAAACCCCATTATAAAAATAAATTACTTTGAATAACCCATGAAACAAAGACAGTGAAAGAGAGCGAAATTCTTACACAATTCGTTCAGGGGCTGTGATGCAACCTGGATTGACCATATCTAGACACACAGCTGGATGAGACATAAGGGTGGACACTCTTGGGGCTGAGAGGTTTGGTGAGGTTGGGTGAGCAAACGCAGACCCTTTACAGTAATACTGCATGGTACCCATCGCATGGGTCCCAAATCTCCAGGTTCAAGGGCATCTTCCTACATCGAAAACATGCATGAGAAACCCAGAAGATGGTACACCGTGTGATGGGGAAAGGTTTCTAAAACGCACCTCATTTCTCATCTCCTTGTGGCCGGGTTCGCTATTCCAGCCGCTTTACTAGCAATCTCCCTACTTGGAGCATCAGCACCTTTAACCTCCTGTTCCGTACAGGTTGCAATTTGTCCTGAGGATGAACTGGAAGACGTGGAACCAATGAGAGACTAGCTCTTGGTGTTGGGACAGGCACAGGTCACTCTATTTTCCCATCAGGAAGAAGAATTAACCACAGGCTCAGCCTGCCACCCGGAACCAAAACAGGGCCTGAAGCCATCCTGCGCTATTGCGGCCAGCTCTCTAAAAAGCGAGTTGTAAAATGGAGGTTCAGGGCACTACAATTCACAAACCTGCAGACTTATAAATGATAACTCTCGTCCACAAATATATTGAGGGAAGGCAAAGAAGAGGATTTGAAATCAAGGCAGAATTGCAGGAAACAGATTTCAGGAGGTAGATTCGAATCGCATTTAAAGCACATGAAAAGCGGCAAAACGTTGACAATGATGCCCTTGGCCAAAAAGGGCGTATGCGTTTTTTCCTGAATATATTCAGGAAAAAACGCATACGCCCTTTTTGGCCAACCAAGCAACCTGGAAAGGCAAATCAGCGCTACAAAGATGTCTCGCTTCCCATCGGTCAAAAGGGCCAGGCTGAAAAAAGTGTCAAAACCAGAAATGCAGGACAGGCCATGGAGAAATGGGAGCATTGCTACACTGATGGGCGGGATGTAAATTGTCAACAGCCACTCTGCAGAAGCGTACGGTGAGTCCTGAAACGTCTAAAAAGCAAAGCTTAGAGAGCATAGGGCACTTCCACTCATGGGGGTATAAATTGGGAAAATTAAAAATCAGCAAGACACAAGCACCCCAAAGTTTAGGGCTGCTCTGTTGACAAGGACCTCCACTTCATTCCACCTTCAATATCCCAGGAAAGAGAAAAATGGATAAAGAAGTTGTGGTCCTTATGTACAATGGAATATCACTCAGCCATGAAATCAATGTCATAAGGCTAGTAGCAGCATGATGAGTGGATTTAGGTACGACGACTCTAAGTGAAATAAGTCACACAGAAAAGGACACTTCTCATAAGGTATCACTTATAGAGGGAATGTAAAAACCGTTACACTTGAACTGAATTACAAAACAGAACAGAGTCACACATGCAGAAAACACACTATGGCTGCTTAACGGGAAAGGTGAGGTGGGGTGATACATAAAACAAGGGTTTCAAATTAGCTCAGATACCGTTCCATAAACCCAATATGTAATAGACAAGACCTACTCCTTGCTCAGAGAACTGGACTCAACACGCCCTATTCACCGCACAAGAATATATCTGACTAGTAATAATCTTAAAACCTATGTATTGATATCTCTCTGTTAGTGTGTCAAGTGTGTAAAAAGCGGCATAAACACAGCAGTGAAAAGCAGCTAAACCCCATTATAAAAATAAATTACTTTGAAAAACCCATGAAACAAAGACAGTGAAAGAGAGAGAAATTCTTACACAATGCGTTCAGGGGCTGTGATGCAACCTGGATTGACCATATCTAGACCCACAGCTGGATGAGACCTAAGGGTGGACACTGTTGCGGCTGAGAGGTTTGGTGAGGTTGGGTGAGCAAACGCAGACCCTTTAAAGTAATACTGCGTGGTACCCATCGCATGGGTCCCAAATCTCCAGGTTCAAGGGCATCTTCCTACATCGAAAACATGCATGAGATACCCAGAAGATGGTACACCGTGTGATGGGGAAAGGTTTCTAAAACGCACCTCATTTCTCATCTGCTTGTGCCCGGGTTCGCCATTCCAGCCACTTTACTAGCAATCTCCCTCCTTGGAGCATCAGCACCTTTAACTTCCTGTTCCGTACAGGTTGCAATTTGTACTGAGGATGAACGGGAATACGTGGAACCAATGAAAGACTAGCTCTTGGTGTTGGGACAGGCACAGGTCACTCTATTTTCCCATCAGGAAGAAAAATTAACCATAGGCTCAGCCTGCCCCCCGGAACCAGAACAGGGCCTGAAGCCATCCTGCGCTTTTGCGGCCAGCTCCCTAAAAAGCGAGTTGTAAAATGGAGGTTCAGGGCACTGCAATTCACAAACCTGCAGACTTATAAATGATAACTCTCATCCACAAATATATTGAGGGAAGGCAAAGAAGAGGATTTGAAATCAAGGCAGAATTGCAGGAAACAGATTTCAGGAGGTAGATTCGAATCGCCTTTAAAGCACATGAAAAGCGGCAAAACGTTGACAATGATGCCCTTGGCCAAAAAGGGCGTATGCGTTTTTTCCTGAATATATTCAGGAAAAAACGCATACGCCCTTTTTGGCCAACCAAGCAACCTGGAAAGGCAAATCAGCGCTACAAAGATGTCTCGCTTCCCATCGGTCAAAAGGGCCATGCTGAAAAAAGTGTCAAAACCAGAAACGCAGGACAGGCCATGGAGAAATGGGAGCCTTGCTACACTGATGGGCGGGATGTAAATTGTCAACAGCCACTCTGGAGAAGTGTACGGTGAATCCTGAAACGTCTAAAAAGCAAAGCTTAGAGAGCATAGGGCACTTCCACTCATGGGGGTATAAATTGGGAAAATGAAAAATCAGCAAGACACAAGCACCCCAAAGTTTAGGGCTGCTCTGTTGACAAGGACCTCCACTTCATTCCACCTTCAATATCCCAGGAAAGAGAAAAATGGATAAAGAAGTTGTGGTCCTTATGTACAATGGAATATCACTCAGCCGTGAAATCAATGTCATAAGGCTAGTAGCAGGATGATGAGTGGATTTAGGTACGACGACTCTAAGTGAAATAAGTCACACAGAAAAGGACACTTCTCAGAAGGTATCACTTATAGAGGGAATGTAAAAACCGTTACACTTGAACTGAATTACAAAACAGAACAGAGTCACACATGCAGAAAACACACTATGGCTGCTTAACGGGAAAGGTGAGGTGGGGTGATACATAAAACAAGGGTTTCAAATTAGCTCAGATACCGTTCCATAAACCCAATATGTAATAGACAAGACCTACTCCTTGCTCAGAGAACTGGACTCAACACGCCCTATTCACCGCACAAGAATATATCTGACTAGTAATAATCTTAAAAGCTATGTATTGATATCTCTCTGTTAGTGTGTCAAGTGGGTGTAAAGCGGCATAAACACAGCAGTGAAAAGCAGCTAAACCCCATTATAAAAATAAATTACTTTGAAAAACCCATGAAACAAAGACAGTGAAAGAGAGCGAAATTCTTACACAATGCGTTCAGGGGCTGTGATGCAACCTGGATTGACCATATCTAGACCCACAGCTGGATGAGACATAAGGGTGAACACTGTTGCGGCTGAGAGGTTTGGTGAGGTTGGGTGAGCAAACGCAGACCCTTTAAAGTAATACTGCGTGGTACCCATCGCATGGGTCCCAAATCTCTAGGTTCAAGGGAATCTTCCTACATCGAAAACATGCATGAGAAACCCAGAAGATGGTACACCGTGTGATGGGGAAAGGTTTCTAAAACGCACCTCATTTCTCATCTCCTTGTGCTCGGGTTCGCCATTCCAGCCACTTTACCAGCAATCTCCCTCCTTGGAGCATCATCACCTTTAACCTCCTGTTCCGTACAGGTTGCAATTTGTCCTGAGGATGAACGGGAAGACGTGGAACCAATGAGAGACTAGCTCTTGGTGTTGGCACAGGCACAGGTCACTCTATTTTCCCATCAGGAAGAAGAATTAACCACAGGCTCAGCCTGTCCCCCGGAACAAGAACAGGGCCTGAAGCCATCCTGCGCTTTTGCGGCCATCTCCCAAAAACGCGAGTTGTAAAATGGAGGTTCAGGGCACTGCAATTCACAAACCTGCAGAGTTATTAATGATAACTCTCGTCCACAAATATATTGAGGGAAGGCAACGAAGAGGATTTGAAATCAAGGCAGAATTGCAGGAAACAGATTTCAGGAGGTAGATTCGAATCGCCTTTAAAGCACATGAAAAGCAG
Organism: Balaenoptera borealis; assembly: GCF_965194805.1. Classification (NCBI taxonomy): domain Eukaryota; kingdom Metazoa; phylum Chordata; class Mammalia; order Artiodactyla; family Balaenopteridae; genus Balaenoptera; species Balaenoptera borealis. The sequence goes on along the minus strand of NW_028123942.1, from coordinate 1,015,048 downwards.
CAAAACGTTGACAATGATGCCCTTGGCCAAAAAGGGCGTATGCGTTTTTTCCTGAATATATTCAGGAAAAAACGCATACGCCCTTTTTGGCCAACCAAGCAACCTGGAAAGGCAAATCAGCGCTACAAAGATGTCTCGCTTCCCATCGGTTAAAAAGGCCATGCTGAAAAAAGTGTCAAAACCAGAAATGCAGGACAGGCCATGGAGAAATGGGAGCCTTGCTACACTGATGGGCGGGATGTAAATTGCCAACAGCCACTCTGGAGAAGTGTACGGTGAGTCCTGAAACATCTAAAAAACAAAGCTTAGAGAGCATAGGGCACTTCCACTCATGGGGGTATAAATTGGGAAAATTAAAAATCAGCAAGACACAAGCACCCCAAAGTTTAGGGCTGCTCTGTTGACAAGGACCTCCACTTCATTCCACCTTCAATATCCCAGGAAAGAGAAAAATGGATAAAGAAGTTGTGGTCCTTATGTACAATGGAATATCACTCAGCCGTGAAATCAATGTCATAAGGCTAGTAGCAGCATGATGAGTGGATTTAGGTACGACGACTCTAAGTGAAATAAGTCACACAGAAAAGGACACTTCTCATAAGGTATCACTTATAGAGGGAATGTAAAAACCGTTACACTTGAACTGAATTACAAAACAGAACAGAGTCACACATGCAGAAAACACACTATGGCTGCTTCACGGGAAAGGTGAGGTGGGGTGATACATAAAACAAGGGTTTCAAATTAGCTCAGATACCGTTCCATAAACCCAATATGTAATAGACAAGACCTATTCCTTGCTCAGCGAACTGGACTCAACACGCCCTATTCACCGCAGAAGAATATATCTGACTAGTAATAATCTTAAAACCTATGTATTGATATCTCTCTGTTAGTGTGTCAAGTGTGTAAAAAGCGGCATAAACACAGCAGTGAAAAGCAGCTAAACCCCATTATAAAAATAAATTACTTTGAAAAACCCATGAAACAAAGACAGTGAAAGAGAGAGAAATTCTTACACAATGCGTTCAGGGGCTGTGATGCAACCTGGATTGACCATATCTAGACCCACAGCTGGATGAGACATAAGGGTGGACACTGTTGCGGCTGAGAGGTTTGGTGAGGTTGGGTGAGCAAACGCAGACCCTTTAAAGTAATACTGCGTGGTACCCATCGCATGGGTCCCAAATCTCCAGGTTCCAGGGCATCTTCCTACATCGAAAACATGCATGAGATACCCAGAAGATGGTACACCGCGTGATGGGGAAAGGCTTCTAAAACGCACCTCATTTCTCATCTGCTTGTGCCCGGGTTCGCCATTCCAGCCACTTAACTAGCAATCTCCCTCCTTGGAGCATCAGCACCTTTAATCTCCTGTTCCGTACAGGTTGCAATTTGTACTGAGGATGAACGGGAAGACGTGGAACCAATGAAAGACTAGCTCTTGGTGTTGGGACAGGCACAGGTCACTCTATTTTCCCATCAGGAAGAAGAATTAACCACAGGCTCAGCCTGCCCCCCGGAACCAGAACAGGGCCTGAAGCCATCCTGCGCTTTTGCGGCCAGCTCCCTAAAAAGCGAGTTGTAAAATGGAGGTTCAGGGCACTGCAATTCACAAACCTGCAGAGTTATAAATGATAACTCTCATCCACAAATATACTGAGGGAAGGCAAAGAAGAGGATTTGAAATCAAGGCAGAATTGCAGGAAACAGATTTCAGGAGGTAGGTTCGAATCGCCTTTAAAGCACATGAAAAGCGGCAAAACGTTGACAATGATGCCCTTGGCCAAAAAGGGCGTATGCGTTTTTTCCTGAATATATTCAGGAAAAAACGCATACGCCCTTTTTGGCCAACCAAGCAACCTGGAAAGGCAAATCAGCGCTACAAAGATGTCTCGCTTCCCATCAGTCAAAAGGGCCATGCTGAAAAAAGTGTCAAAACCAGAAATGCAGGACAGGCCATGGAGAAATGGGAGCCTTGCTACACTGATGGGCGGGATGTAAATTGTCAACAGCCACTCTGGAGAAGTGTACGGTGAGTCCTGAAACGTCTAAAAAGCAAAGCTTAGAGAGCATAGGGCACTTCCACTCATGGGGGTATAAATTGGGAAAATGAAAAATCAGCAAGACACAAGCACCCCAAAGTTTAGGGCTGCTCTGTTGACAAGGACCTCCACTTCATTCCACCTTCAATATCCCAGGAAAGAGAAAAATGGATAAAGAAGTTGTGGTCCTTATGTACAATGGAATATCACTCAGCCATGAAATCAATGTCATAAGGCTAGTAGCAGCATGATGAGTGGATTTAGGTACGACGATTCTAAGTGAAATAAGTCACACAGAAAAGGACACTTCTCAAAAGGTATCACTGATAGAGGGAATGTAAAAACCGTTACACTTGAACTGAATTACAAAACAGAACAGAGTCACACATGCAGAAAACACACTATGGCTGCTTAACGGGAAAGGTGAGGTGGGGTGATACATAAAACAAGGGTTTCAAATTAGCTCAGATACCGTTCCATAAAACCAATATGTAATAGACAAGACCTACTCCTTGCTCAGAGAACTGGACTCAACACACCCTATTCACCGCACAAGAATATATCTGACTAGTAATAATCTTAAAACCTATGTATTGATATCTCTCTGTTAGTGTGTCAAGTGGGTAAAAAGCGGCATAAACACAGCAGTGAAAAGCAGCTAAACCCCATTATAAAAATAAATTACTTTGAAAAACCCATGAAACAAAGACAGTGAAAGAGAGAGAAATTCTTACACAATGCGTTCAGGGGCTGTGATGCAACCTGGATTGACCATATCTAGACCCACAGCTGGATGAGACATAAGGGTGGACACTGTTGCGGCTGAGAGGTTTGGTGAGGTTGGGTGAGCAAACGCAGACCCTTTAAAGTAATACTGCGTGGTACCCATCGCATGGGTCCCAAATCTCCAGGTTCCAGGGCATCTTCCTACATCGAAAACATGCATGAGATACCCAGAAGATGGTACACCGTGTGATGGGGAAAGGTTTCTAAAACGCACCTCATTTCTCATCTGCTTGTGCCCGGGTTCGCCATTCCAGCCACTTTACTAGCAATCTCCCTCCTTGGAGCATCAGCACCTTTAACCTCCTGTTCCGTACAGGTTGCAATTTGTCCTGAGGATGAACGGGAAGACGTGGAACCAATGAAAGACTAGCTCTTGGTGTTGGGACAGGTACAGGTCACTCTATTTTCCCATCAGGAAGAAGAATTAACCACAGGCTCATCCTGCCCCCGGAACCAGAACAGGGCCTGAAGGCATCTTGCGCTTTTGCGGCCAGCTCCCTAAAAAGCGAGTTGTAAAATGGAGGTTCAGGGCACTGCAATTCACAAACCTGCAGAGTTATAAATGATAACTCTCGTCCACAAATATATTGAGGGAAGGCAAAGAAGAGGATTTGAAATCAAGGCAGAATTGCAGGAAACAGATTTCAGGAGGTAGATTCGAAGCTCCTTTAAAACACATGAAAAGCGGCAAAACGTTGACAATAATGCCCTTGGCCAAAAAGGGCGTATGCGTTTTTTCCTGAATATATTCAGGAAAAAACGCATACGCCCTTTTTGGCCAACCAAGCAACCTGGAAAGGCAAATCAGCGCTACAAAGATGTCTCGCTTCCCATCGGTCAAAAGGGCCATGCTGAAAAAAGTCTCAAAACCAAAAATGCAGGACAGGCCATGGAGAAATGGGAGCCTTGCTACACTGATGGGCGGGATATAAATTGTCAACAGCCACTCTGGAGAAGTGTACGGTGAGTCCTGAAACGTCTAAAAAGCAAAGCTTAGAGAGCATAGGGCACTTCCACTCATGGGGGTATAAATTGGGAAAATTAAAAATCAGCAAGACACAAGCACCCCAAAGTTTAGGGCTGCTCTGTTGACAAGGACCTCCACTTCATTCCACCTTCAATATCCCAGGAAAGAGAAAAATGGATAAAGAAGTTGTGGTCCTTATGTACAATGGAATATCACTCAGCCGTGAAATCAATGTCATAAGGCTAGTAGCAGGATGATGAGTGGATTTAGGTACGACGACTCTAAGTGAAATAAGTCACACAGAAAAGGACACTTCTCAGAAGGTATCACTTATAGAGGGAATGTAAAAACCGTTACACTTGAACTGAATTACAAAACAGAACAGAGTCACACATGCAGAAAACACACTATGGCTGCTTAACGGGAAAGGTGAGGTGGGGTGATACATAAAACAAGGGTTTCAAATTAGCTCAGATACCATTCCATAAACCCAATATGTAATAGACAAGACCTACTCCTTGCTCAGAGAACTGGACTCAACACGCCCTATTCACCGCACAAGAATATATCTGACTAGTAATAATCTTAAAAGCTATGTATTGATATCTCTCTGTTAGTGTGTCAAGTGGGTGTAAAGCGGCATAAACACAGCAGTGAAAAGCAGCTAAACCCCATTATAAAAATAAATTACTTTGAAAAACCCATGAAACAAAGACAGTGAAAGAGAGCGAAATTCTTACACAATGCGTTCAGGGGCTGTGATGCAACCTGGATTGACCATATCTAGACCCACAGCTGGATGAGACATAAGGGTGAACACTGTTGCGGCTGAGATGTTTGGTGAGGTTGGGTGAGCAAACGCAGACCCTTTAAAGTAATACTGCGTGGTACCCATCGCATGGGTCTCAAATCTCTAGGTTCAAGGGAATCTTCCTACATCGAAAACATGCATGAGAAACCCAGAAGATGGTACACCGTGTGATGGGGAAAGGTTTCTAAAACGCACCTCATTTCTCATCTCCTTGTGCTCGGGTTCGCCATTCCAGCCACTTTACTAGCAATCTCCCTCCTTGGAGCATCATCACCTTTAACCTCCTGTTCCGTACAGGTTGCAATTTGTCCTGAGGATGAACGGGAAGACGTGAAACCAATGAGAGACTATCCTTTGGTGTTGGGACAGGCACAGGTCACTCTATTTTCCCATCAGGAAGAAGAATTAACCACAGGCTCAGCCTGCCCCCGGAACAAGAACAGGGCCTGAAGCCATCGTGCGCTTTTGCGGCCATCTCCCAAAAACGCGAGTTGTAAAATGGAGGTTCAGGGCACTGCAATTCACAAACCTGCAGAGTTATAAATGATAACTCTCGTCCACAAATATATTGAGGGAAGGCAAAGAAGAGGATTTGAAATCAAGGCAGAATTGCAGGAAACAGATTTCAGGAGGTAGATTCGAATCGCCTTTAAAGCACATGAAAAGCGGCAAAACGTTGACAATGATGCCCTTGGCCAAAAAGGGCGTATGCGTTTTTTCCTGAATATATTCAGGAAAAAACGCATACGCCCTTTTTGGCCAACCAAGCAACCTGGAAAGGCAAATCAGCGCTACAAAGATGTCTCGCTTCCCATCGGTCAAAAGGGCCATGCTGAAAAAAGTGTCAAAACCAGAAATGCAGGACAGGCCATGGAGAAATGGGAGCCTTGCTACACTGATGGGCGGGATGTAAATTGTCAACAGCCACTCTGGAGAAGCGTACGGTGAGTCCTGAAACGTCTAAAAAGCAAAGCTTAGAGAGCATAGGGCACTTCCACTCATGGGGGTATAAATTGGGAAAATTAAAAATCAGCAAGACACAAGCACCCCAAAGTTTAGGGCTGCTCTGTTGACAAGGACCTCCACTTCATTCCACCTTCAATATCCCAGGAAAGAGAAAAATGGATAAAGAAGTTGTGGTCCTTATGTACAATGGAATATCACTCAGCCATGAAATCAATGTCATAAGGCTAGTAGCAGCATGATGAGTGGATTTAGGTACGACGATTCTAAGTGAAATAAGTCACACAGAAAAGGACACTTCTCATAAGGTATCACTGATAGAGGGAATGTAAAAACCGTTACACTTGAACTGAATTACAAAACAGAACAGAGTCACACATGCAGAAAACACACTATGGCTGCTTCACGGGAAAGGTGAGGTGGGGTGATACATAAAACAAGGGTTTCAAATTAGCTCAGATACCGTTCCATAAAACCAATATGTAATAGACAAGACCTACTCCTTGCTCAGAGAACTGGACTCAACACGCCCTACTCACCGCACAAGAATATATCTGACTAGTAATAATCTTAAAACCTATGTATAGATATCTCTCTGTTAGTGTGTCAAGTGGGTGTAAAGCGGCATAAACACAGAAGTGAAAAGCAGCTAAACCCCATTATAAAAATAAATTACTTTGAATAACCCATGAAACAAAGACAGTGAAAGAGAGCGAAATTCTTACACAATTCGTTCAGGGGCTGTGATGCAACCTGGATTGACCATATCTAGACACACAGCTGGATGAGACATAAGGGTGGACACTCTTGGGGCTGAGAGGTTTGGTGAGGTTGGGTGAGCAAACGCAGACCCTTTACAGTAATACTGCATGGTACCCATCGCATGGGTCCCAAATCTCCAGGTTCAAGGGCATCTTCCTACATCGAAAACATGCATGAGAAACCCAGAAGATGGTACACCGTGTGATGGGGAAAGGTTTCTAAAACGCACCTCATTTCTCATCTCCTTGTGGCCGGGTTCGCTATTCCAGCCGCTTTACTAGCAATCTCCCTACTTGGAGCATCAGCACCTTTAACCTCCTGTTCCGTACAGGTTGCAATTTGTCCTGAGGATGAACTGGAAGACGTGGAACCAATGAGAGACTAGCTCTTGGTGTTGGGACAGGCACAGGTCACTCTATTTTCCCATCAGGAAGAAGAATTAACCACAGGCTCAGCCTGCCACCCGGAACCAAAAGAGGGCCTGAAGCCATCCTGCGCTATTGCGGCCAGCTCTCTAAAAAGCGAGTTGTAAAATGGAGGTTCAGGGCACTACAATTCACAAACCTGCAGACTTATAAATGATAACTCTCGTCCACAAATATATTGAGGGAAGGCAAAGAAGAGGATTTGAAATCAAGGCAGAATTGCAGGAAACAGATTTCAGGAGGTAGATTCGAATCGCATTTAAAGCACATGAAAAGCGGCAAAACGTTGACAATGATGCCCTTGGCCAAAAAGGGCGTATGCGTTTTTTCCTGAATATATTCAGGAAAAAACGCATACGCCCTTTTTGGCCAACCAAGCAACCTGGAAAGGCAAATCAGCGCTACAAAGATGTCTCGCTTCCCATCGGTCAAAAGGGCCAGGCTGAAAAAAGTGTCAAAACCAGAAATGCAGGACAGGCCATGGAGAAATGGGAGCATTGCTACACTGATGGGCGGGATGTAAATTGTCAACAGCCACTCTGCAGAAGCGTACGGTGAGTCCTGAAACGTCTAAAAAGCAAAGCTTAGAGAGCATAGGGCACTTCCACTCATGGGGGTATAAATTGGGAAAATTAAAAATCAGCAAGACACAAGCACCCCAAAGTTTAGGGCTGCTCTGTTGACAAGGACCTCCACTTCATTCCACCTTCAATATCCCAGGAAAGAGAAAAATGGATAAAGAAGTTGTGGTCCTTATGTACAATGGAATATCACTCAGCCATGAAATCAATGTCATAAGGCTAGTAGCAGCATGATGAGTGGATTTAGGTACGACGACTCTAAGTGAAATAAGTCACACAGAAAAGGACACTTCTCATAAGGTATCACTTATAGAGGGAATGTAAAAACCGTTACACTTGAACTGAATTACAAAACAGAACAGAGTCACACATGCAGAAAACACACTATGGCTGCTTAACGGGAAAGGTGAGGTGGGGTGATACATAAAACAAGGGTTTCAAATTAGCTCAGATACCGTTCCATAAACCCAATATGTAATAGACAAGACCTACTCCTTGCTCAGAGAACTGGACTCAACACGCCCTATTCACCGCACAAGAATATATCTGACTAGTAATAATCTTAAAACCTATGTATTGATATCTCTCTGTTAGTGTGTCAAGTGTGTAAAAAGCGGCATAAACACAGCAGTGAAAAGCAGCTAAACCCCATTATAAAAATAAATTACTTTGAAAAACCCATGAAACAAAGACAGTGAAAGAGAGAGAAATTCTTACACAATGCGTTCAGGGGCTGTGATGCAACCTGGATTGACCATATCTAGACCCACAGCTGGATGAGACCTAAGGGTGGACACTGTTGCGGCTGAGAGGTTTGGTGAGGTTGGGTGAGCAAACGCAGACCCTTTAAAGTAATACTGCGTGGTACCCATCGCATGGGTCCCAAATCTCCAGGTTCAAGGGCATCTTCCTACATCGAAAACATGCATGAGATACCCAGAAGATGGTACACCGTGTGATGGGGAAAGGTTTCTAAAACGCACCTCATTTCTCATCTGCTTGTGCCCGGGTTCGCCATTCCAGCCACTTTACTAGCAATCTCCCTCCTTGGAGCATCAGCACCTTTAACTTCCTGTTCCGTACAGGTTGCAATTTGTACTGAGGATGAACGGGAATACGTGGAACCAATGAAAGACTAGCTCTTGGTGTTGGGACAGGCACAGGTCACTCTATTTTCCCATCAGGAAGAAAAATTAACCATAGGCTCAGCCTGCCCCCCGGAACCAGAACAGGGCCTGAAGCCATCCTGCGCTTTTGCGGCCAGCTCCCTAAAAAGCGAGTTGTAAAATGGAGGTTCAGGGCACTGCAATTCACAAACCTGCAGACTTATAAATGATAACTCTCATCCACAAATATATTGAGGGAAGGCAAAGAAGAGGATTTGAAATCAAGGCAGAATTGCAGGAAACAGATTTCAGGAGGTAGATTCGAATCGCCTTTAAAGCACATGAAAAGCGGCAAAACGTTGACAATGATGCCCTTGGCCAAAAAGGGCGTATGCGTTTTTTCCTGAATATATTCAGGAAAAAACGCATACGCCCTTTTTGGCCAACCAAGCAACCTGGAAAGGCAAATCAGCGCTACAAAGATGTCTCGCTTCCCATCGGTCAAAAGGGCCATGCTGAAAAAAGTGTCAAAACCAGAAACGCAGGACAGGCCATGGAGAAATGGGAGCCTTGCTACACTGATGGGCGGGATGTAAATTGTCAACAGCCACTCTGGAGAAGTGTACGGTGAATCCTGAAACGTCTAAAAAGCAAAGCTTAGAGAGCATAGGGCACTTCCACTCATGGGGGTATAAATTGGGAAAATGAAAAATCAGCAAGACACAAGCACCCCAAAGTTTAGGGCTGCTCTGTTGACAAGGACCTCCACTTCATTCCACCTTCAATATCCCAGGAAAGAGAAAAATGGATAAAGAAGTTGTGGTCCTTATGTACAATGGAATATCACTCAGCCGTGAAATCAATGTCATAAGGCTAGTAGCAGGATGATGAGTGGATTTAGGTACGACGACTCTAAGTGAAATAAGTCACACAGAAAAGGACACTTCTCAGAAGGTATCACTTATAGAGGGAATGTAAAAACCGTTACACTTGAACTGAATTACAAAACAGAACAGAGTCACACATGCAGAAAACACACTATGGCTGCTTCACGGGAAAGGTGAGGTGGGGTGATACATAAAACAAGGGTTTCAAATTAGCTCAGATACCGTTCCATAAACCCAATATGTAATAGACAAGACCTACTCCTTGCTCAGAGAACTGGACTCAACACGCCCTATTCACCGCACAAGAATATATCTGACTAGTAATAATCTTAAAAGCTATGTATTGATATCTCTCTGTTAGTGTGTCAAGTGGGTGTAAAGCGGCATAAACACAGCAGTGAAAAGCAGCTAAACCCCATTATAAAAATAAATTACTTTGAAAAACCCATGAAACAAAGACAGTGAAAGAGAGCGAAATTCTTACACAATGCGTTCAGGGGCTGTGATGCAACCTGGATTGACCATATCTAGACCCACAGCTGGATGAGACATAAGGGTGAACACTGTTGCGGCTGAGAGGTTTGGTGAGGTTGGGTGAGCAAACGCAGACCCTTTAAAGTAATACTGCGTGGTACCCATCGCATGGGTCCCAAATCTCTAGGTTCAAGGGAATCTTCCTACATCGAAAACATGCATGAGAAACCCAGAAGATGGTACACCGTGTGATGGGGAAAGGTTTCTAAAACGCACCTCATTTCTCATCTCCTTGTGCTCGGGTTCGCCATTCCAGCCACTTTACCAGCAATCTCCCTCCTTGGAGCATCATCACCTTTAACCTGTTCCGTACAGGTTGCAATTTGTCCTGAGGATGAACGGGAAGACGTGAAACCAATGAGAGACTAGCTCTTGGTGTTGGGACAGGCACAGGTTACTCTATTTTCCCATCAGGAAGAAAAATTAACCACAGGCTCAGCCTGCCCCCGGAACAAGAACAGGGCCTGAAGCCATCGTGCGCTTTTGCGGCCATCTCCCAAAAACGCGAGTTGTAAAATGGAGGTTCAGGGCACTGCAATTCACAAACCTGCAGAGTTATAAATGATAACTCTCGTCCACAAATATATTGAGGGAAGGCAAAGAAGAGGATTTGAAATCAAGGCAGAATTGCAGGAAACAGATTTCAGGAGGTAGATTCGAATCGCCTTTAAAGCACATGAAAAGCGGCAAAACGTTGACAATGATGCCCTTGGCCAAAAAGGGCGTATGCGTTTTTTCCTGAATATATTCAGGAAAAAACGCATAAGCCCTTTTTGGCCAACCAAGCAACCTGGAAAGGCAAATCAGCGCTACAAAGATGTCTCGCTTCCCATCGGTCAAAAGGGCCATGCTGAAAAAAGTGTCAAAACCAGAAATGCAGGACAGGCCATGGAGAAATGGGAGCCTTGCTACACTGATGGGCGGGATGTAAATTGTCAACAGCCACTCTGGAGAAGCGTACGGTGAGTCCTGAAACGTCTAAAAAGCAAAGCTTAGAGAGCATAGGGCACTTCCACTCATGGGGGTATAAATTGGGAAAATTAAAAATCAGCAAGACACAAGCACCCCAAAGTTTAGGGCTGCTCTGTTGACAAGGACCTCCACTTCATTCCACCTTCAATATCCCAGGAAAGAGAAAAATGGATAAAGAAGTTGTGGTCCTTATGTACAATGGAATATCACTCAGCCGTGAAATCAATGTCATAAGGCTAGTAGCAGGATGATGAGTGGATTTAGGTACGACGACTCTAAGTGAAATAAGTCACACAGAAAAGGACACTTCTCAGAAGGTATCACTTATAGAGGGAATGTAAAAACCGTTACACTTGAACTGAATTACAAAACAGAACAGAGTCACACATGCAGAAAACACACTATGGCTGCTTCACGGGAAAGGTGAGGTGGGGTGATACATAAAACAAGGGTTTCAAATTAGCTCAGATACCATTCCATAAACCCAATATGTAATAGACAAGACCTACTCCTTGCTCAGAGAACTGGACTCAACACGCCCTATTCACCGCACAAGAATATATCTGACTAGTAATAATCTTAAAAGCTATGTATTGATATCTCTCTGTTAGTGTGTCAAGTGGGTGTAAAGCGGCATAAACACAGCAGTGAAAAGCAGCTAAACCCCATTATAAAAATAAATTACTTTGAAAAACCCATGAAACAAAGACAGTGAAAGAGAGCGAAATTCTTACACAATGCGTTCAGGGGCTGTGATGCAACCTGGATTGACCATATCTAGACCCACAGCTGGATGAGACATAAGGGTGAACACTGTTGCGGCTGAGATGTTTGGTGAGGTTGGGTGAGCAAACGCAGACCCTTTAAAGTAATACTGCGTGGTACCCATCGCATGGGTCTCAAATCTCTAGGTTCAAGGGAATCTTCCTACATCGAAAACATGCATGAGAAACCCAGAAGATGGTACACCGTGTGATGGGGAAAGGTTTCTAAAACGCACCTCATTTCTCATCTCCTTGTGCTCGGGTTCGCCATTCCAGCCACTTTACTAGCAATCTCCCTCCTTGGAGCATCATCACCTTTAACCTCCTGTTCCGTACAGGTTGCAATTTGTCCTGAGGATGAACGGGAAGACGTGAAACCAATGAGAGACTATCCTTTGGTGTTGGGACAGGCACAGGTCACTCTATTTTCCCATCAGGAAGAAGAATTAACCACAGGCTCAGCCTGCCCCCGGAACAAGAACAGGGCCTGAAGCCATCGTGCGCTTTTGCGGCCATCTCCCAAAAACGCGAGTTGTAAAATGGAGGTTCAGGGCACTGCAATTCACAAACCTGCAGAGTTATAAATGATAACTCTCGTCCACAAATATATTGAGGGAAGGCAAAGAAGAGGATTTGAAATCAAGGCAGAATTGCAGGAAACAGATTTCAGGAGGTAGATTCGAATCGCCTTTAAAGCACATGAAAAGCGGCAAAACGTTGACAATGATGCCCTTGGCCAAAAAGGGCGTATGCGTTTTTTCCTGAATATATTCAGGAAAAAACGCATACGCCCTTTTTGGCCAACCAAGCAACCTGGAAAGGCAAATCAGCGCTACAAAGATGTCTCGCTTCCCATCGGTCAAAAGGGCCATGCTGAAAAAAGTGTCAAAACCAGAAATGCAGGACAGGCCATGGAGAAATGGGAGCCTTGCTACACTGATGGGCGGGATGTAAATTGTCAACAGCCACTCTGGAGAAGCGTACGGTGAGTCCTGAAACGTCTAAAAAGCAAAGCTTAGAGAGCATAGGGCACTTCCACTCATGGGGGTATAAATTGGGAAAATTAAAAATCAGCAAGACACAAGCACCCCAAAGTTTAGGGCTGCTCTGTTGACAAGGACCTCCACTTCATTCCACCTTCAATATCCCAGGAAAGAGAAAAATGGATAAAGAAGTTGTGGTCCTTATGTACAATGGAATATCACTCAGCCATGAAATCAATGTCATAAGGCTAGTAGCAGCATGATGAGTGGATTTAGGTACGACGATTCTAAGTGAAATAAGTCACACAGAAAAGGACACTTCTCATAAGGTATCACTGATAGAGGGAATGTAAAAACCGTTACACTTGAACTGAATTACAAAACAGAACAGAGTCACACATGCAGAAAACACACTATGGCTGCTTCACGGGAAAGGTGAGGTGGGGTGATACATAAAACAAGGGTTTCAAATTAGCTCAGATACCGTTCCATAAAACCAATATGTAATAGACAAGACCTACTCCTTGCTCAGAGAACTGGACTCAACACGCCCTACTCACCGCACAAGAATATATCTGACTAGTAATAATCTTAAAACCTATGTATAGATATCTCTCTGTTAGTGTGTCAAGTGGGTGTAAAGCGGCATAAACACAGAAGTGAAAAGCAGCTAAACCCCATTATAAAAATAAATTACTTTGAATAACCCATGAAACAAAGACAGTGAAAGAGAGCGAAATTCTTACACAATTCGTTCAGGGGCTGTGATGCAACCTGGATTGACCATATCTAGACACACAGCTGGATGAGACATAAGGGTGGACACTCTTGGGGCTGAGAGGTTTGGTGAGGTTGGGTGAGCAAACGCAGACCCTTTACAGTAATACTGCATGGTACCCATCGCATGGGTCCCAAATCTCCAGGTTCAAGGGCATCTTCCTACATCGAAAACATGCATGAGAAACCCAGAAGATGGTACACCGTGTGATGGGGAAAGGTTTCTAAAACGCACCTCATTTCTCATCTCCTTGTGGCCGGGTTCGCTATTCCAGCCGCTTTACTAGCAATCTCCCTACTTGGAGCATCAGCACCTTTAACCTCCTGTTCCGTACAGGTTGCAATTTGTCCTGAGGATGAACTGGAAGACGTGGAACCAATGAGAGACTAGCTCTTGGTGTTGGGACAGGCACAGGTCACTCTATTTTCCCATCAGGAAGAAGAATTAACCACAGGCTCAGCCTGCCACCCGGAACCAAAAGAGGGCCTGAAGCCATCCTGCGCTATTGCGGCCAGCTCTCTAAAAAGCGAGTTGTAAAATGGAGGTTCAGGGCACTACAATTCACAAACCTGCAGACTTATAAATGATAACTCTCGTCCACAAATATATTGAGGGAAGGCAAAGAAGAGGATTTGAAATCAAGGCAGAATTGCAGGAAACAGATTTCAGGAGGTAGATTCGAATCGCATTTAAAGCACATGAAAAGCGGCAAAACGTTGACAATGATGCCCTTGGCCAAAAAGGGCGTATGCGTTTTTTCCTGAATATATTCAGGAAAAAACGCATACGCCCTTTTTGGCCAACCAAGCAACCTGGAAAGGCAAATCAGCGCTACAAAGATGTCTCGCTTCCCATCGGTCAAAAGGGCCAGGCTGAAAAAAGTGTCAAAACCAGAAATGCAGGACAGGCCATGGAGAAATGGGAGCATTGCTACACTGATGGGCGGGATGTAAATTGTCAACAGCCACTCTGCAGAAGCGTACGGTGAGTCCTGAAACGTCTAAAAAGCAAAGCTTAGAGAGCATAGGGCACTTCCACTCATGGGGGTATAAATTGGGAAAATTAAAAATCAGCAAGACACAAGCACCCCAAAGTTTAGGGCTGCTCTGTTGACAAGGACCTCCACTTCATTCCACCTTCAATATCCCAGGAAAGAGAAAAATGGATAAAGAAGTTGTGGTCCTTATGTACAATGGAATATCACTCAGCCATGAAATCAATGTCATAAGGCTAGTAGCAGCATGATGAGTGGATTTAGGTACGACGACTCTAAGTGAAATAAGTCACACAGAAAAGGACACTTCTCATAAGGTATCACTTATAGAGGGAATGTAAAAACCGTTACACTTGAACTGAATTACAAAACAGAACAGAGTCACACATGCAGAAAACACACTATGGCTGCTTAACGGGAAAGGTGAGGTGGGGTGATACATAAAACAAGGGTTTCAAATTAGCTCAGATACCGTTCCATAAACCCAATATGTAATAGACAAGACCTACTCCTTGCTCAGAGAACTGGACTCAACACGCCCTATTCACCGCACAAGAATATATCTGACTAGTAATAATCTTAAAACCTATGTATTGATATCTCTCTGTTAGTGTGTCAAGTGTGTAAAAAGCGGCATAAACACAGCAGTGAAAAGCAGCTAAACCCCATTATAAAAATAAATTACTTTGAAAAACCCATGAAACAAAGACAGTGAAAGAGAGAGAAATTCTTACACAATGCGTTCAGGGGCTGTGATGCAACCTGGATTGACCATATCTAGACCCACAGCTGGATGAGACCTAAGGGTGGACACTGTTGCGGCTGAGAGGTTTGGTGAGGTTGGGTGAGCAAACGCAGACCCTTTAAAGTAATACTGCGTGGTACCCATCGCATGGGTCCCAAATCTCCAGGTTCAAGGGCATCTTCCTACATCGAAAACATGCATGAGATACCCAGAAGATGGTACACCGTGTGATGGGGAAAGGTTTCTAAAACGCACCTCATTTCTCATCTGCTTGTGCCCGGGTTCGCCATTCCAGCCACTTTACTAGCAATCTCCCTCCTTGGAGCATCAGCACCTTTAACTTCCTGTTCCGTACAGGTTGCAATTTGTACTGAGGATGAACGGGAATACGTGGAACCAATGAAAGACTAGCTCTTGGTGTTGGGACAGGCACAGGTCACTCTATTTTCCCATCAGGAAGAAAAATTAACCATAGGCTCAGCCTGCCCCCCGGAACCAGAACAGGGCCTGAAGCCATCCTGCGCTTTTGCGGCCAGCTCCCTAAAAAGCGAGTTGTAAAATGGAGGTTCAGGGCACTGCAATTCACAAACCTGCAGACTTATAAATGATAACTCTCATCCACAAATATATTGAGGGAAGGCAAAGAAGAGGATTTGAAATCAAGGCAGAATTGCAGGAAACAGATTTCAGGAGGTAGATTCGAATCGCCTTTAAAGCACATGAAAAGCGGCAAAACGTTGACAATGATGCCCTTGGCCAAAAAGGGCGTATGCGTTTTTTCCTGAATATATTCAGGAAAAAACGCATACGCCCTTTTTGGCCAACCAAGCAACCTGGAAAGGCAAATCAGCGCTACAAAGATGTCTCGCTTCCCATCGGTCAAAAGGGCCATGCTGAAAAAAGTGTCAAAACCAGAAACGCAGGACAGGCCATGGAGAAATGGGAGCCTTGCTACACTGATGGGCGGGATGTAAATTGTCAACAGCCACTCTGGAGAAGTGTACGGTGAATCCTGAAACGTCTAAAAAGCAAAGCTTAGAGAGCATAGGGCACTTCCACTCATGGGGGTATAAATTGGGAAAATGAAAAATCAGCAAGACACAAGCACCCCAAAGTTTAGGGCTGCTCTGTTGACAAGGACCTCCACTTCATTCCACCTTCAATATCCCAGGAAAGAGAAAAATGGATAAAGAAGTTGTGGTCCTTATGTACAATGGAATATCACTCAGCCGTGAAATCAATGTCATAAGGCTAGTAGCAGGATGATGAGTGGATTTAGGTACGACGACTCTAAGTGAAATAAGTCACACAGAAAAGGACACTTCTCAGAAGGTATCACTTATAGAGGGAATGTAAAAACCGTTACACTTGAACTGAATTACAAAACAGAACAGAGTCACACATGCAGAAAACACACTATGGCTGCTTCACGGGAAAGGTGAGGTGGGGTGATACATAAAACAAGGGTTTCAAATTAGCTCAGATACCGTTCCATAAACCCAATATGTAATAGACAAGACCTACTCCTTGCTCAGAGAACTGGACTCAACACGCCCTATTCACCGCACAAGAATATATCTGACTAGTAATAATCTTAAAACCTATGTATTGATATCTCTCTGTTAGTGTGTCAAGTGGGTGTAAAGCGGCATAAACACAGCAGTGAAAAGCAGCTAAACCCCATTATAAAAATAAATTACTTTGAAAAACCCATGAAACAAAGACAGTGAAAGAGAGCGAAATTCTTACACAATGCGTTCAGGGGCTGTGATGCAACCTGGATTGACCATATCTAGACCCACAGCTGGATGAGACATAAGGGTGAACACTGTTGCGGCTGAGAGGTTTGGTGAGGTTGGGTGAGCAAACGCAGACCCTTTAAAGTAATACTGCGTGGTACCCATCGCATGGGTCCCAAATCT
The DNA here is from genome assembly GCF_965194805.1 of Balaenoptera borealis. Lineage (NCBI taxonomy): Eukaryota > Metazoa > Chordata > Mammalia > Artiodactyla > Balaenopteridae > Balaenoptera > Balaenoptera borealis. Next base: position 998,023 of record NW_028123942.1, on the reverse strand, counting down.
CTAGGTTCAAGGGAATCTTCCTACATCGAAAACATGCATGAGAAACCCAGAAGATGGTACACCGTGTGATGGGGAAAGGTTTCTAAAACGCACCTCATTTCTCATCTCCTTGTGCTCGGGTTCGCCATTCCAGCCACTTTACCAGCAATCTCCCTCCTTGGAGCATCATCACCTTTAACCTGTTCCGTACAGGTTGCAATTTGTCCTGAGGATGAACGGGAAGACGTGAAACCAATGAGAGACTAGCTCTTGGTGTTGGGACAGGCACAGGTTACTCTATTTTCCCATCAGGAAGAAAAATTAACCACAGGCTCAGCCTGCCCCCGGAACAAGAACAGGGCCTGAAGCCATCGTGCGCTTTTGCGGCCATCTCCCAAAAACGCGAGTTGTAAAATGGAGGTTCAGGGCACTGCAATTCACAAACCTGCAGAGTTATAAATGATAACTCTCGTCCACAAATATATTGAGGGAAGGCAAAGAAGAGGATTTGAAATCAAGGCAGAATTGCAGGAAACAGATTTCAGGAGGTAGATTCGAATCGCCTTTAAAGCACATGAAAAGCGGCAAAACGTTGACAATGATGCCCTTGGCCAAAAAGGGCGTATGCGTTTTTTCCTGAATATATTCAGGAAAAAACGCATAAGCCCTTTTTGGCCAACCAAGCAACCTGGAAAGGCAAATCAGCGCTACAAAGATGTCTCGCTTCCCATCGGTCAAAAGGGCCATGCTGAAAAAAGTGTCAAAACCAGAAATGCAGGACAGGCCATGGAGAAATGGGAGCCTTGCTACACTGATGGGCGGGATGTAAATTGTCAACAGCCACTCTGGAGAAGCGTACGGTGAGTCCTGAAACGTCTAAAAAGCAAAGCTTAGAGAGCATAGGGCACTTCCACTCATGGGGGTATAAATTGGGAAAATTAAAAATCAGCAAGACACAAGCACCCCAAAGTTTAGGGCTGCTCTGTTGACAAGGACCTCCACTTCATTCCACCTTCAATATCCCAGGAAAGAGAAAAATGGATAAAGAAGTTGTGGTCCTTATGTACAATGGAATATCACTCAGCCGTGAAATCAATGTCATAAGGCTAGTAGCAGGATGATGAGTGGATTTAGGTACGACGACTCTAAGTGAAATAAGTCACACAGAAAAGGACACTTCTCAGAAGGTATCACTTATAGAGGGAATGTAAAAACCGTTACACTTGAACTGAATTACAAAACAGAACAGAGTCACACATGCAGAAAACACACTATGGCTGCTTAACGGGAAAGGTGAGGTGGGGTGATACATAAAACAAGGGTTTCAAATTAGCTCAGATACCATTCCATAAACCCAATATGTAATAGACAAGACCTACTCCTTGCTCAGAGAACTGGACTCAACACGCCCTATTCACCGCACAAGAATATATCTGACTAGTAATAATCTTAAAAGCTATGTATTGATATCTCTCTGTTAGTGTGTCAAGTGGGTGTAAAGCGGCATAAACACAGCAGTGAAAAGCAGCTAAACCCCATTATAAAAATAAATTACTTTGAAAAACCCATGAAACAAAGACAGTGAAAGAGAGCGAAATTCTTACACAATGCGTTCAGGGGCTGTGATGCAACCTGGATTGACCATATCTAGACCCACAGCTGGATGAGACATAAGGGTGAACACTGTTGCGGCTGAGATGTTTGGTGAGGTTGGGTGAGCAAACGCAGACCCTTTAAAGTAATACTGCGTGGTACCCATCGCATGGGTCTCAAATCTCTAGGTTCAAGGGAATCTTCCTACATCGAAAACATGCATGAGAAACCCAGAAGATGGTACACCGTGTGATGGGGAAAGGTTTCTAAAACGCACCTCATTTCTCATCTCCTTGTGCTCGGGTTCGCCATTCCAGCCACTTTACTAGCAATCTCCCTCCTTGGAGCATCATCACCTTTAACCTCCTGTTCCGTACAGGTTGCAATTTGTCCTGAGGATGAACGGGAAGACGTGAAACCAATGAGAGACTATCCTTTGGTGTTGGGACAGGCACAGGTCACTCTATTTTCCCATCAGGAAGAAGAATTAACCACAGGCTCAGCCTGCCCCCGGAACAAGAACAGGGCCTGAAGCCATCGTGCGCTTTTGCGGCCATCTCCCAAAAACGCGAGTTGTAAAATGGAGGTTCAGGGCACTGCAATTCACAAACCTGCAGAGTTATAAATGATAACTCTCGTCCACAAATATATTGAGGGAAGGCAAAGAAGAGGATTTGAAATCAAGGCAGAATTGCAGGAAACAGATTTCAGGAGGTAGATTCGAATCGCCTTTAAAGCACATGAAAAGCGGCAAAACGTTGACAATGATGCCCTTGGCCAAAAAGGGCGTATGCGTTTTTTCCTGAATATATTCAGGAAAAAACGCATACGCCCTTTTTGGCCAACCAAGCAACCTGGAAAGGCAAATCAGCGCTACAAAGATGTCTCGCTTCCCATCGGTCAAAAGGGCCATGCTGAAAAAAGTGTCAAAACCAGAAATGCAGGACAGGCCATGGAGAAATGGGAGCCTTGCTACACTGATGGGCGGGATGTAAATTGTCAACAGCCACTCTGGAGAAGCGTACGGTGAGTCCTGAAACGTCTAAAAAGCAAAGCTTAGAGAGCATAGGGCACTTCCACTCATGGGGGTATAAATTGGGAAAATTAAAAATCAGCAAGACACAAGCACCCCAAAGTTTAGGGCTGCTCTGTTGACAAGGACCTCCACTTCATTCCACCTTCAATATCCCAGGAAAGAGAAAAATGGATAAAGAAGTTGTGGTCCTTATGTACAATGGAATATCACTCAGCCATGAAATCAATGTCATAAGGCTAGTAGCAGCATGATGAGTGGATTTAGGTACGACGATTCTAAGTGAAATAAGTCACACAGAAAAGGACACTTCTCATAAGGTATCACTGATAGAGGGAATGTAAAAACCGTTACACTTGAACTGAATTACAAAACAGAACAGAGTCACACATGCAGAAAACACACTATGGCTGCTTCACGGGAAAGGTGAGGTGGGGTGATACATAAAACAAGGGTTTCAAATTAGCTCAGATACCGTTCCATAAAACCAATATGTAATAGACAAGACCTACTCCTTGCTCAGAGAACTGGACTCAACACGCCCTACTCACCGCACAAGAATATATCTGACTAGTAATAATCTTAAAACCTATGTATAGATATCTCTCTGTTAGTGTGTCAAGTGGGTGTAAAGCGGCATAAACACAGAAGTGAAAAGCAGCTAAACCCCATTATAAAAATAAATTACTTTGAATAACCCATGAAACAAAGACAGTGAAAGAGAGCGAAATTCTTACACAATTCGTTCAGGGGCTGTGATGCAACCTGGATTGACCATATCTAGACACACAGCTGGATGAGACATAAGGGTGGACACTCTTGGGGCTGAGAGGTTTGGTGAGGTTGGGTGAGCAAACGCAGACCCTTTACAGTAATACTGCATGGTACCCATCGCATGGGTCCCAAATCTCCAGGTTCAAGGGCATCTTCCTACATCGAAAACATGCATGAGAAACCCAGAAGATGGTACACCGTGTGATGGGGAAAGGTTTCTAAAACGCACCTCATTTCTCATCTCCTTGTGGCCGGGTTCGCTATTCCAGCCGCTTTACTAGCAATCTCCCTACTTGGAGCATCAGCACCTTTAACCTCCTGTTCCGTACAGGTTGCAATTTGTCCTGAGGATGAACTGGAAGACGTGGAACCAATGAGAGACTAGCTCTTGGTGTTGGGACAGGCACAGGTCACTCTATTTTCCCATCAGGAAGAAGAATTAACCACAGGCTCAGCCTGCCACCCGGAACCAAAAGAGGGCCTGAAGCCATCCTGCGCTATTGCGGCCAGCTCTCTAAAAAGCGAGTTGTAAAATGGAGGTTCAGGGCACTACAATTCACAAACCTGCAGACTTATAAATGATAACTCTCGTCCACAAATATATTGAGGGAAGGCAAAGAAGAGGATTTGAAATCAAGGCAGAATTGCAGGAAACAGATTTCAGGAGGTAGATTCGAATCGCATTTAAAGCACATGAAAAGCGGCAAAACGTTGACAATGATGCCCTTGGCCAAAAAGGGCGTATGCGTTTTTTCCTGAATATATTCAGGAAAAAACGCATACGCCCTTTTTGGCCAACCAAGCAACCTGGAAAGGCAAATCAGCGCTACAAAGATGTCTCGCTTCCCATCGGTCAAAAGGGCCAGGCTGAAAAAAGTGTCAAAACCAGAAATGCAGGACAGGCCATGGAGAAATGGGAGCCTTGCTACACTGATGGGCGGGATGTAAATTGTCAACAGCCACTCTGCAGAAGCGTACGGTGAGTCCTGAAACGTCTAAAAAGCAAAGCTTAGAGAGCATAGGGCACTTCCACTCATGGGGGTATAAATTGGGAAAATTAAAAATCAGCAAGACACAAGCACCCCAAAGTTTAGGGCTGCTCTGTTGACAAGGACCTCCACTTCATTCCACCTTCAATATCCCAGGAAAGAGAAAAATGGATAAAGAAGTTGTGGTCCTTATGTACAATGGAATATCACTCAGCCATGAAATCAATGTCATAAGGCTAGTAGCAGCATGATGAGTGGATTTAGGTACGACGACTCTAAGTGAAATAAGTCACACAGAAAAGGACACTTCTCATAAGGTATCACTTATAGAGGGAATGTAAAAACCGTTACACTTGAACTGAATTACAAAACAGAACAGAGTCACACATGCAGAAAACACACTATGGCTGCTTAACGGGAAAGGTGAGGTGGGGTGATACATAAAACAAGGGTTTCAAATTAGCTCAGATACCGTTCCATAAACCCAATATGTAATAGACAAGACCTACTCCTTGCTCAGAGAACTGGACTCAACACGCCCTATTCACCGCACAAGAATATATCTGACTAGTAATAATCTTAAAACCTATGTATTGATATCTCTCTGTTAGTGTGTCAAGTGTGTAAAAAGCGGCATAAACACAGCAGTGAAAAGCAGCTAAACCCCATTATAAAAATAAATTACTTTGAAAAACCCATGAAACAAAGACAGTGAAAGAGAGAGAAATTCTTACACAATGCGTTCAGGGGCTGTGATGCAACCTGGATTGACCATATCTAGACCCACAGCTGGATGAGACCTAAGGGTGGACACTGTTGCGGCTGAGAGGTTTGGTGAGGTTGGGTGAGCAAACGCAGACCCTTTAAAGTAATACTGCGTGGTACCCATCGCATGGGTCCCAAATCTCCAGGTTCAAGGGCATCTTCCTACATCGAAAACATGCATGAGATACCCAGAAGATGGTACACCGTGTGATGGGGAAAGGTTTCTAAAACGCACCTCATTTCTCATCTGCTTGTGCCCGGGTTCGCCATTCCAGCCACTTTACTAGCAATCTCCCTCCTTGGAGCATCAGCACCTTTAACTTCCTGTTCCGTACAGGTTGCAATTTGTACTGAGGATGAACGGGAATACGTGGAACCAATGAAAGACTAGCTCTTGGTGTTGGGACAGGCACAGGTCACTCTATTTTCCCATCAGGAAGAAAAATTAACCATAGGCTCAGCCTGCCCCCCGGAACCAGAACAGGGCCTGAAGCCATCCTGCGCTTTTGCGGCCAGCTCCCTAAAAAGCGAGTTGTAAAATGGAGGTTCAGGGCACTGCAATTCACAAACCTGCAGACTTATAAATGATAACTCTCATCCACAAATATATTGAGGGAAGGCAAAGAAGAGGATTTGAAATCAAGGCAGAATTGCAGGAAACAGATTTCAGGAGGTAGATTCGAATCGCCTTTAAAGCACATGAAAAGCGGCAAAACGTTGACAATGATGCCCTTGGCCAAAAAGGGCGTATGCGTTTTTTCCTGAATATATTCAGGAAAAAACGCATACGCCCTTTTTGGCCAACCAAGCAACCTGGAAAGGCAAATCAGCGCTACAAAGATGTCTCGCTTCCCATCGGTCAAAAGGGCCATGCTGAAAAAAGTGTCAAAACCAGAAACGCAGGACAGGCCATGGAGAAATGGGAGCCTTGCTACACTGATGGGCGGGATGTAAATTGTCAACAGCCACTCTGGAGAAGTGTACGGTGAATCCTGAAACGTCTAAAAAGCAAAGCTTAGAGAGCATAGGGCACTTCCACTCATGGGGGTATAAATTGGGAAAATGAAAAATCAGCAAGACACAAGCACCCCAAAGTTTAGGGCTGCTCTGTTGACAAGGACCTCCACTTCATTCCACCTTCAATATCCCAGGAAAGAGAAAAATGGATAAAGAAGTTGTGGTCCTTATGTACAATGGAATATCACTCAGCCGTGAAATCAATGTCATAAGGCTAGTAGCAGGATGATGAGTGGATTTAGGTACGACGACTCTAAGTGAAATAAGTCACACAGAAAAGGACACTTCTCAGAAGGTATCACTTATAGAGGGAATGTAAAAACCGTTACACTTGAACTGAATTACAAAACAGAACAGAGTCACACATGCAGAAAACACACTATGGCTGCTTCACGGGAAAGGTGAGGTGGGGTGATACATAAAACAAGGGTTTCAAATTAGCTCAGATACCGTTCCATAAACCCAATATGTAATAGACAAGACCTACTCCTTGCTCAGAGAACTGGACTCAACACGCCCTATTCACCGCACAAGAATATATCTGACTAGTAATAATCTTAAAAGCTATGTATTGATATCTCTCTGTTAGTGTGTCAAGTGGGTGTAAAGCGGCATAAACACAGCAGTGAAAAGCAGCTAAACCCCATTATAAAAATAAATTACTTTGAAAAACCCATGAAACAAAGACAGTGAAAGAGAGCGAAATTCTTACACAATGCGTTCAGGGGCTGTGATGCAACCTGGATTGACCATATCTAGACCCACAGCTGGATGAGACATAAGGGTGAACACTGTTGCGGCTGAGAGGTTTGGTGAGGTTGGGTGAGCAAACGCAGACCCTTTAAAGTAATACTGCGTGGTACCCATCGCATGGGTCCCAAATCTCTAGTTTCAAGGGAATCTTCCTACATCGAAAACATGCATGAGAAACCCAGAAGATGGTACACCGTGTGATGGGGAAAGGTTTCTAAAACGCACCTCATTTCTCATCTCCTTGTGCTCGGGTTCGCCATTCCAGCCACTTTACCAGCAATCTCCCTCCTTGGAGCATCATCACCTTTAACCTGTTCCGTACAGGTTGCAATTTGTCCTGAGGATGAACGGGAAGACGTGAAACCAATGAGAGACTAGCTCTTGGTGTTGGGACAGGCACAGGTTACTCTATTTTCCCATCAGGAAGAAAAATTAACCACAGGCTCAGCCTGCCCCCGGAACAAGAACAGGGCCTGAAGCCATCGTGCGCTTTTGCGGCCATCTCCCAAAAACGCGAGTTGTAAAATGGAGGTTCAGGGCACTGCAATTCACAAACCTGCAGAGTTATAAATGATAACTCTCGTCCACAAATATATTGAGGGAAGGCAAAGAAGAGGATTTGAAATCAAGGCAGAATTGCAGGAAACAGATTTCAGGAGGTAGATTCGAATCGCCTTTAAAGCACATGAAAAGCGGCAAAACGTTGACAATGATGCCCTTGGCCAAAAAGGGCGTATGCGTTTTTTCCTGAATATATTCAGGAAAAAACGCATAAGCCCTTTTTGGCCAACCAAGCAACCTGGAAAGGCAAATCAGCGCTACAAAGATGTCTCGCTTCCCATCGGTCAAAAGGGCCATGCTGAAAAAAGTGTCAAAACCAGAAATGCAGGACAGGCCATGGAGAAATGGGAGCCTTGCTACACTGATGGGCGGGATGTAAATTGTCAACAGCCACTCTGGAGAAGCGTACGGTGAGTCCTGAAACGTCTAAAAAGCAAAGCTTAGAGAGCATAGGGCACTTCCACTCATGGGGGTATAAATTGGGAAAATTAAAAATCAGCAAGACACAAGCACCCCAAAGTTTAGGGCTGCTCTGTTGACAAGGACCTCCACTTCATTCCACCTTCAATATCCCAGGAAAGAGAAAAATGGATAAAGAAGTTGTGGTCCTTATGTACAATGGAATATCACTCAGCCATGAAATCAATGTCATAAGGCTAGTAGCAGCATGATGAGTGGATTTAGGTACGACGATTCTAAGTGAAATAAGTCACACAGAAAAGGACACTTCTCATAAGGTATCACTGATAGAGGGAATGTAAAAACCGTTACACTTGAACTGAATTACAAAACAGAACAGAGTCACACATGCAGAAAACACACTATGGCTGCTTAACGGGAAAGGTGAGGTGGGGTGATACATAAAACAAGGGTTTCAAATTAGCTCAGATACCGTTCCATAAACCCAATATGTAATAGACAAGACCTACTCCTTGCTCAGAGAACTGGACTCAACACGCCCTATTCACCGCACAAGAATATATCTGACTAGTAATAATCTTAAAAGCTATGTATTGATATCTCGCTGTTAGTGGGTCAAGTGGGTAAAAAGCGGCATAAACACAGCAGTGAAAAGCAGCTAAACCCCATTATAAAAATAAATTACTTTGAAAAACCCATGAAACAAAGACAGTGAAAGAGAGAGAAATTCTTACACAATGCGTTCAGGGGCTGTGATGCAACCTGGATTGACCATATCTAGACCCACAGCTGGATGAGACATAAGGGTGGACACTGTTGCGGCTGAGAGGTTTGGTGAGGTTGGGTGAGCAAACGCAGACCCTTTAAAGTAATACTGCGTGGTACCCATCGCATGGGTCCCAAATCTCCAGGTTCAAGGGCATCTTCCTACATCGAAAACATGCATGAGAAACCCAGAAGATGGTACACCGTGTGATGTGGAAAGGTTTCTAAAACGCACCTCATTTCTCATCTCCTTGTGCCCGGGTGCGCTATTCCAGCCGCTTTACTAGCAATCTCCCTACTTGGAGCATCAGCACCTTTAACCTCCTGTTCCGTACAGGTTGCAATTTGTACTGAGGATGAACGGGAAGACGTGGAACCAATGAAAGACTAGCTCTTGGTGTTGGGACAGGCACAGGTCACTCTATTTTCCCATCAGGCAGAAGAATTAACCACAGGCTCAGCCTGCCCCCCGGAACAAGAACAGGGCCTGAAGCCATCCTGCGCTTTTGCGGCCATCTCCCAAAAACGCGAGTTGTAAAATGGAGGTTCAGGGCACTGCAATTCACAAACCTGCAGAGTTATAAATGATAACTCTCGTCCACAAATATATTGAGGGAAGGCAAAGAAGAGGATTTGAAATCAAGGCAGAATTGCAGGAAACAGATTTCAGGAGGTAGATTCGAATTGCCTTTAAAGCACATGAAAAGCGGCAAAACGTTGACAATGATGCCCTTGGCCAAAAAGGGCGTATGCGTTTTTTCCTGAATATATTCAGGAAAAAACGCATACGCCCTTTTTGGCCAACCAAGCAACCTGGAAAGGCAAATCAGCGCTACAAAGAAGTCTCGCTTCCCATCGGTTAAAAAGGCCATGCTGAAAAAAGTGTCAAAACCAGAAATGCAGGACAGGCCATGGAGAAATGGGAGCCTTGCTACACTGATGGGCGGGATGTAAATTGCCAACAGCCACTCTGGAGAAGATTACGGTGTGTCCTGAAACATCTAAAAAACACAGCTTAGAGAGCATAGGGCACTTCCACTCATGGGGGTATAAATTGGGAAAATTAAAAATCGGCAAGACACAAGCACCCCAAAGTTTAGGACTGCTCTGTTGACAAGGACCTCCACTTCATTCCACCTTCAATATCCCAGGAAAGAGAAAAATGGATAAAGAAGTTGTGGTCCTTATGTACAATGGAATATCACTCAGCCATGAAATCAATGTCATAAGGCTAGTAGCAGCATGATGAGTGGATTTAGGTACGACGACTCTAAGTGAAATAAGTCACACAGAAAAGGACACTTCTCATAAGGTATCACTGATAGAGGGAATGTAAAAACCGTTACACTTGAACTGAATTACAAAACAGAACAGAGTCACACATGCAGAAAACACACTATGGCTGCTTAACGGGAAAGGTGAGGTGGGGTGATACATAAAACAAGGGTTTCAAATTAGCTCAGATACCGTTCCATAAAACCAATATGTAATAGACTAGACCTACTCCTTGCTCAGAGAACTGGACTCAACACGCCCTATTCACCGCACAAGAATATATCTGACTAGTAATAATCTTAAAACCTATGTATTGATATCTCTCTGTTAGTGTGTCAAGTGGGTGTAAAGCGGCATAAACACAGCAGTGAAAAGCAGCTAAACCCCATTATAAAAATAAATTACTTTGAAAAACCCATGAAACAAAGACAGTGAAAGAGATAGAAATTCCTACACAATGCGTTCACGGGCTGTGATGCAACCTGGATTGACCATATCTAGACCCACAGCTGGATGAGACATAAGGGTGGACACTCTTGGGGCTGAGAGGTTTGGTGAGGTTGGGTGAGCAAACGCAGACCCTTTAAAGTAATACTGCATGGTAACCATCGCATGGGTCCCAAATCGCCAGGTTCAAGGGCATCTTCCTACATCGAAAACATGCATGAGAAACCCAGAAGATGGTACACCGTGTGATGTGGAAAGGTTGCTAAAACGCACCTCATTTCTCATCTCCTTGTGCCCGGGTTCGCTATTCCAGCCGCTTTACTAGCAATCTCCCTACTTGGAGCATCAGCACCTTTAACCTCCTGTTCCGTACAGGTTGCAATTTGTCCTGAGGATGAACGGGAAGACGTGGAACCAATGACAGACTAGCTCTTGGTGTTGGGACAGGCACAGGTCACTCTATTTTCCCATCAGGAAGAAGAATTAACCACAGGCTCAGCCTGCCCCCCGGAACAAGAACAGGGCCTGAAGCCATCCTGCGCTTTTGCGGCCATCTCCCAAAAACGCGTGTTGTAAAATGGAGGTTCAGGGCACTGCAATTCACAAACCTGCAGAGTTATAAATGATAACTCTCGTCCACAAATATATTGAGGGAAGGCAAAGAAGAGGATTTGAAATCAAGGCAGAATTGCAGGAAACAGATTTCAGGAGGTAGATTCGAATTGCCTTTAAAGCACATGAAAACCGGCAAAACGTTGACAATGATGCCCTTGGCCAAAAAGGGCGTATGCGTTTTTTCCTGAATATATTCAGGAAAAAACGCATACGCCCTTTTTGGCCAACCAAGCAACCTGGAAAGGCAAATCAGCGCTACAAAGAAGTCTCGCTTCCCATCGGTTAAAAGGGCCATGCTGAAAAAAGTGTCAAAACCAGAAATGCAGGACAGGCCATGGAGAAATGGGAGCCTTGCTACACTGATGGGCGGGATGTAAATTGCCAACAGCCACTCTGGAGAAGAGTACGGTGTGTCCTGAAACGTCTAAAAAATACAGCTTAGAGAGCATAGGGCACTTCCACTCATGGGGGTATAAATTGGGAAAATTAAAAATCAGCAAGACACAAGCACCCCAAAGTTTAGGACTGCTCTGTTGACAAGGACCTCCACTTCATTCCACCTTCAATATCCCAGGAAAGAGAAAAATGGATAAAGAAGTTGTGGTCCTTATGTACAATGGAATATCACTCAGCCATGAAATCAATGTCATAAGGCTAGTAGCAGCATGATGAGGGGATTTAGGTACGACGATTCTAAGTGAAATAAGGCACACAGAAAAGGACACTTCTCATAAGGTATCACTGATAGAGGGAATGTAAAAACCGTTACACTTGAACTGAATTACAAAACAGAACAGAGTCACACATGCAGAAAACACACTATGGCTGCTTAACGGGAAAGGTGAGGTGGGGTGATACATAAAACAAGGGTTTCAAATTAGCTCAGATACCGTTCCATAAAACCAATATGTAATAGACAACACCTACTCCTTGCTCAGAGAACTGGACTCAACATGCCCTATTCACCGCACAAGAATATATCTGACTAGTAATAATCTTAAAACCTATGTATTGATATCTCTCTGTTAGTGTGTCAAGTGGGTGAAAAGCGGCATAAACACAGCAGTGAAAAGCAGCTAAACCCATTTATAAAAATAAATTACTTTGAAAAACCCATGAAACAAAGACAGTGAAAGAGATAGAAATTCTTACACAATGCGTTCACGGGCTGTGATGCAACCTGGATTGACCATATCTAGACCCACAGCTGGATGAGACATAAGGGTGGACACTCTTGGGGCTGAGAGTTTTGGTGAGGTTGGGTGAGCAAACGCAAACCCTTTAAAGTAATACTGCGTGGTACCCATCGCATGGGTCCCAAATCTCCAGGTTCAAGGGCATCTTCCTACATCGAAAACATGCATGAGAAACCCAGAAGATGGTACAAAGTGTGATGGGGAAAGGTTTCTAAAACGCACCTCATTTCTCATCTCCTTGTGCTCGGGTTCGCCATTCCAGCCACTTTACTAGCAATCTCCCTCCTTGGAGCATCATCACGTTTAACCTCCTGTTCCGTACAGGTTGATATTTGTCCTGAGGCTGAACGGGAAGACGTGGAACCAATGAGAGACTAGCTCTTGGTGTTGGGACAGGCACAGGTCACTCTATTTTCCCATCAGGAAGAAGAATTAACCACAGGCTCAGCCTGCCCCCCGGATCAAGAACAGGGCCTGAAGCCATCCTGCGCTTTTGCGGCCAGCTCCCTAAAAAGCGAGTTGTAAAATGGAGGTTCAGGGCACTGCAATTCACAAACCTGCAGACTTATAAATGATAACTCTCATCCACAAATATATTGAGGGAAGGCAAAGAAGAGGATTTGAAATCAAGGCAGAATTGCAGGAAACAAATTTCAGGAGGTAGATTCGAATCGCCTTTAAAGCACATGAAAAGCGGCAAAACGTTGACAATGATGCCCTTGGCCAAAAAGGGCGTATGCGTTTTTTCCTGAATATATTCAGGAAAAAACGCATACGCCCTTTTTGGCCAACCAAGCAACCTGGAAAGGCAAATCAGCGCTACAAAGAAGTCTCGCTTCCCATCGGTTAAAAGGGCCATGCTGAAAAAAGTGTCAAAACCAGAAATGCAGGACAGGCCATGGAGAAATGGGAGCCTTGCTACACTGATGGGCGGGATGTAAATTGCCAACAGCCACTCTGGAGAAGCGTACGGTGAGTCCTGAAACATCTAAAAAACACAGCTTAGAGAGCATAGGGCACTTCCACTCATGGGGGTATAAATTGGGAAAATGAAAAATCAGCAAGACACAAGCACCCCAAAGTTTAGGGCTGCTCTGTTGACAAGGACCTCCACTTCATTCCACCTTCAATATCCCAGGAAAGAGAAAAATGGATAAAGAAGTTGTGGTCCTTATGTACAATGGAATATCACTCAGCCATGAAATCAATGTCATAAGGCTAGTAGCAGCATGATGAGTGGATTTAGGTACGACGATTCTAAGTGAAATAAGTCACACAGAAAAGGACACTTCTCATAAGGTATCACTGATAGAGGGAATGTAAAAACCGTTACACTTGAACTGAATTACAAAACAGAACAGAGTCACACATGCAGAAAACACACTATGGCTGCTTAACGGGAAAGGTGAGGTGGGGTGATACATAAAACAAGGGTTTCAAATTAGCTCAGATACCGTTCCATAAACCCAATATGTAATAGACAAGACCTACTCCTTGCTCAGAGAACTGGACTCAACACGCCCTATTCACCGCACAAGAATATATCTGACTAGTCATAATCTTAAAACCTATGTATTGATATCTCTCTGTTAGTGTGTCAAGTGGGTAAAAAGTGGCATAAACACAGCAGTGAAAAGCAGCTAAACCCCATTATAAAAATAAATTACTTTGAAAAACCCATGAAAGAAAGACAGTGAAACAGAGAGAGAAATTCTTACACAATGCGTTCAGGGGCTGTGATGCAACCTGGATTGACCATATCTAGACCCACAGCTGGATGAGACATAAGGGTGGACACTGTTGCGGCTGAGAGGTTTGGTGAGGTTGGGTGAGCAAACGCAGACCCTTTAAAGTAATACTGCGTGGTACCCATCGCATGGGTCCCAAATCTCCAGGTTCAAGGGCATCTTCCTACATCGTAAACATGCATGAGATACCCAGAAGATGGTACACCGTGTGATGGGGAAAGGTTTCTAAAACCCACCTCATTTCTCATCTGCCTGTGCCCGGTTTCGCCATTCCAGCCACTTTAATAGCAATCTCCCTCCTTGGAGCATCATCACCTTTAACCTCCTGTTCCGTACAGGTTGCAATTTGTCCTGAGGATGAACGGGAAGACGTGGAACCAATGAGAGACTAGCTCTTGGTGTTGGGACAGGCACAGGTCACTCTATTTTCCCATCAGGAAGAAGAATTAACCACAGGCTCAGCCTGCCCCCCGGATCAAGAACAGGGCCTGAAGCCATCCTGCGCTTTTGCGGCCAGCTCCCTAAAAAGCGAGTTGTAAAATGGAGGTTCAGGGCACTGCAATTCACAAACCTGCAGACTTATAAATGATAACTCTCATCCACAAATATATTGAGGGAAGGCAAAGAAGAGGATTTGAAATCAAGGCAGAATTGCAGGAAACAGATTTCAGGAGGTAGATTCGAATCGCCTTTAAAGCACATGAAAAGCGGCAAAACGTTGACAATGATGCCCTTGGCCAAAAAGGGCGTATGCGTTTTTTCCTGAATATATTCAGGAAAAAACGCATACGCCCTTTTTGGCCAACCAAGCAACCTGGAAAGGCAAATCAGCGCTACAAAGAAGTCTCGCTTCCCATCGGTTAAAAGGGCCATGCTGAAAAAAGTGTCAAAACCAGAAATGCAGGACAGGCCATGGAGAAATGGGAGCCTTGCTACACTGATGGGCGGGATGTAAATTGTCAACAGCCACTCTGGAGAAGCATACGGTGAGTCCTGAAACGTCTAAAAAGCAAAGCTTAGAGAGCATAGGGCACTTCCACTCATGGGGGTATAAATTGGGAAAATGAAAAATCAGCAAGACACAAGCACCCCAAAGTTTAGGGCTGCTCTGTTGACAAGGACCTCCACTTCATTCCACCTTCAATATCCCAGGAAAGAGAAAAATGGATAAAGAAGTTGTGGTCCTTATGTACAATGGAATATCACTCAGCCATGAAATCAATGTCATAAGGCTAGTAGCAGCATGATGAGTGGATTTAGGTACGACGATTCTAAGTGAAATAAGTCACACAGAAAAGGACACTTCTCATAAGGTATCACTGATAGAGGGAATGTAAAAACCGTTACACTTGAACTGAATTACAAAACAGAACAGAGTCACACATGCAGAAAACACACTATGGCTGCTTAACGGGAAAGGTGAGGTGGGGTGATACATAAAACAAGGGTTTCAAATTAGCTCAGATACCGTTCCATAAACCCAATATGTAATAGACAAGACCTACTCCTTGCTCAGAGAACTGGACTCAACACGCCCTATTCACCGCACAAGAATATATCTGACTAGTAATAATCTTAAAACCTATGTATTGATATCTCTCTGTTAGTGTGTCAAGTGGCTGTAAAGCGGCATAAACACAGCAGTGAAAAGCAGCTAAACCCCATTATAAAAATAAATTACTTTGAAAAACCCATGAAACAAAGACAGTGAAAGAGATAGAAATTCTTACACAATGCGTTCAGGGGCTGTGATGCAACCTGGATTGACCATATCTAGACCCACAGCTGGATGAGACATAAGGGTGGACACTGTTGCGGCTGAGAGGTTTGGTGAGGTTGGGTGAGCAAACGCAGACCCTTTAAAGTAATACTGCGTGGTACCCATCGCATGGGTCCCAAATCTCCAGGTTCAAGGGCATCTTCCTACATCGTAAACATGCATGAGATACCCAGAAGATGGTACACCGTGTGATGGGGAAAGGTTTCTAAAACGCACCTCATTTCTCATCTGCCTGTGCCCGGTTTCGCCATTCCAGCCACTTTAATAGCAATCTCCCTCCTTGGAGCATCATCACCTTTAACCTCCTGTTCCGTACAGGTTGCAATTTGTCCTGAGGATGAACGGGAAGACGTGGAACCAATGAGAGACTAGCTCTTGGTGTTGGGACAGGCACAGGTCACTCTATTTTCCCATCAGGAAGAAGAATTAACCACAGGCTCAGCCTGCCCCCCGGATCAAGAACAGGGCCTGAAGCCATCCTGCGCTTTTGCGGCCAGCTCCCTAAAAAGCGAGTTGTAAAATGGAGGTTCAGGGCACTGCAATTCACAAACCTGCAGACTTATAAATGATAACTCTCATCCACAAATATATTGAGGGAAGGCAAAGAAGAGGATTTGAAATCAAGGCAGAATTGCAGGAAACAAATTTCAGGAGGTAGATTCGAATCGCCTTTAAAGCACATGAAAAGCGGCAAAACGTTGACAATGATGCCCTTGGCCAAAAAGGGCGTATGCGTTTTTTCCTGAATATATTCAGGAAAAAACGCATACGCCCTTTTTGGCCAACCAAGCAACCTGGAAAGGCAAATCAGCGCTACAAAGAAGTCTCGCTTCCCATCGGTTAAAAGGGCCATGCTGAAAAAAGTGTCAAAACCAGAAATGCAGGACAGGCCATGGAGAAATGGGAGCCTTGCTACACTGATGGGTGGGATGTAAATTGTCAACAGCCACTCTGGAGAAGTGTACGGTGAGTCCTGAAACGTCTAAAAAGCAAAGCTTAGAGAGCATAGGGCACTTCCACTCATGGGGGTATAAATTGGGAAAATTAAAAATCAGCAAGACACAAGCACCCCAAAGTTTAGGGCTGCTCTGTTGACAAGGACCTCCACTTCATTCCACCTTCAATATCCCAGGAAAGAGAAAAATGGATAAAGAAGTTGTGGTCCTTATGTACAATGGAATATCACTCAGCCATGAAATCAATGTCATAAGGCTAGTAGCAGCATGATGAGTGGATTTAGGTACGACGATTCTAAGTGAAATAAGTCACACAGAAAAGGACACTTCTCATAAGGTATCACTGATAGAGGGAATGTAAAAACCGTTACACTTGAACTGAATTACAAAACAGAACAGAGTCACACATGCAGAAAACACACTATGGCTGCTTAACGGGAAAGGTGAGGTGGGGTGATACATAAAACAAGGGTTTCAAATTAGCTCAGATACCGTTCCATAAACCCAATATGTAATAGACAAGACCTACTCCTTGCTCAGAGAACTGGACTCAACACGCCCTATTCACCGCACAAGAATATATCTGACTAGTAATAATCTTAAAACCTATGTATTGATATCTCTCTGTTAGTGTGTCAAGTGGGTGTAAAGCGGCATAAACACAGCAGTGAAAAGCAGCTAAACCCCATTATAAAAATAAATTACTTTGAAAAACCCATGAAACAAAGACAGTGAAAGAGAGAGAAATTCTTACACAATGCGTTCCGGGGCTGTGATGCAACCTGGATTGACCATATCTAGACCCACAGCTGGATGAGACATAAGGGTGGACAGTGTTGCGGCTGAGAGGTTTGGTGAGGTTGGGTGAGCAAACGCAGACCCTTTAAAGTAATACTGCGTGGTACCCATCGCATGGGTCCCAAATCTCCAGGTTCAAGGGCATCTTCCTACATCGTAAACATGCATGAGATACCCAGAAGATGGTACACCGTGTGATGGGGAAAGGTTTCTAAAACCCACCTCATTTCTCATCTGCCTGTGCCCGGTTTCGCCATTCCAGCCACTTTAATAGCAATCTCCCTCCTTGGAGCATCATCACCTTTAACCTCCTGTTCCGTACAGGTTGCAATTTGTCCTGAGGATGAACGGGAAGACGTGGAACCAATGAGAGACTAGCTCTTGGTGTTGGGACAGGCACAGGTCACTCTATTTTCCCATCAGGAAGAAGAATTAACCACAGGCTCAGCCTGCCCCCCGGATCAAGAACAGGGCCTGAAGCCATCCTGCGCTTTTGCGGCCAGCTCCCTAAAAAGCGAGTTGTAAAATGGAGGTTCAGGGCACTGCAATTCACAAACCTGCAGACTTATAAATGATAACTCTCATCCACAAATATATTGAGGGAAGGCAAAGAAGAGGATTTGAAATCAAGGCAGAATTGCAGGAAACAAATTTCAGGAGGTAGATTCGAATCGCCTTTAAAGCACATGAAAAGCGGCAAAACGTTGACAATGATGCCCTTGGCCAAAAAGGGCGTATGCGTTTTTTCCTGAATATATTCAGGAAAAAACGCATACGCCCTTTTTGGCCAACCAAGCAACCTGGAAAGGCAAATCAGCGCTACAAAGAAGTCTCGCTTCCCATCGGTTAAAAGGGCCATGCTGAAAAAAGTGTCAAAACCAGAAATGCAGGACAGGCCATGGAGAAATGGGAGCCTTGCTACACTGATGGGCGGGATGTAAATTGCCAACAGCCACTCTGGAGAAGCATACGGTGAGTCCTGAAACATCTAAAAAACACAGCTTAGAGAGCATAGGGCACTTCCACTCATGGGGGTATAAATTGGGAAAATGAAAAATCAGCAAGACACAAGCACCCCAAAGTTTAGGGCTGCTCTGTTGACAAGGACCTCCACTTCATTCCACCTTCAATATCCCAGGAAAGAGAAAAATGGATAAAGAAGTTGTGGTCCTTATGTACAATGGAATATCACTCAGCCATGAAATCAATGTCATAAGGCTAGTAGCAGCATGATGAGTGGATTTAGGTACGACGATTCTAAGTGAAATAAGTCACACAGAAAAGGACACTTCTCATAAGGTATCACTGATAGAGGGAATGTAAAAACCGTTACACTTGAACTGAATTACAAAACAGAACAGAGTCACACATGCAGAAAACACACTATGGCTGCTTAACGGGAAAGGTGAGGTGGGGTGATACATAAAACAAGGGTTTCAAATTAGCTCAGATACCGTTCCATAAACCCAATATGTAATAGACAAGACCTACTCCTTGCTCAGAGAACTGGACTCAACACGCCCTATTCACCGCACAAGAATATATCTGACTAGTAATAATCTTAAAACCTATGTATTGATATCTCTCTGTTAGTGTGTCAAGTGGGTGTAAAGCGGCATAAACACAGCAGTGAAAAGCAGCTAAACCCCATTATAAAAATAAATTACTTTGAAAAACCCATGAAACAAAGACAGTGAAAGAGAGAGAAATTCTTACACAATGCGTTCCGGGGCTGTGATGCAACCTGGATTGACCATATCTAGACCCACAGCTGGATGAGACATAAGGGTGGACAGTGTTGCGGCTGAGAGGTTTGGTGAGGTTGGGTGAGCAAACGCAGACCCTTTAAAGTAATACTGCGTGGTACCCATCGCATGGGTCCCAAATCTCCAGGTTCAAGGGCATCTTCCTACATCGAAAACATGCATGAGATACCCAGAAGATGGTACACCGTGTGATGGGGAAAGGTTTCTAAAACGCACCTCATTTCTCATCTGCTTGTGCCCGGGTTCGCCATTCCAGCCACTTTAC
This sequence comes from Balaenoptera borealis, assembly GCF_965194805.1. Classification (NCBI taxonomy): domain Eukaryota; kingdom Metazoa; phylum Chordata; class Mammalia; order Artiodactyla; family Balaenopteridae; genus Balaenoptera; species Balaenoptera borealis. Next base: position 978,528 of record NW_028123942.1, on the reverse strand, counting down.
TAGCAATCTCCCTACTTGGAGCATCAGCACCTTTAACCTCCTGTTCCGTACAGGTTGCAATTTGTACTGAGGATGAACGGGAAGACGTGGAACCAATGAAAGACTAGCTCTTGGTGTTGGGACAGGCACAGGTCACTCTATTTTCCCATCAGGAAGAAGAATTAACCACAGGCTCAGCCTGCCACCCGGAACCAGAACAGGGCCTGAAGCCATCCTGCGCTTTTGCGGCCAGCTCCCTAAAAAGCGAGTTGTAAAATGGAGGTTCAGGGCACTGCAATTCACAAACCTGCAGACTTATAAAAGATAACTCTCATACACAAATATATTGAGGGAAGGCAAAGAAGAGGATTTGAAATCAAGGCAGAATTGCAGGAAACAAATTTAGGAGGTAGATTCGAATCGCCTTTAAAGCACATGAAAAGCGGCAAAACGTTGACAATGATGCCCTTGGCCAAAAAGGGCGTATGCGTTTTTTCCTGAATATATTCAGGAAAAAACGCATACGCCCTTTTTGGCCAACCAAGCAACCTGGAAAGGCAAATCAGCGCTACAAAGATGTCTCACTTCCCATCGGTCAAAAGGGCCATGCTGAAAAAAGTGTCAAAACCAGAAATGCAGGACAGGCCATGGAGAAATGGGAGCCTTGCTACACTGATGGGCGGGATGTAAATTGTCAACAGCCACTCTGGAGAAGTGTACGGTGAGTCCTGAAACGTCTAAAAAGCAAAGCTTAGAGAGCATAGGGCACTTCCACTCATGGGGGTATAAATTGGGAAAATTAAAAATCAGCAAGACACAAGCACGCCAAAGTTTAGGGCTGCTCTGTTGACAAGGACCTCCACTTCATTCCACCTTCAATATCCCAGGAAAGAGAAAAATGGATAAAGAAGTTGTGGTCCTTATGTACAATGGAATATCACTCAGCCATGAAATCAATGTCATAAGGCTAGTAGCAGCATGATGAGTGGATTTAGGTACGACGATTCTAAGTGAAATAAGTCACACAGAAAAGGACACTTCTCATAAGGTATCACTGATAGAGGGAATGTAAAAACCTTTACACTTGAACAGAATTACAAAACAGAACAGAGTCACACATGCAGAAAACACACTATGGCTGCTTAACGGGAAAGGTGAGGTGGGGTGATACATAAAACAAGGGTTTCAAATTAGCTCAGATACCGTTCCATAAACCCAATATGTAATAGACTAGACCTACTCCTTGCTCAGAGAACTGGACTCAACACGCCCTATTCACCGCACAAGAATATATCTGACTAGTAATAATCTTAAAACCTATGTATTGATATCTCTCTGTTAGTGTGTCAAGTGGGTGTAAAGCGGCATAAACACAGCAGTGAAAAGCAGCTAAACCCCATTATAAAAATAAATTACTTTGAAAAACCCATGAAACAAAGACAGTGAAAGAGATAGAAATTCTTACACAATGCGTTCACGGGCTGTGATGCAACCTGGATTGACCATATCTAGACCCACAGCTGGATGAGACATAAGGGTGGACACTCTTGGGGCTGAGAGGTTTGGTGAGGTTGGGTGAGCAAACGCAGACCCTTTAAAGTAATACTGCATGGTACCCATCGCATGGGTCCCAAATCTCCAGGTTCAAGGGCATCTTCCTACATCGAAAACATGCATGAGATACCCAGAAGATGGTACACCGTGTGATGGGGAAAGGTTTCTAAAACGCACCTCATTTCTCATCTCCTTGTGCCCAGGTTCGCTATTCCAGCCGCTTTACTAGCAATCTCCCTACTTGGAGCATCAGCACCTTTAACCTCCTGTTCCGTACAGGTTGCAATTTGTCCTGAGGATGAACGGGAAGATATGGAACCAATGAGAGACTAGCTCTTGGTGTTGGGACAGGCACAGGTCACTCTATTTTCCCATCAGGAAGAAGAATTAACCACAGGCTCAGCCTGCCCCCCGGAACCAGAACAGGGCCTGAAGCCATCCTGCGCAATTGCGGCCAGCTCCCTAAAAAGCGAGTTGTAAAATGGAGGTTCAGGGCACTGCAATTCACAAACCTGCAGACTTATAAATGATAATTCTTGTCCACAAATATATTGAGGGAAGGCAAAGAAGAGGATTTGAAATCAAGGCAGAATTGCAGGAAACAGATTTCAGGAGGTAGATTCGAATCGCATTTAAAGCACATGAAAAGCGGCAAAACGTTGACAATGATGCCCTTGGCCAAAAAGGGCGTATGCGTTTTTTCCTGAATATATTCAGGGAAAAACGCATACGCGCTTTTTGGCCAACCAAGCAACCTGGAAAGGCGAATCAGCGCTACAAAGATGTCTCGCTTCCCATCGGTTAAAAAGGCCATGCTGAAAAAAGTGTCAAAATCAGAAATGCAGGACAGGCCATGGAGAAATGGGAGCCTTGCTACGCTGATGGGCGGGATGTAAATTGCCAACAGCCACTCTGGAGAAGCGTACGGTGAGTCCTGAAACATCTAAAAAACAAAGCTTAGAGAGCATAGGGCACTTCCACTCATGGGGTTATAAATTGGGAAAATTAAAAATCAGCAAGACACAAGCACCCCAAAGTTTAGGGCTGCTCTGTTGACAAGGACCTCCAATTCATTCCACCTTCAATATACCAGGAAAGAGAAAAATGGATAAAGAAGTTGTGGTCCATATGCACAATGGAATATCACTCAGCCATGAAATCAATGTCATAAGGCTAGTAGCAGCATGATGAGTGGATTTAGGTACGACGATTCTAAGTGAAATAAGTCACACAGAAAAGGACACTTCTCATAAGGTATCACTTATAGAGGGAATGTAAAAACCGTTACACTTGAACTGAATTACAAAACAGAACAGAGTCACACATGCAGAAAACACACTATGGCTGCTTAACGGGAAAGGTGAGGTGGGGTGATACATAAAACAAGGGTTTCAAATTAGCTCAGATACCGTTCCATAAACCCAATATGTAATAGACAAGACCTACTCCTTGCTCAGAGAACTGGACTCAACACGCCCTATTCACCGCACAAGAATATATCTGACTAGTAATAATCTTAAAACCTATGTATTGATATCTCTCTGTTAGTGTGTCAAGTGGCTGTAAAGCGGCATAAACACAGCAGTGAAAAGCAGCTAAACCCCATTATAAAAATAAATTACTTTGAAAAACCCATGAAACAAAGACAGTGAAAGAGATAGAAATTCTTACACAATGCGTTCAGGGGCTGTGATGCAACCTGGATTGACCATATCTAGACCCACAGCTGCATGAGCCATAAGGGTGGACACTGTTGCGGCTGAGAGGTTTGGTGAGGTTGGGTGAGCAAACGCAGACCCTTTAAAGTAATACTGCGTGGTACCCATCGCATGGGTCCCAAATCTCCAGGTTCAAGGGCATCTTCCTACATCGTAAACATGCATGAGATACCCAGAAGATGGTACACCGTGTGATGGGGAAAGGTTTCTAAAACGCACCTCATTTCTCATCTGCCTGTGCCCGGTTTCGCCATTCCAGCCACTTTAATAGCAATCTCCCTCCTTGGAGCATCATCACCTTTAACCTCCTGTTCCGTACAGGTTGCAATTTGTCCTGAGGATGAACGGGAAGACGTGGAACCAATGAGAGACTAGCTCTTGGTGTTGGGACAGGCACAGGTCACTCTATTTTCCCATCAGGAAGAAGAATTAACCACAGGCTCAGCCTGCCCCCCGGATCAAGAACAGGGCCTGAAGCCATCCTGCGCTTTTGCGGCCAGCTCCCTAAAAAGCGAGTTGTAAAATGGAGGTTCAGGGCACTGCAATTCACAAACCTGCAGACTTATAAATGATAACTCTCATCCACAAATATATTGAGGGAAGGCAAAGAAGAGGATTTGAAATCAAGGCAGAATTGCAGGAAACAAATTTCAGGAGGTAGATTCGAATCGCCTTTAAAGCACATGAAAAGCGGCAAAACGTTGACAATGATGCCCTTGGCCAAAAAGGGCGTATGCGTTTTTTCCTGAATATATTCAGGAAAAAACGCATACGCCCTTTTTGGCCAACCAAGCAACCTGGAAAGGCAAATCAGCGCTACAAAGAAGTCTCGCTTCCCATCGGTTAAAAGGGCCATGCTGAAAAAAGTGTCAAAACCAGAAATGCAGGACAGGCCATGGAGAAATGGGAGCCTTGCTACACTGATGGGCGGGATGTAAATTGTCAACAGCCACTCTGGAGAAGTGTACGGTGAGTCCTGAAACGTCTAAAAAGCAAAGCTTAGAGAGCATAGGGCACTTCCACTCATGGGGGTATAAATTGGGAAAATGAAAAATCAGCAAGACACAAGCACCCCAAAGTTTAGGGCTGCTCTGTTGACAAGGACCTCCACTTCATTCCACCTTCAATATCCCAGGAAAGAGAAAAATGGATAAAGAAGTTGTGGTCCTTATGTACAATGGAATATCACTCAGCCATGAAATCAATGTCATAAGGCTAGTAGCAGCATGATGAGTGGATTTAGGTACGACGATTCTAAGTGAAATAAGTCACACAGAAAAGGACACTTCTCATAAGGTATCACTGATAGAGGGAATGTAAAAACCGTTACACTTGAACTGAATTACAAAACAGAACAGAGTCACACATGCAGAAAACACACTATGGCTGCTTAACGGGAAAGGTGAGGTGGGGTGATACATAAAACAAGGGTTTCAAATTAGCTCAGATACCGTTCCATAAACCCAATATGTAATAGACAAGACCTACTCCTTGCTCAGAGAACTGGACTCAACACGCCCTATTCACCGCACAAGAATATATCTGACTAGTAATAATCTTAAAACCTATGTATTGATATCTCTCTGTTAGTGTGTCAAGTGGGTGTAAAGCGGCATAAACACAGCAGTGAAAAGCAGCTAAACCCCATTATAAAAATAAATTACTTTGAAAAACCCATGAAACAAAGACAGTGAAAGAGAGAGAAATTCTTACACAATGCGTTCCGGGGCTGTGATGCAACCTGGATTGACCATATCTAGACCCACAGCTGGATGAGACATAAGGGTGGACAGTGTTGCGGCTGAGAGGTTTGGTGAGGTTGGGTGAGCAAACGCAGACCCTTTAAAGTAATACTGCGTGGTACCCATCGCATGGGTCCCAAATCTCCAGGTTCAAGGGCATCTTCCTACATCGAAAACATGCATGAGATACCCAGAAGATGGTACACCGTGTGATGGGGAAAGGTTTCTAAAACGCACCTCATTTCTCATCTGCTTGTGCCCGGGTTCGCCATTCCAGCCACTTTACTAGCAATCTCCCTACTTGGAGCATCAGCACCTTTAACCTCCTGTTCCGTACAGGTTGGAATTTGTACTGAGGATGAACGGGAAGACGTGGAACCAATGAAAGACTAGCTCTTGGTGTTGGGACAGGCACAGGTCACTCTATTTTCCCATCAGGAAGAAGAATTAACCACAGGCTCAGCCTGCCACCCGGAACCAGAACAGGGCCTGAAGCCATCCTGCGCTTTTGCGGCCAGCTCCCTAAAAAGCGAGTTGTAAAATGGAGGTTCAGGGCACTGCAATTCACAAACCTGCAGAGTTATAAATGATAACTCTCGTCCACAAATATATTGAGGGAAGGCAAAGAAGAGGATTTGAAATCAAGGCAGAATTGCAGGAAACAGATTTCAGGAGGTAGATTCGAATCGCCTTTAAAGCACATGAAAAGCGGCAAAACGTTGACAATGATGCCCTTGGCCAAAAAGGGCGTATGCGTTTTTTCCTGAATATATTCAGGAAAAAACGCATACGCCCTTTTTGGCCAACCAAGCAACCTGGAAAGGCAAATCAGCGCTACAAAGATGTCTCGCTTCCCATCGGTCAAAAGGGCCATGCTGAAAAAAGTGTCAAAACCAGAAATGCAGGACAGGCCATGGAGAAATGGGAGCCTTGCTACACTGATGGGCGGGATGTAAATTGTCAACAGCCACTCTGGAGAAGCGTACGGTGAGTCCTGAACCGTCTAAAAAGCAAAGCTTAGAGAGCATAGGGCACTTCCACTCATGGGGGTATAAATTGGGAAAATTAAAAATCAGCAAGACACAAGCACCCCAAAGTTTAGGGCTGCTCTGTTGACAAGGACCTCCACTTCATTCCACCTTCAATATCCCAGGAAAGAGAAAAATGGATAAAGAAGTTGTGGTCCTTATGTACAATGGAATATCACTCAGCCATGAAATCAATGTCATAAGGCTAGTAGCAGCATGATGAGTGGATTTAGGTACGACGATTCTAAGTGAAATAAGTCACACAGAAAAGGACACTTCTCATAAGGTATCACTGATAGAGGGAATGTAAAAACCGTTACACTTGAACTGAATTACAAAACAGAACAGAGTCACACATGCAGAAAACACACTATGGCTGCTTAACGGGAAAGGTGAGGTGGGGTGATACATAAAACAAGGGTTTCAAATTAGCTCAGATACCGTTCCATAAAACCAATATGTAATAGACAAGACCTACTCCTTGCTCAGAGAACTGGACTCAACACGCCCAATTCACCGCACAAGAATATATCTGACTAGTAATAATCTTAAAACCTATGTATAGATATCTCTCTGTTAGTGTGTCAAGTGGGTGTAAAGCGGCATAAACACAGAAGTGAAAAGCAGCTAAACCCCATTATAAAAATAAATTACTTTGAATAACCCATGAAACAAAGACAGTGAAAGAGAGCGAAATTCTTACACAATTCGTTCAGGGGCTGTGATGCAACCTGGATTGACCATATCTAGACCCACAGCTGGATGAGACATAAGGGTGGACACTGTTGCGGCTGAGAGGTTTGGTGAGGTTGGGTGAGCAAACGCAGACCCTTTAAAGTAATACTGCGTGGTACCCATCGCATGGGTCCCAAATCTCCAGGTTCAAGGGCATCTTCCTACATCGTAAACATGCATGAGATACCCAGAAGATGGTACACCGTGTGATGGGGAAAGGTTTCTAAAACCCACCTCATTTCTCATCTGCCTGTGCCCGGTTTCGCCATTCCAGCCACTTTAATAGCAATCTCCCTCCTTGGAGCATCATCACCTTTAACCTCCTGTTCCGTACAGGTTGCAATTTGTCCTGAGGATGAACGGGAAGACGTGGAACCAATGAGAGACTAGCTCTTGGTGTTGGGACAGGCACAGGTCACTCTATTTTCCCATCAGGAAGAAGAATTAACCACAGGCTCAGCCTGCCCCCCGGATCAAGAACAGGGCCTGAAGCCATCCTGCGCTTTTGCGGCCAGCTCCCTAAAAAGCGAGTTGTAAAATGGAGGTTCAGGGCACTGCAATTCACAAACCTGCAGACTTATAAATGATAACTCTCATCCACAAATATATTGAGGGAAGGCAAAGAAGAGGATTTGAAATCAAGGCAGAATTGCAGGAAACAGATTTCAGGAGGTAGATTCGAATCGCCTTTAAAGCACATGAAAAGCGGCAAAACGTTGACAATGATGCCCTTGGCCAAAAAGGGCGTATGCGTTTTTTCCTGAATATATTCAGGAAAAAACGCATACGCCCTTTTTGGCCAACCAAGCAACCTGGAAAGGCAAATCAGCGCTACAAAGAAGTCTCGCTTCCCATCGGTTAAAAGGGCCATGCTGAAAAAAGTGTCAAAACCAGAAATGCAGGACAGGCCATGGAGAAATGGGAGCCTTGCTACACTGATGGGCGGGATGTAAATTGTCAACAGCCACTCTGGAGAAGCATACGGTGAGTCCTGAAACGTCTAAAAAGCAAAGCTTAGAGAGCATAGGGCACTTCCACTCATGGGGGTATAAATTGGGAAAATGAAAAATCAGCAAGACACAAGCACCCCAAAGTTTAGGGCTGCTCTGTTGACAAGGACCTCCACTTCATTCCACCTTCAATATCCCAGGAAAGAGAAAAATGGATAAAGAAGTTGTGGTCCTTATGTACAATGGAATATCACTCAGCCATGAAATCAATGTCATAAGGCTAGTAGCAGCATGATGAGTGGATTTAGGTACGACGATTCTAAGTGAAATAAGTCACACAGAAAAGGACACTTCTCATAAGGTATCACTGATAGAGGGAATGTAAAAACCGTTACACTTGAACTGAATTACAAAACAGAACAGAGTCACACATGCAGAAAACACACTATGGCTGCTTAACGGGAAAGGTGAGGTGGGGTGATACATAAAACAAGGGTTTCAAATTAGCTCAGATACCGTTCCATAAACCCAATATGTAATAGACAAGACCTACTCCTTGCTCAGAGAACTGGACTCAACACGCCCTATTCACCGCACAAGAATATATCTGACTAGTAATAATCTTAAAACCTATGTATTGATATCTCTCTGTTAGTGTGTCAAGTGGCTGTAAAGCGGCATAAACACAGCAGTGAAAAGCAGCTAAACCCCATTATAAAAATAAATTACTTTGAAAAACCCATGAAACAAAGACAGTGAAAGAGATAGAAATTCTTACACAATGCGTTCAGGGGCTGTGATGCAACCTGGATTGACCATATCTAGACCCACAGCTGGATGAGACATAAGGGTGGACACTGTTGCGGCTGAGAGGTTTGGTGAGGTTGGGTGAGCAAACGCAGACCCTTTAAAGTAATACTGCGTGGTACCCATCGCATGGGTCCCAAATCTCCAGGTTCAAGGGCATCTTCCTACATCGTAAACATGCATGAGATACCCAGAAGATGGTACACCGTGTGATGGGGAAAGGTTTCTAAAACGCACCTCATTTCTCATCTGCCTGTGCCCGGTTTCGCCATTCCAGCCACTTTAATAGCAATCTCCCTCCTTGGAGCATCATCACCTTTAACCTCCTGTTCCGTACAGGTTGCAATTTGTCCTGAGGATGAACGGGAAGACGTGGAACCAATGAGAGACTAGCTCTTGGTGTTGGGACAGGCACAGGTCACTCTATTTTCCCATCAGGAAGAAGAATTAACCACAGGCTCAGCCTGCCCCCCGGATCAAGAACAGGGCCTGAAGCCATCCTGCGCTTTTGCGGCCAGCTCCCTAAAAAGCGAGTTGTAAAATGGAGGTTCAGGGCACTGCAATTCACAAACCTGCAGACTTATAAATGATAACTCTCATCCACAAATATATTGAGGGAAGGCAAAGAAGAGGATTTGAAATCAAGGCAGAATTGCAGGAAACAAATTTCAGGAGGTAGATTCGAATCGCCTTTAAAGCACATGAAAAGCGGCAAAACGTTGACAATGATGCCCTTGGCCAAAAAGGGCGTATGCGTTTTTTCCTGAATATATTCAGGAAAAAACGCATACGCCCTTTTTGGCCAACCAAGCAACCTGGAAAGGCAAATCAGCGCTACAAAGAAGTCTCGCTTCCCATCGGTTAAAAGGGCCATGCTGAAAAAAGTGTCAAAACCAGAAATGCAGGACAGGCCATGGAGAAATGGGAGCCTTGCTACACTGATGGGTGGGATGTAAATTGTCAACAGCCACTCTGGAGAAGTGTACGGTGAGTCCTGAAACGTCTAAAAAGCAAAGCTTAGAGAGCATAGGGCACTTCCACTCATGGGGGTATAAATTGGGAAAATTAAAAATCAGCAAGACACAAGCACCCCAAAGTTTAGGGCTGCTCTGTTGACAAGGACCTCCACTTCATTCCACCTTCAATATCCCAGGAAAGAGAAAAATGGATAAAGAAGTTGTGGTCCTTATGTACAATGGAATATCACTCAGCCATGAAATCAATGTCATAAGGCTAGTAGCAGCATGATGAGTGGATTTAGGTACGACGATTCTAAGTGAAATAAGTCACACAGAAAAGGACACTTCTCATAAGGTATCACTGATAGAGGGAATGTAAAAACCGTTACACTTGAACTGAATTACAAAACAGAACAGAGTCACACATGCAGAAAACACACTATGGCTGCTTAACGGGAAAGGTGAGGTGGGGTGATACATAAAACAAGGGTTTCAAATTAGCTCAGATACCGTTCCATAAACCCAATATGTAATAGACAAGACCTACTCCTTGCTCAGAGAACTGGACTCAACACGCCCTATTCACCGCACAAGAATATATCTGACTAGTAATAATCTTAAAACCTATGTATTGATATCTCTCTGTTAGTGTGTCAAGTGGGTGTAAAGCGGCATAAACACAGCAGTGAAAAGCAGCTAAACCCCATTATAAAAATAAATTACTTTGAAAAACCCATGAAACAAAGACAGTGAAAGAGAGAGAAATTCTTACACAATGCGTTCCGGGGCTGTGATGCAACCTGGATTGACCATATCTAGACCCACAGCTGGATGAGACATAAGGGTGGACAGTGTTGCGGCTGAGAGGTTTGGTGAGGTTGGGTGAGCAAACGCAGACCCTTTAAAGTAATACTGCGTGGTACCCATCGCATGGGTCCCAAATCTCCAGGTTCAAGGGCATCTTCCTACATCGTAAACATGCATGAGATACCCAGAAGATGGTACACCGTGTGATGGGGAAAGGTTTCTAAAACCCACCTCATTTCTCATCTGCCTGTGCCCGGTTTCGCCATTCCAGCCACTTTAATAGCAATCTCCCTCCTTGGAGCATCATCACCTTTAACCTCCTGTTCCGTACAGGTTGCAATTTGTCCTGAGGATGAACGGGAAGACGTGGAACCAATGAGAGACTAGCTCTTGGTGTTGGGACAGGCACAGGTCACTCTATTTTCCCATCAGGAAGAAGAATTAACCACAGGCTCAGCCTGCCCCCCGGATCAAGAACAGGGCCTGAAGCCATCCTGCGCTTTTGCGGCCAGCTCCCTAAAAAGCGAGTTGTAAAATGGAGGTTCAGGGCACTGCAATTCACAAACCTGCAGACTTATAAATGATAACTCTCATCCACAAATATATTGAGGGAAGGCAAAGAAGAGGATTTGAAATCAAGGCAGAATTGCAGGAAACAAATTTCAGGAGGTAGATTCGAATCGCCTTTAAAGCACATGAAAAGCGGCAAAACGTTGACAATGATGCCCTTGGCCAAAAAGGGCGTATGCGTTTTTTCCTGAATATATTCAGGAAAAAACGCATACGCCCTTTTTGGCCAACCAAGCAACCTGGAAAGGCAAATCAGCGCTACAAAGAAGTCTCGCTTCCCATCGGTTAAAAGGGCCATGCTGAAAAAAGTGTCAAAACCAGAAATGCAGGACAGGCCATGGAGAAATGGGAGCCTTGCTACACTGATGGGCGGGATGTAAATTGCCAACAGCCACTCTGGAGAAGCATACGGTGAGTCCTGAAACATCTAAAAAACACAGCTTAGAGAGCATAGGGCACTTCCACTCATGGGGGTATAAATTGGGAAAATGAAAAATCAGCAAGACACAAGCACCCCAAAGTTTAGGGCTGCTCTGTTGACAAGGACCTCCACTTCATTCCACCTTCAATATCCCAGGAAAGAGAAAAATGGATAAAGAAGTTGTGGTCCTTATGTACAATGGAATATCACTCAGCCATGAAATCAATGTCATAAGGCTAGTAGCAGCATGATGAGTGGATTTAGGTACGACGATTCTAAGTGAAATAAGTCACACAGAAAAGGACACTTCTCATAAGGTATCACTGATAGAGGGAATGTAAAAACCGTTACACTTGAACTGAATTACAAAACAGAACAGAGTCACACATGCAGAAAACACACTATGGCTGCTTAACGGGAAAGGTGAGGTGGGGTGATACATAAAACAAGGGTTTCAAATTAGCTCAGATACCGTTCCATAAACCCAATATGTAATAGACAAGACCTACTCCTTGCTCAGAGAACTGGACTCAACACGCCCTATTCACCGCACAAGAATATATCTGACTAGTAATAATCTTAAAACCTATGTATTGATATCTCTCTGTTAGTGTGTCAAGTGGGTGTAAAGCGGCATAAACACAGCAGTGAAAAGCAGCTAAACCCCATTATAAAAATAAATTACTTTGAAAAACCCATGAAACAAAGACAGTGAAAGAGAGAGAAATTCTTACACAATGCGTTCCGGGGCTGTGATGCAACCTGGATTGACCATATCTAGACCCACAGCTGGATGAGACATAAGGGTGGACAGTGTTGCGGCTGAGAGGTTTGGTGAGGTTGGGTGAGCAAACGCAGACCCTTTAAAGTAATACTGCGTGGTACCCATCGCATGGGTCCCAAATCTCCAGGTTCAAGGGCATCTTCCTACATCGAAAACATGCATGAGATACCCAGAAGATGGTACACCGTGTGATGGGGAAAGGTTTCTAAAACGCACCTCATTTCTCATCTGCTTGTGCCCGGGTTCGCCATTCCAGCCACTTTACTAGCAATCTCCCTACTTGGAGCATCAGCACCTTTAACCTCCTGTTCCGTACAGGTTGCAATTTGTACTGAGGATGAACGGGAAGACGTGGAACCAATGAAAGACTAGCTCTTGGTGTTGGGACAGGCACAGGTCACTCTATTTTCCCATCAGGAAGAAGAATTAACCACAGGCTCAGCCTGCCACCCGGAACCAGAACAGGGCCTGAAGCCATCCTGCGCTTTTGCGGCCAGCTCCCTAAAAAGCGAGTTGTAAAATGGAGGTTCAGGGCACTGCAATTCACAAACCTGCAGACTTATAAAAGATAACTCTCATACACAAATATATTGAGGGAAGGCAAAGAAGAGGATTTGAAATCAAGGCAGAATTGCAGGAAACAAATTTAGGAGGTAGATTCGAATCGCCTTTAAAGCACATGAAAAGCGGCAAAACGTTGACAATGATGCCCTTGGCCAAAAAGGGCGTATGCGTTTTTTCCTGAATATATTCAGGAAAAAACGCATACGCCCTTTTTGGCCAACCAAGCAACCTGGAAAGGCAAATCAGCGCTACAAAGATGTCTCACTTCCCATCGGTCAAAAGGGCCATGCTGAAAAAAGTGTCAAAACCAGAAATGCAGGACAGGCCATGGAGAAATGGGAGCCTTGCTACACTGATGGGCGGGATGTAAATTGTCAACAGCCACTCTGGAGAAGTGTACGGTGAGTCCTGAAACGTCTAAAAAGCAAAGCTTAGAGAGCATAGGGCACTTCCACTCATGGGGGTATAAATTGGGAAAATTAAAAATCAGCAAGACACAAGCACGCCAAAGTTTAGGGCTGCTCTGTTGACAAGGACCTCCACTTCATTCCACCTTCAATATCCCAGGAAAGAGAAAAATGGATAAAGAAGTTGTGGTCCTTATGTACAATGGAATATCACTCAGCCATGAAATCAATGTCATAAGGCTAGTAGCAGCATGATGAGTGGATTTAGGTACGACGATTCTAAGTGAAATAAGTCACACAGAAAAGGACACTTCTCATAAGGTATCACTGATAGAGGGAATGTAAAAACCTTTACACTTGAACAGAATTACAAAACAGAACAGAGTCACACATGCAGAAAACACACTATGGCTGCTTAACGGGAAAGGTGAGGTGGGGTGATACATAAAACAAGGGTTTCAAATTAGCTCAGATACCGTTCCATAAACCCAATATGTAATAGACTAGACCTACTCCTTGCTCAGAGAACTGGACTCAACACGCCCTATTCACCGCACAAGAATATATCTGACTAGTAATAATCTTAAAACCTATGTATTGATATCTCTCTGTTAGTGTGTCAAGTGGGTGTAAAGCGGCATAAACACAGCAGTGAAAAGCAGCTAAACCCCATTATAAAAATAAATTACTTTGAAAAACCCATGAAACAAAGACAGTGAAAGAGATAGAAATTCTTACACAATGCGTTCACGGGCTGTGATGCAACCTGGATTGACCATATCTAGACCCACAGCTGGATGAGACATAAGGGTGGACACTCTTGGGGCTGAGAGGTTTGGTGAGGTTGGGTGAGCAAACGCAGACCCTTTAAAGTAATACTGCATGGTACCCATCGCATGGGTCCCAAATCTCCAGGTTCAAGGGCATCTTCCTACATCGAAAACATGCATGAGATACCCAGAAGATGGTACACCGTGTGATGGGGAAAGGTTTCTAAAACGCACCTCATTTCTCATCTCCTTGTGCCCAGGTTCGCTATTCCAGCCGCTTTACTAGCAATCTCCCTACTTGGAGCATCAGCACCTTTAACCTCCTGTTCCGTACAGGTTGCAATTTGTCCTGAGGATGAACGGGAAGATATGGAACCAATGAGAGACTAGCTCTTGGTGTTGGGACAGGCACAGGTCACTCTATTTTCCCATCAGGAAGAAGAATTAACCACAGGCTCAGCCTGCCCCCCGGAACCAGAACAGGGCCTGAAGCCATCCTGCGCAATTGCGGCCAGCTCCCTAAAAAGCGAGTTGTAAAATGGAGGTTCAGGGCACTGCAATTCACAAACCTGCAGACTTATAAATGATAATTCTTGTCCACAAATATATTGAGGGAAGGCAAAGAAGAGGATTTGAAATCAAGGCAGAATTGCAGGAAACAGATTTCAGGAGGTAGATTCGAATCGCATTTAAAGCACATGAAAAGCGGCAAAACGTTGACAATGATGCCCTTGGCCAAAAAGGGCGTATGCGTTTTTTCCTGAATATATTCAGGGAAAAACGCATACGCGCTTTTTGGCCAACCAAGCAACCTGGAAAGGCGAATCAGCGCTACAAAGATGTCTCGCTTCCCATCGGTTAAAAAGGCCATGCTGAAAAAAGTGTCAAAATCAGAAATGCAGGACAGGCCATGGAGAAATGGGAGCCTTGCTACGCTGATGGGCGGGATGTAAATTGCCAACAGCCACTCTGGAGAAGCGTACGGTGAGTCCTGAAACATCTAAAAAACAAAGCTTAGAGAGCATAGGGCACTTCCACTCATGGGGTTATAAATTGGGAAAATTAAAAATCAGCAAGACACAAGCACCCCAAAGTTTAGGGCTGCTCTGTTGACAAGGACCTCCAATTCATTCCACCTTCAATATACCAGGAAAGAGAAAAATGGATAAAGAAGTTGTGGTCCATATGCACAATGGAATATCACTCAGCCATGAAATCAATGTCATAAGGCTAGTAGCAGCATGATGAGTGGATTTAGGTACGACGATTCTAAGTGAAATAAGTCACACAGAAAAGGACACTTCTCATAAGGTATCACTTATAGAGGGAATGTAAAAACCGTTACACTTGAACTGAATTACAAAACAGAACAGAGTCACACATGCAGAAAACACACTATGGCTGCTTAACGGGAAAGGTGAGGTGGGGTGATACATAAAACAAGGGTTTCAAATTAGCTCAGATACCGTTCCATAAACCCAATATGTAATAGACAAGACCTACTCCTTGCTCAGAGAACTGGACTCAACACGCCCTATTCACCGCACAAGAATATATCTGACTAGTAATAATCTTAAAACCTATGTATTGATATCTCTCTGTTAGTGTGTCAAGTGGCTGTAAAGCGGCATAAACACAGCAGTGAAAAGCAGCTAAACCCCATTATAAAAATAAATTACTTTGAAAAACCCATGAAACAAAGACAGTGAAAGAGATAGAAATTCTTACACAATGCGTTCAGGGGCTGTGATGCAACCTGGATTGACCATATCTAGACCCACAGCTGCATGAGCCATAAGGGTGGACACTGTTGCGGCTGAGAGGTTTGGTGAGGTTGGGTGAGCAAACGCAGACCCTTTAAAGTAATACTGCGTGGTACCCATCGCATGGGTCCCAAATCTCCAGGTTCAAGGGCATCTTCCTACATCGTAAACATGCATGAGATACCCAGAAGATGGTACACCGTGTGATGGGGAAAGGTTTCTAAAACGCACCTCATTTCTCATCTGCCTGTGCCCGGTTTCGCCATTCCAGCCACTTTAATAGCAATCTCCCTCCTTGGAGCATCATCACCTTTAACCTCCTGTTCCGTACAGGTTGCAATTTGTCCTGAGGATGAACGGGAAGACGTGGAACCAATGAGAGACTAGCTCTTGGTGTTGGGACAGGCACAGGTCACTCTATTTTCCCATCAGGAAGAAGAATTAACCACAGGCTCAGCCTGCCCCCCGGATCAAGAACAGGGCCTGAAGCCATCCTGCGCTTTTGCGGCCAGCTCCCTAAAAAGCGAGTTGTAAAATGGAGGTTCAGGGCACTGCAATTCACAAACCTGCAGACTTATAAATGATAACTCTCATCCACAAATATATTGAGGGAAGGCAAAGAAGAGGATTTGAAATCAAGGCAGAATTGCAGGAAACAAATTTCAGGAGGTAGATTCGAATCGCCTTTAAAGCACATGAAAAGCGGCAAAACGTTGACAATGATGCCCTTGGCCAAAAAGGGCGTATGCGTTTTTTCCTGAATATATTCAGGAAAAAACGCATACGCCCTTTTTGGCCAACCAAGCAACCTGGAAAGGCAAATCAGCGCTACAAAGAAGTCTCGCTTCCCATCGGTTAAAAGGGCCATGCTGAAAAAAGTGTCAAAACCAGAAATGCAGGACAGGCCATGGAGAAATGGGAGCCTTGCTACACTGATGGGCGGGATGTAAATTGTCAACAGCCACTCTGGAGAAGTGTACGGTGAGTCCTGAAACGTCTAAAAAGCAAAGCTTAGAGAGCATAGGGCACTTCCACTCATGGGGGTATAAATTGGGAAAATTAAAAATCAGCAAGACACAAGCACCCCAAAGTTTAGGGCTGCTCTGTTGACAAGGACCTCCACTTCATTCCACCTTCAATATCCCAGGAAAGAGAAAAATGGATAAAGAAGTTGTGGTCCTTATGTACAATGGAATATCACTCAGCCATGAAATCAATGTCATAAGGCTAGTAGCAGCATGATGAGTGGATTTAGGTACGACGATTCTAAGTGAAATAAGTCACACAGAAAAGGACACTTCTCATAAGGTATCACTGATAGAGGGAATGTAAAAACCGTTACACTTGAACTGAATTACAAAACAGAACAGAGTCACACATGCAGAAAACACACTATGGCTGCTTAACGGGAAAGGTGAGGTGGGGTGATACATAAAACAAGGGTTTCAAATTAGCTCAGATACCGTTCCATAAACCCAATATGTAATAGACAAGACCTACTCCTTGCTCAGAGAACTGGACTCAACACGCCCTATTCACCGCACAAGAATATATCTGACTAGTAATAATCTTAAAACCTATGTATTGATATCTCTCTGTTAGTGTGTCAAGTGGGTGTAAAGCGGCATAAACACAGCAGTGAAAAGCAGCTAAACCCCATTATAAAAATAAATTACTTTGAAAAACCCATGAAACAAAGACAGTGAAAGAGAGAGAAATTCTTACACAATGCGTTCCGGGGCTGTGATGCAACCTGGATTGACCATATCTAGACCCACAGCTGGATGAGACATAAGGGTGGACAGTGTTGCGGCTGAGAGGTTTGGTGAGGTTGGGTGAGCAAACGCAGACCCTTTAAAGTAATACTGCGTGGTACCCATCGCATGGGTCCCAAATCTCCAGGTTCAAGGGCATCTTCCTACATCGAAAACATGCATGAGATACCCAGAAGATGGTACACCGTGTGATGGGGAAAGGTTTCTAAAACGCACCTCATTTCTCATCTGCTTGTGCCCGGGTTCGCCATTCCAGCCACTTTACTAGCAATCTCCCTACTTGGAGCATCAGCACCTTTAACCTCCTGTTCCGTACAGGTTGGAATTTGTACTGAGGATGAACGGGAAGACGTGGAACCAATGAAAGACTAGCTCTTGGTGTTGGGACAGGCACAGGTCACTCTATTTTCCCATCAGGAAGAAGAATTAACCACAGGCTCAGCCTGCCACCCGGAACCAGAACAGGGCCTGAAGCCATCCTGCGCTTTTGCGGCCAGCTCCCTAAAAAGCGAGTTGTAAAATGGAGGTTCAGGGCACTGCAATTCACAAACCTGCAGAGTTATAAATGATAACTCTCGTCCACAAATATATTGAGGGAAGGCAAAGAAGAGGATTTGAAATCAAGGCAGAATTGCAGGAAACAGATTTCAGGAGGTAGATTCGAATCGCCTTTAAAGCACATGAAAAGCGGCAAAACGTTGACAATGATGCCCTTGGCCAAAAAGGGCGTATGCGTTTTTTCCTGAATATATTCAGGAAAAAACGCATACGCCCTTTTTGGCCAACCAAGCAACCTGGAAAGGCAAATCAGCGCTACAAAGATGTCTCGCTTCCCATCGGTCAAAAGGGCCATGCTGAAAAAAGTGTCAAAACCAGAAATGCAGGACAGGCCATGGAGAAATGGGAGCCTTGCTACACTGATGGGCGGGATGTAAATTGTCAACAGCCACTCTGGAGAAGCGTACGGTGAGTCCTGAACCGTCTAAAAAGCAAAGCTTAGAGAGCATAGGGCACTTCCACTCATGGGGGTATAAATTGGGAAAATTAAAAATCAGCAAGACACAAGCACCCCAAAGTTTAGGACTGCTCTGTTGACAAGGACCTCCACTTCATTCCACCTTCAATATCCCAGGAAAGAGAAAAATGGATAAAGAAGTTGTGGTCCTTATGTACAATGGAATATCACTCAGCCATGAAATCAATGTCATAAGGCTAGTAGCAGCATGATGAGTGGATTTAGGTACGACGATTCTAAGTGAAATAAGTCACACAGAAAAGGACACTTCTCATAAGGTATCACTGATAGAGGGAATGTAAAAACCGTTACACTTGAACTGAATTACAAAACAGAACAGAGTCACACATGCAGAAAACACACTATGGCTGCTTAACGGGAAAGGTGAGGTGGGGTGATACATAAAACAAGGGTTTCAAATTAGCTCAGATACCGTTCCATAAAACCAATATGTAATAGACAAGACCTACTCCTTGCTCAGAGAACTGGACTCAACACGCCCTATTCACCGCACAAGAATATATCTGACTAGTAATAATCTTAAAACCTATGTATAGATATCTCTCTGTTAGTGTGTCAAGTGGGTGTAAAGCGGCATAAACACAGAAGTGAAAAGCAGCTAAACCCCATTATAAAAATAAATTACTTTGAATAACCCATGAAACAAAGACAGTGAAAGAGAGCGAAATTCTTACACAATTCGTTCAGGGGCTGTGATGCAACCTGGATTGATCATATCTAGACACACAGCTGCATGAGACATAAGGGTGGACACTCTTGGGGCTGAGAGGTTTGGTGAAGTTGGGTGAGCAAACGCAGACCCTTTAAAGTAATACTGTGTGGTACCCATCGCATGGGTCCCAAATCTCCAGGTTCAAGGGCATCTTCCTACATCGAAAACATGCATGAGAAACCCAGAAGATGGTACACCGTGTGATGGGGAAAGGTTTCTAAAACGCACCTCATTTCTCATCTCCTTGTGCTCGGGTTCGCCATTCCAGCCACTTTACTAGCAATCTCCCTCCTTGGAGCATCATCACCTTTAACCTCCTGTTCCGTACAGGTTGCAATTTGTCCTGAGGATGAACGGGAAGACGTGGAACCAATGAGAGACTAGCTCTTGGTGTTGGCACAGGCACAGGTCACTCTATTTTCCCATCAGGAAGAAGAATTAACCACAGGCTCAGCCTGTCCCCCGGAACAAGAACAGGGCCTGAAGCCATCCTGCGCTTTTGCGGCCATCTCCCAAAAACGCGAGTTGTAAAATGGAGGTTCAGGGCACTGCAATTCACAAACCTGCAGAGTTATTAATGATAACTCTCGTCCACAAATATATTGAGGGAAGGCAACGAAGAGGATTTGAAATCAAGGCAGAATTGCAGGAAACAGATTTCAGGAGGTAGATTCGAATCGCCTTTAAAGCACATGAAAAGCGGCAAAACGTTGACAATGATGCCCTTGGCCAAAAAGGGCGTATGCGTTTTTTCCTGAATATATTCAGGAAAAAACGCATACGCCCTTTTTGGCCAACCAAGCAACCTGGAAAGGCAAATCAGCGCTACAAAGATGTCTCGCTTCCCATCGGTCAAAAGGGCCATGCTGAAAAAAGTGTCAAAACCAGAAATGCAGGACAGGCCATGGAGAAATGGGAGCCTTGCTACACTGATGGGCGGGATGTAAATTGTCAACAGTCACTCTGGAGAAGCGTACGGTGAGTCCTGAAACGTCTAAAAAGCAAAGCTTAGAGAGCATAGGGCACTTCCACTCATGGAGGTATAAATTGGGAAAATTAAAAATCAGCAAGACACAAGCACCCCAAAGTTTAGGGCTGCTCTGTTGACAAGGACCTCCACTTCATTCCACCTTCAATATCCCAGGAAAGAGAAAAATGGATAAAGAAGTTGTGGTCCTTATGTACAATGGAATATCACTCAGCCATGAAATCACTGTCATAAGGCTAGTAGCAGCATGATGAGTGGATTTAGGTACGACGATTCTAAGTGAAATAAGTCACACAGAAAAGGACACTTCTCATAAGGTATCACTGATAGAGGGAATGTAAAAACCGTTACACTTGAACTGAATTACAAAACAGAACAGAGTCACACATGCAGAAAACACACTATGGCTGCTTCACGGGAAAGGTGAGGTGGGGTGATACATAAAACAAGGGTTTCAAATTAGCTCAGATACCGTTCCATAAAACCAATATGTAATAGACAAGACCTACTCCTTGCTCAGAGAACTGGACTCAACACGCCCTATTCACCGCACAAGAATATATCTGACTAGTAATAATATTAAAACCTATGTATTGATATCTCTCTGTTAGTGTGTCAAGTGTGTAAAAAGCGGCATAAACACAGCAGTGAAAAGCAGCTAAACCCCATTATAAAAATAAATTACTTTGAAAAACCCATGAAACAAAGACAGTGAAAGAGAGAGAAATTCTTACACAATGCGTTCAGGGGCTGTGATGCAACCTGGATTGACCATATCTAGACCCACAGCTGGATGAGACATAAGGGTGGACACTGTTGCGGCTGAGAGGTTTGGTGAGGTTGGGTGAGCAAACGCAGACCCTTTAAAGTAATACTGCGTGGTACCCATCGCATGGGTCCCAAATCTCCAGGTTCAAGGGCATCTTCCTACATCGAAAACATGCATGAGATACCCAGAAGATGGTACACCGTGTGATGGGGAAAGGTTTCTAAAACGCACCTCATTTCTCATCTGCTTGTGCCTGGGTTCGCCATTCCAGCCACTTAACTAGCAATCTCCCTCCTTGGAGCATCAGCACCTTTAACCTCCTGTTCCGTACAGGTTGCAATTTGTACTGAGGATGAACGGGAAGACGTGGAACCAATGAAAGACTAGCTCTTGGTGTTGGGACAGGCACAGGTCACTCTATTTTCCCATCAGGAAGAAGAATTAACCACAGGCTCATCCTGCCCCCGGAACCAGAACAGGGCCTGAAGGCATCTTGCGCTTTTGCGGCCAGCTCCCTAAAAAGCGAGTTGTAAAATGGAGGTTCAGGGCACTGCAATTCACAAACCTGCAGAGTTATAAATGATAACTCTCGTCCACAAATATTTTGAGGGAAGGCAAAGAAGAGGATTTGAAATCAAGGCAGAATTGCAGGAAACAGATTTCAGGAGGTAGATTCGAATCGCCTTTAAAGCACATGAAAAGCGGCAAAACGTTGACAATGATGACCTTGGCCAAAAAGGGCGTATGCGTTTTTTCCTGAATATATTCAGGAAAAAACGCATACGCCCTTTTTGGCCAACCAAGCAACCTGGAAAGGCAAATCAGCGCTACAAAGTTGTCTCGCTTCCCATCGGTCAAAAGGGCCATGCTGAAAAAAGTGTCAAAACCAGAAACGCAGGACAGGCCATGGAGAAATGGGAGCCTTGCTACACTGATGGGCGGGATGTAAATTGTCAACAGCCACTCTGGAGAAGTGTACGGTGAATCCTGAAACGTCTAAAAAGCAAAGCTTAGAGAGCATAGGGCACTTCCACTCATGGGGGTATAAATTGGGAAAATGAAAAATCAGCAAGACACAAGCACCCCAAAGTTTAGGGCTGCTCTGTTGACAAGGACCTCCACTTCATTCCACCTTCAATATCCCAGGAAAGAGAAAAATGGATAAAGAAGTTGTGGTCCTTATGTACAATGGAATATCACTCAGCCGTGAAATCAATGTCATAAGGCTAGTAGCAGCATGATGAGTGGATTTAGGTACGACGACTCTAAGTGAAATAAGTCACACAGAAAAGGACACTTCTCAGAAGGTATCACTTATAGAGGGAATGTAAAAACCGTTACACTTGAACTGAATTACAAAACAGAACAGAGTCACACATGCAGAAAACACACTATGGCTGCTTAACGGGAAAGGTGAGGTGGGGTGATACATAAAACAAGGGTTTCAAATTAGCTCAGATACCGTTCCATAAACCCAATATGTAATAGACAAGACCTACTCCTTGCTCAGAGAACTGGACTCAACACGCCCTATTCACCGCACAAGAATATATCTGACTAGTAATAATCTTAAAAGCTATGTATTGATATCTCTCTGTTAGTGTGTCAAGTGGGTGTAAAGCGGCATAAACACAGCAGTGAAAAGCAGCTAAACCCCATTATAAAAATAAATTACTTTGAAAAACCCATGAAACAAAGACAGTGAAAGAGAGCGAAATTCTTACACAATGCGTTCAGGGGCTGTGATGCAACCTGGATTGACCATATCTAGACCCACAGCTGGATGAGACATAAGGGTGAACACTGTTGCGGCTCAGAGGTTTGGTGAGGTTGGGTGAGCAAACGCAGACCCTTTAAAGTAATACTGCGTGGTACCCATCGCATGGGTCCCAAATCTCTAGGTTCAAGGGAATCTTCCTACATCGAAAACATGCATGAGAAACCCAGAAGATGGTACACCGTGTGATGGGGAAAGGTTTCTAAAACGCACCTCATTTCTCATCTCCTTGTGCTCGGGTTCGCCATTCCAGCCACTTTACTAGCAATCTCCCTCCTTGGAGCATCAGCACCTTTAACCTCCTGTTCCGTACAGGTTGCAATTTGTCCTGAGGATGAACGGGAAGACGTGAAACCAATGAGAGACTATCTCTTGGTGTTGGGACAGGCACAGGTCACTCTATTTTCCCATCAGGAAGAAGAATTAACCACAGGCTCAGCCTGCCCCCGGAACAAGTACAGGGCCTGAAGCCATCGTGCGCTTTTGCGGCCATCTCCCAAAAACGCGAGTTGTAAAATGGAGGTTCAGGGCACTGCAATTCACAAACCTGCAGAGTTATAAATGATAACTCTCGTCCACAAATATATTGAGGGAAGGCAAAGAAGAGGATTTGAAATCAAGGCAGAATTGCAGGAAACAGATTTCAGGAGGTAGATTCGAATCGCCTTTAAAGCACATGAAAAGCGGCAAAACGTTGACAATGATGCCCTTGGCCAAAAAGGGCGTATGCGTTTTTTCCTGAATATATTCAGGAAAAAACGCATACGCCCTTTTTGGCCAACCAAGCAACCTGGAAAGGCAAATCAGCGCTACAAAGATGTCTCGCTTCCCATCGGTCAAAAGGGCCATGCTGAAAAAAGTCTCAAAACCAGAAATGCAGGACAGGCCATGGAGAAATGGGAGCCTTGCTACACTGATGGGCGGGATGTAAATTGTCAACAGCCACTCTGGAGAAGCGTACGGTGAGTCCTGAAACGTCTAAAAAGCAAAGCTTAGAGAGCATAGGGCACTTCCACTCATGGGGTTATAAATTGGGAAAATTAAAAATCAGCAAGACACAAGCACCCCAAAGTTTAGGGCTGCTCTGTTGACAAGGACCTCCACTTCATTCCACCTTCAATATCCCAGGAAAGAGAAAAATGGATAAAGAAGTTGTGGTCCTTATGTACAATGGAATATCACTCAGCCATGAAATCACTGTCATAAGGCTAGTAGCAGCATGATGAGTGGATTTAGGTACGACGATTCTAAGTGAAATAAGTCACACAGAAAAGGACACTTCTCATAAGGTATCACTGATAGAGGGAATGTAAAAACCGTTACACTTGAACTGAATTACAAAACAGAACAGAGTCACACATGCAGAAAACACACTATGGCTGCTTCACGGGAAAGGTGAGGTGGGGTGATACATAAAACAAGGGTTTCAAATTAGCTCAGATACCGTTCCATAAAACCAATATGTAATAGACAAGACCTACTCCTTGCTCAGAGAACTGGACTCAACACGCCCTATTCACCGCACAAGAATATATCTGACTAGTAATAATCTTAAAACCTATGTATAGATATCTCTCTGTTAGTGTGTCAAGTGGGTGTAAAGCGGCATAAACACAGAAGTGAAAAGCAGCTAAACCCCATTATAAAAATAAATTACTTTGAATAACCCATGAAACAAAGACAGTGAAAGAGAGCGAAATTCTTACACAATTCGTTCAGGGGCTGTGATGCAACCTGGATTGACCATATCTAGACACACAGCTGCATGAGACATAAGGGTGGACACTCTTGGGGCTGAGAGGTTTGGTGAGGTTGGGTGAGCAAACGCAGACCCTTTAAAGTAATACTGTGTGGTACCCATCGCATGGGTCCCAAATCTCCAGGTTCAAGGGCATCTTCCTACATCGAAAACATGCATGAGAAACCCAGAAGATGGTACACCGTGTGATGGGGAAAGGTTTCTAAAACGCACCTCATTTCTCATCTCCTTGTGCTCGGGTTCGCCATTCCAGCCACTTTACTAGCAATCTCCCTCCTTGGAGCATCATCACCTTTAACCTCCTGTTCCGTACAGGTTGCAATTTGTCCTGAGGATGAACGGGAAGACGTGGAACCAATGAGAGACTAGCTCTTGGTGTTGGCACAGGCACAGGTCACTCTATTTTCCCATCAGGAAGAAGAATTAACCACAGGCTCAGCCTGTCCCCCGGAACAAGAACAGGGCCTGAAGCCATCCTGCGCTTTTGCGGCCATCTCCCAAAAACGCGAGTTGTAAAATGGAGGTTCAGGGCACTGCAATTCACAAACCTGCAGAGTTATTAATGATAACTCTCGTCCACAAATATATTGAGGGAAGGCAACGAAGAGGATTTGAAATCAAGGCAGAATTGCAGGAAACAGATTTCAGGAGGTAGATTCGAATCGCCTTTAAAGCACATGAAAAGCGGCAAAACGTTGACAATGATGCCCTTGGCCAAAAAGGGCGTATGCGTTTTTTCCTGAATATATTCAGGAAAAAACGCATACGCCCTTTTTGGCCAACCAAGCAACCTGGAAAGGCAAATCAGCGCTACAAAGATGTCTCGCTTCCCATCGGTCAAAAGGGCCATGCTGAAAAAAGTGTCAAAACCAGAAATGCAGGACAGGCCATGGAGAAATGGGAGCCTTGCTACACTGATGGGCGGGATGTAAATTGTCAACAGCCACTCTGGAGAAGCGTACGGTGAGTCCTGAAACGTCTAAAAAGCAAAGCTTAGAGAGCATAGGGCACTTCCTCTCATGGAGGTATAAATTGGGAAAATTAAAAATCAGCAAGACACAAGCACCCCAAAGTTTAGGGCTGCTCTGTTGACAAGGACCTCCACTTCATTCCACCTTCAATATCCCAGGAAAGAGAAAAATGGATAAAGAAGTTGTGGTCCTTATGTACAATGGAATATCACTCAGCCATGAAATCACTGTCATAAGGCTAGTAGCAGCATGATGAGTGGATTTAGGTACGACGATTCTAAGTGAAATAAGTCACACAGAAAAGGACACTTCTCATAAGGTATCACTGATAGAGGGAATGTAAAAACCGTTACACTTGAACTGAATTACAAAACAGAACAGAGTCACACATGCAGAAAACACACTATGGCTGCTTCACGGGAAAGGTGAGGTGGGGTGATACATAAAACAAGGGTTTCAAATTAGCTCAGATACCGTTCCATAAACCCAATATGTAATAGACAAGACCTACTCCTTGCTCAGAGAACTGGACTCAACACGCCCTATTCACCGCACAAGAATATATCTGACTAGTAATAATCTTAAAACCTATGTATTGATATCTCTCTGTTAGTGTGTCAAGTGGGTAAAAAGCGGCATAAACACAGCAGTGAAAAGCAGCTAAACCCCATTATAAAAATAAATTACTTTGAAAAACCCATGAAACAAAGACAGTGAAAGAGAGAGAAATTCTTACACAATGCGTTCAGGGGCTGTGATGCAACCTGGATTGACCATATCTAGACCCACAGCTGGATGAGACATAAGGGTGGACACTGTTGCGGCTGAGAGGTTTGGTGAGGTTGGGTGAGCAAACGCAGACCCTTTAAAGTAATACTGCGTGGTACCCATCGCATGGGTCCCAAATCTCCAGGTTCCAGGGCATCTTCCTACATCGAAAACATGCATGAGATACCCAGAAGATGGTACACCGTGTGATGGGGAAAGGTTTCTAAAACGCACCTCATTTCTCATCTGCTTGTGCCTGGGTTCGCCATTCCAGCCACTTAACTAGCAATCTCCCTCCTTGGAGCATCAGCACCTTTAACCTCCTGTTCCGTACAGGTTGCAATTTGTACTGAGGATGAACGGGAAGACGTGGAACCAATGAAAGACTAGCTCTTGGTGTTGGGACAGGCACAGGTCACTCTATTTTCCCATCAGGAAGAAGAATTAACCACAGGCTCATCCTGCCCCCGGAACCAGAACAGGGCCTGAAGGCATCTTGCGCTTTTGCGGCCAGCTCCCTAAAAAGCGAGTTGTAAAATGGAGGTTCAGGGCACTGCAATTCACAAACCTGCAGAGTTATAAATGATAACTCTCGTCCACAAATATATTGAGGGAAGGCAAAGAAGAGGATTTGAAATCAAGGCAGAATTGCAGGAAACAGATTTCAGGAGGTAGATTCGAAGCTCCTTTAAAACACATGAAAAGCGGCAAAACGTTGACAATGATGCCCTTGGCCAAAAAGGGCGTATGCGTTTTTTCCTGAATATATTCAGGAAAAAACGCATACGCCCTTTTTGGCCAACCAAGCAACCTGGAAAGGCAAATCAGCGCTACAAAGATGTCTCGCTTCCCATCGGTCAAAAGGGCCATGCTGAAAAAAGTCTCAAAACCAAAAATGCAGGACAGGCCATGGAGAAATGGGAGCCTTGCTACACTGATGGGCGGGATGTAAATTGTCAACAGCCACTCTGGAGAAGTGTACGGTGAGTCCTGAAACGTCTAAAAAGCAAAGCTTAGAGAGCATAGGGCACTTCCACTCATGGGGGTATAAATTGGGAAAATTAAAAATCAGCAAGACACAAGCACCCCAAAGTTTAGGGCTGCTCTGTTGACAAGGACCTCCACTTCATTCCACCTTCAATATCCCAGGAAAGAGAAAAATGGATAAAGAAGTTGTGGTCCTTATGTACAATGGAATATCACTCAGCCGTGAAATCAATGTCATAAGGCTAGTAGCAGGATGATGAGTGGATTTAGGTACGACGACTCTAAGTGAAATAAGTCACACAGAAAAGGACACTTCTCAGAAGGTATCACTTATAGAGGGAATGTAAAAACCGTTACACTTGAACTGAATTACAAAACAGAACAGAGTCACACATGCAGAAAACACACTATGGCTGCTTAACGGGAAAGGTGAGGTGGGGTGATACATAAAACAAGGGTTTCAAATTACCTCAGATACCGTTCCATAAACCCAATATGTAATAGACAAGACCTACTCCTTGCTCAGAGAACTGGACTCAACACACCCTATTCACCGCACAAGAATATATCTGACTAGTAATAATCTTAAAAGCTATGTATTGATATCTCTCTGTTAGTGTGTCAAGTGGGTGTAAAGCGGCATAAACACAGCAGTGAAAAGCAGCTAAACCCCATTATAAAAATAAATTACTTTGAAAAACCCATGAAACAAAGACAGTGAAAGAGAGCGAAATTCTTACACAATGCGTTCAGGGGCTGTGATGCAACCTGGATTGACCATATCTAGACCCACAGCTGGATGAGACATAAGGGTGAACACTGTTGCGGCTCAGAGGTTTGGTGAGGTTGGGTGAGCAAACGCAGACCCTTTAAAGTAATACTGCGTGGTACCCATCGCATGGGTCCCAAATCTCTAGGTTCAAGGGAATCTTCCTACATCGAAAACATGCATGAGAAACCCAGAAGATGGTACACCGTGTGATGGGGAAAGGTTTCTAAAACGCACCTCATTTCTCATCTCCTTGTGCTCGGGTTCGCCATTCCAGCCACTTTACTAGCAATCTCCCTCCTTGGAGCATCAGCACCTTTAACCTCCTGTTCCGTACAGGTTGCAATTTGTCCTGAGGATGAACGGGAAGACGTGAAACCAATGAGAGACTATCTCTTGGTGTTGGGACAGGCACAGGTCACTCTATTTTCCCATCAGGAAGAAGAATTAACCACAGGCTCAGCCTGCCCCCGGAACAAGTACAGGGCCTGAAGCCATCGTGCGCTTTTGCGGCCATCTCCCAAAAACGCGAGTTGTAAAATGGAGGTTCAGGGCACTGCAATTCACAAACCTGCAGAGTTATAAATGATAACTCTCGTCCACAAATATATTGAGGGAAGGCAAAGAAGAGGATTTGAAATCAAGGCAGAATTGCAGGAAACAGATTTCAGGAGGTAGATTCGAATCGCCTTTAAAGCACATGAAAAGCGGCAAAACGTTGACAATGATGCCCTTGGCCAAAAAGGGCGTATGCGTTTTTTCCTGAATATATTCAGGAAAAAACGCATACGCCCTTTTTGGCCAACCAAGCAACCTGGAAAGGCAAATCAGCGCTACAAAGATGTCTCGCTTCCCATCGGTCAAAAGGGCCATGCTGAAAAAAGTCTCAAAACCAGAAATGCAGGACAGGCCATGGAGAAATGGGAGCCTTGCTACACAGATGGGCGGGATGTAAATTGTCAACAGCCACTCTGGAGAAGCGTACGGTGAGTCCTGAAACGTCTAAAAAGCAAAGCTTAGAGAGCATAGGGCACTTCCACTCATGGGGGTATAAATTGGGAAAATTAAAAATCAGCAAGACACAAGCACCCCAAAGTTTAGGGCTGCTCTGTTGACAAGGACCTCCACTTCATTCCACCTTCAATATCCCAGGAAAGAGAAAAATGGATAAAGAAGTTGTGGTCCTTATGTACAATGGAATATCACTCAGCCATGAAATCAATGTCATAAGGCTAGTAGCAGCATGATGAGTGGATTTAGGTACGACGATTCTAAGTGAAATAAGTCACACAGAAAAGGACACTTCTCATAAGGTATCACTGATAGAGGGAATGTAAAAACCGTTACACTTGAACTGAATTACAAAACAGAACAGAGTCACACATGCAGAAACACACTATGGCTGCTTAACGGGAAAGGTGAGGTGGGGTGATACATAAAACAAGGGTTTCAAATTAGCTCAGATACCGTTCCATAAAACCAATATGTAATAGACAAGACCTACTCCTTGCTCAGAGAACTGGACTCAACACGCCCTATTCACCGCACAAGAATATATCTGACTAGTAATAATCTTAAAACCTATGTATAGATATCTCTCTGTTAGTGTGTCAAGTGGGTGTAAAGCGGCATAAACACAGAAGTGAAAAGCAGCTAAACCCCATTATAAAAATAAATTACTTTGAATAACCCATGAAACAAAGACAGTGAAAGAGAGCGAAATTCTTACACAATTCGTTCAGGGGCTGTGATGCAACCTGGATTGACCATATCTAGACACACAGCTGCATGAGACATAAGGGTGGACACTCTTGGGGCTGAGAGGTTTGGTGAGGTTGGGTGAGCAAACGCAGACCCTTTAAAGTAATACTGTGTGGTACCCATCGCATGGGTCCCAAATCTCCAGGTTCAAGGGCATCTTCCTACATCGAAAACATGCATGAGAAACCCAGAAGATGGTACACCGTGTGATGGGGAAAGGTTTCTAAAACGCACCTCATTTCTCATCTCCTTGTGCTCGGGTTCGCCATTCCAGCCACTTTACTAGCAATCTCCCTCCTTGGAGCATCATCACCTTTAACCTCCTGTTCCGTACAGGTTGCAATTTGTCCTGAGGATGAACGGGAAGACGTGAAACCAATGAGAGACTATCTCTTGGTGTTGGGACAGGCACAGGTCACTCTATTTTCCCATCAGGAAGAAGAATTAACCACAGGCTCAGCCTGCCCCGGAACAAGTACAGGGCCTGAAGCCATCGTGCGCTTTTGCGGCCATCTCCCAAAAACGCGAGTTGTAAAATGGAGGTTCAGGGCACTGCAATTCACAAACCTGCAGAGTTATAAATGATAACTCTCGTCCACAAATATATTGAGGGAAGGCAAAGAAGAGGATTTGAAATCAAGGCAGAATTGCAGGAAACAGATTTCAGGAGGTAGATTCGAATCGCCTTTAAAGCACATGAAAAGCGGCAAAACGTTGACAATGATGCCCTTGGCCAAAAAGGGCGTATGCGTTTTTTCCTGAATATATTCAGGAAAAAACGCATACGCCCTTTTTGGCCAACCAAGCAACCTGGAAAGGCAAATCAGCGCTACAAAGATGTCTCGCTTCCCATCGGTCAAAAGGGCCATGCTGAAAAAAGTCTCAAAACCAGAAATGCAGGACAGGCCATGGAGAAATGGGAGCCTTGCTACACTGATGGGCGGGATGTAAATTGTCAACAGCCACTCTGGAGAAGCGTACGGTGAGTCCTGAAACGTCTAAAAAGCAAAGCTTAGAGAGCATAGGGCACTTCCACTCATGGAGGTATAAATTGGGAAAATTAAAAATCAGCAAGACACAAGCACCCCAAAGTTTAGGACTGCTCTGTTGACAAGGACCTCCACTTCATTCCACCTTCAATATCCCAGGAAAGAGAAAAATGGATAAAGAAGTTGTGGTCCTTATGTACAATGGAATATCACTCAGCCATGAAATCACTGTCATAAGGCTAGTAGCAGCATGATGAGTGGATTTAGGTACGACGATTCTAAGTGAAATAAGTCACACAGAAAAGGACACTTCTCATAAGGTATCACTGATAGAGGGAATGTAAAAACCGTTACACTTGAACTGAATTACAAAACAGAACAGAGTCACACATGCAGAAAACACACTATGGCTGCTTAACGGGAAAGGTGAGGTGGGGTGATACATAAAACAAGGGTTTCAAATTAGATCAGATACCGTTCCATAAAACCAATATGTAATAGACAAGACCTACTCCTTGCTCAGAGAACTGGACTCAACACGCCCTATTCACCGCACAAGAATATATCTGACTAGTAATAATCTTAAAACCTATGTATAGATATCTCTCTGTTAGTGTGTCAAGTGGGTGTAAAGCGGCATAAACACAGAAGTGAAAAGCAGCTAAACCCCATTATAAAAATAAATTACTTTGAATAACCCATGAAACAAAGACAGTGAAAGAGAGCGAAATTCTTACACAATTCGTTCAGGGGCTGTGATGCAACCTGGATTGACCATATCTAGACACACAGCTGCATGAGACATAAGGGTGGACACTCTTGGGGCTGAGAGGTTTGGTGAGGTTGGGTGAGCAAACGCAGACCCTTTAAAGTAATACTGTGTGGTACCCATCGCATGGGTCCCAAATCTCCAGGTTCAAGGGCATCTTCCTACATCGAAAACATGCATGAGAAACCCAGAAGATGGTACACCGTGTGATGGGGAAAGGTTTCTAAAACGCACCTCATTTCTCATCTCCTTGTGCTCGGGTTCGCCATTCCAGCCACTTTACTAGCAATCTCCCTCCTTGGAGCATCATCACCTTTAACCTCCTGTTCCGTACAGGTTGCAATTTGTCCTGAGGATGAACGGGAAGACGTGGAACCAATGAGAGACTAGCTCTTGGTGTTGGCACAGGCACAGGTCACTCTATTTTCCCATCAGGAAGAAGAATTAACCACAGGCTCAGCCTGTCCCCCGGAACAAGAACAGGGCCTGAAGCCATCCTGTGCTTTTGCGGCCATCTCCCAAAAACGCGAGTTGTAAAATGGAGGTTCAGGGCACTGCAATTCACAAACCTGCAGAGTTATTAATGATAACTCTCGTCCACAAATATATTGAGGGAAGGCAACGAAGAGGATTTGAAATCAAGGCAGAATTGCAGGAAACAGATTTCAGGAGGTAGATTCGAATCGCCTTTAAAGCACATGAAAAGCGGCAAAACGTTGACAATGATGCCCTTGGCCAAAAAGGGCGTATGCGTTTTTTCCTGAATATATTCAGGAAAAAACGCATACGCCCTTTTTGGCCAACCAAGCAACCTGGAAAGGCAAATCAGCGCTACAAAGATGTCTCGCTTCCCATCGGTCAAAAGGGCCATGCTGAAAAAAGTGTCAAAACCAGAAATGCAGGACAGGCCATGGAGAAATGGGAGCCTTGCTACACTGATGGGCGGGATGTAAATTGTCAACAGCCACTCTGGAGAAGCGTACGGTGAGTCCTGAAACGTCTAAAAAGCAAAGCTTAGAGAGCATAGGGCACTTCCTCTCATGGAGGTATAAATTGGGAAAATTAAAAATCAGCAAGACACAAGCACCCCAAAGTTTAGGGCTGCTCTGTTGACAAGGACCTCCACTTCATTCCACCTTCAATATCCCAGGAAAGAGAAAAATGGATAAAGAAGTTGTGGTCCTTATGTACAATGGAATATCACTCAGCCGTGAAATCAATGTCATAAGGCTAGTAGCAGCATGATGAGTGGATTTAGGTACGACGATTCTAAGTGAAATAAGTCACACAGAAAAGGACACTTCTCATAAGGTATCACTGATAGAGGGAATGTAAAAACCGTTACACTTGAACTGAATTACAAAACAGAACAGAGTCACACATGCAGAAAACACACTATGGCTGCTTCACGGGAAAGGTGAGGTGGGGTGATACATAAAACAAGGGTTTCAAATTAGCTCAGATACCGTTCCATAAACCCAATATGTAATAGACAAGACCTACTCCTTGCTCAGAGAACTGGACTCAACACGCCCTATTCACCGCACAAGAATATATCTGACTAGTAATAATCTTAAAACCTATGTATTGATATCTCTCTGTTAGTGTGTCAAGTGTGTAAAAAGCGGCATAAACACAGCAGTGAAAAGCAGCTAAACCCCATTATAAAAATAAATTACTTTGAAAAACCCATGAAACAAAGACAGTGAAAGAGAGAGAAATTCTTACACAATGCGTTCAGGGGCTGTGATGCAACCTGGATTGACCATATCTAGACCCACAGCTGGATGAGACATAAGGGTGGACACTGTTGCGGCTGAGAGGTTTGGTGAGGTTGGGTGAGCAAACGCAGACCCTTTAAAGTAATACTGCGTGGTACCCATCGCATGGGTCCCAAATCTCCAGGTTCCAGGGCATCTTCCTACATCGAAAACATGCATGAGATACCCAGAAGATGGTACACCGTGTGATGGGGAAAGGTTTCTAAAACGCACCTCATTTCTCATCTGCTTGTGCCTGGGTTCGCCATTCCAGCCACTTAACTAGCAATCTCCCTCCTTGGAGCATCAGCACCTTTAACCTCCTGTTCCCTACAGGTTGCAATTTGTACTGAGGATGAACGGGAAGACGTGGAACCAATGAAAGACTAGCTCTTGGTGTTGGGACAGGCACAGGTCACTCTATTTTCCCATCAGGAAGAAGAATTAACCACAGGCTCATCCTGCCCCCGGAACCAGAACAGGGCCTGAAGGCATCTTGCGCTTTTGCGGCCAGCTCCCTAAAAAGCGAGTTGTAAAATGGAGGTTCAGGGCACTGCAATTCACAAACCTGCAGAGTTATAAATGATAACTCTCGTCCACAAATATATTGAGGGAAGGCAAAGAAGAGGATTTGAAATCAAGGCAGAATTGCAGGAAACAGATTTCAGGAGGTAGATTCGAAGCTCCTTTAAAACACATGAAAAGCGGCAAAACGTTGACAATGATGCCCTTGGCCAAAAAGGGCGTATGCGTTTTTTCCTGAATATATTCAGGAAAAAACGCATACGCCCTTTTTGGCCAACCAAGCAACCTGGAAAGGCAAATCAGCGCTACAAAGATGTCTCGCTTCCCATCGGTCAAAAGGGCCATGCTGAAAAAAGTCTCAAAACCAAAAATGCAGGACAGGCCATGGAGAAATGGGAGCCTTGCTACACTGATGGGCGGGATGTAAATTGTCAACAGCCACTCTGGAGAAGTGTACGGTGAGTCCTGAAACGTCTAAAAAGCAAAGCTTAGAGAGCATAGGGCACTTCCACTCATGGGGGTATAAATTGGGAAAATTAAAAATCAGCAAGACACAAGCACCCCAAAGTTTAGGGCTGCTCTGTTGACAAGGACCTCCACTTCATTCCACCTTCAATATCCCAGGAAAGAGAAAAATGGATAAAGAAGTTGTGGTCCTTATGTACAATGGAATATCACTCAGCCGTGAAATCAATGTCATAAGGCTAGTAGCAGGATGATGAGTGGATTTAGGTACGACGACTCTAAGTGAAATAAGTCACACAGAAAAGGACACTTCTCAGAAGGTATCACTTATAGAGGGAATGTAAAAACCGTTACACTTGAACTGAATTTCAAAACAGAACAGAGTCACACATGCAGAAAACACACTATGGCTGCTTAACGGGAAAGGTGAGGTGGGGTGATACATAAAACAAGGGTTTCAAATTACCTCAGATACCGTTCCATAAACCCAATATGTAATAGACAAGACCTACTCCTTGCTCAGAGAACTGGACTCAACACGCCCTATTCACCGCACAAGAATATATCTGACTAGTAATAATCTTAAAACCTATGTATAGATATCTCTCTGTTAGTGTGTCAAGTGGGTGTAAAGCGGCATAAACACAGAAGTGAAAAGCAGCTAAACCCCATTATAAAAATAAATTACTTTGAATAACCCATGAAACAAAGACAGTGAAAGAGAGCGAAATTCTTACACAATTCGTTCAGGGGCTGTGATGCAACCTGGATTGACCATATCTAGACACACAGCTGCATGAGACATAAGGGTGGACACTCTTGGGGCTGAGAGGTTTGGTGAGGTTGGGTGAGCAAACGCAGACCCTTTAAAGTAATACTGTGTGGTACCCATCGCATGGGTCCCAAATCTCCAGGTTCAAGGGCATCTTCCTACATCGAAAACATGCATGAGAAACCCAGAAGATGGTACACCGTGTGATGGGGAAAGGTTTCTAAAACGCACCTCATTTCTCATCTCCTTGTGCTCGGGTTCGCCATTCCAGCCACTTTACTAGCAATCTCCCTCCTTGGAGCATCATCACCTTTAACCTCCTGTTCCGTACAGGTTGCAATTTGTCCTGAGGATGAACGGGAAGACGTGGAACCAATGAGAGACTAGCTCTTGGTGTTGGCACAGGCACAGGTCACTCTATTTTCCCATCAGGAAGAAGAATTAACCACAGGCTCAGCCTTTCCCCCGGAACAAGAACAGGGCCTGAAGCCATCCTGCGCTTTTGCGGCCATCTCCCAAAAACGCGAGTTGTAAAATGGAGGTTCAGGACACTGCAATTCACAAACCTGCAGAGTTATTAATGATAACTCTCGTCCACAAATATATTGAGGGAAGGCAACGAAGAGGATTTGAAATCAAGGCAGAATTGCAGGAAACAGATTTCAGGAGGTAGATTCGAATCGCCTTTAAAGCACATGAAAAGCGGCAAAACGTTGACAATGATGCCCTTGGCCAAAAAGGGCGTATGCGTTTTTTCCTGAATATATTCAGGAAAAAACGCATACGCCCTTTTTGGCCAACCAAGCAACCTGGAAAGGCAAATCAGCGCTACAAAGATGTCTCGCTTCCCATCGGTCAAAAGGGCCATGCTGAAAAAAGTGTCAAAACCAGAAATGCAGGACAGGCCATGGAGAAATGGGAGCCTTGCTACACTGATGGGCGGGATGTAAATTGTCAACAGCCACTCTGGAGAAGCGTACGGTGAGTCCTGAAACGTCTAAAAAGCAAAGCTTAGAGAGCATAGGGCACTTCCTCTCATGGAGGTATAAATTGGGAAAATTAAAAATCAGCAAGACACAAGCACCCCAAAGTTTAGGGCTGCTCTGTTGACAAGGACCTCCACTTCATTCCACCTTCAATATCCCAGGAAAGAGAAAAATGGATAAAGAAGTTGTGGTCCTTATGTACAATGGAATATCACTCAGCCATGAAATCACTGTCATAAGGCTAGTAGCAGCATGATGAGTGGATTTAGGTACGACGATTCTAAGTGAAATAAGTCACACAGAAAAGGACACTTCTCATAAGGTATCACTGATAGAGGGAATGTAAAAACCGTTACACTTGAACTGAATTACAAAACAGAACAGAGTCACACATGCAGAAAACACACTATGGCTGCTTCACGGGAAAGGTGAGGTGGGGTGATACATAAAACAAGGGTTTCAAATTAGCTCAGATACCGTTCCATAAACCCAATATGTAATAGACAAGACCTACTCCTTGCTCAGAGAACTGGACTCAACACGCCCTATTCACCGCACAAGAATATATCTGACTAGTAATAATCTTAAAACCTATGTATTGATATCTCTCTGTTAGTGTGTCAAGTGTGTAAAAAGCGGCATAAACACAGCAGTGAAAAGCAGCTAAACCCCATTATAAAAATAAATTACTTTGAAAAACCCATGAAACAAAGACAGTGAAAGAGAGAGAAATTCTTACACAATGCGTTCAGGGGCTGTGATGCAACCTGGATTGACCATATCTAGACCCACAGCTGGATGAGACATAAGGGTGGACACTGTTGCGGCTGAGAGGTTTGGTGAGGTTGGGTGAGCAAACGCAGACCCTTTAAAGTAATACTGCGTGGTACCCATCGCATGGGTCCCAAATCTCCAGGTTCCAGGGCATCTTCCTACATCGAAAACATGCATGAGATACCCAGAAGATGGTACACCGTGTGATGGGGAAAGGTTTCTAAAACGCACCTCATTTCTCATCTGCTTGTGCCTGGGTTCGCCATTCCAGCCACTTAACTAGCAATCTCCCTCCTTGGAGCATCAGCACCTTTAACCTCCTGTTCCGTACAGGTTGCAATTTGTACTGAGGATGAACGGGAAGACGTGGAACCAATGAAAGACTAGCTCTTGGTGTTGGGACAGGCACAGGTCACTCTATTTTCCCATCAGGAAGAAGAATTAACCACAGGCTCATCCTGCCCCCGGAACCAGAACAGGGCCTGAAGGCATCTTGCGCTTTTGCGGCCAGCTCCCTAAAAAGCGAGTTGTAAAATGGAGGTTCAGGGCACTGCAATTCACAAACCTGCAGAGTTATAAATGATAACTCTCGTCCACAAATATATTGAGGGAAGGCAAAGAAGAGGATTTGAAATCAAGGCAGAATTGCAGGAAACAGATTTCAGGAGGTAGATTCGAAGCTCCTTTAAAACACATGAAAAGCGGCAAAACGTTGACAATGATGCCCTTGGCCAAAAAGGGCGTATGCGTTTTTTCCTGAATATATTCAGGAAAAAACGCATACGCCCTTTTTGGCCAACCAAGCAACCTGGAAAGGCAAATCAGCGCTACAAAGATGTCTCGCTTCCCATCGGTCAAAAGGGCCATGCTGAAAAAAGTCTCAAAACCAAAAATGCAGGACAGGCCATGGAGAAATGGGAGCCTTGCTACACTGATGGGCGGGATGTAAATTGTCAACAGCCACTCTGGAGAAGTGTACGGTGAGTCCTGAAACGTCTAAAAAGCAAAGCTTAGAGAGCATAGGGCACTTCCACTCATGGGGGTATAAATTGGGAAAATTAAAAATCAGCAAGACACAAGCACCCCAAAGTTTAGGGCTGCTCTGTTGACAAGGACCTCCACTTCATTCCACCTTCAATATCCCAGGAAAGAGAAAAATGGATAAAGAAGTTGTGGTCCTTATGTACAATGGAATATCACTCAGCCGTGAAATCAATGTCATAAGGCTAGTAGCAGGATGATGAGTGGATTTAGGTACGACGACTCTAAGTGAAATAAGTCACACAGAAAAGGACACTTCTCAGAAGGTATCACTTATAGAGGGAATGTAAAAACCGTTACACTTGAACTGAATTACAAAACAGAACAGAGTCACACATGCAGAAAACACACTATGGCTGCTTAACGGGAAAGGTGAGGTGGGGTGATACATAAAACAAGGGTTTCAAATTACCTCAGATACCGTTCCATAAACCCAATATGTAATAGACAAGACCTACTCCTTGCTCAGAGAACTGGACTCAACACGCCCTATTCACCGCACAAGAATATATCTGACTAGTAATAATCTTAAAAGCTATGTATTGATATCTCTCTGTTAGTGTGTCAAGTGGGTGTAAAGCGGCATAAACACAGCAGTGAAAAGCAGCTAAACCCCATTATAAAAATAAATTACTTTGAAAAACCCATGAAACAAAGACAGTGAAAGAGAGCGAAATTCTTACACAATGCGTTCAGGGGCTGTGATGCAACCTGGATTGACCATATCTAGACCCACAGCTGGATGAGACATAAGGGTGAACACTGTTGCGGCTGAGAGGTTTGGTGAGGTTGGGTGAGCAAACGCAGACCCTTTAAAGTAATACTGCGTGGTACCCATCGCATGGGTCTCAAATCTCTAGGTTCAAGGGAATCTTCCTACATCGAAAACATGCATGAGAAACCCAGAAGATGGTACACCGTGTGATGGGGAAAGGTTTCTAAAACGCACCTCATTTCTCATCTCCTTGTGCTCGGGTTCGCCATTCCAGCCACTTTACTAGCAATCTCCCTCCTTGGAGCATCAGCACCTTTAACCTCCTGTTCCGTACAGGTTGCAATTTGTCCTGAGGATGAACGGGAAGACGTGAAACCAATGAGAGACTATCTCTTGGTGTTGGGACAGGCACAGGTCACTCTATTTTCCCATCAGGAAGAAGAATTAACCACAGGCTCAGCCTGCCCCCGGAACAAGAACAGGGCCTGAAGCCATCGTGCGCTTTTGCGGCCATCTCCCAAAAACGCGAGTTGTAAAATGGAGGTTCAGGGCACTGCAATTCACAAACCTGCAGAGTTATAAATGATAACTCTCGTCCACAAATATATTGAGGGAAGGCAAAGAAGAGGATTTGAAATCAAGGCAGAATTGCAGGAAACAGATTTCAGGAGGTAGATTCGAATCGCCTTTAAAGCACATGAAAAGCGGCAAAACGTTGACAATGATGCCCTTGGCCAAAAAGGGCGTATGCGTTTTTTCCTGAATATATTCAGGAAAAAACGCATACGCCCTTTTTGGCCAACCAAGCAACCTGGAAAGGCAAATCAGCGCTACAAAGATGTCTCGCTTCCCATCGGTCAAAAGGGCCATGCTGAAAAAAGTGTCAAAACCAGAAATGCAGGACAGGCCATGGAGAAATGGGAGCCTTGCTACACT
The DNA here is from genome assembly GCF_965194805.1 of Balaenoptera borealis. NCBI lineage: Eukaryota > Metazoa > Chordata > Mammalia > Artiodactyla > Balaenopteridae > Balaenoptera > Balaenoptera borealis. Next base: position 939,166 of record NW_028123942.1, on the reverse strand, counting down.
GATGGGCGGGATGTAAATTGTCAACAGCCACTCTGGAGAAGCGTACGGTGAGTCCTGAAACGTCTAAAAAGCAAAGCTTAGAGAGCATAGGGCACTTCCACTCATGGGGGTATAAATTGGGAAAATTAAAAATCAGCAAGACACAAGCACCCCAAAGTTTAGGGCTGCTCTGTTGACAAGGACCTCCACTTCATTCCACCTTCAATATCCCAGGAAAGAGAAAAATGGATAAAGAAGTTGTGGTCCTTATGTACAATGGAATATCACTCAGCCATGAAATCACTGTCATAAGGCTAGTAGCAGCATGATGAGTGGATTTAGGTACGACGATTCTAAGTGAAATAAGTCACACAGAAAAGGACACTTCTCATAAGGTATCACTGATAGAGGGAATGTAAAAACCGTTACACTTGAACTGAATTACAAAACAGAACAGAGTCACACATGCAGAAAACACACTATGGCTGCTTAACGGGAAAGGTGAGGTGGGGTGATACATAAAACAAGGGTTTCAAATTAGCTCAGATACCGTTCCATAAAACCAATATGTAATAGACAAGACCTACTCCTTGCTCAGAGAACTGGACTCAACACGCCCTATTCACCGCACAAGAATATATCTGACTAGTAATAATCTTAAAACCTATGTATAGATATCTCTCTGTTAGTGTGTCAAGTGGGTGTAAAGCGGCATAAACACAGAAGTGAAAAGCAGCTAAACCCCATTATAAAAATAAATTACTTTGAATAACCCATGAAACAAAGACAGTGAAAGAGAGCGAAATTCTTACACAATTCGTTCAGGGGCTGTGATGCAACCTGGATTGACCATATCTAGACACACAGCTGGATGAGACATAAGGGTGGACACTCTTGGGGCTGAGAGGTTTGGTGAGGTTGGGTGAGCAAACGCAGACCCTTTACAGTAATACTGCATGGTACCCATCGCATGGGTCACAAATCTCCAGGTTCAAGGGCATCTTCCTACATCGAAAACATGCATGAGAAACCCAGAAGATGGTACACCGTGTGATGGGGAAAGGTTTCTAAAACGCACCTCATTTCTCATCTCCTTGTGGCCGGGTTCGCTATTCCAGCCGCTTTACTAGCAATCTCCCTACTTGGAGCATCATCACCTTTAACCTCCTGTTCCGTACAGGTTGCAATTTGTCCTGAGGATGAACTGGAAGACGTGGAACCAATGAGAGACTAGCTCTTGGTGTTGGGACAGGCACAGGTCACTCTATTTTCCCATCAGGAAGAAAAATTAACCATAGGCTCAGCCTGCCCCCCGGAACCAGAACAGGGCCTGAAGCCATCCTGCGCTTTTGCGGCCAGCTCCCTAAAAAGCGAGTTGTAAAATGGAGGTTCAGGGCACTGCAATTCACAAACCTGCAGACTTATAAATGATAACTCTCATCCACAAATATATTGAGGGAAGGCAAAGAAGAGGATTTGAAATCAAGGCAGAATTGCAGGAAACAGATTTCAGGAGGTAGATTCGAATCGCCTTTAAAGCACATGAAAAGCGGCAAAACGTTGACAATGATGCCCTTGGCCAAAAAGGGCGTATGCGTTTTTTCCTGAATATATTCAGGAAAAAACGCATACGCCCTTTTTGGCCAACCAAGCAACCTGGAAAGGCAAATCAGCGCTACAAAGATGTCTCGCTTCCCATCGGTCAAAAGGGCCATGCTGAAAAAAGTGTCAAAACCAGAAACGCAGGACAGGCCATGGAGAAATGGGAGCCTTGCTACACTGATGGGCGGGATGTAAATTGTCAACAGCCACTCTGGAGAAGTGTACGGTGAATCCTGAAACGTCTAAAAAGCAAAGCTTAGAGAGCATAGGGCACTTCCACTCATGGGGGTATAAATTGGGAAAATGAAAAATCAGCAAGACACAAGCACCCCAAAGTTTAGGGCTGCTCTGTTGACAAGGACCTCCACTTCATTCCACCTTCAATATCCCAGGAAAGAGAAAAATGGATAAAGAAGTTGTGGTCCTTATGTACAATGGAATATCACTCAGCCGTGAAATCAATGTCATAAGGCTAGTAGCAGGATGATGAGTGGATTTAGGTACGACGACTCTAAGTGAAATAAGTCACACAGAAAAGGACACTTCTCAGAAGGTATCACTTATAGAGGGAATGTAAAAACCGTTACACTTGAACTGAATTACAAAACAGAACAGAGTCACACATGCAGAAAACACACTATGGCTGCTTAACGGGAAAGGTGAGGTGGGGTGATACATAAAACAAGGGTTTCAAATTAGCTCAGATACCGTTCCATAAACCCAATATGTAATAGACAAGACCTACTCCTTGCTCAGAGAACTGGACTCAACACGCCCTATTCACCGCAGAAGAATATATCTGACTAGTAATAATCTTAAAAGCTATGTATTGATATCTCTCTGTTAGTGTGTCAAGTGGGTGTAAAGCGGCATAAACACAGCAGTGAAAAGCAGCTAAACCCCATTATAAAAATAAATTACTTTGAAAAACCCATGAAACAAAGACAGTGAAAGAGAGCGAAATTCTTACACAATGCGTTCAGGGGCTGTGATGCAACCTGGATTGACCATATCTAGACCCACAGCTGGATGAGACATAAGGGTGAACACTGTTGCGGCTGAGAGGTTTGGTGAGGTTGGGTGAGCAAACGCAGACCCTTTAAAGTAATACTGCGTGGTACCCATCGCATGGGTCCCAAATCTCCAGGTTCCAGGGCATCTTCCTACATCGAAAACATGCATGAGATACCCAGAAGATGGTACACCGTGTGATGGGGAAAGGTTTCTAAAACGCACCTCATTTCTCATCTGCTTGTGCCTGGGTTCGCCATTCCAGCCACTTAACTAGCAATCTCCCTCCTTGGAGCATCAGCACCTTTAACCTCCTGTTCCGTACAGGTTGCAATTTGTACTGAGGATGAACGGGAAGACGTGGAACCAATGAAAGACTAGCTCTTGGTGTTGGGACAGGCACAGGTCACTCTATTTTCCCATCAGGAAGAAGAATTAACCACAGGCTCATCCTGCCCCCGGAACCAGAACAGGGCCTGAAGGCATCTTGCGCTTTTGCGGCCAGCTCCCTAAAAAGCGAGTTGTAAAATGGAGGTTCAGGGCACTGCAATTCACAAACCTGCAGAGTTATAAATGATAACTCTCGTCCACAAATATATTGAGGGAAGGCAAAGAAGAGGATTTGAAATCAAGGCAGAATTGCAGGAAACAGATTTCAGGAGGTAGATTCGAAGCTCCTTTAAAACACATGAAAAGCGGCAAAACGTTGACAATGATGCCCTTGGCCAAAAAGGGCGTATGCGTTTTTTCCTGAATATATTCAGGAAAAAACGCATACGCCCTTTTTGGCCAACCAAGCAACCTGGAAAGGCAAATCAGCGCTACAAAGATGTCTCGCTTCCCATCGGTCAAAAGGGCCATGCTGAAAAAAGTCTCAAAACCAAAAATGCAGGACAGGCCATGGAGAAATGGGAGCCTTGCTACACTGATGGGCGGGATGTAAATTGTCAACAGCCACTCTGGAGAAGTGTACGGTGAGTCCTGAAACGTCTAAAAAGCAAAGCTTAGAGAGCATAGGGCACTTCCACTCATGGGGGTATAAATTGGGAAAATTAAAAATCAGCAAGACACAAGCACCCCAAAGTTTAGGGCTGCTCTGTTGACAAGGACCTCCACTTCATTCCACCTTCAATATCCCAGGAAAGAGAAAAATGGATAAAGAAGTTGTGGTCCTTATGTACAATGGAATATCACTCAGCCGTGAAATCAATGTCATAAGGCTAGTAGCAGGATGATGAGTGGATTTAGGTACGACGACTCTAAGTGAAATAAGTCACACAGAAAAGGACACTTCTCAGAAGGTATCACTTATAGAGGGAATGTAAAAACCGTTACACTTGAACTGAATTACAAAACAGAACAGAGTCACACATGCAGAAAACACACTATGGCTGCTTAACGGGAAAGGTGAGGTGGGGTGATACATAAAACAAGGGTTTCAAATTACCTCAGATACCGTTCCATAAACCCAATATGTAATAGACAAGACCTACTCCTTGCTCAGAGAACTGGACTCAACACACCCTATTCACCGCACAAGAATATATCTGACTAGTAATAATCTTAAAAGCTATGTATTGATATCTCTCTGTTAGTGTGTCAAGTGGGTGTAAAGCGGCATAAACACAGCAGTGAAAAGCAGCTAAACCCCATTATAAAAATAAATTACTTTGAAAAACCCATGAAACAAAGACAGTGAAAGAGAGCGAAATTCTTACACAATGCGTTCAGGGGCTGTGATGCAACCTGGATTGACCATATCTAGACCCACAGCTGGATGAGACATAAGGGTGAACACTGTTGCGGCTCAGAGGTTTGGTGAGGTTGGGTGAGCAAACGCAGACCCTTTAAAGTAATACTGCGTGGTACCCATCGCATGGGTCCCAAATCTCTAGGTTCAAGGGAATCTTCCTACATCGAAAACATGCATGAGAAACCCAGAAGATGGTACACCGTGTGATGGGGAAAGGTTTCTAAAACGCACCTCATTTCTCATCTCCTTGTGCTCGGGTTCGCCATTCCAGCCACTTTACTAGCAATCTCCCTCCTTGGAGCATCAGCACCTTTAACCTCCTGTTCCGTACAGGTTGCAATTTGTCCTGAGGATGAACGGGAAGACGTGAAACCAATGAGAGACTATCTCTTGGTGTTGGGACAGGCACAGGTCACTCTATTTTCCCATCAGGAAGAAGAATTAACCACAGGCTCAGCCTGCCCCCGGAACAAGTACAGGGCCTGAAGCCATCGTGCGCTTTTGCGGCCATCTCCCAAAAACGCGAGTTGTAAAATGGAGGTTCAGGGCACTGCAATTCACAAACCTGCAGAGTTATAAATGATAACTCTCGTCCACAAATATATTGAGGGAAGGCAAAGAAGAGGATTTGAAATCAAGGCAGAATTGCAGGAAACAGATTTCAGGAGGTAGATTCGAATCGCCTTTAAAGCACATGAAAAGCGGCAAAACGTTGACAATGATGCCCTTGGCCAAAAAGGGCGTATGCGTTTTTTCCTGAATATATTCAGGAAAAAACGCATACGCCCTTTTTGGCCAACCAAGCAACCTGGAAAGGCAAATCAGCGCTACAAAGATGTCTCGCTTCCCATCGGTCAAAAGGGCCATGCTGAAAAAAGTCTCAAAACCAGAAATGCAGGACAGGCCATGGAGAAATGGGAGCCTTGCTACACAGATGGGCGGGATGTAAATTGTCAACAGCCACTCTGGAGAAGCGTACGGTGAGTCCTGAAACGTCTAAAAAGCAAAGCTTAGAGAGCATAGGGCACTTCCACTCATGGGGGTATAAATTGGGAAAATTAAAAATCAGCAAGACACAAGCACCCCAAAGTTTAGGGCTGCTCTGTTGACAAGGACCTCCACTTCATTCCACCTTCAATATCCCAGGAAAGAGAAAAATGGATAAAGAAGTTGTGGTCCTTATGTACAATGGAATATCACTCAGCCATGAAATCAATGTCATAAGGCTAGTAGCAGCATGATGAGTGGATTTAGGTACGACGATTCTAAGTGAAATAAGTCACACAGAAAAGGACACTTCTCATAAGGTATCACTGATAGAGGGAATGTAAAAACCGTTACACTTGAACTGAATTACAAAACAGAACAGAGTCACACATGCAGAAACACACTATGGCTGCTTAACGGGAAAGGTGAGGTGGGGTGATACATAAAACAAGGGTTTCAAATTAGCTCAGATACCGTTCCATAAAACCAATATGTAATAGACAAGACCTACTCCTTGCTCAGAGAACTGGACTCAACACGCCCTATTCACCGCACAAGAATATATCTGACTAGTAATAATCTTAAAACCTATGTATAGATATCTCTCTGTTAGTGTGTCAAGTGGGTGTAAAGCGGCATAAACACAGAAGTGAAAAGCAGCTAAACCCCATTATAAAAATAAATTACTTTGAATAACCCATGAAACAAAGACAGTGAAAGAGAGCGAAATTCTTACACAATTCGTTCAGGGGCTGTGATGCAACCTGGATTGACCATATCTAGACACACAGCTGCATGAGACATAAGGGTGGACACTCTTGGGGCTGAGAGGTTTGGTGAGGTTGGGTGAGCAAACGCAGACCCTTTAAAGTAATACTGTGTGGTACCCATCGCATGGGTCCCAAATCTCCAGGTTCAAGGGCATCTTCCTACATCGAAAACATGCATGAGAAACCCAGAAGATGGTACACCGTGTGATGGGGAAAGGTTTCTAAAACGCACCTCATTTCTCATCTCCTTGTGCTCGGGTTCGCCATTCCAGCCACTTTACTAGCAATCTCCCTCCTTGGAGCATCATCACCTTTAACCTCCTGTTCCGTACAGGTTGCAATTTGTCCTGAGGATGAACGGGAAGACGTGAAACCAATGAGAGACTATCTCTTGGTGTTGGGACAGGCACAGGTCACTCTATTTTCCCATCAGGAAGAAGAATTAACCACAGGCTCAGCCTGCCCCGGAACAAGTACAGGGCCTGAAGCCATCGTGCGCTTTTGCGGCCATCTCCCAAAAACGCGAGTTGTAAAATGGAGGTTCAGGGCACTGCAATTCACAAACCTGCAGAGTTATAAATGATAACTCTCGTCCACAAATATATTGAGGGAAGGCAAAGAAGAGGATTTGAAATCAAGGCAGAATTGCAGGAAACAGATTTCAGGAGGTAGATTCGAATCGCCTTTAAAGCACATGAAAAGCGGCAAAACGTTGACAATGATGCCCTTGGCCAAAAAGGGCGTATGCGTTTTTTCCTGAATATATTCAGGAAAAAACGCATACGCCCTTTTTGGCCAACCAAGCAACCTGGAAAGGCAAATCAGCGCTACAAAGATGTCTCGCTTCCCATCGGTCAAAAGGGCCATGCTGAAAAAAGTCTCAAAACCAGAAATGCAGGACAGGCCATGGAGAAATGGGAGCCTTGCTACACTGATGGGCGGGATGTAAATTGTCAACAGCCACTCTGGAGAAGCGTACGGTGAGTCCTGAAACGTCTAAAAAGCAAAGCTTAGAGAGCATAGGGCACTTCCACTCATGGAGGTATAAATTGGGAAAATTAAAAATCAGCAAGACACAAGCACCCCAAAGTTTAGGACTGCTCTGTTGACAAGGACCTCCACTTCATTCCACCTTCAATATCCCAGGAAAGAGAAAAATGGATAAAGAAGTTGTGGTCCTTATGTACAATGGAATATCACTCAGCCATGAAATCACTGTCATAAGGCTAGTAGCAGCATGATGAGTGGATTTAGGTACGACGATTCTAAGTGAAATAAGTCACACAGAAAAGGACACTTCTCATAAGGTATCACTGATAGAGGGAATGTAAAAACCGTTACACTTGAACTGAATTACAAAACAGAACAGAGTCACACATGCAGAAAACACACTATGGCTGCTTAACGGGAAAGGTGAGGTGGGGTGATACATAAAACAAGGGTTTCAAATTAGATCAGATACCGTTCCATAAAACCAATATGTAATAGACAAGACCTACTCCTTGCTCAGAGAACTGGACTCAACACGCCCTATTCACCGCACAAGAATATATCTGACTAGTAATAATCTTAAAACCTATGTATAGATATCTCTCTGTTAGTGTGTCAAGTGGGTGTAAAGCGGCATAAACACAGAAGTGAAAAGCAGCTAAACCCCATTATAAAAATAAATTACTTTGAATAACCCATGAAACAAAGACAGTGAAAGAGAGCGAAATTCTTACACAATTCGTTCAGGGGCTGTGATGCAACCTGGATTGACCATATCTAGACACACAGCTGCATGAGACATAAGGGTGGACACTCTTGGGGCTGAGAGGTTTGGTGAGGTTGGGTGAGCAAACGCAGACCCTTTAAAGTAATACTGTGTGGTACCCATCGCATGGGTCCCAAATCTCCAGGTTCAAGGGCATCTTCCTACATCGAAAACATGCATGAGAAACCCAGAAGATGGTACACCGTGTGATGGGGAAAGGTTTCTAAAACGCACCTCATTTCTCATCTCCTTGTGCTCGGGTTCGCCATTCCAGCCACTTTACTAGCAATCTCCCTCCTTGGAGCATCATCACCTTTAACCTCCTGTTCCGTACAGGTTGCAATTTGTCCTGAGGATGAACGGGAAGACGTGGAACCAATGAGAGACTAGCTCTTGGTGTTGGCACAGGCACAGGTCACTCTATTTTCCCATCAGGAAGAAGAATTAACCACAGGCTCAGCCTGTCCCCCGGAACAAGAACAGGGCCTGAAGCCATCCTGTGCTTTTGCGGCCATCTCCCAAAAACGCGAGTTGTAAAATGGAGGTTCAGGGCACTGCAATTCACAAACCTGCAGAGTTATTAATGATAACTCTCGTCCACAAATATATTGAGGGAAGGCAACGAAGAGGATTTGAAATCAAGGCAGAATTGCAGGAAACAGATTTCAGGAGGTAGATTCGAATCGCCTTTAAAGCACATGAAAAGCGGCAAAACGTTGACAATGATGCCCTTGGCCAAAAAGGGCGTATGCGTTTTTTCCTGAATATATTCAGGAAAAAACGCATACGCCCTTTTTGGCCAACCAAGCAACCTGGAAAGGCAAATCAGCGCTACAAAGATGTCTCGCTTCCCATCGGTCAAAAGGGCCATGCTGAAAAAAGTGTCAAAACCAGAAATGCAGGACAGGCCATGGAGAAATGGGAGCCTTGCTACACTGATGGGCGGGATGTAAATTGTCAACAGCCACTCTGGAGAAGCGTACGGTGAGTCCTGAAACGTCTAAAAAGCAAAGCTTAGAGAGCATAGGGCACTTCCTCTCATGGAGGTATAAATTGGGAAAATTAAAAATCAGCAAGACACAAGCACCCCAAAGTTTAGGGCTGCTCTGTTGACAAGGACCTCCACTTCATTCCACCTTCAATATCCCAGGAAAGAGAAAAATGGATAAAGAAGTTGTGGTCCTTATGTACAATGGAATATCACTCAGCCGTGAAATCAATGTCATAAGGCTAGTAGCAGCATGATGAGTGGATTTAGGTACGACGATTCTAAGTGAAATAAGTCACACAGAAAAGGACACTTCTCATAAGGTATCACTGATAGAGGGAATGTAAAAACCGTTACACTTGAACTGAATTACAAAACAGAACAGAGTCACACATGCAGAAAACACACTATGGCTGCTTCACGGGAAAGGTGAGGTGGGGTGATACATAAAACAAGGGTTTCAAATTAGCTCAGATACCGTTCCATAAACCCAATATGTAATAGACAAGACCTACTCCTTGCTCAGAGAACTGGACTCAACACGCCCTATTCACCGCACAAGAATATATCTGACTAGTAATAATCTTAAAACCTATGTATTGATATCTCTCTGTTAGTGTGTCAAGTGTGTAAAAAGCGGCATAAACACAGCAGTGAAAAGCAGCTAAACCCCATTATAAAAATAAATTACTTTGAAAAACCCATGAAACAAAGACAGTGAAAGAGAGAGAAATTCTTACACAATGCGTTCAGGGGCTGTGATGCAACCTGGATTGACCATATCTAGACCCACAGCTGGATGAGACATAAGGGTGGACACTGTTGCGGCTGAGAGGTTTGGTGAGGTTGGGTGAGCAAACGCAGACCCTTTAAAGTAATACTGCGTGGTACCCATCGCATGGGTCCCAAATCTCCAGGTTCCAGGGCATCTTCCTACATCGAAAACATGCATGAGATACCCAGAAGATGGTACACCGTGTGATGGGGAAAGGTTTCTAAAACGCACCTCATTTCTCATCTGCTTGTGCCTGGGTTCGCCATTCCAGCCACTTAACTAGCAATCTCCCTCCTTGGAGCATCAGCACCTTTAACCTCCTGTTCCCTACAGGTTGCAATTTGTACTGAGGATGAACGGGAAGACGTGGAACCAATGAAAGACTAGCTCTTGGTGTTGGGACAGGCACAGGTCACTCTATTTTCCCATCAGGAAGAAGAATTAACCACAGGCTCATCCTGCCCCCGGAACCAGAACAGGGCCTGAAGGCATCTTGCGCTTTTGCGGCCAGCTCCCTAAAAAGCGAGTTGTAAAATGGAGGTTCAGGGCACTGCAATTCACAAACCTGCAGAGTTATAAATGATAACTCTCGTCCACAAATATATTGAGGGAAGGCAAAGAAGAGGATTTGAAATCAAGGCAGAATTGCAGGAAACAGATTTCAGGAGGTAGATTCGAAGCTCCTTTAAAACACATGAAAAGCGGCAAAACGTTGACAATGATGCCCTTGGCCAAAAAGGGCGTATGCGTTTTTTCCTGAATATATTCAGGAAAAAACGCATACGCCCTTTTTGGCCAACCAAGCAACCTGGAAAGGCAAATCAGCGCTACAAAGATGTCTCGCTTCCCATCGGTCAAAAGGGCCATGCTGAAAAAAGTCTCAAAACCAAAAATGCAGGACAGGCCATGGAGAAATGGGAGCCTTGCTACACTGATGGGCGGGATGTAAATTGTCAACAGCCACTCTGGAGAAGTGTACGGTGAGTCCTGAAACGTCTAAAAAGCAAAGCTTAGAGAGCATAGGGCACTTCCACTCATGGGGGTATAAATTGGGAAAATTAAAAATCAGCAAGACACAAGCACCCCAAAGTTTAGGGCTGCTCTGTTGACAAGGACCTCCACTTCATTCCACCTTCAATATCCCAGGAAAGAGAAAAATGGATAAAGAAGTTGTGGTCCTTATGTACAATGGAATATCACTCAGCCGTGAAATCAATGTCATAAGGCTAGTAGCAGGATGATGAGTGGATTTAGGTACGACGACTCTAAGTGAAATAAGTCACACAGAAAAGGACACTTCTCAGAAGGTATCACTTATAGAGGGAATGTAAAAACCGTTACACTTGAACTGAATTTCAAAACAGAACAGAGTCACACATGCAGAAAACACACTATGGCTGCTTAACGGGAAAGGTGAGGTGGGGTGATACATAAAACAAGGGTTTCAAATTACCTCAGATACCGTTCCATAAACCCAATATGTAATAGACAAGACCTACTCCTTGCTCAGAGAACTGGACTCAACACGCCCTATTCACCGCACAAGAATATATCTGACTAGTAATAATCTTAAAACCTATGTATAGATATCTCTCTGTTAGTGTGTCAAGTGGGTGTAAAGCGGCATAAACACAGAAGTGAAAAGCAGCTAAACCCCATTATAAAAATAAATTACTTTGAATAACCCATGAAACAAAGACAGTGAAAGAGAGCGAAATTCTTACACAATTCGTTCAGGGGCTGTGATGCAACCTGGATTGACCATATCTAGACACACAGCTGCATGAGACATAAGGGTGGACACTCTTGGGGCTGAGAGGTTTGGTGAGGTTGGGTGAGCAAACGCAGACCCTTTAAAGTAATACTGTGTGGTACCCATCGCATGGGTCCCAAATCTCCAGGTTCAAGGGCATCTTCCTACATCGAAAACATGCATGAGAAACCCAGAAGATGGTACACCGTGTGATGGGGAAAGGTTTCTAAAACGCACCTCATTTCTCATCTCCTTGTGCTCGGGTTCGCCATTCCAGCCACTTTACTAGCAATCTCCCTCCTTGGAGCATCATCACCTTTAACCTCCTGTTCCGTACAGGTTGCAATTTGTCCTGAGGATGAACGGGAAGACGTGGAACCAATGAGAGACTAGCTCTTGGTGTTGGCACAGGCACAGGTCACTCTATTTTCCCATCAGGAAGAAGAATTAACCACAGGCTCAGCCTTTCCCCCGGAACAAGAACAGGGCCTGAAGCCATCCTGCGCTTTTGCGGCCATCTCCCAAAAACGCGAGTTGTAAAATGGAGGTTCAGGACACTGCAATTCACAAACCTGCAGAGTTATTAATGATAACTCTCGTCCACAAATATATTGAGGGAAGGCAACGAAGAGGATTTGAAATCAAGGCAGAATTGCAGGAAACAGATTTCAGGAGGTAGATTCGAATCGCCTTTAAAGCACATGAAAAGCGGCAAAACGTTGACAATGATGCCCTTGGCCAAAAAGGGCGTATGCGTTTTTTCCTGAATATATTCAGGAAAAAACGCATACGCCCTTTTTGGCCAACCAAGCAACCTGGAAAGGCAAATCAGCGCTACAAAGATGTCTCGCTTCCCATCGGTCAAAAGGGCCATGCTGAAAAAAGTGTCAAAACCAGAAATGCAGGACAGGCCATGGAGAAATGGGAGCCTTGCTACACTGATGGGCGGGATGTAAATTGTCAACAGCCACTCTGGAGAAGCGTACGGTGAGTCCTGAAACGTCTAAAAAGCAAAGCTTAGAGAGCATAGGGCACTTCCTCTCATGGAGGTATAAATTGGGAAAATTAAAAATCAGCAAGACACAAGCACCCCAAAGTTTAGGGCTGCTCTGTTGACAAGGACCTCCACTTCATTCCACCTTCAATATCCCAGGAAAGAGAAAAATGGATAAAGAAGTTGTGGTCCTTATGTACAATGGAATATCACTCAGCCATGAAATCACTGTCATAAGGCTAGTAGCAGCATGATGAGTGGATTTAGGTACGACGATTCTAAGTGAAATAAGTCACACAGAAAAGGACACTTCTCATAAGGTATCACTGATAGAGGGAATGTAAAAACCGTTACACTTGAACTGAATTACAAAACAGAACAGAGTCACACATGCAGAAAACACACTATGGCTGCTTCACGGGAAAGGTGAGGTGGGGTGATACATAAAACAAGGGTTTCAAATTAGCTCAGATACCGTTCCATAAACCCAATATGTAATAGACAAGACCTACTCCTTGCTCAGAGAACTGGACTCAACACGCCCTATTCACCGCACAAGAATATATCTGACTAGTAATAATCTTAAAACCTATGTATTGATATCTCTCTGTTAGTGTGTCAAGTGTGTAAAAAGCGGCATAAACACAGCAGTGAAAAGCAGCTAAACCCCATTATAAAAATAAATTACTTTGAAAAACCCATGAAACAAAGACAGTGAAAGAGAGAGAAATTCTTACACAATGCGTTCAGGGGCTGTGATGCAACCTGGATTGACCATATCTAGACCCACAGCTGGATGAGACATAAGGGTGGACACTGTTGCGGCTGAGAGGTTTGGTGAGGTTGGGTGAGCAAACGCAGACCCTTTAAAGTAATACTGCGTGGTACCCATCGCATGGGTCCCAAATCTCCAGGTTCCAGGGCATCTTCCTACATCGAAAACATGCATGAGATACCCAGAAGATGGTACACCGTGTGATGGGGAAAGGTTTCTAAAACGCACCTCATTTCTCATCTGCTTGTGCCTGGGTTCGCCATTCCAGCCACTTAACTAGCAATCTCCCTCCTTGGAGCATCAGCACCTTTAACCTCCTGTTCCGTACAGGTTGCAATTTGTACTGAGGATGAACGGGAAGACGTGGAACCAATGAAAGACTAGCTCTTGGTGTTGGGACAGGCACAGGTCACTCTATTTTCCCATCAGGAAGAAGAATTAACCACAGGCTCATCCTGCCCCCGGAACCAGAACAGGGCCTGAAGGCATCTTGCGCTTTTGCGGCCAGCTCCCTAAAAAGCGAGTTGTAAAATGGAGGTTCAGGGCACTGCAATTCACAAACCTGCAGAGTTATAAATGATAACTCTCGTCCACAAATATATTGAGGGAAGGCAAAGAAGAGGATTTGAAATCAAGGCAGAATTGCAGGAAACAGATTTCAGGAGGTAGATTCGAAGCTCCTTTAAAACACATGAAAAGCGGCAAAACGTTGACAATGATGCCCTTGGCCAAAAAGGGCGTATGCGTTTTTTCCTGAATATATTCAGGAAAAAACGCATACGCCCTTTTTGGCCAACCAAGCAACCTGGAAAGGCAAATCAGCGCTACAAAGATGTCTCGCTTCCCATCGGTCAAAAGGGCCATGCTGAAAAAAGTCTCAAAACCAAAAATGCAGGACAGGCCATGGAGAAATGGGAGCCTTGCTACACTGATGGGCGGGATGTAAATTGTCAACAGCCACTCTGGAGAAGTGTACGGTGAGTCCTGAAACGTCTAAAAAGCAAAGCTTAGAGAGCATAGGGCACTTCCACTCATGGGGGTATAAATTGGGAAAATTAAAAATCAGCAAGACACAAGCACCCCAAAGTTTAGGGCTGCTCTGTTGACAAGGACCTCCACTTCATTCCACCTTCAATATCCCAGGAAAGAGAAAAATGGATAAAGAAGTTGTGGTCCTTATGTACAATGGAATATCACTCAGCCGTGAAATCAATGTCATAAGGCTAGTAGCAGGATGATGAGTGGATTTAGGTACGACGACTCTAAGTGAAATAAGTCACACAGAAAAGGACACTTCTCAGAAGGTATCACTTATAGAGGGAATGTAAAAACCGTTACACTTGAACTGAATTACAAAACAGAACAGAGTCACACATGCAGAAAACACACTATGGCTGCTTAACGGGAAAGGTGAGGTGGGGTGATACATAAAACAAGGGTTTCAAATTACCTCAGATACCGTTCCATAAACCCAATATGTAATAGACAAGACCTACTCCTTGCTCAGAGAACTGGACTCAACACGCCCTATTCACCGCACAAGAATATATCTGACTAGTAATAATCTTAAAAGCTATGTATTGATATCTCTCTGTTAGTGTGTCAAGTGGGTGTAAAGCGGCATAAACACAGCAGTGAAAAGCAGCTAAACCCCATTATAAAAATAAATTACTTTGAAAAACCCATGAAACAAAGACAGTGAAAGAGAGCGAAATTCTTACACAATGCGTTCAGGGGCTGTGATGCAACCTGGATTGACCATATCTAGACCCACAGCTGGATGAGACATAAGGGTGAACACTGTTGCGGCTGAGAGGTTTGGTGAGGTTGGGTGAGCAAACGCAGACCCTTTAAAGTAATACTGCGTGGTACCCATCGCATGGGTCTCAAATCTCTAGGTTCAAGGGAATCTTCCTACATCGAAAACATGCATGAGAAACCCAGAAGATGGTACACCGTGTGATGGGGAAAGGTTTCTAAAACGCACCTCATTTCTCATCTCCTTGTGCTCGGGTTCGCCATTCCAGCCACTTTACTAGCAATCTCCCTCCTTGGAGCATCAGCACCTTTAACCTCCTGTTCCGTACAGGTTGCAATTTGTCCTGAGGATGAACGGGAAGACGTGAAACCAATGAGAGACTATCTCTTGGTGTTGGGACAGGCACAGGTCACTCTATTTTCCCATCAGGAAGAAGAATTAACCACAGGCTCAGCCTGCCCCCGGAACAAGAACAGGGCCTGAAGCCATCGTGCGCTTTTGCGGCCATCTCCCAAAAACGCGAGTTGTAAAATGGAGGTTCAGGGCACTGCAATTCACAAACCTGCAGAGTTATAAATGATAACTCTCGTCCACAAATATATTGAGGGAAGGCAAAGAAGAGGATTTGAAATCAAGGCAGAATTGCAGGAAACAGATTTCAGGAGGTAGATTCGAATCGCCTTTAAAGCACATGAAAAGCGGCAAAACGTTGACAATGATGCCCTTGGCCAAAAAGGGCGTATGCGTTTTTTCCTGAATATATTCAGGAAAAAACGCATACGCCCTTTTTGGCCAACCAAGCAACCTGGAAAGGCAAATCAGCGCTACAAAGATGTCTCGCTTCCCATCGGTCAAAAGGGCCATGCTGAAAAAAGTGTCAAAACCAGAAATGCAGGACAGGCCATGGAGAAATGGGAGCCTTGCTACACTGATGGGCGGGATGTAAATTGTCAACAGCCACTCTGGAGAAGCGTACGGTGAGTCCTGAAACGTCTAAAAAGCAAAGCTTAGAGAGCATAGGGCACTTCCACTCATGGGGGTATAAATTGGGAAAATTAAAAATCAGCAAGACACAAGCACCCCAAAGTTTAGGGCTGCTCTGTTGACAAGGACCTCCACTTCATTCCACCTTCAATATCCCAGGAAAGAGAAAAATGGATAAAGAAGTTGTGGTCCTTATGTACAATGGAATATCACTCAGCCATGAAATCACTGTCATAAGGCTAGTAGCAGCATGATGAGTGGATTTAGGTACGACGATTCTAAGTGAAATAAGTCACACAGAAAAGGACACTTCTCATAAGGTATCACTGATAGAGGGAATGTAAAAACCGTTACACTTGAACTGAATTACAAAACAGAACAGAGTCACACATGCAGAAAACACACTATGGCTGCTTAACGGGAAAGGTGAGGTGGGGTGATACATAAAACAAGGGTTTCAAATTAGCTCAGATACCGTTCCATAAAACCAATATGTAATAGACAAGACCTACTCCTTGCTCAGAGAACTGGACTCAACACGCCCTATTCACCGCACAAGAATATATCTGACTAGTAATAATCTTAAAACCTATGTATAGATATCTCTCTGTTAGTGTGTCAAGTGGGTGTAAAGCGGCATAAACACAGAAGTGAAAAGCAGCTAAACCCCATTATAAAAATAAATTACTTTGAATAACCCATGAAACAAAGACAGTGAAAGAGAGCGAAATTCTTACACAATTCGTTCAGGGGCTGTGATGCAACCTGGATTGACCATATCTAGACACACAGCTGGATGAGACATAAGGGTGGACACTCTTGGGGCTGAGAGGTTTGGTGAGGTTGGGTGAGCAAACGCAGACCCTTTACAGTAATACTGCATGGTACCCATCGCATGGGTCACAAATCTCCAGGTTCAAGGGCATCTTCCTACATCGAAAACATGCATGAGAAACCCAGAAGATGGTACACCGTGTGATGGGGAAAGGTTTCTAAAACGCACCTCATTTCTCATCTCCTTGTGGCCGGGTTCGCTATTCCAGCCGCTTTACTAGCAATCTCCCTACTTGGAGCATCATCACCTTTAACCTCCTGTTCCGTACAGGTTGCAATTTGTCCTGAGGATGAACTGGAAGACGTGGAACCAATGAGAGACTAGCTCTTGGTGTTGGGACAGGCACAGGTCACTCTATTTTCCCATCAGGAAGAAAAATTAACCATAGGCTCAGCCTGCCCCCCGGAACCAGAACAGGGCCTGAAGCCATCCTGCGCTTTTGCGGCCAGCTCCCTAAAAAGCGAGTTGTAAAATGGAGGTTCAGGGCACTGCAATTCACAAACCTGCAGACTTATAAATGATAACTCTCATCCACAAATATATTGAGGGAAGGCAAAGAAGAGGATTTGAAATCAAGGCAGAATTGCAGGAAACAGATTTCAGGAGGTAGATTCGAATCGCCTTTAAAGCACATGAAAAGCGGCAAAACGTTGACAATGATGCCCTTGGCCAAAAAGGGCGTATGCGTTTTTTCCTGAATATATTCAGGAAAAAACGCATACGCCCTTTTTGGCCAACCAAGCAACCTGGAAAGGCAAATCAGCGCTACAAAGATGTCTCGCTTCCCATCGGTCAAAAGGGCCATGCTGAAAAAAGTGTCAAAACCAGAAACGCAGGACAGGCCATGGAGAAATGGGAGCCTTGCTACACTGATGGGCGGGATGTAAATTGTCAACAGCCACTCTGGAGAAGTGTACGGTGAATCCTGAAACGTCTAAAAAGCAAAGCTTAGAGAGCATAGGGCACTTCCACTCATGGGGGTATAAATTGGGAAAATGAAAAATCAGCAAGACACAAGCACCCCAAAGTTTAGGGCTGCTCTGTTGACAAGGACCTCCACTTCATTCCACCTTCAATATCCCAGGAAAGAGAAAAATGGATAAAGAAGTTGTGGTCCTTATGTACAATGGAATATCACTCAGCCGTGAAATCAATGTCATAAGGCTAGTAGCAGGATGATGAGTGGATTTAGGTACGACGACTCTAAGTGAAATAAGTCACACAGAAAAGGACACTTCTCAGAAGGTATCACTTATAGAGGGAATGTAAAAACCGTTACACTTGAACTGAATTACAAAACAGAACAGAGTCACACATGCAGAAAACACACTATGGCTGCTTAACGGGAAAGGTGAGGTGGGGTGATACATAAAACAAGGGTTTCAAATTAGCTCAGATACCGTTCCATAAACCCAATATGTAATAGACAAGACCTACTCCTTGCTCAGAGAACTGGACTCAACACGCCCTATTCACCGCAGAAGAATATATCTGACTAGTAATAATCTTAAAAGCTATGTATTGATATCTCTCTGTTAGTGTGTCAAGTGGGTGTAAAGCGGCATAAACACAGCAGTGAAAAGCAGCTAAACCCCATTATAAAAATAAATTACTTTGAAAAACCCATGAAACAAAGACAGTGAAAGAGAGCGAAATTCTTACACAATGCGTTCAGGGGCTGTGATGCAACCTGGATTGACCATATCTAGACCCACAGCTGGATGAGACATAAGGGTGAACACTGTTGCGGCTGAGAGGTTTGGTGAGGTTGGGTGAGCAAACGCAGACCCTTTAAAGTAATACTGCGTGGTACCCATCGCATGGGTCCCAAATCTCTAGGTTCAAGGGAATCTTCCTACATCGAAAACATGCATGAGAAACCCAGAAGATGGTACACCGTGTGATGGGGAAAGGTTTCTAAAACGCACCTCATTTCTCATCTCCTTGTGCTCGGGTTCGCCATTCCAGCCACTTTACCAGCAATCTCCCTCCTTGGAGCATCATCACCTTTAACCTCCTGTTCCGTACAGGTTGCAATTTGTCCTGAGGATGAACGGGAAGACGTGAAACCAATGAGAGACTATCTCTTGGTGTTGGGACAGGCACAGGTTACTCTATTTTCCCATCAGGAAGAAAAATTAACCACAGGCTCAGCCTGCCCCCGGAACAAGAACAGGGCCTGAAGCCATCGTGCGCTTTTGCGGCCATCTCCCAAAAACGCGAGTTGTAAAATGGAGGTTCAGGGCACTGCAATTCACAAACCTGCAGAGTTATAAATGATAACTCTCGTCCACAAATATATTGAGGGAAGGCAAAGAAGAGGATTTGAAATCAAGGCAGAATTGCAGGAAACAGATTTCAGGAGGTAGATTCGAATCGCCTTTAAAGCACATGAAAAGCGGCAAAACGTTGACAATGATGCCCTTGGCCAAAAAGGGCGTATGCGTTTTTTCCTGAATATATTCAGGAAAAAACGCATAAGCCCTTTTTGGCCAACCAAGCAACCTGGAAAGGCAAATCAGCGCTACAAAGATGTCTCGCTTCCCATCGGTCAAAAGGGCCATGCTGAAAAAAGTGTCAAAACCAGAAATGCAGGACAGGCCATGGAGAAATGGGAGCCTTGCTACACTGATGGGCGGGATGTAAATTGTCAACAGCCACTCTGGAGAAGCGTACGGTGAGTCCTGAAACGTCTAAAAAGCAAAGCTTAGAGAGCATAGGGCACTTCCACTCATGGGGGTATAAATTGGGAAAATTAAAAATCAGCAAGACACAAGCACCCCAAAGTTTAGGGCTGCTCTGTTGACAAGGACCTCCACTTCATTCCACCTTCAATATCCCAGGAAAGAGAAAAATGGATAAAGAAGTTGTGGTCCTTATGTACAATGGAATATCACTCAGCCATGAAATCAATGTCATAAGGCTAGTAGCAGCATGATGAGTGGATTTAGGTACGACGATTCTAAGTGAAATAAGTCACACAGAAAAGGACACTTCTCATAAGGTATCACTGATAGAGGGAATGTAAAAACCGTTACACTTGAACTGAATTACAAAACAGAACAGAGTCACACATGCAGAAAACACACTATGGCTGCTTCACGGGAAAGGTGAGGTGGGGTGATACATAAAACAAGGGTTTCAAATTAGCTCAGATACCGTTCCATAAAACCAATATGTAATAGACAAGACCTACTCCTTGCTCAGAGAACTGGACTCAACACGCCCTATTCACCGCACAAGAATATATCTGACTAGTAATAATCTTAAAACCTATGTATAGATATCTCTCTGTTGGTGTGTCAAGTGGGTGTAAAGCGGCATAAACACAGAAGTGAAAAGCAGCTAAACCCCATTATAAAAATAAATTACTTTGAATAACCCATGAAACAAAGACAGTGAAAGAGAGCGAAATTCTTACACAATTCGTTCAGGGGCTGTGATGCAACCTGGATTGACCATATCTAGACACACAGCTGCATGAGACATAAGGGTGGACACTCTTGGGGCTGAGAGGTTTGGTGAGGTTGGGTGAGCAAACGCAGACCCTTTAAAGTAATACTGTGTGGTACCC
Source organism: Balaenoptera borealis (assembly GCF_965194805.1). Classification (NCBI taxonomy): domain Eukaryota; kingdom Metazoa; phylum Chordata; class Mammalia; order Artiodactyla; family Balaenopteridae; genus Balaenoptera; species Balaenoptera borealis. The sequence goes on along the minus strand of NW_028123942.1, from coordinate 918,871 downwards.
ATCGCATGGGTCCCAAATCTCCAGGTTCAAGGGCATCTTCCTACATCGAAAACATGCATGAGAAACCCAGAAGATGGTACACCGTGTGATGGGGAAAGGTTTCTAAAACGCACCTCATTTCTCATCTGCTTGTGCCCGGGTTCGCCATTCCAGCCACTTTACTAGCAATCTCCCTTCTTGGAGCATCAGCACCTTTAACTTCCTGTTCCGTACAGGTTGCAATTTGTACTGAGGATGAACGGGAATACGTGGAACCAATGAAAGACTAGCTCTTGGTGTTGGGACAGGCACAGGTCACTCTATTTTCCCATCAGGAAGAAAAATTAACCATAGGCTCAGCCTGCCCCCCGGAACCAGAACAGGGCCTGAAGCCATCCTGCGCTTTTGCGGCCAGCTCCCTAAAAAGCGAGTTGTAAAATGGAGGTTCAGGGCACTGCAATTCACAAACCTGCAGACTTATAAATGATAACTCTCGTCCACAAATATATTGAGGGAAGGCAAAGAAGAGGATTTGAAATCAAGGCAGAATTGCAGGAAACAGATTTCAGGAGGTAGATTCGAATCGCCTTTAAAGCACATGAAAAGCGGCAAAACGTTGACAATGATGCCCTTGGCCAAAAAGGGCGTATGCGTTTTTTCCTGAATATATTCAGGAAAAAACGCATACGCCCTTTTTGGCCAACCAAGCAACCTGGAAAGGCAAATCAGCGCTACAAAGATGTCTCGCTTCCCATCGGTCAAAAGGGCCATGCTGAAAAAAGTGTCAAAACCAGAAACGCAGGACAGGCCATGGAGAAATGGGAGCCTTGCTACACTGATGGGCGGGATGTAAATTGTCAACAGCCACTCTGGAGAAGTGTACGGTGACTCCTGAAACGTCTAAAAAGCAAAGCTTAGAGAGCATAGGGCACTTCCACTCATGGGGGTATAAATTGGGAAAATGAAAAATCAGCAAGACACAAGCACCCCAAAGTTTAGGGCTGCTCTGTTGACAAGGACCTCCACTTCATTCCACCTTCAATATCCCAGGAAAGAGAAAAATGGATAAAGAAGTTGTGGTCCTTATGTACAATGGAATATCACTCAGCCGTGAAATCAATGTCATAAGGCTAGTAGCAGGATGATGAGTGGATTTAGGTACGACGACTCTAAGTGAAATAAGTCACACAGAAAAGGACACTTCTCAGAAGGTATCACTTATAGAGGGAATGTAAAAACCGTTACACTTGAACTGAATTACAAAACAGAACAGAGTCACACATGCAGAAAACACACTATGGCTGCTTAACGGGAAAGGTGAGGTGGGGTGATACATAAAACAAGGGTTTCAAATTAGCTCAGATACCGTTCCATAAACCCAATATGTAATAGACAAGACCTACTCCTTGCTCAGAGAACTGGACTCAACACGCCCTATTCACCGCACAAGAATATATCTGACTAGTAATAATCTTAAAACCTATGTATTGATATCTCTCTGTTAGTGTGTCAAGTGGGTAAAAAGCGGCATAAACACAGCAGTGAAAAGCAGCTAAACCCCATTATAAAAATAAATTACTTTGAAAAACCCATGAAACAAAGACAGTGAAAGAGAGAGAAATTCTTACACAATGCGTTCAGGGGCTGTGATGCAACCTGGATTGACCATATCTAGACCCACAGCTGGATGAGACATAAGGGTGAACACTGTTGCGGCTGAGAGGTTTGGTGAGGTTGGGTGAGCAAACGCAGACCCTTTAAAGTAATACTGCGTGGTACCCATCGCATGGGTCCCAAATCTCTAGGTTCAAGGGAATCTTCCTACATCGAAAACATGCATGAGAAACCCAGAAGATGGTACACCGTGTGATGGGGAAAGGTTTCTAAAACGCACCTCATTTCTCATCTCCTTGTGCTTGGGTTCGCCATTCCAGCCACTTTACTAGCAATCTCCCTCCTTGGAGCATCAGCACCTTTAACCTCCTGTTCCGTACAGGTTGCAATTTGTCCTGAGGATGAACGGGAAGACGTGAAACCAATGAGAGACTATCTCTTGGTGTTGGGACAGGCACAGGTCACTCTATTTTCCCATCAGGAAGAAGAATTAACCACAGGCTCAGCCTGCCCCCGGAACAAGAACAGGGCCTGAAGCCATCGTGCGCTTTTGCGGCCATCTCCCAAAAACGCGAGTTGTAAAATGGAGGTTCAGGGCACTGCAATTCACAAACCTGCAGAGTTATAAATGATAACTCTCGTCCACAAATATATTGAGGGAAGGCAAAGAAGAGGATTTGAAATCAAGGCAGAATTGCAGGAAACAGATTTCAGGAGGTAGATTCGAATCGCCTTTAAAGCACATGAAAAGCGGCAAAACGTTGACAATGATGCCCTTGGCTAAAAAGGGCGTATGCGTTTTTTCCTGAATATATTCAGGAAAAAACGCATACGCCCTTTTTGGCCAACCAAGCAACCTGGAAAGGCAAATCAGCGCTACAAAGATGTCTCGCTTCCCATCGGTCAAAAGGGCCATGCTGAAAAAAGTGTCAAAACCAGAAATGCAGGACAGGCCATGGAGAAATGGGAGCCTTGCTACACTGATGGGCGGGATGTAAATTGTCAACAGCCACTCTGGAGAAGCGTACGGTGAGTCCTGAAACGTCTAAAAAGCAAAGCTTAGAGAGCATAGGGCACTTCCACTCATGGGGGTATAAATTGGGAAAATTAAAAATCAGCAAGACACAAGCACCCCAAAGTTTAGGGCTGCTCTGTTGACAAGGACCTCCACTTCATTCCACCTTCAATATCCCAGGAAAGAGAAAAATGGATAAAGAAGTTGTGGTCCTTATGTACAATGGAATATCACTCAGCCATGAAATCACTGTCATAAGGCTAGTAGCAGCATGATGAGTGGATTTAGGTACGACGATTCTAAGTGAAATAAGTCACACAGAAAAGGACACTTCTCATAAGGTATCACTGATAGAGGGAATGTAAAAACCGTTACACTTGAACTGAATTACAAAACAGAACAGAGTCACACATGCAGAAAACACACTATGGCTGCTTAACGGGAAAGGTGAGGTGGGGTGATACATAAAACAAGGGTTTCAAATTAGCTCAGATACCGTTCCATAAAACCAATATGTAATAGACAAGACCTACTCCTTGCTCAGAGAACTGGACTCAACACGCCCTATTCACCGCACAAGAATATATCTGACTAGTAATAATCTTAAAACCTATGTATAGATATCTCTCTGTTAGTGTGTCAAGTGGGTGTAAAGCGGCATAAACACAGAAGTGAAAAGCAGCTAAACCCCATTATAAAAATAAATTACTTTGAATAACCCATGAAACAAAGACAGTGAAAGAGAGCGAAATTCTTACACAATTCGTTCAGGGGCTGTGATGCAACCTGGATTGACCATATCTAGACACACAGCTGCATGAGACATAAGGGTGGACACTCTTGGGGCTGAGAGGTTTGGTGAGGTTGGGTGAGCAAACGCAGACCCTTTAAAGTAATACTGTGTGGTACCCATCGCATGGGTCCCAAATCTCCAGGTTCAAGGGCATCTTCCTACATCGAAAACATGCATGAGAAACCCAGAAGATGGTACACCGTGTGATGGGGAAAGGTTTCTAAAACGCACCTCATTTCTCATCTGCTTGTGCCCGGGTTCGCCATTCCAGCCACTTTACTAGCAATCTCCCTTCTTGGAGCATCAGCACCTTTAACTTCCTGTTCCGTACAGGTTGCAATTTGTACTGAGGATGAACGGGAATACGTGGAACCAATGAAAGACTAGCTCTTGGTGTTGGGACAGGCACAGGTCACTCTATTTTCCCATCAGGAAGAAAAATTAACCATAGGCTCAGCCTGCCCCCCGGAACCAGAACAGGGCCTGAAGCCATCCTGCGCTTTTGCGGCCAGCTCCCTAAAAAGCGAGTTGTAAAATGGAGGTTCAGGGCACTGCAATTCACAAACCTGCAGACTTATAAATGATAACTCTCATCCACAAATATATTGAGGGAAGGCAAAGAAGAGGATTTGAAATCAAGGCAGAATTGCAGGAAACAGATTTCAGGAGGTAGATTCGAATCGCCTTTAAAGCACATGAAAAGCGGCAAAACGTTGACAATGATGCCCTTGGCCAAAAAGGGCGTATGCGTTTTTTCCTGAATATATTCAGGAAAAAACGCATACGCCCTTTTTGGCCAACCAAGCAACCTGGAAAGGCAAATCAGCGCTACAAAGATGTCTCGCTTCCCATCGGTCAAAAGGGCCATGCTGAAAAAAGTGTCAAAACCAGAAACGCAGGACAGGCCATGGAGAAATGGGAGCCTTGCTACACTGATGGGGGGGATGTAAATTGTCAACAGCCACTCTGGAGAAGTGTACGGTGAATCCTGAAACGTCTAAAAAGCAAAGCTTAGAGAGCATAGGGCACTTCCACTCATGGGGGTATAAATTGGGAAAATGAAAAATCAGCAAGACACAAGCACCCCAAAGTTTAGGGCTGCTCTGTTGACAAGGACCTCCACTTCATTCCACCTTCAATATCCCAGGAAAGAGAAAAATGGATAAAGAAGTTGTGGTCCTTATGTACAATGGAATATCACTCAGCCGTGAAATCAATGTCATAAGGCTAGTAGCAGGATGATGAGTGGATTTAGGTACGACGACTCTAAGTGAAATAAGTCACACAGAAAAGGACACTTCTCAGAAGGTATCACTTATAGAGGGAATGTAAAAACCGTTACACTTGAACTGAATTACAAAACAGAACAGAGTCACACATGCAGAAAACACACTATGGCTGCTTAACGGGAAAGGTGAGGTGGGGTGATACATAAAACAAGGGTTTCAAATTAGCTCAGATACCGTTCCATAAACCCAATATGTAATAGACAAGACCTACTCCTTGCTCAGAGAACTGGACTCAACACGCCCTATTCACCGCAGAAGAATATATCTGACTAGTAATAATCTTAAAAGCTATGTATTGATATCTCTCTGTTAGTGTGTCAAGTGGGTGTAAAGCGGCATAAACACAGCAGTGAAAAGCAGCTAAACCCCATTATAAAAATAAATTACTTTGAAAAACCCATGAAACAAAGACAGTGAAAGAGAGCGAAATTCTTACACAATGCGTTCAGGGGCTGTGATGCAACCTGGATTGACCATATCTAGACCCACAGCTGGATGAGACATAAGGGTGAACACTGTTGCGGCTGAGAGGTTTGGTGAGGTTGGGTGAGCAAACGCAGACCCTTTAAAGTAATACTGTGTGGTACCCATCGCATGGGTCCCAAATCTCCAGGTTCAAGGGCATCTTCCTACATCGAAAACATGCATGAGAAACCCAGAAGATGGTACACCGTGTGATGGGGAAAGGTTTCTAAAACGCACCTCATTTCTCATCTGCTTGTGCCCGGGTTCGCCATTACAGCCACTTTACTAGCAATCTCCCTTCTTGGAGCATCAGCACCTTTAACTTCCTGTTCCGTACAGGTTGCAATTTGTACTGAGGTTGAACGGGAATACGTGGAACCAATGAAAGACTAGCTCTTGGTGTTGGGACAGGCACAGGTCACTCTATTTTCCCATCAGGAAGAAAAATTAACCACAGGCTCAGCCTGCCCCCCGGAACCAGAACAGGGCCTGAAGCCATCCTGCGCTTTTGCGGCCAGCTCCCTAAAAAGCGAGTTGTAAAATGGAGGTTCAGGGCACTGCAATTCACAAACCTGCAGACTTATAAATGATAACTCTCATCCACAAATATATTGAGGGAAGGCAAAGAAGAGGATTTGAAATCAAGGCAGAATTGCAGGAAACAGATTTCAGGAGGTAGATTCGAATCGCCTTTAAAGCACATGAAAAGCGGCAAAACGTTGACAATGATGCCCTTGGCCAAAAAGGGCGTATGCGTTTTTTCCTGAATATATTCAGGAAAAAACGCATACGCCCTTTTTGGCCAACCAAGCAACCTGGAAAGGCAAATCAGCGCTACAAAGATGTCTCGCTTCCCATCGGTCAAAAGGGCCATGCTGAAAAAAGTGTCAAAACCAGAAACGCAGGACAGGCCATGGAGAAATGGGAGCCTTGCTACACTGATGGGCGGGATGTAAATTGTCAACAGCCACTCTGGAGAAGTGTACGGTGAGTCCTGAAACGTCTAAAAAGCAAAGCTTAGAGAGCATAGGGCACTTCCACTCATGGGGGTATAAATTGGGAAAATTAAAAATCAGCAAGACACAAGCACCCCAAAGTTTAGGGCTGCTCTGTTGACAAGGACCTCCACTTCATTCCACCTTCAATATCCCAGGAAAGAGAAAAATGGATAAAGAAGTTGTGGTCCTTATGTACAATGGAATATCACTCAGCCGTGAAATCAATGTCATAAGGCTAGTAGCAGCATGATGAGTGGATTTAGGTACGACGACTCTAAGTGAAATAAGTCACACAGAAAAGGACACTTCTCATAAGGTATCACTTATAGAGGGAATGTAAAAACCGTTACACTTGAACTGAATTACAAAACAGAACAGAGGCACACATGCAGAAAACACACTATGGCTGCTTAACGGGAAAGGTGAGGTGGGGTGATACATAAAACAAGGGTTTCAAATTAGCTCAGATACCGTTCCATAAACCCAATATGTAATAGACAAGACCTACTCCTTGCTCAGAGAACTGGACTCAACACGCCCTATTCACCGCACAAGAATATATCTGACTAGTAATAATCTTAAAACCTATGTATTGATATCTCTCTGTTAGTGTGTCAAGTGGGTAAAAAGCGGCATAAACACAGCAGTGAAAAGCAGCTAAACCCCATTATAAAAATAAATTACTTTGAAAAACCCATGAAACAAAGACAGTGAAAGAGAGAGAAATTCTTACACAATGCGTTCAGGGGCTGTGATGCAACCTGGATTGACCATATCTAGACCCACAGCTGGATGAGACATAAGGGTGGACACTGTTGCGGCTGAGAGGTTTGGTGAGGTTGGGTGAGCAAACGCAGACCCTTTAAAGTAATACTGCGTGCTACCCATCGCATGGGTCCCAAATCTCCAGGTTCCAGGGCATCTTCCTACATCGAAAACATGCATGAGATACCCAGAAGATGGTACACCGTGTGATGGGGAAAGGTTTCTAAAACGCACCTCATTTCTCATCTGCTTGTGCCCGGGTTCGCCATTCCAGCCACTTAACTAGCAATCTCCCTCCTTGGAGCATCAGCACCTTTAATCTCCTGTTCCGTACAGGTTGCAATTTGTACTGAGGATGAACGGGAAGACGTGGAACCAATGAAAGACTAGCTCTTGGTGTTGGGACAGGCACAGGTCACTCTATTTTCCCATCAGGAAGAATAATTAACCACAGGCTCAGCCTGCCCCCCGGAACCAGAACAGGGCCTGAAGCCATCCTGCGCTTTTGCGGCCAGCTCCCTAAAAAGCGAGTTGTAAAATGGAGGTTCAGGGCACTGCAATTCACAAACCTGCAGAGTTATAAATGATAACTCTCATCCACAAATATATTGAGGGAAGGCAAAGAAGAGGATTTGAAATCAAGGCAGAATTGCAGGAAACAGATTTCAGGAGGTAGATTCGAATCGCCTTTAAAGCACATGAAAAGCGGCAAAACGTTGACAATGATGCCCTTGGCCAAAAAGGGCGTATGCGTTTTTTCCTGAATATATTCAGGAAAAAACGCATATGCCCTTTTTGGCCAACCAAGCAACCTGGAAAGGCAAATCAGCGCTACAAAGATGTCTCGCTTCCCATCAGTCAAAAGGGCCATGCTGAAAAAAGTGTCAAAACCAGAAATGCAGGACAGGCCATGGAGAAATGGGAGCCTTGCTACACTGATGGGCGGGATGTAAATTGTCAACAGCCACTCTGGAGAAGTGTACGGTGAGTCCTGAAACGTCTAAAAAGCAAAGCTTAGGGAGCATAGGGCACTTCCACTCATGGGGGTATAAATTGGGAAAATTAAAAATCAGCAAGACACAAGCACCCCAAAGTTTAGGGCTGCTCTGTTGACAAGGACCTCCACTTCATTCCACCTTCAATATCCCAGGAAAGAGAAAAATGGATAAAGAAGTTGTGGTCCTTATGTACAATGGAATATCACTCAGCCATGAAATCAATGTCATAAGGCTAGTAGCAGCATGATGAGTGGATTTAGGTACGACGATTCTAAGTGAAATAAGTGACACAGAAAAGGACACTTCTCAAAAGGTATCACTGATAGAGGGAATGTAAAAACCGTTACACTTGAACTGAATTACAAAACAGAACAGAGTCACACATGCAGAAAACACACTATGGCTGCTTAACGGGAAAGGTGAGGTGGGGTGATACATAAAACAAGGGTTTCAAATTAGCTCAGATACCGTTCCATAAAACCAATATGTAATAGACAAGACCTACTCCTTGCTCAGAGAACTGGACTCAACACACCCTATTCACCGCACAAGAATATATCTGACTAGTAATAATCTTAAAACCTATGTATTGATATCTCTCTGTTAGTGTGTCAAGTGGGTAAAAAGCGGCATAAACACAGCAGTGAAAAGCAGCTAAACCCCATTATAAAAATAAATTACTTTGAAAAACCCATGAAACAAAGACAGTGAAAGAGAGAGAAATTCTTACACAATGCGTTCAGGGGCTGTGATGCAACCTGGATTGACCATATCTAGACCCACAGCTGGATGAGACATAAGGGTGGACACTGTTGCGGCTGAGAGGTTTGGTGAGGTTGGGTGAGCAAACGCAGACCCTTTAAAGTAATACTGCGTGGTACCCATCGCATGGGTCCCAAATCTCCAGGTTCCAGAGCATCTTCCTACATCGAAAACATGCATGAGATACCCAGAAGATGGTACACCGTGTGATGGGGAAAGGTTTCTAAAACGCACCTCATTTCTCATCTGCTTGTGCCCGGGTTCGCCATTCCAGCCACTTTACTAGCAATCTCCCTCCTTGGAGCATCAGCACCTTTAACCTCCTGTTCCGTACAGGTTGCAATTTGTCCTGAGGATGAACGGGAAGACGTGGAACCAATGAAAGACTAGCTCTTGGTGTTGGGACAGGTACAGGTCACTCTATTTTCCCATCAGGAAGAAGAATTAACCACAGGCTCATCCTGCCCCCGGAACCAGAACAGGGCCTGAAGGCATCTTGCGCTTTTGCGGCCAGCTCCCTAAAAAGCGAGTTGTAAAATGGAGGTTCAGGGCACTGCAATTCACAAACCTGCAGAGTTATAAATGATAACTCTCGTCCACAAATATATTGAGGGAAGGCAAAGAAGAGGATTTGAAATCAAGGCAGAATTGCAGGAAACAGATTTCAGGAGGTAGATTCGAAGCTCCTTTAAAACACATGAAAAGCGGCAAAACGTTGACAATGATGCCCTTGGCCAAAAAGGGCGTATGCGTTTTTTCCTGAATATATTCAGGAAAAAACGCATACGCCCTTTTTGGCCAACCAAGCAACCTGGAAAGGCAAATCAGCGCTACAAAGATGTCTCGCTTCCCATCGGTCAAAAGGGCCATGCTGAAAAAAGTCTCAAAACCAAAAATGCAGGACAGGCCATGGAGAAATGGGAGCCTTGCTACACTGATGGGCGGGATGTAAATTGTCAACAGCCACTCTGGAGAAGTGTACGGTGAGTCCTGAAACGTCTAAAAAGCAAAGCTTAGAGAGCATAGGGCACTTCCACTCATGGGGGTATAAATTGGGAAAATTAAAAATCAGCAAGACACAAGCACCCCAAAGTTTAGGGCTGCTCTGTTGACAAGGACCTCCACTTCATTCCACCTTCAATATCCCAGGAAAGAGAAAAATGGATAAAGAAGTTGTGGTCCTTATGTACAATGGAATATCACTCAGCCGTGAAATCAATGTCATAAGGCTAGTAGCAGGATGATGAGTGGATTTAGGTACGACGACTCTAAGTGAAATAAGTCACACAGAAAAGGACACTTCTCAGAAGGTATCACTTATAGAGGGAATGTAAAAACCGTTACACTTGAACTGAATTACAAAACAGAACAGAGTCACACATGCAGAAAACACACTATGGCTGCTTAACGGGAAAGGTGAGGTGGGGTGATACATAAAACAAGGGTTTCAAATTAGCTCAGATACCGTTCCATAAACCCAATATGTAATAGACAAGACCTACTCCTTGCTCAGAGAACTGGACTCAACACGCCCTATTCACCGCACAAGAATATATCTGACTAGTAATAATCTTAAAAGCTATGTATTGATATCTCTCTGTTAGTGTGTCAAGTGGGTGTAAAGCGGCATAAACACAGCAGTGAAAAGCAGCTAAACCCCATTATAAAAATAAATTACTTTGAAAAACCCATGAAACAAAGACAGTGAAAGAGAGCGAAATTCTTACATAATGCGTTCAGGGGCTGTGATGCAACCTGGATTGACCATATCTAGACCCACAGCTGGATGAGACATAAGGGTGAACACTGTTGCGGCTGAGAGGTTTGGTGAGGTTGGGTGAGCAAACGCAGACCCTTTAAAGTAATACTGCGTGGTACCCATCGCATGGGTCTCAAATCTCTAGGTTCAAGGGAATCTTCCTACATCGAAAACATGCATGAGAAACCCAGAAGATGGTACACCGTGTGATGGGGAAAGGTTTCTAAAACGCACCTCATTTCTCATCTCCTTGTGCTCGGGTTCGCCATTCCAGCCACTTTACTAGCAATCTCCCTCCTTGGAGCATCATCACCTTTAACCTCCTGTTCCGTACAGGTTGCAATTTGTCCTGAGGATGAACGGGAAGACGTGAAACCAATGAGAGACTATCTCTTGGTGTTGAGACAGGCACAGGTCACTCTATTTTCCCATCAGGAAGAAGAATTAACCACAGGCTCAGCCTGCCCCCGGAACAAGAACAGGGCCTGAAGCCATCGTGCGCTTTTGCGGCCATCTCCCAAAAACGCGAGTTGTAAAATGGAGGTTCAGGGCACTGCAATTCACAAACCTGCAGAGTTATAAATGATAACTCTCGTCCACAAATATATTGAGGGAAGGCAAAGAAGAGGATTTGAAATCAAGGCAGAATTGCAGGAAACAGATTTCAGGAGGTAGATTCGAATCGCCTTTAAAGCACATGAAAAGCGGCAAAACGTTGACAATGATGCCCTTGGCCAAAAAGGGCGTATGCGTTTTTTCCTGAATATATTCAGGAAAAAACGCATACGCCCTTTTTGGCCAACCAAGCAACCTGGAAAGGCAAATCAGCGCTACAAAGATGTCTCGCTTCCCATCGGTCAAAAGGGCCATGCTGAAAAAAGTGTCAAAACCAGAAATGCAGGACAGGCCATGGAGAAATGGGAGCCTTGCTACACTGATGGGCGGGATGTAAATTGTCAACAGCCACTCTGGAGAAGCGTACGGTGAGTCCTGAAACGTCTAAAAAGCAAAGCTTAGAGAGCATAGGGCACTTCCACTCATGGGGGTATAAATTGGGAAAATTAAAAATCAGCAAGACACAAGCACCCCAAAGTTTAGGGCTGCTCTGTTGACAAGGACCTCCACTTCATTCCACCTTCAATATCCCAGGAAAGAGAAAAATGGATAAAGAAGTTGTGGTCCTTATGTACAATGGAATATCACTCAGCCATGAAATCAATGTCATAAGGCTAGTAGCAGCATGATGAGTGGATTTAGGTACGACGATTCTAAGTGAAATAAGTCACACAGAAAAGGACACTTCTCATAAGGTATCACTGATAGAGGGAATGTAAAAACCGTTACACTTGAACTGAATTACAAAACAGAACAGAGTCACACATGCAGAAAACACACTATGGCTGCTTAACGGGAAAGGTGAGGTGGGGTGATACATAAAACAAGGGTTTCAAATTAGCTCAGATACCGTTCCATAAAACCAATATGTAATAGACAAGACCTACTCCTTGCTCAGAGAACTGGACTCAACACGCCCTATTCACCGCACAAGAATATATCTGACTAGTAATAATCTTAAAACCTATGTATAGATATCTCTCTGTTAGTGTGTCAAGTGGGTGTAAAGCGGCATAAACACAGAAGTGAAAAGCAGCTAAACCCCATTATAAAAATAAATTACTTTGAATAACCCATGAAACAAAGACAGTGAAAGAGAGCGAAATTCTTACACAATGCGTTCAGGGGCTGTGATGCAACCTGGATTGACCATATCTAGACCCACAGCTGGATGAGACATAAGGGTGGACACTCTTGGGGCTGAGAGGTTTGGTGAGGTTGGGTGAGCAAACGCAGACCCTTTACAGTAATACTGCATGGTACCCATCGCATGGGTCCCAAATCTCCAGGTTCAAGGGCATCTTCCTACATCGAAAACATGCATGAGAAACCCAGAAGATGGTACACCGTGTGATGGGGAAAGGTTTCTAAAACGCACCTCATTTCTCATCTCCTTGTGGCCGGGTTCGCTATTCCAGCCGCTTTACTAGCAATCTCCCTACTTGGAGCATCAGCACCTTTAACCTCCTGTTCCGTACAGGTTGCAATTTGTCCTGAGGATGAACTGGAAGACGTGGAACCAATGAGAGACTAGCTCTTGGTGTTGGGACAGGCACAGGTCACTCTATTTTCCCATCAGGAAGAAGAATTAACCACAGGCTCAGCCTGCCACCCGGAACCAAAACAGGGCCTGAAGCCATCCTGCGCTATTGCGGCCAGCTCTCTAAAAAGCGAGTTGTAAAATGGAGGTTCAGGGCACTACAATTCACAAACCTGCAGACTTATAAATGATAACTCTCGTCCACAAATATATTGAGGGAAGGCAAAGAAGAGGATTTGAAATCAAGGCAGAATTGCAGGAAACAGATTTCAGGAGGTAGATTCGAATCGCATTTAAAGCACATGAAAAGCGGCAAAACGTTGACAATGATGCCCTTGGCCAAAAAGGGCGTATGCGTTTTTTCCTGAATATATTCAGGAAAAAACGCATACGCCCTTTTTGGCCAACCAAGCAACCTGGAAAGGCAAATCAGCGCTACAAAGATGTCTCGCTTCCCATCGGTCAAAAGGGCCATGCTGAAAAAAGTGTCAAAACCAGAAATGCAGGACAGGCCATGGAGAAATGGGAGCATTGCTACACTGATGGGCGGGATGTAAATTGTCAACAGCCACTCTGCAGAAGCGTACGGTGAGTCCTGAAACGTCTAAAAAGCAAAGCTTAGAGAGCATAGGGCACTTCCACTCATGGGGGTATAAATTGGGAAAATTAAAAATCAGCAAGACACAAGCACCCCAAAGTTTAGGGCTGCTCTGTTGACAAGGACCTCCACTTCATTCCACCTTCAATATCCCAGGAAAGAGAAAAATGGATAAAGAAGTTGTGGTCCTTATGTACAATGGAATATCACTCAGCCATGAAATCACTGTCATAAGGGTAGTAGCAGCATGATGAGTGGATTTAGGTACGACGACTCTAAGTGAAATAAGTCACACAGAAAAGGACACTTCTCATAAGGTATCACTTATAGAGGGAATGTAAAAACCGTTACACTTGAACTGAATTACAAAACAGAACAGAGTCACACATGCAGAAAACACACTATGGCTGCTTAACGGGAAAGGTGAGGTGGGGTGATACATAAAACAAGGGTTTCAAATTAGCTCAGATACCGTTCCATAAACCCAATATGTAATAGACAAGACCTACTCCTTGCTCAGAGAACTGGACTCAACACGCCCTATTCACCGCACAAGAATATATCTGACTAGTAATAATCTTAAAACCTATGTATTGATATCTCTCTGTTAGTGTGTCAAGTGGGTAAAAAGCGGCATAAACACAGCAGTGAAAAGCAGCTAAACCCCATTATAAAAATAAATTACTTTGAAAAACCCATGAAACAAAGACAGTGAAAGAGAGAGAAATTCTTACACAATGCGTTCAGGGGCTGTGATGCAACCTGGATTGACCATATCTAGACCCACAGCTGGATGAGACATAAGGGTGAACACTGTTGCGGCTGAGAGGTTTGGTGAGGTTGGGTGAGCAAACGCAGACCCTTTAAAGTAATACTGCGTGGTACCCATCGCATGGGTCTCAAATCTCTAGGTTCAAGGGAATCTTCCTACATCGAAAACATGCATGAGAAACCCAGAAGATGGTACACCGTGTGATGGGGAAAGGTTTCTAAAACGCACCTCATTTCTCATCTCCTTGTGCTCGGGTTCGCCATTCCAGCCACTTTACTAGCAATCTCCCTCCTTGGAGCATCATCACCTTTAACCTCCTGTTCCGTACAGGTTGCAATTTGTCCTGAGGATGAACGGGAAGACGTGAAACCAATGAGAGACTATCTCTTGGTGTTGAGACAGGCACAGGTCACTCTATTTTCCCATCAGGAAGAAGAATTAACCACAGGCTCAGCCTGCCCCCGGAACAAGAACAGGGCCTGAAGCCATCGTGCGCTTTTGCGGCCATCTCCCAAAAACGCGAGTTGTAAAATGGAGGTTCAGGGCACTGCAATTCACAAACCTGCAGAGTTATAAATGATAACTCTCGTCCACAAATATATTGAGGGAAGGCAAAGAAGAGGATTTGAAATCAAGGCAGAATTGCAGGAAACAGATTTCAGGAGGTAGATTCGAATCGCCTTTAAAGCACATGAAAAGCGGCAAAACGTTGACAATGATGCCCTTGGCCAAAAAGGGCGTATGCGTTTTTTCCTGAATATATTCAGGAAAAAACGCATACGCCCTTTTTGGCCAACCAAGCAACCTGGAAAGGCAAATCAGCGCTACAAAGATGTCTCGCTTCCCATCGGTCAAAAGGGCCATGCTGAAAAAAGTGTCAAAACCAGAAATGCAGGACAGGCCATGGAGAAATGGGAGCCTTGCTACACTGATGGGCGGGATGTAAATTGTCAACAGCCACTCTGGAGAAGCGTACGGTGAGTCCTGAAACGTCTAAAAAGCAAAGCTTAGAGAGCATAGGGCACTTCCACTCATGGGGGTATAAATTGGGAAAATTAAAAATCAGCAAGACACAAGCACCCCAAAGTTTAGGGCTGCTCTGTTGACAAGGACCTCCACTTCATTCCACCTTCAATATCCCAGGAAAGAGAAAAATGGATAAAGAAGTTGTGGTCCTTATGTACAATGGAATATCACTCAGCCATGAAATCAATGTCATAAGGCTAGTAGCAGCATGATGAGTGGATTTAGGTACGACGATTCTAAGTGAAATAAGTCACACAGAAAAGGACACTTCTCATAAGGTATCACTGATAGAGGGAATGTAAAAACCGTTACACTTGAACTGAATTACAAAACAGAACAGAGTCACACATGCAGAAAACACACTATGGCTGCTTAACGGGAAAGGTGAGGTGGGGTGATACATAAAACAAGGGTTTCAAATTAGCTCAGATACCGTTCCATAAAACCAATATGTAATAGACAAGACCTACTCCTTGCTCAGAGAACTGGACTCAACACGCCCTATTCACCGCACAAGAATATATCTGACTAGTAATAATCTTAAAACCTATGTATAGATATCTCTCTGTTAGTGTGTCAAGTGGGTGTAAAGCGGCATAAACACAGAAGTGAAAAGCAGCTAAACCCCATTATAAAAATAAATTACTTTGAATAACCCATGAAACAAAGACAGTGAAAGAGAGCGAAATTCTTACACAATGCGTTCAGGGGCTGTGATGCAACCTGGATTGACCATATCTAGACCCACAGCTGGATGAGACATAAGGGTGGACACTCTTGGGGCTGAGAGGTTTGGTGAGGTTGGGTGAGCAAACGCAGACCCTTTACAGTAATACTGCATGGTACCCATCGCATGGGTCCCAAATCTCCAGGTTCAAGGGCATCTTCCTACATCGAAAACATGCATGAGAAACCCAGAAGATGGTACACCGTGTGATGGGGAAAGGTTTCTAAAACGCACCTCATTTCTCATCTCCTTGTGGCCGGGTTCGCTATTCCAGCCGCTTTACTAGCAATCTCCCTACTTGGAGCATCAGCACCTTTAACCTCCTGTTCCGTACAGGTTGCAATTTGTCCTGAGGATGAACTGGAAGACGTGGAACCAATGAGAGACTAGCTCTTGGTGTTGGGACAGGCACAGGTCACTCTATTTTCCCATCAGGAAGAAGAATTAACCACAGGCTCAGCCTGCCACCCGGAACCAAAACAGGGCCTGAAGCCATCCTGCGCTATTGCGGCCAGCTCTCTAAAAAGCGAGTTGTAAAATGGAGGTTCAGGGCACTACAATTCACAAACCTGCAGACTTATAAATGATAACTCTCGTCCACAAATATATTGAGGGAAGGCAAAGAAGAGGATTTGAAATCAAGGCAGAATTGCAGGAAACAGATTTCAGGAGGTAGATTCGAATCGCATTTAAAGCACATGAAAAGCGGCAAAACGTTGACAATGATGCCCTTGGCCAAAAAGGGCGTATGCGTTTTTTCCTGAATATATTCAGGAAAAAACGCATACGCCCTTTTTGGCCAACCAAGCAACCTGGAAAGGCAAATCAGCGCTACAAAGATGTCTCGCTTCCCATCGGTCAAAAGGGCCATGCTGAAAAAAGTGTCAAAACCAGAAATGCAGGACAGGCCATGGAGAAATGGGAGCATTGCTACACTGATGGGCGGGATGTAAATTGTCAACAGCCACTCTGCAGAAGCGTACGGTGAGTCCTGAAACGTCTAAAAAGCAAAGCTTAGAGAGCATAGGGCACTTCCACTCATGGGGGTATAAATTGGGAAAATTAAAAATCAGCAAGACACAAGCACCCCAAAGTTTAGGGCTGCTCTGTTGACAAGGACCTCCACTATATTCCACCTTCAATATCCCAGGAAAGAGAAAAATGGATAAAGAAGTTGTGGTCCTTATGTACAATGGAATATCACTCAGCCATGAAATCACTGTCATAAGGGTAGTAGCAGCATGATGAGTGGATTTAGGTACGACGACTCTAAGTGAAATAAGTCACACAGAAAAGGACACTTCTCATAAGGTATCACTTATAGAGGGAATGTAAAAACCGTTACACTTGAACTGAATTACAAAACAGAACAGAGTCACACATGCAGAAAACACACTATGGCTGCTTAACGGGAAAGGTGAGGTGGGGTGATACATAAAACAAGGGTTTCAAATTAGCTCAGATACCGTTCCATAAACCCAATATGTAATAGACAAGACCTACTCCTTGCTCAGAGAACTGGACTCAACACGCCCTATTCACCGCACAAGAATATATCTGACTAGTAATAATCTTAAAACCTATGTATTGATATCTCTCTGTTAGTGTGTCAAGTGGGTAAAAAGCGGCATAAACACAGCAGTGAAAAGCAGCTAAACCCCATTATAAAAATAAATTACTTTGAAAAACCCATGAAACAAAGACAGTGAAAGAGAGAGAAATTCTTACACAATGCGTTCAGGGGCTGTGATGCAACCTGGATTGACCATATCTAGACACACAGCTGCATGAGACATAAGGGTGGACACTGTTGCGGCTGAGAGGTTTGGTGAGGTTGGGTGAGCAAACGCAGACCCTTTAAAGTAATACTGCGTGGTACCCATCGCATGGGTCCCAAATCTCCAGGTTCAAGGGCATCTTCCTACATCGAAAACATGCATGAGATACCCAGAAGATGGTACACCGTGTGATGGGGAAAGGTTTCTAAAACGCACCTCATTTCTCATCTGCTTGTGCCCGGGTTCGCCATTCCAGCCACTTTACTAGCAATCTCCCTCCTTGGAGCATCAGCACCTTTAACTTCCTGTTCCGTACAGGTTGCAATTTGTACTGAGGATGAACGGGAATACGTGGAACCAATGAAAGACTAGCTCTTGGTGTTGGGACAGGCACAGGTCACTCTATTTTCCCATCAGGAAGAAAAATTAACCACAGGCTCAGCCTGTCCCCCGGAACAAGAACAGGGCCTGAAGCCATCCTGCGCTTTTGCGGCCATCTCCCAAAAACGCGAGTTGTAAAATGGAGGTTCAGGGCACTGCAATTCACAAACCTGCAGAGTTATAAATGATAACTCTCGTCCACAAATATATTGAGGGAAGGCAAAGAAGAGGATTTGAAATCAAGGCAGAATTGCAAGAAACAGATTTCAGGAGGTAGATTCGAATCGCCTTTAAAGCACATGAAAAGCGGCAAAACGTTGACAATGATGCCCTTGGCCAAAAAGGGCGTATGCGTTTTTTCCTGAATATATTCAGGAAAAAACGCATAAGCCCTTTTTGGCCAACCAAGCAACCTGGAAAGGCAAATCAGCGCTACAAAGATGTCTCGCTTCCCATCGGTCAAAAGGGCCATGCTGAAAAAAGTGTCAAAACCAGAAATGCAGGACAGGCCATGGAGAAATGGGAGCCTTGCTACACTGATGGGCGGGATGTAAATTGTCAACAGCCACTCTGGAGAAGCGTACGGTGAGTCCTGAAACGTCTAAAAAGCAAAGCTTAGAGAGCATAGGGCACTTCCACTCATGGGGGTATAAATTGGGAAAATTAAAAATCAGCAAGACACAAGCACCCCAAAGTTTAGGGCTGCTCTGTTGACAAGGACCTCCACTTCATTCCACCTTCAATATCCCAGGAAAGAGAAAAATGGATAAAGAAGTTGTGGTCCTTATGTACAATGGAATATCACTCAGCCATGAAATCAATGTCATAAGGCTAGTAGCAGCATGATGAGTGGATTTAGGTACGACGATTCTAAGTGAAATAAGTCACACAGAAAAGGACACTTCTCATAAGGTATCACTGATAGAGGGAATGTAAAAACCGTTACACTTGAACTGAATTACAAAACAGAACAGAGTCACACATGCAGAAAACACACTATGGCTGCTTAACGGGAAAGGTGAGGTGGGGTGATACATAAAACAAGGGTTTCAAATTAGCTCAGATACCGTTCCATAAAACCAATATGTAATAGACAAGACCTACTCCTTGCTCAGAGAACTGGACTCAACACGCCCTATTCACCGCACAAGAATATATCTGACTAGTAATAATCTTAAAACCTATGTATAGATATCTCTCTGTTGGTGTGTCAAGTGGGTGTAAAGCGGCATAAACACAGAAGTGAAAAGCAGCTAAACCCCATTATAAAAATAAATTACTTTGAATAACCCATGAAACAAAGACAGTGAAAGAGAGCGAAATTCTTACACAATTCGTTCAGGGGCTGTGATGCAACCTGGATTGACCATATCTAGACACACAGCTGCATGAGACATAAGGGTGGACACTGTTGCGGCTGAGAGGTTTGATGAGGTTGGGTGAGCAAACGCAGACCCTTTAAAGTAATACTGCGTGGTACCCATCGCATGGGTCCCAAATCTCCAGGTTCCAGGGCATCTTCCTACATCGAAAACATGCATGAGATACCCAGAAGATGGTACACCGTGTGATGGGGAAAGGTTTCTAAAACGCACCTCATTTCTCATCTGCTTGTGCCCGGGTTCGCCATTCCAGCCACTTAACTAGCAATCTCCCTCCTTGGAGCATCAGCACCTTTAACCTCCTGTTCCGTACAGGTTGCAATTTGTACTGAGGATGAACGGGAAGACGTGGAACCAATGAAAGACTAGCTCTTGGTGTTGGGACAGGCACAGGTCACTCTATTTTCCCATCAGGAAGAAGAATTAACCACAGGCTCAGCCTGCCCCCTGGAACCAGAACAGGGCCTGAAGCCATCCTACGCTTTTGCGGCCAGCTCCCTAAAAAGCGAGTTGTAAAATGGAGGTTCAGGGCACTGCAATTCACAAACCTGCAGACTTATAAATGATAACTCTCATCCACAAATATATTGAGGGAAGTGAAAGAAGAGGATTTGAAATCAAGGCAGAATTGCAGGAAACAGATTTCAAGAGGTAGATTCGAATCGCCTTTAAAGCACATGAAAAGCGGCAAAACGTTGACAATGATGCCCTTGGCCAAAAAGGGCGTATGCGTTTTTTCCTGAATATATTCAGGAAAAAACGCATACGCCCTTTTTGGCCAACCAAGCAACCTGGAAAGGCAAATCAGCGCTACAAAGATGTCTCGCTTCCCATCGGTCAAAAGGGCCATGCTGAAAAAAGTGTCAAAACCAGAAACGCAGGACAGGCCATGGAGAAATGGGAGCCTTGCTACACTGATGGGCGGGATGTAAATTGTCAACAGCCACTCTGCAGAAGTGTACGGTGAGTCCTGAAACGTCTAAAAAGCAAAGCTTAGAGAGCATAGGGCACTTCCACTCATGGGGGTATAAATTGGGAAAATGAAAAATCAGCAAGACACAAGCACCCCAAAGTTTAGGGCTGCTCTGTTGACAAGGACCTCCACTTCATTCCACCTTCAATATCCCAGGAAAGAGAAAAATGGATAAAGAAGTTGTGGTCCTTATGTACAATGGAATATCACTCAGCCGTGAAATCAATGTCATAAGGCTAGTAGCAGCATGATGAGTGGATTTAGGTACGACGACTCTAAGTGAAATAAGTCACACAGAAAAGGACACTTCTCATAAGGTATCACTTATAGAGGGAATGTAAAAACCGTTACACTTGAACTGAATTACAAAACAGAACAGAGGCACACATGCAGAAAACACACTATGGCTGCTTAACGGGAAAGGTGAGGTGGGGTGATACATAAAACAAGGGTTTCAAATTAGCTCAGATACCGTTCCATAAACCCAATATGTAATAGACAAGACCTACTCCTTGCTCAGAGAACTGGACTCAACACGCCCTATTCACCGCACAAGAATATATCTGATTAGTCATAATCTTAAAACCTATGTATTGATATCTCTCTGTTAGTGTGTCAAGTGGGTAAAAAGTGGCATAAACACAGCAGTGAAAAGCAGCTAAACCCCATTATAAAAATAAATTACTTTGAAAAACCCATGAAAGAAAGACAGTGAAACAGAGAGAGAAATTCTTACACAATGCGTTCAGGGGCTGTGATGCAACCTGGATTGACCATATCTAGACCCACAGCTGGATGAGACATAAGGGTGGACACTGTTGCGGCTGAGAGGTTTGGTGAGGTTGGGTGAGCAAACGCAGACCCTTTAAAGTTATACTGCGTGGTACCCATCGCATGGGTCCCAAATCTCCAGGTTCAAGGGCATCTTCCTACATCGAAAACATGCATGAGATACCCAGAAGATGGTACACCGTGTGATGTGGAAAGGTTTCTAAAACGCACCTAATTTCTCATCTGCTTGTGCCCGGGTTCGCCATTCCAGCCACTTTACTAGCAATCTCCCTCCTTGGAGAATCAGCACCTTTAACCTCCTGTTCCGTACAGGTTGCAATTTGTACTGAGGATGAACGGGAAGACGTGGAACCAATGAAAGACTAGCTCTTGGTGTTGGGACAGGCACAGGTCACTCTATTTTCCCATCAGGAAGAAAAATTAACCATAGGCTCAGCCTGCCCCCCGGAACCAGAACAGGGCCTGAAGCCATCCTGCGCTTTTGCGGCCAGCTCCCTAAAAAGCGAGTTGTAAAATGGAGGTTCAGGGCACTGCAATTCACAAACCTGCAGAGTTATAAATGATAACTCTCGTCCACAAATATATTGAGGGAAGGCAAAGAAGAGGATTTGAAATCAAGGCAGAATTGCAGGAAACAGATTTCAGGTGGTAGATTCGAATTGCCTTTAAAGCACATGAAAAGCGCCAAAACGTTGACAATGATGCCCTTGGCCAAAAAGGGCGTATGCGTTTTTTCCTGAATACATTCAGGAAAAAACGCATACGCCCTTTTTGGCCAACCAAGCAACCTGGAAAGGCAAATCAGCGCTACAAAGAAGTCTCGCTTCCCATCGGTTAAAAAGGCCATGCTGAAAAAAGTGTCAAAACCAGAAATGAAGGACAGGCCATGGAGAAATGGGAGCCTTGGTACACTGATGGGCGGGATGTAAATTGCCAACAGCCACTCTGGAGAAGATTACGGTGTGTCCTGAAACATCTAAAAAACACAGCTTAGAGAGCATAGGGCACTTCCACTCATGGGGGTATAAATTG
The DNA here is from genome assembly GCF_965194805.1 of Balaenoptera borealis. NCBI lineage: Eukaryota > Metazoa > Chordata > Mammalia > Artiodactyla > Balaenopteridae > Balaenoptera > Balaenoptera borealis. The sequence goes on along the minus strand of NW_028123942.1, from coordinate 896,818 downwards.
GGAAAATTAAAAATCAGCAAGACACAAGCACCCCAAAGTTTAGGACTGCTCTGTTGACAAGGACCTCCACTTCATTCCACCTTCAATATCCCAGGAAAGAGAAAAATGGATAAAGAAGTTGTGGTCCTTATGTACAATGGAATATCACTCAGCCATGAAATCAATGTCCTAAGGCTAGTAGTAGCATGATGAGTGGATTTAGGTACGACGATTCTAAGTGAAATAAGTCACACAGAAAAGGACACTTCTCATAAGGTATCACTGATAGAGGGAATGTAAAAACCGTTACACTTGAACTGAATTACAAAACAGAACAGAGTCACACATGCAGAAAACACACTATGGCTGCTTAACGGGAAAGGTGAGGTGGGGTGATACATAAAACAAGGGTTTCAAATTAGCTCAGATACCATTCCATAAACCCAATATGTAATAGACAAGACCTACTCCTTGCTCAGAGAACTGGACTCAACACGCCCTATTCACCGCACAAGAATATATCTGACTAGTAATAATCTTAAAACCTATGTATTCATATCTCTCTGTTAGTGTGCCAAGTGGGTGTAAAGCGGCATAAACACAGCAGTGAAAAGCAGCTAAACCCCATTATAAAAATAAATTACTTTGAAAAACCCATGAAACAAAGACAGTGAAAGAGAGAGAAATTCTTACACAATGTGTTCAGGGGCTGTGATGCAACCTGGATTGACCATATCTAGACCCACAGCTGGATGAGACATAAGGGTGGACACTCTTGGGGCTGAGAGGTTTGGTGAGGTTGGGTGAGCAAACGCAGACCCTTTAAAGTAATACTGCATGGTACCCATCGCATGGGTCACAAATCTCCAGGTTCAAGGGCATCTTCCTACATCGAAAACATGCATGAGAAACCCAGAAGATGGTACACCGTGTGATGGGGAAAGGTTTCTAAAACGCACCTCATTTCTCATCTCCTTGTGCCCGGGTTCGCTATTCCAGCCGCTTTACTAGCAATCTCCCTACTTGGAGCATCAGCACCTTTAACCTCCTGTTCCGTACAGGTTGCAATTTGTCCTGAGGATGAACGGGAAGACGTGGAACCAATGAGAGACTAGCTCTTGGTGTTGGGACAGGCACAGGTCACTCTATTTTCCCATCAGGAAGAAGAATTAACCACAGGCTCAGCCTGCCCCCCGGATCAAGAACAGGGCCTGAAGCCATCCTGCGCTTTTGCGGCCATCTCCCAAAAACGCGAGTTGTAAAATGGAGGTTCAGGGCACTGCAATTCACAAACCTGCAGAGTTATAAATGATAACTCTCGTCCACAAATATATTGAGGGAAGGCAAAGAAGAGGATTTGAAATCAAGGCAGAATTGCAGGAAACAGATTTCAGGAGGTAGATTCGAATCGCCTTTAAAGCACATGAAAAGCGGCAAAACGTTGACAATGATGCCCTTGGCCAAAAAGGGCGTATGCGTTTTTTCCTGAATATATTCAGGAAAAAACGCATACGCCCTTTTTGGCCAACCAAGCAACCTGGAAAGGCAAATCAGCGCTACAAAGAAGTCTCGCTTCCCATCGGTTAAAAGGGCCATGCTGAAAAAAGTGTCAAAACCAGAAATGCAGGACAGGCCATGGAGAAATGGGAGCCTTGCTACACTGATGGGCGGGATGTAAATTGCCAACAGCCACTCTGGAGAAGAGTACGGTGTGTCCTGAAACATCTAAAAAACACAGCTTAGAGAGCATAGGGCACTTCCACTCATGGGGGTATAAATTGGGAAAATGAAAAATCAGCAAGACACAAGCACCCCAAAGTTTAGGGCTGCTCTGTTGACAAGGACCTCCACTTCATTCCACCTTCAATATCCCAGGAAAGAGAAAAATGGATAAAGAAGTTGTGGTCCTTATGTACAATGGAATATCACTCAGCCGTGAAATCAATGTCATAAGGCTAGTAGCAGCATGATGAGTGGATTTAGGTATGACGACTCTAAGTGAAATAAGTCACACAGAAAAGGACACTTCTCAAAAGGTATCACTGATAGAGGGAATGTAAAAACCGTTACACTTGAACTGAATTACAAAACAGAACAGAGTCACACATGCAGAAAACACACTATGGCTGCTTAACGGGAAAGGTGAGGTGGGGTGATACATAAAACAAGGGTTTCAAATTAGCTCAGATACCGTTCCATAAACCCAATATGTAATAGACAAGACCTACTCCTTGCTCAGAGAACTGGACTCAACACGCCCTATTCACCGCACAAGAATATATCTGACTAGTAATAATCTTAAAACCTATGTATTGATATCTCTCTGTTAGTGTGTCAAGTGGGTAAAAAGCGGCATAAACACAGCAGTGAAAAGCAGCTAAACCCCATTATAAAAATAAATTACTTTGAAAAACCCATGAAACAAAGACAGTGAAAGAGAGAGAAATTCTTACACAATGCGTTCAGGGGCTGTGATGCAACCTGGATTGACCATATCTAGACCCACAGCTGGATGAGACATAAGGGTGGACACTGTTGCGGCTGAGAGGTTTGGTGAGGTTGGGTGAGCAAACGCAGACCCTTTAAAGTAATACTGCGTGGTACCCATCGCATGGGTCCCAAATCTCCAGGTTCAAGGGCATCTTCCTACATCGAAAACATGCATGAGAAACCCAGAAGATGGTACACCGTGTGATGTGGAAACGTTTCTAAAACGCACCTCATTTCTCATCTCCTTGTGCCCGGGTTCGCTATTCCAGCCACTTTACTAGCAATCTCCCTACTTGGAGCATCAGCACCTTTAACCTCCTGTTCCGTACAGGTTGCAATTTGTCCTGAGGATGAACGGGAAGACGTGGAACCAATGAGAGACTAGCTCTTGGTGTTGGGACAGGCACAGGTCACTCTATTTTCCCATCAGGAAGAAGAATTAACCACAGGCTCAGCCTGCCCACCGGAACCAGAACAGGGCCTGAAGCCATCCTGCGCTTTTGCGGCCAGCTCCCTAAAAAGCGAGTTGTAAATGGAGGTTCAGGGCACTGCAATTCACAAACCTGCAGAGTTATAAATGATAACTCTCGTCCACAAATATATTGAGGGAAGGCAAAGAAGAGGATTTGAAATCAAGGCAGAATTGCAGGAAACAGATTTCAGGAGGTAGATTCGAATCGCCTTTAAAGCACATGAAAAGCGGCAAAACGTTGACAATGATGCCCTTGGCCAAAAAGGGCGTATGCGTTTTTTCCTGAATATATTCAGGAAAAAACGCATACGCCCTTTTTGGCCAACCAAGCAACCTGGAAAGGCAAATCAGCGCTACAAAGAAGTCTCGCTTCCCATCGGTTAAAAAGGCCATGCTGAAAAAAGTATCAAAACCAGAAATGCAGGACAGGCCATGGAGAAATGGGAGCCTTGGTACACTGATGGGCGGGATGTAAATTGCCAACAGCCACTCTGGAGGAGAGTACGGTGTGTCCTGAAACATCTAAAAAACACAGCTTAGAGAGCATAGGGCACTTCCACTCATGGGGGTATAAATTGGGAAAATTAAAAATCAGCAAGACACAAGCACCCCAAAGTTTAGGACTGCTCTGTTGACAAGGACCTCCACTTCATTCCACCTTCAATATCCCAGGAAAGAGAAAAATGGATAAAGAAGTTGTGGTCCTTATGTACACTGGAATATCACTCAGCCATGAAATCAATGTCATAAGGCTAGTAGCAGCATGACGAGTGGATTTAGGTACGACGATTCTAAGTGAAATAAGTCACACAGAAAAGGACACTTCTCATAAAGTATCACTGATAGAGGGAATGTAAAAACCGTTACACTTGAACTGAATTACAAAACAGAACAGAGTCACACATGCAGAAAACACACTATGGCTGCTTAACGGGAAAGGTGAGGTGGGGTGATACATAAAACAAGGGTTTCAAATTAGCTCAGATACCGTTCCATAAACCCAATATGTAATAGACAAGACCTACTCCTTGCTCAGAGAACTGGACTCAACACGCCCTATTCACCGCACAAGAATATATCTGACTAGTAATAATCTTAAAACCTATGTATTGATATCTCTCTGTTAGTGGGTCAAGTGGGTAAAAAGCGGCATAAACACAGCAGTGAAAAGCAGCTAAACCCCATTATAAAAATAAATTACTTTGAAAAACCCATGAAACAAAGACAGTGAAAGAGAGAGAAATTCTTACACAATGCGTTCAGGGGCTGTGATGCAACCTGGATTGACCATATCTAGACCCACAGCTGGATGAGACATAAGGGTGGACACTGTTGCGGCTGAGAGGTTTGGTGAGGTTGGGTGAGCAAACCTAGACCCTTTAAATAATACTGCGTGGTACCCATCGCATGGGTCCCAAATCTCCAGGTTCAAGGGCATCTTCCTACATCGAAAACATGCATGAGATACCCAGAAGACGGTACACCGTGTGATGGGGAAAGGTTTCTAAAACGCACCTCATTTCTTATCTGCTTGTGCCCGGGTTCGCCATTCCAGCCACTTTACTAGCAATCTCCCTCCTTGGAGCATCAGCACCTTTAACCTCCTGTTCCGTACAGGTTGCAATTTGTACTGAGGATGAACGGGAAGACGTGGAACCAATGAAAGACTAGCTCTTGGTGTTGGGACAGGCACAGGTCACTCTATTTTCCCATCAGGAAGAAGAATTAACCACAGGCTCAGCCTGCCCCCCGGAACCAGAACAGGGCCTGAAGACATCCTGCGCTTTTGCGGCCAGCTCCCTAAAAAGCGAGTTGTAAAATGGAGGTTCAGGGCACTGCAATTCACAAACCTGCAGACTTATAAATGATAACTCTCATCCACAAATATATTGAGGGAAGGCAAAGAAGAGGATTTGAAATCAAGGCAGAATTGCAGGAAACAGATTTCAGGAGGTAGATTCGAATTGCCTTTAAAGCACATGAAAAGCAGCAAAACGTTGACAATGATGCCCTTGGCCAAAAAGGGCGTATGCGTTTTTTCCTAAATATATTCAGGAAAAAACGCATACGCACTTTTTGGCCAACCAAGCAACCTGGAAAGGCAAATCAGCACTACAAAGATGTCTCGCTTCCCATCGGTCAAAAGGGCCATGCTGAAAAGAGTGTCAAAACCAGAAATGCAGGACAGGCCATGGAGAAATGGGAGCCTTGCTACACTGATGGGCGGGATGTAAATTGTCAACAGCCACTCTGGAGAAGTGTACGGTGAGTCCTGAAACGTCTAAAAAGCAAAGCTTAGAGAGCATAGGGCACTTCCACTCATGGGGGTATAAATTGGGAAAATGAAAAATCAGCAAGACACAAGCACCCCAAAGTTTAGGGCTGCTCTGTTGACAAGGACCTCCACTTCATTCCACCTTCAATATCCCAGGAAAGAGAAAAATGGATAAAGAAGTTGTGGTCCTTATGTACAATGTAATATCACTCAGCCATGAAATCAATTTCATAAGGCTAGTAGCAGCATGATGAGTGGATTTAGGTACGACGATTCTAAGTGAAATAAGTCACACAGAAAAGGACACTTCTCATAAGGTATCACTGATAGAGGGAATGTAAAAACCGTTACACTTGAACTGAATTACAAAACAGAACAGAGTCACACATGCAGAAAACACACTATGGCTGCTTAACGGGAAAGGTGAGGTGGGTTGATACATAAAACAAGGGTTTCAAATTAGCTCAGATACCGTTCCATAAACCCAATATGTAATAGACAAGACCTACTCCTTGCTCAGAGAACTGGACTCAACACGCCCTATTCACCGCACAAGAATATATCTGACTAGTAATAATCTTAAAACCTATGTATTCATATCTCTCTGTTAGTGTGTCAAGTGGGTGTAAAGCGGCATAAACACAGCAGTGAAAAGCAGCTAAACCCCATTATAAAAATAAATTACTTTGAAAAACCCATGAAACAAAGACAGTGAAAGAGAGAGAAATTCTTACACAATGCGTTCAGGGGCTGTGATGCAACCTGGATTGACCATATCTAGACCCACAGCTGGATGAGACATAAGGGTGGACACTCTTGGGGCTGAGAGGTTTGGTGAGGTTGGGTGAGCAAACGCAGACCCTTTAAAGTAATACTGCATGGTACCCATCGCATGGGTCACAAATCTCCAGGTTCAAGGGCATCTTCCTACATCGAAAACATGCATGAGAAACCCAGAAGATGGTACACCGTGTGATGGGGAAAGGTTTCTAAAACGCACCTCATTTCTCATCTCCTTGTGCCCGGGTTCGCTATTCCAGCCGCTTTACTAGCAATCTCCCTCCTTGGAGCATCAGCACCTTTAACCTCCTGTTCCGTACAGGTTGCAATTTGTCCTGAGGATGAACGGGAAGACGTGGAACCAATGAGAGACTAGCTCTTGGTGTTGGGACAGGCACAGGTCACTCTATTTTCCCATCAGGAAGAAGAATTAACCACAGGCTCAGCCTGCCACCCAGAACCAAAACAGGGCCTGAAGCCATCCTGCGCTATTGCGGCCAGCTCCCTAAAAATCGAGTTGTAAAATGGAGGTTCAGGGCACTGCAATTCACAAACCTGCAGACTTATAAATGATAACTCTCGTCCACAAATATATTGAGGGAAGGCAAAGAAGAGGATTTGAAATCAAGGCAGAATTGCAGGAAACAGATTTCAGGAGGTAGATTCGAATCGCCTTTAAAGCACATGAAAAGCGGCAAAACGTTGACAATGATGCCCTTGGCCAAAAAGGGCGTATGCGTTTTTTCCTGAATATATTCAGGAAAAAACGCATACGCCCTTTTTGGCCAACCAAGCAACCTGGAAAGGCAAATCAGCGCTACAAAGATGTCTCGCTTCCCATCGGTAAAAAAGGCCATGCTGAAAAAAGTGTCAAAACCAGAAATGCAGGACAGGCCATGGAGAAATGGGAGCCTTCCTACACTGATGGGCGGGATGTAAATTGCCAACAGCCACTCTGGAGAAGCGTACGGTGAGTCCGGAAACATCTAAAAAACAAAGCTTAGAGAGCATGGGGCACTTCCACTCAGGGGTTATAAATTGGGAAAATGAAAAATCAGCAAGACACAAGCACCCCAAAGTTTAGGACTGCTCTGTTGACAAGGACCTCCACTTCATTCCACCTTCAATATCCCAGGAAAGAGAAAAATGGATAAAGAAGTTGTGGTCCTTATGTACAATGGAATATCACTCAGCCATGAAATCAATGTCATAAGGCTAGTAGCAGCATGATGAGTGGATTTAGGTACGACGATTCTAAGTGAAATAAGTCACACAGAAAAGGACACTTCTCATAAGGTATCACTGATAGAGGGAATGTAAAAACCGTTACACTTGAACTGAATTACAAAACAGAACAGAGTCACACATGCAGAAAACACACTATGGCTGCTTAACGGGAAAGGTGAGGTGGGGTGATACATAAAACAAGGGTTTCAAATTAGCTCAGATACCGTTCCATAAACCCAATATGTAATAGACAAGACCTACTCCTTGCTCAGAGAACTGGACTCAACACGCCCTATTCACCGCACAAGAATATATCTGACTAGTAATAATCTTAAAACCTATGTATTGATATCTCTCTGTTAGTGTGTCAAGTGGGTAAAAAGCGGCATAAACACAGCAGTGAAAAGCAGCTAAACCCCATTATAAAAATAAATTACTTTGAAAAACCCATGAAACAAAGACAGTGAAAGAGAGAGAAATTCTTACACAATGCGTTCAGGGGCTGTGATGCAACCTGGATTGACCATATCTAGACCCACAGCTGGATGAGACATAAGGGTGGACACTGTTGCGGCTGAGAGGTTTGGTGAGGTTGGGTGAGCAAACGCAGACCCTTTAAAGTAATACTGCGTGGTACCCATCGCATGGGTCCCAAATCTCCAGGTTGAAGGGCATCTTCCTACATCGTAAACATGCATGAGATACCCAGAAGATGGTACACCGTGTGATGGGGAAAGGTTTCTAAAACGCACCTCATTTCTCATCTGCCTGTGCCCGGGTTTGCCATTCCAGCCACTTTACTAGCAATCTCCCTCCTTGGAGCATCATCACTTTTAACCTCCTGTTCCGTACAGGTTGCAATTTGTCCTGAGGATGAACGGGAAGACGTGGAACCAATGAGAGACTAGCTCTTGGTGTTGGGACAGGCACAGGTCACTCTATTTTCCCATCAGGAAGAAGAATTAACCACAGGCTCAGCCTGCCACCCGGAACCAAAACAGGGCCTGAAGCCATCCTGCGCTATTGCGGCCAGCTCCCTAAAAATCGAGTTGTAAAATGGAGGTTCAGGGCACTGCAATTCACAAACCTGCAGACTTATAAATGATAACTCTCGTCCACAAATATATTGAGGGAAGGCAAAGAAGAGGATTTGAAATCAAGGCAGAATTGCAGGAAACAGATTTCAGGAGGTAGATTCGAATCGCCTTTAAAGCACATGAAAAGCGGCAAAACGTTGACAATGATGCCCTTGGCCAAAAAGGGCGTATGCGTTTTTTCCGGAATATATTCAGGAAAAAACGCATACGCCCTTTTTGGCCAACCAAGCAACCTGGAAAGGCAAATCAGCGCTACAAAGAAGTCTCGCTTCCCATCGGTTAAAAGGGCCATGCTGAAAAAAGTGTCAAAACCGGAAATGCAGGACAGGCCATGGAGAAATGGGAGCCTTGCTACACTGATGGGCGGGATGTAAATTGCCAACAGCCACTCTGGAGAAGAGTACGGTGTGTCCTGAAACATCTAAAAAACACAGCTTAGAGAGCATAGGGCACTTCCACTCATGGGGGTATAAATTGGGAAAATGAAAAATCAGCAAGACACAAGCACCCCAAAGTTTAGGGCTGCTCTGTTGACAAGGACCTCCAGTTCATTCCACCTTCAATATCCCAGGAAAGAGAAAAATCGATAAAGAAGTTGTGGTCCTTATGTACAATGGAATATCACTCAGCCATGAAATCAATGTCCTAAGGCTAGTAGTAGCATGATGAGTGGATTTAGGTACGACGATTCTAAGTGAAATAAGTCACACAGAAAAGGACACTTCTCATAAGGTATCACTGATAGAGGGAATGTAAAAACCGTTACACTTGAACTGAATTACAAAACAGAACAGAGTCACACATGCAGAAAACACACTATGGCTGCTTAACGGGAAAGGTGAGGTGGGGTGATACATAAAACAAGGGTTTCAAATTAGCTCAGATACCATTCCATAAACCCAATATGTAATAGACAAGACCTACTCCTTGCTCAGAGAACTGGACTCAACACGCCCTATTCACCGCACAAGAATATATCTGACTAGTAATAATCTTAAAACCTATGTATTCATATCTCTCTGTTAGTGTGCCAAGTGGGTGTAAAGCGGCATAAACACAGCAGTGAAAAGCAGCTAAACCCCATTATAAAAATAAATTACTTTGAAAAACCCATGAAACAAAGACAGTGAAAGAGAGAGAAATTCTTACACAATGTGTTCAGGGGCTGTGATGCAACCTGGATTGACCATATCTAGACCCACAGCTGGATGAGACATAAGGGTGGACACTCTTGGGGCTGAGAGGTTTGGTGAGGTTGGGTGAGCAAACGCAGACCCTTTAAAGTAATACTGCATGGTACCCATCGCATGGGTCACAAATCTCCAGGTTCAAGGGCATATTCCTACATCGAAAACATGCATGAGAAACCCAGAAGATGGTACACCGTGTGATGGGGAAAGGTTTCTAAAACGCACCTCATTTCTCATCTCCTTGTGCCCGGGTTCGCTATTCCAGCCGCTTTACTAGCAATCTCCCTACTTGGAGCATCAGCACCTTTAACCTCCTGTTCCGTACAGGTTGCAATTTGTCCTGAGGATGAACGGGAAGACGTGGAACCAATGAGAGACTAGCTCTTGGTGTTGGGACAGGCACAGGTCACTCTATTTTCCCATCAGGAAGAAGAATTAACCACAGGCTCAGCCTGCCCCCCGGATCAAGAACAGGGCCTGAAGCCATCCTGCGCTTTTGCGGCCATCTCCCAAAAACGCGAGTTGTAAAATGGAGGTTCAGGGCACTGCAATTCACAAACCTGCAGAGTTATAAATGATAACTCTCGTCCACAAATATATTGAGGGAAGGCAAAGAAGAGGATTTGAAATCAAGGCAGAATTGCAGGAAACAGATTTCAGGAGGTAGATTCGAATCGCCTTTAAAGCACATGAAAAGCGGCAAAACGTTGACAATGATGCACTTGGCCAAAAAGGGCGTATGCGTTTTTTCCTGAATATATTCAGGAAAAAACGCATACGCCCTTTTTGGCCAACCAAGCAACCTGGAAAGGCAAACCAGCGCTACAAAGAAGTCTCGCTTCCCATCGGTTAAAAGGGCCATGCTGAAAAAAGTGTCAAAACCAGAAATGCAGGACAGGCCATGGAGAAATGGGAGCCTTGCTACACTGATGGGCGGGATGTAAATTGCCAACAGCCACTCTGGAGGAGAGTACGGTGTGTCCTGAAACATCTAAAAAACACAGCTTAGAGAGCATAGGGCACTTCCACTCATGGGGGTGTAAATTGGGAAAATGAAAAATCAGCAAGACACAAGCACCCCAAAGTTTAGGGCTGCTCTGTTGACAAGGACCTCCACTTCATTCCACCTTCAATATCCCAGGAAAGAGAAAAATGGATAAAGAAGTTGTGGTCCTTATGTACACTGGAATATCACTCAGCCATGAAATCAATGTCATAAGGCTAGTAGCAGCATGACGAGTGGATTTAGGTACGACGATTCTAAGTGAAATAAGTCACACAGAAAAGGACACTTCTCATAAAGTATCACTGATAGAGGGAATGTAAAAACCGTTACACTTGAACTGAATTACAAAACAGAACAGAGTCACACATGCAGAAAACACACTATGGCTGCTTAACGGGAAAGGTGAGGTGGGGTGATACATAAAACAAGGGTTTCAAATTAGCTCAGATACCGTTCCATAAACCCAATATGTAATAGACAAGACCTACTCCTTGCTCAGAGAACTGGACTCAACACGCCCTATTCACCGCACAAGAATATATCTGACTAGTAATAATCTTAAAACCTATGTATTGATATCTCTCTGTTAGTGGGTCAAGTGGGTAAAAAGCGGCATAAACACAGCAGTGAAAAGCAGCTAAACCCCATTATAAAAATAAATTACTTTGAAAAACCCATGAAACAAAGACAGTGAAAGAGAGAGAAATTCTTACACAATGCGTTCAGGGGCTGTGATGCAACCTGGATTGACCATATCTAGACCCACAGCTGGATGAGACATAAGGGTGGACACTGTTGCGGCTGAGAGGTTTGGTGAGGTTGGGTGAGCAAACGTAGACCCTTTAAAGTAATACTGCGTGGTACCCATCGCATGGGTCCCATATCTCCAGGTTCAAGGGCATCTTCCTACATCGAAAACATGCATGAGATACCCAGAAGACGGTACACCGTGTGATGGGGAAAGGTTTCTAAAACGCACCTCATTTCTTATCTGCTTGTGCCCGGGTTCGCCATTCCAGCCACTTTACTAGCAATCTCCCTCCTTGGAGCATCAGCACCTTTAACCTCCTGTTCCGTACAGGTTGCAATTTGTACTGAGGATGAACGGGAAGACGTGGAACCAATGAAAGACTAGCTCTTGGTGTTGGGACAGGCACAGGTCACTCTATTTTCCCATCAGGAAGAAGAATTAACCACAGGCTCAGCCTGCCACCCGGAACCAGAACAGGGCCTGAAGACATCCTGCGCTTTTGCGGCCAGCTCCCTAAAAAGCGAGTTGTAAAATGGAGGTTCAGGGCACTGCAATTCACAAACCTGCAGACTTATAAATGATAACTCTCATCCACAAATATATTGAGGGAAGGCAAAGAAGAGGATTTGAAATCAAGGCAGAATTGCAGGAAACAGATTTCAGGAGGTAGATTCGAATTGCCTTTAAAGCACATGAAAAGCAGCAAAACGTTGACAATGATGCCCTTGGCCAAAAAGGGCGTATGCGTTTTTTCCTAAATATATTCAGGAAAAAACGCATACGCACTTTTTGGCCAACCAAGCAACCTGGAAAGGCAAATCAGCACTACAAAGATGTCTCGCTTCCCATCGGTCAAAAGGGCCATGCTGAAAAGAGTGTCAAAACCAGAAATGCAGGACAGGCCATGGAGAAATGGGAGCCTTGCTACACTGATGGGCGGGATGTAAATTGTCAACAGCCACTCTGGAGAAGTGTACGGTGAGTCCTGAAACGTCTAAAAAGCAAAGCTTAGAGAGCATAGGGCACTTCCACTCATGGGGGTATAAATTGGGAAAATTAAAAATCAGCAAGACACAAGCACCCCAAAGTTTAGGGCTGCTCTGTTGACAAGGACCTCCACTTCATTCCACCTTCAATATCCCAGGAAAGAGAAAAATGGATAAAGAAGTTGTGGTCCTTATGTACAATGGAATATCACTCAGCCATGAAATCAATTTCATAAGGCTAGTAGCAGCATGATGAGTGGATTTAGGTACGACGATTCTAAGTGAAATAAGTCACACAGAAAAGGACACTTCTCATAAGGTATCACTGATAGAGGGAATGTAAAAACCGTTACACTTGAACTGAATTACAAAACAGAACAGAGTCACACATGCAGAAAACACACTATGGCTGCTTAACGGGAAAGGTGAGGTGGGGTGATACATAAAACAAGGGTTTCAAATTAGCTCAGATACCGTTCCATAAACCCAATATGTAATAGACAAGACCTACTCCTTGCTCAGAGAACTGGACTCAACACGCCCTATTCACCGCACAAGAATATATCTGACTAGTAATAATCTTAAAACCTATGTATTCATATCTCTCTGTTAGTGTGTCAAGTGGGTGTAAAGCGGCATAAACACAGCAGTGAAAAGCAGCTAAACCCCATTATAAAAATAAATTACTTTGAAAAACCCATGAAACAAAGACAGTGAAAGAGAGAGAAATTCTTACACAATGCGTTCAGGGGCTGTGATGCAACCTGGATTGACCATATCTAGACCCACAGCTGGATGAGACATAAGGGTGGACACTCTTGGGGCTGAGAGGTTTGGTGAGGTTGGGTGAGCAAACGCAGACCCTTTAAAGTAATACTGCATGGTACCCATCGCATGGGTCACAAATCTCCAGGTTCAAGGGCATCTTCCTACATCGAAAACATGCATGAGAAACCCAGAAGATGGCACACCGTGTGATGGGGAAAGGTTTCTAAAACGCACCTCATTTCTCATCTCCTTGTGCCCGGGTTCGCTATTCCAGCCGCTTTACTAGCAATCTCCCTCCTTGGAGCATCAGCACCTTTAACCTCCTGTTCCGTACAGGTTGCAATTTGTCCTGAGGATGAACGGGAAGACGTGGAACCAATGAGAGACTAGCTCTTGGTGTTGGGACAGGCACAGGTCACTCTATTTTCCCATCAGGAAGAAGAATTAACCACAGGCTCAGCCTGCCACCCGGAACCAAAACAGGGCCTGAAGCCATCCTGCGCTATTGCGGCCAGCTCCCTAAAAATCGAGTTGTAAAATGGAGGTTCAGGGCACTGCAATTCACAAACCTGCAGACTTATAAATGATAACTCTCGTCCACAAATATATTGAGGGAAGGCAAAGAAGAGGATTTGAAATCAAGGCAGAATTGCAGGAAACAGATTTCAGGAGGTAGATTCGAATCGCCTTTAAAGCACATGAAAAGCGGCAAAACGTTGACAATGATGCCCTTGGCCAAAAAGGGCGTATGCGTTTTTTCCTGAATATATTCAGGAAAAAACGCATACGCCCTTTTTGGCCAACCAAGCAACCTGGAAAGGCAAATCAGCGCTACAAAGATGTCTCGCTTCCCATCGGTAAAAAAGGCCATGCTGAAAAAAGTGTCAAAACCAGAAATGCAGGACAGGCCATGGAGAAATGGGAGCCTTCCTACACTGATGGGCGGGATGTAAATTGACAACAGCCACTCTGGAGAAGCGTACGGTGAGTCCGGAAACATCTAAAAAACAAAGCTTAGAGAGCATGGGGCACTTCCACTCAGGGGTTATAAATTGGGAAAATGAAAAATCAGCAAGACACAAGCACCCCAAAGTTTAGGGCTGCTCTGTTGACAAGGACCTCCACTTCATTCCACCTTCAATATCCCAGGAAAGAGAAAAATCGATAAAGAAGTTGTGGTCCTTATGTACAATGGAATATCACTCAGCCATGAAATCAATGTCATAAGGCTAGTAGCAGCATGATGAGTGGATTTAGGTACGACGATTCTAAGTGAAATAAGTCACACAGAAAAGGACACTTCTCATAAGGTATCACTGATAGAGGGAATGTAAAAACCGTTACACTTGAACTGAATTACAAAACAGAACAGAGTCACACATGCAGAAAACACACTATGGCTGCTTAACGGGAAAGGTGAGGTGGGGTGATACATAAAACAAGGGTTTCAAATTAGCTCAGATACCGTTCCATAAACCCAATATGTAATAGACAAGACCTACTCCTTGCTCAGAGAACTGGACTCAACACGCCCTATTCACCGCACAAGAATATATCTGACTAGTAATAATCTTAAAACCTATGTATTGATATCTCTCTGTTAGTGTGTCAAGTGGGTAAAAAGCGGCATAAACACAGCAGTGAAAAGCAGCTAAACCCCATTATAAAAATAAATTACTTTGAAAAACCCATGAAACAAAGACAGTGAAAGAGAGAGAAATTCTTACACAATGCGTTCAGGGGCTGTGATGCAACCTGGATTGACCATATCTAGACCCACAGCTGGATGAGACATAAGGGTGGACACTGTTGCGGCTGAGAGGTTTGGTGAGGTTGGGTGAGCAAACGCAGACCCTTTAAAGTAATACTGCGTGGTACCCATCGCATGGGTCCCAAATCTCCAGGTTGAAGGGCATCTTCCTACATCGTAAACATGCATGAGATACCCAGAAGATGGTACACCGTGTGATGGGGAAAGGTTTCTAAAACGCACCTCATTTCTCATCTGCCTGTGCCCGGGTTTGCCATTCCAGCCACTTTACTAGCAATCTCCCTCCTTGGAGCATCATCACTTTTAACCTCCTGTTCCGTACAGGTTGCAATTTGTCCTGAGGATGAACGGGAAGACGTGGAACCAATGAGAGACTAGCTCTTGGTGTTGGGACAGGCACAGGTCACTCTATTTTCCCATCAGGAAGAAGAATTAACCACAGGCTCAGCCTGCCACCCGGAACCAAAACAGGGCCTGAAGCCATCCTGCGCTATTGCGGCCAGCTCCCTAAAAAGCGAGTTGTAAAATGGAGGTTCAGGGCACTGCAATTCACAAACCTGCAGACTTATAAATGATAACTCTCGTCCACAAATATATTGAGGGAAGGCAAAGAAGAGGATTTGAAATCAAGGCAGAATTGCAGGAAACAGATTTCAGGAGGTATATTCGAATCGCCTTTAAAGCACATGAAAAGCGGCAAAACGTTGACAATGATGCCCTTGGCCAAAAAGGGCGTATGCGTTTTTTCCGGAATATATTCAGGAAAAAACGCATACGCCCTTTTTGGCCAACCAAGCAACCTGGAAAGGCAAATCAGCGCTACAAAGAAGTCTCGCTTCCCATCGGTTAAAAGGGCCATGCTGAAAAAAGTGTCAAAACCGGAAATGCAGGACAGGCCATGGAGAAATGGGAGCCTTGCTACACTGATGGGCGGGATGTAAATTGCCAACAGCCACTCTGGAGAAGAGTACGGTGTGTCCTGAAACATCTAAAAAA
Source organism: Balaenoptera borealis (assembly GCF_965194805.1). Classification (NCBI taxonomy): domain Eukaryota; kingdom Metazoa; phylum Chordata; class Mammalia; order Artiodactyla; family Balaenopteridae; genus Balaenoptera; species Balaenoptera borealis. The sequence continues at coordinate 881,030 of NW_028123942.1, read as the reverse complement.
CACAGCTTAGAGAGCATAGGGCACTTCCACTCATGGGGGTATAAATTGGGAAAATGAAAAATCAGCAAGACACAAGCACCCCAAAGTTTAGGGCTGCTCTGTTGACAAGGACCTCCACTTCATTCCACCTTCAATATCCCAGGAAAGAGAAAAATCGATAAAGAAGTTGTGGTCCTTATGTACAATGGAATATCACTCAGCCATGAAATCAATGTCCTAAGGCTAGTAGTAGCATGATGAGTGGATTTAGGTACGACGATTCTAAGTGAAATAAGTCACACAGAAAAGGACACTTCTCATAAGGTATCACTGATAGAGGGAATGTAAAAACCGTTACACTTGAACTGAATTACAAAACAGAACAGAGTCACACATGCAGAAAATACACTATGGCTGCTTAACGGGAAAGGTGAGGTGGGGTGATACATAAAACAAGGGTTTCAAATTAGCTCAGATACCATTCCATAAACCCAATATGTAATAGACAAGACCTACTCCTTGCTCAGAGAACTGGACTCAACACGCCCTATTCACCGCACAAGAATATATCTGACTATTAATAATCTTAAAACCTATGTATTCATATCTCTCTGTTAGTGTGCCAAGTGGGTGTAAAGCGGCATAAACACAGCAGTGAAAAGCAGCTAAACCCCATTATAAAAATAAATTACTTTGAAAAACCCATGAAACAAAGACAGTGAAAGAGAGAGAAATTCTTACACAATGTGTTCAGGGGCTGTGATGCAACCTGGATTGACCATATCTAGACCCACAGCTGGATGAGACATAAGGGTGGACACTCTTGGGGCTGAGAGGTTTGGTGAGGTTGGGTGAGCAAACGCAGACCCTTTAAAGTAATACTGCATGGTACCCATCGCATGGGTCACAAATCTCCAGGTTCAAGGGCATCTTCCTACATCGAAAACATGCATGAGAAACCCAGAAGATGGTACACCGTGTGATGGGGAAAGGTTTCTAAAACGCACCTCATTTCTCATCTCCTTGTGCCCGGGTTCGCTATTCCAGCCGCTTTACTAGCAATCTCCCTACTTGGAGCATCAGCACCTTTAACCTCCTGTTCCGTACAGGTTGCAATTTGTCCTGAGGATGAACGGGAAGACGTGGAACCAATGAGAGACTAGCTCTTGGTGTTGGGACAGGCACAGGTCACTCTATTTTCCCATCAGGAAGAAGAATTAACCACAGGCTCAGCCTGCCCCCCGGATCAAGAACAGGGCCTGAAGCCATCCTGCGCTTTTGCGGCCATCTCCCAAAAACGCGAGTTGTAAAATGGAGGTTCAGGGCACTGCAATTCACAAACCTGCAGAGTTATAAATGATAACTCTCGTCCACAAATATATTGAGGGAAGGCAAAGAAGAGGATTTGAAATCAAGGCAGAATTGCAGGAAACAGATTTCAGGAGGTAGATTCGAATCGCCTTTAAAGCACATGAAAAGCGGCAAAACGTTGACAATGATGCACTTGGCCAAAAAGGGCGTATGCGTTTTTTCCTGAATATATTAAGGAAAAAACGCATACGCCCTTTTTGGCCAACCAAGCAACCTGGAAAGGCAAATCAGCGCTACAAAGATGTCTCGCTTCCCATCGGTCAAAAGGGCCATGCTGAAAAATGTGTCAAAACCAGAAATGCAGGACAGGCCATGGAAAAATGGGAGCCTTGCTACACTGATGGGCAGGATGTAAATTGTCAACAGCCACTCTGGAGAAGTGTACGGTGAGTCCTGAAACGTCTAAAAAGCAAAGCTTAGAGAGCATAGGGCACTTCCACTCATGGGGGTATAAATTGGGAAAATGAAAAATCAGCAAGACACAAGCACCCCAAAGTTTAGGGCTGCTCTGTTGACAAGGACCTCCACTTCATTCCACCTTCAATATCCCAGGAAAGAGAAAAATGGATAAAGAAGTTGTGGTCCTTATGTACAATGGAATATCACTCAGCCATGAAATCAATGTCATAAGGCTAGTAGCAGCATGATGAGTGGATTTAGGTACGACGATTCTAAGTGAAATAAGTCACACAGAAAAGGACACTTCTCATAAGGTATCACTGATAGAGGGAATGTAAAAACCGTTACACTTGAACTGAATTACAAAACAGAACAGAGTCACACATGCAGAAAACACACTATGGCTGCTTAACGGGAAAGGTGAGGTGGGGTGATACATAAAACAAGGGTTTCAAATTAGCTCAGATACCGTTCCATAAAACCAATATGTAATAGACAAGACCTACTCCTTGCTCAGAGAACTGGACTCAACACGCCCTATTCACCGCACAAGAATATATCTGACTAGTAATAATCTTAAAACCTATGTATTGATATCTCTCTGTTAGTGTGTCAAGTGGGTGTAAAGCGGCATAAACACAGCAGTGAAAAGCAGCTAAACCCCATTATAAAAATAAATTACTTTGAAAAACCCGTGAAACAAAGACAGTGAAAGAGAGAGAAATTCTTACACAATGCGTTCAGGGGCTGTGATGCAACCTGGATTGACCATATCTAGACCCACAGCTGGATGAGACATAAGGGTGGACACTCTTGGGGCTGAGAGGTTTGGTGAGGTTGGGTGAGCAAACGCAGACCCTTTAAAGTAATACTGCGTGGTACCGATCGCATGGGTCCCAAATCTCCAGGTTCAAGGGCATCTTCCTACATTGAAAACATGCATGAGATACCCAGAAGATGGTACACCGTGTGATGGGGAAAGGTTTCTAAAACGCACCTCATTTCTCATCTGCTTGTGCCCGGGTTCGCCATTCCAGCCACTTTACTAGCAATCTCCCTCCTTGGAGCATCAGCACCTTTAACCTCCTGTTCCGTACAGGTTGCAATTTGTACTGAGGATGAACGGGAAGACGTGGAACCAATGAAAGACTAGCTCTTGGTGTTGGGACAGGCACAGGTCACTCTATTTTCCCATCAGGAAGAAGAATTAACCACAGGCTCAGCCTGCCCCCCGGAACCAGAACAGGGCCTGAAGCCATCCTGCGCTTTTGCGGCCAGCTCCCTAAAAAGCGAGTTGTAAATTGGAGGTTCAGGGCACTGCAATTCACAAACCTGCAGAGTTATAAATGATAACTCTCATCCACAAATATATTGAGGGAAGGCAAAGAAGAGGATTTGAAATCAAGGCAGAATTGCAGGAAACAGATTTCAGGAGGTAGATTCGAATCGCCTTTAAAGCACATGAAAAGCGGCAAAACGTTGACAATGATGCCCTTGGCCAAAAAGGGCGTATGCGTTTTTTCCTGAATATATTCAGGAAAAAACGCATACGCCCTTTTTGGCCAACCAAGCAACCTGGAAAGGCAAATCAGCGCTACAAAGATGTCTCGCTTCCCATCGGTTAAAAAGGCCATGCTGAAAAAAGTGTCAAAACCAGAAATGCAGGACAGGCCATGGAGAAATGGGAGCCTTGCTACACTGATGGGCGGGATGTAAATTGCCAACAGCCACTCTGGAGAAGCGTACGGTGAGTCCTGAAACATCTAAAAAACAAAGCTTAGAGAGCATAGGGCACTTCCACTCATGGGGTTATAAATTGGGAAAATTAAAAATCAGCAAGACACAAGCACCCCAAAGTTTAGGGCTGCTCTGTTGACAAGGACCTCCACTTCATTCCACCTTCAATATCCCAGGAAAGAGAAAAATGGATAAAGAAGTTGTGGTCCTTATGTACAATGGAATATCACTCAGCCGTGAAATCAATGTCATAAGGCTAGTAGCAGCATGATGAGTGGATTTAGGTACGACGACTCTAAGTGAAATAAGTCACACAGAAAAGGACACTTCTCATAAGGTATCACTGATAGAGGGAATGTAAAAACCGTTACACTTGAACTGAATTACAAAACAGAACAGAGTCACACATGCAGAAAACACACTATGGCTGCTTAACGGGAAAGGTGAGGTGGGGTGATACATAAAACAAGGGTTTCAAATTAGCTCAGATACCCTTCCATAAACCCAATATGTAATAGACAAGACCTACTCCTTGCTCAGAGAACTGGACTCAACACGCCCTATTCACCGCACAAGAATACATCTGACTAGTAATAATCTTAAAACCTATGTACTGATATCTCTCTGTTAGTGTGTCAAGTGGGTAAAAAGCGGCATAAACACAGCAGTGAAAAGCAGCTAAACCCCATTATAAAAATAAATTACTTTGAAAAACCCATGAAACAAAGACAGTGAAAGAGAGAGAAATTCTTACACAATGCGTTCAGGGGCTGTGATGCAACCTGGATTGACCATATCTAGACCCACAGCTGGATGAGACATAAGGGTGGACACTGTTGCGGCTGAGAGGTTTGGTGAGGTTGGGTGAGCAAACGCAGACCCTTTAAAGTAATACTGCGTGGTACCCATCGCATGGGTCCCAAATCTCCAGGTTCAACGTCATCTTCCTACATCGAAAACATGCATGAGATACCCAGAAGATGGTACACCGTGTGATGGGGAAAGGTTTCTAAAACGCACCTCATTTCTCATCTGCTTGTGCCCGGGTTCGCCATTCCAGCCACTTTACTAGCAATCTCCCTCCTTGGAGCATCAGCACCTTTAACCTCCTCTTCCGTACAGGTTGCAATTTGTCCTGAGAATGAACTGGAAGACGTGGAACCAATGAGAGACTAGCTCTTGGTGTTGGGACAGGCACAGGTCACTCTATTTTCCCATCAGGAAGAAGAATTAACCACAGGCTCAGCCTGCCACTCGGAACCAGAACAGGGCCTGAAGCCAGCCGGTGCTATTGCGGCCAGCTCCCTAAAAAGCGAGTTGTAAAATGGAGGTTCAGGGCACTGCAATTCACAAACCTGCAGACTTATAAATGATAACTCTCGTCCACAAATATATTGAGGGAAGGCAAAGAAGAGTATTTGAAATCAAGGCAGAATTGCAGGAAACAGATTTCAGGAGGTAGATTCGAATCGCCTTTAAAGCACATGAAATGCGGCAAAACGTTGGCAATGATGCCCTTGGCCAAAAAGGGCGTATGCGTTTTTTCCTGAATATATTCAGGAAAAAACGCATACGCCCTTTTTGGCCAACCAAGCAACCTGGAAAGGCAAATCAGCGCTACAAAGATGTCTCGCTTCCCATCGGTCAAAAGGGCCATGCTGAAAAAAGTGTCAAAACCAGAAATGCAGGACAGGCCATGGAGAAATGGGAGCCTTGCTACACTGATGGGCGGGATGTAAATTGTCAACAGCCACTCTGGAGAAGTGTACGGTGAGTCCTGAAACATCTAAAAAACAAAGCTTAGAGAGCATAGGGCACTTCCACTCATGGGGTTATAAATTGGGAAAATTAAAAATCAGCAAGACACAAGCACCCCAAAGTTTAGGGCTGCTCTGTTGACAAGGACCTCCACTTCATTCCACTTTCAATATCCCAGGAAAGAGAAAAATGGATAAAGAAGTTGTGGTCCTTATGTACAATGGAATATCACTCAGCCGTGAAATCAATGTCATAAGGCTAGTAGCAGCATGATGAGTGGATTTAGGTACGACGACTCTAAGTGAAATAAGTCACACAGAAAAGGACACTTCTCATAAGGTATCACTTATAGAGGGAATGTAAAAACCGTTACACTTGAACTGAATTACAAAACAGAACAGAGTCACACATGCAGAAAACACACTATGGCTGCTTAACGGGAAAGGTGAGGTGGGGTGATACATAAAACAAGGGTTTCAAATTAGCTCAGATACCATTCCATAAACCCAATATGTAATAGACAAGACCTACTCCTTGCTCAGAGAACTGGACTCAACACGCCCTATTCACCGCACAAGAATATATCTGACTAGTAATAATCTTAAAACCTATGTACTGATATGTCTCTGTTAGTGTGTCAAGTGGGTAAAAAGCGGCATAAACACAGCAGTGAAAAGCAGCTAAACCCCATTATAAAAATAAATTACTTTGAAAAACCCATGAAACAAAGACAGTGAAAGAGAGAGAAATTCTTACACAATGCGTTCAGGGGCTGTGATGCAACCTGGATTGACCATATCTAGACCCACAGCTGGATGAGACATAAGGGTGGACTTTGTTGCGGCTGAGAGGTTTGGTGAGGTTGGGTGAGCAAACGCAGACCCTTTAAAGTAATACTGCGTGGTACCCATCGCATGGGTCCCAAATCTCCAGGTTCCAGGGCATCTTCCTACATCGAAAACATGCATGAGATACCCAGAAGATGGTACACCATGTGATGGGGAAAGGTTTCTAAAACGCACCTCATTTCTCATCTGCTTGTGCCCGGGTTCGCCATTCCAGCCACTTAACTAGCAATCTCCCTCCTTGGAGCATCAGCACCTTTAACCTCCTGTTCCGTACAGGTTGCAATTTGTACTGAGGATGAACGGGAAGACGTGGAACCAATGAAAGACTAGCTCTTGGTGTTGGGACAGGCACAGGTCACTCTATTTTCCCATCAGGAAGAAGAATTAACCACAGGCTCAGCCTGCCCCCCGTAACCAGAACAGGGCCTGAAGCCATCCTGCGCTTTTGCGGCCAGCTCCCTAAAAAGCGAGTTGTAAAATGGAGGTTCAGGGCACTGCAATTCACAAACCTGCAGAGTTATAAATGATAACTCTCATCCACAAATATATTGAGGGAAGGCAAAGAAGAGGATTTGAAATCAAGGCAGAATTGCAGGAAACAGATTTCAGGAGGTAGATTCGAATCGCCTTTAAAGCACATGAAAAGCGGCAAAACGTTGACAATGATGCCCTTGGCCAAAAAGGGCGTATGCGTTTTTTCCTGAATATATTAAGGAAAAAACGCATACGCCCTTTTTGGCCAACCAAGCAACCTGGAAAGGCAAATCAGCGCTACAAAGATGTCTCGCTTCCCATCGGTCAAAAGGGCCATGCTGAAAAAAGTGTCAAAACCAGAAATGCAGGACAGGCCATGGAGAAATGGGAGCCTTGCTACACTGATGGGCGGGATGTAAATTGTCAACAGCCACTCTGGAGAAGTGTACGGTGAGTCCGGAAACGTCTAAAAAGCAAAGCTTAGGGAGCATAGGGCACTTCCACTCATGGGGGTATAAATTGGGAAAATTAAAAATCAGCAAGACACAAGCACCCCAAAGTATAGGGCTGCTCTGTTGACAAGGACCTCCACTTCATTCCACCTTCAATATCCCAGGAAAGAGAAAAATGGATAAAGAAGTTGTGGTCCTTATGTACAATGGAATATCACTCAGCCATGAAATCAATGTCATAAGGCTAGTAGCAGCATGATGAGTGGATTTAGGTACGACGATTCTAAGTGAAATAAGTCACACAGAAAAGGACACTTCTCATAAGGTATCACTGATAGAGGGAATGTAAAAACCGTTACACTTGAACTGAATTACAAAACAGAACAGAGTCACACATGCAGAAAACACACTATGGCTGCTTAACGGGAAAGGTGAGGTGGGGTGATACATAAAACAAGGGTTTCAAATTAGCTCAGATACTGTTCCATAAAACCAATATGTAATAGACAAGACCTACTCCTTGCTCAGAGAACTGGACTCAACACGCCCTATTCACCGCACAAGAATATATCTGACTAGTAATAATCTTAAAACCTATGTATTGATATCTCTCTGTTAGTGTGTCAAGTGGGTGTAAAGCGGCATAAACACAGCAGTGAAAAGCAGCTAAACCCCATTATAAAAATAAATTACTTTGAAAAACCCGTGAAACAAAGACAGTGAAAGAGAGCGAAATTCTTACACAATGCGTTCAGGGGCTGTGATGCAACCTGGATTGACCATATCTAGACCCACAGCTGGATGAGACATAAGGGTGGACACTCTTGGGGCTGAGAGGTTTGGTGAGGTTGGGTGAGCAAACGCAGACCCTTTAAAGTAATACTGCGTGGTACCGATCGCATGGGTCCCAAATCTCCAGGTTCAAGGGCATCTTCCTACATCGAAAACATGCATGAGATACCCAGAAGATGGTACACCGTGTGATGGGGAAAGGTTTCTAAAACGCACCTCATTTCTCATCTGCTTGTGCCCGGGTTCGCCATTCCAGCCACTTTACTAGCAATCTCCCTCCTTGGAGCATCAGCACCTTTAACCTCCTGTTCCGTACAGGTTGCAATTTGTACTGAGGATGAACGGGAAGACGTGGAACCAATGAAAGACTAGCTCTTGGTGTTGGGACAGGCACAGGTCACTCTATTTTCCCATCAGGAAGAAGAATTAACCACAGGCTCAGCCTGCCCCCCGGAACCAGAACAGGGCCTGAAGCCATCCTGCGCTTTTGCGGCCAGCTCCCTAAAAAGCGAGTTGTAAATTGGAGGTTCAGGGCACTGCAATTCACAAACCTGCAGAGTTATAAATGATAACTCTCATCCACAAATATATTGAGGGAAGGCAAAGAAGAGGATTTGAAATCAAGGCAGAATTGCAGGAAACAGATTTCAGGAGGTAGATTCGAATCCCCTTTAAAGCACATGAAAAGCGGCAAAACGTTGACAATGATGCCCTTGGCCAAAAAGGGCGTATGCGTTTTTTCCTGAATATATTCAGGAAAAAACGCATACGCCCTTTTTGGCCAACCAAGCAACCTGGAAAGGCAAATCAGCGCTACAAAGATGTCTCGCTTCCCATTGGTCAAAAGGGCCATGCTGAAAAAAGTGTCAAAACCAGAAATGCAGGACAGGCCATGGAGAAATGGGAGCCTTGCTACACTGATGGGCGGGATGTAAATTGTCAACAGCCACTCTGGAGAAGTGTACGGTGAGTCCTGAAACGTCTAAAAAGCAAAGCTTAGAGAGCATAGGGCACTTCCACTCATGGGGGTATAAATTGGGAAAATTAAAAATCAGCAAGACACAAGCACCCCAAAGTTTAGGGCTGCTCTGTTGACAAGGACCTCCACTTCATTCCACCTTCAATATCCCAGGAAGGAGAAAAATGGATAAAGAAGTTGTGGTCCTTATGTACAATGGAATATCACTCAGCCGTGAAATCAATGTCATAAGGCTAGTAGCAGCATGATGAGTGGATTTAGGTACGACGACTCTAAGTGAAATAAGTCACACAGCAAAGGACACTTCTCATAAGGTATCACTTATAGAGGGAATGTAAAAACCGTTACACTTGAACTGAATTACAAAACAGAACAGAGTCACACATGCAGAAAACACACTATGGCTGCTTAACGGGAAAGGTGAGGTGGGGTGATACATAAAACAAGGGTTTCAAATTAGCTCAGATACCGTTCCATAAACCCAATATGTAATAGACAAGACCTACTCCTTGCTCAGAGAACTGGACTCAACACGCCCTATTCACCGCACACGAATATATCTGACTAGTAATAATCTTAAAACCTATGTATTGATATGTCTCTGTTAGTGTGTCAAGTGGGTAAAAAGCGGCATAAACACAGCAGTGAAAAGCAGCTAAACCCCATTATAAAAATAAATTACTTTGAAAAACCCATGAAACAAAGACAGTGAAAGAGAGAGAAATTCTTACACAATGCGTTCAGGGGCTGTGATGCAACCTGGATTGACCATATCTAGACCCACAGCTGGATGAGACATAAGGGTGGACACTGTTGCGGCTGAGAGGTTTGGTGAGGTTGGGTGAGCAAACGCAGACCCTTTAAAGTAATACTGCGTGGTACCCATCGCATGGGTCCCAAATCTCCAGGTTCAAGGTCATCTTCCTACATCGAAAACATGCATGAGATACCCAGAAGATGGTACACCGTGTGATGGGGAAAGGTTTCTAAAACGCACCTCATTTCTCATCTGCTTGTGCCCGGGTTCGCCATTCCAGCCGCTTTACTAGCAATCTCCCTCCTTGGAGCATCAGCACCTTTAACCTCCTGTTCCGTACAGGTTGCAATTTGTACTGAGGATGAACGGGAAGACGTGGAACCAATGAAAGACTAGCTCTTGGTGTTGGGACAGGCACAGGTCACTCTATTTTCCCATCAGGAAGAAGAATTAACCACAGGCTCAGCCTGCCCCCCGGAACCAGAACAGGGCCTGAAGCCATCCTGCACTTTTGCGGCCAGCTCCCTAAAAAGCGAGTTGTAAAATGGAGGTTCAGGGCACTGCAATTCACAAACCTGCAGACTTATAAATGATAACTCTCATCCACAAATATATTGAGGGAAGGCAAAGAAGAGGATTTGAAATCAAGGCAGAATTGCAGGAAACAGATTTCAGGAGGTAGATTCGAATCGCCTTTAAAGCACATGAAAAGCGGCAAAACGTTGACAATGATGCCCTTGGCCAAAAAGGGCGTATGCGTTTTTTCCTGAATATATTCAGGAAAAAACGCATACGCCCTTTTTGGCCAACCAAGCAACCTGGAAAGGCAAATCAGCGCTACAAAGATGTCTCGCTTCCCATCGGTCAAAAGGGCCATGCTGAAAAAAGTGTCAACACCAGAAATGCAGGACAGGCCATGGAGAAATGGGAGCCTTGGTACACTGATGGGCGGGATGTAAATTGCCAACAGCCACTCTGGAGAAAAGTACGGTGTGTCCTGAAACATCTAAAAAACACAGCTTAGAGAGCATAGGGCACTTCCACTCATGGGGGTATAAATTGGGAAAATTAAAAATCAGCAAGACACAAGCACCCCAAAGTTTAGGACTGCTCTGTTGACAAGGACCTCCACTTCATTCCACCTTCAATATCCCAGGAAAGAGAAAAATGGATAAAGAAGTTGTGGTCCTTATGTACAATGGAATATCACTCAGCCATGAAATCAATGTCATAAGGCTAGTAGCAGCATGATGAGTGGATTTAGGTACGACGATTCTAAGTGAAATAAGGCACACAGAAAAGGACACTTCTCATAAGGTATCACTTATAGAGGGAATGTAAAAACCGTTACACTTGAACTGAATTACAAAACAGAACAGAGTCACACATGCAGAAAATACACTATGGCTGCTTAACGGGAAAGGTGAGGTGGGGTGATACATAAAACAAGGGTTTCAAATTAGCTCAGATACCGTTCCATAAACCCAATATGTAATAGACAAGACCTACTCCTTGCTCAGAGAACTGGACTCAACACGCCCTATTCACCGCACAAGAATATATCTGACTAGTAATAATCTTAAAACCTATGTATTGATATCTCTCTGTTAGTGTGTCAAGTGGGTAAAAAGCGGCATAAACACAACAGTGAAAAGCAGCTAAACCCCATTATAAAAATAAATTACTTTGAAAAACCCATGAAACAAAGACAGTGAAAGAGAGAGAAATTCTTACAGAATGCGTTCAGGGGCTGTGATGCAACCTGGATTGACCATATCTAGACCCACAGCTGGATGAGTCATAAGGGTGGACACTCTTGGGGCTGAGAGGTTTGGTGAGGTTGGGTGAGCAAACGCAGACCCTTTAAAGTAATACTGCATGGTGCCCATCGCATGGGTCCCAAATCTCCAGGTTCAAGGGCATCTTCCTACATCGAAAACATGCATGAGAAACCCAGAAGATGGTACACTGTGTGATGGGGAAAGGTTTCTAAAACGCACCTCATTTCTCATCTGCTTGTGCTCGGGTTCGCGATTCCAGCCACTTTACTAGCAATCTCCCTCCTTGGAGCATCACCACGTTTAACCTCCTGTTCCGTACAGGTTGATATTTGTCCTGAGGATGAACGGGAAGACGTGGAACCAATGAAAGACTAGCTCTTGGTGTTGGGACAGGCACAGGTCACTCTATTTTCCCATCAGGAAGAAGAATTAACCACAGGCTCAGCCTGCCCCCCGGAACAAGAACAGGGCCTGAAGCCATCCTGCGCTTTTGCGGGCATCTCCCAAAAACGCGAGTTGTAAAATGGAGGTTCAGGGCACTGCAATTCACAAACCTGCAGAGTTATAAATGATAACTCTCGTCCACAAATATATTGAGGGAAGGCAAAGAAGAGGATTTGAAATCAAGGCAGAATTGCAGGAAACAGATTTCAGGAGGTAGATTCGAATCGCCTTTAAAGCACATGAAAAGCGGCAAAACGTTGACAATGATGCCCTTGGCCAAAAAGGGCGTATGCGTTTTTTCCTGAATATATTCAGGAAAAAACGCATACGCCCTTTTTGGCCAACCAAGCAACCTGGAAAGGCAAATCAGCGCTACAAAGATGTCTCGCTTCCCATCGGTCAAAAGGGCCATGCTGAAAAAAGTGTCAAAACCAGAAATGCAGGACAGGCCATGGAAAAATGGCAGCCTTGCTACACTGATGGGCAGGATGTAAATTGTCAACAGCCACTCTGGAGAAGTGTACGGTGAGTCCTGAAACGTCTAAAAAGCAAAGCTTAGAGAGCATAGGGCACTTCCACTCATGGGGGTATAAATTGGGAAAATGAAAAATCAGCAAGACACAAGCACCCCAAAGTTTAGGGCTGCTCTGTTGACAAGGACCTCCACTTCATTCCACCTTCAATATCCCAGGAAAGAGAAAAATGGATAAAGAAGTTGTGGTCCTTATGTACAATGGAATATCACTCAGCCATGAAATCAATGTCATAAGGCTAGTAGCAGCATGATGAGTGGATTTAGGTACGACGATTCTAAGTGAAATAAGTCACACAGAAAAGGACACTTCTCATAAGGTATCACTGATAAAGGGAATGTAAAAACCGTTACACTTGAACTGAATTACAAAACAGAACAGAGTCACACATGCAGAAAACACACTATGGCTACTTAACGGGAAAGGTGAGGTGGGGTGATACATAAAACAAGGGTTTCAAATTAGCTCAGATACCGTTCCATAAACCCAATATGTAATAGACTAGACCTACTCCTTGCTCAGAGAACTGGACTCAACACGCCCTATTCACCGCACAAGAATATATCTGACTAGTAATAATCTTAAAACCTATGTATTGATATCTCTCTGTTAGTGGGTCAAGTGGGTAAAAAGCGGCATAAACACAGCAGTGAAAAGCAGCTAAACCCCATTATAAAAATAAATTACTTTGAAAAACCCATGAAACAAAGACAGTGAAAGAGAGAGAAATTCTTACACAATGCGTTCAGGGGCTGTGATGCAACCTGGATTGACCATATCTAGACCCACAGCTGGATGAGACATAAGGGTGGACACTGTTGCGGCTGAGAGGTTTGGTGAGGTTGGGTGAGCAAACGCAGACCCTTTAAAGTAATACTGCGTGGTACCCATCGCATGGGTCCCAAATCTCCAGGTTCAAGGGCATCTTCCTACATCGAAAACATGCATGAGAAACCCAGAAGATGGTACACCGTGTGATGTGGAAAGGTTTCTAAAACGCACCTCATTTCTCATCTCCTTGTGCCCGGGTGCGCTATTCCAGCCGCTTTACTAGCAATCTCCCTACTTGGAGCATCAGCACCTTTAACCTCCTGTTCCGTACAGGTTGCAATTTGTACTGAGGATGAACGGGAAGACGTGGAACCAATGAAAGACTAGCTCTTGGTGTTGGGACAGGCACAGGTCACTCTATTTTCCCATCAGGAAGAAGAATTAACCACAGGCTCAGCCTGCCCCCCGGAACAAGAACAGGGCCTGAAGCCATCCTGCGCTTTTGCGGCCATCTCCCAAAAACGCGAGTTGTAAAATGGAGGTTCAGGGCACTGCAATTCACAAACCTGCAGAGTTATAAATGATAACTCTCGTCCACAAATATATTGAGGGAAGGCAAAGAAGAGGATTTGAAATCAAGGCAGAATTGCAGGAAACAGATTTCAGGAGGTAGATTCGAATCGCCTTTAAAGCACATGAAAAGCGGCAAAACGTTGACAATGATGCCCTTGGCCAAAAAGGGCGTATGCGTTTTTTCCTGAATATATTCAGGAAAAAACGCATACGCCCTTTTTGGCCAACCAAGCAACCTGGAAAGGCAAATCAGCGCTACAAAGATGTCTCGCTTCCCATCGGTCAAAAGGGCCATGCTGAAAAAAGTGTCAACACCAGAAATGCAGGACAGGCCATGGAGAAATGGGAGCCTTGCTACACTGATGGGCGGGATGTAAATTGTCAACAGCCACTCTGGAGAAGTGTACGGTGAGTCCTGAAACGTCTAAAAAGCAAAGCTTAGAGAGCATAGGGCACTTCCACTCATGGGGGTATAAATTGGGAAAATTAAAAATCAGCAAGACACAAGCACCCCAAAGTTTAGGGCTGCTCTGTTGACAAGGACCTCCACTTCATTCCACCTTCAATATCCCAGGAAAGAGAAAAATGGATAAAGAAGTTGTGGTCCTTATGTACAATGGAATATCACTCAGCCGTGAAATCAATGTCATAAGGCTAGTAGCAGCATGATGAGTGGATTTAGGTACGACGACTCTAAGTGAAATAAGTCACACAGAAAAGGACACTTCTCATAAGGTATCACTGATAGAGGGAATGTAGAAACCGTTACACTTGAACTGAATTACAAAACAGAACAGAGTCACACATGCAGAAAACACACTATGGCTGCTTAACGGGAAAGGTGCGGTGGGGTGATACATAAAACAAGGGTTTCAAATTAGCTCAGATACCGTTCCATAAAACCAATATGTAATAGACTAGACCTACTCCTTGCTCAGAGAACTGGACTCAACACGCCCTATTCACCGCACAAGAATATATCTGACTAGTAATAATCTTAAAACCTATGTATTGATATCTCTCTGTTAGTGGGTCAAGTGGGTAAAAAGCGGCATAAACACAGCAGTGAAAAGCAGCTAAACCCCATTATAAAAATAAATTACTTTGAAAAACCCATGAAACAAAGACAGTGAAAGAGAGCGAAATTCTTACACAATGCGTTCAGGGGCTGTGATGCAACCTGTATTGACCATATCTAGACCCACAGCTGGATGAGACCTAAGGGTGGACACTGTTGCGGCTGAGAGGTTTGGTGAGGTTGGGTGAGCAAACGCAGACCCTTTAAATAATACTGCGTGGTACCCATCGCATGGGTCCCAAATCTCCAGGTTCAAGGGCATCTTCCTACATCGAAAACATGCATGAGATACCCAGAAGATGGTACACCGTGTGATGGGGAAAGGTTTCTAAAACGCACCTCATTTCTCATCTGCTTGTGCCCGGGTTCGCCATTCCAGCCACTTTACTAGCAATCTCCCTCCTTGGAGCATCAGCACCTTTAACCTCCTGTTCCGTACAGGTTGCAATTTGTACTGAGGATGAACGGGAAGACGTGGAACCAATGAAAGACTAGCTCTTGGTGTTGGGACAGGCACAGGTCACTCTATTTTCCCATCAGGAAGAAGAATTAACCACAGGCTCAGCCTGCCCCCCGGAACCAGAACAGGGCCTGAAGCCATCCTGCGCTTTTGCGGCCAGCTCCCTAAAAAGCGAGTTGTAAAATGGACGTTCAGGGCACTGCAATTCACAAACCTGCAGAGTTATAAATGATAACTCTCGTCCACAAATATATTGAGGGAAGGCAAAGAAGAGGATTTGAAATCAAGGCAGAATTGCAGGAAACAGATTTCAGGAGGTAGATTCGAATCGCCTTTAAAGCACATGAAAAGCGGCAAAACGTTGACAATGATGCCCTTGGCCAAAAAGGGCGTATGCGTTTTTTCCTGAATATATTCAGGAAAAAACGCATACGCCCTTTTTGGCCAACCAAGCAACCTGGAAAGGCAAATCAGCGCTACAAAGATGTCTCGCTTCCCATCGGTCAAAAGGGCCATGCTGAAAAAAGTGTCAAAACCAGAAATGCAGGACAGGCCATGGAAAAATGGCAGCCTTGCTACACTGATGGGCAGGATGTAAATTGTCAACAGCCACTCTGGAGAAGTGTACGGTGAGTCCTGAAACGTCTAAAAAGCAAAGCTTAGAGAGCATAGGGCACTTCCACTCATGGGGGTATAAATTGGGAAAATGAAAAATCAGCAAGACACAAGCACCCCAAAGTTTAGGGCTGCTCTGTTGACAAGGACCTCCACTTCATTCCACCTTCAATATCCCAGGAAAGAGAAAAATGGATAAAGAAGTTGTGGTCCTTATGTACAATGGAATATCACTCAGCCATGAAATCAATGTCATAAGGCTAGTAGCAGCATGATGAGTGGATTTAGGTACGACGATTCTAAGTGAAATAAGTCACACAGAAAAGGACACTTCTCATAAGGTATCACTGATAAAGGGAATGTAAAAACCGTTACACTTGAACTGAATTACAAAACAGAACAGAGTCACACATGCAGAAAACACACTATGGCTACTTAACGGGAAAGGTGAGGTGGGGTGATACATAAAACAAGGGTTTCAAATTAGCTCAGATACCGTTCCATAAACCCAATATGTAATAGACTAGACCTACTCCTTGCTCAGAGAACTGGACTCAACACGCCCTATTCACCGCACAAGAATATATCTGACTAGTAATAATCTTAAAACCTATGTATTGATATCTCTCTGTTAGTGGGTCAAGTGGGTAAAAAGCGGCATAAACACAGCAGTGAAAAGCAGCTAAACCCCATTATAAAAATAAATTACTTTGAAAAACCCATGAAACAAAGACAGTGAAAGAGAGAGAAATTCTTACACAATGCGTTCAGGGGCTGTGATGCAACCTGGATTGACCATATCTAGACCCACAGCTGGATGAGACATAAGGGTGGACACTGTTGCGGCTGAGAGGTTTGGTGAGGTTGGGTGAGCAAACGCAAACCCTTTAAAGTAATACTGCGTGGTACCCATCGCATGGGTCCCAAATCTCCAGGTTCAAGGGCATCTTCCTACATCGAAAACATGCATGAGAAACCCAGAAGATGGTACACCGTGTGATGTGGAAAGGTTTCTAAAACGCACCTCATTTCTCATCTCCTTGTGCCCGGGTGCGCTATTCCAGCCGCTTTACTAGCAATCTCCCTACTTGGAGCATCAGCACCTTTAACCTCCTGTTCCGTACAGGTTGCAATTTGTACTGAGGATGAACGGGAAGACGTGGAACCAATGAAAGACTAGCTCTTGGTGTTGGGACAGGCACAGGTCACTCTATTTTCCCATCAGGAAGAAGAATTAACCACAGGCTCAGCCTGCCCCCCGGAACAAGAACAGGGCCTGAAGCCATCCTGCGCTTTTGCGGCCATCTCCCAAAAACGCGAGTTGTAAAATGGAGGTTCAGGGCACTGCAATTCACAAACCTGCAGACTTATAAATGATAACTCTCGTCCACAAATATATTGAGGGAAGGCAAAGAAGAGGATTTGAAATCAAGGCAGAATTGCAGGAAACAGATTTCAGGAGGTAGATTCGAATTGCCTTTAAAGCACATGAAAAGCGGCAAAACGTTGACAATGATGCCCTTGGCCAAAAAGGGCGTATGCGTTTTTTCCTGAATATATTCAGGAAAAAACGCATACGCCCTTTTTGGCCAACCAAGCAACCTGGAAAGGCAAATCAGCGCTACAAAGAAGTCTCGCTTCCCATCGGTTAAAAAGGCCATGCTGAAAAAAGTGTCAAAACCAGAAATGCAGGACAGGCCATGGAGAAATGGGAGCCTTGCTACACTGATGGGCGGGATGTAAATTGCCAACAGCCACTCTGGAGAAGATTACGGTGTGTCCTGAAACATCTAAAAAACACAGCTTAGAGAGCATAGGGCACTTCCACTCATGGGGGTATAAATTGGGAAAATTAAAAATCGGCAAGACACAAGCACCCCAAAGTTTAGGACTGCTCTGTTGACAAGGACCTCCACTTCATTCCACCTTCAATATCCCAGGAAAGAGAAAAATGGATAAAGAAGTTGTGGTCCTTATGTACAATGGAATATCACTCAGCCATGAAATCAATGTCATAAGGCTAGTAGCAGCATGATGAGTGGATTTAGGTACGACGACTCTAAGTGAAATAAGTCACACAGAAAAGGACACTTCTCATAAGGTATCACTGATAGAGGGAATGTAAAAACCGTTACACTTGAACTGAATTACAAAACAGAACAGAGTCACACATGCAGAAAACACACTATGGCTGCTTAACGGGAAAGGTGAGGTGGGGTGATACATAAAACAAGGGTTTCAAATTAGCTCAGATACCGTTCCATAAAACCAATATGTAATAGACAACACCTACTCCTTGCTCAGAGAACTGGACTCAACACGCCCTATTCACCGCACAAGAATATATCTGAGTAGTAATAATCTTAAAACCTATGTATTGATATCTCTCTGTTAGTGTGTCAAGTGTGTGAAAAGCGGCATAAACACAGCAGTGAAAAGCAGCTAAACCCATTTATAAAAATAAATTACTTTGAAAAACCCATGAAACAAAGACAGTGAAAGAGATAGAAATTCTTACACAATGCGTTCACGGGCTGTGATGCAACCTGGATTGACCATATCTAGACCCACAGCTGGATGAGACATAAGGGTGGACACTCTTGGGGCTGAGAGGTTTGGTGAGGTTGGGTGAGCAAACGCAAACCCTTTAAAGTAATACTGCGTGGTACCCATCGCATGGGTCCCAAATCTCCAGGTTCAAGGGCATCTTCCTACATCGAAAACATGCATGAGAAACCCAGAAGATGGTACACCGTGTGATGGGGAAAGGTTTCTAAAACGCACCTCATTTCTCATCTCCTTGTGCTCGGGTTCGCCATTCCAGCCACTTTACTAGCAATCTCCGTCCTTGGAGCATCATCACGTTTAACCTCCTGTTCCGTACAGGTTGATATTTGTCCTGAGGATGAACGGGAAGACGTGGAACCAATGAGAGACTAGCTCTTGGTGTTGGGACAGGCACAGGTCACTCTATTTTCCCATCAGGAAGAAGAATTAACCACAGGCTCAGCCTGCCCCCCGGAACCAGAACAGGGCCTGAAGCCATCCTGCGCTTTTGCGGCCAGCTCCCTAAAAAGCGAGTTGTAAAATGGACGTTCAGGGCACTGCAATTCACAAACCTGCAGAGTTATAAATGATAACTCTCGTCCACAAATATATTGAGGGAAGGCAAAGAAGAGGATTTGAAATCAAGGCAGAATTGCAGGAAACAGATTTCAGGAGGTAGATTCGAATCGCCTTTAAAGCACATGAAAAGCGGCAAAACGTTGACAATGATGCCCTTGGCCAAAAAGGGCGTATGCGTTTTTTCCTGAATATATTCAGGAAAAAACGCATACGCCCTTTTTGGCCAACCAAGCAACCTGGAAAGGCAAATCAGCGCTACAAAGATGTCTCGCTTCCCATCGGTCAAAAGGGCCATGCTGAAAAAAGTGTCAACACCAGAAATGCAGGACAGGCCATGGAGAAATGGGAGCCTTGCTACACTGATGGGCGGGATGTAAATTGTCAACAGCCACTCTGGAGAAGTGTACGGTGAGTCCTGAAACGTCTAAAAAGCAAAGCTTAGAGAGCATAGGGCACTTCCACTCATGGGGGTATAAATTGGGAAAATTAAAAATCAGCAAGACACAAGCACCCCAAAGTTTAGGGCTGCTCTGTTGACAAGGACCTCCACTTCATTCCACCTTCAATATCCCAGGAAAGAGAAAAATGGATAAAGAAGTTGTGGTCCTTATGTACAATGGAATATCACTCAGCCATGAAATCAATGTCATAAGGCTAGTAGCAGCATGATGAGTGGATTTAGGTACGACGATTCTAAGTGAAATAAGTCACACAGAAAAGGACACTTCTCATATGGTATCACTGATAGAGGGAATGTAAAAACCGTTACACTTGAACTGAATTACAAAACAGAACAGAGTCACACATGCAGAAAACACACTATGGCTGCTTAACGGGAAAGGTGAGGTGGGGTGATACATAAAACAAGGGTTTCAAATTAGCTCAGATACCGTTCCATAAAACCAATATGTAATAGACAAGACCTACTCCTTGCTCAGAGAACTGGACTCAACACGCCCTATTCACCGCACAAGAATATATCTGACTAGTAATAATCTTAAAACCTATGTATTGATATCTCTCTGTTAGTGTGTCAAGTGGGTGTAAAGCGGCATAAACACAGCAGTGAAAAGCAGCTAAACCCCATTATAAAAATAAATTACTTTGAAAAACCCATGAAACAAAGACAGTGAAAGAGATAGAAATTCCTACACAATGCGTTCACGGGCTGTGATGCAACCTGGATTGACCATATCTAGACCCACAGCTGGATGAGACATAAGGGTGGACACTCTTGGGGCTGAGAGGTTTGGTGAGGTTGGGTGAGCAAACGCAGACCCTTTAAAGTAATACTGCATGGTAACCATCGCATGGGTCCCAAATCGCCAGGTTCAAGGGCATCTTCCTACATCGAAAACATGCATGAGAAACCCAGAAGATGGTACACCGTGTGATGTGGAAAGGTTTCTAAAACGCACCTCATTTCTCATCTCCTTGTGCCCGGGTTCGCTATTCCAGCCGCTTTACTAGCAATCTCCCTACTTGGAGCATCAGCACCTTTAACCTCCTGTTCCGTACAGGTTGCAATTTGTCCTGAGGATGAACGGGAAGACGTGGAACCAATGACAGACTAGCTCTTGGTGTTGGGACAGGCACAGGTCACTCTATTTTCCCATCAGGAAGAAGAATTAACCACAGGCTCAGCCTGCCCCCCGGAACAAGAACAGGGCCTGAAGCCATCCTGCGCTTTTGCGGCCATCTCCCAAAAACGCGAGTTGTAAAATGGAGGTTCAGGGCACTGCAATTCACAAACCTGCAGAGTTATAAATGATAACTCTCGTCCACAAATATATTGAGGGAAGGCAAAGAAGAGGATTTGAAATCAAGGCAGAATTGCAGGAAACAGATTTCAGGAGGTAGATTCGAATCGCCTTTAAAGCACATGAAAAGCGGCAAAACGTTGACAATGATGCACTTGGCCAAAAAGGGCGTATGCGTTTTTTCCTGAATATATTAAGGAAAAAACGCATACGCCCTTTTTGGCCAACCAAGCAACCTGGAAAGGCAAATCAGCGCTACAAAGATGTCTCGCTTCCCATCGGTCAAAAGGGCCATGCTGAAAAATGTGTCAAAACCAGAAATGCAGGACAGGCCATGGAAAAATGGGAGCCTTGCTACACTGATGGGCAGGATGTAAATTGTCAACAGCCACTCTGGAGAAGTGTACGGTGAGTCCTGAAACGTCTAAAAAGCAAAGCTTAGAGAGCATAGGGCACTTCCACTCATGGGGGTATAAATTGGGAAAATGAAAAATCAGCAAGACACAAGCACCCCAAAGTTTAGGGCTGCTCTGTTGACAAGGACCTCCACTTCATTCCACCTTCAATATCCCAGGAAAGAGAAAAATGGATAAAGAAGTTGTGGTCCTTATGTACAATGGAATATCACTCAGCCATGAAATCAATGTCATAAGGCTAGTAGCAGCATGATGAGTGGATTTAGGTACGACGATTCTAAGTGAAATAAGTCACACAGAAAAGGACACTTCTCATAAGGTATCACTGATAGAGGGAATGTAAAAACCGTTACACTTGAACTGAATTACAAAACAGAACAGAGTCACACATGCAGAAAACACACTATGGCTGCTTAACGGGAAAGGTGAGGTGGGGTGATACATAAAACAAGGGTTTCAAATTAGCTCAGATACCGTTCCATAAAACCAATATGTAATAGACAAGACCTACTCCTTGCTCAGAGAACTGGACTCAACACGCCCTATTCACCGCACAAGAATATATCTGACTAGTAATAATCTTAAAACCTATGTATTGATATCTCTCTGTTAGTGTGTCAAGTGGGTGTAAAGCGGCATAAACACAGCAGTGAAAAGCAGCTAAACCCCATTATAAAAATAAATTACTTTGAAAAACCCGTGAAACAAAGACAGTGAAAGAGAGAGAAATTCTTACACAATGCGTTCAGGGGCTGTGATGCAACCTGGATTGACCATATCTAGACCCACAGCTGGATGAGACATAAGGGTGGACACTCTTGGGGCTGAGAGGTTTGGTGAGGTTGGGTGAGCAAACGCAGACCCTTTAAAGTAATACTGCGTGGTACCGATCGCATGGGTCCCAAATCTCCAGGTTCAAGGGCATCTTCCTACATTGAAAACATGCATGAGATACCCAGAAGATGGTACACCGTGTGATGGGGAAAGGTTTCTAAAACGCACCTCATTTCTCATCTGCTTGTGCCCGGGTTCGCCATTCCAGCCACTTTACTAGCAATCTCCCTCCTTGGAGCATCAGCACCTTTAACCTCCTGTTCCGTACAGGTTGCAATTTGTACTGAGGATGAACGGGAAGACGTGGAACCAATGAAAGACTAGCTCTTGGTGTTGGGACAGGCACAGGTCACTCTATTTTCCCATCAGGAAGAAGAATTAACCACAGGCTCAGCCTGCCCCCCGGAACCAGAACAGGGCCTGAAGCCATCCTGCGCTTTTGCGGCCAGCTCCCTAAAAAGCGAGTTGTAAATTGGAGGTTCAGGGCACTGCAATTCACAAACCTGCAGAGTTATAAATGATAACTCTCATCCACAAATATATTGAGGGAAGGCAAAGAAGAGGATTTGAAATCAAGGCAGAATTGCAGGAAACAGATTTCAGGAGGTAGATTCGAATCGCCTTTAAAGCACATGAAAAGCGGCAAAACGTTGACAATGATGCCCTTGGCCAAAAAGGGCGTATGCGTTTTTTCCTGAATATATTCAGGAAAAAACGCATACGCCCTTTTTGGCCAACCAAGCAACCTGGAAAGGCAAATCAGCGCTACAAAGATGTCTCGCTTCCCATCGGTTAAAAAGGCCATGCTGAAAAAAGTTTCAAAACCAGAAATGCAGGACAGGCCATGGAGAAATGGGAGCCTTGCTACACTGATGGGCCGGATGTAAATTGCCAACAGCCACTCTGGAGAAGCGTACGGTGAGTCCTGAAACATCTAAAAAACAAAGCTTAGAGAGCATAGGGCACTTCCACTCATGGGGTTATAAATTGGGAAAATTAAAAATCAGCAAGACACAAGCACCCCAAAGTTTAGGGCTGCTCTGTTGACAAGGACCTCCACTTCATTCCACCTTCAATATCCCAGGAAAGAGAAAAATGGATAAAGAAGTTGTGGTCCTTATGTACAATGGAATATCACTCAGCCGTGAAATCAATGTCATAAGGCTAGTAGCAGCATGATGAGTGGATTTAGGTACGACGACTCTAAGTGAAATAAGTCACACAGAAAAGGACACTTCTCATAAGGTATCACTGATAGAGGGAATGTAAAAACCGTTACACTTGAACTGAATTACAAAACAGAACAGAGTCACACATGCAGAAAACACACTATGGCTGCTTAACGGGAAAGGTGAGGTGGGGTGATACATAAAACAAGGGTTTCAAATTAGCTCAGATACCCTTCCATAAACCCAATATGTAATAGACAAGACCTACTCCTTGCTCAGAGAACTGGACTCAACACGCCCTATTCACCGCACAAGAATACATCTGACTAGTAATAATCTTAAAACCTATGTACTGATATCTCTCTGTTAGTGTGTCAAGTGGGTAAAAAGCGGCATAAACACAGCAGTGAAAAGAAGCTAAACCCCATTATAAAAATAAATTACTTTGAAAAACCCATGAAACAAAGACAGTGAAAGAGAGAGAAATTCTTACACAATGCGTTCAGGGGCTGTGATGCAACCTGGATTGACCATATCTAGACCCACAGCTGGATGAGACATAAGGGTGGACACTGTTGCGGCTGAGAGGTTTGGTGAGGTTGGGTGAGCAAACGCAGACCCTTTAAAGTAATACTGCGTGGTACCCATCGCATGGGTCCCAAATCTCCAGGTTCAACGTCATCTTCCTACATCGAAAACATGCATGAGATACCCAGAAGATGGTACACCGTGTGATGGGGAAAGGTTTCTAAAACGCACCTCATTTCTCATCTGCTTGTGCCCGGGTTCGCCATTCCAGCCACTTTACTAGCAATCTCCCTCCTTGGAGCATCAGCACCTTTAACCTCCTCTTCCGTACAGGTTGCAATTTGTCCTGAGAATGAACTGGAAGACGTGGAACCAATGAGAGACTAGCTCTTGGTGTTGGGACAGGCACAGGTCACTCTATTTTCCCATCAGGAAGAAGAATTAACCACAGGCTCAGCCTGCCACTCGGAACCAGAACAGGGCCTGAAGCCAGCCGGTGCTATTGCGGCCAGCTCCCTAAAAAGCGAGTTGTAAAATGGAGGTTCAGGGCACTGCAATTCACAAACCTGCAGACTTATAAATGATAACTCTCGTCCACAAATATATTGAGGGAAGGCAAAGAAGAGTATTTGAAATCAAGGCAGAATTGCAGGAAACAGATTTCAGGAGGTAGATTCGAATCGCCTTTAAAGCACATGAAATGCGGCAAAACGTTGGCAATGATGCCCTTGGCCAAAAAGGGCGTATGCGTTTTTTCCTGAATATATTCAGGAAAAAACGCATACGCCCTTTTTGGCCAACCAAGCAACCTGGAAAGGCAAATCAGCGCTACAAAGATGTCTCGCTTCCCATCGGTCAAAAGGGCCATGCTGAAAAAAGTGTCAAAACCAGAAATGCAGGACAGGCCATGGAGAAATGGGAGCCTTGCTACACTGATGGGCGGGATGTAAATTGTCAACAGCCACTCTGGAGAAGTGTACGGTGAGTCCTGAAACATCTAAAAAACAAAGCTTAGAGAGCATAGGGCACTTCCACTCATGGGGTTATAAATTGGGAAAATTAAAAATCAGCAAGACACAAGCACCCCAAAGTTTAGGGCTGCTCTGTTGACAAGGACCTCCACTTCATTCCACTTTCAATATCCCAGGAAAGAGAAAAATGGATAAAGAAGTTGTGGTCCTTATGTACAATGGAATATCACTCAGCCGTGAAATCAATGTCATAAGGCTAGTAGCAGCATGATGAGTGGATTTAGGTACGACGACTCTAAGTGAAATAAGTCACACAGAAAAGGACACTTCTCATAAGGTATCACTTATAGAGGGAATGTAAAAACCGTTACACTTGAACTGAATTACAAAACAGAACAGAGTCACACATGCAGAAAACACACTATGGCTGCTTAACGGGAAAGGTGAGGTGGGGTGATACATAAAACAAGGGTTTCAAATTAGCTCAGATACCATTCCATAAACCCAATATGTAATAGACAAGACCTACTCCTTGCTCAGAGAACTGGACTCAACACGCCCTATTCACCGCACAAGAATATATCTGACTAGTAATAATCTTAAAACCTATGTACTGATATGTCTCTGTTAGTGTGTCAAGTGGGTAAAAAGCGGCATAAACACAGCAGTGAAAAGCAGCTAAACCCCATTATAAAAATAAATTACTTTGAAAAACCCATGAAACAAAGACAGTGAAAGAGAGAGAAATTCTTACACAATGCGTTCAGGGGCTGTGATGCAACCTGGATTGACCATATCTAGACCCACAGCTGGATGAGACATAAGGGTGGACTTTGTTGCGGCTGAGAGGTTTGGTGAGGTTGGGTGAGCAAACGCAGACCCTTTAAAGTAATACTGCGTGGTACCCATCGCATGGGTCCCAAATCTCCAGGTTCCAGGGCATCTTCCTACATCGAAAACATGCATGAGATACCCAGAAGATGGTACACCATGTGATGGGGAAAGGTTTCTAAAACGCACCTCATTTCTCATCTGCTTGTGCCCGGGTTCGCCATTCCAGCCACTTAACTAGCAATCTCCCTCCTTGGAGCATCAGCACCTTTAACCTCCTGTTCCGTACAGGTTGCAATTTGTACTGAGGATGAACGGGAAGACGTGGAACCAATGAAAGACTAGCTCTTGGTGTTGGGACAGGCACAGGTCACTCTATTTTCCCATCAGGAAGAAGAATTAACCACAGGCTCAGCCTGCCCCCCGTAACCAGAACAGGGCCTGAAGCCATCCTGCGCTTTTGCGGCCAGCTCCCTAAAAAGCGAGTTGTAAAATGGAGGTTCAGGGCACTGCAATTCACAAACCTGCAGAGTTATAAATGATAACTCTCATCCACAAATATATTGAGGGAAGGCAAAGAAGAGGATTTGAAATCAAGGCAGAATTGCAGGAAACAGATTTCAGGAGGTAGATTCGAATCGCCTTTAAAGCACATGAAAAGCGGCAAAACGTTGACAATGATGCCCTTGGCCAAAAAGGGCGTATGCGTTTTTTCCTGAATATATTAAGGAAAAAACGCATACGCCCTTTTTGGCCAACCAAGCAACCTGGAAAGGCAAATCAGCGCTACAAAGATGTCTCGCTTCCCATCGGTCAAAAGGGCCATGCTGAAAAAAGTGTCAAAACCAGAAATGCAGGACAGGCCATGGAGAAATGGGAGCCTTGCTACACTGATGGGCGGGATGTAAATTGTCAACAGCCACTCTGGAGAAGTGTACGGTGAGTCCGGAAACGTCTAAAAAGCAAAGCTTAGGGAGCATAGGGCACTTCCACTCATGGGGGTATAAATTGGGAAAATTAAAAATCAGCAAGACACAAGCACCCCAAAGTATAGGGCTGCTCTGTTGACAAGGACCTCCACTTCATTCCACCTTCAATATCCCAGGAAAGAGAAAAATGGATAAAGAAGTTGTGGTCCTTATGTACAATGGAATATCACTCAGCCATGAAATCAATGTCATAAGGCTAGTAGCAGCATGATGAGTGGATTTAGGT
Source organism: Balaenoptera borealis (assembly GCF_965194805.1). Taxonomy (NCBI): domain Eukaryota; kingdom Metazoa; phylum Chordata; class Mammalia; order Artiodactyla; family Balaenopteridae; genus Balaenoptera; species Balaenoptera borealis. The sequence goes on along the minus strand of NW_028123942.1, from coordinate 854,379 downwards.
ACGACGATTCTAAGTGAAATAAGTCACACAGAAAAGGACACTTCTCATAAGGTATCACTGATAGAGGGAATGTAAAAACCGTTACACTTGAACTGAATTACAAAACAGAACAGAGTCACACATGCAGAAAACACACTATGGCTGCTTAACGGGAAAGGTGAGGTGGGGTGATACATAAAACAAGGGTTTCAAATTAGCTCAGATACTGTTCCATAAAACCAATATGTAATAGACAAGACCTACTCCTTGCTCAGAGAACTGGACTCAACACGCCCTATTCACCGCACAAGAATATATCTGACTAGTAATAATCTTAAAACCTATGTATTGATATCTCTCTGTTAGTGTGTCAAGTGGGTGTAAAGCGGCATAAACACAGCAGTGAAAAGCAGCTAAACCCCATTATAAAAATAAATTACTTTGAAAAACCCGTGAAACAAAGACAGTGAAAGAGAGCGAAATTCTTACACAATGCGTTCAGGGGCTGTGATGCAACCTGGATTGACCATATCTAGACCCACAGCTGGATGAGACATAAGGGTGGACACTCTTGGGGCTGAGAGGTTTGGTGAGGTTGGGTGAGCAAACGCAGACCCTTTAAAGTAATACTGCGTGGTACCGATCGCATGGGTCCCAAATCTCCAGGTTCAAGGGCATCTTCCTACATCGAAAACATGCATGAGATACCCAGAAGATGGTACACCGTGTGATGGGGAAAGGTTTCTAAAACGCACCTCATTTCTCATCTGCTTGTGCCCGGGTTCGCCATTCCAGCCACTTTACTAGCAATCTCCCTCCTTGGAGCATCAGCACCTTTAACCTCCTGTTCCGTACAGGTTGCAATTTGTACTGAGGATGAACGGGAAGACGTGGAACCAATGAAAGACTAGCTCTTGGTGTTGGGACAGGCACAGGTCACTCTATTTTCCCATCAGGAAGAAGAATTAACCACAGGCTCAGCCTGCCCCCCGGAACCAGAACAGGGCCTGAAGCCATCCTGCGCTTTTGCGGCCAGCTCCCTAAAAAGCGAGTTGTAAATTGGAGGTTCAGGTCACTGCAATTCACAAACCTGCAGAGTTATAAATGATAACTCTCATCCACAAATATATTGAGGGAAGGCAAAGAAGAGGATTTGAAATCAAGGCAGAATTGCAGGAAACAGATTTCAGGAGGTAGATTCGAATCCCCTTTAAAGCACATGAAAAGCGGCAAAACGTTGACAATGATGCCCTTGGCCAAAAAGGGCGTATGCGTTTTTTCCTGAATATATTCAGGAAAAAACGCATACGCCCTTTTTGGCCAACCAAGCAACCTGGAAAGGCAAATCAGCGCTACAAAGATGTCTCGCTTCCCATTGGTCAAAAGGGCCATGCTGAAAAAAGTGTCAAAACCAGAAATGCAGGACAGGCCATGGAGAAATGGGAGCCTTGCTACACTGATGGGCGGGATGTAAATTGTCAACAGCCACTCTGGAGAAGTGTACGGTGAGTCCTGAAACGTCTAAAAAGCAAAGCTTAGAGAGCATAGGGCACTTCCACTCATGGGGGTATAAATTGGGAAAATTAAAAATCAGCAAGACACAAGCACCCCAAAGTTTAGGGCTGCTCTGTTGACAAGGACCTCCACTTCATTCCACCTTCAATATCCCAGGAAAGAGAAAAATGGATAAAGAAGTTGTGGTCCTTATGTACAATGGAATATCACTCAGCCGTGAAATCAATGTCATAAGGCTAGTAGCAGCATGATGAGTGGATTTAGGTACGACGACTCTAAGTGAAATAAGTCACACAGCAAAGGACACTTCTCATAAGGTATCACTTATAGAGGGAATGTAAAAACCGTTACACTTGAACTGAATTACAAAACAGAACAGAGTCACACATGCAGAAAACACACTATGGCTGCTTAACGGGAAAGGTGAGGTGGGGTGATACATAAAACAAGGGTTTCAAATTAGCTCAGATACCGTTCCATAAACCCAATATGTAATAGACAAGACCTACTCCTTGCTCAGAGAACTGGACTCAACACGCCCTATTCACCGCACACGAATATATCTGACTAGTAATAATCTTAAAACCTATGTATTGATATGTCTCTGTTAGTGTGTCAAGTGGGTAAAAAGCGGCATAAACACAGCAGTGAAAAGCAGCTAAACCCCATTATAAAAATAAATTACTTTGAAAAACCCATGAAACAAAGACAGTGAAAGAGAGAGAAATTCTTACACAATGCGTTCAGGGGCTGTGATGCAACCTGGATTGACCATATCTAGACCCACAGCTGGATGAGACATAAGGGTGGACACTGTTGCGGCTGAGAGGTTTGGTGAGGTTGGGTGAGCAAACGCAGACCCTTTAAAGTAATACTGCGTGGTACCCATCGCATGGGTCCCAAATCTCCAGGTTCAAGGTCATCTTCCTACATCGAAAACATGCATGAGATACCCAGAAGATGGTACACCGTGTGATGGGGAAAGGTTTCTAAAACGCACCTCATTTCTCATCTGCTTGTGCCCGGGTTCGCCATTCCAGCCGCTTTACTAGCAATCTCCCTCCTTGGAGCATCAGCACCTTTAACCTCCTGTTCCGTACAGGTTGCAATTTGTACTGAGGATGAACGGGAAGACGTGGAACCAATGAAAGACTAGCTCTTGGTGTTGGGACAGGCACAGGTCACTCTATTTTCCCATCAGGAAGAAGAATTAACCACAGGCTCAGCCTGCCCCCCGGAACCAGAACAGGGCCTGAAGCCATCCTGCACTTTTGCGGCCAGCTCCCTAAAAAGCGAGTTGTAAAATGGAGGTTCAGGGCACTGCAATTCACAAACCTGCAGACTTATAAATGATAACTCTCATCCACAAATATATTGAGGGAAGGCAAAGAAGAGGATTTGAAATCAAGGCAGAATTGCAGGAAACAGATTTCAGGAGGTAGATTCGAATCGCCTTTAAAGCACATGAAAAGCGGCAAAACGTTGACAATGATGCCCTTGGCCAAAAAGGGCGTATGCGTTTTTTCCTGAATATATTCAGGAAAAAACGCATACGCCCTTTTTGGCCAACCAAGCAACCTGGAAAGGCAAATCAGCGCTACAAAGATGTCTCGCTTCCCATCGGTCAAAAGGGCCATGCTGAAAAAAGTGTCAACACCAGAAATGCAGGACAGGCCATGGAGAAATGGGAGCCTTGCTACACTGATGGGCGGGATGTAAATTGCCAACAGCCACTCTGGAGAAAAGTACGGTGTGTCCTGAAACATCTAAAAAACACAGCTTAGAGAGCATAGGGCACTTCCACTCATGGGGGTATAAATTGGGAAAATTAAAAATCAGCAAGACACAAGCACCCCAAAGTTTAGGACTGCTCTGTTGACAAGGACCTCCACTTCATTCCACCTTCAATATCCCAGGAAAGAGAAAAATGGATAAAGAAGTTGTGGTCCTTATGTACAATGGAATATCACTCAGCCATGAAATCAATGTCATAAGGCTAGTAGCAGCATGATGAGTGGATTTAGGTACGACGATTCTAAGTGAAATAAGGCACACAGAAAAGGACACTTCTCATAAGGTATCACTTATAGAGGGAATGTAAAAACCGTTACACTTGAACTGAATTACAAAACAGAACAGAGTCACACATGCAGAAAATACACTATGGCTGCTTAACGGGAAAGGTGAGGTGGGGTGATACATAAAACAAGGGTTTCAAATTAGCTCAGATACCGTTCCATAAACCCAATATGTAATAGACAAGACCTACTCCTTGCTCAGAGAACTGGACTCAACACGCCCTATTCACCGCACAAGAATATATCTGACTAGTAATAATCTTAAAACCTATGTATTGATATCTCTCTGTTAGTGTGTCAAGTGGGTAAAAAGCGGCATAAACACAACAGTGAAAAGCAGCTAAACCCCATTATAAAAATAAATTACTTTGAAAAACCCATGAAACAAAGACAGTGAAAGAGAGAGAAATTCTTACAGAATGCGTTCAGGGGCTGTGATGCAACCTGGATTGACCATATCTAGACCCACAGCTGGATGAGTCATAAGGGTGGACACTCTTGGGGCTGAGAGGTTTGGTGAGGTTGGGTGAGCAAACGCAGACCCTTTAAAGTAATACTGCATGGTGCCCATCGCATGGGTCCCAAATCTCCAGGTTCAAGGGCATCTTCCTACATCGAAAACATGCATGAGAAACCCAGAAGATGGTACACTGTGTGATGGGGAAAGGTTTCTAAAACGCACCTCATTTCTCATCTGCTTGTGCTCGGGTTCGCGATTCCAGCCACTTTACTAGCAATCTCCCTCCTTGGAGCATCACCACGTTTAACCTCCTGTTCCGTACAGGTTGATATTTGTCCTGAGGATGAACGGGAAGACGTGGAACCAATGAAAGACTAGCTCTTGGTGTTGGGACAGGCACAGGTCACTCTATTTTCCCATCAGGAAGAAGAATTAACCACAGGCTCAGCCTGCCCCCCGGAACAAGAACAGGGCCTGAAGCCATCCTGCGCTTTTGCGGGCATCTCCCAAAAACGCGAGTTGTAAAATGGAGGTTCAGGGCACTGCAATTCACAAACCTGCAGAGTTATAAATGATAACTCTCGTCCACAAATATATTGAGGGAAGGCAAAGAAGAGGATTTGAAATCAAGGCAGAATTGCAGGAAACAGATTTCAGGAGGTAGATTCGAATCGCCTTTAAAGCACATGAAAAGCGGCAAAACGTTGACAATGATGCCCTTGGCCAAAAAGGGCGTATGCGTTTTTTCCTGAATATATTCAGGAAAAAACGCATACGCCCTTTTTGGCCAACCAAGCAACCTGGAAAGGCAAATCAGCGCTACAAAGATGTCTCGCTTCCCATCGGTCAAAAGGGCCATGCTGAAAAAAGTGTCAAAACCAGAAATGCAGGACAGGCCATGGAAAAATGGCAGCCTTGCTACACTGATGGGCAGGATGTAAATTGTCAACAGCCACTCTGGAGAAGTGTACGGTGAGTCCTGAAACGTCTAAAAAGCAAAGCTTAGAGAGCATAGGGCACTTCCACTCATGGGGGTATAAATTGGGAAAATGAAAAATCAGCAAGACACAAGCACCCCAAAGTTTAGGGCTGCTCTGTTGACAAGGACCTCCACTTCATTCCACCTTCAATATCCCAGGAAAGAGAAAAATGGATAAAGAAGTTGTGGTCCTTATGTACAATGGAATATCACTCAGCCATGAAATCAATGTCATAAGGCTAGTAGCAGCATGATGAGTGGATTTAGGTACGACGATTCTAAGTGAAATAAGTCACACAGAAAAGGACACTTCTCATAAGGTATCACTGATAAAGGGAATGTAAAAACCGTTACACTTGAACTGAATTACAAAACAGAACAGAGTCACACATGCAGAAAACACACTATGGCTACTTAACGGGAAAGGTGAGGTGGGGTGATACATAAAACAAGGGTTTCAAATTAGCTCAGATACCGTTCCATAAACCCAATATGTAATAGACTAGACCTACTCCTTGCTCAGAGAACTGGACTCAACACGCCCTATTCACCGCACAAGAATATATCTGACTAGTAATAATCTTAAAACCTATGTATTGATATCTCTCTGTTAGTGGGTCAAGTGGGTAAAAAGCGGCATAAACACAGCAGTGAAAAGCAGCTAAACCCCATTATAAAAATAAATTACTTTGAAAAACCCATGAAACAAAGACAGTGAAAGAGAGAGAAATTCTTACACAATGCGTTCAGGGGCTGTGATGCAACCTGGATTGACCATATCTAGACCCACAGCTGGATGAGACATAAGGGTGGACACTGTTGCGGCTGAGAGGTTTGGTGAGGTTGGGTGAGCAAACGCAGACCCTTTAAAGTAATACTGCGTGGTACCCATCGCATGGGTCCCAAATCTCCAGGTTCAAGGGCATCTTCCTACATCGAAAACATGCATGAGAAACCCAGAAGATGGTACACCGTGTGATGTGGAAAGGTTTCTAAAACGCACCTCATTTCTCATCTCCTTGTGCCCGGGTGCGCTATTCCAGCCGCTTTACTAGCAATCTCCCTACTTGGAGCATCAGCACCTTTAACCTCCTGTTCCGTACAGGTTGCAATTTGTACTGAGGATGAACGGGAAGACGTGGAACCAATGAAAGACTAGCTCTTGGTGTTGGGACAGGCACAGGTCACTCTATTTTCCCATCAGGAAGAAGAATTAACCACAGGCTCAGCCTGCCCCCCGGAACAAGAACAGGGCCTGAAGCCATCCTGCGCTTTTGCGGCCATCTCCCAAAAACGCGAGTTGTAAAATGGAGGTTCAGGGCACTGCAATTCACAAACCTGCAGAGTTATAAATGATAACTCTCGTCCACAAATATATTGAGGGAAGGCAAAGAAGAGGATTTGAAATCAAGGCAGAATTGCAGGAAACAGATTTCAGGAGGTAGATTCGAATCGCCTTTAAAGCACATGAAAAGCGGCAAAACGTTGACAATGATGCCCTTGGCCAAAAAGGGCGTATGCGTTTTTTCCTGAATATATTCAGGAAAAAACGCATACGCCCTTTTTGGCCAACCAAGCAACCTGGAAAGGCAAATCAGCGCTACAAAGATGTCTCGCTTCCCATCGGTCAAAAGGGCCATGCTGAAAAAAGTGTCAACACCAGAAATGCAGGACAGGCCATGGAGAAATGGGAGCCTTGCTACACTGATGGGCGGGATGTAAATTGTCAACAGCCACTCTGGAGAAGTGTACGGTGAGTCCTGAAACGTCTAAAAAGCAAAGCTTAGAGAGCATAGGGCACTTCCACTCATGGGGGTATAAATTGGGAAAATTAAAAATCAGCAAGACACAAGCACCCCAAAGTTTAGGGCTGCTCTGTTGACAAGGACCTCCACTTCATTCCACCTTCAATATCCCAGGAAAGAGAAAAATGGATAAAGAAGTTGTGGTCCTTATGTACAATGGAATATCACTCAGCCGTGAAATCAATGTCATAAGGCTAGTAGCAGCATGATGAGTGGATTTAGGTACGACGACTCTAAGTGAAATAAGTCACACAGAAAAGGACACTTCTCATAAGGTATCACTGATAGAGGGAATGTAGAAACCGTTACACTTGAACTGAATTACAAAACAGAACAGAGTCACACATGCAGAAAACACACTATGGCTGCTTAACGGGAAAGGTGCGGTGGGGTGATACATAAAACAAGGGTTTCAAATTAGCTCAGATACCGTTCCATAAAACCAATATGTAATAGACTAGACCTACTCCTTGCTCAGAGAACTGGACTCAACACGCCCTATTCACCGCACAAGAATATATCTGACTAGTAATAATCTTAAAACCTATGTATTGATATCTCTCTGTTAGTGGGTCAAGTGGGTAAAAAGCGGCATAAACACAGCAGTGAAAAGCAGCTAAACCCCATTATAAAAATAAATTACTTTGAAAAACCCATGAAACAAAGACAGTGAAAGAGAGCGAAATTCTTACACAATGCGTTCAGGGGCTGTGATGCAACCTGTATTGACCATATCTAGACCCACAGCTGGATGAGACCTAAGGGTGGACACTGTTGCGGCTGAGAGGTTTGGTGAGGTTGGGTGAGCAAACGCAGACCCTTTAAATAATACTGCGTGGTACCCATCGCATGGGTCCCAAATCTCCAGGTTCAAGGGCATCTTCCTACATCGAAAACATGCATGAGATACCCAGAAGATGGTACACCGTGTGATGGGGAAAGGTTTCTAAAACGCACCTCATTTCTCATCTGCTTGTGCCCGGGTTCGCCATTCCAGCCACTTTACTAGCAATCTCCCTCCTTGGAGCATCAGCACCTTTAACCTCCTGTTCCGTACAGGTTGCAATTTGTACTGAGGATGAACGGGAAGACGTGGAACCAATGAAAGACTAGCTCTTGGTGTTGGGACAGGCACAGGTCACTCTATTTTCCCATCAGGAAGAAGAATTAACCACAGGCTCAGCCTGCCCCCCGGAACCAGAACAGGGCCTGAAGCCATCCTGCGCTTTTGCGGCCAGCTCCCTAAAAAGCGAGTTGTAAAATGGACGTTCAGGGCACTGCAATTCACAAACCTGCAGAGTTATAAATGATAACTCTCGTCCACAAATATATTGAGGGAAGGCAAAGAAGAGGATTTGAAATCAAGGCAGAATTGCAGGAAACAGATTTCAGGAGGTAGATTCGAATCGCCTTTAAAGCACATGAAAAGCGGCAAAACGTTGACAATGATGCCCTTGGCCAAAAAGGGCGTATGCGTTTTTTCCTGAATATATTCAGGAAAAAACGCATACGCCCTTTTTGGCCAACCAAGCAACCTGGAAAGGCAAATCAGCGCTACAAAGATGTCTCGCTTCCCATCGGTCAAAAGGGCCATGCTGAAAAAAGTGTCAAAACCAGAAATGCAGGACAGGCCATGGAAAAATGGCAGCCTTGCTACACTGATGGGCAGGATGTAAATTGTCAACAGCCACTCTGGAGAAGTGTACGGTGAGTCCTGAAACGTCTAAAAAGCAAAGCTTAGAGAGCATAGGGCACTTCCACTCATGGGGGTATAAATTGGGAAAATGAAAAATCAGCAAGACACAAGCACCCCAAAGTTTAGGGCTGCTCTGTTGACAAGGACCTCCACTTCATTCCACCTTCAATATCCCAGGAAAGAGAAAAATGGATAAAGAAGTTGTGGTCCTTATGTACAATGGAATATCACTCAGCCATGAAATCAATGTCATAAGGCTAGTAGCAGCATGATGAGTGGATTTAGGTACGACGATTCTAAGTGAAATAAGTCACACAGAAAAGGACACTTCTCATAAGGTATCACTGATAAAGGGAATGTAAAAACCGTTACACTTGAACTGAATTACAAAACAGAACAGAGTCACACATGCAGAAAACACACTATGGCTACTTAACGGGAAAGGTGAGGTGGGGTGATACATAAAACAAGGGTTTCAAATTAGCTCAGATACCGTTCCATAAACCCAATATGTAATAGACTAGACCTACTCCTTGCTCAGAGAACTGGACTCAACACGCCCTATTCACCGCACAAGAATATATCTGACTAGTAATAATCTTAAAACCTATGTATTGATATCTCTCTGTTAGTGGGTCAAGTGGGTAAAAAGCGGCATAAACACAGCAGTGAAAAGCAGCTAAACCCCATTATAAAAATAAATTACTTTGAAAAACCCATGAAACAAAGACAGTGAAAGAGAGAGAAATTCTTACACAATGCGTTCAGGGGCTGTGATGCAACCTGGATTGACCATATCTAGACCCACAGCTGGATGAGACATAAGGGTGGACACTGTTGCGGCTGAGAGGTTTGGTGAGGTTGGGTGAGCAAACGCAAACCCTTTAAAGTAATACTGCGTGGTACCCATCGCATGGGTCCCAAATCTCCAGGTTCAAGGGCATCTTCCTACATCGAAAACATGCATGAGAAACCCAGAAGATGGTACACCGTGTGATGTGGAAAGGTTTCTAAAACGCACCTCATTTCTCATCTCCTTGTGCCCGGGTGCGCTATTCCAGCCGCTTTACTAGCAATCTCCCTACTTGGAGCATCAGCACCTTTAACCTCCTGTTCCGTACAGGTTGCAATTTGTACTGAGGATGAACGGGAAGACGTGGAACCAATGAAAGACTAGCTCTTGGTGTTGGGACAGGCACAGGTCACTCTATTTTCCCATCAGGAAGAAGAATTAACCACAGGCTCAGCCTGCCCCCCGGAACAAGAACAGGGCCTGAAGCCATCCTGCGCTTTTGCGGCCATCTCCCAAAAACGCGAGTTGTAAAATGGAGGTTCAGGGCACTGCAATTCACAAACCTGCAGAGTTATAAATGATAACTCTCGTCCACAAATATATTGAGGGAAGGCAAAGAAGAGGATTTGAAATCAAGGCAGAATTGCAGGAAACAGATTTCAGGAGGTAGATTCGAATTGCCTTTAAAGCACATGAAAAGCGGCAAAACGTTGACAATGATGCCCTTGGCCAAAAAGGGCGTATGCGTTTTTTCCTGAATATATTCAGGAAAAAACGCATACGCCCTTTTTGGCCAACCAAGCAACCTGGAAAGGCAAATCAGCGCTACAAAGAAGTCTCGCTTCCCATCGGTTAAAAAGGCCATGCTGAAAAAAGTGTCAAAACCAGAAATGCAGGACAGGCCATGGAGAAATGGGAGCCTTGCTACACTGATGGGCGGGATGTAAATTGCCAACAGCCACTCTGGAGAAGATTACGGTGTGTCCTGAAACATCTAAAAAACACAGCTTAGAGAGCATAGGGCACTTCCACTCATGGGGGTATAAATTGGGAAAATTAAAAATCGGCAAGACACAAGCACCCCAAAGTTTAGGACTGCTCTGTTGACAAGGACCTCCACTTCATTCCACCTTCAATATCCCAGGAAAGAGAAAAATGGATAAAGAAGTTGTGGTCCTTATGTACAATGGAATATCACTCAGCCATGAAATCAATGTCATAAGGCTAGTAGCAGCATGATGAGTGGATTTAGGTACGACGACTCTAAGTGAAATAAGTCACACAGAAAAGGACACTTCTCATAAGGTATCACTGATAGAGGGAATGTAAAAACCGTTACACTTGAACTGAATTACAAAACAGAACAGAGTCACACATGCAGAAAACACACTATGGCTGCTTAACGGGAAAGGTGAGGTGGGGTGATACATAAAACAAGGGTTTCAAATTAGCTCAGATACCGTTCCATAAAACCAATATGTAATAGACAACACCTACTCCTTGCTCAGAGAACTGGACTCAACACGCCCTATTCACCGCACAAGAATATATCTGAGTAGTAATAATCTTAAAACCTATGTATTGATATCTCTCTGTTAGTGTGTCAAGTGTGTGAAAAGCGGCATAAACACAGCAGTGAAAAGCAGCTAAACCCATTTATAAAAATAAATTACTTTGAAAAACCCATGAAACAAAGACAGTGAAAGAGATAGAAATTCTTACACAATGCGTTCACGGGCTGTGATGCAACCTGGATTGACCATATCTAGACCCACAGCTGGATGAGACATAAGGGTGGACACTCTTGGGGCTGAGAGGTTTGGTGAGGTTGGGTGAGCAAACGCAAACCCTTTAAAGTAATACTGCGTGGTACCCATCGCATGGGTCCCAAATCTCCAGGTTCAAGGGCATCTTCCTACATCGAAAACATGCATGAGAAACCCAGAAGATGGTACACCGTGTGATGGGGAAAGGTTTCTAAAACGCACCTCATTTCTCATCTCCTTGTGCTCGGGTTCGCCATTCCAGCCACTTTACTAGCAATCTCCGTCCTTGGAGCATCATCACGTTTAACCTCCTGTTCCGTACAGGTTGATATTTGTCCTGAGGATGAACGGGAAGACGTGGAACCAATGAGAGACTAGCTCTTGGTGTTGGGACAGGCACAGGTCACTCTATTTTCCCATCAGGAAGAAGAATTAACCACAGGCTCAGCCTGCCCCCCGGAACCAGAACAGGGCCTGAAGCCATCCTGCGCTTTTGCGGCCAGCTCCCTAAAAAGCGAGTTGTAAAATGGACGTTCAGGGCACTGCAATTCACAAACCTGCAGAGTTATAAATGATAACTCTCGTCCACAAATATATTGAGGGAAGGCAAAGAAGAGGATTTGAAATCAAGGCAGAATTGCAGGAAACAGATTTCAGGAGGTAGATTCGAATCGCCTTTAAAGCACATGAAAAGCGGCAAAACGTTGACAATGATGCCCTTGGCCAAAAAGGGCGTATGCGTTTTTTCCTGAATATATTCAGGAAAAAACGCATACGCCCTTTTTGGCCAACCAAGCAACCTGGAAAGGCAAATCAGCGCTACAAAGATGTCTCGCTTCCCATCGGTCAAAAGGGCCATGCTGAAAAAAGTGTCAACACCAGAAATGCAGGACAGGCCATGGAGAAATGGGAGCCTTGCTACACTGATGGGCGGGATGTAAATTGTCAACAGCCACTCTGGAGAAGTGTACGGTGAGTCCTGAAACGTCTAAAAAGCAAAGCTTAGAGAGCATAGGGCACTTCCACTCATGGGGGTATAAATTGGGAAAATTAAAAATCAGCAAGACACAAGCACCCCAAAGTTTAGGGCTGCTCTGTTGACAAGGACCTCCACTTCATTCCACCTTCAATATCCCAGGAAAGAGAAAAATGGATAAAGAAGTTGTGGTCCTTATGTACAATGGAATATCACTCAGCCATGAAATCAATGTCATAAGGCTAGTAGCAGCATGATGAGTGGATTTAGGTACGACGATTCTAAGTGAAATAAGTCACACAGAAAAGGACACTTCTCATATGGTATCACTGATAGAGGGAATGTAAAAACCGTTACACTTGAACTGAATTACAAAACAGAACAGAGTCACACATGCAGAAAACACACTATGGCTGCTTAACGGGAAAGGTGAGGTGGGGTGATACATAAAACAAGGGTTTCAAATTAGCTCAGATACCGTTCCATAAAACCAATATGTAATAGACAAGACCTACTCCTTGCTCAGAGAACTGGACTCAACACGCCCTATTCACCGCACAAGAATATATCTGACTAGTAATAATCTTAAAACCTATGTATTGATATCTCTCTGTTAGTGTGTCAAGTGGGTGTAAAGCGGCATAAACACAGCAGTGAAAAGCAGCTAAACCCCATTATAAAAATAAATTACTTTGAAAAACCCATGAAACAAAGACAGTGAAAGAGATAGAAATTCCTACACAATGCGTTCACGGGCTGTGATGCAACCTGGATTGACCATATCTAGACCCACAGCTGGATGAGACATAAGGGTGGACACTCTTGGGGCTGAGAGGTTTGGTGAGGTTGGGTGAGCAAACGCAGACCCTTTAAAGTAATACTGCATGGTAACCATCGCATGGGTCCCAAATCGCCAGGTTCAAGGGCATCTTCCTACATCGAAAACATGCATGAGAAACCCAGAAGATGGTACACCGTGTGATGGGGAAAGGTTTCTAAAACGCACCTCATTTCTCATCTCCTTGTGCCCGGGTTCGCTATTCCAGCCGCTTTACTAGCAATCTCCCTACTTGGAGCATCAGCACCTTTAACCTCCTGTTCCGTACAGGTTGCAATTTGTCCTGAGGATGAACGGGAAGACGTGGAACCAATGACAGACTAGCTCTTGGTGTTGGGACAGGCACAGGTCACTCTATTTTCCCATCAGGAAGAAGAATTAACCACAGGCTCAGCCTGCCCCCCGGAACAAGAACAGGGCCTGAAGCCATCCTGCGCTTTTGCGGCCATCTCCCAAAAACGCGTGTTGTAAAATGGAGGTTCAGGGCACTGCAATTCACAAACCTGCAGAGTTATAAATGATGACTCTCGTCCACAAATATATTGAGGGAAGGCAAAGAAGAGGATTTGAAATCAAGGCAGAATTGCAGGAAACAGATTTCAGGAGGTAGATTCGAATTGCCTTTAAAGCACATGAAAACCGGCAAAACGTTGACAATGATGCCCTTGGCCAAAAAGGGCGTATGCGTTTTTTCCTGAATATATTCAGGAAAAAACGCATACGCCCTTTTTGGCCAACCAAGCAACCTGGAAAGGCAAATCAGCGCTACAAAGAAGTCTCGCTTCCCATCGGTTAAAAAGGCCATGCTGAAAAAAGTGTCAAAACCAGAAATGCAGGACAGGCCATGGAGAAATGGGAGCCTTGCTACACTGATGGGCGGGATGTAAATTGCCAACAGCCACTCTGGAGAAGAGTACGGTGTGTCCTGAAACATCTAAAAAATACAGCTTAGAGAGCATAGGGCACTTCCACTCATGGGGGTATAAATTGGGAAAATTAAAAATCAGCAAGACACAAGCACCCCAAAGTTTAGGACTGCTCTGTTGACAAGGACCTCCACTTCATTCCACCTTCAATATCCCAGGAAAGAGAAAAATGGATAAAGAAGTTGTGGTCCTTATGTACAATGGAATATCACTCAGCCATGAAATCAATGTCATAAGGCTAGTAGCAGCATGATGAGTGGATTTAGGTACGACGATTCTAAGTGAAATAAGGCACACAGAAAAGGACACTTCTCATAAGGTATCACTGATAGAGGGAATGTAAAAACCGTTACACTTGAACTGAATTACAAAACAGAACAGAGTCACACATGCAGAAAACACACTATGGCTGCTTAACGGGAAAGGTGAGGTGGGGTGATACATAAAACAAGGGTTTCAAATTAGCTCAGATACCGTTCCATAAAACCAATATGTAATAGACAACACCTACTCCTTGCTCAGAGAACTGGACTCAACATGCCCTATTCACCGCACAAGAATATATCTGACTAGTAATAATCTTAAAACCTATGTATTGATATCTCTCTGTTAGTGTGTCAAGTGGGTGAAAAGCGGCATAAACACAGCAGTGAAAAGCAGCTAAACCCATTTATAAAAATAAATTACTTTGAAAAACCCATGAAACAAAGACAGTGAAAGAGATAGAAATTCTTACACAATGCGTTCACGGGCTGTGATGCAACCTGGATTGACCATATCTAGACCCACAGCTGGATGAGACATAAGGGTGGACACTCTTGGGGCTGAGAGTTTTGGTGAGGTTGGGTGAGCAAACGCAAACCCTTTAAAGTAATACTGCGTGGTACCCATCGCATGGGTCCCAAATCTCCAGGTTCAAGGGCATCTTCCTACATCGAAAACATGCATGAGAAACCCAGAAGATGGTACAAAGTGTGATGGGGAAAGGTTTCTAAAACGCACCTCATTTCTCATCTCCTTGTGCTCGGGTTCGCCATTCCAGCCACTTTACTAGCAATCTCCCTCCTTGGAGCATCATCACGTTTAACCTCCTGTTCCGTACAGGTTGATATTTGTCCTGAGGATGAACGGGAAGACGTGGAACCAATGAGAGACTAGCTCTTGGTGTTGGGACAGGCACAGGTCACTCTATTTTCCCATCAGGAAGAAGAATTAACCACAGGCTCAGCCTGCCCCCCGGAACAAGAACAGGGCCTGAAGCCATCCTGCGCTTTTGCGGCCAGCTCCCAAAAACGCGAGTTGTAAAATGGAGGTTCAGGGCACTGCAATTCACAAACCTGCAGAGTTATAAATGATAACTCTCATCCACAAATATATTGAGGGAAGGCAAAGAAGAGGATTTGAAATCAAGGCAGAATTGCAGGAAACAGATTTCAGGAGGTAGATTCGAATCGCCTTTAAAGCACATGAAAAGCGGCAAAACGTTGACAATGATGCCCTTGGCCAAAAAGGGCGTATGCGTTTTTTCCTGAATATATTCAGGAAAAAACGCATACGCCCTTTTTGGCCAACCAAGCAACCTGGAAAGGCAAATCAGCGCTACAAAGATGTCTCGCTTCCCATCGGTTAAAAAGGCCATGCTGAAAAAAGTGTCAAAACCAGAAATGCAGGACAGGCCATGGAGAAATGGGAGCCTTGCTACACTGATGGGCGGGATGTAAATTGCCAACAGCCACTCTGGAGAAGCGTACGGTGAGTCGTGAAACATCTAAAAAACAAAGCTTAGAGAGCATAGGGCACTTCCACTCATGGGGGTATAAATTGGGAAAATTAAAAATCAGCAAGACACAAGCACCCCAAAGTTTAGGGCTGCTCTGTTGACAAGGACCTCCACCTCATTCCACCTTCAATATCCCAGGAAAGAGAAAAATGGATAAAGAAGTTGTGGTCCTTATGTACAATGGAATATCACTCAGCCGTGAAATCAATGTCATAAGGCTAGTAGCAGCATGATGAGTGGATTTAGGTACGACGAATCTAAGTGAAATAAGTCACACAGAAAAGGACACTTCTCATAAGGTATCACTTATAGAGGGAATGTAAAAACCGTTACACTTGAACTGAATTACAAAACAGAACAGAGTCACACATGCAGAAAACACACTATGGCTGCTTAACGGGAAAGGTGAGGTGGGGTGATACATAAAACAAGGGTTTCAAATTAGCTCAGATACCGTTCCATAAACCCAATATGTAATAGACAAGACCTACTCCTTGCTCAGAGAACTGGACTCAACACGCCCTATTCACCGCACAAGAATATATCTGACTAGTAATAATCTTAAAACCTATGTATTGATATCTCTCTGTTAGTGTGTCAAGTGGGTAAAAAGTGGCATAAACACAGCAGTGAAAAGCAGCTAAACCCCATTATAAAAATAAATTACTTTGAAAAACCCATGAAACAAAGACAGTGAAACAGAGAGAGAAATTCTTACACAATGCGTTCAGGGGCTGTGATGCAACCTGGATTGACCATATCTAGACCCACAGCTGGATGAGACATAAGGGTGGACACTGTTGCGGCTGAGAGGTTTGGTGAGGTTGGGTGAGCAAACGCAGACCCTTTAAAGTTATACTGCGTGGTACCCATCGCATGGGTCCCAAATCTCCAGGTTCAAGGGCATCTTCCTACATCGAAAACATGCATGAGATACCCAGAAGATGGTACACCGTGTGATGGCGAAAGGTTTCTAAAACGCACCTCATTTCTCATCTGCTTGTGCCCGGGTTCGCCATTCCAGCCACTTTACTAGCAATCTCCCTCCTTGGAGAATCAGCACCTTTAACCTCCTGTTCCGTACAGGTTGCAATTTGTACTGAGGATGAACGGGAAGACGTGGAACCAATGAAAGACTAGCTCTTGGTGTTGGGACAGGCACAGGTCACTCTATTTTCCCATCAGGAAGAAAAATTAACCATAGGCTCAGCCTGCCCCCCGGAACCAGAACAGGGCCTGAAGCCATCCTGCGCTTTTGCGGCCAGCTCCCTAAAAAGCGAGTTGTAAAATGGAGGTTCAGGGCACTGCAATTCACAAACCTGCAGAGTTATAAATGATAACTCTCGTCCACAAATATATTGAGGGAAGGCAAAGAAGAGGATTTGAAATCAAGGCAGAATTGCAGGAAACAGATTTCAGGTGGTAGATTCGAATTGCCTTTAAAGCACATGAAAAGCGCCAAAACGTTGACAATGATGCCCTTGGCCAAAAAGGGCGTATGCGTTTTTTCCTGAATATATTCAGGAAAAAACGCATACGCCCTTTTTGGCCAACCAAGCAACCTGGAAAGGCAAATCAGCGCTACAAAGAAGTCTCGCTTCCCATCGGTTAAAAAGGCCATGCTGAAAAAAGTGTCAAAACCAGAAATGAAGGACAGGCCATGGAGAAATGGGAGCCTTGGTACACTGATGGGCGGGATGTAAATTGCCAACAGCCACTCTGGAGAAGTTTACGGTGTGTCCTGAAACGTCTAAAAAACACAGCTTAGAGAGCATAGGGCACTTCCACTCATGGGGGTATAAATTGGGAAAATTAAAAATCAGCAAGACACAAGCACCCCAAAGTTTAGGACTGCTCTGTTGACAAGGACCTCCACTTCATTCCACCTTCAATATCCCAGGAAAGAGAAAAATGGATAAAGAAGTTGTGGTCCTTATGTACAATGGAATATCACTCAGCCATGAAATCAATGTCATAAGGCTAGTAGCAGCATGATGAGTGGATTTAGGTATGACGACTCTAAGTGAAATAAGTCACACAGAAAAGGACACTTCTCATAAGGTATCACTGATAGAGGGAATGTAAAAACCGTTACACTTGAACTGAATTACAAAACAGAACAGAGTCACACATGCAGAAAACACACTATGGCTGCTTAACGGGAAAGGTGAGGTGGGGTGATACATAAAACAAGGGTTTCAAATTAGCTCAGATACCGTTCCATAAAACCAATATGTAATAGACAACACCTACTCCTTGCTCAGAGAACTGGACTCAACACGCCCTATTTACCGCACAAGAATATATATGACTAGTAATAATCTTAAAACCTATGTATTGATATCTCTCTGTTAGTGTGTCAAGTGGGTGAAAAGCGGCATAAACACAGCAGTGAAAAGCAGCTAAACCCATTTATAAAAATAAATTACTTTGAAAAACCCATGAAACAAAGACAGTGAAAGAGATAGAAATTCTTACACAATGCGTTCACGGGCTGTGATGCAACCTGGATTGACCATATCTAGACCCACAGCTGGATGAGACATAAGGGTGGACACTCTTGGTGCTGAGAGGTTTGGTGAGGTTGGGTGAGCAAACGCAGACCCTTTAAAGTAATACTGCGTGGTACCCATCGCATGGGTCCCAAATCTCCAGGTTCAAGGGCATCTTCCTACATCGAAAACATGCATGAGAAACCCAGAAGATGGTACACCGTGTGATGGGGAAAGGTTTCTAAAACGCACCTCATTTCTCATCTCCTTGTGCTCGGGTTCGCCATTCCAGCCACTTTACTAGCAATCTCCCTCCTTGGAGCATCATCACGTTTAACCTCCTGTTCCGTACAGGTTGATATTTGTCCTGAGGATGAACGGGAAGACGTGGAACCAATGAGAGACTAGCTCTTGGTGTTGGGACAGGCACAGGTCACTCTATTTTCCCATCAGGAAGAAGAATTAACCACAGGCTCAGCCTGCCCCCCGGAACAAGAACAGGGCCTGAAGCCATCCTGCGCTTTTGCGGCCAGCTCCCAAAAACGCGAGTTGTAAAATGGAGGTTCAGGGCACTGCAATTCACAAACCTGCAGAGTTATAAATGATAACTCTCGTCCACAAATATATTGAGGGAAGGCAAAGAAGAGGATTTGAAATCAAGGCAGAATTGCAGGAAACAGATTTCAGGAGGTAGATTCGAATCGCCTTTAAAGCACATGAAAAGCGGCAAAACGTTGACAATGATGCCCTTGGCCAAAAAGGGCGTATGCGTTTTTTCCTGAATATATTCAGGAAAAAACGCATACGCCCTTTTTGGCCAACCAAGCAACCTGGAAAGGCAAATCAGCGCTACAAAGATGTCTCGCTTCCCATCGGTCAAAAGGGCCATGCTGAAAAAAGTGTCAAAACCAGAAATGCAGGACAGGCCATGGAGAAATGGGAGCCTTGCTACACTGATGGGCGGGATGTAAATTGCCAACAGCCACTCTGGAGAAGTGTACGGTGAGTCCTGAAACGTCTAAAAAGCAAAGCTTAGAGAGCATAGGGCACTTCCACTCATGGGGTTATAAATTGGGAAAATTAAAAATCAGCAAGACACAAGCACCCCAAAGTTTAGGGCTGCTCTGTTGACAAGGACCTCCACTTCATTCCACCTTCAATATCGCAGGAAAGAGAAAAATGGAAAAAGAAGTTGTGGTCCTTATGTACAATGGAATATCACTCAGCCGTGAAATCAATGTCATAAGGCTAGTAGCAGCATGATGAGTGGATTTAGGTACGACGACTCTAAGTGAAATAAGTCACACAGAAAAGGACACTTCTCATAAGGTATCACTTATAGAGGGAATGTAAAAACCGTTACACTTGAACTGAATTACAAAACAGAACAGAGTCACACATGCAGAAAACACACTATGGCTGCTTAACGGGAAAGGTGAGGTGGGGTGATACATAAAACAAGGGTTTCAAATTAGCTCAGATACCGTTCCATAAACCCAATATGTAATAGACAAGACCTACTCCTTGCTCAGAGAACTGGACTCAACACGCCCTATTCACCGCACAAGAATATATCTGACTAGTAATAATCTTAAAACCTATGTATTGATATCTCTCTGTTAGTGGGTCAAGTGGGTAAAAAGCGGCATAAACACAGCAGTGAAAAGCAGCTAAACCCCATTATAAAAATAAATTACTTTGAAAAACCCATGAAACAAAGACAGTGAAAGAGAGCGAAATTCTTACACAATGCGTTCAGGGGCTGTGATGCAACCTGGATTGACCATATCTAGACCCACAGCTGGATGAGACATAAGGGTGGACACTGTTGCGGCTGAGAGGTTTGGTGAGGTTGGGTGAGCAAACGCAGACCCTTTAAATAATACTGCGTGGTACCCATCGCATGGGTCCCAAATCTCCAGGTTCAAGGGCATCTTCCTACATCGAAAACATGCATGAGATACCCAGAAGATGGTACACCGTGTGATGGGGAAAGGTTTCTAAAACGCACCTCATTTCTCATCTGCTTGTGCCCGGGTTCACCATTCCAGCCACTTTACTAGCAATCTCCCTCCTTGGAGCATCAGCACCTTTAACCTCCTGTTCCGTACAGGTTGCAATTTGTACTGAGGATGAACGGGAAGACGTGGAACCAATGAAAGACTAGCTCTTGGTGTTGGGACAGGCACAGGTCACTCTATTTTCCCATCAGGAAGAAGAATTAACCACAGGCTCAGCCTGCCCACCGGAACCAGAACAGGGCCTGAAGCCATCCTGCGCTTTTGCGGCCAGCTCCCTAAAAAGCGAGTTGTAAAATGGAGGTTCAGGGCACTGCAATTCACAAACCTGCAGACTTATAAATGATAACTCTCATCCACAAATATATTGAGGGAAGGCAAAGAAGAGGATTTGAAATCAAGGCAGAATTGCAGGAAACAGATTTCAGGAGGTAGATTCGAATTGCCTTTAAAGCACATGAAAAGTGGCAAAACGTTGACAATGATGCCCTTGGCCAAAAAGGGCGTATGCGTTTTTTCCTAAATATATTCAGGAAAAAACGCATACGCACTTTTTGGCCAACCAAGCAACCTGGAAAGGCAAATCAGCGCTACAAAGATGTCTCGCTTCCCATCGGTCAAAAGGGCCATGCTGAAAAAAGTGTCAAAACCAGAAATGCAGGACAGGCCATGGAGAAATGGGAGCCTTGCTACACTGATGGGCGGGATGTAAATTGTCAACAGCCACTCTGGAGAAGTGTACGGTGAGTCCTGAAACGTCTAAAAAGCAAAGCTTAGAGAGCATAGGGCACTTCCACTCATGGGGGTATAAATTGGGAAAATTAAAAATCAGCAAGACACAAGCACCCCAAAGTTTAGGGCTGCTCTGTTGACAAGGACCTCCACTTCATTCCACCTTCAATATCGCAGGAAAGAGAAAAATGGATAAAGAAGTTGTGGTCCTTATGTACAATGGAATATCACTCAGCCGTGAAATCAATGTCATAAGGCTAGTAGCAGCATGATGAGTGGATTTAGGTACGACGACTCTAAGTGAAATAAGTCACACAGAAAAGGACACTTCTCATAAGGTATCACTTATAGAGGGAATGTAAAAACCGTTACACTTGAACTGAATTACAAAACAGAACAGAGTCACACATGCAGAAAACACACTATGGCTGCTTAACGGGAAAGGTGAGGTGGGGTGATACATAAAACAAGGGTTTCAAATTAGCTCAGATACCGTTCCATAAACCCAATATGTAATAGACAAGACCTACTCCTTGCTCAGAGAACTGGACTCAACACGCCCTATTCACCGCACAAGAATATATCTGACTAGTAATAATCTTAAAACTTATGTATTGATATCTCTCTGTTAGTGTGTCAAGTGGGTGTAAAGCGGCATAAACACAGCAGTGAAAAGCAGCTAAACCCCATTATAAAAATAAATTACTTTGAAAAACCCATGAAACAAAGACAGTGAAAGAGAGAGAAATTCTTACACAATGCGTTCAGGGGCTGTGATGCAACCTGGATTGACCATATCTAGACCCACAGCTGGATGAGACATAAGGGTGGACACTGTTGCGGCTGAGAGGTTTGGTGAGGTTGGGTGAGCAAACGCAGACCCTTTAAAGTAATACTGCGTGGTACCCATCGCATGGGTCCCAAATCTCCAGGTTCAAGGTCATCTTCCTACATCGAAAACATGCATGAGATACCCAGAAGATGGTACACCGTGTGATGGCGAAAGGTTTCTAAAACGCACCTCATTTCTCATCTGCTTGTGCCCGGGTTCGCCATTCCAGCCACTTTACTAGCAATCTCCCTCCTTGGAGCATCATCACCTTTAACCTCCTGTTCCGTACAGGTTGCAATTTGTACTGAGGATGAACGGGAAGACGTGGAACCAATGAGAGACTAGCTCTTGGTGTTGGGACAGGCACAGGTCACTCTATTTTCCCATCAGGAAGAAGAATTAACCACAGGCTCAGCCTACCCCCCGGAACCAGAACAGGGCCTGAAGCCATCCTGCGCTTTTGCTGCCAGCTCCCTAAAAAGCGAGTTGTAAAATGGAGGTTCAGGGCACTGCAATTCACAAACCTGCAGAGTTATAAATGATAACTCTCATCCACAAATATATTGAGGGAAGGCAAAGAAGAGGATTTGAAATCAAGGCAGAATTGCAGGAAACAGATTTCAGGAGGTAGATTCGAATCGCCTTTAAAGCACATGAAAACCGGCAAAACGTTGACAATGATGCCCTTGGCCAAAAAGGGCGTATGCGTTTTTTCCTGAATATATTCAGGAAAAAACGCATACGCCCTTTTTGGCCAACCAAGCAACCTGGAAAGGCAAATCAGCGCTACAAAGATGTCTCGCTTCCCATCGGTCAAAAGGGCCATGCTGAAAAAAGTGTCAAAACCAGAAATGCAGGACAGGCCATGGAGAAATGGGAGCCTTGCTACACTGATGGGTGGGATGTAAATTGTCAACAGCCACTCTGGAGAAGTGTACGGTGAGTCCTGAAACGTCTAAAAAGCAAAGCTTAGAGAGCATAGGGCACTTCCACTCATGGGGGTATAAATTGGGAAAATTAAAAATCAGCAAGACACAAGCACCCCAAAGTTTAGGGCTGCTCTGTTGACAAGGACCTCCACTTCATTCCACCTTCAATATCGCAGGAAAGAGAAAAATGGATAAAGAAGTTGTGGTCCTTATGTACAATGGAATATCACTCAGCCGTGAAATCAATGTCATAAGGCTAGTAGCAGCATGATGAGTGGATTTAGGTACGACGACTCTAAGTGAAATAAGTCACACAGAAAAGGACACTTCTCATAAGGTATCACTTATAGAGGGAATGTAAAAACCGTTACACTTGAACTGAATTACAAAACAGAACAGAGTCACACATGCAGAAAACACACTATGGCTGCTTAACGGGAAAGGTGAGGTGGGGTGATACATAAAACAAGGGTTTCAAATTAGCTCAGATACCGTTCCATAAACCCAATATGTAATAGACAAGACCTACGCCTTGCTCAGAGAACTGGACTCAACACGCCCTATTCACCGCACAAGAATATATCTGACTAGTAATAATCTTAAAACCTATGTATTGATATCTCTCTGTTAGTGGGTCAAGTGGGTAAAAAGCGGCATAAACACAGCAGTGAAAAGCAGCTAAACCCCATTATAAAAATAAATTACTTTGAAAAACCCATGAAACAAAGACAGTGAAAGAGAGAGAAATTCTTACACAATGCGTTCAGGGGCTGTGATGCAACCTGGATTGACCATATCTAGACCCACAGCTGGATGAGACATAAGGGTGGACACTGTTGCGGCTGAGAGGTTTGGTGAGGTTGGGTGAGCAAACGCAGACCCTTTAAAGTAATACTGCGTGGTACCCATCGCATGGGTCCCAAATCTCCAGGTTCAAGGTCATCTTCCTACATCGAAAACATGCATGAGATACCCAGAAGATGGTACACCGTGTGATGGCGAAAGGTTTCTTAAACGCACCTCATTTCTCATCTGCTTGTGCCCGGATTCGCCATTCCAGCCACTTTACTAGCAATCTCCCTCCTTGGAGCATCATCACCTTTAACCTCCTGTTCCGTACAGGTTGCAATTTGTACTGAGGATGAACGGGAAGACGTGGAAACAATGAGAGACTAGCTCTTGGTGTTGGGACAGGCACAGGTCACTCTATTTTCCCATCAGGAAGAAGAATTAACCACAGGCTCAGCCTGCCCCCCGGAACCAGAACAGGGCCGGAAGCCATCCTGCGCTTTTGCGGTCAGCTCCCTAAAAAGCGAGTTGTAAAATGGAGGTTCAGGGCACTGCAATTCACAAACCTGCAGAGTTATAAATGATAACTCTCATCCACAAATATATTGAGGGAAGGCAAAGAAGAGGATTTGAAATCAAGGCAGAATTGCAGGAAACAGATTTCAGGAGGTAGATTCGAATCGCCTTTAAAGCACATGAAAACCTTCAAAACGTTGACAATGATGCCCTTGGCCAAAACGGGCATATGCGTTTTTCCCTGAATATATTCAGGAAAAAACGCATACGCCCTTTCTGGCCAACCAAGCAACCTGGAAAGGCAAATCAGCGCTACAAAGATGTCTCGCTTCCCATCGGTCAAAAGGGCCATGCTGAAAAAAGTGTCAAAACCAGAAATGCAGGACAGGCCATGGGGAAATGGGAGCCTTGCTACACTGATGGGTGGGATGTAAATTGTCAACAGCCACTCTGGAGAAGTGTACGGTGAGTCCTGAAACGTCTAAAAAGCAAAGCTTAGAGAGCATAGGGCACTTCCACTCATGGGGGTATAAATTGGGAAAATTAAAAATCAGCAAGACACAAGCACCCCAAAGTTTAGGGCTGCTCTGTTGACAAGGACCTCCACTTCATTCCACCTTCAATATCGCAGGAAAGAGAAAAATGGATAAAGAAGTTGTGGTCCTTATGTACAATGGAATATCACTCAGCCGTGAAATCAATGTCATAAGGCTAGTAGCAGCATGATGAGTGGATTTAGGTACGACGACTCTAAGTGAAATAAGTCACACAGAAAAGGACACTTCTCATAAGGTATCACTTATAGAGGGAATGTAAAAACCGTTACACTTGAACTGAATTACAAAACAGAACAGAGTCACACATGCAGAAAACACACTATGGCTGCTTAACGGGAAAGGTGAGGTGGGGTGATACATAAAACAAGGGTTTCAAATTAGCTCAGATACCGTTCCATAAACCCAATATGTAATAGACAAGACCTACTCCTTGCTCAGAGAACTGGACTCAACACGCCCTATTCACCGCACAAGAATATATCTGACTAGTAATAATCTTAAAACTTATGTATTGATATCTCTCTGTTAGTGTGTCAAGTGGGTGTAAAGCGGCATAAACACAGCAGTGAAAAGCAGCTAAACCCCATTATAAAAATAAATTACTTTGAAAAACCCATGAAACAAAGACAGTGAAAGAGAGAGAAATTCTTACACAATGCGTTCAGGGGCTGTGATGCAACCTGGATTGACCATATCTAGACCCACAGCTGGATGAGACATAAGGGTGGACACTGTTGCGGCTGAGAGGTTTGGTGAGGTTGGGTGAGCAAACGCAGACCCTTTAAAGTAATACTGCGTGGTACCCATCGCATGGGTCCCAAATCTCCAGGTTCAAGGTCATCTTCCTACATCGAAAACATGCATGAGATACCCAGAAGATGGTACACCGTGTGATGGCGAAAGGTTTCTAAAACGCACCTCATTTCTCATCTGCTTGTGCCCGGGTTCGCCATTCCAGCCACTTTACTAGCAATCTCCCTCCTTGGAGCATCATCACCTTTAACCTCCTGTTCCGTACAGGTTGCAATTTGTACTGAGGATGAACGGGAAGACGTGGAACCAATGAGAGACTAGCTCTTGGTGTTGGGACAGGCACAGGTCACTCTATTTTCCCATCAGGAAGAAGAATTAACCACAGGCTCAGCCTACCCCCCGGAACCAGAACAGGGCCTGAAGCCATCCTGCGCTTTTGCTGCCAGCTCCCTAAAAAGCGAGTTGTAAAATGGAGGTTCAGGGCACTGCAATTCACAAACCTGCAGAGTTATAAATGATAACTCTCATCCACAAATATATTGAGGGAAGGCAAAGAAGAGGATTTGAAATCAAGGCAGAATTGCAGGAAACAGATTTCAGGAGGTAGATTCGAATCGCCTTTAAAGCACATGAAAACCGGCAAAACGTTGACAATGATGCCCTTGGCCAAAAAGGGCGTATGCGTTTTTTCCTGAATATATTCAGGAAAAAACGCATACGCCCTTTTTGGCCAACCAAGCAACCTGGAAAGGCAAATCAGCGCTACAAAGATGTCTCGCTTCCCATCGGTCAAAAGGGCCATGCTGAAAAAAGTGTCAAAACCAGAAATGCAGGACAGGCCATGGAGAAATGGGAGCCTTGCTACACTGATGGGTGGGATGTAAATTGTCAACAGCCACTCTGGAGAAGTGTACGGTGAGTCCTGAAACGTCTAAAAAGCAAAGCTTAGAGAGCATAGGGCACTTCCACTCATGGGGGTATAAATTGGGAAAATGAAAAATCAGCAAGACACAAGCACCCCAAAGTTTAGGGCTGCTCTGTTGACAAGGACCTCCACTTCATTCCACCTTCAATATCGCAGGAAAGAGAAAAATGGATAAAGAAGTTGTGGTCCTTATGTACAATGGAATATCACTCAGCCGTGAAATCAATGTCATAAGGCTAGTAGCAGCATGATGAGTGGATTTAGGTACGACGACTCTAAGTGAAATAAGTCACACAGAAAAGGACACTTCTCATAAGGTATCACTTATAGAGGGAATGTAAAAACCGTTACACTTGAACTGAATTACAAAACAGAACAGAGTCACACATGCAGAAAACACACTATGGCTGCTTAACGGGAAAGGTGAGGTGGGGTGATACATAAAACAAGGGTTTCAAATTAGCTCAGATACCGTTCCATAAACCCAATATGTAATAGACAAGACCTACGCCTTGCTCAGAGAACTGGACTCAACACGCCCTATTCACCGCACAAGAATATATCTGACTAGTAATAATCTTAAAACCTATGTATTGATATCTCTCTGTTAGTGGGTCAAGTGGGTAAAAAGCGGCATAAACACAGCAGTGAAAAGCAGCTAAACCCCATTATAAAAATAAATTACTTTGAAAAACCCATGAAACAAAGACAGTGAAAGAGAGAGAAATTCTTACACAATGCGTTCAGGGGCTGTGATGCAACCTGGATTGACCATATCTAGACCCACAGCTGGATGAGACATAAGGGTGGACACTGTTGCGGCTGAGAGGTTTGGTGAGGTTGGGTGAGCAAACGCAGACCCTTTAAAGTAATACTGCGTGGTACCCATCGCATGGGTCCCAAATCTCCAGGTTCAAGGTCATCTTCCTACATCGAAAACATGCATGAGATACCCAGAAGATGGTACACCGTGTGATGGCGAAAGGTTTCTAAAACGCACCTCATTTCTCATCTGCTTGTGCCCGGATTCGCCATTCCAGCCACTTTACTAGCAATCTCCCTCCTTGGAGCATCATCACCTTTAACCTCCTGTTCCGTACAGGTTGCAATTTGTACTGAGGATGAACGGGAAGACGTGGAACCAATGAGAGACTAGCTCTTGGTGTTGGGACAGGCACAGGTCACTCTATTTTCCCATCAGGAAGAAGAATTAACCACAGGCTCAGCCTGCCCCCCGGAACCAGAACAGGGCCGGAAGCCATCCTGCGCTTTTGCGGTCAGCTCCCTAAAAAGCGAGTTGTAAAATGGAGGTTCAGGGCACTGCAATTCACAAACCTGCAGAGTTATAAATGATAACTCTCATCCACAAATATATTGAGGGAAGGCAAAGAAGAGGATTTGAAATCAAGGCAGAATTGCAGGAAACAGATTTCAGGAGGTAGATTCGAATCGCCTTTAAAGCACATGAAAACCTTCAAAACGTTGACAATGATGCCCTTGGCCAAAACGGGCATATGCGTTTTTCCCTGAATATATTCAGGAAAAAACGCATACGCCCTTTCTGGCCAACCAAGCAACCTGGAAAGGCAAATCAGCGCTACAAAGATGTCTCGCTTCCCATCGGTCAAAAGGGCCATGCTGAAAAAAGTGTCAAAACCAGAAATGCAGGACAGGCCATGGGGAAATGGGAGCCTTGCTACACTGATGGGTGGGATGTAAATTGTCAACAGCCACTCTGGAGAAGTGTACGGTGAGTCCTGAAACGTCTAAAAAGCAAAGCTTAGAGAGCATAGGGCACTTCCACTCATGGGGGTATAAATTGGGAAAATTAAAAATCAGCAAGACACAAGCACCCCAAAGTTTAGGGCTGCTCTGTTGACAAGGACCTCCACTTCATTCCACCTTCAATATCGCAGGAAAGAGAAAAATGGATAAAGAAGTTGTGGTCCTTATGTACAATGGAATATCACTCAGCCGTGAAATCAATGTCATAAGGCTAGTAGCAGCATGATGAGTGGATTTAGGTACGACGACTCTAAGTGAAATAAGTCACACAGAAAAGGACACTTCTCATAAGGTATCACTTATAGAGGGAATGTAAAAACCGTTACACTTGAACTGAATTACAAAACAGAACAGAGTCACACATGCAGAAAACACACTATGGCTGCTTAACGGGAAAGGTGAGGTGGGGTGATACATAAAACAAGGGTTTCAAATTAGCTCAGATACCGTTCCATAAACCCAATATGTAATAGACAAGACCTACTCCTTGCTCAGAGAACTGGACTCAACACGCCCTATTCACCGCACAAGAATATATCTGACTAGTAATAATCTTAAAACTTATGTATTGATATCTCTCTGTTAGTGTGTCAAGTGGGTGTAAAGCGGCATAAACACAGCAGTGAAAAGCAGCTAAACCCCATTATAAAAATAAATTACTTTGAAAAACCCATGAAACAAAGACAGTGAAAGAGAGAGAAATTCTTACACAATGCGTTCAGGGGCTGTGATGCAACCTGGATTGACCATATCTAGACCCACAGCTGGATGAGACATAAGGGTGGACACTGTTGCGGCTGAGAGGTTTGGTGAGGTTGGGTGAGCAAACGCAGACCCTTTAAAGTAATACTGCGTGGTACCCATCGCATGGGTCCCAAATCTCCAGGTTCAAGGTCATCTTCCTACATCGAAAACATGCATGAGATACCCAGAAGATGGTACACCGTGTGATGGCGAAAGGTTTCTAAAACGCACCTCATTTCTCATCTGCTTGTGCCCGGGTTCGCCATTCCAGCCACTTTACTAGCAATCTCCCTCCTTGGAGCATCATCACCTTTAACCTCCTGTTCCGTACAGGTTGCAATTTGTACTGAGGATGAACGGGAAGACGTGGAACCAATGAGAGACTAGCTCTTGGTGTTGGGACAGGCACAGGTCACTCTATTTTCCCATCAGGAAGAAGAATTAACCACAGGCTCAGCCTACCCCCCGGAACCAGAACAGGGCCTGAAGCCATCCTGCGCTTTTGCTGCCAGCTCCCTAAAAAGCGAGTTGTAAAATGGAGGTTCAGGGCACTGCAATTCACAAACCTGCAGAGTTATAAATGATAACTCTCATCCACAAATATATTGAGGGAAGGCAAAGAAGAGGATTTGAAATCAAGGCAGAATTGCAGGAAACAGATTTCAGGAGGTAGATTCGAATCGCCTTTAAAGCACATGAAAACCGGCAAAACGTTGACAATGATGCCCTTGGCCAAAAAGGGCGTATGCGTTTTTTCCTGAATATATTCAGGAAAAAACGCATACGCCCTTTTTGGCCAACCAAGCAACCTGGAAAGGCAAATCAGCGCTACAAAGATGTCTCGCTTCCCATCGGTCAAAAGGGCCATGCTGAAAAAAGTGTAAAAACCAGAAATGCAGGACAGGCCATGGAGAAATGGGAGCCTTGCTACACTGATGGGCGGGATGTAAATTGTCAACAGCCACTCTGGAGAAGTGTACGGTGAGTCCTGAAACGTCTAAAAAGCAAAGCTTAGAGAGCATAGGGCACTTCCACTCATGGGGGTATAAATTGGGAAAATGAAAAATCAGCAAGACACAAGCACCCCAAAGTTTAGGGCTGCTCTGTTGACAAGGACCTCCACTTCATTCCACCTTCAATATCGCAGGAAAGAGAAAAATGGATAAAGAAGTTGTGGTCCTTATGTACAATGGAATATCACTCAGCCGTGAAATCAATGTCATAAGGCTAGTAGCAGCATGATGAGTGGATTTAGGTACGACGACTCTAAGTGAAATAAGTCACACAGAAAAGGACACTTCTCATAAGGTATCACTTATAGAGGGAATGTAAAAACCGTTACACTTGAACTGAATTACAAAACAGAACAGAGTCACACATGCAGAAAACACACTATGGCTGCTTAACGGGAAAGGTGAGGTGGGGTGATACATAAAACAAGGGTTTCAAATTAGCTCAGATACCGTTCCATAAACCCAATATGTAATAGACAAGACCTACGCCTTGCTCAGAGAACTGGACTCAACACGCCCTATTCACCGCACAAGAATATATCTGACTAGTAATAATCTTAAAACCTATGTATTGATATCTCTCTGTTAGTGGGTCAAGTGGGTAAAAAGCGGCATAAACACAGCAGTGAAAAGCAGCTAAACCCCATTATAAAAATAAATTACTTTGAAAAACCCATGAAACAAAGACAGTGAAAGAGAGAGAAATTCTTACACAATGCGTTCAGGGGCTGTGATGCAACCTGGATTGACCATATCTAGACCCACAGCTGGATGAGACATAAGGGTGGACACTGTTGCGGCTGAGAGGTTTGGTGAGGTTGGGTGAGCAAACGCAGACCCTTTAAAGTAATACTGCGTGGTACCCATCGCATGGGTCCCAAATCTCCAGGTTCAAGGTCATCTTCCTACATCGAAAACATGCATGAGATACCCAGAAGATGGTACACCGTGTGATGGCGAAAGGTTTCTAAAACGCACCTCATTTCTCATCTGCTTGTGCCCGGATTCGCCATTCCAGCCACTTTACTAGCAATCTCCCTCCTTGGAGCATCATCACCTTTAACCTCCTGTTCCGTACAGGTTGCAATTTGTACTGAGGATGAACGGGAAGACGTGGAACCAATGAGAGACTAGCTCTTGGTGTTGGGACAGGCACAGGTCACTCTATTTTCCCATCAGGAAGAAGAATTAACCACAGGCTCAGCCTGCCCCCCGGAACCAGAACAGGGCCGGAAGCCATCCTGCGCTTTTGCGGTCAGCTCCCTAAAAAGCGAGTTGTAAAATGGAGGTTCAGGGCACTGCAATTCACAAACCTGCAGAGTTATAAATGATAACTCTCATCCACAAATATATTGAGGGAAGGCAAAGAAGAGGATTTGAAATCAAGGCAGAATTGCAGGAAACAGATTTCAGGAGGTAGATTCGAATCGCCTTTAAAGCACATGAAAACCTTCAAAACGTTGACAATGATGCCCTTGGCCAAAACGGGCATATGCGTTTTTCCCTGAATATATTCAGGAAAAAACGCATACGCCCTTTCTGGCCAACCAAGCAACCTGGAAAGGCAAATCAGCGCTACAAAGATGTCTCGCTTCCCATCGGTCAAAAGGGCCATGCTGAAAAAAGTGTCAAAACCAGAAATGCAGGACAGGCCATGGGGAAATGGGAGCCTTGCTACACTGATGGGTGGGATGTAAATTGTCAACAGCCACTCTGGAGAAGTGTACGGTGAGTCCTGAAACGTCTAAAAAGCAAAGCTTAGAGAGCATAGGGCACTTCCACTCATGGGGGTATAAATTGGGAAAATGAAAAATCAGCAAGACACAAGCACCCCAAAG
Organism: Balaenoptera borealis; assembly: GCF_965194805.1. Classification (NCBI taxonomy): domain Eukaryota; kingdom Metazoa; phylum Chordata; class Mammalia; order Artiodactyla; family Balaenopteridae; genus Balaenoptera; species Balaenoptera borealis. The sequence goes on along the minus strand of NW_028123942.1, from coordinate 822,865 downwards.
TTTAGGGCTGCTCTGTTGACAAGGACCTCCACTTCATTCCACCTTCAATATCGCAGGAAAGAGAAAAATGGATAAAGAAGTTGTGGTCCTTATGTACAATGGAATATCACTCAGCCGTGAAATCAATGTCATAAGGCTAGTAGCAGCATGATGAGTGGATTTAGGTACGACGACTCTAAGTGAAATAAGTCACACAGAAAAGGACACTTCTCATAAGGTATCACTTATAGAGGGAATGTAAAAACCGTTACACTTGAACTGAATTACAAAACAGAACAGAGTCACACATGCAGAAAACACACTATGGCTGCTTAACGGGAAAGGTGAGGTGGGGTGATACATAAAACAAGGGTTTCAAATTAGCTCAGATACCGTTCCATAAACCCAATATGTAATAGACAAGACCTACGCCTTGCTCAGAGAACTGGACTCAACACGCCCTATTCACCGCACAAAAATATATCTGACTAGTAATAATCTTAAAACTTACGTATTAATATCTCTCTGTTAGTGTGTCAAGTGGGTAAAAAGCGGCATAAACACAGCAGTGAAAAGCAGCTAAACCCCATTATAAAAATAAATTACTTTGAAAAACCCATGAAACAAAGACAGTGAAAGAGAGAGAAATTCTTACACAATGCGTTCAGGGGCTGTGATGCAACCTGGATTGACCATATCTAGACCCACAGCTGGATGAGACATAAGGGTGGACACTGTTGCGGCTGAGAGGTTTGGTGAGGTTGGGTGAGCAAACGCAGACCCTTTAAAGTAATACTGCGTGGTACCCATCGCATGGGTCCCAAATCTCCAGGTTCAAGGTCATCTTCCTACATCGAAAACATGCATGAGATACCCAGAAGATGGTACACCGTGTGATGGCGAAAGGTTTCTAAAACGCACCTCATTTCTCATCTGCTTGTGCCCGGGTTCGCCATTCCAGCCACTTTACTAGCAATCTCCCTCCTTGGAGCATCATCACCTTTAACCTCCTGTTCCGTACAGGTTGCAATTTGTACTGAGGATGAACGGGAAGACGTGGAACCAATGAGAGACTAGCTCTTGGTGTTGGGACAGGCACAGGTCACTCTATTTTCCCATCAGGAAGAAGAATTAACCACAGGCTCAGCCTACCCCCCGGAACCAGAACAGGGCCTGAAGCCATCCTGCGCTTTTGCTGCCAGCTCCCTAAAAAGCGAGTTGTAAAATGGAGGTTCAGGGCACTGCAATTCACAAACCTGCAGAGTTATAAATGATAACTCTCATCCACAAATATATTGAGGGAAGGCAAAGAAGAGGATTTGAAATCAAGGCAGAATTGCAGGAAACAGATTTCAGGAGGTAGATTCGAATCGCCTTTAAAGCACATGAAAACCGGCAAAACGTTGACAATGATGCCCTTGGCCAAAAAGGGCGTATGCGTTTTTTCCTGAATATATTCAGGAAAAAACGCATACGCCCTTTTTGGCCAACCAAGCAACCTGGAAAGGCAAATCAGCGCTACAAAGATGTCTCGCTTCCCATCGGTCAAAAGGGCCATGCTGAAAAAAGTGTCAAAACCAGAAATGCAGGACAGGCCATGGAGAAATGGGAGCCTTGCTACACTGATGGGTGGGATGTAAATTGTCAACAGCCACTCTGGAGAAGTGTACGGTGAGTCCTGAAACGTCTAAAAAGCAAAGCTTAGAGAGCATAGGGCACTTCCACTCATGGGGGTATAAATTGGGAAAATGAAAAATCAGCAAGACACAAGCACCCCAAAGTTTAGGGCTGCTCTGTTGACAAGGACCTCCACTTCATTCCACCTTCAATATCGCAGGAAAGAGAAAAATGGATAAAGAAGTTGTGGTCCTTATGTACAATGGAATATCACTCAGCCGTGAAATCAATGTCATAAGGCTAGTAGCAGCATGATGAGTGGATTTAGGTACGACGACTCTAAGTGAAATAAGTCACACAGAAAAGGACACTTCTCATAAGGTATCACTTATAGAGGGAATGTAAAAACCGTTACACTTGAACTGAATTACAAAACAGAACAGAGTCACACATGCAGAAAACACACTATGGCTGCTTAACGGGAAAGGTGAGGTGGGGTGATACATAAAACAAGGGTTTCAAATTAGCTCAGATACCGTTCCATAAACCCAATATGTAATAGACAAGACCTACGCCTTGCTCAGAGAACTGGACTCAACACGCCCTATTCACCGCACAAGAATATATCTGACTAGTAATAATCTTAAAACCTATGTATTGATATCTCTCTGTTAGTGGGTCAAGTGGGTAAAAAGCGGCATAAACACAGCAGTGAAAAGCAGCTAAACCCCATTATAAAAATAAATTACTTTGAAAAACCCATGAAACAAAGACAGTGAAAGAGAGAGAAATTCTTACACAATGCGTTCAGGGGCTGTGATGCAACCTGGATTGACCATATCTAGACCCACAGCTGGATGAGACATAAGGGTGGACACTGTTGCGGCTGAGAGGTTTGGTGAGGTTGGGTGAGCAAACGCAGACCCTTTAAAGTAATACTGCGTGGTACCCATCGCATGGGTCCCAAATCTCCAGGTTCAAGGTCATCTTCCTACATCGAAAACATGCATGAGATACCCAGAAGATGGTACACCGTGTGATGGCGAAAGGTTTCTAAAACGCACCTCATTTCTCATCTGCTTGTGCCCGGATTCGCCATTCCAGCCACTTTACTAGCAATCTCCCTCCTTGGAGCATCATCACCTTTAACCTCCTGTTCCGTACAGGTTGCAATTTGTACTGAGGATGAACGGGAAGACGTGGAACCAATGAGAGACTAGCTCTTGGTGTTGGGACAGGCACAGGTCACTCTATTTTCCCATCAGGAAGAAGAATTAACCACAGGCTCAGCCTGCCCCCCGGAACCAGAACAGGGCCGGAAGCCATCCTGCGCTTTTGCGGTCAGCTCCCTAAAAAGCGAGTTGTAAAATGGAGGTTCAGGGCACTGCAATTCACAAACCTGCAGAGTTATAAATGATAACTCTCATCCACAAATATATTGAGGGAAGGCAAAGAAGAGGATTTGAAATCAAGGCAGAATTGCAGGAAACAGATTTCAGGAGGTAGATTCGAATCGCCTTTAAAGCACATGAAAACCTTCAAAACGTTGACAATGATGCCCTTGGCCAAAACGGGCATATGCGTTTTTCCCTGAATATATTCAGGAAAAAACGCATACGCCCTTTCTGGCCAACCAAGCAACCTGGAAAGGCAAATCAGCGCTACAAAGATGTCTCGCTTCCCATCGGTCAAAAGGGCCATGCTGAAAAAAGTGTCAAAACCAGAAATGCAGGACAGGCCATGGGGAAATGGGAGCCTTGCTACACTGATGGGTGGGATGTAAATTGTCAACAGCCACTCTGGAGAAGTGTACGGTGAGTCCTGAAACGTCTAAAAAGCAAAGCTTAGAGAGCATAGGGCACTTCCACTCATGGGGGTATAAATTGGGAAAATGAAAAATCAGCAAGACACAAGCACCCCAAAGTTTAGGGCTGCTCTGTTGACAAGGACCTCCACTTCATTCCACCTTCAATATCGCAGGAAAGAGAAAAATGGATAAAGAAGTTGTGGTCCTTATGTACAATGGAATATCACTCAGCCGTGAAATCAATGTCATAAGGCTAGTAGCAGCATGATGAGTGGATTTAGGTACGACGACTCTAAGTGAAATAAGTCACACAGAAAAGGACACTTCTCATAAGGTATCACTTATAGAGGGAATGTAAAAACCGTTACACTTGAACTGAATTACAAAACAGAACAGAGTCACACATGCAGAAAACACACTATGGCTGCTTAACGGGAAAGGTGAGGTGGGGTGATACATAAAACAAGGGTTTCAAATTAGCTCAGATACCGTTCCATAAACCCAATATGTAATAGACAAGACCTACGCCTTGCTCAGAGAACTGGACTCAACACGCCCTATTCACCGCACAAAAATATATCTGACTAGTAATAATCTTAAAACTTACGTATTAATATCTCTCTGTTAGTGTGTCAAGTGGGTAAAAAGCGGCATAAACACAGCAGTGAAAAGCAGCTAAACCCCATTATAAAAATAAATTACTTTGAAAAACCCATGAAACAAAGACAGTGAAAGAGAGAGAAATTCTTACACAATGCGTTCAGGGGCTGTGATGCAACCTGGATTGACCATATCTAGACCCACAGCTGGATGAGACATAAGGGTGGACACTGTTGCGGCTGAGAGGTTTGGTGAGGTTGGGTGAGCAAACGCAGACCCTTTAAAGTAATACTGCGTGGTACCCATCGCATGGGTCCCAAATCTCCAGGTTCAAGGTCATCTTCCTACATCGAAAACATGCATGAGATACCCAGAAGATGGTACACCGTGTGATGGCGAAAGGTTTCTAAAACGCACCTCATTTCTCATCTGCTTGTGCCCGGGTTCGCCATTCCAGCCACTTTACTAGCAATCTCCCTCCTTGGAGCATCATCACCTTTAACCTCCTGTTCCGTACAGGTTGCAATTTGTACTGAGGATGAACGGGAAGACGTGGAACCAATGAGAGACTAGCTCTTGGTGTTGGGACAGGCACAGGTCACTCTATTTTCCCATCAGGAAGAAGAATTAACCACAGGCTCAGCCTACCCCCCGGAACCAGAACAGGGCCTGAAGCCATCCTGCGCTTTTGCTGCCAGCTCCCTAAAAAGCGAGTTGTAAAATGGAGGTTCAGGGCACTGCAATTCACAAACCTGCAGAGTTATAAATGATAACTCTCATCCACAAATATATTGAGGGAAGGCAAAGAAGAGGATTTGAAATCAAGGCAGAATTGCAGGAAACAGATTTCAGGAGGTAGATTCGAATCGCCTTTAAAGCACATGAAAACCGGCAAAACGTTGACAATGATGCCCTTGGCCAAAAAGGGCGTATGCGTTTTTTCCTGAATATATTCAGGAAAAAACGCATACGCCCTTTTTGGCCAACCAAGCAACCTGGAAAGGCAAATCAGCGCTACAAAGATGTCTCGCTTCCCATCGGTCAAAAGGGCCATGCTGAAAAAAGTGTCAAAACCAGAAATGCAGGACAGGCCATGGAGAAATGGGAGCCTTGCTACACTGATGGGTGGGATGTAAATTGTCAACAGCCACTCTGGAGAAGTGTACGGTGAGTCCTGAAACGTCTAAAAAGCAAAGCTTAGAGAGCATAGGGCACTTCCACTCATGGGGGTATAAATTGGGAAAATGAAAAATCAGCAAGACACAAGCACCCCAAAGTTTAGGGCTGCTCTGTTGACAAGGACCTCCACTTCATTCCACCTTCAATATCGCAGGAAAGAGAAAAATGGATAAAGAAGTTGTGGTCCTTATGTACAATGGAATATCACTCAGCCGTGAAATCAATGTCATAAGGCTAGTAGCAGCATGATGAGTGGATTTAGGTACGACGACTCTAAGTGAAATAAGTCACACAGAAAAGGACACTTCTCATAAGGTATCACTTATAGAGGGAATGTAAAAACCGTTACACTTGAACTGAATTACAAAACAGAACAGAGTCACACATGCAGAAAACACACTATGGCTGCTTAACGGGAAAGGTGAGGTGGGGTGATACATAAAACAAGGGTTTCAAATTAGCTCAGATACCGTTCCATAAACCCAATATGTAATAGACAAGACCTACGCCTTGCTCAGAGAACTGGACTCAACACGCCCTATTCACCGCACAAGAATATATCTGACTAGTAATAATCTTAAAACCTATGTATTGATATCTCTCTGTTAGTGGGTCAAGTGGGTAAAAAGCGGCATAAACACAGCAGTGAAAAGCAGCTAAACCCCATTATAAAAATAAATTACTTTGAAAAACCCATGAAACAAAGACAGTGAAAGAGAGAGAAATTCTTACACAATGCGTTCAGGGGCTGTGATGCAACCTGGATTGACCATATCTAGACCCACAGCTGGATGAGACATAAGGGTGGACACTGTTGCGGCTGAGAGGTTTGGTGAGGTTGGGTGAGCAAACGCAGACCCTTTAAAGTAATACTGCGTGGTACCCATCGCATGGGTCCCAAATCTCCAGGTTCAAGGTCATCTTCCTACATCGAAAACATGCATGAGATACCCAGAAGATGGTACACCGTGTGATGGCGAAAGGTTTCTAAAACGCACCTCATTTCTCATCTGCTTGTGCCCGGATTCGCCATTCCAGCCACTTTACTAGCAATCTCCCTCCTTGGAGCATCATCACCTTTAACCTCCTGTTCCGTACAGGTTGCAATTTGTACTGAGGATGAACGGGAAGACGTGGAACCAATGAGAGACTAGCTCTTGGTGTTGGGACAGGCACAGGTCACTCTATTTTCCCATCAGGAAGAAGAATTAACCACAGGCTCAGCCTGCCCCCCGGAACCAGAACAGGGCCGGAAGCCATCCTGCGCTTTTGCGGTCAGCTCCCTAAAAAGCGAGTTGTAAAATGGAGGTTCAGGGCACTGCAATTCACAAACCTGCAGAGTTATAAATGATAACTCTCATCCACAAATATATTGAGGGAAGGCAAAGAAGAGGATTTGAAATCAAGGCAGAATTGCAGGAAACAGATTTCAGGAGGTAGATTCGAATCGCCTTTAAAGCACATGAAAACCTTCAAAACGTTGACAATGATGCCCTTGGCCAAAACGGGCATATGCGTTTTTCCCTGAATATATTCAGGAAAAAACGCATACGCCCTTTCTGGCCAACCAAGCAACCTGGAAAGGCAAATCAGCGCTACAAAGATGTCTCGCTTCCCATCGGTCAAAAGGGCCATGCTGAAAAAAGTGTCAAAACCAGAAATGCAGGACAGGCCATGGGGAAATGGGAGCCTTGCTACACTGATGGGTGGGATGTAAATTGTCAACAGCCACTCTGGAGAAGTGTACGGTGAGTCCTGAAACGTCTAAAAAGCAAAGCTTAGAGAGCATAGGGCACTTCCACTCATGGGGGTATAAATTGGGAAAATTAAAAATCAGCAAGACACAAGCACCCCAAAGTTTAGGGCTGCTCTGTTGACAAGGACCTCCACTTCATTCCACCTTCAATATCGCAGGAAAGAGAAAAATGGATAAAGAAGTTGTGGTCCTTATGTACAATGGAATATCACTCAGCCGTGAAATCAATGTCATAAGGCTAGTAGCAGCATGATGAGTGGATTTAGGTACGACGACTCTAAGTGAAATAAGTCACACAGAAAAGGACACTTCTCATAAGGTATCACTTATAGAGGGAATGTAAAAACCGTTACACTTGAACTGAATTACAAAACAGAACAGAGTCACACATGCAGAAAACACACTATGGCTGCTTAACGGGAAAGGTGAGGTGGGGTGATACATAAAACAAGGGTTTCAAATTAGCTCAGATACCGTTCCATAAACCCAATATGTAATAGACAAGACCTACTCCTTGCTCAGAGAACTGGACTCAACACGCCCTATTCACCGCACAAGAATATATCTGACTAGTAATAATCTTAAAACTTATGTATTGATATCTCTCTGTTAGTGTGTCAAGTGGGTGTAAAGCGGCATAAACACAGCAGTGAAAAGCAGCTAAACCCCATTATAAAAATAAATTACTTTGAAAAACCCATGAAACAAAGACAGTGAAAGAGAGAGAAATTCTTACACAATGCGTTCAGGGGCTGTGATGCAACCTGGATTGACCATATCTAGACCCACAGCTGGATGAGACATAAGGGTGGACACTGTTGCGGCTGAGAGGTTTGGTGAGGTTGGGTGAGCAAACGCAGACCCTTTAAAGTAATACTGCGTGGTACCCATCGCATGGGTCCCAAATCTCCAGGTTCAAGGTCATCTTCCTACATCGAAAACATGCATGAGATACCCAGAAGATGGTACACCGTGTGATGGCGAAAGGTTTCTAAAACGCACCTCATTTCTCATCTGCTTGTGCCCGGGTTCGCCATTCCAGCCACTTTACTAGCAATCTCCCTCCTTGGAGCATCATCACCTTTAACCTCCTGTTCCGTACAGGTTGCAATTTGTCCTGAGGATGAACGGGAAGACGTGGAAACAATGAGAGACTAGCTCTTGGTGTTGGAACAGGCACAGGTCACTCTATTTTCCCATCAGGAAGAAGAATTAACCACAGGCTCAGCCTGCCCCCCGGAACCAGAACAGGGCCGGAAGCCATCCTGCGCTTTTGCGGTCAGCTCCCTAAAAAGCGAGTTGTAAAATGGAGGTTCAGGGCACTGCAATTCACAAACCTGCAGAGTTATAAATGATAACTCTCATCCACAAATATATTGAGGGAAGGCAAAGAAGAGGATTTGAAATCAAGGCAGAATTGCAGGAAACAGATTTCAGGAGGTAGATTCGAATCGCCTTTAAAGCACATGAAAACCTTCAAAACGTTGACAATGATGCCCTTGGCCAAAACGGGCATATGCGTTTTTCCCTGAATATATTCAGGAAAAAACGCATACGCCCTTTCTGGCCAACCAAGCAACCTGGAAAGGCAAATCAGCGCTACAAAGATGTCTCGCTTCCCATCGGTCAAAAGGGCCATGCTGAAAAAAGTGTCAAAACCAGAAATGCAGGACAGGCCATGGGGAAATGGGAGCCTTGCTACACTGATGGGTGGGATGTAAATTGTCAACAGCCACTCTGGAGAAGTGTACGGTGAGTCCTGAAACGTCTAAAAAGCAAAGCTTAGAGAGCATAGGGCACTTCCACTCATGGGGGTATAAATTGGGAAAATTAAAAATCAGCAAGACACAAGCACCCCAAAGTTTAGGGCTGCTCTGTTGACAAGGACCTCCACTTCATTCCACCTTCAATATCGCAGGAAAGAGAAAAATGGATAAAGAAGTTGTGGTCCTTATGTACAATGGAATATCACTCAGCCGTGAAATCAATGTCATAAGGCTAGTAGCAGCATGATGAGTGGATTTAGGTACGACGACTCTAAGTGAAATAAGTCACACAGAAAAGGACACTTCTCATAAGGTATCACTTATAGAGGGAATGTAAAAACCGTTACACTTGAACTGAATTACAAAACAGAACAGAGTCACACATGCAGAAAACACACTATGGCTGCTTAACGGGAAAGGTGAGGTGGGGTGATACATAAAACAAGGGTTTCAAATTAGCTCAGATACCGTTCCATAAACCCAATATGTAATAGACAAGACCTACTCCTTGCTCAGAGAACTGGACTCAACACGCCCTATTCACCGCACAAGAATATATCTGACTAGTAATAATCTTAAAACTTATGTATTGATATCTCTCTGTTAGTGTGTCAAGTGGGTGTAAAGCGGCATAAACACAGCAGTGAAAAGCAGCTAAACCCCATTATAAAAATAAATTACTTTGAAAAACCCATGAAACAAAGACAGTGAAAGAGAGAGAAATTCTTACACAATGCGTTCAGGGGCTGTGATGCAACCTGGATTGACCATATCTAGACCCACAGCTGGATGAGACATAAGGGTGGACACTGTTGCGGCTGAGAGGTTTGGTGAGGTTGGGTGAGCAAACGCAGACCCTTTAAAGTAATACTGCGTGGTACCCATCGCATGGGTCCCAAATCTCCAGGTTCAAGGTCATCTTCCTACATCGAAAACATGCATGAGATACCCAGAAGATGGTACACCGTGTGATGGCGAAAGGTTTCTAAAACGCACCTCATTTCTCATCTGCTTGTGCCCGGGTTCGCCATTCCAGCCACTTTACTAGCAATCTCCCTCCTTGGAGCATCATCACCTTTAACCTCCTGTTCCGTACAGGTTGCAATTTGTCCTGAGGATGAACGGGAAGACGTGGAAACAATGAGAGACTAGCTCTTGGTGTTGGAACAGGCACAGGTCACTCTATTTTCCCATCAGGAAGAAGAATTAACCACAGGCTCAGCCTGCCCACTGGAACCAGAACAGGGCCTGAAGCCATCCTGTGCTTTTGCGGCCAGCTCCCAAAAAAGCGAGTTGTAAAATGGAGGTTCAGGGCACTGCAATTCACAAACCTGCAGAGTTATAAATGATAACTCTCATCCACAAATATATTGAGGGAAGGCAAAGAAGAGGATTTGAAATCAAGGCAGAATTGCAGGAAACAGATTTCAGGAGGTAGATTCGAATCGCCTTTAAAGCACATGAAAAGCGGCAAAACGTTGACAATGATGCCCTTGGCCAAAAAGGGCGTATGCGTTTTTTCCTGAATATATTCAGGAAAAAACGCATACGCCCTTTTTGGCCAACCAAGCAACCTGGAAAGGCAAATCAGCGCTACAAAGATGTCTCGCTTCCCATCGGTCAAAAGGGCCATGCTGAAAAAAGTGTCAAAACCAGAAATGCAGGACAGGCCATGGAGAAATGGGAGCCTTGCTACACTGATGGGCGGGATGTAAATTGTCAACAGCCACTCTGGAGAAGTTTACGGTGAGTCCTGAAACGTCTAAAAAGCAAAGCTTAGAGAGCATAGGGCACTTCCACTCATGGGGGTATAAATTGGGAAAATTAAAAATCAGCAAGACACAAGCACCCCAAAGTTTAGGGCTGCTCTGTTGACAAGGACCTCCACTTCATTCCACCTTCAATATCGCAGGAAAGAGAAAAATGGATAAAGAAGTTGTGGTCCTTATGTACAATGGAATATCACTCAGCCGTGAAATCAATGTCATAAGGCTAGTAGCAGCATGATGAGTGGATTTAGGTACGACGACTCTAAGTGAAATAAGTCACACAGAAAAGGACACTTCTCATAAGGTATCACTTATAGAGGGAATGTAAAAACCGTTACACTTGAACTGAATTACAAAACAGAACAGAGTCACACATGCAGAAAACACACTATGGCTGCTTAACGGGAAAGGTGAGGTGGGGTGATACATAAAACAAGGGTTTCAAATTAGCTCAGATACCGTTCCATAAACCCAATATGTAATAGACAAGACCTACTCCTTGCTCAGAGAACTGGACTCAACACGCCCTATTCACCGCACAAGAATATATCTGACTAGTAATAATCTTAAAACCTATGTATTGATATCTCTCTGTTAGTGTGTCAAGTGGGTGTAAAGCGGCATAAACACAGCAGTGAAAAGCAGCTAAACCCCATTATAAAAATAAATTACTTTGAAAAACCCATGAAACAAAGACAGTGAAAGAGAGAGAAATTCTTACACAATGCGTTCAGGGGCTGTGATGCAACCTGGATTGACCATATCTAGACCCACAGCTGGATGAGACATAAGGGTGGACACTGTTGCGGCTGAGAGGTTTGGTGAGGTTGGGTGAGCAAACGCAGACCCTTTAAAGTAATACTGTGTGGTACCCATCGCATGGGTCCCAAATCTCCAGGTTCAAGGTCATCTTCCTACATCGAAAACATGCATGAGATACCCAGAAGATGGTACACCGTGTGATGGGGAAAGGTTTCTAAAACGCACCTCATTTCTCATCTGCTTGTGCCCGGGTTCGCCATTCCAGCCACTTTACTAGCAATCTCCCTCCTTGGAGCATCAGCACCTTTAACCTCCTGTTCCGTACAGGTTGCAATTTGTACTGAGGATGAACGGGAAGACGTGGAACCAATGAAAGACTAGCTCTTGGTGTTGGGACAGGCACAGGTCACTCTATTTTCCCATCAGGAAGAAGAATTAACCACAGGCTCAGCCTGCCCCCCGGAACCAGAACAGGGCCTGAAGCCATCCTGCGCTTTTGCGGCCAGCTCCCTAAAAAGCGAGTTGTAAAATGGAGGTTCAGGGCACTGCAATTCACAAACCTGCAGAGTTATAAATGATAACTCTCATCCACAAATATATTGAGGGAAGGCAAAGAAGAGGATTTGAAATCAAGGCAGAATTGCAGGAAACAGATTTCAGGAGGTAGATTCGAATCGCCTTTAAAGCACATGAAAAGCGGCAAAACGTTGACAATGATGCCCTTGGCCAAAAAGGGCGTATGCGTTTTTTCCTGAATATATTCAAGAAAAAACGCATACGCCGTTTTTGGCCAACCAAGCAACCTGGAAAGGCAAATCAGCACTACAAAGATGTCTCGCTTCCCATCGGTCAAAAGGGCCATGCTGAAAAAAGTGTCAAAACCAGAAATGCAGGACAGGCCATGGAGAAATGGGAGCCTTGCTACACTGATGGGCGGGATGTAAATTGTCAACAGCCACTCTGGAGAAGTGCACGGTGAGTCCTGAAACGTCTAAAAAGCAAAGCTTAGAGAGCATAGGGCACTTCCACTCATGGGGTTATAAATTGGGAAAATTAAAAATCAGCAAGACACAAGCACCCCAAAGTTTAGGACTGCTCTGTTGACAAGGACCTCCACTTCATTCCACCTTCAATATCGCAGGAAAGAGAAAAATGGATAAAGAAGTTGTGGTCCTTATGTACAATGGAATATCACTCAGCCGTGAAATCAATGTCATAAGGCTAGTAGCAGCATGATGAGTGGATTTAGGTACGACGACTCTAAGTGAAATAAGTCACACAGAAAAGGACACTTCTCATAAGGTATCACTTATAGAGGGAATGTAAAAACCGTTACACTTGAACTGAATTACCAAACAGAACAGAGTCACACATGCAGAAAACACACTATGGCTGCTTAACGGGAAAGGTGAGGTGGGGTGATACATAAAACAAGGGTTTCAAATTAGCTCAGATACCGTTCCATAAACCCAATATGTAATAGACAAGACCTACTCCTTGCTCAGAGAACTGGACTCAACACGCCCTATTCACCGCACAAGAATATATCTGAGTAGTAATAATCTTAAAACCTATGTATTGATATCTCTCTGTTAGTGTGTCAAGTGGGTGTAAAGCGGCATAAACACAGCAGTGAAAAGCAGCTAAACCCCATTATAAAAATAAATTACTTTGAAAAACCCATGAAACAAAGACAGTGAAAGAGAGAGAAATTCTTACGCAATGCGTTCAGGGGCTGTGATGCAACCTGGATTGACCATATCTAGACCCACAGCTGGATGAGACATAAGGGTGGACACTGTTGCGGCTGAGAGGTTTGGTGAGGTTGGGTGAGCAAACGCAGACCCTTTAAAGTAATACTGCGTGGTACCCATCGCATGGGTCCCAAATCTCCAGGTTCAAGGTCATCTTCCTACATCGAAAACATGCATGAGATACCCAGAAGATGGTACACCGTGTGATGGGGAAAGGTTTCTAAAACGCACCTCATTTCTCATCTGCTTGTGCCCGGGTTCGCCATTCCAGCCACTTTACTAGCAATCTCCCTCCTTGGAGCATCAGCACCTTTAACCTCCTGTTCCGTACAGGTTGCAATTTGTACTGAGGATGAACGGGAAGACGTGGAACCAATGAAAGACTAGCTCTTGGTGTTGGGACAGGCACAGGTCACTCTATTTTCCCATCAGGAAGAAGAATTAACCACAGGCTCAGCCTGCCCCCCGGAACCAGAACAGGGCCTGAAGCCATCCTGCGCTTTTGCGGCCAGCTCCCTAAAAAGCGAGTTGTAAAATGGAGGTTCAGGGCACTGCAATTCACAAACCTGCAGAGTTATAAATGATAACTCTCATCCACAAATATATTGAGGGAAGGCAAAGAAGAGGATTTGAAATCAAGGCAGAATTGCAGGAAACAGATTTCAGGAGGTAGATTCGAATCGCCTTTAAAGCACATGAAAAGCGGCAAAACGTTGACAATGATGCCCTTGGCCAAAACGGGCATATGCGTTTTTCCCTGAATATATTCAGGAAAAAACGCATACGCCCTTTCTGGCCAACCAAGCAACCTGGAAAGGCAAATCAGCGCTACAAAGATGTCTCGCTTCCCATCGGTCAAAAGGGCCATGCTGAAAAAAGTGTCAAAACCAGAAATGCAGGACAGGCCATGGGGAAATGGGAGCCTTGCTACACTGATGGGTGGGATGTAAATTGTCAACAGCCACTCTGGAGAAGTGTACGGTGAGTCCTGAAACGTCTAAAAAGCAAAGCTTAGAGAGCATAGGGCACTTCCACTCATGGGGGTATAAATTGGGAAAATTAAAAATCAGCAAGACACAAGCACCCCAAAGTTTAGGGCTGCTCTGTTGACAAGGACCTCCACTTCATTCCACCTTCAATATCGCAGGAAAGAGAAAAATGGATAAAGAAGTTGTGGTCCTTATGTACAATGGAATATCACTCAGCCGTGAAATCAATGTCATAAGGCTAGTAGCAGCATGATGAGTGGATTTAGGTACGACGACTCTAAGTGAAATAAGTCACACAGAAAAGGACACTTCTCATAAGGTATCACTTATAGAGGGAATGTAAAAACCGTTACACTTGAACTGAATTACAAAACAGAACAGAGTCACACATGCAGAAAACACACTATGGCTGCTTAACGGGAAAGGTGAGGTGGGGTGATACATAAAACAAGGGTTTCAAATTAGCTCAGATACCGTTCCATAAACCCAATATGTAATAGACAAGACCTACTCCTTGCTCAGAGAACTGGACTCAACACGCCCTATTCACCGCACAAGAATATATCTGACTAGTAATAATCTTAAAACTTATGTATTGATATCTCTCTGTTAGTGTGTCAAGTGGGTGTAAAGCGGCATAAACACAGCAGTGAAAAGCAGCTAAACCCCATTATAAAAATAAATTACTTTGAAAAACCCATGAAACAAAGACAGTGAAAGAGAGAGAAATTCTTACACAATGCGTTCAGGGGCTGTGATGCAACCTGGATTGACCATATCTAGACCCACAGCTGGATGAGACATAAGGGTGGACACTGTTGCGGCTGAGAGGTTTGGTGAGGTTGGGTGAGCAAACGCAGACCCTTTAAAGTAATACTGCGTGGTACCCATCGCATGGGTCCCAAATCTCCAGGTTCAAGGTCATCTTCCTACATCGAAAACATGCATGAGATACCCAGAAGATGGTACACCGTGTGATGGCGAAAGGTTTCTAAAACGCACCTCATTTCTCATCTGCTTGTGCCCGGGTTCGCCATTCCAGCCACTTTACTAGCAATCTCCCTCCTTGGAGCATCATCACCTTTAACCTCCTGTTCCGTACAGGTTGCAATTTGTCCTGAGGATGAACGGGAAGACGTGGAAACAATGAGAGACTAGCTCTTGGTGTTGGAACAGGCACAGGTCACTCTATTTTCCCATCAGGAAGAAGAATTAACCACAGGCTCAGCCTGCCCACTGGAACCAGAACAGGGCCTGAAGCCATCCTGTGCTTTTGCGGCCAGCTCCCAAAAAAGCGAGTTGTAAAATGGAGGTTCAGGGCACTGCAATTCACAAACCTGCAGAGTTATAAATGATAACTCTCATCCACAAATATATTGAGGGAAGGCAAAGAAGAGGATTTGAAATCAAGGCAGAATTGCAGGAAACAGATTTCAGGAGGTAGATTCGAATCGCCTTTAAAGCACATGAAAAGCGGCAAAACGTTGACAATGATGCCCTTGGCCAAAAAGGGCGTATGCGTTTTTTCCTGAATATATTCAGGAAAAAACGCATACGCCCTTTTTGGCCAACCAAGCAACCTGGAAAGGCAAATCAGCGCTACAAAGATGTCTCGCTTCCCATCGGTCAAAAGGGCCATGCTGAAAAAAGTGTCAAAACCAGAAATGCAGGACAGGCCATGGAGAAATGGGAGCCTTGCTACACTGATGGGCGGGATGTAAATTGTCAACAGCCACTCTGGAGAAGTGTACGGTGAGTCCTGAAACGTCTAAAAAGCAAAGCTTAGAGAGCATAGGGCACTTCCACTCATGGGGGTATAAATTGGGAAAATTAAAAATCAGCAAGACACAAGCACCCCAAAGTTTAGGGCTGCTCTGTTGACAAGGACCTCCACTTCATTCCACCTTCAATATCGCAGGAAAGAGAAAAATGGATAAAGAAGTTGTGGTCCTTATGTACAATGGAATATCACTCAGCCGTGAAATCAATGTCATAAGGCTAGTAGCAGCATGATGATTGGATTTAGGTACGACGACTCTAAGTGAAATAAGTCACACAGAAAAGGACACTTCTCATAAGGTATCACTTATAGAGGGAATGTAAAAACCGTTACACTTGAACTGAATTACAAAACAGAACAGAGTCACACATGCAGAAAACACACTATGGCTGCTTAACGGGAAAGGTGAGGTGGGGTGATACATAAAACAAGGGTTTCAAATTAGCTCAGATACCGTTCCATAAACCCAATATGTAATAGACAAGACCTACTCCTTGCTCAGAGAACTGGACTCAACACGCCCTATTCACCGCACAAGAATATATCTGACTAGTAATAATCTTAAAACCTATGTATTGATATCTCTCTGTTAGTGTGTCAAGTGGGTGTAAAGCGGCATAAACACAGCAGTGAAAAGCAGCTAAACCCCATTATAAAAATAAATTACTTTGAAAAACCCATGAAACAAAGACAGTGAAAGAGAGAGAAATTCTTACACAATGCGTTCAGGGGCTGTGATGCAACCTGGATTGACCATATCTAGACCCACAGCTGGATGAGACATAAGGGTGGACACTGTTGCGGCTGAGAGGTTTGGTGAGGTTGGGTGAGCAAACGCAGACCCTTTAAAGTAATACTGTGTGGTACCCATCGCATGGGTCCCAAATCTCCAGGTTCAAGGTCATCTTCCTACATCGAAAACATGCATGAGATACCCAGAAGATGGTACACCGTGTGATGGGGAAAGGTTTCTAAAACGCACCTCATTTCTCATCTGCTTGTGCCCGGGTTCGCCATTCCAGCCACTTTACTAGCAATCTCCCTCCTTGGAGCATCAGCACCTTTAACCTCCTGTTCCGTACAGGTTGCAATTTGTACTGAGGATGAACGGGAAGACGTGGAACCAATGAAAGACTAGCTCTTGGTGTTGGGACAGGCACAGGTCACTCTATTTTCCCATCAGGAAGAAGAATTAACCACAGGCTCAGCCTGCCCCCCGGAACCAGAACAGGGCCTGAAGCCATCCTGCGCTTTTGCGGCCAGCTCCCTAAAAAGCGAGTTGTAAAATGGAGGTTCAGGGCACTGCAATTCACAAACCTGCAGAGTTATAAATGATAACTCTCATCCACAAATATATTGAGGGAAGGCAAAGAAGAGGATTTGAAATCAAGGCAGAATTGCAGGAAACAGATTTCAGGAGGTAGATTCGAATCGCCTTTAAAGCACATGAAAAGCGGCAAAACGTTGACAATGATGCCCTTGGCCAAAAAGGGCGTATGCGTTTTTTCCTGAATATATTCAAGAAAAAACGCATACGCCGTTTTTGGCCAACCAAGCAACCTGGAAAGGCAAATCAGCACTACAAAGATGTCTCGCTTCCCATCGGTCAAAAGGGCCATGCTGAAAAAAGTGTCAAAACCAGAAATGCAGGACAGGCCATGGAGAAATGGGAGCCTTGCTACACTGATGGGCGGGATGTAAATTGTCAACAGCCACTCTGGAGAAGTGCACGGTGAGTCCTGAAACGTCTAAAAAGCAAAGCTTAGAGAGCATAGGGCACTTCCACTCATGGGGTTATAAATTGGGAAAATTAAAAATCAGCAAGACACAAGCACCCCAAAGTTTAGGACTGCTCTGTTGACAAGGACCTCCACTTCATTCCACCTTCAATATCGCAGGAAAGAGAAAAATGGATAAAGAAGTTGTGGTCCTTATGTACAATGGAATATCACTCAGCCGTGAAATCAATGTCATAAGGCTAGTAGCAGCATGATGAGTGGATTTAGGTACGACGACTCTAAGTGAAATAAGTCACACAGAAAAGGACACTTCTCATAAGGTATCACTTATAGAGGGAATGTAAAAACCGTTACACTTGAACTGAATTACCAAACAGAACAGAGTCACACATGCAGAAAACACACTATGGCTGCTTAACGGGAAAGGTGAGGTGGGGTGATACATAAAACAAGGGTTTCAAATTAGCTCAGATACCGTTCCATAAACCCAATATGTAATAGACAAGACCTACTCCTTGCTCAGAGAACTGGACTCAACACGCCCTATTCACCGCACAAGAATATATCTGAGTAGTAATAATCTTAAAACCTATGTATTGATATCTCTCTGTTAGTGTGTCAAGTGGGTGTAAAGCGGCATAAACACAGCAGTGAAAAGCAGCTAAACCCCATTATAAAAATAAATTACTTTGAAAAACCCATGAAACAAAGACAGTGAAAGAGAGAGAAATTCTTACGCAATGCGTTCAGGGGCTGTGATGCAACCTGGATTGACCATATCTAGACCCACAGCTGGATGAGACATAAGGGTGGACACTGTTGCGGCTGAGAGGTTTGGTGAGGTTGGGTGAGCAAACGCAGACCCTTTAAAGTAATACTGCGTGGTACCCATCGCATGGGTCCCAAATCTCCAGGTTCAAGGGCATCTTCCTACATCGAAAACATGCATGAGATACCCAGAAGATGGTACACCGTGTGATGGGGAAAGGTTTCTAAAACGCACCTCATTTCTCATCTGCTTGTGCCCGGGTTCGCCATTCCAGCCACTTTACTAGCAATCTCCCTCCTTGGAGCATCAGCACCTTTAACCTCCTGTTCCGTACAGGTTGCAATTTGTACTGAGGATGAACGGGAAGACGTGGAACCAATGAAAGACTAGCTCTTGGTGTTGGGACAGGCACAGGTCACTCTATTTTCCCATCAGGAAGAAGAATTAACCACAGGCTCAGCCTGCCCCCCGGAACCAGAACAGGGCCTGAAGCCATCCTGCGCTTTTGCGGCCAGCTCCCTAAAAAGCGAGTTGTAAAATGGAGGTTCAGGGCACTGCAATTCACAAACCTGCAGAGTTATAAATGATAACTCTCATCCACAAATATATTGAGGGAAGGCAAAGAAGAGGATTTGAAATCAAGGCAGAATTGCAGGAAACAGATTTCAGGAGGTAGATTCGAATCGCCTTTAAAGCACATGAAAAGCGGCAAAACGTTGACAATGATGCCCTTGGCCAAAAAGGGCGTATGCGTTTTTTCCTGAATATATTCAGGAAAAAACGCATACGCCCTTTTTGGCCAACCAAGCAACCTGGAAAGGCAAATCAGCGCTACAAAGATGTCTCGCTTCCCATCGGTCAAAAGGGCCATGCTGAAAAAAGTGTCAAAACCAGAAATGCAGGACAGGCCATGGAGAAATGGGAGCCTTGCTACACTGATGGGCGGGATGTAAATTGTCAACAGCCACTCTGGAGAAGTGTACGGTGAGTCCTGAAACGTCTAAAAAGCAAAGCTTAGAGAGCATAGGGCACTTCCACTCATGGGGGTATAAATTGGGAAAATGAAAAATCAGCAAGACACAAGCACCCCAAAGTTTAGGGCTGCTCTGTTGACAAGGACCTCCACTTCATTCCACCTTCAATATCCCAGGAAAGAGAAAAATGGATAAAGAAGTTGTGGTCCTTATGTACAATGGAATATCACTCAGCCGTGAAATCAATGTCATAAGGCTAGTAGCAGCATGATGAGTGGATTTAGGTACGACGACTCTAAGTGAAATAAGTCACACAGAAAAGGACACTTCTCATAAGGTATCACTGATAGAGGGAATGTAAAAACCGTTACACTTGAACTGAATTACAAAACAGAACAGAGTCACACATGCAGAAAACACACAATGGCTGCTTAACGGGAAAGGTGAGGTGGGGTGATACATAAAACAAGGGTTTCAAATTAGCTCAGATACCGTTCCATAAACCCAATATGTAATAGACAAGACCTACTCCTTGCTCAGAGAACTGGACTCAACACGCCCTATTCACCGCACAAGAATATATCTGACTAGTAATAATCTTAAAACCTATGTATTGATATCTCTCTGTTAGTGTGTCAAGTGGGTAAAAAGCGGCATAAACACAGCAGTGAAAAGCAGCTAAACCCCATTATAAAAATAAATTACTTTGAAACACCCATGAAACAAAGACAGTGAAAGAGAGAGAAATTCTTACACAATGCGTTCAGGGGCTGTGATGCAACCTGGATTGACCATATCTAGACCCACAGCTGGATGAGACATAAGGGTGGACACTGTTGCGGCTGAGAGGTTTGGTGAGGTTGGGTGAGCAAACGCAGACCCTTTAAAGTAATACTGCGTGGTACCCATCGCATGGGTCCCAAATCTCCAGGTTCAAGGGCATCTTCCTACATCGAAAACATGCATGAGATACCCAGAAGATGGTACACCGTGTGATGGGGAAAGGTTTCTAAAACGCACCTCATTTCTCATCTGCTTGTGCCCGGGTTCGCCATTCCAGCCACTTTACTAGCAATCTCCCTCCTTGGAGCATCAGCACCTTTAACCTCCTGTTCCGTACAGGTTGCAATTTGTACTGAGGATGAACGGGAAGACGTGGAACCAATGAAAGACTAGCTCTTGGTGTTGGGACAGGCACAGGTCACTCTATTTTCCCATCAGGAAGAAGAATTAACCACAGGCTCAGCCTGCCCCCCGGAACCAGAACAGGGCCTGAAGCCATCCTGCGCTTTTGCGGCCAGCTCCCTAAAAAGCGAGTTGTAAAATGGAGGTTCAGGGCACTGCAATTCACAAACCTGCAGAGTTATAAATGATAACTCTCATCCACAAATATATTGAGGGAAGGCAAAGAAGAGGATTTGAAATCAAGGCAGAATTGCAGGAAACAGATTTCAGGAGGTAGATTCGAATCGCCTTTAAAGCACATGAAAAGCGGCAAAACGTTGACAATGATGCCCTTGGCCAAAAAGGGCGTATGCGTTTTTTCCTGAATATATTCAGGAAAAAACGCATACGCCCTTTTTGGCCAACCAAGCAACCTGGAAAGGCAAATCAGCGCTACAAAGATGTCTCGCTTCCCATCGGTCAAAAGGGCCATGCTGAAAAAAGTGTCAAAACCAGAAATGCAGGACAGGCCATGGAGAAATGGGAGCCTTGCTACACTGATGGGCGGGATGTAAATTGTCAACAGCCACTCTGGAGAAGTGTACGGTGAGTCCTGAAACGTCTAAAAAGCAAAGCTTAGAGAGCATAGGGCACTTCCACTCATGGGGGTATAAATTGGGAAAATGAAAAATCAGCAAGACACAAGCACCCCAAAGTTTAGGGCTGCTCTGTTGACAAGGACCTCCACTTCATTCCACCTTCAATATCCCAGGAAAGAGAAAAATGGATAAAGAAGTTGTGGTCCTTATGTACAATGGAATATCACTCAGCCGTGAAATCAATGTCATAAGGCTAGTAGCAGCATGATGAGTGGATTTAGGTACGACGACTCTAAGTGAAATAAGTCACACAGAAAAGGACACTTCTCATAAGGTATCACTGATAGAGGGAATGTAAAAACCGTTACACTTGAACTGAATTACAAAACAGAACAGAGTCACACATGCAGAAAACACACTATGGCTGCTTAACGGGAAAGGTGAGGTGGGGTGATACATAAAACAAGGGTTTCAAATTAGCTCAGATACCGTTCCATAAACCCAATATGTAATAGACAAGACCTACTCCTTGCTCAGAGAACTGGACTCAACACGCCCTATTCACCGCACAAGAATATATCTGACTAGTAATAATCTTAAAACCTATGTATTGATATCTCTCTGTTAGTGTGTCAAGTGGGTAAAAAGCGGCATAAACACAGCAGTGAAAAGCAGCTAAACCCCATTATAAAAATAAATTACTTTGAAACACCCATGAAACAAAGACAGTGAAAGAGAGAGAAATTCTTACACAATGCGTTCAGGGGCTGTGATGCAACCTGGATTGACCATATCTAGACCCACAGCTGGATGAGACCTAAGGGTGGACACTGTTGCGGCTGAGAGGTTTGGTGAGGTTGGGTGAGCAAACGCAGACCCTTTAAAGTAATACTGCGTGGTACCCATCGCATGGGTCCCAAATCTCCAGGTTCAAGGGCATCTTCCTACATCGAAAACATGCATGAGATACCCAGAAGATGGTACACCGTGTGATGGGGAAAGGTTTCTAAAACGCACCTCATTTCTCATCTGCTTGTGCCCGGGTTCGCCATTCCAGCCACTTTACTAGCAATCTCCCTCCTTGGAGCATCAGCACCTTTAACCTCCTGTTCCGTACAGGTTGCAATTTGTACTGAGGATGAACGGGAAGACGTGGAACCAATGAAAGACTAGCTCTTGGTGTTGGGACAGGCACAGGTCACTCTATTTTCCCATCAGGAAGAAGAATTAACCACAGGCTCAGCCTGCCCCCCGGAACCAGAACAGGGCCTGAAGCCATCCTGCGCTTTTGCGGCCAGCTCCCTAAAAAGCGAGTTGTAAAATGGAGGTTCAGGGCACTGCAATTCACAAACCTGCAGAGTTATAAATGATAACTCTCATCCACAAATATATTGAGGGAAGGCAAAGAAGAGGATTTGAAATCAAGGCAGAATTGCAGGAAACAGATTTCAGGAGGTAGATTCGAATCGCCTTTAAAGCACATGAAAAGCGGCAAAACGTTGACAATGATGCCCTTGGCCAAAAAGGGCGTATGCGTTTTTTCCTGAATATATTCAGGAAAAAACGCATACGCCCTTTTTGGCCAACCAAGCAACCTGGAAAGGCAAATCAGCGCTACAAAGATGTCTCGCTTCCCATCGGTCAAAAGGGCCATGCTGAAAAAAGTGTCAAAACCAGAAATGCAGGACAGGCCATGGAGAAATGGGAGCCTTGCTACACTGATGGGCAGGATGTAAATTGTCAACAGCCACTCTGGAGAAGTGTACGGTGAGTCCTGAAACGTCTAAAAAGCAAAGCTTAGAGAGCATAGGGCACTTCCACTCATGGGGGTATAAATTGGGAAAATGAAAAATCAGCAAGACACAAGCACCCCAAAGTTTAGGGCTGCTCTGTTGACAAGGACCTCCACTTCATTCCACCTTCAATATCCCAGGAAAGAGAAAAATGGATAAAGAAGTTGTGGTCCTTATGTACAATGGAATATCACTCAGCCGTGAAATCAATGTCGTAAGGCTAGTAGCAGCATGATGAGTGGATTTAGGTACGACGACTCTAAGTGAAATAAGTCACACAGAAAAGGACACTTCTCATAAGGTATCACTGATAGAGGGAATGTAAAAACCGTTACACTTGAACTGAATTACAAAACAGAACAGAGTCACACATGCAGAAAACACACTATGGCTGCTTAACGGGAAAGGTGAGGTGGGGTGATACATAAAACAAGGGTTTCAAATTAGCTCAGATACCGTTCCATAAACCCAATATGTAATAGACAAGACCTACTCCTTGCTCAGAGAACTGGACTCAACACGCCCTATTCACCGCACAAGAATATATCTGACTAGTAATAATCTTAAAACCTATGTATTGATATCTCTCTGTTAGTGTGTCAAGTGGGTAAAAAGCGGCATAAACACAGCAGTGAAAAGCAGCTAAACCCCATTATAAAAATAAATTACTTTGAAACACCCATGAAACAAAGACAGTGAAAGAGAGAGAAATTCTTACACAATGCGTTCAGGGGCTGTGATGCAACCTGGATTGACCATATCTAGACCCACAGCTGGATGAGACCTAAGGGTGGACACTGTTGCGGCTGAGAGGTTTGGTGAGGTTGGGTGAGCAAACGCAGACCCTTTAAAGTAATACTGCGTGGTACCCATCGCATGGGTCCCAAATCTCCAGGTTCAAGGGCATCTTCCTACATCGAAAACATGCATGAGATACCCAGAAGATGGTACACCGTGTGATGGGGAAAGGTTTCTAAAACGCACCTCATTTCTCATCTGCTTGTGCCCGGGTTCGCCATTCCAGCCACTTTACTAGCAATCTCCCTCCTTGGAGCATCAGCACCTTTAACCTCCTGTTCCGTACAGGTTGCAATTTGTACTGAGGATGAACGGGAAGACGTGGAACCAATGAAAGACTAGCTCTTGGTGTTGGGACAGGCACAGGTCACTCTATTTTCCCATCAGGAAGAAGAATTAACCACAGGCTCAGCCTGCCCCCCGGAACCAGAACAGGGCCTGAAGCCATCCTGCGCTTTTGCGGCCAGCTCCCTAAAAAGCGAGTTGTAAAATGGAGGTTCAGGGCACTGCAATTCACAAACCTGCAGAGTTATAAATGATAACTCTCATCCACAAATATATTGAGGGAAGGCAAAGAAGAGGATTTGAAATCAAGGCAGAATTGCAGGAAACAGATTTCAGGAGGTAGATTCGAATCGCCTTTAAAGCACATGAAAAGCGGCAAAACGTTGACAATGATGCCCTTGGCCAAAAAGGGCGTATGCGTTTTTTCCTGAATATATTCAGGAAAAAACGCATACGCCCTTTTTGTCCAACCAAGCAACCTGGAAAGGCAAATCAGCGCTACAAAGATGTCTCGCTTCCCATCGGTCAAAAGGGCCATGCTGAAAAAAGTGTCAAAACCAGAAATGCAGGACAGGCCATGGAGAAATGGGAGCCTTGCTACACTGATGGGCGGGATGTAAATTGTCAACAGCCACTCTGGAGAAGTGTACGGTGAGTCCTGAAACGTCTAAAAAGCAAAGCTTAGAGATCATAGGGCACTTCCACTCATGGGGGTATAAATTGGGAAAATGAAAAATCAGCAAGACACAAGCACCCCAAAGTTTAGGGCTGCTCTGTTGACAAGGACCTCCACTTCATTCCACCTTCAATATCCCAGGAAAGAGAAAAATGGATAAAGAAGTTGTGGTCCTTATGTACAATGGAATATCACTCAGCCGTGAAATCAATGTCATAAGGCTAGTAGCAGCATGATGAGTGGATATAGGTACGACGACTCTAAGTGAAATAAGTCACACAGAAAAGGACACTTCTCATAAGGTATCACTGATAGAGGGAATGTAAAAACCGTTACACTTGAACTGAATTACAAAACAGAACAGAGTCACACATGCAGAAAACACACAATGGCTGCTTAACGGGAAAGGTGAGGTGGGGTGATACATAAAACAAGGGTTTCAAATTAGCTCAGATACCGTTCCATAAACCCAATATGTAATAGACAAGACCTACTCCTTGCTCAGAGAACTGGACTCAACACGCCCTATTCACCGCACAAGAATATATCTGACTAGTAATAATCTTAAAACCTATGTATTGATATCTCTCTGTTAGTGTGTCAAGTGGGTAAAAAGCGGCATAAACACAGCAGTGAAAAGCAGCTAAACCCCATTATAAAAATAAATTACTTTGAAACACCCATGAAACAAAGACAGTGAAAGAGAGAGAAATTCTTACACAATGCGTTCAGGGGCTGTGATGCAACCTGGATTGACCATATCTAGACCCACAGCTGGATGAGACCTAAGGGTGGACACTGTTGCGGCTGAGAGGTTTGGTGAGGTTGGGTGAGCAAACGCAGACCCTTTAAAGTAATACTGCGTGGTACCCATCGCATGGGTCCCAAATCTCCAGGTTCAAGGGCATCTTCCTACATCGAAAACATGCATGAGATACCCAGAAGATGGTACACCGTGTGATGGGGAAAGGTTTCTAAAACGCACCTCATTTCTCATCTGCTTGTGCCCGGGTTCGCCATTCCAGCCACTTTACTAGCAATCTCCCTCCTTGGAGCATCAGCACCTTTAACCTCCTGTTCCGTACAGGTTGCAATTTGTACTGAGGATGAACGGGAAGACGTGGAACCAATGAAAGACTAGCTCTTGGTGTTGGGACAGGCACAGGTCACTCTATTTTCCCATCAGGAAGAAGAATTAACCACAGGCTCAGCCTGCCCCCCGGAACCAGAACAGGGCCTGAAGCCATCCTGCGCTTTTGCGGCCAGCTCCCTAAAAAGCGAGTTGTAAAATGGAGGTTCAGGGCACTGCAATTCACAAACCTGCAGAGTTATAAATGATAACTCTCATCCACAAATATATTGAGGGAAGGCAAAGAAGAGGATTTGAAATCAAGGCAGAATTGCAGGAAACAGATTTCAGGAGGTAGATTCGAATCGCCTTTAAAGCACATGAAAAGCGGCAAAACGTTGACAATGATGCCCTTGGCCAAAAAGGGCGTATGCGTTTTTTCCTGAATATATTCAGGAAAAAACGCATACGCCCTTTTTGGCCAACCAAGCAACCTGGAAAGGCAAATCAGCGCTACAAAGAAGTCTCGCTTCCCATTGGTTAAAAGGGCCATGCTGAAAAAAGTGTCAAAACCAGAAATGCAGGACAGGCCATGGAGAAATGGGAGCCTTGCTACACTGATGGGCGGGATGTAAATTGTCAACAGCCACTCTGGAGAAGTGTACGGTGAGTCCTGAAACGTCTAAAAAGCAAAGCTTAGAGAGCATAGGGCACTTCCACTCATGGGGGTATAAATTGGGAAAATGAAAAATCAGCAAGACACAAGCACCCCAAAGTTTAGGGCTGCTCTGTTGACAAGGACCTCCACTTCATTCCACCTTCAATATCCCAGGAAAGAGAAAAATGGATAAAGAAGTTGTGGTCCTTATGTACAATGGAATATCACTCAGCCATGAAAGCAATGTCATAAGGCTAGTAGCAGCATGATGAGTGGATTTAGGTACAACGACTCTAAGTGAAATAAGTCACACAGAAAAGGACACTTCTCATAAGGTATCACTGATAGAGGGAATGTAAAAACCGTTACACTTGAACTGAATTACAAAACAGAACAGAGTCACACATGCAGAAAACACACTATGGCTGCTTAACGGGAAAGGTGAGGTGGGGTGATACATAAAACAAGGGTTTCAAATTAGCTCAGATACCGTTCCATAAACCCAATATGTAATAGACAAGACCTACTCCTTGCTCAGAGAACTGGACTCAACACGCCCTATTCACCGCACAAGAATATAACTGACTAGTAATAATCTTAAAACCTATGTATTGATATCTCTCTGTTAGTGTGTCAAGTGGGTGTAAAGCGGCATAAACACAGCAGTGAAAAGCAGCTAAACCCCATTATAAAAATAAATTACTTTGAAAAACCCATGAAACAAAGACAGTGAAAGAGATAGAAATTCTTACACAATGCGTTCACGGGCTGTGATGCAACCTGGATTGACCATATCTAGACCCACAGCTGGATGAGACATAAGGGTGGACACTCTTGGGGCTGAGAGGTTTGGTGAGGTTGGGTGAGCAAACGCACACCCTTTAAAGTAATACTGCATGGTACCCATCGCATGGGTCCCAAATCGCCAGGTTCAAGGGCATCTTCCTACATCGAAAACATGCATGAGAAACCCAGAAGATGGTACACCGTGTGATGTGGAAAGGTTTCTAAAACGCACCTCATTTCTCATCTCCTTGTGCCCGGGTTCGCTATTCCAGCCGCTTTACTAGCAATCTCCCTACTTGGAGCATCAGCACCTTTAACCTCCTGTTCCGTACAGGTTGCAATTTGTACTGAGGATGAACGGGAAGACGTGGAACCAATGAAAGACTAGCTCTTGGTGTTGGGACAGGCACAGGTCACTCTATTTTCCCATCAGGAAGAAGAATTAACCACAGGCTCAGCCTGCCCCCCGGAACCAGAACAGGGCCTGAAGCCATCCTGCGCTTTTGCGGCCAGCTCCCTAAAAAGCGAGTTGTAAAATGGAGGTTCAGGGCACTGCAATTCACAAACCTGCAGAGTTATAAATGATAACTCTCATCCACAAATATATTGAGGGAAGGCAAAGAAGAGGATTTGAAATCAAGGCAGAATTGCAGGAAACAGATTTCAGGAGGTAGATTCGAATCGCCTTTAAAGCACATGAAAAGCGGCAAAACGTTGACAATGATGCCCTTGGCCAAAAAGGGCGTATGCGTTTTTTCCTGAATATATTCAGGAAAAAACGCATACGCCCTTTTTGGCCAACCAAGCAACCTGGAAAGGCAAATCAGCGCTACAAAGAAGTCTCGCTTCCCATCGGTTAAAAGGGCCATGCTGAAAAAAGTGTCAAAACCAGAAATGCAGGACAGGCCATGGAGAAATGGGAGCCTTGCTACACTGATGGGCGGGATGTAAATTGCCAACAGCCACTCTGGAGAAGTGTACGGTGAGTCCTGTAACGTCTAAAAAGCAAAGCTTAGAGAGCATAGGGCACTTCCACTCATGGGGGTATAAATTGGGAAAATGAAAAATCAGCAAGACACAAGCACCCCAAAGTTTAGGGCTGCTCTGTTGACAAGGACCTCCACTTCATTCCACCTTCAATATCCCAGGAAAGAGAAAAATGGATAAAGAAGTTGTGGTCCTTATGTACAATGGAATATCACTCAGCCATGAAAGCAATGTCATAAGGCTAGTAGCAGCATGATGAGTGGATTTAGGTACAACGACTCTAAGTGAAATAAGTCACACAGAAAAGGACACTTCTCATAAGGTATCACTGATAGAGGGAATGTAAAAACCGTTACACTTGAACTGAATTACAAAACAGAACAGAGTCACACATGCAGAAAACACACTATGGCTGCTTAACGGGAAAGGTGAGGTGGGGTGATACATAAAACAAGGGTTTCAAATTAGCTCAGATACCGTTCCATAAACCCAATATGTAATAGACAAGACCTACTCCTTGCTCAGAGAACTGGACTCAACACGCCCTATTCACCGCACAAGAATATATCTGACTAGTAATAATCTTAAAACCTATGTATTGATATCTCTCTGTTAGTGTGTTAAGTGGGTGTAAAGCGGCATAAACACAGCAGTGAAAAGCAGCTAAACCCCATTATAAAAATAAATTACTTTGAAAAACCCATGAAACAAAGACAGTGAAAGAGAGAGAAATTCTTACACAATGCGTTCAGGGGCTGTGATGCAACCTGGATTGACCATATCTAGACCCACAGCTGGATGAGACATAAGGGTGGACACTGTTGCGGCTGAGAGGTTTGGTGAGGTTGGGTGAGCAAACGCAGACCCTTTAAAGTATTACTGCGTGGTACCCATCGCATGGGTCCCAAATCTCCAGGTTCAAGGGCATCTTCCTACATCGAAAACATGCATGAGATACCCAGAAGATGGTACACCGTGTGATGGGGAAAGGTTTCTAAAACGCACCTCATTTCTCATCTGCTTGTGCCCGGGTTCGCCATTCCAGCCACTTTACTAGCAATCTCCCTCCTTGGAGCATCAGCACCTTTAACCTCCTGTTCCGTACAGGTTGCAATTTGTACTGAGGATGAACGGGAAGACGTGGAACCAATGAAAGACTAGCTCTTGGTGTTGGGACAGGCACAGGTCACTCTATTTTCCCATCAGGAAGAAGAATTAACCACAGGCTCAGCCTGCCCCCCGGAACCAGAACAGGGCCTGAAGCCATCCTGCGGTTTTGTGGCCAGCTCCCTAAAAAGCGAGTTGTAAAATGGAGGTTCAGGGCACTGCAATTCACAAACCTGCAGAGTTATAAATGATAACTCTCATCCACAAATATATTGAGGGAAGGCAAAGAAGAGGATTTGAAATCAAGGCAGAATTACAGGAAACAGATTTCAGGAGGTAGATTCGAATCGCCTTTAAAGCACATGAAAAGCGGCAAAACGTTGACAATGATGCCCTTGGCCAAAAAGGGCGTATGCGTTTTTTCCTGAATATATTCAGGAAAAAACGCATACGCCCTTTTTGGCCAACCAAGCAACCTGGAAAGGCAAATCAGCGCTACAAAGATGTCTCGCTTCCCATCGGTCAAAAGGGCCATGCTGAAAAAAGTGTCAAAACCAGAAATGCAGGACAGGCCATGGAGAAATGGGAGCCTTGCTACACTGATGGGCGGGATGTAAATTGTCAACAGCCACTCTGGAGAAGTGTACGGTGAGTCCTGAAACGTCTAAAAAGCAAAGCTTAGAGAGCATAGGGCACTTCCACTCATGGGGGTATAAATTGGGAAAATTAAAAATCAGCAAGACACAAGCACCCCAAAGTTGAGGGCTGCTCTGTTGACAAGGACCTCCACTTCATTCCACCTTCAATATCCCAGGAAAGAGAAAAATGGATAAAGAAGTTGTGGTCCTTATGTACAATGGAATATCACTCAGCCATGAAATCAATGTCATAAGGCTAGTAGCAGCATGATGAGTGGATTTAGGTACGACGATTCTAAGTGAAATAAGTCACACAGAAAAGGACACTTCTCATAAGGTATCACTGATAGAGGGAATGTAAAAACCGTTACACTTGAACTGAATTACAAAACAGAACAGAGTCACACATGCAGAAAACACACTATGGCTGCTTAACGGGAAAGGTGAGGTGGGGTGGTACATAAAACAAGGGTTTCAAATTAGCTCAGATACCGTTCCATAAAACCAATATGTAATAGACAAGACCTACTCCTTGCTCAGAGAACTGGACTCAACACGCCCTATTCACCGCACAAGAATATATCTGACTAGTAATAATCTTAAAACCTATGTATTGATATCACTCTGTTAGTGTGTCAAGTGGGTGTAAAGCGGCATAAACACAGCAGTGAAAAGCAGCTAAACCCCATTATAAAAATAAATTACTTTGAAAAACCCATGAAACAAAGACAGTGAAAGAGAGAGAAATTCTTACACAATGCGTTCACGGGCTGTGATGCAACCTGGATTGACCATATCTAGACCCACAGCTGGATGAGACATAAGGGTGGACACTGTTGCGGCTGAGAGGTTTGGTGAGGTTGGGTGAGCAAACGCAGACCCTTTAAAGTAATACTGCGTGGTACCCATCGCATGGGTCCCAAATCTCCAGGTTCAAGGTCATCTTCCTACATCGAAAACATGCATGAGATACCCAGAAGATGGTACACCGTGTGATGGCGAAAGGTTTCTAAAACGCACCTCATTTCTCATCTGCTTGTGCCCGGGTTCGCCATTCCAGCCACTTTACTAGCAATCTCCCTCCTTGGAGCATCAGCACCTTTAACCTCCTGTTCCGTACAGGTTGCAATTTGTCCTGAGGATGAACGGGAAGACGTGGAACCAATGAGAGACTAGCTCTTGGTGTTGGGACAGGCACAGGTCACTCTATTTTCCCATCAGGAAGAAGAATTAACCACAGGCTCAGCCTGCCCACTGGAACCAGAACAGCGCCTGAAGCCATCCTGTGCTTTTGCGGCCAGCTCCCAAAAAAGCGAGTTGTAAAATGGAGGTTCAGGGCACTGCAATTCACAAACCTGCAGAGTTATAAATGATAACTCTCGTCCACAAATATATTGAGGGAAGGCAAAGAAGAGGATTTGAAATCAAGGCAGAATTGCAGGAAACAGATTTCAGGAGGTAGATTCGAATCGCCTTTAAAGCACATGAAAAGCGGAAAAACGTTGACAATGATGCCCTTGGCCAAAAAGGGCGTATGCGTTTTTTCCTGAATATATTCAGGAAAAAACGCATACGCCCTTTTTGGCCAACCAAGCAACCTGGAAAGGCAAATCAGTGCTACAAAGATGTCTCGCTTCCCATCGGTCAAAAGGGCCATGCTGAAAAGAGTGTCAAAACCAGAAATGCAGGACAGGCCATGGAGAAATGGGAGCCTTGCTACACTGATGGGCGGGATGTAAATTGTCAACAGCCACTCTGGAGAAGTGTACGGTGAGTCCTGAAACGTCTAAAAAGCAAAGCTTAGAGAGCATAGGGCACTTCCACTCATGGGGGTATAAATTGGGAAAATTAAAAATCAGCAAGACACAAGCACCCCAAAGTTTAGGGCTGCTCTGTTGACAAGGACCTCCACTTCATTCCACCTTCAATATCGCAGGAAAGAGAAAAATGGATAAAGAAGTTGTGGTCCTTATGTACAATGGAATATCACTCAGCCGTGAAATCAATGTCATAAGGCTAGTAGCAGCATGATGAGTGGATTTAGGTACGACGACTCTAAGTGAAATAAGTCACACAGAAAAGGACACTTCTCATAAGGTATCACTTATAGAGGGAATGTAAAAACCGTTACACTTGAACTGAATTACAAAACAGAACAGAGTCACACATGCAGAAAACACACTATGGCTGCTTAACGGGAAAGGTGAGGTGGGGTGATACATAAAACAAGGGTTTCAAATTAGCTCAGATACCGTTCCATAAACCCAATATGTAATAGACAAGACCTACTCCTTGCTCAGAGAACTGGACTCAACACGCCCTATTCACCGCACAATAATATATCTGACTAGTAATAATCTTAAAACCTACGTATTGATATCTCTCTGTTAGTGGGTCAAGTGGGTAAAAAGCGGCATAAACACAGCAGTGAAAAGCAGCTAAACCCCATTATAAAAATAAATTACTTTGAAAAACCCATGAAACAAAGACAGTGAAAGAGAGAGAAATTCTTACACAATGCGTTCAGGGGCTGTGATGCAACCTGGATTGACCATATCTAGACCCACAGCTGGATGAGACATAAGGGTGGACACTGTTGCGGCTGAGAGGTTTGGTGAGGTTGGGTGAGCAAACGCAGACCCTTTAAAGTAATACTGTGTGGTACCCATCGCATGGGTCCCAAATCTCCAGGTTCAAGGTCATCTTCCTACATCGAAAACATGCATGAGATACCCAGAAGATGGTACACCGTGTGATGGGGAAAGGTTTCTAAAACGCACCTCATTTCTCATCTGCTTGTGCCCGGGTTCGCCATTCCAGCCACTTTACTAGCAATCTCCCTCCTTGGAGCATCAGCACCTTTAACCTCCTGTTCCGTACAGGTTGCAATTTGTACTGAGGATGAACGGGAAGACGTGGAACCAATGAAAGACTAGCTCTTGGTGTTGGGACAGGCACAGGTCACTCTATTTTCCCATCAGGAAGAAGAATTAACCACAGGCTCAGCCTGCCCCCCGGAACCAGAACAGGGCCTGAAGCCATCCTGCGGTTTTGTGGCCAGCTCCCTAAAAAGCGAGTTGTAAAATGGAGGTTCAGGGCACTGCAATTCACAAACCTGCAGAGTTATAAATGATAACTCTCATCCACAAATATATTGAGGGAAGGCAAAGAAGAGGATTTGAAATCAAGGCAGAATTACAGGAAACAGATTTCAGGAGGTAGATTCGAATCGCCTTTAAAGCACATGAAAAGCGGCAAAACGTTGACAATGATGCCCTTGGCCAAAAAGGGCGTATGCGTTTTTTCCTGAATATATTCAGGAAAAAACGCATACGCCCTTTTTGGCCAACCAAGCAACCTGGAAAGGCAAATCAGCGCTACAAAGATGTCTCGCTTCCCATCGGTCAAAAGGGCCATGCTGAAAAAAGTGTCAAAACCAGAAATGCAGGACAGGCCATGGAGAAATGGGAGCCTTGCTACACTGATGGGCGGGATGTAAATTGTCAACAGCCACTCTGGAGAAGTGTACGGTGAGTCCTGAACCGTCTAAAAAGCAAAGCTTAGAGAGCATAGGGCACTTCCACTCATGGGGGTATAAATTGGGAAAATTAAAAATCAGCAAGACACAAGCACCCCAAAGTTGAGGGCTGCTCTGTTGACAAGGACCTCCACTTCATTCCACCTTCAATATCCCAGGAAAGAGAAAAATGGATAAAGAAGTTGTGGTCCTTATGTACAATGGAATATCACTCAGCCATGAAATCAATGTCATAAGGCTAGTAGCAGCATGATGAGTGGATTTAGGTACGACGATTCTAAGTGAAATAAGTCACACAGAAAAGGACACTTCTCATAAGGTATCACTGATAGAGGGAATGTAAAAACCGTTACACTTGAACTGAATTACAAAACAGAACAGAGTCACACATGCAGAAAACACACTATGGCTGCTTAACGGGAAAGGTGAGGTGGGGTGGTACATAAAACAAGGGTTTCAAATTAGCTCAGATACCGTTCCATAAAACCAATATGTAATAGACAAGACCTACTCCTTGCTCAGAGAACTGGACTCAACACGCCCTATTCACCGCACAAGAATATATCTGACTAGTAATAATCTTAAAACCTATGTATTGATATCACTCTGTTAGTGTGTCAAGTGGGTGTAAAGCGGCATAAACACAGCAGTGAAAAGCAGCTAAACCCCATTATAAAAATAAATTACTTTGAAAAACCCATGAAACAAAGACAGTGAAAGAGAGAGAAATTCTTACACAATGCGTTCACGGGCTGTGATGCAACCTGGATTGACCATATCTAGACCCACAGCTGGATGAGACATAAGGGTGGACACTGTTGCGGCTGAGAGGTTTGGTGAGGTTGGGTGAGCAAACGCAGACCCTTTAAAGTAATACTGCGTGGTACCCATCGCATGGGTCCCAAATCTCCAGGTTCAAGGGCATCTTCCTACATCGAAAACATGCATGAGATACCCAGAAGATGGTACACCGTGTGATGGCGAAAGGTTTCTAAAACGCACCTCATTTCTCATCTGCTTGTGCCCGGGTTCGCCATTCCAGCCACTTTACTAGCAATCTCCCTCCTTGGAGCATCAGCACCTTTAACCTCCTGTTCCGTACAGGTTGCAATTTGTCCTGAGGATGAACGGGAAGACGTGGAACCAATGAGAGACTAGCTCTTGGTGTTGGGACAGGCACAGGTCACTCTATTTTCCCATCAGGAAGAAGAATTAACCACAGGCTCAGCCTGCCCACTGGAACCAGAACAGCGCCTGAAGCCATCCTGTGCTTTTGCGGCCAGCTCCCAAAAAAGCGAGTTGTAAAATGGAGGTTCAGGGCACTGCAATTCACAAACCTGCAGAGTTATAAATGATAACTCTCGTCCACAAATATATTGAGGGAAGGCAAAGAAGAGGATTTGAAATCAAGGCAGAATTGCAGGAAACAGATTTCAGGAGGTAGATTCGAATCGCCTTTAAAGCACATGAAAAGCGGAAAAACGTTGACAATGATGCCCTTGGCCAAAAAGGGCGTATGCGTTTTTTCCTGAATATATTCAGGAAAAAACGCATACGCCCTTTTTGGCCAACCAAGCAACCTGGAAAGGCAAATCAGTGCTACAAAGATGTCTCGCTTCCCATCGGTCAAAAGGGCCATGCTGAAAAGAGTGTCAAAACCAGAAATGCAGGACAGGCCATGGAGAAATGGGAGCCTTGCTACACTGATGGGCGGGATGTAAATTGTCAACAGCCACTCTGGAGAAGTGTACGGTGAGTCCTGAAACGTCTAAAAAGCAAAGCTTAGAGAGCATAGGGCACTTCCACTCATGGGGGTATAAATTGGGAAAATTAAAAATCAGCAAGACACAAGCACCCCAAAGTTTAGGGCTGCTCTGTTGACAAGGACCTCCACTTCATTCCACCTTCAATATCGCAGGAAAGAGAAAAATGGATAAAGAAGTTGTGGTCCTTATGTACAATGGAATATCACTCAGCCGTGAAATCAATGTCATAAGGCTAGTAGCAGCATGATGAGTGGATTTAGGTACGACGACTCTAAGTGAAATAAGTCACACAGAAAAGGACACTTCTCATAAGGTATCACTTATAGAGGGAATGTAAAAACCGTTACACTTGAACTGAATTACAAAACAGAACAGAGTCACACATGCAGAAAACACACTATGGCTGCTTAACGGGAAAGGTGAGGTGGGGTGATACATAAAACAAGGGTTTCAAATTAGCTCAGATACCGTTCCATAAACCCAATATGTAATAGACAAGACCTACTCCTTGCTCAGAGAACTGGACTCAACACGCCCTATTCACCGCACAATAATATATCTGACTAGTAATAATCTTAAAACCTACGTATTGATATCTCTCTGTTAGTGGGTCAAGTGGGTAAAAAGCGGCATAAACACAGCAGTGAAAAGCAGCTAAACCCCATTATAAAAATAAATTACTTTGAAAAACCCATGAAACAAAGACAGTGAAAGAGAGAGAAATTCTTACACAATGCGTTCAGGGGCTGTGATGCAACCTGGATTGACCATATCTAGACCCACAGCTGGATGAGACATAAGGGTGGACACTGTTGCGGCTGAGAGGTTTGGTGAGGTTGGGTGAGCAAACGCAGACCCTTTAAAGTAATACTGTGTGGTACCCATCGCATGGGTCCCAAATCTCCAGGTTCAAGGTCATCTTCCTACATCGAAAACATGCATGAGATACCCAGAAGATGGTACACCGTGTGATGGGGAAAGGTTTCTAAAACGCACCTCATTTCTCATCTGCTTGTGCCCGGGTTCGCCATTCCAGCCACTTTACTAGCAATCTCCCTCCTTGGAGCATCAGCACCTTTAACCTCCTGTTCCGTACAGGTTGCAATTTGTACTGAGGATGAACGGGAAGACGTGGAACCAATGAAAGACTAGCTCTTGGTGTTGGGACAGGCACAGGTCACTCTATTTTCCCATCAGGAAGAAGAATTAACCACAGGCTCAGCCTGCCCCCCATAACCAGAACAGGGCCTGAAGCCATCCTGCGCTTTTGCGGCCAGCTCCCTAAAAAGCGAGTTGTAAAATGGAGGTTCAGGGCACTGCAATTCACAAACCTGCAGAGTTATAAATGATAACTCTCATCCACAAATATATTGAGGGAAGGCAAAGAAGAGGATTTGAAATCAAGGCAGAATTGCAGGAAACAGATTTCAGGAGGTAGATTCGAATCGCCTTTAAAGCACATGAAAAGCGGAAAAACGTTGACAATGATGCCCTTGGCCAAAAAGGGCGTATGCGTTTTTTCCTGAATATATTCAGGAAAAAACGCATACGCCCTTTTTGGCCAACCAAGCAACCTGGAAAGGCAAATCAGTGCTACAAAGATGTCTCGCTTCCCATCGGTCAAAAGGGCCATGCTGAAAAGAGTGTCAAAACCAGAAATGCAGGACAGGCCATGGAGAAATGGGAGCCTTGCTACACTGATGGGCGGGATGTAAATTGTCAACAGCCACTCTGGAGAAGTGTACGGTGAGTCCTGAAACGTCTAAAAAGCAAAGCTTAGAGAGCATAGGGCACTTCCACTCATGGGGGTATAAATTGGGAAAATTAAAAATCAGCAAGACACAAGCACCCCAAAGTTTAGGGCTGCTCTGTTGACAAGGACCTCCACTTCATTCCACCTTCAATATCGCAGGAAAGAGAAAAATGGATAAAGAAGTTGTGGTCCTTATGTACAATGGAATATCACTCAGCCGTGAAATCAATGTCATAAGGCTAGTAGCAGCATGATGAGTGGATTTAGGTACGACGACTCTAAGTGAAATAAGTCACACAGAAAAGGACACTTCTCATAAGGTATCACTTATAGAGGGAATGTAAAAACCGTTACACTTGAACTGAATTACAAAACAGAACAGAGTCACACATGCAGAAAACACACTATGGCTGCTTAACGGGAAAGGTGAGGTGGGGTGATACATAAAACAAGGGTTTCAAATTAGCTCAGATACCGTTCCATAAACCCAATATGTAATAGACAAGACCTACTCCTTGCTCAGAGAACTGGACTCAACACGCCCTATTCACCGCACAATAATATATCTGACTAGTAATAAT
The DNA here is from genome assembly GCF_965194805.1 of Balaenoptera borealis. NCBI lineage: Eukaryota > Metazoa > Chordata > Mammalia > Artiodactyla > Balaenopteridae > Balaenoptera > Balaenoptera borealis. Next base: position 785,427 of record NW_028123942.1, on the reverse strand, counting down.
CTTAAAACCTACGTATTGATATCTCTCTGTTAGTGGGTCAAGTGGGTAAAAAGCGGCATAAACACAGCAGTGAAAAGCAGCTAAACCCCATTATAAAAATAAATTACTTTGAAAAACCCATGAAACAAAGACAGTGAAAGAGAGAGAAATTCTTACACAATGCGTTCAGGGGCTGTGATGCAACCTGGATTGACCATATCTAGACCCACAGCTGGATGAGACATAAGGGTGGACACTGTTGCGTCTGAGAGGTTTGGTGAGGTTGGGTGAGCAAACGCAGACCCTTTAAAGTAATACTGTGTGGTACCCATCGCATGGGTCCCAAATCTCCAGGTTCAAGGTCATCTTCCTACATCGAAAACATGCATGAGATACCCAGAAGATGGTACACCGTGTGATGGGGAAAGGTTTCTAAAACGCACCTCATTTCTCATCTGCTTGTGCCCGGGTTCGCCATTCCAGCCACTTTACTAGCAATCTCCCTCCTTGGAGCATCAGCACCTTTAACCTCCTGTTCCGTACAGGTTGCAATTTGTACTGAGGATGAACGGGAAGACGTGGAACCAATGAAAGACTAGCTCTTGGTGTTGGGACAGGCACAGGTCACTCTATTTTCCCATCAGGAAGAAGAATTAACCACAGGCTCAGCCTGCCCCCCAGAACCAGAACAGGGCCTGAAGCCATCCTGCGCTTTTGCGGCCAGCTCCCTAAAAAGCGAGTTGTAAAATGGAGGTTCAGGGCACTGCAATTCACAAACCTGCAGACTTATAAATGATAACTCTCATCCACAAATATATTGAGGGAAGGCAAAGAAGAGGATTTGAAATCAAGGCAGAATTGCAGGAAACAGATTTCAGGAGGTAGATTCGAATCGCCTTTAAAGCACATGAAAAGCGGCAAAACGTTGACAATGATGCCCTTGGCCAAAAAGGGCGTATGCGTTTTTTCCTGAATATATTCAAGAAAAAACGCATACGCCGTTTTTGGCCAACCAAGCAACCTGGAAAGGCAAATCAGCACTACAAAGATGTCTCGCTTCCCATCGGTCAAAAGGGCCATGCTGAAAAAAGTGTCAAAACCAGAAATGCAGGACAGGCCATGGACAAATGGGAGCCTTGCTACACTGATGGGCGGGATGTAAATTGTCAACAGCCACTCTGGAGAAGTGCACGGTGAGTCCTGAAACGTCTAAAAAGCAAAGCTTAGAGAGCATAGGGCACTTCCACTCATGGGGTTATAAATTGGGAAAATTAAAAATCAGCAAGACACAAGCACCCCAAAGTTTAGGGCTGCTCTGTTGACAAGGACCTCCACTTCATTCCACCTTCAATATCGCAGGAAAGAGAAAAATGGATAAAGAAGTTGTGGTCCTTATGTACAATGGAATATCACTCAGCCGTGAAATCAATGTCATAAGGCTAGTAGCAGCATGATGAGTGGATTTAGGTACGACGACTCTAAGTGAAATAAGTCACACAGAAAAGGACACTTCTCATAAGGTATCACTTATAGAGGGAATGTAAAAACCGTTACACTTGAACTGAATTACCAAACAGAACAGAGTCACACATGCAGAAAACACACTATGGCTGCTTAACGGGAAAGGTGAGGTGGGGTGATACATAAAACAAGGGTTTCAAATTAGCTCAGATACCGTTCCATAAACCCAATATGTAATAGACAAGACCTACTCCTTGCTCAGAGAACTGGACTCAACACGCCCTATTCACCGCACAAGAATATATCTGAGTAGTAATAATCTTAAAACCTATGTATTGATATCTCTCTGTTAGTGTGTCAAGTGGGTGTAAAGCGGCATAAACACAGCAGTGAAAAGCAGCTAAACCCCATTATAAAAATAAATTACTTTGAAAAACCCATGAAACAAAGACAGTGAAAGAGAGAGAAATTCTTACGCAATGCGTTCAGGGGCTGTGATGCAACCTGGATTGACCATATCTAGACCCACAGCTGGATGAGACATAAGGGTGGACACTGTTGCGGCTGAGAGGTTTGGTGAGGTTGGGTGAGCAAACGCAGACCCTTTAAAGTAATACTGCGTGGTACCCATCGCATGGGTCCCAAATCTCCAGGTTCAAGGTCATCTTCCTACATCGAAAACATGCATGAGGTACCCAGAAGATGGTACACTGTGTGATGGCGAAAGGTTTCTAAAACGCACCTCATTTCTCATCTGCTTGTGCCCGGGTTCGCCATTCCAGCCACTTTACTAGCAATCTCCCTCCTTGGAGCATCAGCACCTTTAACCTCCTGTTCCGTACAGGTTGCAATTTGTCCTGAGGATGAACGGGAAGACGTGGAACCAATGAGAGACTAGCTCTTGGTGTTGGGACAGGCACAGGTCACTCTATTTTCCCATCAGGAAGAAGAATTAACCACAGGCTCAGCCTGCCCCCCGGAACCAGAACAGGGCCTGAAGCCATCCTGCGCTTTTGCGGCCAGCTCCCTAAAAAGCGAGTTGTAAAATGGAGGTTCAGGGCACTGCAATTCACAAACCTGCAGAGTTATAAATGATAACTCTCGTCCACAAATATATTGAGGGAAGGCAAAGAAGAGGATTTGAAATCAAGGCAAATTGCAGGAAACAGATTTCAGGAGGTAGATTCGAATCGCCTTTAAAGCACATGAAAAGCGGCAAAACGTTGACAATGATGCCCTTGGCCAAAAAGGGCGTATGCGTTTTTTCCTGAATATATTCAGGAAAAAACGCATACGCCCTTTTTGGCCAACCAAGCAACCTGGAAAGGCAAATCAGCGCTACAAAGATGTCTCGCTTCCCATCGGTCAAAAGGGCCATGCTGAAAAAAGTGTCAAAACCAGAAATGCAGGACAGGCCATGGAGAAATGGGAGCCTTGCTACACTGATGGGCGGGATGTAAATTGTCAACAGCCACTCTGGAGAAGTGTACGGTGAGTCCTGAAACGTCTAAAAAGCAAAGCTTAGAGAGCATAGGGCACTTCCACTCATGAGGGTATAAATTGGGAAAATGAAAAATCAGCAAGACACAAGCACCCCAAAGTTTAGGGCTGCTCTGTTGACAAGGACCTCCACTTCATTCCACCTTCAATATCGCAGGAAAGAGAAAAATGGATAAAGAAGTTGTGGTCCTTATGTACAATGGAATATCACTCAGCCATGAAATCAATGTCATAAGGCTAGTAGCAGCATGATGAGTGGATTTAGGTACGACGATTCTAAGTGAAATAAGTCACACAGAAAAGGACACTTCTCATAAGGTATCACTGATAGAGGGAATGTAAAAACCGTTACACTTGAACTGAATTACAAAACAGAACAGAGTCACACATGCAGAAAACACACTATGGCTGCTTAACGGGAAAGGTGAGGTGGGGTGGTACATAAAACAAGGGTTTCAAATTAGCTCAGATACCGTTCCATAAAACCAATATGTAATAGACAAGACCTACTCCTTGCTCAGAGAACTGGACTCAACACGCCCTATTCACCGCACAAGAATATATCTGACTAGTAATAATCTTAAAACCTATGTATTGATATCTCTCTGTTAGTGTGTCAAGTGGGTGTAAAGCGGCATAAACACAGCAGTGAAAAGCAGCTAAACCCCATTATAAAAATAAATTACTTTGAAAAACCCATGAAACAAAGACAGTGAAAGAGAGAGAAATTCTTACACAATGCGTTCAGGGGCTGTGATGCAACCTGGATTGACCATATCTAGACCCACAGCTGGATGAGACATAAGGGTGGACACTCTTGGGGCTGAGAGGTTTGGTGAGGTTGGGTGAGCAAATGCAGACCCTTTAAAGTAATACTGCATGGTACCCATCGCATGGGTCACAAATCTCCAGGTTCAAGGGCATCTTCCTACATCGAAAACATGCATGAGAAACCCAGAAGATGGTACACCGTGTGATGGGGAAAGGTTTCTAAAACGCACCTCATTTCTCATCTCCTTGTGCCCGGGTTCGCTATTCCAGCCGCTTTACTAGCAATCTCCCTACTTGGAGCATCAGCACCTTTAACCTCCTGTTCCGTACAGGTTGCAATTTGTACTGAGGATGAACGGGAAGACGTGGAACCAATGAGAGACTAGCTCTTGGTGATGGGACAGGCACAGGTCACTCTATTTTCCCATCAGGAAGAAGAATTAACCACAGGCTCAGCCTGCCACCCGGAACCAGAACAGGGCCTGAAGCCATCCTGCGCTATTGCGGCCAGCTCCCTAAAAATCGAGTTGTAAAATGGAGGTTCAGGGCACTGCAATTCACAAACCTGCAGACTTATAAATGATAACTCTCGTCCACAAATATATTGAGGGAAGGCAAAGAAGAGGATTTGAAATCAAGGCAGAATTGCAGGAAACAGATTTCAGGAGGTAGATTCGAATCGCCTTTAAAGCACATGAAAAGCGGCAAAACGTTGACAATGATGCCCTTGGCCAAAAAGGGCGTATGCGTTTTTTCCTGAATATATTCAGGAAAAAACGCATACGCCCTTTTTGGCCAACCAAGCAACCTGGAAAGGCAAATCAGCGCTACAAAGATGTCTCGCTTCCCATCGGTTAAAAAGGCCATGCTGAAAAAAGTGTCAAAACCAGAAATGCAGGACAGGCCATGGAGAAATGGGAGCCTTGCTACACTGATGGGCGGGATGTAAATTGCCAACAGCCACTCTGGAGAAGCGTACGGTGAGTCCTGAAACATCTAAAAAACAAAGCTTAGAGAGCATATGGCACTTCCACTCATGGGGTTATAAATTGGGAAAATTAAAAATCAGCAAGACAAAAGCACCCCAAAGTTTAGGGCTGCTCTGTTGACAAGGACCTCCACTTCATTCCACCTTCAATATCCCAGGAAAGAGAAAAATGGATAAAGAAGTTGTGGTCCTTATGTACAATGGAATATCACTCAGCCATGAAATCAATTTCATAAGGCTAGTAGCAGCATGATGAGTGGATTTAGGTACGACGATTCTAAGTGAAATAAGTCACACAGAAAAGGACACTTCTCATAAGGTATCACTGATAGAGGGAATGTAAAAACCGTTACACTTGAACTGAATTACAAAACAGAACAGAGTCACACATGCAGAAAACACACTATGGCTGCTTAACGGGAAAGGTGAGGTGGGGTGATACATAAAACAAGGGTTTCAAATTAGCTCAGATACCGTTCCATAAACCCAATATGTAATAGACAAGACCTACTCCTTGCTCAGAGAACTGGACTCAACACGCCCTATTCACCGCACAAGAATATATCTGACTAGTAATAATCTTAAAACCTATGTATTGATATCTCTCTGTTAGTGTGTCAAGTGGGTAAAAAGCGGCATAAACACAGCAGTGAAAAGCAGCTAAACCCCATTATAAAAATAAATTACTTTGAAAAACCCATGAAACAAAGACAGTGAAAGAGAGAGAAATTCTTACACAATGCGTTCAGGGGCTGTGATGCAACCTGGATTGACCATATCTAGACCCACAGCTGGATGAGACATAAGGGTGGACACTGTTGCGGCTGAGAGGTTTGGTGAGGTTGGGTGAGCAAACGCAGACCCTTTAAAGTAATACTGCGTGGTACCCATCGCATGGGTCCCAAATCTCCAGGTTGAAGGGCATCTTCCTACATCGTAAACATGCATGAGATACCCAGAAGATGGTACACCGTGTGATGGGGAAAGGTTTCTAAAACGCACCTCATTTCTCATCTGCCTGTGCCCGGGTTTGCCATTCCAGCCACTTTACTAGCAATCTCCCTCCTTGGAGCATCATCACCTTTAACCTCCTGTTCCGTACAGGTTGCAATTTGTCCTGAGGGTGAACGGGAAGACGTGGAAACAATGAGAGACTAGCTCTTGGTGTTGGGACAGGCACAGGTCACTCTATTTTCCCATCAGGAAGAAGAATTAACCACAGGCTCAGCCTGCCCACTGGAACCAGAACAGGGCCTGAAGCCATCCTGTGCTTTTGCGGCCAGCTCCCAAAAAAGCGAGTTGTAAAATGGAGGTTCAGGGCACTGCAATTCACAAACCTGCAGAGTTATAAATGATAACTCTCATCCACAAATATATTGAGGGAAGGCAAAGAAGAGGATTTGAAATCAAGGCAGAATTGCAGGAAACAGATTTCAGGAGGTAGATTCGAATCGCCTTTAAAGCACATGAAAAGCGGAAAAACGTTGACAATGATGCCCTTGGCCAAAAAGGGCGTATGCGTTTTTTCCTGAATATATTCAGGAAAAAACGCATACGCCCTTTTTGGCCAACCAAGCAACCTGGAAAGGCAAATCAGTGCTACAAAGATGTCTCGCTTCCCATCGGTCAAAAGGGCCATGCTGAAAAGAGTGTCAAAACCAGAAATGCAGGACAGGCCATGGAGAAATGGGAGCCTTGCTACACTGATGGGCGGGATGTAAATTGTCAACAGCCACTCTGGAGAAGTGTACGGTGAGTCCTGAAACGTCTAAAAAGCAAAGCTTAGAGAGCATAGGGCACTTCCACTCATGGGGGTATAAATTGGGAAAATTAAAAATCAGCAAGACACAAGCACCCCAAAGTTTAGGGCTGCTCTGTTGACAAGGACCTCCACTTCATTCCACCTTCAATATCGCAGGAAAGAGAAAAATGGATAAAGAAGTTGTGGTCCTTATGTACAATGGAATATCACTCAGCCGTGAAATCAATGTCATAAGGCTAGTAGCAGCATGATGAGTGGATTTAGGTACGACGACTCTAAGTGAAATAAGTCACACAGAAAAGGACACTTCTCATAAGGTATCACTTATAGAGGGAATGTAAAAACCGTTACACTTGAACTGAATTACAAAACAGAACAGAGTCACACATGCAGAAAACACACTATGGCTGCTTAACGGGAAAGGTGAGGTGGGGTGATACATAAAACAAGGGTTTCAAATTAGCTCAGATACCGTTCCATAAACCCAATATGTAATAGACAAGACCTACTCCTTGCTCAGAGAACTGGACTCAACACGCCCTATTCACCGCACAATAATATATCTGACTAGTAATAATCTTAAAACCTACGTATTGATATCTCTCTGTTAGTGGGTCAAGTGGGTAAAAAGCGGCATAAACACAGCAGTGAAAAGCAGCTAAACCCCATTATAAAAATAAATTACTTTGAAAAACCCATGAAACAAAGACAGTGAAAGAGAGAGAAATTCTTACACAATGCGTTCAGGGGCTGTGATGCAACCTGGATTGACCATATCTAGACCCACAGCTGGATGAGACATAAGGGTGGACACTGTTGCGGCTGAGAGGTTTGGTGAGGTTGGGTGAGCAAACGCAGACCCTTTAAAGTAATACTGTGTGGTACCCATCGCATGGGTCCCAAATCTCCAGGTTCAAGGTCATCTTCCTACATCGAAAACATGCATGAGATACCCAGAAGATGGTACACCGTGTGATGGGGAAAGGTTTCTAAAACGCACCTCATTTCTCATCTGCTTGTGCCCGGGTTCGCCATTCCAGCCACTTTACTAGCAATCTCCCTCCTTGGAGCATCAGCACCTTTAACCTCCTGTTCCGTACAGGTTGCAATTTGTACTGAGGATGAACGGGAAGACGTGGAACCAATGAAAGACTAGCTCTTGGTGTTGGGACAGGCACAGGTCACTCTATTTTCCCATCAGGAAGAAGAATTAACCACAGGCTCAGCCTGCCCCCCATAACCAGAACAGGGCCTGAAGCCATCCTGCGCTTTTGCGGCCAGCTCCCTAAAAAGCGAGTTGTAAAATGGAGGTTCAGGGCACTGCAATTCACAAACCTGCAGAGTTATAAATGATAACTCTCATCCACAAATATATTGAGGGAAGGCAAAGAAGAGGATTTGAAATCAAGGCAGAATTGCAGGAAACAGATTTCAGGAGGTAGATTCGAATCGCCTTTAAAGCACATGAAAAGCGGAAAAACGTTGACAATGATGCCCTTGGCCAAAAAGGGCGTATGCGTTTTTTCCTGAATATATTCAGGAAAAAACGCATACGCCCTTTTTGGCCAACCAAGCAACCTGGAAAGGCAAATCAGTGCTACAAAGATGTCTCGCTTCCCATCGGTCAAAAGGGCCATGCTGAAAAGAGTGTCAAAACCAGAAATGCAGGACAGGCCATGGAGAAATGGGAGCCTTGCTACACTGATGGGCGGGATGTAAATTGTCAACAGCCACTCTGGAGAAGTGTACGGTGAGTCCTGAAACGTCTAAAAAGCAAAGCTTAGAGAGCATAGGGCACTTCCACTCATGGGGGTATAAATTGGGAAAATTAAAAATCAGCAAGACACAAGCACCCCAAAGTTTAGGGCTGCTCTGTTGACAAGGACCTCCACTTCATTCCACCTTCAATATCGCAGGAAAGAGAAAAATGGATAAAGAAGTTGTGGTCCTTATGTACAATGGAATATCACTCAGCCGTGAAATCAATGTCATAAGGCTAGTAGCAGCATGATGAGTGGATTTAGGTACGACGACTCTAAGTGAAATAAGTCACACAGAAAAGGACACTTCTCATAAGGTATCACTTATAGAGGGAATGTAAAAACCGTTACACTTGAACTGAATTACAAAACAGAACAGAGTCACACATGCAGAAAACACACTATGGCTGCTTAACGGGAAAGGTGAGGTGGGGTGATACATAAAACAAGGGTTTCAAATTAGCTCAGATACCGTTCCATAAACCCAATATGTAATAGACAAGACCTACTCCTTGCTCAGAGAACTGGACTCAACACGCCCTATTCACCGCACAATAATATATCTGACTAGTAATAATCTTAAAACCTACGTATTGATATCTCTCTGTTAGTGGGTCAAGTGGGTAAAAAGCGGCATAAACACAGCAGTGAAAAGCAGCTAAACCCCATTATAAAAATAAATTACTTTGAAAAACCCATGAAACAAAGACAGTGAAAGAGAGAGAAATTCTTACACAATGCGTTCAGGGGCTGTGATGCAACCTGGATTGACCATATCTAGACCCACAGCTGGATGAGACATAAGGGTGGACACTGTTGCGTCTGAGAGGTTTGGTGAGGTTGGGTGAGCAAACGCAGACCCTTTAAAGTAATACTGTGTGGTACCCATCGCATGGGTCCCAAATCTCCAGGTTCAAGGTCATCTTCCTACATCGAAAACATGCATGAGATACCCAGAAGATGGTACACCGTGTGATGGGGAAAGGTTTCTAAAACGCACCTCATTTCTCATCTGCTTGTGCCCGGGTTCGCCATTCCAGCCACTTTACTAGCAATCTCCCTCCTTGGAGCATCAGCACCTTTAACCTCCTGTTCCGTACAGGTTGCAATTTGTACTGAGGATGAACGGGAAGACGTGGAACCAATGAAAGACTAGCTCTTGGTGTTGGGACAGGCACAGGTCACTCTATTTTCCCATCAGGAAGAAGAATTAACCACAGGCTCAGCCTGCCCCCCAGAACCAGAACAGGGCCTGAAGCCATCCTGCGCTTTTGCGGCCAGCTCCCTAAAAAGCGAGTTGTAAAATGGAGGTTCAGGGCACTGCAATTCACAAACCTGCAGACTTATAAATGATAACTCTCATCCACAAATATATTGAGGGAAGGCAAAGAAGAGGATTTGAAATCAAGGCAGAATTGCAGGAAACAGATTTCAGGAGGTAGATTCGAATCGCCTTTAAAGCACATGAAAAGCGGCAAAACGTTGACAATGATGCCCTTGGCCAAAAAGGGCGTATGCGTTTTTTCCTGAATATATTCAAGAAAAAACGCATACGCCGTTTTTGGCCAACCAAGCAACCTGGAAAGGCAAATCAGCACTACAAAGATGTCTCGCTTCCCATCGGTCAAAAGGGCCATGCTGAAAAAAGTGTCAAAACCAGAAATGCAGGACAGGCCATGGACAAATGGGAGCCTTGCTACACTGATGGGCGGGATGTAAATTGTCAACAGCCACTCTGGAGAAGTGCACGGTGAGTCCTGAAACGTCTAAAAAGCAAAGCTTAGAGAGCATAGGGCACTTCCACTCATGGGGTTATAAATTGGGAAAATTAAAAATCAGCAAGACACAAGCACCCCAAAGTTTAGGGCTGCTCTGTTGACAAGGACCTCCACTTCATTCCACCTTCAATATCGCAGGAAAGAGAAAAATGGATAAAGAAGTTGTGGTCCTTATGTACAATGGAATATCACTCAGCCGTGAAATCAATGTCATAAGGCTAGTAGCAGCATGATGAGTGGATTTAGGTACGACGACTCTAAGTGAAATAAGTCACACAGAAAAGGACACTTCTCATAAGGTATCACTGATAGAGGGAATGTAAAAACCGTTACACTTGAACTGAATTACCAAACAGAACAGAGTCACACATGCAGAAAACACACTATGGCTGCTTAACGGGAAAGGTGAGGTGGGGTGATACATAAAACAAGGGTTTCAAATTAGCTCAGATACCGTTCCATAAACCCAATATGTAATAGACAAGACCTACTCCTTGCTCAGAGAACTGGACTCAACACGCCCTATTCACCGCACAAGAATATATCTGAGTAGTAATAATCTTAAAACCTATGTATTGATATCTCTCTGTTAGTGTGTCAAGTGGGTGTAAAGCGGCATAAACACAGCAGTGAAAAGCAGCTAAACCCCATTATAAAAATAAATTACTTTGAAAAACCCATGAAACAAAGACAGTGAAAGAGAGAGAAATTCTTACGCAATGCGTTCAGGGGCTGTGATGCAACCTGGATTGACCATATCTAGACCCACAGCTGGATGAGACATAAGGGTGGACACTGTTGCGGCTGAGAGGTTTGGTGAGGTTGGGTGAGCAAACGCAGACCCTTTAAAGTAATACTGCGTGGTACCCATCGCATGGGTCCCAAATCTCCAGGTTCAAGGTCATCTTCCTACATCGAAAACATGCATGAGGTACCCAGAAGATGGTACACTGTGTGATGGCGAAAGGTTTCTAAAACGCACCTCATTTCTCATCTGCTTGTGCCCGGGTTCGCCATTCCAGCCACTTTACTAGCAATCTCCCTCCTTGGAGCATCAGCACCTTTAACCTCCTGTTCCGTACAGGTTGCAATTTGTCCTGAGGATGAACGGGAAGACGTGGAACCAATGAGAGACTAGCTCTTGGTGTTGGGACAGGCACAGGTCACTCTATTTTCCCATCAGGAAGAAGAATTAACCACAGGCTCAGCCTGCCCCCCGGAACCAGAACAGGGCCTGAAGCCATCCTGCGCTTTTGCGGCCAGCTCCCTAAAAAGCGAGTTGTAAAATGGAGGTTCAGGGCACTGCAATTCACAAACCTGCAGAGTTATAAATGATAACTCTCGTCCACAAATATATTGAGGGAAGGCAAAGAAGAGGATTTGAAATCAAGGCAAATTGCAGGAAACAGATTTCAGGAGGTAGATTCGAATCGCCTTTAAAGCACATGAAAAGCGGCAAAACGTTGACAATGATGCCCTTGGCCAAAAAGGGCGTATGCGTTTTTTCCTGAATATATTCAGGAAAAAACGCATACGCCCTTTTTGGCCAACCAAGCAACCTGGAAAGGCAAATCAGCGCTACAAAGATGTCTCGCTTCCCATCGGTCAAAAGGGCCATGCTGAAAAAAGTGTCAAAACCAGAAATGCAGGACAGGCCATGGAGAAATGGGAGCCTTGCTACACTGATGGGCGGGATGTAAATTGTCAACAGCCACTCTGGAGAAGTGTACGGTGAGTCCTGAAACGTCTAAAAAGCAAAGCTTAGAGAGCATAGGGCACTTCCACTCATGAGGGTATAAATTGGGAAAATGAAAAATCAGCAAGACACAAGCACCCCAAAGTTTAGGGCTGCTCTGTTGACAAGGACCTCCACTTCATTCCACCTTCAATATCGCAGGAAAGAGAAAAATGGATAAAGAAGTTGTGGTCCTTATGTACAATGGAATATCACTCAGCCATGAAATCAATGTCATAAGGCTAGTAGCAGCATGATGAGTGGATTTAGGTACGACGATTCTAAGTGAAATAAGTCACACAGAAAAGGACACTTCTCATAAGGTATCACTGATAGAGGGAATGTAAAAACCGTTACACTTGAACTGAATTACAAAACAGAACAGAGTCACACATGCAGAAAACACACTATGGCTGCTTAACGGGAAAGGTGAGGTGGGGTGGTACATAAAACAAGGGTTTCAAATTAGCTCAGATACCGTTCCATAAAACCAATATGTAATAGACAAGACCTACTCCTTGCTCAGAGAACTGGACTCAACACGCCCTATTCACCGCACAAGAATATATCTGACTAGTAATAATCTTAAAACCTATGTATTGATATCTCTCTGTTAGTGTGTCAAGTGGGTGTAAAGCGGCATAAACACAGCAGTGAAAAGCAGCTAAACCCCATTATAAAAATAAATTACTTTGAAAAACCCATGAAACAAAGACAGTGAAAGAGAGAGAAATTCTTACACAATGCGTTCAGGGGCTGTGATGCAACCTGGATTGACCATATCTAGACCCACAGCTGGATGAGACATAAGGGTGGACACTCTTGGGGCTGAGAGGTTTGGTGAGGTTGGGTGAGCAAATGCAGACCCTTTAAAGTAATACTGCATGGTACCCATCGCATGGGTCACAAATCTCCAGGTTCAAGGGCATCTTCCTACATCGAAAACATGCATGAGAAACCCAGAAGATGGTACACCGTGTGATGGGGAAAGGTTTCTAAAACGCACCTCATTTCTCATCTCCTTGTGCCCGGGTTCGCTATTCCAGCCGCTTTACTAGCAATCTCCCTACTTGGAGCATCAGCACCTTTAACCTCCTGTTCCGTACAGGTTGCAATTTGTACTGAGGATGAACGGGAAGACGTGGAACCAATGAGAGACTAGCTCTTGGTGATGGGACAGGCACAGGTCACTCTATTTTCCCATCAGGAAGAAGAATTAACCACAGGCTCAGCCTGCCACCCGGAACCAGAACAGGGCCTGAAGCCATCCTGCGCTATTGCGGCCAGCTCCCTAAAAATCGAGTTGTAAAATGGAGGTTCAGGGCACTGCAATTCACAAACCTGCAGACTTATAAATGATAACTCTCGTCCACAAATATATTGAGGGAAGGCAAAGAAGAGGATTTGAAATCAAGGCAGAATTGCAGGAAACAGATTTCAGGAGGTAGATTCGAATCGCCTTTAAAGCACATGAAAAGCGGCAAAACGTTGACAATGATGCCCTTGGCCAAAAAGGGCGTATGCGTTTTTTCCTGAATATATTCAGGAAAAAACGCATACGCCCTTTTTGGCCAACCAAGCAACCTGGAAAGGCAAATCAGCGCTACAAAGATGTCTCGCTTCCCATCGGTTAAAAAGGCCATGCTGAAAAAAGTGTCAAAACCAGAAATGCAGGACAGGCCATGGAGAAATGGGAGCCTTGCTACACTGATGGGCGGGATGTAAATTGCCAACAGCCACTCTGGAGAAGCGTACGGTGAGTCCTGAAACATCTAAAAAACAAAGCTTAGAGAGCATATGGCACTTCCACTCATGGGGTTATAAATTGGGAAAATTAAAAATCAGCAAGACACAAGCACCCCAAAGTTTAGGGCTGCTCTGTTGACAAGGACCTCCACTTCATTCCACCTTCAATATCCCAGGAAAGAGAAAAATGGATAAAGAAGTTGTGGTCCTTATGTACAATGGAATATCACTCAGCCATGAAATCAATTTCATAAGGCTAGTAGCAGCATGATGAGTGGATTTAGGTACGACGATTCTAAGTGAAATAAGTCACACAGAAAAGGACACTTCTCATAAGGTATCACTGATAGAGGGAATGTAAAAACCGTTACACTTGAACTGAATTACAAAACAGAACAGAGTCACACATGCAGAAAACACACTATGGCTGCTTAACGGGAAAGGTGAGGTGGGGTGATACATAAAACAAGGGTTTCAAATTAGCTCAGATACCGTTCCATAAACCCAATATGTAATAGACAAGACCTACTCCTTGCTCAGAGAACTGGACTCAACACGCCCTATTCACCGCACAAGAATATATCTGACTAGTAATAATCTTAAAACCTATGTATTGATATCTCTCTGTTAGTGTGTCAAGTGGGTAAAAAGCGGCATAAACACAGCAGTGAAAAGCAGCTAAACCCCATTATAAAAATAAATTACTTTGAAAAACCCATGAAACAAAGACAGTGAAAGAGAGAGAAATTCTTACACAATGCGTTCAGGGGCTGTGATGCAACCTGGATTGACCATATCTAGACCCACAGCTGGATGAGACATAAGGGTGGACACTGTTGCGGCTGAGAGGTTTGGTGAGGTTGGGTGAGCAAACGCAGACCCTTTAAAGTAATACTGCGTGGTACCCATCGCATGGGTCCCAAATCTCCAGGTTGAAGGGCATCTTCCTACATCGTAAACATGCATGAGATACCCAGAAGATGGTACACCGTGTGATGGGGAAAGGTTTCTAAAACGCACCTCATTTCTCATCTGCCTGTGCCCGGGTTTGCCATTCCAGCCACTTTACTAGCAATCTCCCTCCTTGGAGCATCATCACCTTTAACCTCCTGTTCCGTACAGGTTGCAATTTGTCCTGAGGGTGAACGGGAAGACGTGGAAACAATGAGAGACTAGCTCTTGGTGTTGGGACAGGCACAGGTCACTCTATTTTCCCATCAGGAAGAAGAATTAACCACAGGCTCAGCCTGCCCACTGGAACCAGAACAGGGCCTGAAGCCATCCTGTGCTTTTGCGGCCAGCTCCCAAAAAAGCGAGTTGTAAAATGGAGGTTCAGGGCACTGCAATTCACAAACCTGCAGAGTTATAAATGATAACTCTCATCCACAAATATATTGAGGGAAGGCAAAGAAGAGGATTTGAAATCAAGGCAGAATTGCAGGAAACAGATTTCAGGAGGTAGATTCGAATCGCCTTTAAAGCACATGAAAAGCGGCAAAACGTTGACAATGATGCCCTTGGCCAAAAAGGGCGTATGCGTTTTTTCCTGAATATATTCAGGAAAAAACGCATACGCCCTTTTTGGCCAACCAAGCAACCTGGAAAGGCAAATCAGCGCTACAAAGATGTCTCGCTTCCCATCGGTCAAAAGGGCCATGCTGAAAAAAGTGTCAAAACCAGAAATGCAGGACAGGCCATGGAGAAATGGGAGCCTTGCTACACTGATGGGCGGGATGTAAATTGTCAACAGCCACTCTGGAGAAGTGTACGGTGAGTCCTGAAACGTCTAAAAAGCAAAGCTTAGAGAGCATAGGGCACTTCCACTCATGGGGGTATAAATTGGGAAAATTAAAAATCAGCAAGACACAAGCACCCCAAAGTTTAGGGCTGCTCTGTTGACAAGGACCTCCACTTCATTCCACCTTCAATATCGCAGGAAAGAGAAAAATGGATAAAGAAGTTGTGGTCCTTATGTACAATGGAATATCACTCAGCCGTGAAATCAATGTCATAAGGCTAGTAGCAGCATGATGAGTGGATTTAGGTACGACGACTCTAAGTGAAATAAGTCACACAGAAAAGGACACTTCTCATAAGGTATCACTTATAGAGGGAATGTAAAAACCGTTACACTTGAACTGAATTACAAAACAGAACAGAGTCACACATGCAGAAAACACACTATGGCTGCTTAACGGGAAAGGTGAGGTGGGGTGATACATAAAACAAGGGTTTCAAATTAGCTCAGATACCGTTCCATAAACCCAATATGTAATAGACAAGACCTACTCCTTGCTCAGAGAACTGGACTCAACACGCCCTATTCACCGCACAAGAATATATCTGACTAGTAATAATCTTAAAACCTATGTATTGATATCTCTCTGTTAGTGTGTCAAGTGGGTGTAAAGCGGCATAAACACAGCAGTGAAAAGCAGCTAAACCCCATTATAAAAATAAATTACTTTGAAAAACCCATGAAACAAAGACAGTGAAAGAGAGAGAAATTCTTACACAATGCGTTCAGGGGCTGTGATGCAACCTGGATTGACCATATCTAGACCCACAGCTGGATGAGACATAAGGGTGGACACTGTTGCGGCTGAGAGGTTTGGTGAGGTTGGGTGAGCAAACGCAGACCCTTTAAAGTAATACTGTGTGGTACCCATCGCATGGGTCCCAAATCTCCAGGTTCAAGGTCATCTTCCTACATCGAAAACATGCATGAGATACCCAGAAGATGGTACACCGTGTGATGGGGAAAGGTTTCTAAAACGCACCTCATTTCTCATCTGCTTGTGCCCGGGTTCGCCATTCCAGCCACTTTACTAGCAATCTCCCTCCTTGGAGCATCAGCACCTTTAACCTCCTGTTCCGTACAGGTTGCAATTTGTACTGAGGATGAACGGGAAGACGTGGAACCAACGAGAGACTATCTCTTGGTGTTGGGACAGGCACAGGTCACTCTATTTTCCCATCAGGAAGAAGAATTAACCACAGGCTCAGCCTGCCCCCCGGAACCAGAACAGGGCCTGAAGCCATCCTGCGCTTTTGCGGCCAGCTCCCTAAAAAGCGAGTTGTAAAATGGAGGTTCAGGGCACTGCAATTCACAAACCTGCAGAGTTATAAATGATAACTCTCATCCACAAATATATTGAGGGAAGGCAAAGAAGAGGATTTGAAATCAAGGCAGAATTGCAGGAAACAGATTTCAGGAGGTAGATTCGAATCGCCTTTAAAGCACATGAAAAGCGGCAAAACGTTGACAATGATGCCCTTGGCCAAAAAGGGCGTATGCGTTTTTTCCTGAATATATTCAAGAAAAAACGCATACGCCGTTTTTGGCCAACCAAGCAACCTGGAAAGGCAAATCAGCACTACAAAGATGTCTCGCTTCCCATCGGTCAAAAGGGCCATGCTGAAAAAAGTGTCAAAACCAGAAATGCAGGACAGGCCATGGAGAAATGGGAGCCTTGCTACACTGATGGGCGGGATGTAAATTGTCAACAGCCACTCTGGAGAAGTGCACGGTGAGTCCTGAAACGTCTAAAAAGCAAAGCTTAGAGAGCATAGGGCACTTCCACTCATGGGGTTATAAATTGGGAAAATTAAAAATCAGCAAGACACAAGCACCCCAAAGTTTAGGACTGCTCTGTTGACAAGGACCTCCACTTCATTCCACCTTCAATATCGCAGGAAAGAGAAAAATGGATAAAGAAGTTGTGGTCCTTATGTACAATGGAATATCACTCAGCCGTGAAATCAATGTCATAAGGCTAGTAGCAGCATGATGAGTGGATTTAGGTACGACGACTCTAAGTGAAATAAGTCACACAGAAAAGGACACTTCTCATAAGGTATCACTTATAGAGGGAATGTAAAAACCGTTACACTTGAACTGAATTACCAAACAGAACAGAGTCACACATGCAGAAAACACACTATGGCTGCTTAACGGGAAAGGTGAGGTGGGGTGATACATAAAACAAGGGTTTCAAATTAGCTCAGATACCGTTCCATAAACCCAATATGTAATAGACAAGACCTACTCCTTGCTCAGAGAACTGGACTCAACACGCCCTATTCACCGCACAAGAATATATCTGAGTAGTAATAATCTTAAAACCTATGTATTGATATCTCTCTGTTAGTGTGTCAAGTGGGTGTAAAGCGGCATAAACACAGCAGTGAAAAGCAGCTAAACCCCATTATAAAAATAAATTACTTTGAAAAACCCATGAAACAAAGACAGTGAAAGAGAGAGAAATTCTTACGCAATGCGTTCAGGGGCTGTGATGCAACCTGGATTGACCATATCTAGACCCACAGCTGGATGAGACATAAGGGTGGACACTGTTGCGGCTGAGAGGTTTGGTGAGGTTGGGTGAGCAAACGCAGACCCTTTAAAGTAATACTGCGTGGTACCCATCGCATGGGTCCCAAATCTCCAGGTTCAAGGGCATCTTCCTAAATCGAAAACATGCATGAGATACCCAGAAGATGGTACACCGTGTGATGGGGAAAGGTTTCTAAAACGCACCTCATTTCTCATCTGCTTGTGCCCGGGTTCGCCATTCCAGCCACTTTACTAGCAATCTCCCTCCTTGGAGCATCAGCACCTTTAACCTCCTGTTCCGTACAGGTTGCAATTTGTACTGAGGATGAACGGGAAGACGTGGAACCAATGAAAGACTAGCTCTTGGTGTTGGGACAGGCACAGGTCACTCTATTTTCCCATCAGGAAGAAGAATTAACCACAGGCTCAGCCTGCCCCCCGGAACCAGAACAGGGCCTGAAGCCATCCTGCGCTTTTGCGGCCAGCTCCCTAAAAAGCGAGTTGTAAAATGGAGGTTCAGGGCACTGCAATTCACAAACCTGCAGAGTTATAAATGATAACTCTCATCCACAAATATATTGAGGGAAGGCAAAGAAGAGGATTTGAAATCAAGGCAGAATTGCAGGAAACAGATTTCAGGAGGTAGATTCGAATCGCCTTTAAAGCACATGAAAAGCGGCAAAACGTTGACAATGATGCCCTTGGCCAAAAAGGGCGTATGCGTTTTTTCCTGAATATATTCAGGAAAAAACGCATACGCCCTTTTTGGCCAACCAAGCAACCTGGAAAGGCAAATCAGCGCTACAAAGATGTCTCGCTTCCCATCGGTCAAAAGGGCCATGCTGAAAAAAGTGTCAAAACCAGAAATGCAGGACAGGCCATGGAGAAATGGGAGCCTTGCTACACTGATGGGCGGGATGTAAATTGTCAACAGCCACTCTGGAGAAGTGTACGGTGAGTCCTGAAACGTCTAAAAAGCAAAGCTTAGAGAGCATAGGGCACTTCCACTCATGGGGGTATAAATTGGGAAAATGAAAAATCAGCAAGACACAAGCACCCCAAAGTTTAGGGCTGCTCTGTTGACAAGGACCTCCACTTCATTCCACCTTCAATATCCCAGGAAAGAGAAAAATGGATAAAGAAGTTGTGGTCCTTATGTACAATGGAATATCACTCAGCCGTGAAATCAATGTCATAAGGCTAGTAGCAGCATGATGAGTGGATTTAGGTACGACGACTCTAAGTGAAATAAGTCACACAGAAAAGGACACTTCTCATAAGGTATCACTGATAGAGGGAATGTAAAAACCGTTACACTTGAACTGAATTACAAAACAGAACAGAGTCACACATGCAGAAAACACACAATGGCTGCTTAACGGGAAAGGTGAGGTGGGGTGATACATAAAACAAGGGTTTCAAATTAGCTCAGATACCGTTCCATAAACCCAATATGTAATAGACAAGACCTACTCCTTGCTCAGAGAACTGGACTCAACACGCCCTATTCACCGCACAAGAATATATCTGACTAGTAATAATCTTAAAACCTATGTATTGATATCTCTCTGTTAGTGTGTCAAGTGGGTAAAAAGCGGCATAAACACAGCAGTGAAAAGCAGCTAAACCCCATTATAAAAATAAATTACTTTGAAACACCCATGAAACAAAGACAGTGAAAGAGAGAGAAATTCTTACACAATGCGTTCAGGGGCTGTGATGCAACCTGGATTGACCATATCTAGACCCACAGCTGGATGAGACATAAGGGTGGACACTGTTGCGGCTGAGAGGTTTGGTGAGGTTGGGTGAGCAAACGCAGACCCTTTAAAGTAATACTGCGTGGTACCCATCGCATGGGTCCCAAATCTCCAGGTTCAAGTCATCTTCCTACATCGAAAACATGCATGAGATACCCAGAAGATGGTACACTGTGTGATGGCGAAAGGTTTCTAAAACGCACCTCATTTCTCATCTGCTTGTGCCCGGGTTCGCCATTCCAGCCACTTTACTAGCAATCTCCCTCCTTGGAGCATCAGCACCTTTAACCTCCTGTTCCGTACAGGTTGCAATTTGTCCTGAGGATGAACGGGAAGACGTGGAACCAATGAGAGACTAGCTCTTGGTGTTGGGACAGGCACAGGTCACTCTATTTTCCCATCAGGAAGAAGAATTAACCACAGGCTCAGCCTGCCCCCCGGAACCAGAACAGGGCCTGAAGCCATCCTGCGCTTTTGCGGCCAGCTCCCTAAAAAGCGAGTTGTAAAATGGAGGTTCAGGGCACTGCAATTCACAAACCTGCAGAGTTATAAATGATAACTCTCGTCCACAAATATATTGAGGGAAGGCAAAGAAGAGGATTTGAAATCAAGGCAAATTGCAGGAAACAGATTTCAGGAGGTAGATTCGAATCGCCTTTAAAGCACATGAAAAGCGGCAAAACGTTGACAATGATGCCCTTGGCCAAAAAGGGCGTATGCGTTTTTTCCTGAATATATTCAGGAAAAAACGCATACGCCCTTTTTGGCCAACCAAGCAACCTGGAAAGGCAAATCAGCGCTACAAAGATGTCTCGCTTCCCATCGGTCAAAAGGGCCATGCTGAAAAAAGTGTCAAAACCAGAAATGCAGGACAGGCCATGGAGAAATGGGAGCCTTGCTACACTGATGGGCGGGATGTAAATTGTCAACAGCCACTCTGGAGAAGTGTACGGTGAGTCCTGAAACGTCTAAAAAGCAAAGCTTAGAGAGCATAGGGCACTTCCACTCATGGGGGTATAAATTGGGAAAATTAAAAATCAGCAAGACACAAGCACCCCAAAGTTTAGGGCTGCTCTGTTGACAAGGACCTCCACTTCATTCCACCTTCAATATCACAGGAAAGAGAAAAATGGATAAAGAAGTTGTGGTCCTTATGTACAATGGAATATCACTCAGCCGTGAAATCAATGTCATAAGGCTAGTAGCAGCATGATGAGTGGATTTAGGTACGACGACTCTAAGTGAAATAAGTCACACAGAAAAGGACACTTCTCATAAGGTATCACTTATAGAGGGAATGTAAAAACCGTTACACTTGAACTGAATTACAAAACAGAACAGAGTCACACATGCAGAAAACACACTATGGCTGCTTAACGGGAAAGGTGAGGTGGGGTGATACATAAAACAAGGGTTTCAAATTAGCTCAGATACCGTTCCATAAACCCAATATGTAATAGACAAGACCTACTCCTTGCTCAGAGAACTGGACTCAACACGCCCTATTCACCGCACAAGAATATATCTGACTAGTAATAATCTTAAAACCTATGTATTGATATCTCTCTGTTAGTGTGTCAAGTGGGTGTAAAGCGGCATAAACACAGCAGTGAAAAGCAGCTAAACCCCATTATAAAAATAAATTACTTTGAAAAACCCATGAAACAAAGACAGTGAAAGAGAGAGAAATTCTTACACAATGCGTTCAGGGGCTGTGATGCAACCTGGATTGACCATATCTAGACCCACAGCTGGATGAGACATAAGGGTGGACACTGTTGCGGCTGAGAGGTTTGGTGAGGTTGGGTGAGCAAACGCAGACCCTTTAAAGTAATACTGTGTGGTACCCATCGCATGGGTCCCAAATCTCCAGGTTCAAGGTCATCTTCCTACATCGAAAACATGCATGAGATACCCAGAAGATGGTACACCGTGTGATGGGGAAAGGTTTCTAAAACGCACCTCATTTCTCATCTGCTTGTGCCCGGGTTCGCCATTCCAGCCACTTTACTAGCAATCTCCCTCCTTGGAGCATCAGCACCTTTAACCTCCTGTTCCGTACAGGTTGCAATTTGTACTGAGGATGAACGGGAAGACGTGGAACCAACGAGAGACTATCTCTTGGTGTTGGGACAGGCACAGGTCACTCTATTTTCCCATCAGGAAGAAGAATTAACCACAGGCTCAGCCTGCCCCCCGGAACCAGAACAGGGCCTGAAGCCATCCTGCGCTTTTGCGGCCAGCTCCCTAAAAAGCGAGTTGTAAAATGGAGGTTCAGGGCACTGCAATTCACAAACCTGCAGAGTTATAAATGATAACTCTCATCCACAAATATATTGAGGGAAGGCAAAGAAGAGGATTTGAAATCAAGGCAGAATTGCAGGAAACAGATTTCAGGAGGTAGATTCGAATCGCCTTTAAAGCACATGAAAAGCGGCAAAACGTTGACAATGATGCCCTTGGCCAAAAAGGGCGTATGCGTTTTTTCCTGAATATATTCAAGAAAAAACGCATACGCCGTTTTTGGCCAACCAAGCAACCTGGAAAGGCAAATCAGCACTACAAAGATGTCTCGCTTCCCATCGGTCAAAAGGGCCATGCTGAAAAAAGTGTCAAAACCAGAAATGCAGGACAGGCCATGGAGAAATGGGAGCCTTGCTACACTGATGGGCGGGATGTAAATTGTCAACAGCCACTCTGGAGAAGTGCACGGTGAGTCCTGAAACGTCTAAAAAGCAAAGCTTAGAGAGCATAGGGCACTTCCACTCATGGGGTTATAAATTGGGAAAATTAAAAATCAGCAAGACACAAGCACCCCAAAGTTTAGGACTGCTCTGTTGACAAGGACCTCCACTTCATTCCACCTTCAATATCGCAGGAAAGAGAAAAATGGATAAAGAAGTTGTGGTCCTTATGTACAATGGAATATCACTCAGCCGTGAAATCAATGTCATAAGGCTAGTAGCAGCATGATGAGTGGATTTAGGTACGACGACTCTAAGTGAAATAAGTCACACAGAAAAGGACACTTCTCATAAGTTATCACTTATAGAGGGAATGTAAAAACCGTTACACTTGAACTGAATTACCAAACAGAACAGAGTCACACATGCAGAAAACACACTATGGCTGCTTAACGGGAAAGGTGAGGTGGGGTGATACATAAAACAAGGGTTTCAAATTAGCTCAGATACCGTTCCATAAACCCAATATGTAATAGACAAGACCTACTCCTTGCTCAGAGAACTGGACTCAACACGCCCTATTCACCGCACAAGAATATATCTGAGTAGTAATAATCTTAAAACCTATGTATTGATATCTCTCTGTTAGTGTGTCAAGTGGGTGTAAAGCGGCATAAACACAGCAGTGAAAAGCAGCTAAACCCCATTATAAAAATAAATTACTTTGAAAAACCCATGAAACAAAGACAGTGAAAGAGAGAGAAATTCTTACGCAATGCGTTCAGGGGCTGTGATGCAACCTGGATTGACCATATCTAGACCCACAGCTGGATGAGACATAAGGGTGGACACTGTTGCGGCTGAGAGGTTTGGTGAGGTTGGGTGAGCAAACGCAGACCCTTTAAAGTAATACTGCGTGGTACCCATCGCATGGGTCCCAAATCTCCAGGTTCAAGGGCATCTTCCTAAATCGAAAACATGCATGAGATACCCAGAAGATGGTACACCGTGTGATGGGGAAAGGTTTCTAAAACGCACCTCATTTCTCATCTGCTTGTGCCCGGGTTCGCCATTCCAGCCACTTTACTAGCAATCTCCCTCCTTGGAGCATCAGCACCTTTAACCTCCTGTTCCGTACAGGTTGCAATTTGTACTGAGGATGAACGGGAAGACGTGGAACCAATGAAAGACTAGCTCTTGGTGTTGGGACAGGCACAGGTCACTCTATTTTCCCATCAGGAAGAAGAATTAACCACAGGCTCAGCCTGCCCCCCGGAACCAGAACAGGGCCTGAAGCCATCCTGCGCTTTTGCGGCCAGCTCCCTAAAAAGCGAGTTGTAAAATGGAGGTTCAGGGCACTGCAATTCACAAACCTGCAGAGTTATAAATGATAACTCTCATCCACAAATATATTGAGGGAAGGCAAAGAAGAGGATTTGAAATCAAGGCAGAATTGCAGGAAACAGATTTCAGGAGGTAGATTCGAATCGCCTTTAAAGCACATGAAAAGCGGCAAAACGTTGACAATGATGCCCTTGGCCAAAAAGGGCGTATGCGTTTTTTCCTGAATATATTCAGGAAAAAACGCATACGCCCTTTTTGGCCAACCAAGCAACCTGGAAAGGCAAATCAGCGCTACAAAGATGTCTCGCTTCCCATCGGTCAAAAGGGCCATGCTGAAAAAAGTGTCAAAACCAGAAATGCAGGACAGGCCATGGAGAAATGGGAGCCTTGCTACACTGATGGGCGGGATGTAAATTGTCAACAGCCACTCTGGAGAAGTGTACGGTGAGTCCTGAAACGTCTAAAAAGCAAAGCTTAGAGAGCATAGGGCACTTCCACTCATGGGGGTATAAATTGGGAAAATGAAAAATCAGCAAGACACAAGCACCCCAAAGTTTAGGGCTGCTCTGTTGACAAGGACCTCCACTTCATTCCACCTTCAATATCCCAGGAAAGAGAAAAATGGATAAAGAAGTTGTGGTCCTTATGTACAATGGAATATCACTCAGCCGTGAAATCAATGTCATAAGGCTAGTAGCAGCATGATGAGTGGATTTAGGTACGACGACTCTAAGTGAAATAAGTCACACAGAAAAGGACACTTCTCATAAGGTATCACTGATAGAGGGAATGTAAAAACCGTTACACTTGAACTGAATTACAAAACAGAACAGAGTCACACATGCAGAAAACACACAATGGCTGCTTAACGGGAAAGGTGAGGTGGGGTGATACATAAAACAAGGGTTTCAAATTAGCTCAGATACCGTTCCATAAACCCAATATGTAATAGACAAGACCTACTCCTTGCTCAGAGAACTGGACTCAACACGCCCTATTCACCGCACAAGAATATATCTGACTAGTAATAATCTTAAAACCTATGTATTGATATCTCTCTGTTAGTGTGTCAAGTGGGTAAAAAGCGGCATAAACACAGCAGTGAAAAGCAGCTAAACCCCATTATAAAAATAAATTACTTTGAAACACCCATGAAACAAAGACAGTGAAAGAGAGAGAAATTCTTACACAATGCGTTCAGGGGCTGTGATGCAACCTGGATTGACCATATCTAGACCCACAGCTGGATGAGACATAAGGGTGGACACTGTTGCGGCTGAGAGGTTTGGTGAGGTTGGGTGAGCAAACGCAGACCCTTTAAAGTAATACTGCGTGGTACCCATCGCATGGGTCCCAAATCTCCAGGTTCAAGTCATCTTCCTACATCGAAAACATGCATGAGATACCCAGAAGATGGTACACTGTGTGATGGCGAAAGGTTTCTAAAACGCACCTCATTTCTCATCTGCTTGTGCCCGGGTTCGCCATTCCAGCCACTTTACTAGCAATCTCCCTCCTTGGAGCATCAGCACCTTTAACCTCCTGTTCCGTACAGGTTGCAATTTGTCCTGAGGATGAACGGGAAGACGTGGAACCAATGAGAGACTAGCTCTTGGTGTTGGGACAGGCACAGGTCACTCTATTTTCCCATCAGGAAGAAGAATTAACCACAGGCTCAGCCTGCCCCCCGGAACCAGAACAGGGCCTGAAGCCATCCTGCGCTTTTGCGGCCAGCTCCCTAAAAAGCGAGTTGTAAAATGGAGGTTCAGGGCACTGCAATTCACAAACCTGCAGAGTTATAAATGATAACTCTCGTCCACAAATATATTGAGGGAAGGCAAAGAAGAGGATTTGAAATCAAGGCAAATTGCAGGAAACAGATTTCAGGAGGTAGATTCGAATCGCCTTTAAAGCACATGAAAAGCGGCAAAACGTTGACAATGATGCCCTTGGCCAAAAAGGGCGTATGCGTTTTTTCCTGAATATATTCAGGAAAAAACGCATACGCCCTTTTTGGCCAACCAAGCAACCTGGAAAGGCAAATCAGCGCTACAAAGATGTCTCGCTTCCCATCGGTCAAAAGGGCCATGCTGAAAAAAGTGTCAAAACCAGAAATGCAGGACAGGCCATGGAGAAATGGGAGCCTTGCTACACTGATGGGCGGGATGTAAATTGTCAACAGCCACTCTGGAGAAGTGTACGGTGAGTCCTGAAACGTCTAAAAAGCAAAGCTTAGAGAGCATAGGGCACTTCCACTCATGGGGGTATAAATTGGGAAAATTAAAAATCAGCAAGACACAAGCACCCCAAAGTTTAGGGCTGCTCTGTTGACAAGGACCTCCACTTCATTCCACCTTCAATATCGCAGGAAAGAGAAAAATGGATAAAGAAGTTGTGGTCCTTATGTACAATGGAATATCACTCAGCCATGAAATCAATGTCATAAGGCTAGTAGCAGCATGATGAGTGGATTTAGGTACGACGATTCTAAGTGAAATAAGTCACACAGAAAAGGACACTTCTCATAAGGTATCACTGATAGAGGGAATGTAAAAACCGTTACACTTGAACTGAATTACAAAACAGAACAGAGTCACACATGCAGAAAACACACTATGGCTGCTTAACGGGAAAGGTGAGGTGGGGTGGTACATAAAACAAGGGTTTCAAATTAGCTCAGATACCGTTCCATAAAACCAATATGTAATAGACAAGACCTACTCCTTGCTCAGAGAACTGGACTCAACACGCCCTATTCACCGCACAAGAATATATCTGACTAGTAATAATCTTAAAACCTATGTATTGATATCTCTCTGTTAGTGTGTCAAGTGGGTGTAAAGCGGCATAAACACAGCAGTGAAAAGCAGCTAAACCCCATTATAAAAATAAATTACTTTGAAAAACCCATGAAACAAAGACAGTGAAAGAGAGAGAAATTCTTACACAATGCGTTCAGGGGCTGTGATGCAACCTGGATTGACCATATCTAGACCCACAGCTGGATGAGACATAAGGGTGGACACTCTTGGGGCTGAGAGGTTTGGTGAGGTTGGGTGAGCAAATGCAGACCCTTTAAAGTAATACTGCATGGTACCCATCGCATGGGTCACAAATCTCCAGGTTCAAGGGCATCTTCCTACATCGAAAACATGCATGAGAAACCCAGAAGATGGTACACCGTGTGATGGGGAAAGGTTTCTAAAACGCACCTCATTTCTCATCTCCTTGTGCCCGGGTTCGCTATTCCAGCCGCTTTACTAGCAATCTCCCTACTTGGAGCATCAGCACCTTTAACCTCCTGTTCCGTACAGGTTGCAATTTGTCCTGAGGATGAACGGGAAGACGTGGAACCAATGAGAGACTAGCTCTTGGTGTTGGGACAGGCACAGGTCACTCTATTTTCCCATCAGGAAGAAGAATTAACCACAGGCTCAGCCTGCCACCCGGAACCAGAACAGGGCCTGAAGCCATCCTGCGCTATTGCGGCCAGCTCCCTAAAAATCGAGTTGTAAAATGGAGGTTCAGGGCACTGCAATTCACAAACCTGCAGACTTATAAATGATAACTCTCGTCCACAAATATATTGAGGGAAGGCAAAGAAGAGGATTTGAAATCAAGGCAGAATTGCAGGAAACAGATTTCAGGAGGTAGATTCGAATCGCCTTTAAAGCACATGAAAAGCGGCAAAACGTTGACAATGATGCCCTTGGCCAAAAAGGGCGTATGCGTTTTTTCCTGAATATATTCAGGAAAAAACGCATACGCCCTTTTTGGCCAACCAAGCAACCTGGAAAGGCAAATCAGCGCTACAAAGATGTCTCGCTTCCCATCGGTTAAAAAGGCCATGCTGAAAAAAGTGTCAAAACCAGAAATGCAGGACAGGCCATGGAGAAATGGGAGCCTTGCTACACTGATGGGCGGGATGTAAATTGCCAACAGCCACTCTGGAGAAGCGTACGGTGAGTCCTGAAACATCTAAAAAACAAAGCTTAGAGAGCATATGGCACTTCCACTCATGGGGTTATAAATTGGGAAAATTAAAAATCAGCAAGACACAAGCACCCCAAAGTTTAGGGCTGCTCTGTTGACAAGGACCTCCACTTCATTCCACCTTCAATATCCCAGGAAAGAGAAAAATGGATAAAGAAGTTGTGGTCCTTATGTACAATGGAATATCACTCAGCCATGAAATCAATTTCATAAGGCTAGTAGCAGCATGATGAGTGGATTTAGGTACGACGATTCTAAGTGAAATAAGTCACACAGAAAAGGACACTTCTCATAAGGTATCACTGATAGAGGGAATGTAAAAACCGTTACACTTGAACTGAATTACAAAACAGAACAGAGTCACACATGCAGAAAACACACTATGGCTGCTTAACGGGAAAGGTGAGGTGGGGTGATACATAAAACAAGGGTTTCAAATTAGCTCAGATACCGTTCCATAAACCCAATATGTAATAGACAAGACCTACTCCTTGCTCAGAGAACTGGACTCAACACGCCCTATTCACCGCACAAGAATATATCTGACTAGTAATAATCTTAAAACCTATGTATTGATATCTCTCTGTTAGTGTGTCAAGTGGGTAAAAAGCGGCATAAACACAGCAGTGAAAAGCAGCTAAACCCCATTATAAAAATAAATTACTTTGAAAAACCCATGAAACAAAGACAGTGAAAGAGAGAGAAATTCTTACACAATGCGTTCAGGGGCTGTGATGCAACCTGGATTGACCATATCTAGACCCACAGCTGGATGAGACATAAGGGTGGACACTGTTGCGGCTGAGAGGTTTGGTGAGGTTGGGTGAGCAAACGCAGACCCTTTAAAGTAATACTGCGTGGTACCCATCGCATGGGTCCCAAATCTCCAGGTTGAAGGGCATCTTCCTACATCGTAAACATGCATGAGATACCCAGAAGATGGTACACCGTGTGATGGGGAAAGGTTTCTAAAACGCACCTCATTTCTCATCTGCCTGTGCCCGGGTTTGCCATTCCAGCCACTTTACTAGCAATCTCCCTCCTTGGAGCATCATCACCTTTAACCTCCTGTTCCGTACAGGTTGCAATTTGTCCTGAGGATGAACGGGAAGACGTGGAAACAATGAGAGACTAGCTCTTGGTGTTGGGACAGGCACAGGTCACTCTATTTTCCCATCAGGAAGAAGAATTAACCACAGGCTCAGCCTGCCCACTGGAACCAGAACAGGGCCTGAAGCCATCCTGTGCTTTTGCGGCCAGCTCCCAAAAAAGCGAGTTGTAAAATGGAGGTTCAGGGCACTGCAATTCACAAACCTGCAGAGTTATAAATGATAACTCTCATCCACAAATATACTGAGGGAAGGCAAAGAAGAGGATTTGAAATCAAGGCAGAATTGCAGGAAACAGATTTCAGGAGGTAGATTCGAATCGCCTTTAAAGCACATGAAAAGCGGAAAAACGTTGACAATGATGCCCTTGGCCAAAAAGGGCGTATGCGTTTTTTCCTGAATATATTCAGGAAAAAACGCATACGCCCTTTTTGGCCAACCAAGCAACCTGGAAAGGCAAATCAGTGCTACAAAGATGTCTCGCTTCCCATCGGTCAAAAGGGCCATGCTGAAAAGAGTGTCAAAACCAGAAATGCAGGACAGGCCATGGAGAAATGGGAGCCTTGCTACACTGATGGGCGGGATGTAAATTGTCAACAGCCACTCTGGAGAAGTGTACGGTGAGTCCTGAAACGTCTAAAAAGCAAAGCTTAGAGAGCATAGGGCACTTCCACTCATGGGGGTATAAATTGGGAAAATGAAAAATCAGCAAGACACAAGCACCCCAAAGTTTAGGGCTGCTCTGTTGACAAGGACCTCCACTTCATTCCACCTTCAATATCCCAGGAAAGAGAAAAATGGATAAAGAAGTTGTGGTCCTTATGTACAATGGAATATCACTCAGCCGTGAAATCAATGTCATAAGGCTAGTAGCAGCATGATGAGTGGATTTAGGTACGACGACTCTAAGTGAAATAAGTCACACAGCAAAGGACACTTCTCATAAGGTATCACTTATAGAGGGAATGTAAAAACCGTTACACTTGAACTGAATTACAAAACAGAACAGAGTCACACATGCAGAAAACACACTATGGCTGCTTAACGGGAAAGGTGAGGTGGGGTGATACATAAAACAAGGGTTTCAAATTAGCTCAGATACCGTTCCATAAACCCAATATGTAATAGACAAGACCTACTCCTTGCTCAGAGAACTGGACTCAACACGCCCTATTCACCGCACAAGAATATATCTCACTAGTAATAATCTTAAAACCTATGTATTGATATCTCTCTGTTAGTGTGTCAAGTGGGTAAAAAGCGGCATAAACACAGCAGTGAAAAGCAGCTAAACCCCATTATAAAAATAAATTATTTTGAAAAACCCATGAAACAAAGACAGTGAAAGAGAGAGAAATTCTTACACAATGCGTTCAGGGGCTGTGATGCAACCTGGATTGACCATATCTAGACGCACAGCTGGATGAGACATAAGGGTGGACACTGTTGCGGCTGAGAGGTTTGGTGAGGTTGGGTGAGCAAACGCAGACCCTTTAAAGTAATACTGCGTGGTACCCATCGCATGGGTCCCAAATCTCCAGGTTCAAGGGCATCTTCCTACATCGAAAACATGCATGAGATACCCAGAAGATGGTACACCGTGTGATGGGGAAAGGTTTCTAAAACGCACCTCATTTCTCATCTGCTTGTGCCCGGGTTCGCCATTCCAGCCACTTTACTAGCAATCTCCCTCCTTGGAGCATCAGCACCTTTAACCTCCTGTTCCGTACAGGTTGCAATTTGTACTGAGGATGAACGGGAAGACGTGGAACCAATGAAAGACTAGCTCTTGGTGTTGGGACAGGCACAGGTCACTCTATTTTCCCATCAGGAAGAAGAATTAACCACAGGCTCAGCCTGCCCCCCGGAACCAGAACAGGGGCTGAAGCCATCCTGCGCTTTTGCGGCCAGCTCCCTAAAAAGCGAGTTGTAAAATGGAGGTTCAGGGCACTGCAATTCACAAACCTGCAGAGTTATAAATGATAACTCTCATCCACAAATATATTGAGGGAAGGCAAAGAAGAGGATTTGAAATCAAGGCAGAATTGCAGGAAACAGATTTCAGGAGGTAGATTCGAATCGCCTTTAAAGCACATGAAAAGCGGCAAAACGTTGACAATGATGCCCTTGGCCAAAAAGGGCGTATGCGTTTTTTCCTGAATATATTCAGGAAAAAACGCATACGCCCTTTTTGGCCAACCAAGCAACCTGGAAAGGCAAATCAGCGCTACAAAGATGTCTCGCTTCCCATCGATCAAAAGGGCCATGCTGAAAAAAGTGTCAAAACCAGAAATGCAGGACAGGCCATGGAGAAATGGGAGCCTTGCTACACTGATGGGCGGGATGTAAATTGTCAACAGCCACTCTGGAGAAGTGTACGGTGAGTCCTGAAACGTCTAAAAAGCAAAGCTTAGAGAGCATAGGGCACTTCCACTCATGGGGGTCTAAATTGGGAAAATGAAAAATCAGCAAGACACAAGCACCCCAAAGTTTAGGGCTGCTCTGTTGACAAGGACCTCCACTTCATTCCACCTTCAATATCCCAGGAAAGAGAAAAATGGATAAAGAAGTTGTGGTCCTTATGTACAATGGAATATCACTCAGCCATGAAATCAATGTCATAAGGCTAGTAGCAGCATGATGAGTGGATTTAGGTACGACGACTCTAAGTGAAATAAGTCACACAGAAAAGGACACTTCTCATAAGGTATCACTGATAGAGGGAATGTAAAAACCGTTACACTTGAACTGAATTACAAAACAGAACAGAGTCACACATGCAGAAAACACACTATGGCTGCTTAACGGGAAAGGTGAGGTGGGGTGATACATAAAACAAGGGTTTCAAATTAGCTCAGATACCGTTCCATAAACCCAATATGTAATAGACAAGACCTACTCCTTGCTCAGAGAACTGGACTCAACACGCCCTATTCACCGCACAAGAATATATCTCACTAGTAATAATCTTAAAACCTATGTATTGATATGTCTCTGTTAGTGTGTCAAGTGGGTAAAAAGCGGCATAAACACAGCAGTGAAAAGCAGCTAAACCCCATTATAAAAATAAATTACTTTGAAAAACCCATGAAACAAAGACAGTGAAAGAGAGAGAAATTCTTACACAATGCGTTCACGGGCTGTGATGCAACCTGGATTGACCATATCTAGACCCACAGCTGGATGAGACATAAGGGTGGACACTGTTGCGGCTGAGAGGTTTGGTGAGGTTGGGTGAGCAAACGCAGACCCTTTAAAGTAATACTGCGTGGTACCCATCGCATGGGTCCCAAATCTCCAGGTTCAAGGGCATCTTCCTACATCGAAAACATGCATGAGAAACCCAGAAGATGGTACACCGTGTGATGTGGAAAGGTTTCTAAAACGCATCTCATTTCTCATCTCCTTGTGCCCGGGTTCGCTATTCCAGCCACTTTACTAGCAATCTCCCTACTTGGAGCATCAGCACCTTTAACTTCCTGCTCCGTACAGGTTGCAATTTGTCCTGAGGGTGAACGGGAAGACGTGGAACCAATAAGAGACTAGCTCTTGGTGTTGGGACAGGCACAGGTCACTCTATTTTCCCATCAGGAAGAAGAATTAACCACAGGCTCAGCCTGCCCCCGGAACCAGAACAGGGCCTGAAGGCATCCTGCGCTTTTGCGGCCAGCTCCCTAAAAAGCGAGTTGCAAAATGGAGGTTCAGGGAACTGCAATTCACAAACCTGCAGAGTTATAAATGATAACTCTCGTCCACAAATATATTGAGGGAAGGCAAAGAAGAGGATTTGAAATCAAGGCAGAATTGCAGGAAACAGATTTCAGGAGGTAGATTCGAATCGCCTTTAAAGCACATGAAAAGCGGCAAAACGTTGACAATGATGCCCTTGGCCAAAAAGGGCGTATGCGTTTTTTCCTGAATATATTCAGGAAAAAACGCATACGCCCTTTTTGGCCAACCAAGAAACATGGAAAGGCAAATCAGCGTTACAAAGATGTCTCGCTTCCCATCGGTTAAAAAGGCCATGCTGAATAAAGTGTCAAAACCAGAAATGCAGGACAGGCCATGGAGAAATGGGAGCCTTGCTACACTGATGGGCGGGATGTAAATTGCCAACAGCCACTCTGGAGAAGCGTACGGTGAGTCCTGAAACATCTAAAAAACAAAGCTTAGAGAGCATAGGGCACTTCCACTCATGGGGTTATAAATTGGGAAAATTAAAAATCAGCAAGACACAAGCACCCCAAAGTTTAGGGCTGCTCTGTTGACAAGGACCTCCACTTCATTCCACCTTCAATATCCCAGGAAAGAGAAAAATGGATAAAGAAGTTGTGGTCCTTATGTACAATGGAATATCACTCAGCCGTGAAATCAATGTCATAAGGCTAGTAGCAGCATGATGAGTG
This sequence comes from Balaenoptera borealis, assembly GCF_965194805.1. Lineage (NCBI taxonomy): Eukaryota > Metazoa > Chordata > Mammalia > Artiodactyla > Balaenopteridae > Balaenoptera > Balaenoptera borealis. Next base: position 752,315 of record NW_028123942.1, on the reverse strand, counting down.
GATTTAGGTACGACGACTCTAAGTGAAATAAGTCACACAGAAAAGGACACTTCTCATAAGGTATCACTTATAGAGGGAATGTAAAAACCGTTACACTTGAACTGAATTACAAAACAGAACAGAGTCACACATGCAGAAAACACACTATGGCTGCTTAACGGGAAAGGTGAGGTGGGGTGATACATAAAACAAGGGATTCAAATTAGCTCAGATACCGTTCCATAAACCCAATATGTAATAGACAAGACCTACTCCTTGCTCAGAGAACTGGACTCAACACGCCCTATTCACCACACAAGAATATATCTGACTAGTAATAATCTTAAAACCTATGTATTGATATCTCTCTGTTAGTGTGTCAAGTGGGTAAAAAGCGGCATAAACACAGCAGTGAAAAGCAGCTAAACCCCATTATAAAAATAAATTATTTTGAAAAACCCATGAAACAAAGACAGTGAAAGAGAGAGAAATTCTTACACAATGCGTTCAGGGGCTGTGATGCAACCTGGATTGACCATATCTAGACCCACAGCTGGATGAGACATAAGGGTGGACACTGTTGCGGCTGAGAGGTTTGGTGAGGTTGGGTGAGCAAACGCAGACCCTTTAAAGTAATACTGCGTGGTACCCATCGCATGGGTCCCAAATCTCCAGGTTCAAGGGCATCTTCCTACATCGAAAACATGCATGAGATACCCAGAAGATGGTACACCGTGTGATGGGGAAAGGTTTCTAAAACGCACCTCATTTCTCATCTGCTTGTGCCCGGGTTCGCCATTCCAGCCACTTTACTAGCAATCTCCCTCCTTGGAGCATCAGCACCTTTAACCTCCTGTTCCGTACAGGTTGCAATTTGTACTGAGGATGAACGGGAAGACGTGGAACCAATGAAAGACTAGCTCTTGGTGTTGGGACAGGCACAGGTCACTCTATTTTCCCATCAGGAAGAAGAATTAACCACAGGCTCAGCCTGCCCCCCGGAACCAGAACAGGGGCTGAAGCCATCCTGCGCTTTTGCGGCCAGCTCCCTAAAAAGCGAGTTGTAAAATGGAGGTTCAGGGCACTGCAATTCACAAACCTGCAGAGTTATAAATGATAACTCTCATCCACAAATATATTGAGGGAAGGCAAAGAAGAGGATTTGAAATCAAGGCAGAATTGCAGGAAACAGATTTCAGGAGGTAGATTCGAATCGCCTTTAAAGCACATGAAAAGCGGCAAAACGTTGACAATGATGCCCTTGGCCAAAAAGGGCGTATGCGTTTTTTCCTGAATATATTCAGGAAAAAACGCATACGCCCTTTTTGGCCAACCAAGCAACCTGGAAAGGCAAATCAGCGCTACAAAGATGTCTCGCTTCCCATCGGTCAAAAGGGCCATGCTGAAAAAAGTGTCAAAACCAGAAATGCAGGACAGGCCATGGAGAAATGGGAGCCTTGCTACACTGATGGGCGGGATGTAAATTGTCAACAGCCACTCTGGAGAAGTGTACGGTGAGTCCTGAAACGTCTAAAAAGCAAAGCTTAGAGAGCATAGGGCACTTCCACTCATGGGGGTATAAATTGGGAAAATGAAAAATCAGCAAGACACAAGCACCCCAAAGTTTAGGGCTGCTCTGTTGACAAGGACCTCCACTTCATTCCACCTTCAATATCCCAGGAAAGAGAAAAATGGATAAAGAAGTTGTGGTCCTTATGTACAATGGAATATCACTCAGCCGTGAAATCAATGTCATAAGGCTAGTAGCAGCATGATGAGTGGATTTAGGTACGACGACTCTAAGTGAAATAAGTCACACAGCAAAGGACACTTCTCATAAGGTGTCACTGATAGAGGGAATGTAAAAACCGTTACACTTGAACTGAATTACAAAACAGAACAGAGTCACACATGCAGAAAACACACTATGGCTGCTTAACGGGAAAGGTGAGGTGGGGTGATACATAAAACAAGGGTTTCAAATTAGCTCAGATACCGTTCCATAAACCCAATATGTAATAGACAAGACCTACTCCTTGCTCAGAGAACTGGACTCAACACGCCCTATTCACCGCACAAGAATATATCTGACTAGTAATAATCTTAAAACCTATGTATTGATATCTCTCTGTTAGTGTGTCAAGTGGGTAAAAAGCGGCATAAACACAGCAGTGAAAAGCAGCTAAACCCCATTATAAAAATAAATTACTTTGAAAAACCCATGAAACAAAGACAGTGAAAGAGAGAGAAATTCTTACACAATGCGTTCAGGGGCTGTGATGCAACCTGGATTGACCATATCTAGACCCACAGCTGGATGAGACATAAGGGTGGACACTGTTGCGGCTGAGAGGTTTGGTGAGGTTGGGTGAGCAAACGCAGACCCTTTAAAGTAATACTGCGTGGTACCCATCGCATGGGTCCCAAATCTCCAGGTTCAAGGGCATCTTCCTACATCGAAAACATGCATGAGATACCCAGAAGATGGTACACTGTGTGATGGGGAAAGGTTTCTAAAACGCACCTCATTTCTCATCTGCTTGTGCCCGGGTTCGCCATTCCAGCCACTTTACTAGCAATCTCCCTCCTTGGAGCATCAGCACCTTTAACCTCCTGTTCCGTACAGGTTGCAATTTGTACTGAGGATGAACGGGAAGACGTGGAACCAATGAAAGACTAGCTCTTGGTGTTGGGACAGGCACAGGTCACTCTATTTTCCCATCAGGAAGAAGAATTAACCACAGGCTCAGCCTGCCCCCCGGAACCAGAACAGGGCCTGAAGCCATCCTGCGCTTTTGCGGCCAGCTCCCTAAAAAGCGAGTTGTAAAATGGAGGTTCAGGGCACTGCAATTCACAAACCTGCAGACTTATAAATGATAACTCTCATCCACAAATATATTGAGGGAAGGCAAAGAAGAGGATTTGAAATCAAGGCAGAATTGCAGGAAACAGATTTCAGGAGGTAGATTCGAATCGCCTTTAAAGCACATGAAAAGCGGCAAAACGTTGACAATGATGCCCTTGGCCAAAAAGGGCGTATGCGTTTTTTCCTGAATATATTCAGGAAAAAACGCATACGCCCTTTTTGGCCAACCAAGCAACCTGGAAAGGCAAATCAGCGCTACAAAGAAGTCTCGCTTCCCATCGGTTAAAAGGGCCATGCTGAAAAAAGTGTCAAAACCAGAAATGCAGGACAGGCCATGGAGAAATGGGAGCCTTGCTACACTGATGGGCGGGATGTAAGTTGTCAACAGCCACTCTGGAGAAGTGTACGGTGAGTCCTGAAACGTCTAAAAAGCAAAGCTTAGAGAGCATAGGGCACTTCCACTCATGGGGGTATAAATTGGGAAAATGAAAAATCAGCAAGACACAAGCACCCCAAAGTTTAGGGCTGCTCTGTTGACAAGGACCTCCACTTCATTCCACCTTCAATATCCCAGGAAAGAGAAAAATGGATAAAGAAGTTGTGGTCCTTATGTACAATGGAATATCACTCAGCCATGAAAGCAATGTCATAAGGCTAGTAGCAGCATGATGAGTGGATTTAGGTACAACGACTCTAAGTGAAATAAGTCACACAGAAAAGGACACTTCTCATAAGGTATCACTGATAGAGGGAATGTAAAAACCGTTACACTTGAACTGAATTACAAAACAGAACAGAGTCACACATGCAGAAAACACACTATGGCTGCTTAACGGGAAAGGTGAGGTGGGGTGATACATAAAACAAGGGTTTCAAATTAGCTCAGATACCGTTCCATAAACCCAATATGTAATAGACAAGACCTACTCCTTGCTCAGAGAACTGGACTCAACACGCCCTATTCACCGCACAAGAATATAACTGACTAGTAATAATCTTAAAACCTATGTATTGATATCTCTCTGTTAGTGTGTCAAGTGGGTGTAAAGCGGCATAAACACAGCAGTGAAAAGCAGCTAAACCCCATTATAAAAATAAATTACTTTGAAAAACCCATGAAACAAAGACAGTGAAAGAGATAGAAATTCTTACACAATGCGTTCACGGGCTGTGATGCAACCTGGATTGACCATATCTAGACCCACAGCTGGATGAGACATAAGGGTGGACACTCTTGGGGCTGAGAGGTTTGGTGAGGTTGGGTGAGCAAACGCAGACCCTTTAAAGTAATACTGCATGGTACCCATCGCATGGGTCCCAAATCGCCAGGTTCAAGGGCATCTTCCTACATCGAAAACATGCATGAGAAACCCAGAAGATGGTACACCGTGTGATGTGGAAAGGTTTCTAAAACGCACCTCATTTCTCATCTCCTTGTGCCCGGGTTCGCTATTCCAGCCGCTTTACTAGCAATCTCCCTACTTGGAGCATCAGCACCTTTAACCTCCTGTTCCGTACAGGTTGCAATTTGTACTGAGGATGAACGGGAAGACGTGGAACCAATGAAAGACTAGCTCTTGGTGTTGGGACAGGCACAGGTCACTCTATTTTCCCATCAGGAAGAAGAATTAACCACAGGCTCAGCCTGCCCCCCGGAACCAAAACAGGGCCTGAAGCCATCCTGCGCTTTTGCGGCCAGCTCCCTAAAAAGCGAGTTGTAAAATGGAGGTTCAGGGCACTGCAATTCACAAACCTGCAGACTTATAAATGATAACTCTCATCCACAAATATATTGAGGGAAGGCAAAGAAGAGGATTTGAAATCAAGGCAGAATTGCAGGAAACAGATTTCAGGAGGTAGATTCGAATTGCCTTTAAAGCACATGAAAAGCAGCAAAACGTTGACAATGATGCCCTTGGCCAAAAAGGGCGTATGCGTTTTTTCCTGAATATATTCAGGAAAAAACGCATACGCCCTTTTTGGCCAACCAAGCAACCTGGAAAGGCAAATCAGCGCTACAAAGATGTCTCGCTTCCCATCGGTCAAAAGGGCCATGTTGAAAAAAGTGTCAAAACCAGAAATGCAGGACAGGCCATGGAGAAATGGGAGCCTTGCTACACTGATGGGCGGGATGTAAATTGTCAACAGCCACTCTGGAGGAGAGTACGGTGAGTCCTGAAACGTCTAAAAAGCAAAGCTTAGAGAGCATAGGGCACTTCCACTCATGGGGGTATAAATTGGGAAAATGAAAAATCAGCAAGACACAAGCACCCCAAAGTTTAGGGCTGCTCTGTTGACAAGGACCTCCACTTCATTCCACCTTCAATATCCCAGGAAAGAGAAAAATGGATAAAGAAGTTGTGGTCCTTATGTACAATGGAATATCACTCAGCCGTGAAATCAATGTCATAAGGCTAGTAGCAGCATGATGAGTGGATTTAGGTACGACGACTCTAAGTGAAATAAGTCACACAGCAAAGGACACTTCTCATAAGGTATCACTTATAGAGGGAATGTAAAAACCGTTACACTTGAACTGAATTACAAAACAGAACAGAGTCACACATGCAGAAAACACACTATGGCTGCTTAACGGGAAAGGTGAGGTGGGGTGATACATAAAACAAGGGTTTCAAATTAGCTCAGATACCGTTCCATAAACCCAATATGTAATAGACAAGACCTACTCCTTGCTCAGAGAACTGGACTCAACACGCCCTATTCACCGCACAAGAATATATCTCACTAGTAATAATCTTAAAACCTATGTATTGATATCTCTCTGTTAGTGTGTCAAGTGGGTAAAAAGCGGCATAAACACAGCAGTGAAAAGCAGCTAAACCCCATTATAAAAATAAATTATTTTGAAAAACCCATGAAACAAAGACAGTGAAAGAGAGAGAAATTCTTACACAATGCGTTCAGGGGCTGTGATGCAACCTGGATTGACCATATCTAGACGCACAGCTGGATGAGACATAAGGGTGGACACTGTTGCGGCTGAGAGGTTTGGTGAGGTTGGGTGAGCAAACGCAGACCCTTTAAAGTAATACTGCGTGGTACCCATCGCATGGGTCCCAAATCTCCAGGTTCAAGGTCATCTTCCTACATCGAAAACATGCATGAGATACCCAGAAGATGGTACACCGTGTGATGGGGAAAGGTTTCTAAAACGCACCTCATTTCTCATCTGCTTGTGCCCGGGTTCGCCATTCCAGCCACTTTACTAGCAATCTCCCTCCTTGGAGCATCAGCACCTTTAACCTCCTGTTCCGTACAGGTTGCAATTTGTACTGAGGATGAACGGGAAGACGTGGAACCAATGAAAGACTAGCTCTTGGTGTTGGGACAGGCACAGGTCACTCTATTTTCCCATCAGGAAGAAGAATTAACCACAGGCTCAGCCTGCCCCCCGGAACCAGAACAGGGCCTGAAGCCATCCTGCGCTTTTGCGGCCAGCTCCCTAAAAAGCGAGTTGTAAAATGGAGGTTCAGGGCACTGCAATTCACAAACCTGCAGAGTTATAAATGATAACTCTCATCCACAAATATATTGAGGGAAGGCAAAGAAGAGGATTTGAAATCAAGGCAGAATTGCAGGAAACAGATTTCAGGAGGTAGATTCGAATCGCCTTTAAAGCACATGAAAAGCGGCAAAACGTTGACAATGATGCCCTTGGCCAAAAAGGGCGTATGCGTTTTTTCCTGAATATATTCAGGAAAAAACGCATACGCCCTTTTTGGCCAACCAAGCAACCTGGAAAGGCAAATCAGCGCTACAAAGATGTCTCGCTTCCCATCGGTCAAAAGGGCCATGCTGAAAAAAGTGTCAAAACCAGAAATGCAGGACAGGCCATGGAGAAATGGGAGCCTTGCTACACTGATGGGCGGGATGTAAATTGTCAACAGCCACTCTGGAGAAGTGTACGGTGAGTCCTGAAACGTCTAAAAAGCAAAGCTTAGAGAGCATAGGGCACTTCCACTCATGGGGGTCTAAATTGGGAAAATGAAAAATCAGCAAGACACAAGCACCCCAAAGTTTAGGGCTGCTCTGTTGACAAGGACCTCCACTTCATTCCACCTTCAATATCCCAGGAAAGAGAAAAATGGATAAAGAAGTTGTGGTCCTTATGTACAATGGAATATCACTCAGCCATGAAATCAATGTCATAAGGCTAGTAGCAGCATGATGAGTGGATTTAGGTACGACGACTCTAAGTGAAATAAGTCACACAGAAAAGGACACTTCTCATAAGGTATCACTGATAGAGGGAATGTAAAAACCGTTACACTTGAACTGAATTACAAAACAGAACAGAGTCACACATGCAGAAAACACACTATGGCTGCTTAACGGGAAAGGTGAGGTGGGGTGATACATAAAACAAGGGTTTCAAATTAGCTCAGATACCGTTCCATAAACCCAATATGTAATAGACAAGACCTACTCCTTGCTCAGAGAACTGGACTCAACACGCCCTATTCACCGCACAAGAATATATCTCACTAGTAATAATCTTAAAACCTATGTATTGATATGTCTCTGTTAGTGTGTCAAGTGGGTAAAAAGCGGCATAAACACAGCAGTGAAAAGCAGCTAAACCCCATTATAAAAATAAATTACTTTGAAAAACCCATGAAACAAAGACAGTGAAAGAGAGAGAAATTCTTACACAATGCGTTCACGGGCTGTGATGCAACCTGGATTGACCATATCTAGACCCACAGCTGGATGAGACATAAGGGTGGACACTGTTGCGGCTGAGAGGTTTGGTGAGGTTGGGTGAGCAAACGCAGACCCTTTAAAGTAATACTGCGTGGTACCCATCGCATGGGTCCCAAATCTCCAGGTTCAAGGGCATCTTCCTACATCGAAAACATGCATGAGAAACCCAGAAGATGGTACACCGTGTGATGTGGAAAGGTTTCTAAAACGCATCTCATTTCTCATCTCCTTGTGCCCGGGTTCGCTATTCCAGCCACTTTACTAGCAATCTCCCTACTTGGAGCATCAGCACCTTTAACTTCCTGCTCCGTACAGGTTGCAATTTGTCCTGAGGGTGAACGGGAAGACGTGGAACCAATAAGAGACTAGCTCTTGGTGTTGGGACAGGCACAGGTCACTCTATTTTCCCATCAGGAAGAAGAATTAACCACAGGCTCAGCCTGCCCCCGGAACCAGAACAGGGCCTGAAGGCATCCTGCGCTTTTGCGGCCAGCTCCCTAAAAAGCGAGTTGCAAAATGGAGGTTCAGGGCACTGCAATTCACAAACCTGCAGAGTTATAAATGATAACTCTCGTCCACAAATATATTGAGGGAAGGCAAAGAAGAGGATTTGAAATCAAGGCAGAATTGCAGGAAACAGATTTCAGGAGGTAGATTCGAATCGCCTTTAAAGCACATGAAAAGCGGCAAAACGTTGACAATGATGCCCTTGGCCAAAAAGGGCGTATGCGTTTTTTCCTGAATATATTCAGGAAAAAACGCATACGCCCTTTTTGGCCAACCAAGCAACCTGGAAAGGCAAATCAGCGCTACAAAGATGTCTCGCTTCCCATCGGTTAAAAGGGCCATGCTGAAAAAAGTGTCAAAACCAGAAATGCAGGACAGGCCATGGAGAAATGGGAGCCTTGCTACACTGATGGGCGGGATGTAAATTGCCAACAGCCACTCTGGAGAAGCGTACGGTGAGTCCTGAAACATCTAAAAAACAAAGCTTAGAGAGCATAGGGCACTTCCACTCATGGGGTTATAAATTGGGAAAATTAAAAATCAGCAAGACACAAGCACCCCAAAGTTTAGGGCTGCTCTGTTGACAAGGACCTCCACTTCATTCCACCTTCAATATCCCAGGAAAGAGAAAAATGGATAAAGAAGTTGTGGTCCTTATGTACAATGGAATATCACTCAGCCGTGAAATCAATGTCATAAGGCTAGTAGCAGCATGATGAGTGGATTTAGGTACGACGACTCTAAGTGAAATAAGTCACACAGAAAAGGACACTTCTCAAAAGGTATCACTGATAGAGGGAATATAAAAACCGTTACACTTGAACTGAATTACAAAACAGAACAGAGTCACACATGCAGAAAACACACTATGGCTGCTTAACGGGAAAGGTGAGGTGGGGTGATACATAAAACAAGGGTTTCAAATTAGCTCAGATACCGTTCCATAAACCCAATATGTAATAGACAAGACCTACTCCTTGCTCAGAGAACTGGACTCAACACGCCCTATTCACCGCACAAGAATATATCTGACTAGTAATAATCTTAAAACCTATGTATTGATATCTCTCTGTTAGTGTGTCAAGTGGGTAAAAAGCGGCATAAACACAGCAGTGAAAAGCAGCTAAACCCCATTATAAAAATAAATTACTTTGAAAAACCCATGAAACAAAGACAGTGAAAGAGAGAGAAATTCTTACACAATGCGTTCAGGGGCTGTGATGCAACCTGGATTGACCATATCTAGACCCACAGCTGGATGAGACATAAGGGTGGACACTGTTGCGGCTGAGAGGTTTGGTGAGGTTGGGTGAGCAAACGCAGACCCTTTAAAGTAATACTGCGTGGTACCCATCGCATGGGTCCCAAATCTCCAGGTTCAAGGGCATCTTCCTACATCGAAAACATGCATGAGAAACCCAGAAGATGGTACACCGTGTGATGTGGAAACGTTTCTAAAACGCACCTCATTTCTCATCTCCTTGTGCCCGGGTTCGCTATTCCAGCCACTTTACTAGCAATCTCCCTACTTGGAGCATCAGCACCTTTAACCTCCTGTTCCGTACAGGTTGCAATTTGTCCTTAGGATGAACGGGAAGACGTGGAACCAATGAGAGACTAGCTCTTGGTGTTGGGACAGGCACAGGTCACTCTATTTTCCCATCAGGAAGAAGAATTAACCACAGGCTCAGCCTGCCCACCGGAACCAGAACAGGGCCTGAAGCCATCCTGTGCTTTTGTGGCCAGCTCCCTAAAAAGCGAGTTGTAAATGGAGGTTCAGGGCACTGCAATTCACAAACCTGCAGAGTTATAAATGATAACTCTCGTCCACAAATATATTGAGGGAAGGCAAAGAAGAGGATTTGAAATCAAGGCAGAATTGCAGGAAACAGATTTCAGGAGGTAGATTCGAATCGCCTTTAAAGCACATGAAAAGCGGCAAAACGTTGACAATGATGCCCTTGGCCAAAAAGGGCGTATGCGTTTTTTCCTGAATATATTCAGGAAAAAACGCATACGCCCTTTTTGGCCAACCAAGCAACCTGGAAAGGCAAATCAGCGCTACAAAGAAGTCTCGCTTCCCATCGGTTAAAAAGGCCATGCTGAAAAAAGTGTCAAAACCAGAAATGCAGGACAGGCCATGGAGAAATGGGAGCCTTGGTACACTGATGGGCGGGATGTAAATTGCCAACAGCCACTCTGGAGGAGAGTACGGTGTGTCCTGAAACATCTAAAAAACACAGCTTAGAGAGCATAGGGCACTTCCACTCATGGGGGTATAAATTGGGAAAATTAAAAATCAGCAAGACACAAGCACCCCAAAGTTTAGGACTGCTCTGTTGACAAGGACCTCCACTTCATTCCACCTTCAATATCCCAGGAAAGAGAAAAATGGATAAAGAAGTTGTGGTCCTTATGTACACTGGAATATCACTCAGCCATGAAATCAATGTCATAAGGCTAGTAGCAGCATGACGAGTGGATTTAGGTACGACGATTCTAAGTGAAATAAGTCACACAGAAAAGGACACTTCTCATAAAGTATCACTGATAGAGGGAATGTAAAAACCGTTACACTTGAACTGAATTACAAAACAGAACAGAGTCACACATGCAGAAAACACACTATGGCTGCTTAACGGGAAAGGTGAGGTGGGGTGATACATAAAACAAGGGTTTCAAATTAGCTCAGATACCGTTCCATAAACCCAATATGTAATAGACAAGACCTACTCCTTGCTCAGAGAACTGGACTCAACACGCCCTATTCACCGCACAAGAATATATCTGACTAGTAATAATCTTAAAACCTATGTATTGATATCTCTCTGTTAGTGTGTCAAGTGGGTGTAAAGCGGCATAAACACAGCAGTGAAAAGCAGCTAAACCCCATTATAAAAATAAATTACTTTGAAAAACCCATGAAACAAAGACAGTGAAAGAGAGAGAAATTCTTACACAATGCGTTCAGGGGCTGTGATGCAACCTGGATTGACCATATCTAGACCCACAGCTGGATGAGACATAAGGGTGGACACTGTTGCGGCTGAGAGGTTTGGTGAGGTTGGGTGAGCAAACGCAGACCCTTTAAAGTAATACTGTGTGGTACCCATCGCATGGGTCCCAAATCTCCAGGTTCAAGGTCATCTTCCTACATCGAAAACATGCATGAGATACCCAGAAGATGGTACACCTTGTGATGGGGAAAGGTTTCTAAAACGCACCTCATTTCTCATCTGCTTGTGCCCGGGTTCGCCATTCCAGCCACTTTACTAGCAATCTCCCTCCTTGGAGCATCAGCACCTTTAACCTCCTGTTCCGTACAGGTTGCAATTTGTACTGAGGATGAACGGGAAGACGTGGAACCAATGAAAGACTAGCTCTTGGTGTTGGGACAGGCACAGGTCACTCTATTTTCCCATCAGGAAGAAGAATTAACCACAGGCTCAGCCTGCCCCCCGGATCAAGAACAGGGCCTGAAGCCATCCTGCGCTTTTGCGGCCATCTCCCAAAAACGCGAGTTGTAAAATGGAGGTTCAGGGCACTGCAATTCACAAACCTGCAGAGTTATAAATGATAACTCTCGTCCACAAATATATTGAGGGAAGGCAAAGAAGAGGATTTGAAATCAAGGCAGAATTGCAGGAAACAGATTTCAGGAGGTAGATTCGAATCGCCTTTAAAGCACATGAAAAGCGGCAAAACGTTGACAATGATGCCCTTGGCCAAAAAGGGCGTATGCGTTTTTTCCTGAATATATTCAGGAAAAAACGCATACGCCCTTTTTGGCCAACCAAGCAACCTGGAAAGGCAAATCAGCGCTACAAAGATGTCTCGCTTCCCATCGGTTAAAAGGGCCATGCTGAAAAAAGTGTCAAAACCAGAAATGCAGGACAGGCCATGGAGAAATGGGAGCCTTGCTACACTGATGGGCGGGATGTAAATTGCCAACAGCCACTCTGGAGAAGAGTACGGTGTGTCCTGAAACATCTAAAAAACACAGCTTAGAGAGCATAGGGCACTTCCACTCATGGGGGTATAAATTGGGAAAATGAAAAATCAGCAAGACACAAGCACCCCAAAGTTTAGGGCTGCTCTGTTGACAAGGACCTCCACTTCATTCCACCTTCAATATCCCAGGAAAGAGAAAAATGGATAAAGAAGTTGTGGTCCTTATGTACAATGGAATATCACTCAGCCGTGAAATCAATGTCATAAGGCTAGTAGCAGCATGATGAGTGGATTTAGGTATGACGACTCTAAGTGAAATAAGTCACACAGAAAAGGACACTTCTCAAAAGGTATCACTGATAGAGGGAATATAAAAACCGTTACACTTGAACTGAATTACAAAACAGAACAGAGTCACACATGCAGAAAACACACTATGGCTGCTTAACGGGAAAGGTGAGGTGGGGTGATACATAAAACAAGGGTTTCAAATTAGCTCAGATACCGTTCCATAAACCCAATATGTAATAGACAAGACCTACTCCTTGCTCAGAGAACTGGACTCAACACGCCCTATTCACCGCACAAGAATATATCTGACTAGTAATAATCTTAAAACCTATGTATTGATATCTCTCTGTTAGTGTGTCAAGTGGGTAAAAAGCGGCATAAACACAGCAGTGAAAAGCAGCTAAACCCCATTATAAAAATAAATTACTTTGAAAAACCCATGAAACAAAGACAGTGAAAGAGAGAGAAATTCTTACACAATGCGTTCAGGGGCTGTGATGCAACCTGGATTGACCATATCTAGACCCACAGCTGGATGAGACATAAGGGTGGACACTGTTGCGGCTGAGAGGTTTGGTGAGGTTGGGTGAGCAAACGCAGACCCTTTAAAGTAATACTGCGTGGTACCCATCGCATGGGTCCCAAATCTCCAGGTTCAAGGGCATCTTCCTACATCGAAAACATGCATGAGAAACCCAGAAGATGGTACACCGTGTGATGTGGAAACGTTTCTAAAACGCACCTCATTTCTCATCTCCTTGTGCCCGGGTTCGCTATTCCAGCCACTTTACTAGCAATCTCCCTACTTGGAGCATCAGCACCTTTAACCTCCTGTTCCGTACAGGTTGCAATTTGTCCTGAGGATGAACGGGAAGACGTGGAACCAATGAGAGACTAGCTCTTGGTGTTGGGACAGGCACAGGTCACTCTATTTTCCCATCAGGAAGAAGAATTAACCACAGGCTCAGCCTGCCCCCCGGATCAAGAACAGGGCCTGAAGCCATCCTGCGCTTTTGTGGCCAGCTCCCTAAAAAGCGAGTTGTAAATGGAGGTTCAGGGCACTGCAATTCACAAACCTGCAGAGTTATAAATGATAACTCTCGTCCACAAATATATTGAGGGAAGGCAAAGAAGAGGATTTGAAATCAAGGCAGAATTGCAGGAAACAGATTTCAGGATGTAGATTCGAATCGCCTTTAAAGCACATGAAAAGCGGCAAAACGTTGACAATGATGCCCTTGGCCAAAAAGGGCGTATGCGTTTTTTCCTGAATATATTCAGGAAAAAACGCATACGCCCTTTTTGGCCAACCAAGCAACCTGGAAAGGCAAATCAGCGCTACAAAGAAGTCTCGCTTCCCATCGGTTAAAAAGGCCATGCTGAAAAAAGTGTCAAAACCAGAAATGCAGGACAGGCCATGGAGAAATGGGAGCCTTGGTACACTGATGGGCGGGATGTAAATTGCCAACAGCCACTCTGGAGGAGAGTACGGTGTGTCCTGAAACATCTAAAAAACACAGCTTAGAGAGCATAGGGCACTTCCACTCATGGGGGTATAAATTGGGAAAATTAAAAATCAGCAAGACACAAGCACCCCAAAGTTTAGGACTGCTCTGTTGACAAGGACCTCCACTTCATTCCACCTTCAATATCCCAGGAAAGAGAAAAATCGATAAAGAAGTTGTGGTCCTTATGTACACTGGAATATCACTCAGCCATGAAATCAATGTCATAAGGCTAGTAGCAGCATGACGAGTGGATTTAGGTACGACGATTCTAAGTGAAATAAGTCACACAGAAAAGGACACTTCTCATAAAGTATCACTGATAGAGGGAATGTAAAAACCGTTACACTTGAACTGAATTACAAAACAGAACAGAGTCACACATGCAGAAAACACACTATGGCTGCTTAACGGGAAAGGTGAGGTGGGGTGATACATAAAACAAGGGTTTCAAATTAGCTCAGATACCGTTCCATAAACCCAATATGTAATAGACAAGACCTACTCCTTGCTCAGAGAACTGGACTCAACACGCCCTATTCACTGCACAAGAATATATCTGACTAGTAATAATCTTAAAACCTATGTATTGATATCTCTCTGTTAGTGGGTCAAGTGGGTAAAAAGCGGCATAAACACAGCAGTGAAAAGCAGCTAAACCCCATTATAAAAATAAATTACTTTGAAAAACCCATGAAACAAAGACAGTGAAAGAGAGAGAAATTCTTACACAATGCGTTCAGGGGCTGTGATGCAACCTGGATTGACCATATCTAGACCCACAGCTGGATGAGACATAAGGGTGGACACTGTTGCGGCTGAGAGGTTTGGTGAGGTTGGGTGAGCAAACGCAGACCCTTTAAAGTAATACTGTGTGGTACCCATCGCATGGGTCCCAAATCTCCAGGTTCAAGGTCATCTTCCTACATCGAAAACATGCATGAGATACCCAGAAGATGGTACACCTTGTGATGGGGAAAGGTTTCTAAAACGCACCTCATTTCTCATCTGCTTGTGCCCGGGTTCGCCATTCCAGCCACTTTACTAGCAATCTCCCTCCTTGGAGCATCAGCACCTTTAACCTCCTGTTCCGTACAGGTTGCAATTTGTACTGAGGATGAACGGGAAGACGTGGAACCAATGAAAGACTAGCTCTTGGTGTTGGGACAGGCACAGGTCACTCTATTTTCCCATCAGGAAGAAGAATTAACCACAGGCTCAGCCTGCCCCCCGGATCAAGAACAGGGCCTGAAGCCATCCTGCGCTTTTGCGGCCATCTCCCAAAAACGCGAGTTGTAAAATGGAGGTTCAGGGCACTGCAATTCACAAACCTGCAGAGTTATAAATGATAACTCTCGTCCACAAATATATTGAGGGAAGGCAAAGAAGAGGATTTGAAATCAAGGCAGAATTGCAGGAAACAGATTTCAGGAGGTAGATTCGAATCGCCTTTAAAGCACATGAAAAGCGGCAAAACGTTGACAATGATGCCCTTGGCCAAAAAGGGCGTATGCGTTTTTTCCTGAATATATTCAGGAAAAAACGCATACGCCCTTTTTGGCCAACCAAGCAACCTGGAAAGGCAAATCAGCGCTACAAAGATGTCTCGCTTCCCATCGGTTAAAAGGGCCATGCTGAAAAAAGTGTCAAAACCAGAAATGCAGGACAGGCCATGGAGAAATGGGAGCCTTGCTACACTGATGGGCGGGATGTAAATTGCCAACAGCCACTCTGGAGAAGAGTACGGTGTGTCCTGAAACATCTAAAAAACACAGCTTAGAGAGCATAGGGCACTTCCACTCATGGGGGTATAAATTGGGAAAATGAAAAATCAGCAAGACACAAGCACCCCAAAGTTTAGGGCTGCTCTGTTGACAAGGACCTCCACTTCATTCCACCTTCAATATCCCAGGAAAGAGAAAAATGGATAAAGAAGTTGTGGTCCTTATGTACAATGGAATATCACTCAGCCGTGAAATCAATGTCATAAGGCTAGTAGCAGCATGATGAGTGGATTTAGGTATGACGACTCTAAGTGAAATAAGTCACACAGAAAAGGACACTTCTCAAAAGGTATCACTGATAGAGGGAATATAAAAACCGTTACACTTGAACTGAATTACAAAACAGAACAGAGTCACACATGCAGAAAACACACTATGGCTGCTTAACGGGAAAGGTGAGGTGGGGTGATACATAAAACAAGGGTTTCAAATTAGCTCAGATACCGTTCCATAAACCCAATATGTAATAGACAAGACCTACTCCTTGCTCAGAGAACTGGACTCAACACGCCCTATTCACCGCACAAGAATATATCTGACTAGTAATAATCTTAAAACCTATGTATTGATATCTCTCTGTTAGTGTGTCAAGTGGGTAAAAAGCGGCATAAACACAGCAGTGAAAAGCAGCTAAACCCCATTATAAAAATAAATTACTTTGAAAAACCCATGAAACAAAGACAGTGAAAGAGAGAGAAATTCTTACACAATGCGTTCAGGGGCTGTGATGCAACCTGGATTGACCATATCTAGACCCACAGCTGGATGAGACATAAGGGTGGACACTGTTGCGGCTGAGAGGTTTGGTGAGGTTGGGTGAGCAAACGCAGACCCTTTAAAGTAATACTGCGTGGTACCCATCGCATGGGTCCCAAATCTCCAGGTTCAAGGGCATCTTCCTACATCGAAAACATGCATGAGAAACCCAGAAGATGGTACACCGTGTGATGTGGAAACGTTTCTAAAACGCACCTCATTTCTCATCTCCTTGTGCCCGGGTTCGCTATTCCAGCCACTTTACTAGCAATCTCCCTACTTGGAGCATCAGCACCTTTAACCTCCTGTTCCGTACAGGTTGCAATTTGTCCTGAGGATGAACGGGAAGACGTGGAACCAATGAGAGACTAGCTCTTGGTGTTGGGACAGGCACAGGTCACTCTATTTTCCCATCAGGAAGAAGAATTAACCACAGGCTCAGCCTGCCCCCCGGATCAAGAACAGGGCCTGAAGCCATCCTGCGCTTTTGTGGCCAGCTCCCTAAAAAGCGAGTTGTAAATGGAGGTTCAGGGCACTGCAATTCACAAACCTGCAGAGTTATAAATGATAACTCTCGTCCACAAATATATTGAGGGAAGGCAAAGAAGAGGATTTGAAATCAAGGCAGAATTGCAGGAAACAGATTTCAGGATGTAGATTCGAATCGCCTTTAAAGCACATGAAAAGCGGCAAAACGTTGACAATGATGCCCTTGGCCAAAAAGGGCGTATGCGTTTTTTCCTGAATATATTCAGGAAAAAACGCATACGCCCTTTTTGGCCAACCAAGCAACCTGGAAAGGCAAATCAGCGCTACAAAGAAGTCTCGCTTCCCATCGGTTAAAAAGGCCATGCTGAAAAAAGTGTCAAAACCAGAAATGCAGGACAGGCCATGGAGAAATGGGAGCCTTGGTACACTGATGGGCGGGATGTAAATTGCCAACAGCCACTCTGGAGGAGAGTACGGTGTGTCCTGAAACATCTAAAAAACACAGCTTAGAGAGCATAGGGCACTTCCACTCATGGGGGTATAAATTGGGAAAATTAAAAATCAGCAAGACACAAGCACCCCAAAGTTTAGGACTGCTCTGTTGACAAGGACCTCCACTTCATTCCACCTTCAATATCCCAGGAAAGAGAAAAATCGATAAAGAAGTTGTGGTCCTTATGTACACTGGAATATCACTCAGCCATGAAATCAATGTCATAAGGCTAGTAGCAGCATGACGAGTGGATTTAGGTACGACGATTCTAAGTGAAATAAGTCACACAGAAAAGGACACTTCTCATAAAGTATCACTGATAGAGGGAATGTAAAAACCGTTACACTTGAACTGAATTACAAAACAGAACAGAGTCACACATGCAGAAAACACACTATGGCTGCTTAACGGGAAAGGTGAGGTGGGGTGATACATAAAACAAGGGTTTCAAATTAGCTCAGATACCGTTCCATAAACCCAATATGTAATAGACAAGACCTACTCCTTGCTCAGAGAACTGGACTCAACACGCCCTATTCACTGCACAAGAATATATCTGACTAGTAATAATCTTAAAACCTATGTATTGATATCTCTCTGTTAGTGGGTCAAGTGGGTAAAAAGCGGCATAAACACAGCAGTGAAAAGCAGCTAAACCCCATTATAAAAATAAATTACTTTGAAAAACCCATGAAACAAAGACAGTGAAAGAGAGAGAAATTCTTACACAATGCGTTCAGGGGCTGTGATGCAACCTGGATTGACCATATCTAGACCCACAGCTGGATGAGACATAAGGGTGGACACTGTTGCGGCTGAGAGGTTTGGTGAGGTTGGGTGAGCAAACGTAGACCCTTTAAATAATACTGCGTGGTACCCATCGCATGGGTCCCAAATCTCCAGGTTCAAGGGCATCTTCCTACATCGAAAACATGCATGAGATACCCAGAAGACGGTACACCGTGTGATGGGGAAAGGTTTCTAAAACGCACCTCATTTCTTATCTGCTTGTGCCCGGGTTCGCCATTCCAGCCACTTTACTAGCAATCTCCCTCCTTGGAGCATCAGCACCTTTAACCTCCTGTTCCGTACAGGTTGCAATTTGTACTGAGGATGAACGGGAAGACGTGGAACCAATGAAAGACTAGCTCTTGGTGTTGGGACAGGCACAGGTCACTCTATTTTCCCATCAGGAAGAAGAATTAACCACAGGCTCAGCCTGCCCCCCGGAACCAGAACAGGGCCTGAAGCCATCCTGCGCTTTTGCGGCCAGCTCCCTAAAAAGCGAGTTGTAAAATGGAGGTTCAGGGCACTGCAATTCACAAACCTGCAGACTTATAAATGATAACTCTCATCCACAAATATATTGAGGGAAGGCAAAGAAGAGGATTTGAAATCAAGGCAGAATTGCAGGAAACAGATTTCAGGAGGTAGATTCGAATTGCCTTTAAAGCACATGAAAAGCAGCAAAACGTTGACAATGATGCCCTTGGCCAAAAAGGGCGTATGCGTTTTTTCCTAAATATATTCAGGAAAAAACGCATACGCACTTTTTGGCCAACCAAGCAACCTGGAAAGGCAAATCAGCACTACAAAGATGTCTCGCTTCCCATCGGTCAAAAGGGCCATGCTGAAAAGAGTGTCAAAACCAGAAATGCAGGACAGGCCATGGAGAAATGGGAGCCTTGCTACACTGATGGGCGGGATGTAAATTGTCAACAGCCACTCTGGAGAAGTGTACGGTGAGTCCTGAAACGTCTAAAAAGCAAAGCTTAGAGAGCATAGGGCACTTCCACTCATGGGGGTATAAATTGGGAAAATTAAAAATCAGCAAGACACAAGCACCCCAAAGTTTAGGGCTGCTCTGTTGACAAGGACCTCCACTTCATTCCACCTTCAATATCCCAGGAAAGAGAAAAATGGATAAAGAAGTTGTGGTCCTTATGTACAATGGAATATCACTCAGCCGTGAAATCAATTTCATAAGGCTAGTAGCAGCATGATGAGTGGATTTAGGTACGACGATTCTAAGTGAAATAAGTCACACAGAAAAGGACACTTCTCATAAGGTATCACTGATAGAGGGAATGTAAAAACCGTTACACTTGAACTGAATTACAAAACAGAACAGAGTCACACATGCAGAAAACACACTATGGCTGCTTAACGGGAAAGGTGAGGTGGGGTGATACATAAAACAAGGGTTTCAAATTAGCTCAGATACCGTTCCATAAACCCAATATGTAATAGACAAGACCTACTCCTTGCTCAGAGAACTGGACTCAACACGCCCTATTCACCGCACAAGAATATATCTGACTAGTAATAATCTTAAAACCTATGTATTGATATCTCTCTGTTAGTGTGTCAAGTGGGTGTAAAGCGGCATAAACACAGCAGTGAAAAGCAGCTAAACCCCATTATAAAAATAAATTACTTTGAAAAACCCATGAAACAAAGACAGTGAAAGAGAGAGAAATTCTTACACAATGCGTTCAGGGGCTGTGATGCAACCTGGATTGACCATATCTAGACCCACAGCTGGATGAGACATAAGGGTGGACACTCTTGGGGCTGAGAGGTTTGGTGAGGTTGGGTGAGCAAACGCAGACCCTTTAAAGTAATACTGCATGGTACCCATCGCATGGGTCACAAATCTCCAGGTTCAAGGGCATCTTCCTACATCGAAAACATGCATGAGAAACCCAGAAGATGGTACACCGTGTGATGGGGAAAGGTTTCTAAAACGCACCTCATTTCTCATCTCCTTGTGCCCGGGTTCGCTATTCCAGCCGCTTTACTAGCAATCTCCCTCCTTGGAGCATCAGCACCTTTAACCTCCTGTTCCGTACAGGTTGCAATTTGTCCTGAGGATGAACGGGAAGACGTGGAACCAATGAGAGACTAGCTCTTGGTGTTGGGACAGGCACAGGTCACTCTATTTTCCCATCAGGAAGAAGAATTAACCACAGGCTCAGCCTGCCACCCGGAACCAAAACAGGGCCTGAAGCCATCCTGCGCTATTGCGGCCAGCTCCCTAAAAATCGAGTTGTAAAATGGAGGTTCAGGGCACTGCAATTCACAAACCTGCAGACTTATAAATGATAACTCTCGTCCACAAATATATTGAGGGAAGGCAAAGAAGAGGATTTGAAATCAAGGCAGAATTGCAGGAAACAGATTTCAGGAGGTAGATTCGAATCGCCTTTAAAGCACATGAAAAGCGGCAAAACGTTGACAATGATGCCCTTGGCCAAAAAGGGCGTATGCGTTTTTTCCTGAATATATTCAGGAAAAAACGCATACGCCCTTTTTGGCCAACCAAGCAACCTGGAAAGGCAAATCAGCGCTACAAAGATGTCTCGCTTCCCATCGGTAAAAAAGGCCATGCTGAAAAAAGTGTCAAAACCAGAAATGCAGGACAGGCCATGGAGAAATGGGAGCCTTCCTACACTGATGGGCGGGATGTAAATTGCCAACAGCCACTCTGGAGAAGCGTACGGTGAGTCCGGAAACATCTAAAAAACAAAGCTTAGAGAGCATGGGGCACTTCCACTCAGGGGTTATAAATTGGGAAAATGAAAAATCAGCAAGACACAAGCACCCCAAAGTTTAGGGCTGCTCTGTTGACAAGGACCTCCACTTCATTCCACCTTCAATATCCCAGGAAAGAGAAAAATGGATAAAGAAGTTGTGGTCCTTATGTACAATGGAATATCACTCAGCCGTGAAATCAATGTCATAAGGCTAGTAGCAGCATGATGAGTGGATTTAGGTACGACGATTCTAAGTGAAATAAGTCACACAGAAAAGGACACTTCTCATAAGGTATCACTGATAGAGGGAATGTAAAAACCGTTACACTTGAACTGAATTACAAAACAGAACAGAGTCACACATGCAGAAAACACACTATGGCTGCTTAACGGGAAAGGTGAGGTGGGGTGATACATAAAACAAGGGTTTCAAATTAGCTCAGATACCGTTCCATAAACCCAATATGTAATAGACAAGACCTACTCCTTGCTCAGAGAACTGGACTCAACACGCCCTATTCACCGCACAAGAATATATCTGACTAGTAATAATCTTAAAACCTATGTATTGATATCTCTCTGTTAGTGTGTCAAGTGGGTAAAAAGCGGCATAAACACAGCAGTGAAAAGCAGCTAAACCCCATTATAAAAATAAATTACTTTGAAAAACCCATGAAACAAAGACAGTGAAAGAGAGAGAAATTCTTACACAATGCGTTCAGGGGCTGTGATGCAACCTGGATTGACCATATCTAGACCCACAGCTGGATGAGACATAAGGGTGGACACTGTTGCGGCTGAGAGGTTTGGTGAGGTTGGGTGAGCAAACGCAGACCCTTTAAAGTAATACTGCGTGGTACCCATCGCATGGGTCCCAAATCTCCAGGTTGAAGGGCATCTTCCTACATCGTAAACATGCATGAGATACCCAGAAGATGGTACACCGTGTGATGGGGAAAGGTTTCTAAAACGCACCTCATTTCTCATCTGCCTGTGCCCGGGTTTGCCATTCCAGCCACTTTACTAGCAATCTCCCTCCTTGGAGCATCATCACTTTTAACCTCCTGTTCCGTACAGGTTGCAATTTGTCCTGAGGATGAACGGGAAGACGTGGAACCAATGAGAGACTAGCTCTTGGTGTTGGGACAGGCACAGGTCACTCTATTTTCCCATCAGGAAGAAGAATTAACCACAGGCTCAGCCTGCCACCCGGAACCAAAACAGGGCCTGAAGCCATCCTGCGCTATTGCGGCCAGCTCCCTAAAAATCGAGTTGTAAAATGGAGGTTCAGGGCACTGCAATTCACAAACCTGCAGACTTATAAATGATAACTCTCGTCCACAAATATATTGAGGGAAGGCAAAGAAGAGGATTTGAAATCAAGGCAGAATTGCAGGAAACAGATTTCAGGAGGTAGATTCGAATCGCCTTTAAAGCACATGAAAAGCGGCAAAACGTTGACAATGATGCCCTTGGCCAAAAAGGGCGTATGCGTTTTTTCCGGAATATATTCAGGAAAAAACGCATACGCCCTTTTTGGCCAACCAAGCAACCTGGAAAGGCAAATCAGCGCTACAAAGAAGTCTCGCTTCCCATCGGTTAAAAGGGCCATGCTGAAAAAAGTGTCAAAACCGGAAATGCAGGACAGGCCATGGAGAAATGGGAGCCTTGCTACACTGATGGGCGGGATGTAAATTGCCAACAGCCACTCTGGAGAAGAGTACGGTGTGTCCTGAAACATCTAAAAAACACAGCTTAGAGAGCATAGGGCACTTCCACTCATGGGGGTATAAATTGGGAAAATGAAAAATCAGCAAGACACAAGCACCCCAAAGTTTAGGGCTGCTCTGTTGACAAGGACCTCCAGTTCATTCCACCTTCAATATCCCAGGAAAGAGAAAAATCGATAAAGAAGTTGTGGTCCTTATGTACAATGGAATATCACTCAGCCATGAAATCAATGTCCTAAGGCTAGTAGTAGCATGATGAGTGGATTTAGGTACGACGATTCTAAGTGAAATAAGTCACACAGAAAAGGACACTTCTCATAAGGTATCACTGATAGAGGGAATGTAAAAACCGTTACACTTGAACTGAATTACAAAACAGAACAGAGTCACACATGCAGAAAACACACTATGGCTGCTTAACGGGAAAGGTGAGGTGGGGTGATACATAAAACAAGGGTTTCAAATTAGCTCAGATACCATTCCATAAACCCAATATGTAATAGACAAGACCTACTCCTTGCTCAGAGAACTGGACTCAACACGCCCTATTCACCGCACAAGAATATATCTGACTAGTAATAATCTTAAAACCTATGTATTCATATCTCTCTGTTAGTGTGCCAAGTGGGTGTAAAGCGGCATAAACACAGCAGTGAAAAGCAGCTAAACCCCATTATAAAAATAAATTACTTTGAAAAACCCATGAAACAAAGACAGTGAAAGAGAGAGAAATTCTTACACAATGTGTTCAGGGGCTGTGATGCAACCTGGATTGACCATATCTAGACCCACAGCTGGATGAGACATAAGGGTGGACACTCTTGGGGCTGAGAGGTTTGGTGAGGTTGGGTGAGCAAACGCAGACCCTTTAAAGTAATACTGTGTGGTACCCATCGCATGGGTCCCAAATCTCCAGGTTCAAGGTCATCTTCCTACATCGAAAACATGCATGAGATACCCAGAAGATGGTACACCTTGTGATGGGGAAAGGTTTCTAAAACGCACCTCATTTCTCATCTGCTTGTGCCCGGGTTCGCCATTCCAGCCACTTTACTAGCAATCTCCCTCCTTGGAGCATCAGCACCTTTAACCTCCTGTTCCGTACAGGTTGCAATTTGTACTGAGGATGAACGGGAAGACGTGGAACCAATGAAAGACTAGCTCTTGGTGTTGGGACAGGCACAGGTCACTCTATTTTCCCATCAGGAAGAAGAATTAACCACAGGCTCAGCCTGCCCCCCGGATCAAGAACAGGGCCTGAAGCCATCCTGCGCTTTTGCGGCCATCTCCCAAAAACGCGAGTTGTAAAATGGAGGTTCAGGGCACTGCAATTCACAAACCTGCAGAGTTATAAATGATAACTCTCGTCCACAAATATATTGAGGGAAGGCAAAGAAGAGGATTTGAAATCAAGGCAGAATTGCAGGAAACAGATTTCAGGAGGTAGATTCGAATCGCCTTTAAAGCACATGAAAAGCGGCAAAACGTTGACAATGATGCCCTTGGCCAAAAAGGGCGTATGCGTTTTTTCCTGAATATATTCAGGAAAAAACGCATACGCCCTTTTTGGCCAACCAAGCAACCTGGAAAGGCAAATCAGCGCTACAAAGAAGTCTCGCTTCCCATCGGTTAAAAGGGCCATGCTGAAAAAAGTGTCAAAACCAGAAATGCAGGACAGGCCATGGAGAAATGGGAGCCTTGCTACACTGATGGGCGGGATGTAAATTGCCAACAGCCACTCTGGAGAAGAGTACGGTGTGTCCTGAAACATCTAAAAAACACAGCTTAGAGAGCATAGGGCACTTCCACTCATGGGGGTATAAATTGGGAAAATGAAAAATCAGCAAGACACAAGCACCCCAAAGTTTAGGGCTGCTCTGTTGACAAGGACCTCCACTTCATTCCACCTTCAATATCCCAGGAAAGAGAAAAATGGATAAAGAAGTTGTGGTCCTTATGTACAATGGAATATCACTCAGCCGTGAAATCAATGTCATAAGGCTAGTAGCAGCATGATGAGTGGATTTAGGTATGACGACTCTAAGTGAAATAAGTCACACAGAAAAGGACACTTCTCAAAAGGTATCACTGATAGAGGGAATATAAAAACCGTTACACTTGAACTGAATTACAAAACAGAACAGAGTCACACATGCAGAAAACACACTATGGCTGCTTAACGGGAAAGGTGAGGTGGGGTGATACATAAAACAAGGGTTTCAAATTAGCTCAGATACCGTTCCATAAACCCAATATGTAATAGACAAGACCTACTCCTTGCTCAGAGAACTGGACTCAACACGCCCTATTCACCGCACAAGAATATATCTGACTAGTAATAATCTTAAAACCTATGTATTGATATCTCTCTGTTAGTGTGTCAAGTGGGTAAAAAGCGGCATAAACACAGCAGTGAAAAGCAGCTAAACCCCATTATAAAAATAAATTACTTTGAAAAACCCATGAAACAAAGACAGTGAAAGAGAGAGAAATTCTTACACAATGCGTTCAGGGGCTGTGATGCAACCTGGATTGACCATATCTAGACCCACAGCTGGATGAGACATAAGGGTGGACACTGTTGCGGCTGAGAGGTTTGGTGAGGTTGGGTGAGCAAACGCAGACCCTTTAAAGTAATACTGCGTGGTACCCATCGCATGGGTCCCAAATCTCCAGGTTCAAGGGCATCTTCCTACATCGAAAACATGCATGAGAAACCCAGAAGATGGTACACCGTGTGATGTGGAAACGTTTCTAAAACGCACCTCATTTCTCATCTCCTTGTGCCCGGGTTCGCTATTCCAGCCACTTTACTAGCAATCTCCCTACTTGGAGCATCAGCACCTTTAACCTCCTGTTCCGTACAGGTTGCAATTTGTCCTGAGGATGAACGGGAAGACGTGGAACCAATGAGAGACTAGCTCTTGGTGTTGGGACAGGCACAGGTCACTCTATTTTCCCATCAGGAAGAAGAATTAACCACAGGCTCAGCCTGCCCACCGGAACCAGAACAGGGCCTGAAGCCATCCTGCGCTTTTGTGGCCAGCTCCCTAAAAAGCGAGTTGTAAATGGAGGTTCAGGGCACTGCAATTCACAAACCTGCAGAGTTATAAATGATAACTCTCGTCCACAAATATATTGAGGGAAGGCAAAGAAGAGGATTTGAAATCAAGGCAGAATTGCAGGAAACAGATTTCAGGATGTAGATTCGAATCGCTTTAAAGCACATGAAAAGCGGCAAAACGTTGACAATGATGCCCTTGGCCAAAAAGGGCGTATGCGTTTTTTCCTGAATATATTCAGGAAAAAACGCATACGCCCTTTTTGGCCAACCAAGCAACCTGGAAAGGCAAATCAGCGCTACAAAGAAGTCTCGCTTCCCATCGGTTAAAAAGGCCATGCTGAAAAAAGTGTCAAAACCAGAAATGCAGGACAGGCCATGGAGAAATGGGAGCCTTGGTACACTGACGGGCGGGATGTAAATTGCCAACAGCCACTCTGGAGGAGAGTACGGTGTGTCCTGAAACATCTAAAAAACACAGCTTAGAGAGCATAGGGCACTTCCACTCATGGGGGTATAAATTGGGAAAATTAAAAATCAGCAAGACACAAGCACCCCAAAGTTTAGGACTGCTCTGTTGACAAGGACCTCCACTTCATTCCACCTTCAATATCCCAGGAAAGAGAAAAATGGATAAAGAAGTTGTGGTCCTTATGTACACTGGAATATCACTCAGCCATGAAATCAATGTCATAAGGCTAGTAGCAGCATGACGAGTGGATTTAGGTACGACGATTCTAAGTGAAATAAGTCACACAGAAAAGGACACTTCTCATAAAGTATCACTGATAGAGGGAATGTAAAAACCGTTACACTTGAACTGAATTACAAAACAGAACAGAGTCACACATGCAGAAAACACACTATGGCTGCTTAACGGGAAAGGTGAGGTGGGGTGATACATAAAACAAGGGTTTCAAATTAGCTCAGATACCGTTCCATAAACCCAATATGTAATAGACAAGACCTACTCCTTGCTCAGAGAACTGGACTCAACACGCCCTATTCACCGCACAAGAATATATCTGACTAGTAATAATCTTAAAACCTATGTATTGATATCTCTCTGTTAGTGGGTCAAGTGGGTAAAAAGCGGCATAAACACAGCAGTGAAAAGCAGCTAAACCCCATTATAAAAATAAATTACTTTGAAAAACCCATGAAACAAAGACAGTGAAAGAGAGAGAAATTCTTACACAATGCGTTCAGGGGCTGTGATGCAACCTGGATTGACCATATCTAGACCCACAGCTGGATGAGACATAAGGGTGGACACTGTTGCGGCTGAGAGGTTTGGTGAGGTTGGGTGAGCAAACGTAGACCCTTTAAATAATACTGCGTGGTACCCATCGCATGGGTCCCAAATCTCCAGGTTCAAGGGCATCTTCCTACATCGAAAACATGCATGAGATACCCAGAAGACGGTACACCGTGTGATGGGGAAAGGTTTCTAAAACGCACCTCATTTCTTATCTGCTTGTGCCCGGGTTCGCCATTCCAGCCACTTTACTAGCAATCTCCCTCCTTGGAGCATCAGCACCTTTAACCTCCTGTTCCGTACAGGTTGCAATTTGTACTGAGGATGAACGGGAAGACGTGGAACCAATGAAAGACTAGCTCTTGGTGTTGGGACAGGCACAGGTCACTCTATTTTCCCATCAGGAAGAAGAATTAACCACAGGCTCAGCCTGCCCCCCGGAACCAGAACAGGGCCTGAAGCCATCCTGCGCTTTTGCGGCCAGCTCCCTAAAAAGCGAGTTGTAAAATGGAGGTTCAGGGCACTGCAATTCACAAACCTGCAGACTTATAAATGATAACTCTCATCCACAAATATATTGAGGGAAGGCAAAGAAGAGGATTTGAAATCAAGGCAGAATTGCAGGAAACAGATTTCAGGAGGTAGATTCGAATTGCCTTTAAAGCACATGAAAAGCAGCAAAACGTTGACAATGATGCCCTTGGCCAAAAAGGGCGTATGCGTTTTTTCCTAAATATATTCAGGAAAAAACGCATACGCACTTTTTGGCCAACCAAGCAACCTGGAAAGGCAAATCAGCACTACAAAGATGTCTCGCTTCCCATCGGTCAAAAGGGCCATGCTGAAAAGAGTGTCAAAACCAGAAATGCAGGACAGGCCATGGAGAAATGGGAGCCTTGCTACACTGATGGGCGGGATGTAAATTGTCAACAGCCACTCTGGAGAAGTGTACGGTGAGTCCTGAAACGTCTAAAAAGCAAAGCTTAGAGAGCATAGGGCACTTCCACTCATGGGGGTATAAATTGGGAAAATTAAAAATCAGCAAGACACAAGCACCCCAAAGTTTAGGGCTGCTCTGTTGACAAGGACCTCCACTTCATTCCACCTTCAATATCCCAGGAAAGAGAAAAATGGATAAAGAAGTTGTGGTCCTTATGTACAATGGAATATCACTCAGCCATGAAATCAATTTCATAAGGCTAGTAGCAGCATGATGAGTGGATTTAGGTACGACGATTCTAAGTGAAATAAGTCACACAGAAAAGGACACTTCTCATAAGGTATCACTGATAGAGGGAATGTAAAAACCGTTACACTTGAACTGAATTACAAAACAGAACAGAGTCACACATGCAGAAAACACACTATGGCTGCTTAACGGGAAAGGTGAGGTGGGGTGATACATAAAACAAGGGTTTCAAATTAGCTCAGATACCGTTCCATAAACCCAATATGTAATAGACAAGACCTACTCCTTGCTCAGAGAACTGGACTCAACACGCCCTATTCACCGCACAAGAATATATCTGACTAGTAATAATCTTAAAACCTATGTATTGATATCTCTCTGTTAGTGTGTCAAGTGGGTGTAAAGCGGCATAAACACAGCAGTGAAAAGCAGCTAAACCCCATTATAAAAATAAATTACTTTGAAAAACCCATGAAACAAAGACAGTGAAAGAGAGAGAAATTCTTACACAATGCGTTCAGGGGCTGTGATGCAACCTGGATTGACCATATCTAGACCCACAGCTGGATGAGACATAAGGGTGGACACTCTTGGGGCTGAGAGGTTTGGTGAGGTTGGGTGAGCAAACGCAGACCCTTTAAAGTAATACTGCATGGTACCCATCGCATGGGTCACAAATCTCCAGGTTCAAGGGCATCTTCCTACATCGAAAACATGCATGAGAAACCCAGAAGATGGTACACCGTGTGATGGGGAAAGGTTTCCAAAACGCACCTCATTTCTCATCTCCTTGTGCCCGGGTTCGCTATTCCAGCCGCTTTACTAGCAATCTCCCTCCTTGGAGCATCAGCACCTTTAACCTCCTGTTCCGTACAGGTTGCAATTTGTCCTGAGGATGAACGGGAAGACGTGGAACCAATGAGAGACTAGCTCTTGGTGTTGGGACAGGCACAGGTCACTCTATTTTCCCATCAGGAAGAAGAATTAACCACAGGCTCAGCCTGCCACCCGGAACCAAAACAGGGCCTGAAGCCATCCTGCGCTATTGCGGCCAGCTCCCTAAAAATCGAGTTGTAAAATGGAGGTTCAGGGCACTGCAATTCACAAACCTGCAGACTTATAAATGATAACTCTCGTCCACAAATATATTGAGGGAAGGCAAAGAAGAGGATTTGAAATCAAGGCAGAATTGCAGGAAACAGATTTCAGGAGGTAGATTCGAATCGCCTTTAAAGCACATGAAAAGCGGCAAAACGTTGACAATGATGCCCTTGGCCAAAAAGGGCGTATGCGTTTTTTCCTGAATATATTCAGGAAAAAACGCATACGCCCTTTTTGGCCAACCAAGCAACCTGGAAAGGCAAATCAGCGCTACAAAGATGTCTCGCTTCCCATCGGTAAAAAAGGCCATGCTGAAAAAAGTGTCAAAACCAGAAATGCAGGACAGGCCATGGAGAAATGGGAGCCTTCCTACACTGATGGGCGGGATGTAAATTGCCAACAGCCACTCTGGAGAAGCGTACGGTGAGTCCGGAAACATCTAAAAAACAAAGCTTAGAGAGCATGGGGCACTTCCACTCAGGGGTTATAAATTGGGAAAATGAAAAATCAGCAAGACACAAGCACCCCAAAGTTTAGGGCTGCTCTGTTGACAAGGACCTCCACTTCATTCCACCTTCAATATCCCAGGAAAGAGAAAAATGGATAAAGAAGTTGTGGTCCTTATGTACAATGGAATATCACTCAGCCATGAAATCAATGTCATAAGGCTAGTAGCAGCATGATGAGTGGATTTAGGTACGACGATTCTAAGTGAAATAAGTCACACAGAAAAGGACACTTCTCATAAGGTATCACTGATAGAGGGAATGTAAAAACCGTTACACTTGAACTGAATTACAAAACAGAACAGAGTCACACATGCAGAAAACACACTATGGCTGCTTAACGGGAAAGGTGAGGTGGGGTGATACATAAAACAAGGGTTTCAAATTAGCTCAGATACCGTTCCATAAACCCAATATGTAATAGACAAGACCTACTCCTTGCTCAGAGAACTGGACTCAACACGCCCTATTCACCGCACAAGAATATATCTGACTAGTAATAATCTTAAAACCTATGTATTGATATCTCTCTGTTAGTGTGTCAAGTGGGTAAAAAGCGGCATAAACACAGCAGTGAAAAGCAGCTAAACCCCATTATAAAAATAAATTACTTTGAAAAACCCATGAAACAAAGACAGTGAAAGAGAGAGAAATTCTTACACAATGCGTTCAGGGGCTGTGATGCAACCTGGATTGACCATATCTAGACCCACAGCTGGATGAGACATAAGGGTGGACACTGTTGCGGCTGAGAGGTTTGGTGAGGTTGGGTGAGCAAACGCAGACCCTTTAAAGTAATACTGCGTGGTACCCATCGCATGGGTCCCAAATCTCCAGGTTGAAGGGCATCTTCCTACATCGTAAACATGCATGAGAAACCCAGAAGATGGTACACCGTGTGATGGGGAAAGGTTTCCAAAACGCACCTCATTTCTCATCTCCTTGTGCCCGGGTTCGCTATTCCAGCCGCTTTACTAGCAATCTCCCTCCTTGGAGCATCAGCACCTTTAACCTCCTGTTCCGTACAGGTTGCAATTTGTCCTGAGGATGAACGGGAAGACGTGGAACCAATGAGAGACTAGCTCTTGGTGTTGGGACAGGCACAGGTCACTCTATTTTCCCATCAGGAAGAAGAATTAACCACAGGCTCAGCCTGCCCCCCGGATCAAGAACAGGGCCTGAAGCCATCCTGCGCTTTTGCGGCCATCTCCCAAAAACGCGAGTTGTAAAATGGAGGTTCAGGGCACTGCAATTCACAAACCTGCAGAGTTATAAATGATAACTCTCGTCCACAAATATATTGAGGGAAGGCAAAGAAGAGGATTTGAAATCAAGGCAGAATTGCAGGAAACAGATTTCAGGAGGTAGATTCGAATCGCCTTTAAAGCACATGAAAAGCGGCAAAACGTTGACAATGATGCCCTTGGCCAAAAAGGGCGTATGCGTTTTTTCCTGAATATATTCAGGAAAAAACGCATACGCCCTTTTTGGCCAACCAAGCAACCTGGAAAGGCAAATCAGCGCTACAAAGAAGTCTCGCTTCCCATCGGTTAAAAGGGCCATGCTGAAAAAAGTGTCAAAACCAGAAATGCAGGACAGGCCATGGAGAAATGGGAGCCTTGCTACACTGATGGGCGGGATGTAAATTGCCAACAGCCACTCTGGAGAAGAGTACGGTGTGTCCTGAAACATCTAAAAAACACAGCTTAGAGAGCATAGGGCACTTCCACTCATGGGGGTATAAATTGGGAAAATGAAAAATCAGCAAGACACAAGCACCCCAAAGTTTAGGGCTGCTCTGTTGACAAGGACCTCCACTTCATTCCACCTTCAATATCCCAGGAAAGAGAAAAATGGATAAAGAAGTTGTGGTCCTTATGTACAATGGAATATCACTCAGCCGTGAAATCAATGTCATAAGGCTAGTAGCAGCATGATGAGTGGATTTAGGTATGACGACTCTAAGTGAAATAAGTCACACAGAAAAGGACACTTCTCAAAAGGTATCACTGATAGAGGGAATGTAAAAACCGTTACACTTGAACTGAATTACAAAACAGAACAGAGTCACACATGCAGAAAACACACTATGGCTGCTTAACGGGAAAGGTGAGGTGGGGTGATACATAAAACAAGGGTTTCAAATTAGCTCAGATACCATTCCATAAACCCAATATGTAATAGACAAGACCTACTCCTTGCTCAGAGAACTGGACTCAACACGCCCTATTCACCGCACAAGAATATATCTGACTAGTAATAATCTTAAAACCTATATATTCATATCTCTCTGTTAGTGTGCCAAGTGGGTGTAAAGCGGCATAAACACAGCAGTGAAAAGCAGCTAAACCCCATTATAAAAATAAATTACTTTGAAAAACCCATGAAACAAAGACAGTGAAAGAGAGAGAAATTCTTACACAATGTGTTCAGGGGCTGTGATGCAACCTGGATTGACCATATCTAGACCCACAGCTGGATGAGACATAAGGGTGGACACTCTTGGGGCTGAGAGGTTTGGTGAGGTTGGGTGAGCAAACGCAGACCCTTTAAAGTAATACTGCATGGTACCCATCGCATGGGTCACAAATCTCCAGGTTCAAGGGCATCTTCCTACATCGAAAACATGCATGAGAAACCCAGAAGATGGTACACCGTGTGATGGGGAAAGGTTTCTAAAACGCACCTCATTTCTCATCTCCTTGTGCCCGGGTTCGCTATTCCAGCCGCTTTACTAGCAATCTCCCTACTTGGAGCATCAGCACCTTTAACCTCCTGTTCCGTACAGGTTGCAATTTGTCCTGAGGATGAACGGGAAGACGTGGAACCAATGAGAGACTAGCTCTTGGTGTTGGGACAGGCACAGGTCACTCTATTTTCCCATCAGGAAGAAGAATTAACCACAGGCTCAGCCTGCCCCCCGGATCAAGAACAGGGCCTGAAGCCATCCTGCGCTTTTGCGGCCATCTCCCAAAAACGCGAGTTGTAAAATGGAGGTTCAGGGCACTGCAATTCACAAACCTGCAGAGTTATAAATGATAACTCTCGTCCACAAATATATTGAGGGAAGGCAAAGAAGAGGATTTGAAATCAAGGCAGAATTGCAGGAAACAGATTTCAGGAGGTAGATTCGAATCGCCTTTAAAGCACATGAAAAGCGGCAAAACGTTGACAATGATGCCCTTGGCCAAAAAGGGCGTATGCGTTTTTTCCTGAATATATTCAGGAAAAAACGCATACGCCCTTTTTGGCCAACCAAGCAACCTGGAAAGGCAAATCAGCGCTACAAAGAAGTCTCGCTTCCCATCGGTTAAAAGGGCCATGCTGAAAAAAGTGTCAAAACCAGAAATGCAGGACAGGCCATGGAGAAATGGGAGCCTTGCTACACTGATGGGCGGGATGTAAATTGCCAACAGCCACTCTGGAGAAGAGTACGGTGTGTCCTGAAACATCTAAAAAACACAGCTTAGAGAGCATAGGGCACTTCCACTCATGGGGGTATAAATTGGGAAAATGAAAAATCAGCAAGACACAAGCACCCCAAAGTTTAGGGCTGCTCTGTTGACAAGGACCTCCACTTCATTCCACCTTCAATATCCCAGGAAAGAGAAAAATGGATAAAGAAGTTGTGGTCCTTATGTACAATGGAATATCACTCAGCCGTGAAATCAATGTCATAAGGCTAGTAGCAGCATGATGAGTGGATTTAGGTATGACGACTCTAAGTGAAATAAGTCACACAGAAAAGGACACTTCTCAAAAGGTATCACTGATAGAGGGAATGTAAAAACCGTTACACTTGAACTGAATTACAAAACAGAACAGAGTCACACATGCAGAAAACACACTATGGCTGCTTAACGGGAAAGGTGAGGTGGGGTGATACATAAAACAAGGGTTTCAAATTAGCTCAGATACCGTTCCATAAACCCAATATGTAATAGACAAGACCTACTCCTTGCTCAGAGAACTGGACTCAACACGCCCTATTCACCGCACAAGAATATATCTGACTAGTAATAATCTTAAAACCTATGTATTGATATCTCTCTGTTAGTGTGTCAAGTGGGTAAAAAGCGGCATAAACACAGCAGTGAAAAGCAGCTAAACCCCATTATAAAAATAAATTACTTTGAAAAACCCATGAAACAAAGACAGTGAAAGAGAGAGAAATTCTTACACAATGCGTTCAGGGGCTGTGATGCAACCTGGATTGACCATATCTAGACCCACAGCTGGATGAGACATAAGGGTGGACACTGTTGCGGCTGAGAGGTTTGGTGAGGTTGGGTGAGCAAACGCAGACCCTTTAAAGTAATACTGCGTGGTACCCATCGCATGGGTCCCAAATCTCCAGGTTCAAGGGCATCTTCCTACATCGAAAACATGCATGAGAAACCCAGAAGATGGTACACCGTGTGATGTGGAAACGTTTCTAAAACGCACCTCATTTCTCATCTCCTTGTGCCCGGGTTCGCTATTCCAGCCACTTTACTAGCAATCTCCCTACCTGGAGCATCAGCACCTTTAACCTCCTGTTCCGTACAGGTTGCAATTTGTCCTGAGGATGAACGGGAAGACGTGGAACCAATGAGAGACTAGCTCTTGGTGTTGGGACAGGCACAGGTCACTCTATTTTCCCATCAGGAAGAAGAATTAACCACAGGCTCAGCCTGCCCACCGGAACCAGAACAGGGCCTGAAGCCATCCTGCGCTTTTGCGGCCAGCTCCCTAAAAAGCGAGTTGTAAATGGAGGTTCAGGGCACTGCAATTCACAAACCTGCAGAGTTATAAATGATAACTCTCGTCCACAAATATATTGAGGGAAGGCAAAGAAGAGGATTTGAAATCAAGGCAGAATTGCAGGAAACAGATTTCAGGAGGTAGATTCGAATCGCCTTTAAAGCACATGAAAAGCGGCAAAACGTTGACAATGATGCCCTTGGCCAAAAAGGGCGTATGCGTTTTTTCCTGAATATATTCAGGAAAAAACGCATACGCCCTTTTTGGCCAACCAAGCAACCTGGAAAGGCAAATCAGCGCTACAAAGAAGTCTCGCTTCCCATCGGTTAAAAAGGCCATGCTGAAAAAAGTGTCAAAACCAGAAATGCAGGACAGGCCATGGAGAAATGGGAGCCTTGGTACACTGATGGGCGGGATGTAAATTGCCAACAGCCACTCTGGAGGAGAGTACGGTGTGTCCTGAAACATCTAAAAAACACAGCTTAGAGAGCATAGGGCACTTCCACTCATGGGGGTATAAATTGGGAAAATTAAAAATCAGCAAGACACAAGCACCCCAAAGTTTAGGACTGCTCTGTTGACAAGGACCTCCACTTCATTCCACCTTCAATATCCCAGGAAAGAGAAAAATGGATAAAGAAGTTGTGGTCCTTATGTACACTGGAATATCACTCAGCCATGAAATCAATGTCATAAGGCTAGTAGCAGCATGACGAGTGGATTTAGGTACGACGATTCTAAGTGAAATAAGTCACACAGAAAAGGACACTTCTCATAAAGTATCACTGATAGAGGGAATGTAAAAACCGTTACACTTGAACTGAATTACAAAACAGAACAGAGTCACACATGCAGAAAACACACTATGGCTGCTTAACGGGAAAGGTGAGGTGGGGTGATACATAAAACAAGGGTTTCAAATTAGCTCAGATACCGTTCCATAAACCCAATATGTAATAGACAAGACCTACTCCTTGCTCAGAGAACTGGACTCAACACGCCCTATTCACCGCACAAGAATATATTTGACTAGTAATAATCTTAAAACCTATGTATTGATATCTCTCTGTTAGTGGGTCAAGTGGGTAAAAAGCGGCATAAACACAGCAGTGAAAAGCAGCTAAACCCCATTATAAAAATAAATTACTTTGAAAAACCCATGAAACAAAGACAGTGAAAGAGAGAGAAATTCTTACACAATGCGTTCAGGGGCTGTGATGCAACCTGGATTGACCATATCTAGACCCACAGCTGGATGAGACATAAGGGTGGACACTGTTGCGGCTGAGAGGTTTGGTGAGGTTGGGTGAGCAAACCTAGACCCTTTAAATAATACTGCGTGGTACCCATCGCATGGGTCCCAAATCTCCAGGTTCAAGGGCATCTTCCTACATCGAAAACATGCATGAGATACCCAGAAGACGGTACACCGTGTGATGGGGAAAGGTTTCTAAAACGCACCTCATTTCTTATCTGCTTGTGCCCGGGTTCGCCATTCCAGCCACTTTACTAGCAATCTCCCTCCTTGGAGCATCAGCACCTTTAACCTCCTGTTCCGTACAGGTTGCAATTTGTACTGAGGATGAACGGGAAGACGTGGAACCAATGAAAGACTAGCTCTTGGTGTTGGGACAGGCACAGGTCACTCTATTTTCCCATCAGGAAGAAGAATTAACCACAGGCTCAGCCTGCCCCCCGGAACCAGAACAGGGCCTGAAGACATCCTGCGCTTTTGCGGCCAGCTCCCTAAAAAGCGAGTTGTAAAATGGAGGTTCAGGGCACTGCAATTCACAAACCTGCAGACTTATAAATGATAACTCTCATCCACAAATATATTGAGGGAAGGCAAAGAAGAGGATTTGAAATCAAGGCAGAATTGCAGGAAACAGATTTCAGGAGGTAGATTCGAATTGCCTTTAAAGCACATGAAAAGCAGCAAAACGTTGACAATGATGCCCTTGGCCAAAAAGGGCGTATGCGTTTTTTCCTAAATATATTCAGGAAAAAACGCATATGCACTTTTTGGCCAACCAAGCAACCTGGAAAGGCAAATCAGCACTACAAAGATGTCTCGCTTCCCATCGGTCAAAAGGGCCATGCTGAAAAGAGTGTCAAAACCAGAAATGCAGGACAGGCCATGGAGAAATGGGAGCCTTGCTACACTGATGGGCGGGATGTAAATTGTCAACAGCCACTCTGGAGAAGTGTACGGTGAGTCCTGAAACGTCTAAAAAGCAAAGCTTAGAGAGCATAGGGCACTTCCACTCATGGGGGTATAAATTGGGAAAATTAAAAATCAGCAAGACACAAGCACCCCAAAGTTTAGGGCTGCTCTGTTGACAAGGACCTCCACTTCATTCCACCTTCAATATCCCAGGAAAGAGAAAAATGGATAAAGAAGTTGTGGTCCTTATGTA
The DNA here is from genome assembly GCF_965194805.1 of Balaenoptera borealis. NCBI lineage: Eukaryota > Metazoa > Chordata > Mammalia > Artiodactyla > Balaenopteridae > Balaenoptera > Balaenoptera borealis. The sequence goes on along the minus strand of NW_028123942.1, from coordinate 715,428 downwards.
CAATGGAATATCACTCAGCCATGAAATCAATTTCATAAGGCTAGTAGCAGCATGATGAGTGGATTTAGGTACGACGATTCTAAGTGAAATAAGTCACACAGAAAAGGACACTTCTCATAAGGTATCACTGATAGAGGGAATGTAAAAACCGTTACACTTGAACTGAATTACAAAACAGAACAGAGTCACACATGCAGAAAACACACTATGGCTGCTTAACGGGAAAGGTGAGGTGGGGTGATACATAAAACAAGGGTTTCAAATTAGCTCAGATACCGTTCCATAAACCCAATATGTAATAGACAAGACCTACTCCTTGCTCAGAGAACTGGACTCAACACGCCCTATTCACCGCACAAGAATATATCTGACTAGTAATAATCTTAAAACCTATGTATTCATATCTCTCTGTTAGTGTGTCAAGTGGGTGTAAAGCGGCATAAACACAGCAGTGAAAAGCAGCTAAACCCCATTATAAAAATAAATTACTTTGAAAAACCCATGAAACAAAGACAGTGAAAGAGAGAGAAATTCTTACACAATGCGTTCAGGGGCTGTGATGCAACCTGGATTGACCATATCTAGACCCACAGCTGGATGAGACATAAGGGTGGACACTCTTGGGGCTGAGAGGTTTGGTGAGGTTGGGTGAGCAAACGCAGACCCTTTAAAGTAATACTGCATGGTACCCATCGCATGGGTCACAAATCTCCAGGTTCAAGGGCATCTTCCTACATCGAAAACATGCATGAGAAACCCAGAAGATGGTACACCGTGTGATGGGGAAAGGTTTCTAAAACGCACCTCATTTCTCATCTCCTTGTGCCCGGGTTCGCTATTCCAGCCGCTTTACTAGCAATCTCCCTCCTTGGAGCATCAGCACCTTTAACCTCCTGTTCCGTACAGGTTGCAATTTGTCCTGAGGATGAACGGGAAGACGTGGAACCAATGAGAGACTAGCTCTTGGTGTTGGGACAGGCACAGGTCACTCTATTTTCCCATCAGGAAGAAGAATTAACCACAGGCTCAGCCTGCCACCCGGAACCAAAACAGGGCCTGAAGCCATCCTGCGCTATTGCGGCCAGCTCCCTAAAAATCGAGTTGTAAAATGGAGGTTCAGGGCACTGCAATTCACAAACCTGCAGACTTATAAATGATAACTCTCGTCCACAAATATATTGAGGGAAGGCAAAGAAGAGGATTTGAAATCAAGGCAGAATTGCAGGAAACAGATTTCAGGAGGTAGATTCGAATCGCCTTTAAAGCACATGAAAAGCGGCAAAACGTTGACAATGATGCCCTTGGCCAAAAAGGGCGTATGCGTTTTTTCCTGAATATATTCAGGAAAAAACGCATACGCCCTTTTTGGCCAACCAAGCAACCTGGAAAGGCAAATCAGCGCTACAAAGAAGTCTCGCTTCCCATCGGTTAAAAAGGCCATGCTGAAAAAAGTGTCAAAACCAGAAATGCAGGACAGGCCATGGAGAAATGGGAGCCTTGGTACACTGATGGGCGGGATGTAAATTGCCAACAGCCACTCTGGAGGAGAGTACGGTGTGTCCTGAAACATCTAAAAAACACAGCTTAGAGAGCATAGGGCACTTCCACTCATGGGGGTATAAATTGGGAAAATTAAAAATCAGCAAGACACAAGCACCCCAAAGTTTAGGACTGCTCTGTTGACAAGGACCTCCACTTCATTCCACCTTCAATATCCCAGGAAAGAGAAAAATGGATAAAGAAGTTGTGGTCCTTATGTACACTGGAATATCACTCAGCCATGAAATCAATGTCATAAGGCTAGTAGCAGCATGACGAGTGGATTTAGGTACGACGATTCTAAGTGAAATAAGTCACACAGAAAAGGACACTTCTCATAAAGTATCACTGATAGAGGGAATGTAAAAACCGTTACACTTGAACTGAATTACAAAACAGAACAGAGTCACACATGCAGAAAACACACTATGGCTGCTTAACGGGAAAGGTGAGGTGGGGTGATACATAAAACAAGGGTTTCAAATTAGCTCAGATACCGTTCCATAAACCCAATATGTAATAGACAAGACCTACTCCTTGCTCAGAGAACTGGACTCAACACGCCCTATTCACCGCACAAGAATATATCTGACTAGTAATAATCTTAAAACCTATGTATTGATATCTCTCTGTTAGTGTGTCAAGTGGGTGTAAAGCGGCATAAACACAGCAGTGAAAAGCAGCTAAACCCCATTATAAAAATAAATTACTTTGAAAAACCCATGAAACAAAGACAGTGAAAGAGAGAGAAATTCTTACACAATGCGTTCAGGGGCTGTGATGCAACCTGGATTGACCATATCTAGACCCACAGCTGGATGAGACATAAGGGTGGACACTGTTGCGGCTGAGAGGTTTGGTGAGGTTGGGTGAGCAAACGCAGACCCTTTAAAGTAATACTGTGTGGTACCCATCGCATGGGTCCCAAATCTCCAGGTTCAAGGTCATCTTCCTACATCGAAAACATGCATGAGATACCCAGAAGATGGTACACCGTGTGATGGGGAAAGGTTTCTAAAACGCACCTCATTTCTCATCTGCTTGTGCCCGGGTTCGCCATTCCAGCCACTTTACTAGCAATCTCCCTCCTTGGAGCATCAGCACCTTTAACCTCCTGTTCCGTACAGGTTGCAATTTGTACTGAGGATGAACGGGAAGACGTGGAACCAATGAAAGACTAGCTCTTGGTGTTGGGACAGGCACAGGTCACTCTATTTTCCCATCAGGAAGAAGAATTAACCACAGGCTCAGCCTGCCCCCCGGATCAAGAACAGGGCCTGAAGCCATCCTGCGCTTTTGCGGCCATCTCCCAAAAATGCGAGTTGTAAAATGGAGGTTCAGGGCACTGCAATTCACAAACCTGCAGAGTTATAAATGATAACTCTCGTCCACAAATATATTGAGGGAAGGCAAAGAAGAGGATTTGAAATCAAGGCAGAATTGCAGGAAACAGATTTCAGGAGGTAGATTCGAATCGCCTTTAAAGCACATGAAAAGCGGCAAAACGTTGACAATGATGCCCTTGGCCAAAAAGGGCGTATGCGTTTTTTCCTGAATATATTCAGGAAAAAACGCATACGCCCTTTTTGGCCAACCAAGCAACCTGGAAAGGCAAATCAGCGCTACAAAGAAGTCTCGCTTCCCATCGGTTAAAAGGGCCATGCTGAAAAAAGTGTCAAAACCAGAAATGCAGGACAGGCCATGGAGAAATGGGAGCCTTGCTACACTGATGGGCGGGATGTAAATTGCCAACAGCCACTCTGGAGAAGAGTACGGTGTGTCCTGAAACATCTAAAAAACACAGCTTAGAGAGCATAGGGCACTTCCACTCATGGGGGTATAAATTGGGAAAATGAAAAATCAGCAAGACACAAGCACCCCAAAGTTTAGGGCTGCTCTGTTGACAAGGACCTCCACTTCATTCCACCTTCAATATCCCAGGAAAGAGAAAAATGGATAAAGAAGTTGTGGTCCTTATGTACAATGGAATATCACTCAGCCGTGAAATCAATGTCATAAGGCTAGTAGCAGCATGATGAGTGGATTTAGGTATGACGACTCTAAGTGAAATAAGTCACACAGAAAAGGACACTTCTCAAAAGGTATCACTGATAGAGGGAATATAAAAACCGTTACACTTGAACTGAATTACAAAACAGAACAGAGTCACACATGCAGAAAACACACTATGGCTGCTTAACGGGAAAGGTGAGGTGGGGTGATACATAAAACAAGGGTTTCAAATTAGCTCAGATACCGTTCCATAAACCCAATATGTAATAGACAAGACCTACTCCTTGCTCAGAGAACTGGACTCAACACGCCCTATTCACCGCACAAGAATATATCTGACTAGTAATAATATTAAAACCTATGTATTGATATCTCTCTGTTAGTGTGTCAAGTGGGTGTAAAGCGGCATAAACACAGCAGTGAAAAGCAGCTAAACCCCATTATAAAAATAAATTACTTTGAAAAACCCATGAAACAAAGACAGTGAAAGAGAGAGAAATTCTTACACAATGCGTTCAGGGGCTGTGATGCAACCTGGATTGACCATATCTAGACCCACAGCTGGATGAGACATAAGGGTGGACACTCTTGGGGCTGAGAGGTTTGGTGAGGTTGGGTGAGCAAACGCAGACCCTTTAAAGTAATACTGCATGGTACCCATCGCATGGGTCACAAATCTCCAGGTTCAAGGGCATCTTCCTACATCGAAAACATGCATGAGAAACCCAGAAGATGGTACACCGTGTGATGGGGAAAGGTTTCTAAAACGCACCTCATTTCTCATCTCCTTGTGCCCGGGTTCGCTATTCCAGCCGCTTTACTAGCAATCTCCCTCCTTGGAGCATCAGCACCTTTAACCTCCTGTTCCGTACAGGTTGCAATTTGTCCTGAGGATGAACGGGAAGACGTTGAACCAATGAGAGACTAGCTCTTGGTGTTGGGACAGGCACAGGTCACTCTATTTTCCCATCAGGAAGAAGAATTAACCACAGGCTCAGCCTGCCACCTGGAACCAAAACAGGGCCTGAAGCCATCCTGCGCTATTGCGGCCAGCTCCCTAAAAATCGAGTTGTAAAATGGAGGTTCAGGGCACTGCAATTCACAAACCTGCAGACTTATAAATGATAACTCTCGTCCACAAATATATTGAGGGAAGGCAAAGAAGAGGATTTGAAATCAAGGCAGAATTGCAGGAAACAGATTTCAGGAGGTAGATTCGAATCGCCTTTAAAGCACATGAAAAGCGGCAAAACGTTGACAATGATGCCCTTGGCCAAAAAGGGCGTATGCGTTTTTTCCTGAATATATTCAGGAAAAAACGCATACGCCCTTTTTGGCCAACCAAGCAACCTGGAAAGGCAAATCAGCGCTACAAAGATGTCTCGCTTCCCATCGGTAAAAAAGGCCATGCTGAAAAAAGTGTCAAAACCAGAAATGCAGGACAGGCCATGGAGAAATGGGAGCCTTCCTACACTGATGGGCGGGATGTAAATTGCCAACAGCCACTCTGGAGAAGCGTACGGTGAGTCCGGAAACATCTAAAAAACAAAGCTTAGAGAGCATGGGGCACTTCCACTCAGGGGTTATAAATTGGGAAAATGAAAAATCAGCAAGACACAAGCACCCCAAAGTTTAGGGCTGCTCTGTTGACAAGGACCTCCACTTCATTCCACCTTCAATATCCCAGGAAAGAGAAAAATCGATAAAGAAGTTGTGGTCCTTATGTACAATGGAATATCACTCAGCCATGAAATCAATGTCATAAGGCTAGTAGCAGCATGATGAGTGGATTTAGGTACGACGATTCTAAGTGAAATAAGTCACACAGAAAAGGACACTTCTCATAAGGTATCACTGATAGAGGGAATGTAAAAACCGTTACACTTGAACTGAATTACAAAACAGAACAGAGTCACACATGCAGAAAACACACTATGGCTGCTTAACGGGAAAGGTGAGGTGGGGTGATACATAAAACAAGGGTTTCAAATTAGCTCAGATACCGTTCCATAAACCCAATATGTAATAGACAAGACCTACTCCTTGCTCAGAGAACTGGACTCAACACGCCCTATTCACCGCACAAGAATATATCTGACTAGTAATAATCTTAAAACCTATGTATTGATATCTCTCTGTTAGTGTGTCAAGTGGGTAAAAAGCGGCATAAACACAGCAGTGAAAAGCAGCTAAACCCCATTATAAAAATAAATTACTTTGAAAAACCCATGAAACAAAGACAGTGAAAGAGAGAGAAATTCTTACACAATGCGTTCAGGGGCTGTGATGCAACCTGGATTGACCATATCTAGACCCACAGCTGGATGAGACATAAGGGTGGACACTGTTGCGGCTGAGAGGTTTGGTGAGGTTGGGTGAGCAAACGCAGACCCTTTAAAGTAATACTGCGTGGTACCCATCGCATGGGTCCCAAATCTCCAGGTTGAAGGGCATCTTCCTACATCGTAAACATGCATGAGATACCCAGAAGATGGTACACCGTGTGATGGGGAAAGGTTTCTAAAACGCACCTCATTTCTCATCTGCCTGTGCCCGGGTTTGCCATTCCAGCCACTTTACTAGCAATCTCCCTCCTTGGAGCATCATCACTTTTAACCTCCTGTTCCGTACAGGTTGCAATTTGTCCTGAGGATGAACGGGAAGACGTGGAACCAATGAGAGACTAGCTCTTGGTGTTGGGACAGGCACAGGTCACTCTATTTTCCCATCAGGAAGAAGAATTAACCACAGGCTCAGCCTGCCACCCGGAACCAAAACAGGGCCTGAAGCCATCCTGCGCTATTGCGGCCAGCTCCCTAAAAATCGAGTTGTAAAATGGAGGTTCAGGGCACTGCAATTCACAAACCTGCAGACTTATAAATGATAACTCTCGTCCACAAATATATTGAGGGAAGGCAAAGAAGAGGATTTGAAATCAAGGCAGAATTGCAGGAAACAGATTTCAGGAGGTACATTCGAATCGCCTTTAAAGCACATGAAAAGCGGCAAAACGTTGACAATGATGCCCTTGGCCAAAAAGGGCGTATGCGTTTTTTCCGGAATATATTCAGGAAAAAACGCATACGCCCTTTTTGGCCAACCAAGCAACCTGGAAAGGCAAATCAGCGCTACAAAGAAGTCTCGCTTCCCATCGGTTAAAAGGGCCATGCTGAAAAAAGTGTCAAAACCGGAAATGCAGGACAGGCCATGGAGAAATGGGAGCCTTGCTACACTGATGGGCGGGATGTAAATTGCCAACAGCCACTCTGGAGAAGAGTATGGTGTGTCCTGAAACATCTAAAAAACACAGCTTAGAGAGCATAGGGCACTTCCACTCATGGGGGTATAAATTGGGAAAATGAAAAATCAGCAAGACACAAGCACCCCAAAGTTTAGGGCTGCTCTGTTGACAAGGACCTCCAATTCATTCCACCTTCAATATCCCAGAAAAGAGAAAAATCGATAAAGAAGTTGTGGTCCTTATGTACAATGGAATATCACTCAGCCATGAAATCAATGTCCTAAGGCTAGTAGTAGCATGATGAGTGGATTTAGGTACGACGATTCTAAGTGAAATAAGTCACACAGAAAAGGACACTTCTCATAAGGTATCACTGATAGAGGGAATGTAAAAACCGTTACACTTGAACTGAATTACAAAACAGAACAGAGTCACACATGCAGAAAACACACTATGGCTGCTTAACGGGAAAGGTGAGGTGGGGTGATACATAAAACAAGGGTTTCAAATTAGCTCAGATACCATTCCATAAACCCAATATGTAATAGACAAGACCTACTCCTTGCTCAGAGAACTGGACTCAACACGCCCTATTCACCGCACAAGAATATATCTGACTAGTAATAATCTTAAAACCTATGTATTCATATCTCTCTGTTAGTGTGCCAAGTGGGTGTAAAGCGGCATAAACACAGCAGTGAAAAGCAGCTAAACCCCATTATAAAAATAAATTACTTTGAAAAACCCATGAAACAAAGACACTGAAAGAGAGAGAAATTCTTACACAATGTGTTCAGGGGCTGTGATGCAACCTGGATTGACCATATCTAGACCCACAGCTGGATGAGACATAAGGGTGGACACTCTTGGGGCTGAGAGGTTTGGTGAGGTTGGGTGAGCAAACGCAGACCCTTTAAAGTAATACTGCATGGTACCCATCGCATGGGTCACAAATCTCCAGGTTCAAGGGCATCTTCCTACATCGAAAACATGCATGAGAAACCCAGAAGATGGTACACCGTGTGATGGGGAAAGGTTTCTAAAACGCACCTCATTTCTCATCTCCTTGTGCCCGGGTTCGCTATTCCAGCCGCTTTACTAGCAATCTCCCTACTTGGAGCATCAGCACCTTTAACCTCCTGTTCCGTACAGGTTGCAATTTGTCCTGAGGATGAACGGGAAGACGTGGAACCAATGAGAGACTAGCTCTTGGTGTTGGGACAGGCACAGGTCACTCTATTTTCCCATCAGGAAGAAGAATTAACCACAGGCTCAGCCTGCCCCCCGGATCAAGAACAGGGCCTGAAGCCATCCTGCGCTTTTGCGGCCATCTCCCAAAAACGCGAGTTGTAAAATGGAGGTTCAGGGCACTGCAATTCACAAACCTGCAGAGTTATAAATGATAACTCTCGTCCACAAATATATTGAGGGAAGGCAAAGAAGAGGATTTGAAATCAAGGCAGAATTGCAGGAAACAGATTTCAGGAGGTAGATTCGAATCGCCTTTAAAGCACATGAAAAGCGGCAAAACGTTGACAATGATGCCCTTGGCCAAAAAGGGCGTATGCGTTTTTTCCTGAATATATTCAGGAAAAAACGCATACGCCCTTTTTGGCCAACCAAGCAACCTGGAAAGGCAAATCAGCGCTACAAAGAAGTCTCGCTTCCCATCGGTTAAAAGGGCCATGCTGAAAAAAGTGTCAAAACCAGAAATGCAGGACAGGCCATGGAGAAATGGGAGCCTTGCTACACTGATGGGCGGGATGTAAATTGCCAACAGCCACTCTGGAGAAGAGTACGGTGTGTCCTGAAACATCTAAAAAACACAGCTTAGAGAGCATAGGGCACTTCCACTCATGGGGGTATAAATTGGGAAAATGAAAAATCAGCAAGACACAAGCACCCCAAAGTTTAGGGCTGCTCTGTTGACAAGGACCTCCACTTCATTCCACCTTCAATATCCCAGGAAAGAGAAAAATGGATAAAGAAGTTGTGGTCCTTATGTACAATGGAATATCACTCAGCCGTGAAATCAATGTCATAAGGCTAGTAGCAGCATGATGAGTGGATTTAGGTATGACGACTCTAAGTGAAATAAGTCACACAGAAAAGGACACTTCTCAAAAGGTATCACTGATAGAGGGAATGTAAAAACCGTTACACTTGAACTGAATTACAAAACAGAACAGAGTCACACATGCAGAAAACACACTATGGCTGCTTAACGGGAAAGGTGAGGTGGGGTGATACATAAAACAAGGGTTTCAAATTAGCTCAGATACCATTCCATAAACCCAATATGTAATAGACAAGACCTACTCCTTGCTCAGAGAACTGGACTCAACACGCCCTATTCACCGCACAAGAATATATCTGACTAGTAATAATCTTAAAACCTATGTATTCATATCTCTCTGTTAGTGTGTCAAGTGGGTGTAAAGCGGCATAAACACAGCAGTGAAAAGCAGCTAAACCCCATTATAAAAATAAATTACTTTGAAAAACCCATGAAACAAAGACAGTGAAAGAGAGAGAAATTCTTACACAATGTGTTCAGGGGCTGTGATGCAACCTGGATTGACCATATCTAGACCCACAGCTGGATGAGACATAAGGGTGGACACTCTTGGGGCTGAGAGGTTTGGTGAGGTTGGGTGAGCAAACGCAGACCCTTTAAAGTAATACTGCATGGTACCCATCGCATGGGTCACAAATCTCCAGGTTCAAGGGCATCTTCCTACATCGAAAACATGCATGAGAAACCCAGAAGATGGTACACCGTGTGATGGGGAAAGGTTTCTAAAACGCACCTCATTTCTCATCTCCTTGTGCCCGGGTTCGCTATTCCAGCCCTTTACTAGCAATCTCCCTACTTGGAGCATCAGCACCTTTAACCTCCTGTTCCGTACAGGTTGCAATTTGTCCTGAGGATGAACGGGAAGACGTGGAACCAATGAGAGACTAGCTCTTGGTGTTGGGACAGGCACAGGTCACTCTATTTTCCCATCAGGAAGAAGAATTAACCACAGGCTCAGCCTGCCCCCCGGATCAAGAACAGGGCCTGAAGCCATCCTGCGCTTTTGCGGCCATCTCCCAAAAACGCGAGTTGTAAAATGGAGGTTCAGGGCACTGCAATTCACAAACCTGCAGAGTTATAAATGATAACTCTCGTCCACAAATATATTGAGGGAAGGCAAAGAAGAGGATTTGAAATCAAGGCAGAATTGCAGGAAACAGATTTCAGGAGGTAGATTCGAATCGCCTTTAAAGCACATGAAAAGCGGCAAAACGTTGACAATGATGCCCTTGGCCAAAAAGGGCGTATGCGTTTTTTCCTGAATATATTCAGGAAAAAACGCATACGCCCTTTTTGGCCAACCAAGCAACCTGGAAAGGCAAATCAGCGCTACAAAGAAGTCTCGCTTCCCATCGGTTAAAAGGGCCATGCTGAAAAAAGTGTCAAAACCAGAAATGCAGGACAGGCCATGGAGAAATGGGAGCCTTGCTACACTGATGGGCGGGATGTAAATTGCCAACAGCCACTCTGGAGAAGAGTACGGTGTGTCCTGAAACATCTAAAAAACACAGCTTAGAGAGCATAGGGCACTTCCACTCATGGGGGTATAAATTGGGAAAATGAAAAATCAGCAAGACACAAGCACCCCAAAGTTTAGGGCTGCTCTGTTGACAAGGACCTCCACTTCATTCCACCTTCAATATCCCAGGAAAGAGAAAAATGGATAAAGAAGTTGTGGTCCTTATGTACAATGGAATATCACTCAGCCGTGAAATCAATGTCATAAGGCTAGTAGCAGCATGATGAGTGGATTTAGGTATGACGACTCTAAGTGAAATAAGTCACACAGAAAAGGACACTTCTCAAAAGGTATCACTGATAGAGGGAATGTAAAAACCGTTACACTTGAACTGAATTACAAAACAGAACAGAGTCACACATGCAGAAAACACACTATGGCTGCTTAACGGGAAAGGTGAGGTGGGGTGATACATAAAACAAGGGTTTCAAATTAGCTCAGATACCGTTCCATAAACCCAATATGTAATAGACAAGACCTACTCCTTGCTCAGAGAACTGGACTCAACACGCCCTATTCACCGCACAAGAATATATCTGACTAGTAATAATCTTAAAACCTATGTATTGATATCTCTCTGTTAGTGTGTCAAGTGGGTAAAAAGCGGCATAAACACAGCAGTGAAAAGCAGCTAAACCCCATTATAAAAATAAATTACTTTGAAAAACCCATGAAACAAAGACAGTGAAAGAGAGAGAAATTCTTACACAATGCGTTCAGGGGCTGTGATGCAACCTGGATTGACCATATCTAGACCCACAGCTGGATGAGACATAAGGGTGGACACTGTTGCGGCTGAGAGGTTTGGTGAGGTTGGGTGAGCAAACGCAGACCCTTTAAAGTAATACTGCGTGGTACCCATCGCATGGGTCCCAAATCTCCAGGTTCAAGGGCATCTTCCTACATCTAAAACATGCATGAGAAACCCAGAAGATGGTACACCGTGTGATGTGGAAACGTTTCTAAAACGCACCTCATTTCTCATCTCCTTGTGCCCGGGTTCGCTATTCCAGCCACTTTACTAGCAATCTCCCTACTTGGAGCATCAGCACCTTTAACCTCCTGTTCCGTACAGGTTGCAATTTGTCCTGAGGATGAACGGGAAGACGTGGAACCAATGAGAGACTAGCTCTTGGTGTTGGGACAGGCACAGGTCACTCTATTTTCCCATCAGGAAGAAGAATTAACCACAGGCTCAGCCTGCCCACCGGAACCAGAACAGGGCCTGAAGCCATCCTGCGCTTTTGCGGCCAGCTCCCTAAAAAGCGAATTGTAAATGGAGGTTCAGGGCACTGCAATTCACAAACCTGCAGAGTTATAAATGATAACTCTCGTCCACAAATATATTGAGGGAAGGCAAAGAAGAGGATTTGAAATCAAGGCAGAATTGCAGGAAACAGATTTCAGGAGGTAGATTCGAATCGCCTTTAAAGCACATGAAAAGCGGCAAAACGTTGACAATGATGCCCTTGGCCAAAAAGGGCGTATGCGTTTTTTCCTGAATATATTCAGGAAAAAACGCATACGCCCTTTTTGGCCAACCAAGCAACCTGGAAAGGCAAATCAGCGCTACAAAGAAGTCTCGCTTCCCATCGGTTAAAAAGGCCATGCTGAAAAAAGTGTCAAAACCAGAAATGCAGGACAGGCCATGGAGAAATGGGAGCCTTGGTACACTGATGGGCGGGATGTAAATTGCCAACAGCCACTCTGGAGGAGAGTACGGTGTGTCCTGAAACATCTAAAAAACACAGCTTAGAGAGCATAGGGCACTTCCACTCATGGGGGTATAAATTGGGAAAATTAAAAATCAGCAAGACACAAGCACCCCAAAGTTTAGGACTGCTCTGTTGACAAGGACCTCCACTTCATTCCACCTTCAATATCCCAGGAAAGAGAAAAATGGATAAAGAAGTTGTGGTCCTTATGTACACTGGAATATCACTCAGCCATGAAATCAATGTCATAAGGCTAGTAGCAGCATGACGAGTGGATTTAGGTACGACGATTCTAAGTGAAATAAGTCACACAGAAAAGGACACTTCTCATAAAGTATCACTGATAGAGGGAATGTAAAAACCGTTACACTTGAACTGAATTACAAAACAGAACAGAGTCACACATGCAGAAAACACACTATGGCTGCTTAACGGGAAAGGTGAGGTGGGGTGATACATAAAACAAGGGTTTCAAATTAGCTCAGATACCGTTCCATAAACCCAATATGTAATAGACAAGACCTACTCCTTGCTCAGAGAACTGGACTCAACACGCCCTATTCACCGCACAAGAATATATTTGACTAGTAATAATCTTAAAACCTATGTATTGATATCTCTCTGTTAGTGGGTCAAGTGGGTAAAAAGCGGCATAAACACAGCAGTGAAAAGCAGCTAAACCCCATTATAAAAATAAATTACTTTGAAAAACCCATGAAACAAAGACAGTGAAAGAGAGAGAAATTCTTACACAATGCGTTCAGGGGCTGTGATGCAACCTGGATTGACCATATCTAGACCCACAGCTGGATGAGACATAAGGGTGGACACTGTTGCGGCTGAGAGGTTTGGTGAGGTTGGGTGAGCAAACCTAGACCCTTTAAATAATACTGCGTGGTACCCATCGCATGGGTCCCAAATCTCCAGGTTCAAGGGCATCTTCCTACATCGAAAACATGCATGAGATACCCAGAAGACGGTACACCGTGTGATGGGGAAAGGTTTCTAAAACGCACCTCATTTCTTATCTGCTTGTGCCCGGGTTCGCCATTCCAGCCACTTTACTAGCAATCTCCCTCCTTGGAGCATCAGCACCTTTAACCTCCTGTTCCGTACAGGTTGCAATTTGTACTGAGGATGAACGGGAAGACGTGGAACCAATGAAAGACTAGCTCTTGGTGTTGGGACAGGCACAGGTCACTCTATTTTCCCATCAGGAAGAAGAATTAACCACAGGCTCAGCCTGCCCCCCGGAACCAGAACAGGGCCTGAAGACATCCTGCGCTTTTGCGGCCAGCTCCCTAAAAAGCGAGTTGTAAAATGGAGGTTCAGGGCACTGCAATTCACAAACCTGCAGACTTATAAATGATAACTCTCATCCACAAATATATTGAGGGAAGGCAAAGAAGAGGATTTGAAATCAAGGCAGAATTGCAGGAAACAGATTTCAGGAGGTAGATTCGAATTGCCTTTAAAGCACATGAAAAGCAGCAAAACGTTGACAATGATGCCCTTGGCCAAAAAGGGCGTATGCGTTTTTTCCTAAATATATTCAGGAAAAAACGCATATGCACTTTTTGGCCAACCAAGCAACCTGGAAAGGCAAATCAGCACTACAAAGATGTCTCGCTTCCCATCGGTCAAAAGGGCCATGCTGAAAAGAGTGTCAAAACCAGAAATGCAGGACAGGCCATGGAGAAATGGGAGCCTTGCTACACTGATGGGCGGGATGTAAATTGTCAACAGCCACTCTGGAGAAGTGTACGGTGAGTCCTGAAACGTCTAAAAAGCAAAGCTTAGAGAGCATAGGGCACTTCCACTCATGGGGGTATAAATTGGGAAAATTAAAAATCAGCAAGACACAAGCACCCCAAAGTTTAGGGCTGCTCTGTTGACAAGGACCTCCACTTCATTCCACCTTCAATATCCCAGGAAAGAGAAAAATGGATAAAGAAGTTGTGGTCCTTATGTACAATGGAATATCACTCAGCCATGAAATCAATGTCATAAGGCTAGTAGCAGCATGATGAGTGGATTTAGGTACGACGATTCTAAGTGAAATAAGTCACACAGAAAAGGACACTTCTCATAAGGTATCACTGATAGAGGGAATGTAAAAACCGTTACACTTGAACTGAATTACAAAACAGAACAGAGTCACACATGCAGAAAACACACTATGGCTGCTTAACGGGAAAGGTGAGGTGGGGTGATACATAAAACAAGGGTTTCAAATTAGCTCAGATACCGTTCCATAAACCCAATATGTAATAGACAAGACCTACTCCTTGCTCAGAGAACTGGACTCAACACGCCCTATTCACCGCACAAGAATATATCTGACTAGTAATAATCTTAAAACCTATGTATTCATATCTCTCTGTTAGTGTGTCAAGTGGGTGTAAAGCGGCATAAACACAGCAGTGAAAAGCAGCTAAACCCCATTATAAAAATAAATTACTTTGAAAAACCCATGAAACAAAGACAGTGAAAGAGAGAGAAATTCTTACACAATGCGTTCAGGGGCTGTGATGCAACCTGGATTGACCATATCTAGACCCACAGCTGGATGAGACATAAGGGTGGACACTCTTGGGGCTGAGAGGTTTGGTGAGGTTGGGTGAGCAAACGCAGACCCTTTAAAGTAATACTGCATGGTACCCATCGCATGGGTCACAAATCTCCAGGTTCAAGGGCATCTTCCTACATCGAAAACATGCATGAGAAACCCAGAAGATGGTACACCGTGTGATGGGGAAAGGTTTCTAAAACGCACCTCATTTCTCATCTCCTTGTGCCCGGGTTCGCTATTCCAGCCGCTTTACTAGCAATCTCCCTCCTTGGAGCATCAGCACCTTTAACCTCCTGTTCCGTACAGGTTGCAATTTGTCCTGAGGATGAACGGGAAGACGTGGAACCAATGAGAGACTAGCTCTTGGTGTTGGGACAGGCACAGGTCACTCTATTTTCCCATCAGGAAGAAGAATTAACCACAGGCTCAGCCTGCCACCCGGAACCAAAACAGGGCCTGAAGCCATCCTGCGCTATTGCGGCCAGCTCCCTAAAAATCGAGTTGTAAAATGGAGGTTCAGGGCACTGCAATTCACAAACCTGCAGACTTATAAATGATAACTCTCGTCCACAAATATATTGAGGGAAGGCAAAGAAGAGGATTTGAAATCAAGGCAGAATTGCAGGAAACAGATTTCAGGAGGTAGATTCGAATCGCCTTTAAAGCACATGAAAAGCGGCAAAACGTTGACAATGATGCCCTTGGCCAAAAAGGGCGTATGCGTTTTTTCCTGAATATATTCAGGAAAAAACGCATACGCCCTTTTTGGCCAACCAAGCAACCTGGAAAGGCAAATCAGAGCTACAAAGATGTCTCGCTTCCCATCGGTAAAAAAGGCCATGCTGAAAAAAGTGTCAAAACCAGAAATGCAGGACAGGCCATGGAGAAATGGGAGCCTTCCTACACTGATGGGCGGGATGTAAATTGCCAACAGCCACTCTGGAGAAGCGTACGGTGAGTCCGGAAACATCTAAAAAACAAAGCTTAGAGAGCATGGGGCACTTCCACTCAGGGGTTATAAATTGGGAAAATGAAAAATCAGCAAGACACAAGCACCCCAAAGTTTAGGGCTGCTCTGTTGACAAGGACCTCCACTTCATTCCACCTTCAATATCCCAGGAAAGAGAAAAATGGATAAAGAAGTTGTGGTCCTTATGTACAATGGAATATCACTCAGCCATGAAATCAATGTCATAAGGCTAGTAGCAGCATGATGAGTGGATTTAGGTACGACGATTCTAAGTGAAATAAGTCACACAGAAAAGGACACTTCTCATAAGGTATCACTGATAGAGGGAATGTAAAAACCGTTACACTTGAACTGAATTACAAAACAGAACAGAGTCACACATGCAGAAAACACACTATGGCTGCTTAACGGGAAAGGTGAGGTGGGGTGATACATAAAACAAGGGTTTCAAATTAGCTCAGATACCGTTCCATAAACCCAATATGTAATAGACAAGACCTACTCCTTGCTGAGAGAACTGGACTCAACACGCCCTATTCACCGCACAAGAATATATCTGACTAGTAATAATTTTAAAACCTATGTATTGATATCTCTCTGTTAGTGTGTCAAGTGGGTAAAAAGCGGCATAAACACAGCAGTGAAAAGCAGCTAAACCCCATTATAAAAATAAATTACTTTGAAAAACCCATGAAACAAAGACAGTGAAAGAGAGAGAAATTCTTACACAATGCGTTCAGGGGCTGTGATGCAACCTGGATTGACCATATCTAGACCCACAGCTGGATGAGACATAAGGGTGGACACTGTTGCGGCTGAGAGGTTTGGTGAGGTTGGGTGAGCAAACGCAGACCCTTTAAAGTAATACTGCGTGGTACCCATCGCATGGGTCCCAAATCTCCAGGTTGAAGGGCATCTTCCTACATCGTAAACATGCATGAGATACCCAGAAGATGGTACACCGTGTGATGGGGAAAGGTTTCTAAAACGCACCTCATTTCTCATCTGCCTGTGCCCGGGTTTGCCATTCCAGCCACTTTACTAGCAATCTCCCTCCTTGGAGCATCATCACTTTTAACCTCCTGTTCCGTACAGGTTGCAATTTGTCCTGAGGATGAACGGGAAGACGTGGAACCAATGAGAGACTAGCTCTTGGTGTTGGGACAGGCACAGGTCACTCTATTTTCCCATCAGGAAGAAGAATTAACCACAGGCTCAGCCTGCCACCCGGAACCAAAACAGGGCCTGAAGCCATCCTGCGCTATTGCGGCCAGCTCCCTAAAAATCGAGTTGTAAAATGGAGGTTCAGGGCACTGCAATTCACAAACCTGCAGACTTATAAATGATAACTCTCGTCCACAAATATATTGAGGGAAGGCAAAGAAGAGGATTTGAAATCAAGGCAGAATTGCAGGAAACAGATTTCAGGAGGTAGATTCGAATCGCCTTTAAAGCACATGAAAAGCGGCAAAACGTTGACAATGATGCCCTTGGCCAAAAAGGGCGTATGCGTTTTTTCCGGAATATATTCAGGAAAAAACGCATACGCCCTTTTTGGCCAACCAAGCAACCTGGAAAGGCAAATCAGCGCTACAAAGAAGTCTCGCTTCCCATCGGTTAAAAGGGCCATGCTGAAAAAAGTGTCAAAACCGGAAATGCAGGACAGGCCATGGAGAAATGGGAGCCTTGCTACACTGATGGGCGGGATGTAAATTGCCAACAGCCACTCTGGAGAAGAGTACGGTGTGTCCTGAAACATCTAAAAAACACAGCTTAGAGAGCATAGGGCACTTCCACTCATGGGGGTATAAATTGGGAAAATGAAAAATCAGCAAGACACAAGCACCCCAAAGTTTAGGGCTGCTCTGTTGACAAGGACCTCCAGTTCATTCCACCTTCAATATCCCAGGAAAGAGAAAAATCGATAAAGAAGTTGTGGTCCTTATGTACAATGGAATATCACTCAGCCATGAAATCAATGTCCTAAGGCTAGTAGTAGCATGATGAGTGGATTTAGGTACGACGATTCTAAGTGAAATAAGTCACACAGAAAAGGACACTTCTCATAAGGTATCACTGATAGAGGGAATGTAAAAACCGTTACACTTGAACTGAATTACAAAACAGAACAGAGTCACACATGCAGAAAACACACTATGGCTGCTTAACGGGAAAGGTGAGGTGGGGTGATACATAAAACAAGGGTTTCAAATTAGCTCAGATACCATTCCATAAACCCAATATGTAATAGACAAGACCTACTCCTTGCTCAGAGAACTGGACTCAACACGCCCTATTCACCGCACAAGAATATATCTGACTAGTAATAATCTTGAAACCTATGTATTCATATCTCTCTGTTAGTGTGCCAAGTGGGTGTAAAGCGGCATAAACACAGCAGTGAAAAGCAGCTAAACCCCATTATAAAAATAAATTACTTTGAAAAACCCATGAAACAAAGACAGTGAAAGAGAGAGAAATTCTTACACAATGTGTTCAGGGGCTGTGATGCAACCTGGATTGACCATATCTAGACCCACAGCTGGATGAGACATAAGGGTGGACACTCTTGGGGCTGAGAGGTTTGGTGAGGTTGGGTGAGCAAACGCAGACCCTTTAAAGTAATACTGCATGGTACCCATCGCATGGGTCACAAATCTCCAGGTTCAAGGGCATCTTCCTACATCGAAAACATGCATGAGAAACCCAGAAGATGGTACACCGTGTGATGGGGAAAGGTTTCTAAAACGCACCTCATTTCTCATCTCCTTGTGCCCGGGTTCGCTATTCCAGCCGCTTTACTAGCAATCTCCCTACTTGGAGCATCAGCACCTTTAACCTCCTGTTCCGTACAGGTTGCAATTTGTCCTGAGGATGAACGGGAAGACGTGGAACCAATGAGAGACTAGCTCTTGGTGTTGGGACAGGCACAGGTCACTCTATTTTCCCATCAGGAAGAAGAATTAACCACAGGCTCAGCCTGCCCCCCGGATCAAGAACAGGGCCTGAAGCCATCCTGCGCTTTTGCGGCCATCTCCCAAAAACGCGAGTTGTAAAATGGAGGTTCAGGGCACTGCAATTCACAAACCTGCAGAGTTATAAATGATAACTCTCGTCCACAAATATATTGAGGGAAGGCAAAGAAGAGGATTTGAAATCAAGGCAGAATTGCAGGAAACAGATTTCAGGAGGTAGATTCGAATCGCCTTTAAAGCACATGAAAAGCGGCAAAACGTTGACAATGATGCCCTTGGCCAAAAAGGGCGTATGCGTTTTTTCCTGAATATATTCAGGAAAAAACGCATACGCCCTTTTTGGCCAACCAAGCAACCTGGAAAGGCAAATCAGCGCTACAAAGAAGTCTCGCTTCCCATCGGTTAAAAGGGCCATGCTGAAAAAAGTGTCAAAACCAGAAATGCAGGACAGGCCATGGAGAAATGGGAGCCTTGCTACACTGATGGGCGGGATGTAAATTGCCAACAGCCACTCTGGAGAAGAGTACGGTGTGTCCTGAAACATCTAAAAAACACAGCTTAGAGAGCATAGGGCACTTCCACTCATGGGGGTGTAAATTGGGAAAATGAAAAATCAGCAAGACACAAGCACCCCAAAGTTTAGGGCTGCTCTGTTGACAAGGACCTCCACTTCATTCCACCTTCAATATCCCAGGAAAGAGAAAAATGGATAAAGAAGTTGTGGTCCTTATGTACAATGGAATATCACTCAGCCGTGAAATCAATGTCATAAGGCTAGTAGCAGCATGATGAGTGGATTTAGGTATGACGACTCTAAGTGAAATAAGTCACACAGAAAAGGACACTTCTCAAAAGGTATCACTGATAGAGGGAATGTAAAAACCGTTACACTTGAACTGAATTACAAAACAGAACAGAGTCACACATGCAGAAAACACACTATGGCTGCTTAACGGGAAAGGTGAGGTGGGGTGATACATAAAACAAGGGTTTCAAATTAGCTCAGATACCGTTCCATAAACCCAATATGTAATAGACAAGACCTACTCCTTGCTCAGAGAACTGGACTCAACACGCCCTATTCACCGCACAAGAATATATCTGACTAGTAATAATCTTAAAACCTATGTATTGATATCTCTCTGTTAGTGTGTCAAGTGGGTAAAAAGCGGCATAAACACAGCAGTGAAAAGCAGCTAAACCCCATTATAAAAATAAATTACTTTGAAAAACCCATGAAACAAAGACAGTGAAAGAGAGAGAAATTCTTACACAATGCGTTCAGGGGCTGTGATGCAACCTGGATTGACCATATCTAGACCCACAGCTGGATGAGACATAAGGGTGGACACTGTTGCGGCTGAGAGGTTTGGTGAGGTTGGGTGAGCAAACGTAGACCCTTTAAATAATACTGCGTGGTACCCATCGCATGGGTCCCAAATCTCCAGGTTCAAGGGCATCTTCCTACATCGAAAACATGCATGAGATACCCAGAAGACGGTACACCGTGTGATGGGGAAAGGTTTCTAAAACGCACCTCATTTCTTATCTGCTTGTGCCCGGGTTCGCCATTCCAGCCACTTTACTAGCAATCTCCCTCCTTGGAGCATCAGCACCTTTAACCTCCTGTTCCGTACAGGTTGCAATTTGTACTGAGGATGAACGGGAAGACGTGGAACCAATGAAAGACTAGCTCTTGGTGTTGGGACAGGCACAGGTCACTCTATTTTCCCATCAGGAAGAAGAATTAACCACAGGCTCAGCCTGCCCCCCGGAACCAGAACAGGGCCTGAAGACATCCTGCGCTTTTGCGGCCAGCTCCCTAAAAAGCGAGTTGTAAAATGGAGGTTCAGGGCACTGCAATTCACAAACCTGCAGACTTATAAATGATAACTCTCATCCACAAATATATTGAGGGAAGGCAAAGAAGAGGATTTGAAATCAAGGCAGAATTGCAGGAAACAGATTTCAGGAGGTAGATTCGAATTGCCTTTAAAGCAAATGAAAAGCAGCAAAACGTTGACAATGATGCCCTTGGCCAAAAAGGGCGTATGCGTTTTTTCCTAAATATATTCAGGAAAAAACGCATACGCACTTTTTGGCCAACCAAGCAACCTGGAAAGGCAAATCAGCACTACAAAGATGTCTCGCTTCCCATCGGTCAAAAGGGCCATGCTGAAAAGAGTGTCAAAACCAGAAATGCAGGACAGGCCATGGAGAAATGGGAGCCTTGCTACACTGATGGGCGGGATGTAAATTGTCAACAGCCACTCTGGAGAAGTGTACGGTGAGTCCTGAAACGTCTAAAAAGCAAAGCTTAGAGAGCATAGGGCACTTCCACTCATGGGGGTATAAATTGGGAAAATTAAAAATCAGCAAGACACAAGCACCCCAAAGTTTAGGGCTGCTCTGTTGACAAGGACCTCCACTTCATTCCACCTTCAATATCCCAGGAAAGAGAAA
Source organism: Balaenoptera borealis (assembly GCF_965194805.1). Lineage (NCBI taxonomy): Eukaryota > Metazoa > Chordata > Mammalia > Artiodactyla > Balaenopteridae > Balaenoptera > Balaenoptera borealis. The sequence continues at coordinate 694,344 of NW_028123942.1, read as the reverse complement.
AATGGATAAAGAAGTTGTGGTCCTTATGTACAATGGAATATCACTCAGCCATGAAATCAATTTCATAAGGCTAGTAGCAGCATGATGAGTGGATTTAGGTACGACGATTCTAAGTGAAATAAGTCACACAGAAAAGGACACTTCTCATAAGGTATCACTGATAGAGGGAATGTAAAAACCATTACACTTGAACTGAATTACAAAACAGAACAGAGTCACACATGCAGAAAACACACTATGGCTGCTTAACGGGAAAGGTGAGGTGGGGTGATACATAAAACAAGGGTTTCAAATTAGCTCAGATACCGTTCCATAAACCCAATATGTAATAGACAAGACCTACTCCTTGCTCAGAGAACTGGACTCAACACGCCCTATTCACCGCACAAGAATATATCTGACTAGTAATAATCTTAAAACCTATGTATTCATATCTCTCTGTTAGTGTGTCAAGTGGGTGTAAAGCGGCATAAACACAGCAGTGAAAAGCAGCTAAACCCCATTATAAAAATAAATTACTTTGAAAAACCCATGAAACAAAGACAGTGAAAGAGAGAGAAATTCTTACACAATGCGTTCAGGGGCTGTGATGCAACCTGGATTGACCATATCTAGACCCACAGCTGGATGAGACATAAGGGTGGACACTCTTGGGGCTGAGAGGTTTGGTGAGGTTGGGTGAGCAAACGCAGACCCTTTAAAGTAATACTGCATGGTACCCATCGCATGGGTCACAAATCTCCAGGTTCAAGGGCATCTTCCTACATCGAAAACATGCATGAGAAACCCAGAAGATGGTACACCGTGTGATGGGGAAAGGTTTCTAAAACGCACCTCATTTCTCATCTCCTTGTGCACGGGTTCGCTATTCCAGCCGCTTTACTAGCAATCTCCCTCCTTGGAGCATCAGCACCTTTAACCTCCTGTTCCGTACAGGTTGCAATTTGTCCTGAGGATGAACGGGAAGACGTGGAACCAATGAGAGACTAGCTCTTGGTGTTGGGACAGGCACAGGTCACTCTATTTTCCCATCAGGAAGAAGAATTAACCACAGGCTCAGCCTGCCACCCGGAACCAAAACAGGGCCTGAAGCCATCCTGCGCTATTGCGGCCAGCTCCCTAAAAATCGAGTTGTAAAATGGAGGTTCAGGGCACTGCAATTCACAAACCTGCAGACTTATAAATGATAACTCTCGTCCACAAATATATTGAGGGAAGGCAAAGAAGAGGATTTGAAATCAAGGCAGAATTGCAGGAAACAGATTTCAGGAGGTAGATTCGAATCGCCTTTAAAGCACATGAAAAGCGGCAAAACGTTGACAATGATGCCCTTGGCCAAAAAGGGCGTATGCGTTTTTTCCTGAATATATTCAGGAAAAAACGCATACGCCCTTTTTGGCCAACCAAGCAACCTGGAAAGGCAAATCAGCGCTACAAAGATGTCTCACTTCCCATCGGTAAAAAAGGCCATGCTGAAAAAAGTGTCAAAACCAGAAATGCAGGACAGGCCATGGAGAAATGGGAGCCTTCCTACACTGATGGGCGGGATGTAAATTGCCAACAGCCACTCTGGAGAAGCGTACGGTGAGTCCGGAAACATCTAAAAAACAAAGCTTAGAGAGCATGGGGCACTTCCACTCAGGGGTTATAAATTGGGAAAATGAAAAATCAGCAAGACACAAGCACCCCAAAGTTTAGGGCTGCTCTGTTGACAAGGACCTCCACTTCATTCCACCTTCAATATCCCAGGAAAGAGAAAAATCGATAAAGAAGTTGTGGTCCTTATGTACAATGGAATATCACTCAGCCATGAAATCAATGTCATAAGGCTAGTAGCAGCATGATGAGTGGATTTAGGTACGACGATTCTAAGTGAAATAAGTCACACAGAAAAGGACACTTCTCATAAGGTATCACTGATAGAGGGAATGTAAAAACCGTTACACTTGAACTGAATTACAAAACAGAACAGAGTCACACATGCAGAAAACACACTATGGCTGCTTAACGGGAAAGGTGAGGTGGGGTGATACATAAAACAAGGGTTTCAAATTAGCTCAGATACCGTTCCATAAACCCAATATGTAATAGACAAGACCTACTCCTTGCTCAGAGAACTGGACTCAACACGCCCTATTCACCGCACAAGAATATATCTGACTAGTAATAATCTTAAAACCTATGTATTGATATCTCTCTGTTAGTGTGTCAAGTGGGTAAAAAGCGGCATAAACACAGCAGTGAAAAGCAGCTAAACCCCATTATAAAAATAAATTACTTTGAAAAACCCATGAAACAAAGACAGTGAAAGAGAGAGAAATTCTTACACAATGCGTTCAGGGGCTGTGATGCAACCTGGATTGACCATATCTAGACCCACAGCTGGATGAGACATAAGGGTGGACACTGTTGCGGCTGAGAGGTTTGGTGAGGTTGGGTGAGCAAACGCAGACCCTTTAAAGTAATACTGCGTGGTACCCATCGCATGGGTCCCAAATCTCCAGGTTGAAGGGCATCTTCCTACATCGTAAACATGCATGAGATACCCAGAAGATGGTACACCGTGTGATGGGGAAATGTTTCTAAAACGCACCTCATTTCTCATCTGCCTGTGCCCGGGTTTGCCATTCCAGCCACTTTACTAGCAATCTCCCTCCTTGGAGCATCATCACTTTTAACCTCCTGTTCCGTACAGGTTGCAATTTGTCCTGAGGATGAACGGGAAGACGTGGAACCAATGAGAGACTAGCTCTTGGTGTTGGGACAGGCACAGGTCACTCTATTTTCCCATCAGGAAGAAGAATTAACCACAGGCTCAGCCTGCCACCCGGAACCAAAACAGGGCCTGAAGCCATCCTGCGCTATTGCGGCCAGCTCCCTAAAAATCGAGTTGTAAAATGGAGGTTCAGGGCACTGCAATTCACAAACCTGCAGACTTATAAATGATAACTCTCGTCCACAAATATATTGAGGGAAGGCAAAGAAGAGGATTTGAAATCAAGGCAGAATTGCAGGAAACAGATTTCAGGAGGTAGATTCGAATCGCCTTTAAAGCACATGAAAAGCGGCAAAACGTTGACAATGATGCCCTTGGCCAAAAAGGGCGTATGCGTTTTTTCCGGAATATATTCAGGAAAAAACGCATACGCCCTTTTTGGCCAACCAAGCAAGCTGGAAAGGCAAATCAGCGCTACAAAGAAGTCTCGCTTCCCATCGGTTAAAAGGGCCATGCTGAAAAAAGTGTCAAAACCGGAAATGCAGGACAGGCCATGGAGAAATGGGAGCCTTGCTACACTGATGGGCGGGATGTAAATTGCCAACAGCCACTCTGGAGAAGAGTACGGTGTGTCCTGAAACATCTAAAAAACACAGCTTAGAGAGCATAGGGCACTTCCACTCATGGGGGTATAAATTGGGAAAATGAAAAATCAGCAAGACACAAGCACCCCAAAGTTTAGGGCTGCTCTGTTGACAAGGACCTCCACTTCATTCCACCTTCAATATCCCAGGAAAGAGAAAAATCGATAAAGAAGTTGTGGTCCTTATGTACAATGGAATATCACTCAGCCATGAAATCAATGTCCTAAGGCTAGTAGTAGCATGATGAGTGGATTTAGGTACGACGATTCTAAGTGAAATAAGTCACACAGAAAAGGACACTTCTCATAAGGTATCACTGATAGAGGGAATGTAAAAACCGTTACACTTGAACTGAATTACAAAACAGAACAGAGTCACACATGCAGAAAACACACTATGGCTGCTTAACGGGAAAGGTGAGGTGGGGTGATACATAAAACAAGGGTTTCAAATTAGCTCAGATACCATTCCATAAACCCAATATGTAATAGACAAGACCTACTCCTTGCTCAGAGAACTGGACTCAACACGCCCTATTTACCGCACAAGAATATATCTGACTAGTAATAATCTTAAAACCTATGTATTCATATCTCTCTGTTAGTGTGCCAAGTGGGTGTAAAGCGGCATAAACACAGCAGTGAAAAGCAGCTAAACCCCATTATAAAAATAAATTACTTTGAAAAACCCATGAAACAAAGACAGTGAAAGAGAGAGAAATTCTTACACAATGTGTTCAGGGGCTGTGATGCAACCTGGATTGACCATATCTAGACCCACAGCTGGATGAGACATAAGGGTGGACACTGTTGCGGCTGAGAGGTTTGGTGAGGTTGGGTGAGCAAACGCAGACCCTTTAAAGTAATACTGCGTGGTACCCATCGCATGGGTCCCAAATCTCCAGGTTGAAGGGCATCTTCCTACATCGTAAACATGCATGAGATACCCAGAAGATGGTACACCGTGTGATGGGGAAAGGTTTCTAAAACGCACCTCATTTCTCATCTGCCTGTGCCCGGGTTTGCCATTCCAGCCACTTTACTAGCAATCTCCCTCCTTGGAGCATCATCACTTTTAACCTCCTGTTCCGTACAGGTTGCAATTTGTCCTGAGGATGAACGGGAAGACGTGGAACCAATGAGAGACTAGCTCTTGGTGTTGGGACAGGCACAGGTCACTCTATTTTCCCATCAGGAAGAAGAATTAACCACAGGCTCAGCCTGCCACCCGGAACCAAAACAGGGCCTGAAGCCATCCTGCGCTATTGCGGCCAGCTCCCTAAAAATCGAGTTGTAAAATGGAGGTTCAGGGCACTGCAATTCACAAACCTGCAGACTTATAAATGATAACTCTCGTCCACAAATATATTGAGGGAAGGCAAAGAAGAGGATTTGAAATCAAGGCAGAATTGCAGGAAACAGATTTCAGGAGGTAGATTCGAATCGCCTTTAAAGCACATGAAAAGCGGCAAAACGTTGACAATGATGCCCTTGGCCAAAAAGGGCGTATGCGTTTTTTCCGGAATATATTCAGGAAAAAACGCATACGCCCTTTTTGGCCAACCAAGCAAGCTGGAAAGGCAAATCAGCGCTACAAAGAAGTCTCGCTTCCCATCGGTTAAAAGGGCCATGCTGAAAAAAGTGTCAAAACCGGAAATGCAGGACAGGCCATGGAGAAATGGGAGCCTTGCTACACTGATGGGCGGGATGTAAATTGCCAACAGCCACTCTGGAGAAGAGTACGGTGTGTCCTGAAACATCTAAAAAACACAGCTTAGAGAGCATAGGGCACTTCCACTCATGGGGGTATAAATTGGGAAAATGAAAAATCAGCAAGACACAAGCACCCCAAAGTTTAGGGCTGCTCTGTTGACAAGGACCTCCACTTCATTCCACCTTCAATATCCCAGGAAAGAGAAAAATCGATAAAGAAGTTGTGGTCCTTATGTACAATGGAATATCACTCAGCCATGAAATCAATGTCCTAAGGCTAGTAGTAGCATGATGAGTGGATTTAGGTACGACGATTCTAAGTGAAATAAGTCACACAGAAAAGGACACTTCTCATAAGGTATCACTGATAGAGGGAATGTAAAAACCGTTACACTTGAACTGAATTACAAAACAGAACAGAGTCACACATGCAGAAAACACACTATGGCTGCTTAACGGGAAAGGTGAGGTGGGGTGATACATAAAACAAGGGTTTCAAATTAGCTCAGATACCATTCCATAAACCCAATATGTAATAGACAAGACCTACTCCTTGCTCAGAGAACTGGACTCAACACGCCCTATTCACCGCACAAGAATATATCTGACTAGTAATAATCTTAAAACCTATGTATTCATATCTCTCTGTTAGTGTGCCAAGTGGGTGTAAAGCGGCATAAACACAGCAGTGAAAAGCAGCTAAACCCCATTATAAAAATAAATTACTTTGAAAAACCCATGAAACAAAGACAGTGAAAGAGAGAGAAATTCTTACACAATGTGTTCAGGGGCTGTGATGCAACCTGGATTGACCATATCTAGACCCACAGCTGGATGAGACATAAGGGTGGACACTCTTGGGGCTGAGAGGTTTGGTGAGGTTGGGTGAGCAAACGCAGACCCTTTAAAGTAATACTGCATGGTACCCATCGCATGGGTCACAAATCTCCAGGTTCAAGGGCATCTTCCTACATCGAAAACATGCATGAGAAACCCAGAAGATGGTACACCGTGTGATGGGGAAAGGTGTCTAAAACGCACCTCATTTCTCATCTCCTTGTGCCCGGGTTCGCTATTCCAGCCGCTTTACTAGCAATCTCCCTACTTGGAGCATCAGCACCTTTAACCTCCTGTTCCGTACAGGTTGCAATTTGTCCTGAGGATGAACGGGAAGACGTGGAACCAATGAGAGACTAGCTCTTGGTGTTGGGACAGGCACAGGTCACTCTATTTTCCCATCAGGAAGAAGAATTAACCACAGGATCAGCCTGCCACCCGGAACCAAAACAGGGACTGAAGCCATCCTGCGCTATTGCGGCCAGCTCCCTAAAAAGCGAGTTGTAAAATGGAGGTTCAGGGCACTGCAATTCACAAACCTGCAGACTTATAAATGATAACTCTCGTCCACAAATATATTGAGGGAAGGCAAAGAAGAGGATTTGAAATCAAGGCAGAATTGCAGGAAACAGATTTCAGGAGGTAGATTCGAATCGCCTTTAAAGCACATGAAAAGCGGCAAAACGTTGACAATGATGCCCTTGGCCAAAAAGGGCGTATGCGTTTTTTCCGGAATATATTCAGGAAAAAACGCATACGCCCTTTTTGGCCAACCAAGCAACCTGGAAAGGCAAATCAGCGCTACAAAGATGTCTCGCTTCCCATCGGTTAAAAAGGCCATGCTGAAAAAAGTGTCAAAACCAGAAATGCAGGACAGGCCATGGAGAAATGGGAGCCTTCCTACACGGATGGGCGGGATGTAAATTGCCAACAGCCACTCTGGAGAAGCGTACGGTGAGTCCTGAAACATCTAAAAAACAAAGCTTAGAGAGCATAGGGCACTTCCACTCATGGGGTTATAAATTGGGAAAATTAAAAATCAGCAAGACACAAGCACCCCAAAGTTTAGGGCTGCTCTGTTGACAAGGACCTCCACTTCATTCCACCTTCAATATCCCAGGAAAGAGAAAAATGGGTAAAGAAGTTGTGGTCCTTATGTACAATGGAATATCACTCAGGCATGAAATCAACGTCCTAAGGCTAGTAGCAGCATGATGAGTGGATTTAGGTACGACGATTCTAAGTGAAATAAATCACACAGAAAAGGACACTTCTCATAAGGTATCACTTATAGAGGGAATGTAAAAACCGTTACACTTGAACTGAATTACAAAACAGAACAGAGTCACACATGCAGAAAACACACTATGGCTGCTTAACGGGAAAGGGGAGGTGGGGTGATACATAAAACAAGGGTTTCAAATTAGCTCAGATACCGTTCCATAAACCCAATATGTAATAGACAAGACCTACTCCTTGCTCAGAGAACTGGACTCAACACGCCCTATTCACCGCACAAGTATATATCTGACTACTAATAATCTTCAAACCTATGTATTGATATCTCTCTGTTAGTGTGTCAAGTGGGTGTAAAGCGGCATAAACACAGCAGTGAAAAGCAGCTAAACCCCATTATGAAAATAAATTACTTTGAAAAACCCATGAAAGAAAGACAGTGAAAGAGAGAGACATTCTTACACAATGCGTTCAGGGGCTGTGATGCAACCTGGATTGACCATATCTAGACCCACAGCTGGATGAGACCTAAGGGTGGACACTCTTGGGGCTGAGAGGTTTGGTGATGTTGGGTGAGCAAACGCAGACCATTTAAAGTAATACTGCGTGGTAGCCATCGCATGGGTCCCAAATCTCCAGGTTCAAGGGCATCTTCCTACATCGAAAACATGCATGAGAAACCCAGAAGATGGTACACCGTCTGATGGGGAAAGGTTTCTAAAACGCACCTCATTTCTCATCTCCTTGTGTCCGGGTTCGCCATTCCAGCCGCTTTACTAGCAATCTCCCTACTTGGAGCATCAGCACCTTTAACCTCCTGTTCCGTACAGGTTGCCATTTCTTCTGACGATGAACGGGAAGACGGGGAACCAATGAGAGACTGGCTCTTGGTGTTGGGAAAGGCACAGGTCACTCTATTTTCCCATGAGGAAGAAGAATTAACAACAGGCTCATCCCGCCCCCCGGAACCAGAACAGGGCCTGAAGCCATCCTGCGCTTTTGCGGCCAGCTCCCAAAAACACGAGTTGTAAAATGGAGGCTCAGGGCACTGCAATTCACAAACCTGCAGAGTTATAAATGATAACTCTCGTCCACAAATATATTGAGGGAAGGCAACGAAGAGGATTTGAAATCAAGGCAGAATTGCAGGAAACAGATTTCAGGAGGTAGATTCGAATCTCATTTAAAGCACATGAAAAGCGGCAAAACGTTGACAATGATGCCCTTGGCCAAAAAGGGCGTATGCGTTTTTTCCTGAATATATTCAGGAAAAAACGCATACGCCCTTTTTGACCAACCAAGCAACCTGGAAAGGCAAATCAGCGCTACAAAGAAGTCTCGCTTCCCATCGGTCAAAAGGGCCATGCTGAAAAAAGTGTCAAAACCAGAAATGCAGGACAGGCCATGGAGAAATGGGAGCCTTGCTACACTGATGGGCGGGATGTAAATTGCCAACAGCCACTCTGGAGAAGTGTACGGTGAGTCCTGAAACATCTAAAAAACACAGCTTAGAGAGCATAGGGCACTTCCACTCATGGGGGTATAAATTGGGAAAATGAAAAATCAGCAAGACACAAGCACCCCAAAGTTTAGGGCTGCTCTGTTGACAAGGACCTCCACTTCATTCCACCTTAAATATCCCAGGAAAGAGAAAAATGGGTAAAGAAGTTGTGGTCCTTATGTACAATGGAATATCACTCAGCCATGAAATCAATGTCCTAAGGCTAGTAGCAGCATGATGAGTGGATTTAGGTATGACGATTCTAAGTGAAATAAGTCACACAGAAAAGGACACTTCTCATAAGGTATCACTGATAGAGGGAATGTAAAAACCGTTACACTTGAACTGAATTACAAAACAGAACAGAGTCACACATGCAGAAAACACACTATGGCTGCTTAACGGGAAAGGTGAGGTGGGGTGATACATAAAACAAGGGTTTCAAATTAGCTCAGATACCGTTCCATAAACCCAATATGTAATAGACAAGACCTACTCCTTGCTCAGAGAACTGGACTCAACACGCCCTATTCACCGCACAAGAATATATCTGACTAGTAATAATCTTAAAACCTATGTATTCATATCTCTCTGTTAGTGTGTCAAGTGGGTGTAAAGCGGCATAAACACAGCAGTGAAAAGCAGCTAAACCCCATTATAAAACTAAATTACTTTGAAAAACCCATGAAACAAAGACAGTGAAAGAGAGAGAAATTCTTACACAATGCGTTCAGGGGCTGTGATGCAACCTGGATTGACCATATCTAGACCCACAGCTGGATGAGACATAAGGGTGGACACTCTTGGGGCTGAGAGGTTTGGTGAGGTTGGGTGAGCAAACGCAGACCCTTTAAAGTAATACTGCATGGTACCCATCGCATGGGTCACAAATCTTCAGGTTCAAGGGCATCTTCCTACATCGAAAACATGCATGAGAAACCCAGAAGATGGTACACCGTGTGATGGGGAAAGGTTTCTAAAACGCACCTCATTTCTCATCTGCTTGTGCCCGGGTTCGCTATTCCAGCCGCTTTACTAGCAATCTCCCTCCTTGGAGCATCAGCACCTTTAACCTCCTGTTCCGTACAGGTTGCAATTTGTCCTGAGGATGAACGGGAAGACGTGGAACCAATGAGAGACTAGCTCTTGGTGTTGGGACAGGCACAGGTCACTCTATTTTCCCATCAGGAAGAAGAATTAACCACAGGCTCAGCCTGCCACCCGGAACCAAAACAGGGCCTGAAGCCATCCTGCGCTATTGCGGCCAGCTCCCTAAAAATCGAGTTGTAAAATGGAGGTTCAGGGCACTGCAATTCACAAACCTGCAGACTTATAAATGATAACTCTCGTCCACAAATATATTGAGGGAAGGCAAAGAAGAGGATTTGAAATCAAGGCAGAATTGCAGGAAACAGATTTCAGGAGGTAGATTCGAATCGCCTTTAAAGCACATGAAAAGCGGCAAAACGTTGACAATGATGCCCTTGGCCAAAAAGGGCGTATGCGTTTTTTCCTGAATATATTCAGGAAAAAACGCATACGCCCTTTTTGGCCAACCAAGCAACCTGGAAAGGCAAATCAGCGCTACAAAGATGTCTCGCTTCCCATCGGTAAAAAAGGCCATGCTGAAAAAAGTGTCAAAACCAGAAATGCAGGACAGGCCATGGAGAAATGGGAGCCTTCCTACACTGATGGGCGGGATGTAAATTGCCAACAGCCACTCTGGAGAAGCGTACGGTGAGTCCGGAAACATCTAAAAAACAAAGCTTAGAGAGCATGGGGCACTTCCACTCAGGGGTTATAAATTGGGAAAATGAAAAATCAGCAAGACACAAGCACCCCAAAGTTTAGGGCTGCTCTGTTGACAAGGACCTCCACTTCATTCCACCTTCAATATCCCAGGAAAGAGAAAAATCGATAAAGAAGTTGTGGTCCTTATGTACAATGGAATATCACTCAGCCATGAAATCAATGTCATAAGGCTAGTAGCAGCATGATGAGTGGATTTAGGTACGACGATTCTAAGTGAAATAAGTCACACAGAAAAGGACACTTCTCATAAGGTATCACTGATAGAGGGAATGTAAAAACCGTTACACTTGAACTGAATTACAAAACAGAACAGAGTCACACATGCAGAAAACACACTATGGCTGCTTAACGGGAAAGGTGAGGTGGGGTGATACATAAAACAAGGGTTTCAAATTAGCTCAGATACCGTTCCATAAACCCAATATGTAATAGACAAGACCTACTCCTTGCTCAGAGAACTGGACTCAACACGCCCTATTCACCGCACAAGAATATATCTGACTAGTAATAATCTTAAAACCTATGTATTGATATCTCTCTGTTAGTGTGTCAAGTGGGTAAAAAGCGGCATAAACACAGCAGTGAAAAGCAGCTAAACCCCATTATAAAAATAAATTACTTTGAAAAACCCATGAAACAAAGACAGTGAAAGAGAGAGAAATTCTTACACAATGCGTTCAGGGGCTGTGATGCAACCTGGATTGACCATATCTAGACCCACAGCTGGATGAGACATAAGGGTGGACACTGTTGCGGCTGAGAGGTTTGGTGAGGTTGGGTGAGCAAACGCAGACCCTTTAAAGTAATACTGCGTGGTACCCATCGCATGGGTCCCAAATCTCCAGGTTGAAGGGCATCTTCCTACATCGTAAACATGCATGAGATACCCAGAAGATGGTACACCGTGTGATGGGGAAAGGTTTCTAAAACGCACCTCATTTCTCATCTGCCTGTGCCCGGGTTTGCCATTCCAGCCACTTTACTAGCAATCTCCCTCCTTGGAGCATCATCACTTTTAACCTCCTGTTCCGTACAGGTTGCAATTTGTCCTGAGGATGAACGGGAAGACGTGGAACCAATGAGAGACTAGCTCTTGGTGTTGGGACAGGCACAGGTCACTCTATTTTCCCATCAGGAAGAAGAATTAACCACAGGCTCAGCCTGCCACCCGGAACCAAAACAGGGCCTGAAGCCATCCTGCGCTATTGCGGCCAGCTCCCTAAAAATCGAGTTGTAAAATGGAGGTTCAGGGCACTGCAATTCACAAACCTGCAGACTTATAAATGATAACTCTCGTCCACAAATATATTGAGGGAAGGCAAAGAAGAGGATTTGAAATCAAGGCAGAATTGCAGGAAACAGATTTCAGGAGGTAGATTCGAATCGCCTTTAAAGCACATGAAAAGCGGCAAAACGTTGACAATGATGCCCTTGGCCAAAAAGGGCGTATGCGTTTTTTCCGGAATATATTCAGGAAAAAACGCATACGCCCTTTTTGGCCAACCAAGCAACCTGGAAAGGCAAATCAGCGCTACAAAGAAGTCTCGCTTCCCATCGGTTAAAAGGGCCATGCTGAAAAAAGTGTCAAAACCGGAAATGCAGGACAGGCCATGGAGAAATGGGAGCCTTGCTACACTGATGGGCGGGATGTAAATTGCCAACAGCCACTCTGGAGAAGAGTACGGTGTGTCCTGAAACATCTAAAAAACACAGCTTAGAGAGCATAGGGCACTTCCACTCATGGGGGTATAAATTGGGAAAATGAAAAATCAGCAAGACACAAGCACCCCAAAGTTTAGGGCTGCTCTGTTGACAAGGACCTCCACTTCATTCCACCTTCAATATCCCAGGAAAGAGAAAAATCGATAAAGAAGTTGTGGTCCTTATGTACAATGGAATATCACTCAGCCATGAAATCAATGTCCTAAGGCTAGTAGTAGCATGATGAGTGGATTTAGGTACGACGATTCTAAGTGAAATAAGTCACACAGAAAAGGACACTTCTCATAAGGTATCACTGATAGAGGGAATGTAAAAACCGTTACACTTGAACTGAATTACAAAACAGAACAGAGTCACACATGCAGAAAACACACTATGGCTGCTTAACGGGAAAGGTGAGGTGGGGTGATACATAAAACAAGGGTTTCAAATTAGCTCAGATACCATTCCATAAACCCAATATGTAATAGACAAGACCTACTCCTTGCTCAGAGAACTGGACTCAACACGCCCTATTCACCGCACAAGAATATATCTGACTAGTAATAATCTTAAAACCTATGTATTCATATCTCTCTGTTAGTGTGCCAAGTGGGTGTAAAGCGGCATAAACACAGCAGTGAAAAGCAGCTAAACCCCATTATAAAAATAAATTACTTTGAAAAACCCATGAAACAAAGACAGTGAAAGAGAGAGAAATTCTTACACAATGTGTTCAGGGGCTGTGATGCAACCTGGATTGACCATATCTAGACCCACAGCTGGATGAGACATAAGGGTGGACACTCTTGGGGCTGAGAGGTTTGGTGAGGTTGGGTGAGCAAACGCAGACCCTTTAAAGTAATACTGCATGGTACCCATCGCATGGGTCACAAATCTCCAGGTTCAAGGGCATCTTCCTACATCGAAAACATGCATGAGAAACCCAGAAGATGGTACACCGTGTGATGGGGAAAGGTTTCTAAAACGCACCTCATTTCTCATCTCCTTGTGCCCGGGTTCGCTATTCCAGCCGCTTTACTAGCAATCTCCCTACTTGGAGCATCAGCACCTTTAACCTCCTGTTCCGTACAGGTTGCAATTTGTCCTGAGGATGAACGGGAAGACGTGGAACCAATGAGAGACTAGCTCTTGGTGTTGGGACAGGCACAGGTCACTCTATTTTCCCATCAGGAAGAAGAATTAACCACAGGATCAGCCTGCCACCCGGAACCAAAACAGGGACTGAAGCCATCCTGCGCTATTGCGGCCAGCTCCCTAAAAATCGAGTTGTAAAATGGAGGTTCAGGGCACTGCAATTCACAAACCTGCAGACTTATAAATGATAACTCTCGTCCACAAATATATTGAGGGAAGGCAAAGAAGAGGATTTGAAATCAAGGCAGAATTGCAGGAAACAGATTTCAGGAGGTAGATTCGAATCGCCTTTAAAGCACATGAAAAGCGGCAAAACGTTGACAATGATGCCCTTGGCCAAAAAGGGCGTATGCGTTTTTTCCTGAATATATTCAGGAAAAAACGCATACGCCCTTTTTGGCCAACCAAGCAACCTGGAAAGGCAAATCAGAGCTACAAAGATGTCTCGCTTCCCATCGGTTAAAAAGGCCATGCTGAAAAAAGTGTCAAAACCAGAAATGCAGGACAGGCCATGGAGAAATGGGAGCCTTCCTACACTGATGGGCGGGATGTAAATTGCCAACAGCCACTCTGGAGAAGCGTACGGTGAGTCCTGAAACATCTAAAAAACAAAGCTTAGAGAGCATAGGGCACTTCCACTCATGGGGTTATAAATTGGGAAAATTAAAAATCAGCAAGACACAAGCACCCCAAAGTTTAGGGCTGCTCTGTTGACAAGGACCTCCACTTCATTCCACCTTCAATATCCCAGGAAAGAGAAAAATGGATAAAGAAGTTGTGGTCCTTATGTACAATGGAATATCACTCAGCCATGAAATCAATGTCATAAGGCTAGTAGCAGCATGATGAGTGGATTTAGGTACGACGATTCTAAGTGAAATAAGTCACACAGAAAAGGACACTTCTCATAAGGTATCACTGATAGAGGGAATGTAAAAACCGTTACACTTGAACTGAATTACAAAACAGAACAGAGTCACACATGCAGAAAACACACTATGGCTGCTTAACGGGAAAGGTGAGGTGGGGTGATACATAAAACAAGGGTTTCAAATTAGCTCAGATACCGTTCCATAAACCCAATATGTAATAGACAAGACCTACTCCTTGCTCAGAGAACTGGACTCAACACGCCCTATTCACCGCACAAGAATATATCTGACTAGTAATAATCTTAAAACCTATGTATTGATATCTCTCTGTTAGTGTGTCAAGTGGGTGTAAAGCGGCATAAACACAGCAGTGAAAAGCAGCTAAACCGCATTATGAAAATAAATTACTTTGAAAAACCCATGAAAGAAAGACAGTGAAAGAGAGAGACATTCTTACACAATGCGTTCAGGGGCTGTGATGCAACCTGGATTGACCATATCTAGACCCACAGCTGGATGAGACCTAAGGGTGGACACTCTTGGGGCTGAGAGGTTTGGTGATGTTGGGTGAGCAAACGCAGACCATTTAAAGTAATACTGCGTGGTAGCCATCGCATGGGTCCCAAATCTCCAGGTTCAAGGGCATCTTCCTACATCGAAAACATGCATGAGAAACCCAGAAGATGGTACACCGTCTGATGGGGAAAGGTTTCTAAAACGCACCTCATTTCTCATCTCCTTGTGTCCGGGTTCGCCATTCCAGCCGCTTTACTAGCAATCTCCCTACTTGGAGCATCAGCACCTTTAACCTCCTGTTCCGTACAGGTTGCCATTTCTCCTGACGATGAACGGGAAGACGGGGAACCAATGAGAGACTGGCTCTTGGTGTTGGGAAAGGCACAGGTCACTCTATTTTCCCATCAGGAAGAAGAATTAACCACAGGCTCATCCCGCCCCCCGGAACCAGAACAGGGCCTGAAGCCATCCTGCGCTTTTGCGGCCAGCTCCCAAAAACACGAGTTGTAAAATGGAGGCTCAGGGCACTGCAATTCACAAACCTGCAGAGTTATAAATGATAACTCTCGTCCACAAATATATTGAGGGAAGGCAACGAAGAGGATTTGAAATCAAGGCAGAATTGCAGGAAACAGATTTCAGGAGGTAGATTCGAATCTCATTTAAAGCACATGAAAAGCGGCAAAACGTTGACAATGATGCCCTTGGCCAAAAAGGGCGTATGCGTTTTTTCCTGAATATATTCAGGAAAAAACGCATACGCCCTTTTTGACCAACCAAGCAACCTGGAAAGGCAAATCAGCGCTACAAAGAAGTCTCGCTTCCCATCGGTCAAAAGGGCCATGCTGAAAAAAGTGTCAAAACCAGAAATGCAGGACAGGCCATGGAGAAATGGGAGCCTTGCTACACTGATGGGCGGGATGTAAATTGCCAACAGCCACTCTGGAGAAGTGTACGGTGAGTCCTGAAACATCTAAAAAACACAGCTTAGAGAGCATAGGGCACTTCCACTCATGGGGGTATAAATTGGGAAAATGAAAAATCAGCAAGACACAAGCACCCCAAAGTTTAGGGCTGCTCTGTTGACAAGGACCTCCACTTCATTCCACCTTAAATATCCCAGGAAAGAGAAAAATGGGTAAAGAAGTTGTGTTCCTTATGTACAATGGAATATCACTCAGCCATGAAATCAATGTCCTAAGGCTAGTAGCAGCATGATGATTGGATTTAGGTATGAGGATTCTAAGTGAAATAAGTCACACAGAAAAGGACACTTCTCATAAGGTATCACTTACAGAGGGAATGTAAAAACCGTTCCACATGAACTGAATTACAAAACAGAACAGAGTCACACATGCAGAAAACACACTATGGCTGCTTAACGGGAAAGGTGAGGTGGGGTGATACATAAAACAAGGGTTTCAAATTAGCTCAGATACCGTTCCATAAACCCAATATGTAATAGACAAGACCTACTCCTTGCTCAGAGAACTGGACTCAACACGCCCTATTCACCGCACAAGAATATATCTGACTAGTAATAATCTTAAAACCTATGTATTGATATCTCTCTGTTAGTGTGTCAAGTGGGTGTAAAGCGGCATAAACACAGCAGTGAAAAGCAGCTAAACCGCATTATGAAAATAAATTACTTTGAAAAACCCATGAAAGAAAGACAGTGAAAGAGAGAGACATTCTTACACAATGCGTTCAGGGGCTGTGATGCAACCTGGATTGACCATATCTAGACCCACAGCTGGATGAGACCTAAGGGTGGACACTCTTGGGGCTGAGAGGTTTGGTGATGTTGGGTGAGCAAACGCAGACCATTTAAAGTAATACTGCGTGGTAGCCATCGCATGGGTCCCAAATCTCCAGGTTCAAGGGCATCTTCCTACATCGAAAACATGCATGAGAAACCCAGAAGATGGTACACCGTCTGATGGGGAAAGGTTTCTAAAACGCACCTCATTTCTCATCTCCTTGTGTCCGGGTTCGCCATTCCAGCCGCTTTACTAGCAATCTCCCTACTTGGAGCATCAGCACCTTTAACCTCCTGTTCCGTACAGGTTGCCATTTCTCCTGACGATGAACGGGAAGACGGGGAACCAATGAGAGACTGGCTCTTGGTGTTGGGAAAGGCACAGGTCACTCTATTTTCCCATCAGGAAGAAGAATTAACCACAGGCTCATCCCGCCCCCCGGAACCAGAACAGGGCCTGAAGCCATCCTGCGCTTTTGCGGCCAGCTCCCAAAAACACGAGTTGTAAAATGGAGGCTCAGGGCACTGCAATTCACAAACCTGCAGAGTTATAAATGATAACTCTCGTCCACAAATATATTGAGGGAAGGCAACGAAGAGGATTTGAAATCAAGGCAGAATTGCAGGAAACAGATTTCAGGAGGTAGATTCGAATCTCATTTAAAGCACATGAAAAGCAGCAAAACTTTGACAATGATGCCCTTGGCCAAAAAGGGCGTATGCGTTTTTTCCTGAATATATTCAGGAAAAAACGCATACGCCCTTTTTGACCAACCAAGCAACCTGGAAAGGCAAATCAGCGCTACAAAGAAGTCTCGCTTCCCATCGGTCAAAAGGGCCATGCTGAAAAAAGTGTCAAAACCAGAAATGCAGGACAGGCCATGGAGAAATGGGAGCCTTGCTACACTGATGGGCGGGATGTAAATTGCCAACAGCCACTCTGGAGAAGTGTACGGTGAGTCCTGAAACATCTAAAAAACACAGCTTAGAGAGCATAGGGCATTTCCACTCATGGGGGTATAAATTGGGAAAATGAAAAATCAGCAAGACACAAGCACCCCAAAGTTTAGGGCTGCTCTGTTGACAAGGACCTCCACTTCATTCCACCTTAAATATCCCAGGAAAGAGAAAAATGGGTAAAGAAGTTGTGGTCCTTATGTACAATGGAATATCACTCAGGCATGAAATCAATGTCCTAAGGCTAGTAGCAGCATGATGAGTGGATTTAGGTACGACGATTCTAAGTGAAATAAATCACACAGAAAAGGACACTTCTCATAAGGTATCACTTATAGAGGGAATGTAAAAACCGTTACACTTGAACTGAATTACAAAACAGAACAGAGTCACACATGCAGAAAACACACTATGGCTGCTTAACGGGAAAGGGGAGGTGGGGTGATACATAAAACAAGGGTTTCAAATTAGCTCAGATACCGTTCCATAAACCCAATATGTAATAGACAAGACCTACTCCTTGCTCAGAGAACTGGACTCAACACGCCCTATTCACCGCACAAGAATATATCTGACTAGTAATAATCTTAAAACCTATGTATTCATATCTCTCTGTTAGTGTGTCAAGTGGGTGTAAAGCGGCATAAACACAGCAGTGAAAAGCAGCTAAACCCCATTATAAAAATAAATTACTTTGAAAAACCCATGAAACAAAGACAGTGAAAGAGAGAGAAATTCTTACACAATGCGTTCAGGGGCTGTGATGCAACCTGGATTGACCATATCTAGACCCACAGCTGGATGAGACATAAGGGTGGACACTCTTGGGGCTGAGAGGTTTGGTGAGGTTGGGTGAGCAAACGCAGACCCTTTAAAGTAATACTGCATGGTACCCATCGCATGGGTCACAAATCTCCAGGTTCAAGGGCATCTTCCTACATCGAAAACATGCATGAGAAACCCAGAAGATGGTACACCGTGTGATGGGGAAAGGTTTCTAAAACGCACCTCATTTCTCATCTGCTTGTGCCCGGGTTCGCTATTCCAGCCGCTTTACTAGCAATCTCCCTCCTTGGAGCATCAGCACCTTTAACCTCCTGTTCCGTACAGGTTGCAATTTGTCCTGAGGATGAACGGGAAGACGTGGAACCAATGAGAGACTAGCTCTTGGTGTTGGGACAGGCACAGGTCACTCTATTTTCCCATCAGGAAGAAGAATTAACCACAGGCTCAGCCTGCCACCCGGAACCAAAACAGGGCCTGAAGCCATCCTGCGCTATTGCGGCCAGCTCCCTAAAAATCGAGTTGTAAAATGGAGGTTCAGGGCACTGCAATTCACAAACCTGCAGACTTATAAATGATAACTCTCGTCCACAAATATATTGAGGGAAGGCAAAGAAGAGGATTTGAAATCAAGGCAGAATTGCAGGAAACAGATTTCAGGAGGTAGATTCGAATCGCCTTTAAAGCACATGAAAAGCGGCAAAACGTTGACAATGATGCCCTTGGCCAAAAAGGGCGTATGCGTTTTTTCCTGAATATATTCAGGAAAAAACGCATACGCCCTTTTTGGCCAACCAAGCAACCTGGAAAGGCAAATCAGCGCTACAAAGATGTCTCGCTTCCCATCGGTCAAAAGGGCCATGCTGAAAAAAGTGTCAAAACCAGAAATGCAGGACAGGCCATGGAGAAATGGGAGCCTTGCTACACTGATGGGCGGGATGTAAATTGTCAACAGCCACTCTGGAGAAGTGTACGGTGAGTCCTGAAACGTCTAAAAAGCAAAGCTTAGGGAGCATAGGGCACTTCCACTCAGGGGTTATAAATTGGGAAAATGAAAAATCAGCAAGACACAAGCACCCCAAAGTTTAGGGCTGCTCTGTTGACAAGGACCTCCACTTCATTCCACCTTCAATATCCCAGGAAAGAGAAAAATCGATAAAGAAGTTGTGGTCCTTATGTACAATGGAATATCACTCAGCCATGAAATCAATGTCATAAGGCTAGTAGCAGCATGATGAGTGGATTTAGGTACGACGATTCTAAGTGAAATAAGTCACACAGAAAAGGACACTTCTCATAAGGTATCACTGATAGAGGGAATGTAAAAACCGTTACACTTGAACTGAATTACAAAACAGAACAGAGTCACACATGCAGAAAACACACTATGGCTGCTTAACGGGAAAGGTGAGGTGGGGTGATACATAAAACAAGGGTTTCAAATTAGCTCAGATACCGTTCCATAAACCCAATATGTAATAGACAAGACCTACTCCTTGCTCAGAGAACTGGACTCAACACGCCCTATTCACCGCACAAGAATATATCTGACTAGTAATAATCTTAAAACCTATGTATTGATATCTCTCTGTTAGTGTGTCAAGTGGGTAAAAAGCGGCATAAACACAGCAGTGAAAAGCAGCTAAACCCCATTATAAAAATAAATTACTTTGAAAAACCCATGAAACAAAGACAGTGAAAGAGAGCGAAATTCTTACACAATGCGTTCAGGGGCTGTGATGCAACCTGGATTGACCATATCTAGACCCACAGCTGGATGAGACATAAGGGTGGACACTGTTGCGGCTGAGAGGTTTGGTGAGGTTGGGTGAGCAAACGCAGACCCTTTAAAGTAATACTGCGTGGTACCCATCGCATGGGTCCCAAATCTCCAGGTTGAAGGGCATCTTCCTACATCGTAAACATGCATGAGATACCCAGAAGATGGTACACCGTGTGATGGGGAAAGGTTTCTAAAACGCACCTCATTTCTCATCTGCCTGTGCCCGGGTTTGCCATTCCAGCCACTTTACTAGCAATCTCCCTCCTTGGAGCATCATCACTTTTAACCTCCTGTTCCGTACAGGTTGCAATTTGTCCTGAGGATGAACGGGAAGACGTGGAACCAATGAGAGACTAGCTCTTGGTGTTGGGACAGGCACAGGTCACTCTATTTTCCCATCAGGAAGAAGAATTAACCACAGGCTCAGCCTGCCACCCGGAACCAAAACAGGGCCTGAAGCCATCCTGCGCTATTGCGGCCAGCTCCCTAAAAATCGAGTTGTAAAATGGAGGTTCAGGGCACTGCAATTCACAAACCTGCAGACTTATAAATGATAACTCTCGTCCACAAATATATTGAGGGAAGGCAAAGAAGAGGATTTGAAATCAAGGCAGAATTGCAGGAAACAGATTTCAGGAGGTAGATTCGAATCGCCTTTAAAGCACATGAAAAGCGGCAAAACGTTGACAATGATGCCCTTGGCCAAAAAGGGCGTATGCGTTTTTTCCGGAATATATTCAGGAAAAAACGCATACGCCCTTTTTGGCCAACCAAGCAACCTGGAAAGGCAAATCAGCGCTACAAAGAAGTCTCGCTTCCCATCGGTTAAAAGGGCCATGCTGAAAAAAGTGTCAAAACCGGAAATGCAGGACAGGCCATGGAGAAATGGGAGCCTTGCTACACTGATGGGCGGGATGTAAATTGCCAACAGCCACTCTGGAGAAGAGTACGGTGTGTCCTGAAACATCTAAAAAACACAGCTTAGAGAGCATAGGGCACTTCCACTCATGGGGGTATAAATTGGGAAAATGAAAAATCAGCAAGACACAAGCACCCCAAAGTTTAGGGCTGCTCTGTTGACAAGGACCTCCACTTCATTCCACCTTCAATATCCCAGGAAAGAGAAAAATCGATAAAGAAGTTGTGGTCCTTATGTACAATGGAATATCACTCAGCCATGAAATCAATGTCCTAAGGCTAGTAGTAGCATGATGAGTGGATTTAGGTACGACGATTCTAAGTGAAATAAGTCACACAGAAAAGGACACTTCTCATAAGGTATCACTGATAGAGGGAATGTAAAAACCGTTACACTTGAACTGAATTACAAAACAGAACAGAGTCACACATGCAGAAAACACACTATGGCTGCTTAACGGGAAAGGTGAGGTGGGGTGATACATAAAACAAGGGTTTCAAATTAGCTCAGATACCATTCCATAAACCCAATATGTAATAGACAAGACCTACTCCTTGCTCAGAGAACTGGACTCAACACGCCCTATTCACCGCACAAGAATATATCTGACTAGTAATAATCTTAAAACCTATGTATTCATATCTCTCTGTTAGTGTGCCAACTGGGTGTAAAGCGGCATAAACACAGCAGTGAAAAGCAGCTAAACCCCATTATAAAAATAAATTACTTTGAAAAACCCATGAAACAAAGACAGTGAAAGAGAGAGAAATTCTTACACAATGTGTTCAGGGGCTGTGATGCAACCTGGATTGACCATATCTAGACCCACAGCTGGATGAGACATAAGGGTGGACACTCTTGGGGCTGAGAGGTTTGGTGAGGTTGGGTGAGCAAACGCAGACCCTTTAAAGTAATACTGCATGGTACCCATCGCATGGGTCACAAATCTCCAGGTTCAAGGGCATCTTCCTACATCGAAAACATGCATGAGAAACCCAGAAGATGGTACACCGTGTGATGGGGAAAGGTTTCTAAAACGCACCTCATTTCTCATCTCCTTGTGCCCGGGTTCGCTATTCCAGCCGCTTTACTAGCAATCTCCCTCCTTGGAGCATCAGCACCTTTAACCTCCTGTTCCGTACAGGTTGCAATTTGTCCTGAGGATGAACGGGAAGACGTGGAACCAATGAGAGACTAGCTCTTGGTGTTGGGACAGGCACAGGTCACTCTATTTTCCCATCAGGAAGAAGAATTAACCAAAGGCTCAGCCTGCCCCCCGGGTCAAGAACAGGGCCTGAAGCCATCCTGCGCTTTTGCGGCCATCTCCCAAAAACGCGAGTTGTAAAACGGAGGTTCAGGGCACTGCAATTCACAAACCTGCAGAGTTATAAATGATAACTCTCGTCCACAAATATATTGAGGGAAGGCAAAGAAGAGGATTTGAAATCAAGGCAGAATTGCAGGAAACAGATTTCAGGAGGTAGATTCGAATCGCCTTCAAAGCACATGAAAAGCGGCAAAACGTTGACAATGATGCCCTTGGCCAAAAAGGGCGTATGCGTTTTTTCCGGAATATATTCAGGAAAAAACGCATACGCCCTTTTTGGCCAACCAAGCAACCTGGAAAGGCAAATCAGCGCTACAAAGAAGTCTCGCTTCCCATCGGTTAAAAGGGCCATGCTGAAAAAAGTGTCAAAACCAGAAATGCAGGACAGGCCATGGAGAAATGGGAGCCTTGCTACACTGATGGGCGGGATGTAAATTGCCAACAGCCACTCTGGAGAAGAGTACGGTGTGTCCTGAAACATCTAAAAAACACAGCTTAGAGAGCATAGGGCACTTCCACTCATGGGGGTATAAATTGGGAAAATGAAAAATCAGCAAGACACAAGCACCCCAAAGTTTAGGGCTGCTCTGTTGACAAGGACCTCCACTTCATTCCACCTTCAATATCCCAGGAAAGAGAAAAATGGATAAAGAAGTTGTGGTCCTTATGTACAATGGAATATCACTCAGCCATGAAATCAATGTCATAAGGCTAGTAGCAGCATGATGAGTGGATTTAGGTACGACGATTCTAAGTGAAATAAGTCACACAGAAAAGGACACTTCTCATAAGGTATCACTGATAGAGGGAATGTAAAAACCGTTACACTTGAACTGAATTACAAAACAGAACAGAGTCACACATGCAGAAAACACACTATGGCTGCTTAACGGGAAAGGTGAGGTGGGGTGATACATAAAACAAGGGTTTCAAATTAGCTCAGATACCGTTCCATAAACCCAATATGTAATAGACAAGACCTACTCCTTGCTCAGAGAACTGGACTCAACACGCCCTATTCACCGCACAAGAATATATCTGACTAGTAATAATCTTAAAACCTATGTATTGATATCTCTCTGTTAGTGTGTCAAGTGGGTGTAAAGCGGCATAAACACAGCAGTGAAAAGCAGCTAAACCCCATTATAAAAATAAATTACTTTGAAAAACCCATGAAACAAAGACAGTGAAAGAGATAGAAATTCTTACACAATGCGTTCACGGGCTGTGATGCAACCTGGATTGACCATATCTAGACCCACAGCTGGATGAGACATAAGGGTAGACACTCTTGGGGCTGAGAGGTTTGGTGAGGTTGGGTGAGCAAACGCAGACCCTTTAAAGTAATACTGCGTGGTACCCATCGCATGGGTCCCAAATCTCCAGGTTGAAGGGCATCTTCCTACATCGTAAACATGCATGAGATACCCAGAAGATGGTACACCGTGTGATGGGGAAAGGTTTCTAAAACGCACCTCATTTCTCATCTGCCTGTGCCCGGGTTTGCCATTCCAGCCACTTTACTAGCAATCTCCCTCCTTGGAGCATCATCACTTTTAACCTCCTGTTCCGTACAGGTTGCAATTTGTCCTGAGGATGAACGGGAAGACGTGGAACCAATGAGAGACTAGCTCTTGGTGTTGGGACAGGCACAGGTCACTCTATTTTCCCATCAGGAAGAAGAATTAACCACAGGCTCAGCCTGCCACCCGGAACCAAAACAGGGCCTGAAGCCATCCTGCGCTATTGCGGCCAGCTCCCTAAAAATCGAGTTGTAAAATGGAGGTTCAGGGCACTGCAATTCACAAACCTGCAGACTTATAAATGATAACTCTCGTCCACAAATATATTGAGGGAAGGCAAAGAAGAGGATTTGAAATCAAGGCAGAATTGCAGGAAACAGATTTCAGGAGGTAGATTCGAATCGCCTTTAAAGCACATGAAAAGCGGCAAAACGTTGACAATGATGCCCTTGGCCAAAAAGGGCGTATGCGTTTTTTCCGGAATATATTCAGGAAAAAACGCATACGCCCTTTTTGGCCAACCAAGCAACCTGGAAAGGCAAATCAGCGCTACAAAGAAGTCTCGCTTCCCATCGGTTAAAAGGGCCATGCTGAAAAAAGTGTCAAAACCGGAAATGCAGGACAGGCCATGGAGAAATGGGAGCCTTGCTACACTGATGGGCGGGATGTAAATTGCCAACAGCCACTCTGGAGAAGAGTACGGTGTGTCCTGAAACATCTAAAAAACACAGCTTAGAGAGCATAGGGCACTTCCACTCATGGGGGTATAAATTGGGAAAATGAAAAATCAGCAAGACACAAGCACCCCAAAGTTTAGGGCTGCTCTGTTGACAAGGACCTCCACTTCATTCCACCTTCAATATCCCAGGAAAGAGAAAAATCGATAAAGAAGTTGTGGTCCTTATGTACAATGGAATATCACTCAGCCATGAAATCAATGTCCTAAGGCTAGTAGTAGCATGATGAGTGGATTTAGGTACGACGATTCTAAGTGAAATAAGTCACACAGAAAAGGACACTTCTCATAAGGTATCACTGATAGAGGGAATGTAAAAACCGTTACACTTGAACTGAATTACAAAACAGAACAGAGTCACACATGCAGAAAACACACTATGGCTGCTTAACGGGAAAGGTGAGGTGGGGTGATACATAAAACAAGGGTTTCAAATTAGCTCAGATACCATTCCATAAACCCAATATGTAATAGACAAGACCTACTCCTTGCTCAGAGAACTGGACTCAACACGCCCTATTCACCGCACAAGAATATATCTGACTAGTAATAATCTTAAAACCTATGTATTCATATCTCTCTGTTAGTGTGCCAAGTGGGTGTAAAGCGGCATAAACACAGCAGTGAAAAGCAGCTAAACCCCATTATAAAAATAAATTACTTTGAAAAACCCATGAAACAAAGACAGTGAAAGAGAGAGAAATTCTTACACAATGTGTTCAGGGGCTGTGATGCAACCTGGATTGACCATATCTAGACCCACAGCTGGATGAGACATAAGGGTGGACACTCTTGGGGCTGAGAGGTTTGGTGAGGTTGGGTGAGCAAACGCAGACCCTTTAAAGTAATACTGCATGGTACCCATCGCATGGGTCACAAATCTCCAGGTTCAAGGGCATCTTCCTACATCGAAAACATGCATGAGAAACCCAGAAGATGGTACACCGTGTGATGGGGAAAGGTTTCTAAAACGCACTTCATTTCTCATCTCCTTGTGCCCGGGTTCGCTATTCCAGCCGCTTTACTAGCAATCTCCCTACTTGGAGCATCAGCACCTTTAACCTCCTGTTCCGTACAGGTTGCAATTTGTCCTGAGGATGAACGGGAAGACGTGGAACCAATGAGAGACTAGCTCTTGGTGTTGGGACAGGCACAGGTCACTCTATTTTCCCATCAGGAAGAAGAATTAACCACAGGATCAGCCTGCCACCCGGAACCAAAACAGGGACTGAAGCCATCCTGCGCTATTGCGGCCAGCTCCCTAAAAATCGAGTTGTAAAATGGAGGTTCAGGGCACTGCAATTCACAAACCTGCAGACTTATAAATGATAACTCTCGTCCACAAATATATTGAGGGAAGGCAAAGAAGAGGATTTGAAATCAAGGCAGAATTGCAGGAAACAGATTTCAGGAGGTAGATTCGAATCGCCTTTAAAGCACATGAAAAGCGGCAAAACGTTGACAATGATGCCCTTGGCCAAAAAGGGCGTATGCGTTTTTTCCTGAATATATTCAGGAAAAAACGCATACGCCCTTTTTGGCCAACCAAGCAACCTGGAAAGGCAAATCAGAGCTACAAAGATGTCTCGCTTCCCATCGGTTAAAAAGGCCATGCTGAAAAAAGTGTCAAAACCAGAAATGCAGGACAGGCCATGGAGAAATGGGAGCCTTCCTACACTGATGGGCGGGATGTAAATTGCCAACAGCCACTCTGGAGAAGCGTACGGTGAGTCCTGAAACATCTAAAAAACAAAGCTTAGAGAGCATAGGGCACTTCCACTCATGGGGTTATAAATTGGGAAAATTAAAAATCAGCAAGACACAAGCACCCCAAAGTTTAGGGCTGCTCTGTTGACAAGGACCTCCACTTCATTCCACCTTCAATATCCCAGGAAAGAGAAAAATGGATAAAGAAGTTGTGGTCCTTATGTACAATGGAATATCACTCAGCCATGAAATCAATGTCATAAGGCTAGTAGCAGCATGATGAGTGGATTTAGGTACGACGATTCTAAGTGAAATAAGTCACACAGAAAAGGACACTTCTCATAAGGTATCACTGATAGAGGGAATGTAAAAACCGTTACACTTGAACTGAATTACAAAACAGAACAGAGTCACACATGCAGAAAACACACTATGGCTGCTTAACGGGAAAGGTGAGGTGGGGTGATACATAAAACAAGGGTTTCAAATTAGCTCAGATACCGTTCCATAAACCCAATATGTAATAGACAAGACCTACTCCTTGCTCAGAGAACTGGACTCAACACGCCCTATTCACCGCACAAGAATATATCTGACTAGTAATAATCTTAAAACCTATGTATTGATATCTCTCTGTTAGTGTGTCAAGTGGGTGTAAAGCGGCATAAACACAGCAGTGAAAAGCAGCTAAACCGCATTATGAAAATAAATTACTTTGAAAAACCCATGAAAGAAAGACAGTGAAAGAGAGAGACATTCTTACACAATGCGTTCAGGGGCTGTGATGCAACCTGGATTGACCATATCTAGACCCACAGCTGGATGAGACCTAAGGGTGGACACTCTTGGGGCTGAGAGGTTTGGTGATGTTGGGTGAGCAAACGCAGACCATTTAAAGTAATACTGCGTGGTAGCCATCGCATGGGTCCCAAATCTCCAGGTTCAAGGGCATCTTCCTACATCGAAAACATGCATGAGAAACCCAGAAGATGGTACACCGTCTGATGGGGAAAGGTTTCTAAAACGCACCTCATTTCTCATCTCCTTGTGTCCGGGTTCGCCATTCCAGCCGCTTTACTAGCAATCTCCCTACTTGGAGCATCAGCACCTTTAACCTCCTGTTCCGTACAGGTTGCCATTTCTCCTGACGATGAACGGGAAGACGGGGAACCAATGAGAGACTGGCTCTTGGTGTTGGGAAAGGCACAGGTCACTCTATTTTCCCATCAGGAAGAAGAATTAACCACAGGCTCATCCCGCCCCCCGGAACCAGAACAGGGCCTGAAGCCATCCTGCGCTTTTGCGGCCAGCTCCCAAAAACACGAGTTGTAAAATGGAGGCTCAGGGCACTGCAATTCACAAACCTGCAGAGTTATAAATGATAACTCTCGTCCACAAATATATTGAGGGAAGGCAACGAAGAGGATTTGAAATCAAGGCAGAATTGCAGGAAACAGATTTCAGGAGGTAGATTCGAATCTCATTTAAAGCACATGAAAAGCGGCAAAACGTTGACAATGATGCCCTTGGCCAAAAAGGGCGTATGCGTTTTTTCCTGAATATATTCAGGAAAAAACGCATACGCCCTTTTTGACCAACCAAGCAACCTGGAAAGGCAAATCAGCGCTACAAAGAAGTCTCGCTTCCCATCGGTCAAAAGGGCCATGCTGAAAAAAGTGTCAAAACCAGAAATGCAGGACAGGCCATGGAGAAATGGGAGCCTTGCTACACTGATGGGCGGGATGTAAATTGCCAACAGCCACTCTGGAGAAGTGTACGGTGAGTCCTGAAACATCTAAAAAACACAGCTTAGAGAGCATAGGGCACTTCCACTCATGGGGGTATAAATTGGGAAAATGAAAAATCAGCAAGACACAAGCACCCCAAAGTTTAGGGCTGCTCTGTTGACAAGGACCTCCACTTCATTCCACCTTAAATATCCCAGGAAAGAGAAAAATGGGTAAAGAAGTTGTGTTCCTTATGTACAATGGAATATCACTCAGCCATGAAATCAATGTCCTAAGGCTAGTAGCAGCATGATGATTGGATTTAGGTATGAGGATTCTAAGTGAAATAAGTCACACAGAAAAGGACACTTCTCATAAGGTATCACTTACAGAGGGAATGTAAAAACCGTTCCACATGAACTGAATTACAAAACAGAACAGAGTCACACATGCAGAAAACACACTATGGCTGCTTAACGGGAAAGGTGAGGTGGGGTGATACATAAAACAAGGGTTTCAAATTAGCTCAGATACCGTTCCATAAACCCAATATGTAATAGACAAGACCTACTCCTTGCTCAGAGAACTGGACTCAACACGCCCTATTCACCGCACAAGAATATATCTGACTAGTAATAATCTTAAAACCTATGTATTGATATCTCTCTGTTAGTGTGTCAAGTGGGTGTAAAGCGGCATAAACACAGCAGTGAAAAGCAGCTAAACCGCATTATGAAAATAAATTACTTTGAAAAACCCATGAAAGAAAGACAGTGAAAGAGAGAGACATTCTTACACAATGCGTTCAGGGGCTGTGATGCAACCTGGATTGACCATATCTAGACCCACAGCTGGATGAGACCTAAGGGTGGACACTCTTGGGGCTGAGAGGTTTGGTGATGTTGGGTGAGCAAACGCAGACCATTTAAAGTAATACTGCGTGGTAGCCATCGCATGGGTCCCAAATCTCCAGGTTCAAGGGCATCTTCCTACATCGAAAACATGCATGAGAAACCCAGAAGATGGTACACCGTCTGATGGGGAAAGGTTTCTAAAACGCACCTCATTTCTCATCTCCTTGTGTCCGGGTTCGCCATTCCAGCCGCTTTACTAGCAATCTCCCTACTTGGAGCATCAGCACCTTTAACCTCCTGTTCCGTACAGGTTGCCATTTCTCCTGACGATGAACGGGAAGACGGGGAACCAATGAGAGACTGGCTCTTGGTGTTGGGAAAGGCACAGGTCACTCTATTTTCCCATCAGGAAGAAGAATTAACCACAGGCTCATCCCGCCCCCCGGAACCAGAACAGGGCCTGAAGCCATCCTGCGCTTTTGCGGCCAGCTCCCAAAAACACGAGTTGTAAAATGGAGGCTCAGGGCACTGCAATTCACAAACCTGCAGAGTTATAAATGATAACTCTCGTCCACAAATATATTGAGGGAAGGCAACGAAGAGGATTTGAAATCAAGGCAGAATTGCAGGAAACAGATTTCAGGAGGTAGATTCGAATCTCATTTAAAGCACATGAAAAGCAGCAAAACTTTGACAATGATGCCCTTGGCCAAAAAGGGCGTATGCGTTTTTTCCTGAATATATTCAGGAAAAAACGCATACGCCCTTTTTGACCAACCAAGCAACCTGGAAAGGCAAATCAGCGCTACAAAGAAGTCTCGCTTCCCATCGGTCAAAAGGGCCATGCTGAAAAAAGTGTCAAAACCAGAAATGCAGGACAGGCCATGGAGAAATGGGAGCCTTGCTACACTGATGGGCGGGATGTAAATTGCCAACAGCCACTCTGGAGAAGTGTACGGTGAGTCCTGAAACATCTAAAAAACACAGCTTAGAGAGCATAGGGCATTTCCACTCATGGGGGTATAAATTGGGAAAATGAAAAATCAGCAAGACACAAGCACCCCAAAGTTTAGGGCTGCTCTGTTGACAAGGACCTCCACTTCATTCCACCTTAAATATCCCAGGAAAGAGAAAAATGGGTAAAGAAGTTGTGGTCCTTATGTACAATGGAATATCACTCAGGCATGAAATCAATGTCCTAAGGCTAGTAGCAGCATGATGAGTGGATTTAGGTACGACGATTCTAAGTGAAATAAATCACACAGAAAAGGACACTTCTCATAAGGTATCACTTATAGAGGGAATGTAAAAACCGTTACACTTGAACTGAATTACAAAACAGAACAGAGTCACACATGCAGAAAACACACTATGGCTGCTTAACGGGAAAGGGGAGGTGGGGTGATACATAAAACAAGGGTTTCAAATTAGCTCAGATACCGTTCCATAAACCCAATATGTAATAGACAAGACCTACTCCTTGCTCAGAGAACTGGACTCAACACGCCCTATTCACCGCACAAGAATATATCTGACTAGTAATAATCTTAAAACCTATGTATTCATATCTCTCTGTTAGAGTGTCAAGTGGGTGTAAAGCGGCATAAACACAGCAGTGAAAAGCAGCTAAACCCCATTATAAAAATAAATTACTTTGAAAAACCCATGAAACAAAGACAGTGAAAGAGAGAGAAATTCTTACACAATGCGTTCAGGGGCTGTGATGCAACCTGGATTGACCATATCTAGACCCACAGCTGGATGAGACATAAGGGTGGACACTCTTGGGGCTGAGAGGTTTGGTGAGGTTGGGTGAGCAAACGCAGACCCTTTAAAGTAATACTGCATGGTACCCATCGCATGGGTCACAAATCTCCAGGTTCAAGGGCATCTTCCTACATCGAAAACATGCATGAGAAACCCAGAAGATGGTACACCGTGTGATGGGGAAAGGTTTCTAAAACGCACCTCATTTCTCATCTGCTTGTGCCCGGGTTCGCTATTCCAGCCGCTTTACTAGCAATCTCCCTCCTTGGAGCATCAGCACCTTTAACCTCCTGTTCCGTACAGGTTGCAATTTGTCCTGAGGATGAACGGGAAGACGTGGAACCAATGAGAGACTAGCTCTTGGTGTTGGGACAGGCACAGGTCACTCTATTTTCCCATCAGGAAGAAGAATTAACCACAGGCTCAGCCTGCCACCCGGAACCAAAACAGGGCCTGAAGCCATCCTGCGCTATTGCGGCCAGCTCCCTAAAAATCGAGTTGTAAAATGGAGGTTCAGGGCACTGCAATTCACAAACCTGCAGACTTATAAATGATAACTCTCGTCCACAAATATATTGAGGGAAGGCAAAGAAGAGGATTTGAAATCAAGGCAGAATTGCAGGAAACAGATTTCAGGAGGTAGATTCGAATCGCCTTTAAAGCACATGAAAAGCGGCAAAACGTTGACAATGATGCCCTTGGCCAAAAAGGGCGTATGCGTTTTTTCCTGAATATATTCAGGAAAAAACGCATACGCCCTTTTTGGCCAACCAAGCAACCTGGAAAGGCAAATCAGCGCTACAAAGATGTCTCGCTTCCCATCGGTCAAAAGGGCCATGCTGAAAAAAGTGTCAAAACCAGAAATGCAGGACAGGCCATGGAGAAATGGGAGCCTTGCTACACTGATGGGCGGGATGTAAATTGTCAACAGCCACTCTGGAGAAGTGTACGGTGAGTCCTGAAACGTCTAAAAAGCAAAGCTTAGGGAGCATAGGGCACTTCCACTCAGGGGTTATAAATTGGGAAAATGAAAAATCAGCAAGACACAAGCACCCCAAAGTTTAGGGCTGCTCTGTTGACAAGGACCTCCACTTCATTCCACCTTCAATATCCCAGGAAAGAGAAAAATCGATAAAGAAGTTGTGGTCCTTATGTACAATGGAATATCACTCAGCCATGAAATCAATGTCATAAGGCTAGTAGCAGCATGATGAGTGGATTTAGGTACGACGATTCTAAGTGAAATAAGTCACACAGAAAAGGACACTTCTCATAAGGTATCACTGATAGAGGGAATGTAAAAACCGTTACACTTGAACTGAATTACAAAACAGAACAGAGTCACACATGCAGAAAACACACTATGGCTGCTTAACGGGAAAGGTGAGGTGGGGTGATACATAAAACAAGGGTTTCAAATTAGCTCAGATACCGTTCCATAAACCCAATATGTAATAGACAAGACCTACTCCTTGCTCAGAGAACTGGACTCAACACGCCCTATTCACCGCACAAGAATATATCTGACTAGTAATAATCTTAAAACCTATGTATTGATATCTCTCTGTTAGTGTGTCAAGTGGGTAAAAAGCGGCATAAACACAGCAGTGAAAAGCAGCTAAACCCCATTATAAAAATAAATTACTTTGAAAAACCCATGAAACAAAGACAGTGAAAGAGAGCGAAATTCTTACACAATGCGTTCAGGGGCTGTGATGCAACCTGGATTGACCATATCTAGACCCACAGCTGGATGAGACATAAGGGTGGACACTGTTGCGGCTGAGAGGTTTGGTGAGGTTGGGTGAGCAAACGCAGACCCTTTAAAGTAATACTGCGTGGTACCCATCGCATGGGTCCCAAATCTCCAGGTTGAAGGGCATCTTCCTACATCGTAAACATGCATGAGATACCCAGAAGATGGTACACCGTGTGATGGGGAAAGGTTTCTAAAACGCACCTCATTTCTCATCTGCCTGTGCCCGGGTTTGCCATTCCAGCCACTTTACTAGCAATCTCCCTCCTTGGAGCATCATCACTTTTAACCTCCTGTTCCGTACAGGTTGCAATTTGTCCTGAGGATGAACGGGAAGACGTGGAACCAATGAGAGACTAGCTCTTGGTGTTGGGACAGGCACAGGTCACTCTATTTTCCCATCAGGAAGAAGAATTAACCACAGGCTCAGCCTGCCACCCGGAACCAAAACAGGGCCTGAAGCCATCCTGCGCTATTGCGGCCAGCTCCCTAAAAATCGAGTTGTAAAATGGAGGTTCAGGGCACTGCAATTCACAAACCTGCAGACTTATAAATGATAACTCTCGTCCACAAATATATTGAGGGAAGGCAAAGAAGAGGATTTGAAATCAAGGCAGAATTGCAGGAAACAGATTTCAGGAGGTAGATTCGAATCGCCTTTAAAGCACATGAAAAGCGGCAAAACGTTGACAATGATGCCCTTGGCCAAAAAGGGCGTATGCGTTTTTTCCGGAATATATTCAGGAAAAAACGCATACGCCCTTTTTGGCCAACCAAGCAACCTGGAAAGGCAAATCAGCGCTACAAAGAAGTCTCGCTTCCCATCGGTTAAAAGGGCCATGCTGAAAAAAGTGTCAAAACCGGAAATGCAGGACAGGCCATGGAGAAATGGGAGCCTTGCTACACTGATGGGCGGGATGTAAATTGCCAACAGCCACTCTGGAGAAGAGTACGGTGTGTCCTGAAACATCTAAAAAACACAGCTTAGAGAGCATAGGGCACTTCCACTCATGGGGGTATAAATTGGGAAAATGAAAAATCAGCAAGACACAAGCACCCCAAAGTTTAGGGCTGCTCTGTTGACAAGGACCTCCACTTCATTCCACCTTCAATATCCCAGGAAAGAGAAAAATCGATAAAGAAGTTGTGGTCCTTATGTACAATGGAATATCACTCAGCCATGAAATCAATGTCCTAAGGCTAGTAGTAGCATGATGAGTGGATTTAGGTACGACGATTCTAAGTGAAATAAGTCACACAGAAAAGGACACTTCTCATAAGGTATCACTGATAGAGGGAATGTAAAAACCGTTACACTTGAACTGAATTACAAAACAGAACAGAGTCACACATGCAGAAAACACACTATGGCTGCTTAACGGGAAAGGTGAGGTGGGGTGATACATAAAACAAGGGTTTCAAATTAGCTCAGATACCATTCCATAAACCCAATATGTAATAGACAAGACCTACTCCTTGCTCAGAGAACTGGACTCAACACGCCCTATTCACCGCACAAGAATATATCTGACTAGTAATAATCTTAAAACCTATGTATTCATATCTCTCTGTTAGTGTGCCAAGTGGGTGTAAAGCGGCATAAACACAGCAGTGAAAAGCAGCTAAACCCCATTATAAAAATAAATTACTTTGAAAAACCCATGAAACAAAGACAGTGAAAGAGAGAGAAATTCTTACACAATGTGTTCAGGGGCTGTGATGCAACCTGGATTGACCATATCTAGACCCACAGCTGGATGAGACATAAGGGTGGACACTCTTGGGGCTGAGAGGTTTGGTGAGGTTGGGTGAGCAAACGCAGACCCTTTAAAGTAATACTGCATGGTACCCATCGCATGGGTCACAAATCTCCAGGTTCAAGGGCATCTTCCTACATCGAAAACATGCATGAGAAACCCAGAAGATGGTACACCGTGTGATGGGGAAAGGTTTCTAAAACGCACCTCATTTCTCATCTCCTTGTGCCCGGGTTCGCTATTCCAGCCGCTTTACTAGCAATCTCCCTCCTTGGAGCATCAGCACCTTTAACCTCCTGTTCCGTACAGGTTGCAATTTGTCCTGAGGATGAACGGGAAGACGTGGAACCAATGAGAGACTAGCTCTTGGTGTTGGGACAGGCACAGGTCACTCTATTTTCCCATCAGGAAGAAGAATTAACCACAGGCTCAGCCTGCCCCCCGGGTCAAGAACAGGGCCTGAAGCCATCCTGCGCTTTTGCGGCCATCTCCCAAAAACGCGAGTTGTATAACGGAGGTTCAGGGCACTGCAATTCACAAACCTGCAGAGTTATAAATGATAACTCTCGTCCACAAATATATTGAGGGAAGGCAAAGAAGAGGATTTGAAATCAAGGCAGAATTGCAGGAAACAGATTTCAGGAGGTAGATTCGAATCGCCTTCAAAGCACATGAAAAGCGGCAAAACGTTGACAATGATGCCCTTGGCCAAAAAGGGCGTATGCGTTTTTTCCGGAATATATTCAGGAAAAAACGCATACGCCCTTTTTGGCCAACCAAGCAACCTGGAAAGGCAAATCAGCGCTACAAAGAAGTCTCGCTTCCCATCGGTTAAAAGGGCCATGCTGAAAAAAGTGTCAAAACCAGAAATGCAGGACAGGCCATGGAGAAATGGGAGCCTTGCTACACTGATGGGCGGGATGTAAATTGCCAACAGCCACTCTGGAGAAGAGTACGGTGTGTCCTGAAACATCTAAAAAACACAGCTTAGAGAGCATAGGGCACTTCCACTCATGGGGGTATAAATTGGGAAAATGAAAAATCAGCAAGACACAAGCACCCCAAAGTTTAGGGCTGCTCTGTTGACAAGGACCTCCACTTCATTCCACCTTCAATATCCCAGGAAAGAGAAAAATGGATAAAGAAGTTGTGGTCCTTATGTACAATGGAATATCACTCAGCCATGAAATCAATGTCATAAGGCTAGTAGCAGCATGATGAGTGGATTTAGGTACGACGATTCTAAGTGAAATAAGTCACACAGAAAAGGACACTTCTCATAAGGTATCACTGATAGAGGGAATGT
The DNA here is from genome assembly GCF_965194805.1 of Balaenoptera borealis. NCBI lineage: Eukaryota > Metazoa > Chordata > Mammalia > Artiodactyla > Balaenopteridae > Balaenoptera > Balaenoptera borealis. The sequence goes on along the minus strand of NW_028123942.1, from coordinate 658,975 downwards.
AAAAACCGTTACACTTGAACTGAATTACAAAACAGAACAGAGTCACACATGCAGAAAACACACTATGGCTGCTTAACGGGAAAGGTGAGGTGGGGTGATACATAAAACAAGGGTTTCAAATTAGCTCAGATACCGTTCCATAAACCCAATATGTAATAGACAAGACCTACTCCTTGCTCAGAGAACTGGACTCAACACGCCCTATTCACCGCACAAGAATATATCTGACTAGTAATAATCTTAAAACCTATGTATTGATATCTCTCTGTTAGTGTGTCAAGTGGGTGTAAAGCGGCATAAACACAGCAGTGAAAAGCAGCTAAACCCCATTATAAAAATAAATTACTTTGAAAAACCCATGAAACAAAGACAGTGAAAGAGATAGAAATTCTTACACAATGCGTTCACGGGCTGTGATGCAACCTGGATTGACCATATCTAGACCCACAGCTGGATGAGACATAAGGGTAGACACTCTTGGGGCTGAGAGGTTTGGTGAGGTTGGGTGAGCAAACGCAGACCCTTTAAAGTAATACTGCGTGGTACCCATCGCATGGGTCCCATATCTCCAGGTTCAAGGGTATCTTCCTACATCGAAAACATGCATGAGAAACCCAGAAGATGGTACACCGTGTGATGGGGAAAGGTTTCTAAAACGCACCTCATTTCTCATCTCCTTGTGCCCGGATTCGCTATTCCAGCCCTTTACTAGCAATCTCCCTACTTGGAGCATCATCACCTTTAACCTCCTGTTCCGTACAGGTTGCAATTTGTCCTGAGGATGAACGGGAAGACGTGGAACCAATGAGAGACTAGCTCTTGGTGTTGGGACAGGCACAGGTCACTCTATTTTCCCATCAGGAAGAAGAATTAACCACAGGCTCAGCCTGCCCCCCGGAACCAGAACAGGGCCTGAAGCCATCCTGCGCTTTTGCGGCCAGCTCCCTAAAAAGCGAGTTGTAAAATGGAGGTTCAGGGCACTGCAATTCACAAACCTGCAGAGTTATAAATGATAACTCTCGTCCACAAATATATTGAGGGAAGGCAAAGAAGAGGATTTGAAATCAAGGCAGAATTGCAGGAAACAGATTTCAGGAGGTAGATTCGAATCGCCTTTAAAGCACATGAAAAGCGGCAAAACGTTGACAATGATGCCCTTGGCCAAAAAGGGCGTATGCGTTTTTTCCTGAATATATTCAGGAAAAAACGCATACGCCCTTTTTGGCCAACCAAGCAACCTGGAAAGGCAAATCAGCGCTACAAAGAAGTCTCGCTTCCCATCGGTTAAAAGGGCCATGCTGAAAAAAGTGTCAAAACCGGAAATGCAGGACAGGCCATGGAGAAATGGGAGCCTTGCTACACTGATGGGCGGGATGTAAATTGCCAACAGCCACTCTGGAGAAGAGTACGGTGTGTCCTGAAACATCTAAAAAACACAGCTTAGAGAGCATAGGGCACTTCCACTCATGGGGGTATAAATTGGGAAAATGAAAAATCAGCAAGACACAAGCACCCCAAAGTTTAGGGCTGCTCTGTTTACAAGGACCTCCACTTCATTCCACCTTCAATATCCCAGGAAAGAGAAAAATGGATAAAGAAGTTGTGGTCCTTATGTACAATGGAATATCACTCAGCCATGAAATCAATGTCCTAAGGCTAGTAGCAGCATGATGAGTGGATTTAGGTACGACGATTCTAAGTGAAATAAGTCACACAGAAAAGGACACTTCTCATAAGGTATCACTGATAGAGGGAATGTAAAAACCGTTACACTTGAACTGAATTACAAAACAGAACAGAGTCACACATGCAGAAAACACACTATGGCTGCTTAACGGGAAAGGTGAGGTGGGGTGATACATAAAACAAGGGTTTCAAATTAGCTCAGATACCGTTCCATAAACCCAATATGTAATAGACAAGACCTACTCCTTGCTCAGAGAACTGGACTCAACACGCCCTATTCACCGCACAAGAATATATCTGACTAGTAATAATCTTAAAACCTATGTATTCATATCTCTCTGTTAGTGTGTCAAGTGGGTGTAAAGCGGCATAAACACAGCAGTGAAAAGCAGCTAAATCCCATTATAAAAATAAATTACTTTGAAAAACCCATGAAACAAAGACAGTGAAAGAGAGAGAAATTCTTACACAATGCGTTCAGGGGCTGTGATGCAACCTGGATTGACCATATCTAGACCCACAGCTGGATGAGACATAAGGGTGGACACTCTTGGGGCTGAGAGGTTTGGTGAGGTTGGGTGAACAAACGCAGACCCTTTAAAGTAATACTGCATGGTACCCATCGCATGGGTCACAAATCTCCAGGTTCAAGGGCATCTTCCTACATCGAAAACATGCATGAGAAACCCAGAAGATGGTACACCGTGTGATGGGGAAAGGTTTCTAAAACGCACCTCATTTCTCATCTCCTTGTGCCCGGGTTCGCTATTCCAGCCCCTTTACTAGCAATCTCCCTACTTGGAGCATCAGCACCTTTAACCTCCTGTTCCGTACAGGTTGCAATTTGTCCTGAGGATGAACGGGAAGACGTGGAACCAATGAGAGACTAGCTCTTGGTGTTGGGACAGGCACAGGTCACTCTATTTTCCCATCAGGAAGAAGAATTAACCACAGGCTCAGCCTGCCATCCGGAACCAAAACAGGGCCTGAAGCCATCCTGCGCTATTGCGGCTAGCTCCCTAAAAATTGAGTTGTAAAATGGAGGTTCAGGGCACTGCAATTCACAAACCTGCAGACTTATAAATGATAACTCTCGTCCACAAATATATTGAGGGAAGGCAAAGAAGAGGATTTGAAATCAAGGCAGAATTGCAGGAAACAGATTTCAGGAGGTAGATTCGAATCGCCTTTAAAGCACATGAAAAGCGGCAAAACGTTGACAATGATGCCCTTGGCCAAAAAGGGCGTATGCGTTTTTTCCTGAATATATTCAGGAAAAAACGCATACGCCCTTTTTGGCCAACCAAGCAACCTGGAAAGGCAAATCAGCGCTACAAAGATGTCTCGCTTCCCATCGGTTAAAAAGGCCATGCTGAAAAAAGTGTCAAAACCAGAAATGCAGGACAGGCCATGGAGAAATGGGAGCCTTCCTACACTGATGGGCGGGATGTAAATTGCCAACAGCCACTCTGGAGAAGCGTACGGTGAGTCCTGAAACATCTAAAAAACACAGCTTAGAGAGCATAGGGCACTTCCACTCATGGGGTTATAAATTGGGAAAATTAAAAATCAGCAAGACACAAGCACCCCAAAGTTTAGGGCTGCTCTGTTGACAAGGACCTCCACTTCATTCCACCTTCAATATCCCAGGAAAGAGAAAAATGGATAAAGAAGTTGTGGTCCTTATGTACAATGGAATATCACTCAGCCATGAAATCAATGTCATAAGGCTAGTAGCAGCATGATGAGTGGATTTAGGTACGACGACTCTAAGTGAAATAAGTCACACAGAAAAGGACACTTCTCATAAGGTATCACTTATAGAGGGAATGTAAAAACCGTTACACTTGAACTGAATTACAAAACAGAACAGAGTCACACATGCAGAAAACACACTATGGTTGCTTAATGGGAAAGGTGAGGTGGGGTGATACATAAAACAAGGGTTTCAAATTAGCTCAGATACCGTTCCATAAACCCAATATGTAATAGACAAGACCTACTCCTTGCTCAGAGAACTGGACTCAACACGCCCTATTCACCGCACAAGAATATATCTGACTAGTAATAATCTTAAAACCTATGTATTGATATCTCTCTGTTAGTGTGTCAAGTGGGTAAAAAGCGACATAAACACAGCAGTGAAAAGCAGCTAAACCCCATTATAAAAATAAATTACTTTGAAAAACCCATGAAACAAAGACAGTGAAAGAGAGAGAAATTCTTACACAATGCGTTCAGGGGCTGTGATGCAACCTGGATTGACCATATCTAGACCCACAGCTGGATGAGACATAAGGGTGGACACTGTTGCGGCTGAGAGGTTTGGTGAGGTTGGGTGAGCAAACGCAGACCCTTTAAAGTAATACTGCGTGGTACCCATCGCATGGGTCCCAAATCTCCAGGTTCAAGGGCATCTTCCTACATCGTAAACATGCATGAGATACCCAGAAGATGGTACACCGTGTGATGGGGAAAGGTTTCTAAAACGCACCTCATTTCTCATCTGCCTGTGCCCGGGTTTGCCATTCCAGCCACTTTACTAGCAATCTCCCTCCTTGGAGCATCATCACCTTTAACCTCCTGTTCCGTACAGGTTGCAATTTGTCCTGAGGATGAACGGGAAGACGTGGAACCAATGAGAGACTAGCTCTTGGTGTTGGGACAGGCACAGGTCACTCTATTTTCCCATCAGGAAGAAGAATTAACCACAGGCTCAGCCTGCCCCCCGGGTCAAGAACAGGGCCTGAAGCCATCCTGCGCTTTTGCGGCCATCTCCCAAAAACGCGAGTTGTAAAACGGAGGTTCAGGGCACTGCAATTCACAAACCTGCAGAGTTATAAATGATAACTCTCGTCCACAAATATATTGAGGGAAGGCAAAGAAGAGGATTTGAAATCAAGGCAGAATTGCAGGAAACAGATTTCAGGAGGTAGATTCGAATCGCCTTCAAAGCACATGAAAAGCGGCAAAACGTTGACAATGATGCCCTTGGCCAAAAAGGGCGTATGCGTTTTTTCCGGAATATATTCAGGAAAAAACGCATACGCCCTTTTTGGCCAACCAAGCAACCTGGAAAGGCAAATCAGCGCTACAAAGAAGTCTCGCTTCCCATCGGTTAAAAGGGCCATGCTGAAAAAAGTGTCAAAACCAGAAATGCAGGACAGGCCATGGAGAAATGGGAGCCTTGCTACACTGATGGGCGGGATGTAAATTGCCAACAGCCACTCTGGAGAAGAGTACGGTGTGTCCTGAAACATCTAAAAAACACAGCTTAGAGAGCATAGGGCACTTCCACTCATGGGGGTATAAATTGGGAAAATGAAAAATCAGCAAGACACAAGCACCCCAAAGTTTAGGGCTGCTCTGTTGACAAGGACCTCCACTTCATTCCACCTTCAATATCCCAGGAAAGAGAAAAATGGATAAAGAAGTTGTGGTCCTTATGTACAATGGAATATCACTCAGCCATGAAATCAATGTCATAAGGCTAGTAGCAGCATGATGAGTGGATTTAGGTACGACGATTCTAAGTGAAATAAGTCACACAGAAAAGGACACTTCTCATAAGGTATCACTGATAGAGGGAATGTAAAAACCGTTACACTTGAACTGAATTACAAAACAGAACAGAGTCACACATGCAGAAAACACACTATGGCTGCTTAACGGGAAAGGTGAGGTGGGGTGATACATAAAACAAGGGTTTCAAATTAGCTCAGATACCGTTCCATAAACCCAATATGTAATAGACAAGACCTACTCCTTGCTCAGAGAACTGGACTCAACACGCCCTATTCACCGCACAAGAATATATCTGACTAGTAATAATCTTAAAACCTATGTATTGATATCTCTCTGTTAGTGTGTCAAGTGGGTGTAAAGCGGCATAAACACAGCAGTGAAAAGCAGCTAAACCCCATTATAAAAATAAATTACTTTGAAAAACCCATGAAACAAAGACAGTGAAAGAGATAGAAATTCTTACACAATGCGTTCACGGGCTGTGATGCAACCTGGATTGACCATATCTAGACCCACAGCTGGATGAGACATAAGGGTAGACACTCTTGGGGCTGAGAGGTTTGGTGAGGTTGGGTGAGCAAACGCAGACCCTTTAAAGTAATACTGCGTGGTACCCATCGCATGGGTCCCATATCTCCAGGTTCAAGGGTATCTTCCTACATCGAAAACATGCATGAGAAACCCAGAAGATGGTACACCGTGTGATGTGGAAAGGTTTCTAAAACGCACCTCATTTCTCATCTCCTTGTGCCCGGATTCGCTATTCCAGCCCTTTACTAGCAATCTCCCTACTTGGAGCATCATCACCTTTAACCTCCTGTTCCGTACAGGTTGCAATTTGTCCTGAGGATGAACGGGAAGACGTGGAACCAATGAGAGACTAGCTCTTGGTGTTGGGACAGGCACAGGTCACTCTATTTTCCCATCAGGAAGAAGAATTAACCACAGGCTCAGCCTGCCCCCCGGAACCAGAACAGGGCCTGAAGCCATCCTGCGCTTTTGCGGCCAGCTCCCTAAAAAGCGAGTTGTAAAATGGAGGTTCAGGGCACTGCAATTCACAAACCTGCAGACTTATAAATGATAACTCTCGTCCACAAATATATTGAGGGAAGGCAAAGAAGAGGATTTGAAATCAAGGCAGAATTGCAGGAAACAGATTTCAGGAGGTAGATTCGAATCGCCTTTAAAGCACATGAAAAGCGGCAAAACGTTGACAATGATGCCCTTGGCCAAAAAGGGCGTATGCGTTTTTTCCTGAATATATTCAGGAAAAAACGCATACGCCCTTTTTGGCCAACCAAGCAACCTGGAAAGGCAAATCAGCGCTACAAAGATGTCTCGCTTCCCTTCGGTTAAAAAGGCCATGCTGAAAAAAGTGTCAAAACCAGAAATGCAGGACAGGCCATGGAGAAATTGGAGCCTTGCTACACTGATGGGCGGGATGTAAATTGCCAACAGCCACTCTGGAGAAGCGTACGGTGAGTCCTGAAACATCTAAAAAACAAAGCTTAGAGAGCATAGGGCACTTCCACTCATGGGGGTATAAATTGGGAAAATTAAAAATCAGCAAGACACAAGCACCCCAAAGTTTAGGGCTGCTCTGTTGACAAGGACCTCCACTTCATTCCACCTTCAATATCCCAGGAAAGAGAAAAATGGATAAAGAAGTTGTGGTCCTTATGTACAATGGAATATCACTCAGCCATGAAATCAATGTCATAAGGCTAGTAGCAGCATGATGAGTGGATTTAGGTACGACGATTCTAAGTGAAATAAGTCACACAGAAAAGGACACTTCTCATAAGGTATCACTGATAGAGGGAATGTGAAAACCGTTACACTTGAACTGAATTACAAAACAGAACAGAGTCACACATGCAGAAAACACACTATGGCTGCTTAACGGGAAAGGTGAGGTGGGGTGATACATAAAACAAGGGTTTCAAATTAGCTCAGATACCGTTCCATAAACCCAATATGTAATAGACAAGACCTACTCCTTGCTCAGAGAACTGGACTCAACACGCCCTATTCACCGCACAAGAATATATCTGACTAGTAATAATCTTAAAACCTATGTATTGATATCTCTCTGTTAGTGTGTCAAGTGGGTAAAAAGCGGCATAAACACAGCAGTGAAAAGCAGCTAAACCCCATTATAAAAATAAATTACTTTGAAAAACCCATGAAACAAAGACAGTGAAAGAGAGAGAAATTCTTACACAATGCGTTCAGGGGCTGTGATGCAACCTGGATTGACCATATCTAGACCCACAGCTGGATGAGACATAAGGGTGGACACTGTTGCGGCTGAGAGGTTTGGTGAGGTTGGGTGAGCAAACGCAGACCCTTTAAAGTAATACTGCGTGGTACCCATCGCATGGGTCCCAAATCTCCAGGTTCAAGGGCATCTTCCTACATCGTAAACATGCATGAGATACCCAGAAGATGGTACACCGTGTGATGGGGAAAGGTTTCTAAAACGCACCTCATTTCTCATCTGCCTGTGCCCGGGTTTGCCATTCCAGCCACTTTACTAGCAATCTACCTCCTTGGAGCATCATCACCTTTAACCTCCTGTTCCGTACAGGTTGCAATTTGTCCTGAGGATGAACGGGAAGACGTGGAACCAATGAGAGACTAGCTCTTGGTGTTGGGACAGGCACAGGTCACTCTATTTTCCCATCAGGAAGAAGAATTAACCACAGGCTCAGCCTGCCCCCCGGATCAAGAACAGGGCCTGAAGCCATCCTGCGCTTTTGCGGCCATCTCCCAAAAACGCGAGTTGTAAAATGGAGGTTCAGGGCACTGCAATTCACAAACCTGCAGAGTTATAAATGATAACTCTCGTCCACAAATATATTGAGGGAAGGCAAAGAAGAGGATTTGAAATCAAGGCAGAATTGCAGGAAACAGATTTCAGGAGGTAGATTCGAATCGCCTTTAAAGCACATGAAAAGCGGCAAAACGTTGACAATGATGCCCTTGGCCAAAAAGGGCGTATGCGTTTTTTCCTGAATATATTCAGGAAAAAACGCATACGCCCTTTTTGGCCAACCAAGCAACCTGGAAAGGCAAATCAGCGCTACAAAGAAGTCTCGCTTCCCATCGGTTAAAAGGGCCATGCTGAAAAAAGTGTCAAAACCAGAAATGCAGGACAGGCCATGGAGAAATGGGAGCCTTGCTACACTGATGGGCGGGATGTAAATTGCCAACAGCCACTCTGGAGAAGAGTACGGTGTGTCCTGAAACATCTAAAAAACACAGCTTAGAGAGCATAGGGCACTTCCACTCATGGGGGTATAAATTGGGAAAATGAAAAATCAGCAAGACACAAGCACCCCAAAGTTTAGGGCTGCTCTGTTGACAAGGACCTCCACTTCATTCCACCTTCAATATCCCAGGAAAGAGAAAAATGGATAAAGAAGTTGTGGTCCTTATGTACAATGGAATATCACTCAGCCATGAAATCAATGTCATAAGGCTAGTAGCAGCATGATGAGTGGATTTAGGTACGACGATTCTAAGTGAAATAAGTCACACAGAAAAGGACACTTCTCATAAAGTATCACTGATAGAGGGAATGTAAAAACCGTTACACTTGAACTGAATTACAAAACAGAACAGAGTCACACATGCAGAAAACACACTATGGCTGCTTAACGGGAAAGGTGAGGTGGGGTGATACATAAAACAAGGGTTTCAAATTAGCTCAGATACCGTTCCATAAACCCAATATGTAATAGACAAGACCTACTCCTTGCTCAGAGAACTGGACTCAACACGCCCTATTCACCGCACAAGAATATATCTGACTAGTAATAATCTTAAAACCTATGTATTCATATCTCTCTGTTAGTGTGTCAAGTGGGTGTAAAGCGGCATAAACACAGCAGTGAAAAGCAGCTAAACCCCATTATAAAAATAAATTACTTTGAAAAACCCATGAAACAAAGACAGTGAAAGAGAGAGAAATTCTTACACAATGCGTTCAGGGGCTGTGATGCAACCTGGATTGACCATATCTAGACCCACAGCTGGATGAGACATAAGAGTGGACACTCTTGGGGCTGAGAGGTTTGGTGAGGTTGGGTGAGCAAACGCAGACCCTTTAAAGTAATACTGCATGGTACCCATCGCATGGGTCACAAATCTCCAGGTTCAAGGGCATCTTCCTACATCGAAAACATGCATGAGAAACCCAGAAGATGGTACACCGTGTGATGGGGAAAGGTTTCTAAAACGCACCTCATTTCTCATCTCCTTGTGCCCGGGTTTGCTATTCCAGCCGCTTTACTAGCAATCTCCCTACTTGGAGCATCAGCACCTTTAACCTCCTGTTCCGTACAGGTTGCAATTTGTCCTGAGGATGAACGGGAAGACGTGGAACCAATGAGAGACTAGTTCTTGGTGTTGGGACAGGCACAGGTCACTCTATTTTCCCATCAGGAAGAAGAATTAACCACAGGCTCAGCCTGCCACCCGGAACCAAAACAGGGCCTGAAGCCATCCTGCGCTATTGCGGCCAGCTCCCTAAAAATCGAGTTGTAAAATGGAGGTTCAGGGCACTGCAATTCACAAACCTGCAGACTTATAAATGATAACTCTCGTCCACAAATATATTGAGGGAAGGCAAAGAAGAGGATTTGAAATCAAGGCAGAATTGCAGGAAACAGATTTCAGGAGGTAGATTCGAATCGCCTTTAAAGCACATGAAAAGCGGCAAAACGTTGACAATGATGCCCTTGGCCAAAAAGGGCGTATGCGTTTTTTCCTGAATATATTCAGGAAAAAACGCATACGCCCTTTTTGGCCAACCAAGCAACCTGGAAAGGCAAATCAGCGCTACAAAGATGTCTCGCTTCCCATCGGTTAAAAAGGCCATGCTGAAAAAAGTGTCAAAACCAGAAATGCAGGACAGGCCATGGAGAAATGGGAGCCTTCCTACACTGATGGGCGGGATGTAAATTGCCAACAGCCACTCTGGAGAAGCGTACGGTGAGTCCTGAAACATCTAAAAAACAAAGCTTAGAGAGCATAGGGCACTTCCACTCATGGGGTTATAAATTGGGAAAATTAAAAATCAGCAAGACACAAGCACCCCAAAGTTTAGGGCTGCTCTGTTGACAAGGACCTCCACTTCATTCCACCTTCAATATCCCAGGAAAGAGAAAAATGGATAAAGAAGTTGTGGTCCTTATGTACAATGGAATATCACTCAGCCATGAAATCAATGTCATAAGGCTAGTAGCAGCATGATGAGTGGATTTAGGTACGACGATTCTAAGTGAAATAAGTCACACAGAAAAGGACACTTCTCATAAGGTATCACTTATAGAGGGAATGTAAAAACCGTTACACTTGAACTGAATTACAAAACAGAACAGAGTCACACATGCAGAAAACACACTATGGTTGCTTAATGGGAAAGGTGAGGTGGGGTGATACATAAAACAAGGGTTTCAAATTAGCTCAGATACCGTTCCATAAACCCAATATGTAATAGACAAGACCTACTCCTTGCTCAGAGAACTGGACTCAACACGCCCTATTCACCACACAAGAATATATCTGACTAGTAATAATCTTAAAACCTATGTATTGATATCTCTCTGTTAGTGTGTCAAGTGGGTAAAAAGCGGCATAAACACAGCAGTGAAAAGCAGCTAAACCCCATTATAAAAATAAATTACTTTGAAAAACCCATGAAACAAAGACAGTGAAAGAGAGAGAAATTCTTACACAATGCGTTCAGGGGCTGTGATGCAACCTGGATTGACCATATCTAGACCCACAGCTGGATGAGACATAAGGGTGGACACTGTTGCGGCTGAGAGGTTTGGTGAGGTTGGGTGAGCAAACGCAGACCCTTTAAAGTAATACTGCATTGTACCCATCGCATGGGTCCCAAATCTCCAGGTTCAAGGGCATCTTCCTACATCGTAAACATGCATGAGATACCCAGAAGATGGTACACCGTGTGATGGGGAAAGGTTTCTAAAACGCACCTCATTTCTCATCTCCTTGTGCTCGGGTTCGCCATTCCAGCCACTTTACTAGCAATCTCCCTCCTTGGAGCATCAGCACCTTTAACCTCCTGTTCCGTACAGGTTGCAATTTGTCCTGAGGATGAACGGGTAGACGGGGAACCAGTGAGAGACTAGCTCTTGGTGTTGGAACACGCAGAGGTCACTCTATTTTCCCATCAGGAAGAAGAATTAACCACAGGCTCAGCCTGCCCCCCGGAACCAGAACAGGGCCTGAAGCCATCCTGCGCTATTGCAGCCAGCTCCCTAAAAAGCGAGTTGTAAAATGGAGGTTCAGGGCACTGCAATTCAAAAACCTGCAGAGTTATAAATGATACCTCTCGTCCACAAATATATTGAGGGAAGGCAAAGAAGAGGATTTGAAATCAAGGCAGAATTGCAGGAAACAGATTTCAGGAGGTAGATTCGAATCGCCTTTAAAGCACATGAAAACCTTCAAAACGTTGACAATGATGCCCTTGGCCAAAACGGGCATATGCGTTTTTCCCTGAATATATTCAGGGAAAAACGCATACGCCCTTTCTGGCCAACCAAGCAACCTGGAAAGGCAAATCAGCGCTACAAAGATGTCTCGCTTCCCATCGGTCAAAAGGGCCATGCTGAAAAAAGTGTCAAAACCAGAAATGCAGGACAGGCCATGGGGAAATGGGAGCCTTGCTACACTGATGGGTGGGATGTAAATTGTCAACAGCCACTCTGGAGAAGTGTACGGTGAGTCCTGAAACGTCTAAAAAGCAAAGCTTAGAGAGCATAGGGCACTTCCACTCATGGGGGTATAAATTGGGAAAATTAAAAATCAGCAAGACACAAGCACCCCAAAGTTTAGGGCTGCTCTGTTGACAAGGACCTCCACTTCATTCCACCTTCAATATCGCAGGAAAGAGAAAAATGGATAAAGAAGTTGTGGTCCTTATGTACAATGGAATATCACTCAGCCGTGAAATCAATGTCATAAGGCTAGTAGCAGCATGATGAGTGGATTTAGGTACGACGACTCTAAGTGAAATAAGTCACACAGAAAAGGACACTTCTCATAAGGTATCACTTATAGAGGGAATGTAAAAACCGTTACACTTGAACTGAATTACAAAACAGAACAGAGTCACACATGCAGAAAACACACTATGGCTGCTTAACGGGAAAGGTGAGGTGGGGTGATACATAAAACAAGGGTTTCAAATTAGCTCAGATACCGTTCCATAAACCCAATATGTAATAGACAAGACCTACTCCTTGCTCAGAGAACTGGACTCAACACGCCCTATTCACCGCACAAGAATATATCTGACTAGTAATAATCTTAAAACTTATGTATTGATATCTCTCTGTTAGTGTGTCAAGTGGGTGTAAAGCGGCATAAACACAGCAGTGAAAAGCAGCTAAACCCCATTATAAAAATAAATTACTTTGAAAAACCCATGAAACAAAGACAGTGAAAGAGAGAGAAATTCTTACACAATGCGTTCAGGGGCTGTGATGCAACCTGGATTGACCATATCTAGACCCACAGCTGGATGAGACATAAGGGTGGACACTGTTGCGGCTGAGAGGTTTGGTGAGGTTGGGTGAGCAAACGCAGACCCTTTAAAGTAATACTGCGTGGTACCCATCGCATGGGTCCCAAATCTCCAGGTTCAAGGTCATCTTCCTACATCGAAAACATGCATGAGATACCCAGAAGATGGTACACCGTGTGATGGCGAAAGGTTTCTAAAACGCACCTCATTTCTCATCTGCTTGTGCCCGGGTTCGCCATTCCAGCCACTTTACTAGCAATCTCCCTCCTTGGAGCATCATCACCTTTAACCTCCTGTTCCGTACAGGTTGCAATTTGTACTGAGGATGAACGGGAAGACGTGGAACCAATGAGAGACTAGCTCTTGGTGTTGGGACAGGCACAGGTCACTCTATTTTCCCATCAGGAAGAAGAATTAACCACAGGCTCAGCCTACCCCCCGGAACCAGAACAGGGCCTGAAGCCATCCTGCGCTTTTGCTGCCAGCTCCCTAAAAAGCGAGTTGTAAAATGGAGGTTCAGGGCACTGCAATTCACAAACCTGCAGAGTTATAAATGATAACTCTCGTCCACAAATATATTGAGGGAAGGCAAAGAAGAGGATTTGAAATCAAGGCAGAATTGCAGGAAACAGATTTCAGGAGGTAGATTCGAATCGCCTTTAAAGCACATGAAAAGCGGCAAAACGTTGACAATGATGCCCTTGGCCAAAAAGGGCGTATGCGTTTTTTCCTGAATATATTCAGGAAAAAACGCATACGCCCTTTTTGGCCAACCAAGCAACCTGGAAAGGCAAATCAGCGCTACAAAGATGTCTCGCTTCCCATCGGTTAAAAAGGCCATGCTGAAAAAAGTGTCAAAACCAGAAATGCAGGACAGGCCATGGAGAAATGGGAGCCTTCCTACACTGATGGGCGGGATGTAAATTGCCAACAGCCACTCTGGAGAAGCGTACGGTGAGTCCTGAAACATCTAAAAAACAAAGCTTAGAGAGCATAGGGCACTTCCACTCATGGGGTTATAAATTGGGAAAATTAAAAATCAGCAAGACACAAGCACCCCAAAGTTTAGGGCTGCTCTGTTGACAAGGACCTCCACTTCATTCCACCTTCAATATCCCAGGAAAGAGAAAAATGGATAAAGAAGTTGTGGTCCTTATGTACAATGGAATATCACTCAGCCATGAAATCAATGTCATAAGGCTAGTAGCAGCATGATGAGTGGATTTAGGTACGACGATTCTAAGTGAAATAAGTCACACAGAAAAGGACACTTCTCATAAGGTATCACTTATAGAGGGAATGTAAAAACCGTTACACTTGAACTGAATTACAAAACAGAACAGAGTCACACATGCAGAAAACACACTATGGTTGCTTAATGGGAAAGGTGAGGTGGGGTGATACATAAAACAAGGGTTTCAAATTAGCTCAGATACCGTTCCATAAACCCAATATGTAATAGACAAGACCTACTCCTTGCTCAGAGAACTGGACTCAACACGCCCTATTCACCACACAAGAATATATCTGACTAGTAATAATCTTAAAACCTATGTATTGATATCTCTCTGTTAGTGTGTCAAGTGGGTAAAAAGCGGCATAAACACAGCAGTGAAAAGCAGCTAAACCCCATTATAAAAATAAATTACTTTGAAAAACCCATGAAACAAAGACAGTGAAAGAGAGAGAAATTCTTACACAATGCGTTCAGGGGCTGTGATGCAACCTGGATTGACCATATCTAGACCCACAGCTGGATGAGACATAAGGGTGGACACTGTTGCGGCTGAGAGGTTTGGTGAGGTTGGGTGAGCAAACGCAGACCCTTTAAAGTAATACTGCATTGTACCCATCGCATGGGTCCCAAATCTCCAGGTTCAAGGGCATCTTCCTACATCGTAAACATGCATGAGATACCCAGAAGATGGTACACCGTGTGATGGGGAAAGGTTTCTAAAACGCACCTCATTTCTCATCTCCTTGTGCTCGGGTTCGCCATTCCAGCCACTTTACTAGCAATCTCCCTCCTTGGAGCATCAGCACCTTTAACCTCCTGTTCCGTACAGGTTGCAATTTGTCCTGAGGATGAACGGGTAGACGGGGAACCAGTGAGAGACTAGCTCTTGGTGTTGGAACACGCAGAGGTCACTCTATTTTCCCATCAGGAAGAAGAATTAACCACAGGCTCAGCCTGCCCCCCGGAACCAGAACAGGGCCTGAAGCCATCCTGCGCTATTGCAGCCAGCTCCCTAAAAAGCGAGTTGTAAAATGGAGGTTCAGGGCACTGCAATTCAAAAACCTGCAGAGTTATAAATGATACCTCTCGTCCACAAATATATTGAGGGAAGGCAAAGAAGAGGATTTGAAATCAAGGCAGAATTGCAGGAAACAGATTTCAGGAGGTAGATTCGAATCGCCTTTAAAGCACATGAAAACCTTCAAAACGTTGACAATGATGCCCTTGGCCAAAACGGGCATATGCGTTTTTCCCTGAATATATTCAGGGAAAAACGCATACGCCCTTTCTGGCCAACCAAGCAACCTGGAAAGGCAAATCAGCGCTACAAAGATGTCTCGCTTCCCATCGGTCAAAAGGGCCATGCTGAAAAAAGTGTCAAAACCAGAAATGCAGGACAGGCCATGGGGAAATGGGAGCCTTGCTACACTGATGGGTGGGATGTAAATTGTCAACAGCCACTCTGGAGAAGTGTACGGTGAGTCCTGAAACGTCTAAAAAGCAAAGCTTAGAGAGCATAGGGCACTTCCACTCATGGGGGTATAAATTGGGAAAATGAAAAATCAGCAAGACACAAGCACCCCAAAGTTTAGGGCTGCTCTGTTGACAAGGACCTCCACTTCATTCCACCTTCAATATCGCAGGAAAGAGAAAAATGGATAAAGAAGTTGTGGTCCTTATGTACAATGGAATATCACTCAGCCGTGAAATCAATGTCATAAGGCTAGTAGCAGCATGATGAGTGGATTTAGGTACGACGACTCTAAGTGAAATAAGTCACACAGAAAAGGACACTTCTCATAAGGTATCACTTATAGAGGGAATGTAAAAACCGTTACACTTGAACTGAATTACAAAACAGAACAGAGTCACACATGCAGAAAACACACTATGGCTGCTTAACGGGAAAGGTGAGGTGGGGTGATACATAAAACAAGGGTTTCAAATTAGCTCAGATACCGTTCCATAAACCCAATATGTAATAGACAAGACCTACTCCTTGCTCAGAGAACTGGACTCAACACGCCCTATTCACCGCACAAGAATATATCTGACTAGTAATAATCTTAAAACTTATGTATTGATATCTCTCTGTTAGTGTGTCAAGTGGGTGTAAAGCGGCATAAACACAGCAGTGAAAAGCAGCTAAACCCCATTATAAAAATAAATTACTTTGAAAAACCCATGAAACAAAGACAGTGAAAGAGAGAGAAATTCTTACACAATGCGTTCAGGGGCTGTGATGCAACCTGGATTGACCATATCTAGACCCACAGCTGGATGAGACATAAGGGTGGACACTGTTGCGGCTGAGAGGTTTGGTGAGGTTGGGTGAGCAAACGCAGACCCTTTAAAGTAATACTGCGTGGTACCCATCGCATGGGTCCCAAATCTCCAGGTTCAAGGTCATCTTCCTACATCGAAAACATGCATGAGATACCCAGAAGATGGTACACCGTGTGATGGCGAAAGGTTTCTAAAACGCACCTCATTTCTCATCTGCTTGTGCCCGGGTTCGCCATTCCAGCCACTTTACTAGCAATCTCCCTCCTTGGAGCATCATCACCTTTAACCTCCTGTTCCGTACAGGTTGCAATTTGTACTGAGGATGAACGGGAAGACGTGGAACCAATGAGAGACTAGCTCTTGGTGTTGGGACAGGCACAGGTCACTCTATTTTCCCATCAGGAAGAAGAATTAACCACAGGCTCAGCCTACCCCCCGGAACCAGAACAGGGCCTGAAGCCATCCTGCGCTTTTGCTGCCAGCTCCCTAAAAAGCGAGTTGTAAAATGGAGGTTCAGGGCACTGCAATTCACAAACCTGCAGAGTTATAAATGATAACTCTCATCCACAAATATATTGAGGGAAGGCAAAGAAGAGGATTTGAAATCAAGGCAGAATTGCAGGAAACAGATTTCAGGAGGTAGATTCGAATCGCCTTTAAAGCACATGAAAACCGGCAAAACGTTGACAATGATGCCCTTGGCCAAAAAGGGCGTATGCGTTTTTTCCTGAATATATTCAGGAAAAAACGCATACGCCCTTTTTGGCCAACCAAGCAACCTGGAAAGGCAAATCAGCGCTACAAAGATGTCTCGCTTCCCATCGGTCAAAAGGGCCATGCTGAAAAAAGTGTCAAAACCAGAAATGCAGGACAGGCCATGGAAAAATGGGAGCCTTGCTACACTGATTGGCAGGATGTAAATTGTCAACAGCCACTCTGGAGAAGTGTACGGTGAGTCCTGAAACGTCTAAAAAGCAAAGCTTAGAGAGCATAGGGCACTTCCACTCATGGGGGTATAAATTGGGAAAATGAAAAATCAGCAAGACACAAGCACCCCAAAGTTTAGGGCTGCTCTGTTGACAAGTACCTCCACTTCATTCCACCTTCAATATCCCAGGAAAGAGAAAAATGGATAAAGAAGTTGTGGTCCTTATGTACAATGGAATATCATTCAGCCATGAAATCAATGTCATAAGGCTAGTAGCAGCATGATGAGTGGATTTAGGTACGACGACTCTAAGTGAAATAAGTCACACAGAAAAGGACACTTCTCATAAGGTATCACTGATAGAGGGAATGTAAAAACCGTTACACTTGAACTGAATTACAAAACAGAACAGAGTCACACATGCAGAAAACACACTATGGCTGCTTAACGGGAAAGGTGCGGTGGGGTGATACATAAAACAAGGGTTTCAAATTAGCTCAGATACCGTTCCATAAAACCAATATGTAATAGACTAGACCTACTCCTTGCTCAGAGAACTGGACTCAACACGCCCTATTCACCGCACAAGAATATATCTGACTAGTAATAATCTTAAAACCTATGTATTGATATCTCTCTGTTAGTGGGTCAAGTGGGTAAAAAGCGGCATAAACACAGCAGTGAAAAGCAGCTAAACCCCATTATAAAAATAAATTACTTTGAAAAACCCATGAAACAAAGACAGTGAAAGAGAGAGAAATTCTTACACAATGCGTTCAGGGGCTGTGATGCAACCTGGATTGACCATATCTAGACCCACAGCTGGATGAGACATAAGGGTGGACACTGTTGCGGCTGAGAGGTTTGGTGAGGTTGGGTGAGCAAACGCAGACCCTTTAAATAATACTGCGTGGTACCCATCGCATGGGTCCCAAATCTCCAGGTTCAAGGGCATCTTCCTACATCGAAAACATGCATGAGATACCCAGAAGATGGTACACCGTGTGATGGGGAAAGGTTTCTAAAACGCACCTCATTTCTCATCTGCTTGTGCCCGGGTTCGCCATTCCAGCCACTTTACTAGCAATCTCCCTCCTTGGAGCATCAGCACCTTTAACCTCCTGTTCCGTACAGGTTGCAATTTGTACTGAGGATGAACGGGAAGACGTGGAACCAATGAAAGACTAGCTCTTGGTGTTGGGACAGGCACAGGTCACTCTATTTTCCCATCAGGAAGAAGAATTAACCACAGGCTCAGCCTGCCCCCCGGAACCAGAACAGGGCCTGAAGCCATCCTGCGCTTTTGCGGCCAGCTCCCTAAAAAGCGAGTTGTAAAATGGAGGTTCAGGGCACTGCAATTCACAAACATGCAGACTTATAAATGGTAACTCTCATCCACAAATATATTGAGGGAAGGCAAAGAAGAGGATTTGAAATCAAGGCAGAATTGCAGGAAACAGATTTCAGGAGGTAGATTCGAATCGCCTTTAAAGCACATGAAAAGCGGCAAAACGTTGACAATGATGCCCTTGGCCAAAAAGGGCGTATGCGTTTTTTCCTAAATATATTCAGGAAAAAACGCATACGCACTTTTTGGCCAACCAAGCAACCTGGAAAGGCAAATCAGCGCTACAAAGATGTCTCGCTTCCCATCGGTCAAAAGGGCCATGCTGAAAAAAGTGTCAAAACCAGAAATGCAGGACAGGCCATGGAGAAATGGGAGCCTTGCTACACTGATGGGCGGGATGTAAATTGTCAACAGCCACTCTGGAGAAGTGTACAGTGAGTCCTGAAACGTCTAAAAAGCAAAGCTTAGAGAGCATAGGGCACTTCCACTCATGGGGGTATAAATTGGGAAAATGAAAAATCAGCAAGACACAAGCACCCCAAAGTTTAGGGCTGCTCTGTTGACAAGAACCTCCACTTCATTCCACCTTCAATATCGCAGGAAAGAGAAAAATGGATAAAGAAGTTGTGGTCCTTATGTACAATGGAATATCACTCAGCCGTGAAATCAATGTCATAAGGCTAGTAGCAGCATGATGAGTGGATTTAGGTACGACGACTCTAAGTGAAATAAGTCACACAGAAAAGGACACTTCTCATAAGGTATCACTTATAGAGGGAATGTAAAAACCGTTACACTTGAACTGAATTACAAAACAGAACAGAGTCACACATGCGGAAAACACACTATGGCTGCTTAACGGGAAAGGTGAGGTGGGGTGATACATAAAACAAGGGTTTCAAATTAGCTCAGATACCGTTCCATAAACCCAATATGTAATAGACAAGACCTACTCCTTGCTCAGAGAACTGGACTCAACACGCCCTATTCACCGCACAAGAATATATCTGACTAGTAATAATCTTAAAACCTATGTATTGATATCTCTCTGTTAGTGGGTCAAGTGGGTAAAAAGCGGCATAAACACAGCAGTGAAAAGCAGCTAAACCCCATTATAAAAATAAATTACTTTGAAAAACCCATGAAACAAAGACAGTGAAAGAGAGCGAAATTCTTACACAATGCGTTCAGGGGCTGTGATGCAACCTGGATTGACCATATCTAGACCCACAGCTGGATGAGACATAAGGGTGGACACTGTTGCGGCTGAGAGGTTTGGTGAGGTTGGGTGAGCAAACGCAGACCCTTTAAAGTAATACTGCGTGGTACCCATCGCATGGGTCCCAAATCTCCAGGTTCAAGGTCATCTTCCTACATCGAAAACATGCATGAGATACCCAGAAGATGGTACACCGTGTGATGGGGAAAGGTTTCTAAAACGCACCTCATTTCTCATCTGCTTGTGCCCAGGTTCGCCATTCCAGCCACTTTACTAGCAATCTCCCTCCTTGGAGCATCAGCACCTTTAACCTCCTGTTCCGTACAGGTTGCAATTTGTACTGAGGATGAACGGGAAGACGTGGAACCAATGAGAGACTAGCTCTTGGTGTTGGGACAGGCACAGGTCACTCTATTTTCCCATCAGGAAGAAGAATTAACCACAGGCTCAGCCTGCCCCCCGGAACCAGAACAGGGCCTGAAGCCATCCTGCGCTTTTGCTGCCAGCTCCCTAAAAAGCGAGTTGTAAAATGGAGGTTCAGGGCACTGCAATTCACAAACCTGCAGACTTATAAATGATAACTCTCATCCACAAATATATTGAGGGAAGGCAAAGAAGAGGATTTGAAATCAAGGCAGAATTGCAGGAAACAGATTTCAGGAGGTAGATTCGAATCGCCTTTAAAGCACATGAAAAGCGGCAAAACGTTGACAATGATGCCCTTGGCCAAAAAGGGCGTATGCGTTTTTTCCTGAATATATTCAGGAAAAAACGCATACGCCCTTTTTGGCCAACCAAGCAACCTGGAAAGGCAAATCAGCGCTACAAAGATGTCTCGCTTCCCATCGGTCAAAAGGGCCATGCTGAAAAAAGTGTCAAAACCAGAAATGCAGGACAGGCCATGGAAAAATGGGAGCCTTGCTACACTGATTGGCAGGATGTAAATTGTCAACAGCCACTCTGGAGAAGTGTACGGTGAGTCCTGAAACGTCTAAAAAGCAAAGCTTAGAGAGCATAGGGCACTTCCACTCATGGGGGTATAAATTGGGAAAATTAAAAATCAGCAAGACACAAGCACCCCAAAGTTTAGGGCTGCTCTGTTGACAAGGACCTCCCCTTCATTCCACCTTCAATATCCCAGGAAAGAGAAAAATGGATAAAGAAGTTGTGGTCCTTATGTACAATGGAATATCACTCAGCCGTGAAATCAATGTCATAAGGCTAGTAGCAGCATGATGAGTGGATTTAGGTACGACGACTCTAAGTGAAATAAGTCACACAGAAAAGGACACTTCTCATAAGGTATCACTTATAGAGGGAATGTAAAAACCGTTACACTTGAACTGAATTACAAAACAGAACAGAGTCACACATGCAGAAAACACACTAGGGTTGCTTAACGGGAAAGGTGCGGTGGGGTGATACATAAAACAAGGGTTTCAAATTAGCTCAGATTCCGTTCCATAAACCCAATATGTAATAGACAAGACCTACTCCTTGCTCAGAGAACTGGACTCAACACGCCCTATTCACCGCACAAGAATATATCTGACTAGTAATAATCTTAAAACCTATGTATTGATATCTCTCTGTTTGTGTGTCAAGTGGGTAAAAAGCGGCATAAACACAGCAGTGAAAAGCAGCTAAACCCCATTATAAAAATAAATTACTTTGAAAAACCCATGAAACAAAGACAGTGAAAGAGAGAGAAATTCTTACACAATGCGTTCAGGGGCTGTGATGCAACCTGGATTGACCATATCTAGACCCACAGCTGGATGAGACATAAGGGTGGACACTCTTGGGGCTGAGAGTTTTGGTGAGGTTGGGTGAGCAAATGCAGACCCTTTAAAGTAATACTGCGTGGTACCCATCGCATGGGTCCCAAATCTCCAGGTTCAAGGGCATATTCCTACATCGAAAACATGCATGAGAAACCCAGAAGATGGTACACCGTGTGATGGGGAAAGGTTTCTAAAACGCACCTCATTTCTCATCTCCTTGTGCCCGGGTTCGGTATTCCAGCCGCTTTACTAGCAATCTCCCTACTTGGAGCATCAGCACCTTTAACCTCCTGTTCCGTACAGGTTGCAATTTGTCCTGAGGGTGAACGGGAAGACGTGGAACCAATGAGAGACTAGCTCTTGGTGTTGGGACAGGCACAGGTCACTCTATTTTCCCATCAGGAAGAAGAATTAACCACAGGCTCAGCCTGCCACCCGGAACGAGAACAGGGCCTGAAGCCATCCTGCGCTATTGCGGCCAGCTCCCTAAAAAGCGAGTTGTAAAATGGAGGTTCAGGGCACTGCAATTCACAAACCTGCAGACTTATAAATGATAACTCTCGTCCACAAATATATTGCGGGAAGGCAAAGAAGAGGATTTGAAATCAAGGCAGAATTGCAGGAAACAGATTTCAGGAGGTAGATTCGAATCGCCTTTAAAGCACATGAAAAGCGGAAAAACTTTGACAATGATGCCCTTGGCCAAAAAGGGCGTATGCGTTTTTTCCTGAATATATTCAGGAAAAAACGCATACGCTCTTTTTGGCCAACCAAGCAACCTGGAAAAGCAAATCAGCGCTACAAAGAAGTCTCGCTTCCCATCGGTTAAAAGGGCCATGCTGAAAAAAGTGTCAAAACCAGAAATGCAGGACAGGCCATGGAGAAATGGGAGCCTTGCTACACTGATGGGCGGGATGTAAATTGCCAACAGCCACTCTGGAGAAGAGTACGGTGTGTCCTGAAACATCTAAAAAACACAGCTTAGAGAGCATAGGGCACTTCCACTCATGGGGGTATAAATTGGGAAAATGAAAAATCAGCAAGACACAAGCACCCCAAAGTTTAGGGTTGCTCTGTTGACAAGGACCTCCACTTCATTCCACCTTAAATATGCCAGGAAAGAGAAAAATGGATGAAGGAGTTGTGGTCCTTATGTACAATGGAATATCACTCAGCCATGAAATCAATGTCATAAGGCTAGTAGCAGCATGATGAGTGGATTTAGGTACGACAATTCTAAGTGAAATAAATCACACAGAAAAGGACACTTCTCATAAGGTATCACTGATAGAGGGAATGTAAAAACCGTTACACTTGAACTGAATTACAAAACAGAACGAGTCACACATGCAGAAAACACACTATGGCTGCTTAACGGGAAAGGGGAGGTGGGGTGATACATAAAACAAGGGTTTCAAATTAGCTCAGATACCATTCCATAAACCCAATGTGTAATAGACAAGACCTACTCCTTGCTCAGAGAACTGGACTCAACACGCCGTATTCACCGCACAAGAATATATATGACCAGTAATAATCTTAAAACCTATGTATTGATATCTCTCTGTTAGTGTGTCAAGTGGGTGTAAAGCAGCATAAACACAGCAGTGAAAAGCAGCTAAACCCCATTATAAAAATAAATTACTTTGAAAAACCCATGAAACAAAGACAGTGAAAGAGAGAGAAATTCTTACACAATTCGTTCAGGGGCTGTGATGCAACCTGGATTGACCATATCTAGACCCACAGCTGGATGAGACATAAGGGTGGACACTCTTGGGGCTGAGAGGTTTGGTGAGGTTGGGTGAGCAAACGCAGACCCTTTAAAGTAATACTGCGTGGTACCCATCCCATGGGTCCCAAATCTCCAGGTTCAAGGGCATCTTCCTACATCGAAAACATGCATGAGAAACCCAGAAGATGGTACACCGTGTGATGGGGAAAGGTTTCTAAAACGCACCTCATTTCTCAACTCCTTGTGCCCGGGTTCGCCATTCCAACCGCTCTACTAGAAATCTCCCTACTTGGAGCATCAGCACCTTTAACCTCTTGTTTCGTACAGGTTGCAATTTGTCCTGAGGATGAACGGGAAGATGGGGAACGAATGAGAGACTAGCTCTTGGTGTTGGGACAGGCAGAGGTCACTCTATTTTCCCATCAGGAAGAAGAATTAACCACATGATCAGCCTGCCCCCTGGAACCAGAACAGGGCCTGAAGCCATCCTGCGCTTTTGCGGCCAGCTCCCAAAAAAGCGAGTTGTAAAATGGAGGTTCACGGCACTGCAATTCACAAACCTGCAGAGTTATAAATGATAACTCTCGTCCACAAATATATTGAGGGAAGGCAAAGAAGAGGATTTGAAATCAAGGCAGAATTGCAGGAAACAGATTTCAGGAGGTAGATTCGAATCGCCTTAAAGCACATGAAAAGCGGCAAAACGTTGACAATGATGCCCTTGGCCAAAAAGGGCGTATGCGTTTTTTCCTGAATATATTCAGGAAAAAACGCATACGCCCTTTTTGGCCAACCAAGCAACCTGGAAAGGCAAATCAGCGCTACAAAGAAGTCTCGCTTCCCATCGGTTAAAAGGGCCATGCTGAAAAAAGTGTAAAACCAGAAATGCAGGACAGGCCATGGAGAAATGGGAGCCTTGCTACACTGATGGGCGGGATGTAAATTGCCAACAGCCACACTGGAGAAGAGTACGGTGTGTCCTGAAATATCTAAAAAACACAGCTTAGAGAGCATAGGGCACTTCCACTCATGGGGGTATAAATTGGGAAAATGAAAAATCAGCAAGACACAAGCACCCCAAAGTTTAGGGTTGCTCTGTTGACAAGGACCTCCACTTCATTCCACCTTAAATATGCCAGGAAAGAGAAAAATGGATAAAAGAGTTGTGGTCCTTATGTACAAAGGAATATCACTCAGCCATGAAATCAATGTCATAAGGCTAGTAGCAGCATGATGAGTGGATTTAGGTACGACGACTCTAAGTGAAATAAGTCACACAGAAAAGGACACTTCTCATAAGGTATCACTTATAGAGGGAATGTAAAAACCGTTACACTTGAACTGAATTACAAAACAGAACAGAGTCACACATGCAGAAAACACACTATGGCTGCTTAACGGGAAAGGTGAGGTGGGGTGATACATAAAACAAGGGTTTCAAATTAGCTCAGATACCGTTCCATAAACCCAATATGTAATAGACAAGACCTACTCCTTGCTCAGAGAACTGGACTCAACACGCCCTATTCACCGCACAAGAATATATCTGACTAGTAATAATCTTAAAACTTATGTATTGATATCTCTCTGTTAGTGTGTCAAGTGGGTGTAAAGCGGCATAAACACAGCAGTGAAAAGCAGCTAAACCCCATTATAAAAATAAATTACTTTGAAAAACCCATGAAACAAAGACAGTGAAAGAGAGAGAAATTCTTACACAATGCGTTCAGGGGCTGTGATGCAACCTGGATTGACCATATCTAGACCCACAGCTGGATGAGACATAAGGGTGGACACTGTTGCGGCTGAGAGGTTTGGTGAGGTTGGGTGAGCAAACGCAGACCCTTTAAAGTAATACTGCGTGGTACCCATCGCATGGGTCCCAAATCTCCAGGTTCAAGGTCATCTTCCTACATCGAAAACATGCATGAGATACCCAGAAGATGGTACACCGTGTGATGGCGAAAGGTTTCTAAAACGCACCTCATTTCTCATCTGCTTGTGCCCGGGTTCGCCATTCCAGCCACTTTACTAGCAATCTCCCTCCTTGGAGCATCATCACCTTTAACCTCCTGTTCCGTACAGGTTGCAATTTGTACTGAGGATGAACGGGAAGACGTGGAACCAATGAGAGACTAGCTCTTGGTGTTGGGACAGGCACAGGTCACTCTATTTTCCCATCAGGAAGAAGAATTAACCACAGGCTCAGCCTACCCCCCGGAACCAGAACAGGGCCTGAAGCCATCCTGCGCTTTTGCTGCCAGCTCCCTAAAAAGCGAGTTGTAAAATGGAGGTTCAGGGCACTGCAATTCACAAACCTGCAGAGTTATAAATGATAACTCTCATCCACAAATATATTGAGGGAAGGCAAAGAAGAGGATTTGAAATCAAGGCAGAATTGCAGGAAACAGATTTCAGGAGGTAGATTCGAATCGCCTTTAAAGCACATGAAAACCGGCAAAACGTTGACAATGATGCCCTTGGCCAAAAAGGGCGTATGCGTTTTTTCCTGAATATATTCAGGAAAAAACGCATACGCCCTTTTTGGCCAACCAAGCAACCTGGAAAGGCAAATCAGCGCTACAAAGATGTCTCGCTTCCCATCGGTCAAAAGGGCCATGCTGAAAAAAGTGTCAAAACCAGAAATGCAGGACAGGCCATGGAGAAATGGGAGCCTTGCTACACTGATGGGTGGGATGTAAATTGTCAACAGCCACTCTGGAGAAGTGTACGGTGAGTCCTGAAACGTCTAAAAAGCAAAGCTTAGAGAGCATAGGGCACTTCCACTCATGGGGGTATAAATTGGGAAAATGAAAAATCAGCAAGACACAAGCACCCCAAAGTTTAGGGCTGCTCTGTTGACAAGGACCTCCACTTCATTCCACCTTCAATATCGCAGGAAAGAGAAAAATGGATAAAGAAGTTGTGGTCCTTATGTACAATGGAATATCACTCAGCCGTGAAATCAATGTCATAAGGCTAGTAGCAGCATGATGAGTGGATTTAGGTACGACGACTCTAAGTGAAATAAGTCACACAGAAAAGGACACTTCTCATAAGGTATCACTTATAGAGGGAATGTAAAAACCGTTACACTTGAACTGAATTACAAAACAGAACAGAGTCACACATGCAGAAAACACACTATGGCTGCTTAACGGGAAAGGTGAGGTGGGGTGATACATAAAACAAGGGTTTCAAATTAGCTCAGATACCGTTCCATAAACCCAATATGTAATAGACAAGACCTACGCCTTGCTCAGAGAACTGGACTCAACACGCCCTATTCACCGCACAAAAATATATCTGACTAGTAATAATCTTAAAACTTACGTATTAATATCTCTCTGTTAGTGTGTCAAGTGGGTGTAAAGCGGCATAAACACAGCAGTGAAAAGCAGCTAAACCCCATTATAAAAATAAATTACTTTGAAAAACCCATGAAACAAAGACAGTGAAAGAGAGAGAAATTCTTACACAATGCGTTCAGGGGCTGTGATGCAACCTGGATTGACCATATCTAGACCCACAGCTGGATGAGACATAAGGGTGGACACGGTGGCGGCTGAGAGGTTTGGTGAGGTTGGGTGAGCAAACGCAGACCCTTTAAAGTAATACTGCGTGGTACCCATCGCATGGGTCCCAAATCTCCAGGTTCAAGGTCATCTTCCTACATCGAAACCATGCATGAGATACCCAGAAGATGGTACACCGTGTGATGGCGAAAGGTTTCTAAAACGCACCTCATTTCTCATCTGCTTGTGCCCGGATTCGCCATTCCAGCCACTTTACTAGCAATCTCCCTCCTTGGAGCATCATCACCTTTAACCTCCTGTTCCGTACAGGTTGCAATTTGTACTGAGGATGAACGGGAAGACGTGGAACCAATGAGAGACTAGCTCTTGGTGTTGGGACAGGCACAGGTCACTCTATTTTCCCATCAGGAAGAAGAATTAACCACAGGCTCAGCCTGCCCCCCGGAACCAGAACAGGGCCTGAAGCCATCCTGCGCTTTTGCTGCCAGCTCCCTAAAAAGCGAGTTGTAAAATGGAGGTTCAGGGCACTGCAATTCACAAACCTGCAGACTTATAAATGATAACTCTCATCCACAAATATATTGAGGGAAGGCAAAGAAGAGGATTTGAAATCAAGGCAGAATTGCAGGAAACAGATTTCAGGAGGTAGATTCGAATCGCCTTTAAAGCACATGAAAAGCGGCAAAACGTTGACAATGATGCCCTTGGCCAAAAAGGGCGTATGCGTTTTTTCCTGAATATATTCAGGAAAAAACGCATACGCCCTTTTTGGCCAACCAAGCAACCTGGAAAGGCAAATCAGCGCTACAAAGATGTCTCGCTTCCCATCGGTCAAAAGGGCCATGCTGAAAAAAGTGTCAAAACCAGAAATGCAGGACAGGCCATGGAAAAATGGGAGCCTTGCTACACTGATTGGCAGGATGTAAATTGTCAACAGCCACTCTGGAGAAGTGTACGGTGAGTCCTGAAACGTCTAAAAAGCAAAGCTTAGAGAGCATAGGGCACTTCCACTCATGGGGGTATAAATTGGGAAAATGAAAAATCAGCAAGACACAAGCACCCCAAAGTTTAGGGCTGCTCTGTTGACAAGTACCTCCACTTCATTCCACCTTCAATATCCCAGGAAAGAGAAAAATGGATAAAGAAGTTGTGGTCCTTATGTACAATGGAATATCATTCAGCCATGAAATCAATGTCATAAGGCTAGTAGCAGCATGATGAGTGGATTTAGGTACGACGATTCTAAGTGAAATAAGTCACACAGAAAAGGACACTTCTCATAAGGTATCACTGATAGAGGGAATGTAAAAACCGTTACACTTGAACTGAATTACAAAACAGAACAGAGTCACACATGCAGAAAACACACTATGGCTGCTTAACGGGAAAGGTGCGGTGGGGTGATACATAAAACAAGGGTTTCAAATTAGCTCAGATACCGTTCCATAAAACCAATATGTAATAGACTAGACCTACTCCTTGCTCAGAGAACTGGACTCAACACGCCCTATTCACCGCACAAGAATATATCTGACTAGTAATAATCTTAAAACCTATGTATTGATATCTCTCTGTTAGTGGGTCAAGTGGGTAAAAAGCGGCATAAACACAGCAGTGAAAAGCAGCTAAACCCCATTATAAAAATAAATTACTTTGAAAAACCCATGAAACAAAGACAGTGAAAGAGAGAGAAATTCTTACACAATGCGTTCAGGGGCTGTGATGCAACCTGGATTGACCATATCTAGACCCACAGCTGGATGAGACATAAGGGTGGACACTGTTGCGGCTGAGAGGTTTGGTGAGGTTGGGTGAGCAAACGCAGACCCTTTAAATAATACTGCGTGGTACCCATCGCATGGGTCCCAAATCTCCAGGTTCAAGGGCATCTTCCTACATCGAAAACATGCATGAGATACCCAGAAGATGGTACACCGTGTGATGGGGAAAGGTTTCTAAAACGCACCTCATTTCTCATCTGCTTGTGCCCGGGTTCGCCATTCCAGCCACTTTACTAGCAATCTCCCTCCTTGGAGCATCAGCACCTTTAACCTCCTGTTCCGTACAGGTTGCAATTTGTACTGAGGATGAACGGGAAGACGTGGAACCAATGAAAGACTAGCTCTTGGTGTTGGGACAGGCACAGGTCACTCTATTTTCCCATCAGGAAGAAGAATTAACCACAGGCTCAGCCTGCCCCCCGGAACCAGAACAGGGCCTGAAGCCATCCTGCGCTTTTGCGGCCAGCTCCCTAAAAAGCGAGTTGTAAAATGGAGGTTCAGGGCACTGCAATTCACAAACATGCAGACTTATAAATGGTAACTCTCATCCACAAATATATTGAGGGAAGGCAAAGAAGAGGATTTGAAATCAAGGCAGAATTGCAGGAAACAGATTTCAGGAGGTAGATTCGAATTGCCTTTAAAGCACATGAAAAGCGGCAAAACGTTGACAATGATGCCCTTGGCCAAAAAGGGCGTATGCGTTTTTTCCTAAATATATTCAGGAAAAAACGCATACGCACTTTTTGGCCAACCAAGCAACCTGGAAAGGCAAATCAGCGCTACAAAGATGTCTCGCTTCCCATCGGTCAAAAGGGCCATGCTGAAAAAAGTGTCAAAACCAGAAATGCAGGACAGGCCATGGAGAAATGGGAGCCTTGCTACACTGATGGGCGGGATGTAAATTGTCAACAGCCACTCTGGAGAAGTGTACAGTGAGTCCTGAAACGTCTAAAAAGCAAAGCTTAGAGAGCATAGGGCACTTCCACTCATGGGGGTATAAATTGGGAAAATTAAAAATCAGCAAGACACAAGCACCCCAAAGTTTAGGGCTGCTCTGTTGACAAGAACCTCCACTTCATTCCACCTTCAATATCGCAGGAAAGAGAAAAATGGATAAAGAAGTTGTGGTCCTTATGTACAATGGAATATCACTCAGCCGTGAAATCAATGTCATAAGGCTAGTAGCAGCATGATGAGTGGATTTAGGTACGACGACTCTAAGTGAAATAAGTCACACAGAAAAGGACACTTCTCATAAGGTATCACTTATAGAGGGAATGTAAAAACCGTTACACTTGAACTGAATTACAAAACAGAACAGAGTCACACATGCGGAAAACACACTATGGCTGCTTAACGGGAAAGGTGAGGTGGGGTGATACATAAAACAAGGGTTTCAAATTAGCTCAGATACCGTTCCATAAACCCAATATGTAATAGACAAGACCTACTCCTTGCTCAGAGAACTGGACTCAACACGCCCTATTCACCGCACAAGAATATATCTGACTAGTAATAATCTTAAAACCTATGTATTGATATCTCTCTGTTAGTGGGTCAAGTGGGTAAAAAGCGGCATAAACACAGCAGTGAAAAGCAGCTAAACCCCATTATAAAAATAAATTACTTTGAAAAACCCATGAAACAAAGACAGTGAAAGAGAGAGAAATTCTTACACAATGCGTTCAGGGGCTGTGATGCAACCTGGATTGACCATATCTAGACCCACAGCTGTATGAGACATAAGGGTGGACACTGTTGCGGCTGAGAGGTTTGGTGAGGTTGGGTGAGCAAACGCAGACCCTTTAAAGTAATACTGCGTGGTACCCATCGCATGGGTCCCAAATCTCCAGGTTCAAGGTCATCTTCCTACATCGAAAACATGCATGAGATACCCAGAAGATGGTACACCGTGTGATGGCGAAAGGTTTCTAAAACGCACCTCATTTCTCATCTGCTTGTGCCCGGATTCGCCATTCCAGCCACTTTACTAGCAATCTCCCTCCTTGGAGCATCATCACCTTTAACCTCCTGTTCTGTACAGGTTGCAATTTGTACTGAGGATGAACGGGAAGACGTGGAACCAATGAGAGACTAGCTCTTGGTGTTGGGACAGGCACAGGTCACTCTATTTTCCCATCAGGAAGAAGAATTAACCACAGGCTCAGCCTGCCCCCCGGAACCAGAACAGGGCCTGAAGCCATCCTGCGCTTTTGCTGCCAGCTCCCTAAAAAGCGAGTTGTAAAATGGAGGTTCAGGGCACTGCAATTCACAAACCTGCAGACTTATAAATGATAACTCTCATCCACAAATATATTGAGGGAAGGCAAAGAAGAGGATTTGAAATCAAGGCAGAATTGCAGGAAACAGATTTCAGGAGGTAGATTCGAATCGCCTTTAAAGCACATGAAAAGCGGCAAAACGTTGACAATGATGCCCTTGGCCAAAAAGGCCGTATGCGTTTTTTCCTGAATATATTCAGGAAAAAACGCATACGCCCTTTTTGGCCAACCAAGCAACCTGGAAAGGCAAATCAGCGCTACAAAGATGTCTCGCTTCCCATCGGTCAAAAGGGCCATGCTGAAAAAAGTGTCAAAACCAGAAATGCAGGACAGGCCATGGAAAAATGGGAGCCTTGCTACACTGATTGGCAGGATGTAAATTGTCAACAGCCACTCTGGAGAAGTGTACGGTGAGTCCTGAAACGTCTAAAAAGCAAAGCTTAGAGAGCATAGGGCACTTCCACTCATGGGGGTATAAATTGGGAAAATGAAAAATCAGCAAGACACAAGCACCCCAAAGTTTAGGGCTGCTCTGTTGACAAGTACCTCCACTTCATTCCACCTTCAATATCCCAGGAAAGAGAAAAATGGATAAAGAAGTTGTGGTCCTTATGTACAATGGAATATCATTCAGCCATGAAATCAATGTCATAAGGCTAGTAGCAGCATGATGAGTGGATTTAGGTACGACGATTCTAAGTGAAATAAGTCACACAGAAAAGGACACTTCTCATAAGGTATCACTGATAGAGGGAATGTAAAAACCGTTACACTTGAACTGAATTACAAAACAGAACAGAGTCACACATGCAGAAAACACACTATGGCTGCTTAACGGGAAAGGTGCGGTGGGGTGATACATAAAACAAGGGTTTCAAATTAGCTCAGATACCGTTCCATAAAACCAATATGTAATAGACTAGACCTACTCCTTGCTCAGAGAACTGGACTCAACACGCCCTATTCACCGCACAAGAATATATCTGACTAGTAATAATCTTAAAACCTATGTATTGATATCTCTCTGTTAGTGGGTCAAGTGGGTAAAAAGCGGCATAAACACAGCAGTGAAAAGCAGCTAAACCCCATTATAAAAATAAATTACTTTGAAAAACCCATGAAACAAAGACAGTGAAAGAGAGAGAAATTCTTACACAATGCGTTCAGGGGCTGTGATGCAACCTGGATTGACCATATCTAGACCCACAGCTGGATGAGACATAAGGGTGGACACTGTTGCGGCTGAGAGGTTTGGTGAGGTTGGGTGAGCAAACGCAGACCCTTTAAATAATACTGCGTGGTACCCATCGCATGGGTCCCAAATCTCCAGGTTCAAGGGCATCTTCCTACATCGAAAACATGCATGAGATACCCAGAAGATGGTACACCGTGTGATGGGGAAAGGTTTCTAAAACGCACCTCATTTCTCATCTGCTTGTGCCCGGGTTCGCCATTCCAGCCACTTTACTAGCAATCTCCCTCCTTGGAGCATCAGCACCTTTAACCTCCTGTTCCGTACAGGTTGCAATTTGTACTGAGGATGAACGGGAAGACGTGGAACCAATGAAAGACTAGCTCTTGGTGTTGGGACAGGCACAGGTCACTCTATTTTCCCATCAGGAAGAAGAATTAACCACAGGCTCAGCCTGCCCCCCGGAACCAGAACAGGGCCTGAAGCCATCCTGCGCTTTTGCGGCCAGCTCCCTAAAAAGCGAGTTGTAAAATGGAGGTTCAGGGCACTGCAATTCACAAACATGCAGACTTATAAATGGTAACTCTCATCCACAAATATATTGAGGGAAGGCAAAGAAGAGGATTTGAAATCAAGGCAGAATTGCAGGAAACAGATTTCAGGAGGTAGATTCGAATTGCCTTTAAAGCACATGAAAAGCGACAAAACGTTGACAATGATGCCCTTGGCCAAAAAGGGCGTATGCGTTTTTTCCTAAATATATTCAGGAAAAAACGCATACGCACTTTTTGGCCAACCAAGCAACCTGGAAAGGCAAATCAGCGCTACAAAGATGTCTCGCTTCCCATCGGTCAAAAGGGCCATGCTGAAAAAAGTGTCAAAACCAGAAATGCAGGACAGGCCATGGAGAAATGGGAGCCTCGCTACACTGATGGGCGGGATGTAAATTGTCAACAGCCACTCTGGAGAAGTGTACAGTGAGTCCTGAAACGTCTAAAAAGCAAAGCTTAGAGAGCATAGGGCACTTCCACTCATGGGGGTATAAATTGGGAAAATTAAAAATCAGCAAGACACAAGCACCCCAAAGTTTAGGGCTGCTCTGTTGACAAGAACCTCCACTTCATTCCACCTTCAATATCGCAGGAAAGAGAAAAATGGATAAAGAAGTTGTGGTCCTTATGTACAATGGAATATCACTCAGCCGTGAAATCAATGTCATAAGGCTAGTAGCAGCATGATGAGTGGATTTAGGTACGACGACTCTAAGTGAAATAAGTCACACAGAAAAGGACACTTCTCATAAGGTATCACTTATAGAGGGAATGTAAAAACCGTTACACTTGAACTGAATTACAAAACAGAACAGAGTCACACATGCGGAAAACACACTATGGCTGCTTAACGGGAAAGGTGAGGTGGGGTGATACATAAAACAAGGGTTTCAAATTAGCTCAGATACCGTTCCATAAACCCAATATGTAATAGACAAGACCTACTCCTTGCTCAGAGAACTGGACTCAACACGCCCTATTCACCGCACAAGAATATATCTGACTAGTAATAATCTTAAAACCTATGTATTGATATCTCTCTGTTAGTGGGTCAAGTGGGTAAAAAGCGGCATAAACACAGCAGTGAAAAGCAGCTAAACCCCATTATAAAAATAAATTACTTTGAAAAACCCATGAAACAAAGACAGTGAAAGAGAGCCAATTTCTTACACAATGCGTTCAGGGGCTGTGATGCAACCTGGATTGACCATATCTAGACCCACAGCTGGATGAGACATAAGGGTGGACACTGTTGCGGCTGAGAGTTTTGGTGAGGTTGGGTGAGCAAATGCAGACCCTTTAAAGTAATACTGCGTGGTACCCATCGCATGGGTCCCAAATCTCCAGGTTCAAGGTCATCTTCCTACATCGAAAACATGCATGAGATACCCAGAAGATGGTACACCGTGTGATGGCGAAAGGTTTCTAAAACGCACCTCATTTCTCATCTGCTTGTGCCCAGGTTCGCCATTCCAGCCACTTTACTAGCAATCTCCCTCCTTGGAGCATCAGCACCTTTAACCTCCTGTTCCGTACAGGTTGCAATTTGTACTGAGGATGAACGGGAAGACGTGGAACCAATGAGAGACTAGCTCTTGGTGTTGGGACAGGCACAGGTCACTCTATTTTCCCATCAGGAAGAAGAATTAACCACAGGCTCAGCCTGCCCCCCGGAACCAGAACAGGGCCTGAAGCCATCCTGCGCTTTTGCTGCCAGCTCCCTAAAAAGCGAGTTGTAAAATGGAGGTTCAGGGCACTGCAATTCACAAACCTGCAGACTTATAAATGATAACTCTCATCCACAAATATATTGAGGGAAGGCAAAGAAGAGGATTTGAAATCAAGGCAGAATTGCAGGAAACAGATTTCAGGAGGTAGATTCGAATCGCCTTTAAAGCACATGAAAAGCGGCAAAACGTTGACAATGATGCCCTTGGCCAAAAAGGGCGTATGCGTTTTTTCCTGAATATATTCAGGAAAAAACGCATACGCCCTTTTTGGCCAACCAAGCAACCTGGAAAGGCAAATCAGCGCTACAAAGATGTCTCGCTTCCCATCGGTCAAAAGGGCCATGCTGAAAAAAGTGTCAAAACCAGAAATGCAGGACAGGCCATGGAAAAATGGGAGCCTTGCTACACTGATGGGCAGGATGTAAATTGTCAACAGCCACTCTGGAGAAGTGTACGGTGAGTCCTGAAACGTCTAAAAAGCAAAGCTTAGAGAGCATAGGGCACTTCCACTCATGGGGGTATAAATTGGGAAAATTAAAAATCAGCAAGACACAAGCACCCCAAAGTTTAGGGCTGCTCTGTTGACAAGGACCTCCACTTCATTCCACCTTCAATATCCCAGGAAAGAGAAAAATGGATAAAGAAGTTGTGGTCCTTATGTACAATGGAATATCACTCAGCCGTGAAATCAATGTCATAAGGCTAGTAGCAGCATGATGAGTGGATTTAGGTACGACGACTCTAAGTGAAATAAGTCACACAGAAAAGGACACTTCTCATAAGGTATCACTTATAGAGGGAATGTAAAAACCGTTACACTTGAACTGAATTACAAAACAGAACAGAGTCACACATGCAGAAAACACACTAGGGTTGCTTAACGGGAAAGGTGCGGTGGGGTGATACATAAAACAAGGGTTTCAAATTAGCTCAGATTCCGTTCCATAAACCCAATATGTAATAGACAAGACCTACTCCTTGCTCAGAGAACTGGACTCAACACGCCCTATTCACCGCACAAGAATATATCTGACTAGTAATAATCTTAAAACCTATGTATTGATATCTCTCTGTTTGTGTGTCAAGTGGGTAAAAAGCGGCATAAACACAGCAGTGAAAAGCAGCTAAACCCCATTATAAAAATAAATTACTTTGAAAAACCCATGAAACAAAGACAGTGAAAGAGAGAGAAATTCTTACACAATGCGTTCAGGGGCTGTGATGCAACCTGGATTGACCATATCTAGACCCACAGCTGGATGAGACATAAGGGTGGACACTCTTGGGGCTGAGAGTTTTGGTGAGGTTGGGTGAGCAAATGCAGACCCTTTAAAGTAATACTGCGTGGTACCCATCGCATGGGTCCCAAATCTCCAGGTTCAAGGGCATATTCCTACATCGAAAACATGCATGAGAAACCCAGAAGATGGTACACCGTGTGATGGGGAAAGGTTTCTAAAACGCACCTCATTTCTCATCTCCTTGTGCCCGGGTTCGGTATTCCAGCCGCTTTACTAGCAATCTCCCTACTTGGAGCATCAGCACCTTTAACCTCCTGTTCCGTACAGGTTGCAATTTGTCCTGAGGGTGAACGGGAAGACGTGGAACCAATGAGAGACTAGCTCTTGGTGTTGGGACAGGCACAGGTCACTCTATTTTCCCATCAGGAAGAAGAATTAACCACAGGCTCAGCCTGCCACCCGGAACGAGAACAGGGCCTGAAGCCATCCTGCGCTATTGCGGCCAGCTCCCTAAAAAGCGAGTTGTAAAATGGAGGTTCAGGGCACTGCAATTCACAAACCTGCAGACTTATAAATGATAACTCTCGTCCACAAATATATTGCGGGAAGGCAAAGAAGAGGATTTGAAATCAAGGCAGAATTGCAGGAAACAGATTTCAGGAGGTAGATTCGAATCGCCTTTAAAGCACATGAAAAGCGGAAAAACTTTGACAATGATGCCCTTGGCCAAAAAGGGCGTATGCGTTTTTTCCTGAATATATTCAGGAAAAAACGCATACGCTCTTTTTGGCCAACCAAGCAACCTGGAAAAGCAAATCAGCGCTACAAAGAAGTCTCGCTTCCCATCGGTTAAAAGGGCCATGCTGAAAAAAGTGTCAAAACCAGAAATGCAGGACAGGCCATGGAGAAATGGGAGCCTTGCTACACTGATGGGCGGGATGTAAATTGCCAACAGCCACTCTGGAGAAGAGTACGGTGTGTCCTGAAACATCTAAAAAACACAGCTTAGAGAGCATAGGGCACTTCCACTCATGGGGGTATAAATTGGGAAAATGAAAAATCAGCAAGACACAAGCACCCCAAAGTTTAGGGTTGCTCTGTTGACAAGGACCTCCACTTCATTCCACCTTAAATATGCCAGGAAAGAGAAAAATGGATGAAGGAGTTGTGGTCCTTATGTACAATGGAATATCACTCAGCCATGAAATCAATGTCATAAGGCTAGTAGCAGCATGATGAGTGGATTTAGGTACGACAATTCTAAGTGAAATAAATCACACAGAAAAGGACACTTCTCATAAGGTATCACTGGTAGAGGGAATGTAAAAACCGTTACACTTGAACTGAATTACAAAACAGAACGAGTCACACATGCAGAAAACACACTATGGCTGCTTAACGGGAAAGGGGAGGTGGGGTGATACATAAAACAAGGGTTTCAAATTAGCTCAGATACCATTCCATAAACCCAATGTGTAATAGACAAGACCTACTCCTTGCTCAGAGAACTGGACTCAACACGCCGTATTCACCGCACAAGAATATATATGACCAGTAATAATCTTAAAACCTATGTATTGATATCTCTCTGTTAGTGTGTCAAGTGGGTGTAAAGCAGCATAAACACAGCAGTGAAAAGCAGCTAAACCCCATTATAAAAATAAATTACTTTGAAAAACCCATGAAACAAAGACAGTGAAAGAGAGAGAAATTCTTACACAATTCGTTCAGGGGCTGTGATGCAACCTGGATTGACCATATCTAGACCCACAGCTGGATGAGACATAAGGGTGGACACTCTTGGGGCTGAGAGGTTTGGTGAGGTTGGGTGAGCAAACGCAGACCCTTTAAAGTAATACTGCGTGGTACCCATCCCATGGGTCCCAAATCTCCAGGTTCAAGGGCATCTTCCTACATCGAAAACATGCATGAGAAACCCAGAAGATGGTACACCGTGTGATGGGGAAAGGTTTCTAAAACGCACCTCATTTCTCAACTCCTTGTGCCCGGGTTCGCCATTCCAACCGCTCTACTAGAAATCTCCCTACTTGGAGCATCAGCACCTTTAACCTCTTGTTTCGTACAGGTTGCAATTTGTCCTGAGGATGAACGGGAAGATGGGGAACGAATGAGAGACTAGCTCTTGGTGTTGGGACAGGCAGAGGTCACTCTATTTTCCCATCAGGAAGAAGAATTAACCACATGATCAGCCTGCCCCCTGGAACCAGAACAGGGCCTGAAGCCATCCTGCGCTTTTGCGGCCAGCTCCCAAAAAAGCGAGTTGTAAAATGGAGGTTCACGGCACTGCAATTCACAAACCTGCAGAGTTATAAATGATAACTCTCGTCCACAAATATATTGAGGGAAGGCAAAGAAGAGGATTTGAAATCAAGGCAGAATTGCAGGAAACAGATTTCAGGAGGTAGATTCGAATCGCCTTAAAGCACATGAAAAGCGGCAAAACGTTGACAATGATGCCCTTGGCCAAAAAGGGCGTATGCGTTTTTTCCTGAATATATTCAGGAAAAAACGCATACGCCCTTTTTGGCCAACCAAGCAACCTGGAAAGGCAAATCAGCGCTACAAAGAAGTCTCGCTTCCCATCGGTTAAAAGGGCCATGCTGAAAAAAGTGTAAAACCAGAAATCCAGGACAGGCCATGGAGAAATGGGAGCCTTGCTACACTGATGGGCGGGATGTAAATTGCCAACAGCCACACTGGAGAAGAGTACGGTGTGTCCTGAAACATCTAAAAAACACAGCTTAGAGAGCATAGGGCACTTCCACTCATGGGGGTATAAATTGGGAAAATGAAAAATCAGCAAGACACAAGCACCCCAAAGTTTAGGGTTGCTCTGTTGACAAGGACCTCCACTTCATTCCACCTTAAATATGCCAGGAAAGAGAAAAATGGATAAAAGAGTTGTGGTCCTTATGTACAAAGGAATATCACTCAGCCATGAAATCAATGTCATAAGGCTAGTAGCAGCATGATGAGTGGATTTAGGTACGACGATTCTAAGTGAAGTAAGTTACACAGAAAAGGACACTTCTCATAAGGTATCAGTGATAGAGGGAATGTAAAAACCGTTACACTTGAACTGAATTACAAAACAGAACGGAGTCACACATGCAGAAAACACACTATGGCTGCTTAACGGGAAAGGTGAGGTGGGGTGATACATAAAACAAGGGTTTCAAATTAGCTCAGATACCGTTCCATAAACCCAATATGTAATAGACAAGACCTACTCCTTGCTCAGAGAACTGGACTCAACACGCCCTATTCACCGCACAAGAATATATCTGACTAGTAATAATCTTAAAACCTATGTATTCATATCTCTCTTTTTGTGTGTCAAGTGGGTGTAAAGCGGCATAAACACAGCAGTGAAAAGCAGCTAAACCCCATTATAAAAATAAATTACTTTGAAAAACCCATGAAACAAAGACAGTGAAAGAGAGCGAAATTCTTACACAATGCGTTCAGGGGCTGTGATGCAACCTGGATTGACCATATCTAGACCCACAGCTGGATGAGACATAAGGGTGGACACTCTTGGGGCTGAGAGGTTTGGTGAGGTTGGGTGAGCAAACGCAGACCCTTTAAAGTAATACTGCGTGGTACCCATCGCATGGGTCCCAAATCTCCAGGTTCAAGGGCATCTTCCTACATCGAAAACATGCATGAGAAACCCAGAAGATGGTACACCGTGTGATGGGGAAAGGTTTCTAAAACGCACCTCATTTCTCATCTCCTTGTGCCCGGGTTCGGTATTCCAGCCGCTTTACTAGCAATCTCCCTCCTTGGAGCATCAGCACCTTTAACCTCCTGTTCCGTACAGGTTGCAATTTGTCCTGAGTGTGAACGGGAAGACGTGGAACCAATGAGAGACTAGCTCTTGGTGTTGGGACAGGCACAGGTCACTCTATTTTCCCATCAGGAAGAAGAATTAACCACAGGCTCAGCCTGCCACCCGGAACAAGAACAGGGCCTGAAGCCATCCTGCGCTATTGCGGCCAGCTCCCTAAAAAGCGAGTTGTAAAATGGAGGTTCAGGGCACTGCATTTCACAAACCTGCAGACTTATAAATGATAACTCTCGTCCACAAATATATTGAGGGAAGGCAAAGAAGAGGATTTGAAATCAAGGCTGAATTGCAGGAAACATATTTCAGGAGGTAGATTCGAATCGCCTTTAAAGCACATGAAAAGCGGAAAAACTTTGACAATGATGCCCTTGGCCAAAAAGGGCGTATGCGTTTTTTCCTGAATATATTCAGGAAAAAACGCATACGCCCTTTTTGGCCAACCAAGCAACCTGGAAAGGCAAATCAGCGCTACAAAGAAGTCTCGCTTCCCATCGGTTAAAAGGGCCATGCTGAAAAAAGTGTCAAAACCAGAAATGCAGGACAGGCCATGGAGAAATGGGAGCCTTGCTACACTGATGGGCGGGATGTAAATTGCCAACAGCCACTCTGGAGAAGAGTACGGTGTGTCCTGAAACATCTAAAAAACACAGCTTAGAGAGCATAGGGCACTTCCACTCATGGGGGTATAAATTGGGAAAATGAAAAATCAGCAAGACACAAGCACCCCAAAGTTTATGGTTGCTCTGTTGACAAGGACCTCCACTTCATTCTACCTTAAATATGCCAGGAAAGAGAAAAATGGATAAAAGAGTTGTGGTCCTTATGTACAAAGGAATATCACTCAGCCATGAAATCAATGTCATAAGGCTAGTAGCAGCATGATGAGTGGATTTAGGTACGACGATTCTAAGTGAAGTAAGTTACACAGAAAAGGACACTTCTCATAAGGTATCAGTGATAGAGGGAATGTAAAAACCGTTACACTTGAACTGAATTACAAAACAGAACGGAGTCACACATGCAGAAAACACACTATGGCTGCTTAACGGGAAAGGTGAGGTGGGGTGATACATAAAACAAGGGTTTCAAATTAGCTCAGATACCGTTCCATAAACCCAATATGTAATAGACAAGACCTACTCCTTGCTCAGAGAACTGGACTCAACACGCCCTATTCACCGCACAAGAATATATCTGACCAGAAATAATCTTAAAACCTATGTATTCATATCTCTCTGTTAGTGTGTCAAGTGGGTGTAAAGCGGCATAAACACAGCAGTGAAAAGCAGCTAAACCCCATTATAAGAATAAATTACTTTTTCAAACCCATGAAACAAAGACAGTGAAAGAGAGTGAAATTCTTACACAATGCGTTCAGGGGCTATGATCCAACCTGGATTGACCATATCTAGACCCACAGCTGGATGAGACATAAGGGTGGACACTGTTGCGGCTGAGAGGTTTGGTGAGGTTGGGTGAGCAAACGCAGACCCTTTAAAGTAATACTGCGTGGTACCCATCGCATGGGTCCCAAATCTCCAGGTTCAAGGGCATCTTCCTACATCGAAAACATGCATGAGAAACCCAGAAGATGGTACACCGTGTGATGGGGAAAGGTTTCTAAAACGCACCTCATTTCTCATCTCCTTGTGCTCGGGTTCGCCATTCCAGCCACTTTACTAGCAATCTCCCTCCTTGGAGCATCAGCACCTTTAACCTCCTGTTCCGTACAGGTTGCAATTTGTCCTGAGGATGAACGGGAAGACGTGGAACCAATGAGAGACTAGCTCTTGGTGTTGGGACAGGCACAGGTCACTCTATTTTCCCATCAGGAAGAAGAATTAACCACAGGCTCAGCCTGCCCCCCGGAACCAGAACAGGGCCTGAAGCCATCCTGAGCTTTTGCGGCCATCTCCCAAAAACGCGAGTTGTAAAATGGAGGTTCAGGGCACTGCAATTCACAAACCTGCAGAGTTATAAATGATACCTCTCGTCCACAAATATATTGAGGGAAGGCAAAGAAGAGGATTTGAAATCAAGGCAGAATTGCAGGAAACAGATTTCAGGAGGTAGATTCGAATCGCCTTTAAAGCACATGAAAAGCGGCCAAACGTTGACAATGATGCCCTTGGCCAAAAAGGGCGTATGCGTTTTTTCCTGAATATATTCAGGAAAAAACGCATACGCCCTTTTTGGCCAACCAAGCAACCTGGAAAGGCAAATCAGCGCTACAAAGAAGTCTCGCTTCCCATCGGTCAAAAGGGCCATGCTGAAAAAAGTGGCAAAACCAGAAATGCAGGACAGGCCATGGAGAAATGGGAGCCTTGCTACACTGATGGGCGGGATGTAAATTGTCAACAGCCACTCTGGAGAAGTGTACGGTGAGTCCTGAAACGTCTAAAAAGCAAAGCTTAGAGAGCATAGGGCACTTCCACTCATG
Source organism: Balaenoptera borealis (assembly GCF_965194805.1). Classification (NCBI taxonomy): domain Eukaryota; kingdom Metazoa; phylum Chordata; class Mammalia; order Artiodactyla; family Balaenopteridae; genus Balaenoptera; species Balaenoptera borealis. The sequence goes on along the minus strand of NW_028123942.1, from coordinate 617,036 downwards.
GGGGTATAAATTGGGAAAATGAAAAATCAGCAAGACACAAGCACCCCAAAGTTTAGGGCTGCTCTGTTGACAAGGACCTCCACTTCATTCCACCTTCAATATCCCAGGAAAGAGAAAAATGGATAAAGAAGTTGTGGTCCTTATGTACAATGGAATATCACTCAGCCATGAAATCAATGTCTTAAGGCTAGTAGCAGCATGATAAGTGGATTTAGGTACGACGATTCTAAGTGAAATAAGTCACACAGAAAAGGACACTTCTCATAAGGTATCACTGATAGAGGGAATGTAAAAACCGTTACACTTGAACTGATTACAAAACAGAACAGAGTCACACATGCAGAAAACACACTATGGCTGCTTAACGGGAAAGGTGAGGTGGGGTGATACATAAAACAAGGGTTTCAAATTAGCTCAGATACCGTTCCATAAACCCAATATGTAATAGACAAGACCTACGCCTTGCTCAGAGAACTGGACTCAACACGCCCTATTCACCGCACAAAAATATATCTGACTAGTAATAATCTTAAAACTTACGTATTAATATCTCTCTGTTAGTGTGTCAAGTGGGTGTAAAGCGGCATAAACACAGCAGTGAAAAGCAGCTAAACCCCATTATAAAAATAAATTACTTTGAAAAACCCATGAAACAAAGACAGTGAAAGAGAGAGAAATTCTTACACAATGCGTTCAGGGGCTGTGATGCAACCTGGATTGACCATATCTAGACCCACAGCTGGATGAGACATAAGGGTGGACACGGTGGCGGCTGAGAGGTTTGGTGAGGTTGGGTGAGCAAACGCAGACCCTTTAAAGTAATACTGCGTGGTACCCATCGCATGGGTCCCAAATCTCCAGGTTCAAGGTCATCTTCCTACATCGAAAACATGCATGAGATACCCAGAAGATGGTACACCGTGTGATGGCGAAAGGTTTCTAAAACGCACCTCATTTCTCATCTGCTTGTGCCCGGATTCGCCATTCCAGCCACTTTACTAGCAATCTCCCTCCTTGGAGCATCATCACCTTTAACCTCCTGTTCCGTACAGGTTGCAATTTGTACTGAGGATGAACGGGAAGACGTGGAACCAATGAGAGACTAGCTCTTGGTGTTGGGACAGACACAGGTCACTCTATTTTCCCATCAGGAAGAAGAATTAACCACAGGCTCAGCCTGCCCCCTGGAACCAGAACAGGGCCTGAAGCCATCCTGCGCTTTTGCTGCCAGCTCCCTAAAAAGCGAGTTGTAAAATGGAGGTTCAGGGCACTGCAATTCACAAACCTGCAGAGTTATAAATGATAACTCTCATCCACAAATATATTGTGGGAAGGCAAAGAAGAGGATTTGAAATCAAGGCAGAATTGCAGGAAACAGATTTCAGGAGGTAGATTCGAATCGCCTTTAAAGCACATGAAAACCGGCAAAACGTTGACAATGATGCCCTTGGCCAAAAAGGGCGTATGCGTTTTTTCCTGAATATATTCAGGAAAAAACGCATACGCCCTTTTTGGCCAACCAAGCAACCTGGAAAGGCAAATCAGCGCTACAAAGATGTCTCGCTTCCCATCGGTCAAAAGGGCCATGCTGAAAAAAGTGTCAACACCAGAAATGCAGGACAGGCCATGGAGAAATGGGAGCCTTGCTACACTGATGGGTGGGATGTAAATTGTCAACAGCCACTCTGGAGAAGTGTACGGTGAGTCCTGAAACGTCTAAAAAGCAAAGCTTAGAGAGCATAGGGCACTTCCACTCATGGGGGTATAAATTGGGAAAATTAAAAATCAGCAAGACACAAGCACCCCAAAGTTTAGGGCTGCTCTGTTGACAAGGACCTCCACTTCATTCCACCTTCAATATCGCAGGAAAGAGAAAAATGGATAAAGAAGTTGTGGTCCTTATGTACAATGGAATATCACTCAGCCGTGAAATCAATGTCATAAGGCTAGTAGCAGCATGATGAGTGGATTTAGGTACGACGACTCTAAGTGAAATAAGTCACACAGAAAAGGACACTTCTCATAAGGTATCACTTATAGAGGGAATGTAAAAACCGTTACACTTGAACTGAATTACAAAACAGAACAGAGTCACACATGCAGAAAACACACTATGGCTGCTTAACGGGAAAGGTGAGGTGGGGTGATACATAAAACAAGGGTTTCAAATTAGCTCAGATACCGTTCCATAAACCCAATATGTAATAGACAAGACCTACTCCTTGCTCAGAGAACTGGACTCAACACGCCCTATTCACCGCACAAGAATATATCTGACTAGTAATAATCTTAAAACTTATGTATTGATATCTCTCTGTTAGTGTGTCAATTGGGTAAAAAGCGGCATAAACACAGCAGTGAAAAGCAGCTAAACCCCATTATAAAAATAAATTACTTTGAAAAACCCATGAAACAAAGACAGTGAAAGAGAGAGAAATTCTTACACAATGCGTTCAGGGGCTGTGATGCAACCTGGATTGACCATATCTAGACCCACAGCTGGATGAGACATAAGGGTGGACACTGTTGCGGCTGAGAGGTTTGGTGAGGTTGGGTGAGCAAACGCAGACCCTTTAAAGTAATACTGCGTGGTACCCATCGCATGGGTCCCAAATCTCCAGGTTCAAGGTCATCTTCCTACATCGAAAACATGCATGAGATACCCAGAAGATGGTACACCGTGTGATGGCGAAAGGTTTCTAAAACGCACCTCATTTCTCATCTGCTTGTGCCCGGATTCGCCATTCCAGCCACTTTACTAGCAATCTCCCTCCTTGGAGCATCATCACCTTTAACCTCCTGTTCCGTACAGGTTGCAATTTGTACTGAGGATGAACGGGAAGACGTGGAACCAATGAGAGACTAGCTCTTGGTGTTGGGACAGGCACAGGTCACTCTATTTTCCCATCAGGAAGAAGAATTAACCACAGGCTCAGCCTGCCCCCCGGAACCAGAACAGGGCCTGAAGCCATCCTGCGCTTTTGCGGCCAGCTCCCAAAAAAGCGAGTTGTAAAATGGAGGTTCAGGGCACTGCAATTCACAAACCTGCAGACTTATAAATGATAACTCTCATCCACAAATATATTGAGGGAAGGCAAAGAAGAGGATTTGAAATCAAGGCAGAATTGCAGGAAACAGATTTCAGGAGGTAGATTCGAATCGCCTTTAAAGCACATGAAAAGCGGCAAAACGTTGACAATGATGCCCTTGGCCAAAAAGGGCGTATGCGTTTTTTCCTGAATATATTCAGGAAAAAACGCATACGCCCTTTTTGGCCAACCAAGCAACCTGGAAAGGCAAATCAGCGCTACAAAGATGTCTCGCTTCCCATCGGTCAAAAGGGCCATGCTGAAAAAAGTGTCAACACCAGAAATGCAGGACAGGCCATGGAGAAATGGGAGCCTTGCTACACTGATGGGTGGGATGTAAATTGTCAACAGCCACTCTGGAGAAGTGTACGGTGAGTCCTGAAACGTCTAAAAAGCAAAGCTTAGAGAGCATAGGGCACTTCCACTCATGGGGGTATAAATTGGGAAAATTAAAAATCAGCAAGACACAAGCACCCCAAAGTTTAGGGCTGCTCTGTTGACAAGGACCTCCACTTCATTCCACCTTCAATATCGCAGGAAAGAGAAAAATGGATAAAGAAGTTGTGGTCCTTATGTACAATGGAATATCACTCAGCCGTGAAATCAATGTCATAAGGCTAGTAGCAGCATGATGAGTGGATTTAGGTACGACGACTCTAAGTGAAATAAGTCACACAGAAAAGGACACTTCTCATAAGGTATCACTTATAGAGGGAATGTAAAAACCGTTACACTTGAACTGAATTACAAAACAGAACAGAGTCACACATGCAGAAAACACACTATGGCTGCTTAACGGGAAAGGTGAGGTGGGGTGATACATAAAAGAAGGGTTTCAAATTAGCTCAGATACCGTTCCATAAACCCAATATGTAATAGACAAGACCTACTCCTTGCTCAGAGAACTGGACTCAACACGCCCTATTCACCGCACAAGAATATATCTGACTAGTAATAATCTTAAAACTTATGTATTGATATCTCTCTGTTAGTGTGTCAATTGGGTAAAAAGCGGCATAAACACAGCAGTGAAAAGCAGCTAAACCCCATTATAAAAATAAATTACTTTGAAAAACCCATGAAACAAAGACAGTGAAAGAGAGAGAAATTCTTACACAATGCGTTCAGGGGCTGTGATGCAACCTGGATTGACCATATCTAGACCCACAGCTGGATGAGACATAAGGGTGGACACTGTTGCGGCTGAGAGGTTTGGTGAGGTTGGGTGAGCAAACGCAGACCCTTTAAAGTAATACTGCGTGGTACCCATCGCATGGGTCCCAAATCTCCAGGTTCAAGGTCATCTTCCTACATCGAAAACATGCATGAGATACCCAGAAGATGGTACACCGTGTGATGGCGAAAGGTTTCTAAAACGCACCTCATTTCTCATCTGCTTGTGCCCGGATTCGCCATTCCAGCCACTTTACTAGCAATCTCCCTCCTTGGAGCATCATCACCTTTAACCTCCTGTTCCGTACAGGTTGCAATTTGTACTGAGGATGAACGGGAAGACGTGGAACCAATGAGAGACTAGCTCTTGGTGTTGGGACAGGCACAGGTCACTCTATTTTCCCATCAGGAAGAAGAATTAACCACAGGCTCAGCCTGCCCCCCGGAACCAGAACAGGGCCTGAAGCCATCCTGCGCTTTTGCTGCCAGCTCCCTAAAAAGCGAGTTGTAAAATGGAGGTTCAGGGCACTGCAATTCACAAACCTGCAGACTTATAAATGATAACTCTCATCCACAAATATATTGAGGGAAGGCAAAGAAGAGGATTTGAAATCAAGGCAGAATTGCAGGAAACAGATTTCAGGAGGTAGATTCGAATCGCCTTTAAAGCACATGAAAAGCGGCAAAACGTTGACAATGATGCCCTTGGCCAAAAAGGGCGTATGCGTTTTTTCCTGAATATATTCAGGAAAAAACGCATACGCCCTTTTTGGCCAACCAAGCAACCTGGAAAGGCAAATCAGCGCTACAAAGATGTCTCGCTTCCCATCGGTCAAAAGGGCCATGCTGAAAAAAGTGTCAAAACCAGAAATGCAGGACAGGCCATGGAGAAATGGGAGCCTTGCTACACTGATGGGCAGGATGTAAATTGTCAACAGCCACTCTGGAGAAGTGTACGGTGAGTCCTGAAACGTCTAAAAAGCAAAGCTTAGAGAGTATAGGGCACTTCCACTCATGGGGGTATAAATTGGGAAAATGAAAAATCAGCAAGACACAAGCACCCCAAAGTTTAGGGCTGCTCTGTTGACAAGGACCTCCACTTCATTCCACCTTCAATATCGCAGGAAAGAGAAAAATGGATAAAGAAGTTGTGGTCCTTATGTACAATGGAATATCACTCAGCCGTGAAATCAATGTCATAAGGCTAGTAGCAGCATGATGAGTGGATTTAGGTACGACGACTCTAAGTGAAATAAGTCACACAGAAAAGGACACTTCTCATAAGGTATCACTGATAGAGGGAATGTAGAAACCGTTACACTTGAACTGAATTACAAAACAGAACAGAGTCACACATGCAGAAAACACACTATGGCTGCTTAACGGGAAAGGTGCGGTGGGGTGATACATAAAACAAGGGTTTCAAATTAGCTCAGATACCGTTCCATAAAACCAATATGTAATAGACTAGACCTACTCCTTGCTCAGAGAACTGGACTCAACACGCCCTATTCACCGCACAAGAATATATCTGACTAGTAATAATCTTAAAACCTATGTATTGATATCTCTCTGTTAGTGGGTCAAGTGGGTAAAAAGCGGCATAAACACAGCAGTGAAAAGCAGCTAAACCCCATTATAAAAATAAATTACTTTGAAAAACCCATGAAACAAAGACAGTGAAAGAGAGAGAAATTCTTACACAATGCGTTCAGGGGCTGTGATGCAACCTGGATTGACCATATCTAGACCCACAGCTGGATGAGACATAAGGGTGGACACTGTTGCGGCTGAGAGGTTTGGTGAGGTTGGGTGAGCAAACGCAGACCCTTTAAATAATACTGCGTGGTACCCATCGCATGGGTCCCAAATATCCAGGTTCAAGGGCATCTTCCTACATCGAAAACATGCATGAGATACCCAGAAGATGGTACACCGTGTGATGGGGAAAGGTTTCTAAAACGCACCTCATTTCTCATCTGCTTGTGCCCGGGTTCGCCATTCCAGCCACTTTACTAGCAATCTCCCTCCTTGGAGCATCAGCACCTTTAACCTCCTGTTCCGTACAGTTTGCAATTTGTACTGAGGATGAACGGGAAGACGTGGAACCAATGAAAGACTAGCTCTTGGTGTTGGGACAGGCACAGGTCACTCTATTTTCCCATCAGGAAGAAGAATTAACCACAGGCTCAGCCTGCCCCCCGGAACCAGAACAGGGCCTGAAGCCATCCTGCGCTTTTGCGGCCAGCTCCCTAAAAAGCGAGTTGTAAAATGGAGGTTCAGGGCACTGCAATTCACAAACCTGCAGACTTATAAATGGTAACTCTCATCCACAAATATATTGAGGGAAGGCAAAGAAGAGGATTTGAAATCAAGGCAGAATTGCAGGAAACAGATTTCAGGAGGTAGATTCGAATTGCCTTTAAAGCACATGAAAAGCGGCAAAACGTTGACAATGATGCCCTTGGCCAAAAAGGGCGTATGCGTTTTTTCCTAAATATATTCAGGAAAAAACGCATACGCACTTTTTGGCCAACCAAGCAACCTGGAAAGGCAAATCAGCGCTACAAAGATGTCTCGCTTCCCATCGGTCAAAAGGGCCATGCTGAAAAAAGTGTCAAAACCAGAAATGCAGGACAGGCCATGGAGAAATGGGAGCCTTGCTACACTGATGGGCGGGATGTAAATTGTCAACAGCCACTCTGGAGAAGTGTACAGTGAGTCCTGAAACGTCTAAAAAGCAAAGCTTAGAGAGCATAGGGCACTTCCACTCATGGGGGTATAAATTGGGAAAATTAAAAATCAGCAAGACACAAGCACCCCAAAGTTTAGGGCTGCTCTGTTGACAAGAACCTCCACTTCATTCCACCTTCAATATCGCAGGAAAGAGAAAAATGGATAAAGAAGTTGTGGTCCTTATGTACAATGGAATATCACTCAGCCGTGAAATCAATGTCATAAGGCTAGTAGCAGCATGATGAGTGGATTTAGGTACGACGACTCTAAGTGAAATAAGTCACACAGAAAAGGACACTTCTCATAAGGTATCACTTATAGAGGGAATGTAAAAACCGTTACACTTGAACTGAATTACAAAACAGAACAGAGTCACACATGCGGAAAACACACTATGGCTGCTTAACGGGAAAGGTGAGGTGGGGTGATACATAAAACAAGGGTTTCAAATTAGCTCAGATACCGTTCCATAAACCCAATATGTAATAGACAAGACCTACTCCTTGCTCAGAGAACTGGACTCAACACGCCCTATTCACCGCACAAGAATATATCTGACTAGTAATAATCTTAAAACCTATGTATTGATATCTCTCTGTTAGTGGGTCAAGTGGGTAAAAAGCGGCATAAACACAGCAGTGAAAAGCAGCTAAACCCCATTATAAAAATAAATTACTTTGAAAAACCCATGAAACAAAGACAGTGAAAGAGAGCGAAATTCTTACACAATGCGTTCAGGGGCTGTGATGCAACCTGGATTGACCATATCTAGACCCACAGCTGGATGAGACATAAGGGTGGACACTGTTGCGGCTGAGAGGTTTGGTGAGGTTGGGTGAGCAAATGCAGACCCTTTAAAGTAATACTGCGTGGTACCCATCGCATGGGTCCCAAATCTCCAGGTTCAAGGTCATCTTCCTACATCGAAAACATGCATGAGATACCCAGAAGATGGTACACCGTGTAATGGGGAAAGGTTTCTAAAACGCACCTCATTTCTCATCTGCTTGTGCCCAGGTTCGCCATTCCAGCCACTTTACTAGCAATCTCCCTCCTTGGAGCATCAGCACCTTTAACCTCCTGTTCCGTACAGGTTGCAATTTGTACTGAGGATGAACGGGAAGACGTGGAACCAATGAGAGACTAGCTCTTGGTGTTGGGACAGGCACAGGTCACTCTATTTTCCCATCAGGAAGAAGAATTAACCACAGGCTCAGCCTGCCCCCCGGAACCAGAACAGGGCCTGAAGCCATCCTGCGCTTTTGCTGCCAGCTCCCTAAAAAGCGAGTTGTAAAATGGAGGTTCAGGGCACTGCAATTCACAAACCTGCAGACTTATAAATGATAACTCTCATCCACAAATATATTGAGGGAAGGCAAAGAAGAGGATTTGAAATCAAGGCAGAATTGCAGGAAACAGATTTCAGGAGGTAGATTCGAATCGCCTTTAAAGCACATGAAAAGCGGCAAAACGTTGACAATGATGCCCTTGGCCAAAAAGGGCGTATGCGTTTTTTCCTGAATATATTCAGGAAAAAACGCATACGCCCTTTTTGGCCAACCAAGCAACCTGGAAAGGCAAATCAGCGCTACAAAGATGTCTCGCTTCCCATCGGTCAAAAGGGCCATGCTGAAAAAAGTGTCAAAACCAGAAATGCAGGACAGGCCATGGAAAAATGGGAGCCTTGCTACACTGATGGGCAGGATGTAAATTGTCAACAGCCACTCTGGAGAAGTGTACGGTGAGTCCTGAAACGTCTAAAAAGCAAAGCTTAGAGAGCATAGGGCACTTCCACTCATGGGGGTATAAATTGGGAAAATTAAAAATCAGCAAGACACAAGCACCCCAAAGTTTAGGGCTGCTCTGTTGACAAGGACCTCCACTTCATTCCACCTTCAATATCCCAGGAAAGAGAAAAATGGATAAAGAAGTTGTGGTCCTTATGTACAATGGAATATCACTCAGCCGTGAAATCAATGTCATAAGGCTAGTAGCAGCATGATGAGTGGATTTAGGTACGACGACTCTAAGTGAAATAAGTCACACAGAAAAGGACACTTCTCATAAGGTATCACTTATAGAGGGAATGTAAAAACCGTTACACTTGAACTGAATTACAAAACAGAACAGAGTCACACATGCAGAAAACACACTAGGGTTGCTTAACGGGAAAGGTGCGGTGGGGTGATACATAAAACAAGGGTTTCAAATTAGCTCAGATTCCGTTCCATAAACCCAATATGTAATAGACAAGACCTACTCCTTGCTCAGAGAACTGGACTCAACACGCCCTATTCACCGCACAAGAATATATCTGACTAGTAATAATCTTAAAACCTATGTTTTGATATCTCTCTGTTTGTGTGTCAAGTGGGTAAAAAGCGGCATAAACACAGCAGTGAAAAGCAGCTAAACCCCATTATAAAAATAAATTACTTTGAAAAACCCATGAAACAAAGACAGTGAAAGAGAGAGAAATTCTTACACAATGCGTTCAGGGGCTGTGATGCAACCTGGATTGACCATATCTAGACCCACAGCTGGATGAGACATAAGGGTGGACACTCTTGGGGCTGAGAGTTTTGGTGAGGTTGGGTGAGCAAATGCAGACCCTTTAAAGTAATACTGCGTGGTACCCATCGCATGGGTCCCAAATCTCCAGGTTCAAGGGCATATTCCTACATCGAAAACATGCATGAGAAACCCAGAAGATGGTACACCGTGTGATGGGGAAAGGTTTCTAAAACGCACCTCATTTCTCATCTCCTTGTGCCCGGGTTCGGTATTCCAGCCGCTTTACTAGCAATCTCCCTACTTGGAGCATCAGCACCTTTAACCTCCTGTTCCGTACAGGTTGCAATTTGTCCTGAGGGTGAACGGGAAGACGTGGAACCAATGAGAGACTAGCTCTTGGTGTTGGGACAGGCACAGGTCACTCTATTTTCCCATCAGGAAGAAGAATTAACCACAGGCTCAGCCTGCCACCCGGAACGAGAACAGGGCCTGAAGCCATCCTGCGCTATTGCGGCCAGCTCCCTAAAAAGCGAGTTGTAAAATGGAGGTTCAGGGCACTGCAATTCACAAACCTGCAGACTTATAAATGATAACTCTCGTCCACAAATATATTGCGGGAAGGCAAAGAAGAGGATTTGAAATCAAGGCAGAATTGCAGGAAACAGATTTCAGGAGGTAGATTCGAATCGCCTTTAAAGCACATGAAAAGCGGAAAAACTTTGACAATGATGCCCTTGGCCAAAAAGGGCGTATGCGTTTTTTCCTGAATATATTCAGGAAAAAACGCATACGCTCTTTTTGGCCAACCAAGCAACCTGGAAAAGCAAATCAGCGCTACAAAGAAGTCTCGCTTCCCATCGGTTAAAAGGGCCATGCTGAAAAAAGTGTCAAAACCAGAAATGCAGGACAGGCCATGGAGAAATGGGAGCCTTGCTACACTGATGGGCGGGATGTAAATTGCCAACAGCCACTCTGGAGAAGAGTACGGTGTGTCCTGAAACATCTAAAAAACACAGCTTAGAGAGCATAGGGCACTTCCACTCATGGGGGTATAAATTGGGAAAATGAAAAATCAGCAAGACACAAGCACCCCAAAGTTTAGGGTTGCTCTGTTGACAAGGACCTCCACTTCATTCCACCTTAAATATGCCAGGAAAGAGAAAAATGGATGAAGGAGTTGTGGTCCTTATGTACAATGGAATATCACTCAGCCATGAAATCAATGTCATAAGGCTAGTAGCAGCATGATGAGTGGATTTAGGTACGACAATTCTAAGTGAAATAAATCACACAGAAAAGGACACTTCTCATAAGGTATCACTGATAGAGGGAATGTAAAAACCGTTACACTTGAACTGAATTACAAAACAGAACGAGTCACACATGCAGAAAACACACTATGGCTGCTTAACGGGAAAGGGGAGGTGGGGTGATACATAAAACAAGGGTTTCAAATTAGCTCAGATACCATTCCATAAACCCAATGTGTAATAGACAAGACCTACTCCTTGCTCAGAGAACTGGACTCAACACGCCGTATTCACCGCACAAGAATATATATGACCAGTAATAATCTTAAAACCTATGTATTGATATCTCTCTGTTAGTGTGTCAAGTGGGTGTAAAGCAGCATAAACACAGCAGTGAAAAGCAGCTAAACCCCATTATAAAAATAAATTACTTTGAAAAACCCATGAAACAAAGACAGTGAAAGAGAGAGAAATTCTTACACAATTCGTTCAGGGGCTGTGATGCAACCTGGATTGACCATATCTAGACCCACAGCTGGATGAGACATAAGGGTGGACACTCTTGGGGCTGAGAGGTTTGGTGAGGTTGGGTGAGCAAACGCAGACCCTTTAAAGTAATACTGCGTGGTACCCATCCCATGGGTCCCAAATCTCCAGGTTCAAGGGCATCTTCCTACATCGAAAACATGCATGAGAAACCCAGAAGATGGTACACCGTGTGATGGGGAAAGGTTTCTAAAACGCACCTCATTTCTCAACTCCTTGTGCCCGGGTTCGCCATTCCAACCGCTCTACTAGAAATCTCCCTACTTGGAGCATCAGCACCTTTAACCTCTTGTTTCGTACAGGTTGCAATTTGTCCTGAGGATGAACGGGAAGATGGGGAACGAATGAGAGACTAGCTCTTGGTGTTGGGACAGGCAGAGGTCACTCTATTTTCCCATCAGGAAGAAGAATTAACCACATGATCAGCCTGCCCCCTGGAACCAGAACAGGGCCTGAAGCCATCCTGCGCTTTTGCGGCCAGCTCCCAAAAAAGCGAGTTGTAAAATGGAGGTTCACGGCACTGCAATTCACAAACCTGCAGAGTTATAAATGATAACTCTCGTCCACAAATATATTGAGGGAAGGCAAAGAAGAGGATTTGAAATCAAGGCAGAATTGCAGGAAACAGATTTCAGGAGGTAGATTCGAATCGCCTTAAAGCACATGAAAAGCGGCAAAACGTTGACAATGATGCCCTTGGCCAAAAAGGGCGTATGCGTTTTTTCCTGAATATATTCAGGAAAAAACGCATACGCCCTTTTTGGCCAACCAAGCAACCTGGAAAGGCAAATCAGCGCTACAAAGAAGTCTCGCTTCCCATCGGTTAAAAGGGCCATGCTGAAAAAAGTGTAAAACCAGAAATCCAGGACAGGCCATGGAGAAATGGGAGCCTTGCTACACTGATGGGCGGGATGTAAATTGCCAACAGCCACACTGGAGAAGAGTACGGTGTGTCCTGAAACATCTAAAAAACACAGCTTAGAGAGCATAGGGCACTTCCACTCATGGGGGTATAAATTGGGAAAATGAAAAATCAGCAAGACACAAGCACCCCAAAGTTTAGGGTTGCTCTGTTGACAAGGACCTCCACTTCATTCCACCTTAAATATGCCAGGAAAGAGAAAAATGGATAAAAGAGTTGTGGTCCTTATGTACAAAGGAATATCACTCAGCCATGAAATCAATGTCATAAGGCTAGTAGCAGCATGATGAGTGGATTTAGGTACGACGATTCTAAGTGAAGTAAGTTACACAGAAAAGGACACTTCTCATAAGGTATCAGTGATAGAGGGAATGTAAAAACCGTTACACTTGAACTGAATTACAAAACAGAACGGAGTCACACATGCAGAAAACACACTATGGCTGCTTAACGGGAAAGGTGAGGTGGGGTGATACATAAAACAAGGGTTTCAAATTAGCTCAGATACCGTTCCATAAACCCAATATGTAATAGACAAGACCTACTCCTTGCTCAGAGAACTGGACTCAACACGCCCTATTCACCGCACAAGAATATATCTGACTAGTAATAATCTTAAAACCTATGTATTCATATCTCTCTTTTTGTGTGTCAAGTGGGTGTAAAGCGGCATAAACACAGCAGTGAAAAGCAGCTAAACCCCATTATAAAAATAAATTACTTTGAAAAACCCATGAAACAAAGACAGTGAAAGAGAGCGAAATTCTTACACAATGCGTTCAGGGGCTGTGATGCAACCTGGATTGACCATATCTAGACCCACAGCTGGATGAGACATAAGGGTGGACACTCTTGGGGCTGAGAGGTTTGGTGAGGTTGGGTGAGCAAACGCAGACCCTTTAAAGTAATACTGCGTGGTACCCATCGCATGGGTCCCAAATCTCCAGGTTCAAGGGCATCTTCCTACATCGAAAACATGCATGAGATACCCAGAAGATGGTACACCGTGTAATGGGGAAAGGTTTCTAAAACGCACCTCATTTCTCATCTTCTTGTGCCCAGGTTCGCCATTCCAGCCACTTTACTAGCAATCTCCCTCCTTGGAGCATCAGCACCTTTAACCTCCTGTTCCGTACAGGTTGCAATTTGTACTGAGGATGAACGGGAAGACGTGGAACCAATGAGAGACTAGCTCTTGGTGTTGGGACAGGCACAGGTCACTCTATTTTCCCATCAGGAAGAAGAATTAACCACAGGCTCAGCCTGCCCCCCGGAACCAGAACAGGGCCTGAAGCCATCCTGCGCTTTTGCTGCCAGCTCCCTAAAAAGCGAGTTGTAAAATGGAGGTTCAGGGCACTGCAATTCACAAACCTGCAGACTTATAAATGATAACTCTCATCCACAAATATATTGAGGGAAGGCAAAGAAGAGGATTTGAAATCAAGGCAGAATTGCAGGAAACAGATTTCAGGAGGTAGATTCGAATCGCCTTTAAAGCACATGAAAAGCGGCAAAACGTTGACAATGATGCCCTTGGCCAAAAAGGGCGTATGCGTTTTTTCCTGAATATATTCAGGAAAAAACGCATACGCCCTTTTTGGCCAACCAAGCAACCTGGAAAGGCAAATCAGCGCTACAAAGATGTCTCGCTTCCCATCGGTCAAAAGGGCCATGCTGAAAAAAGTGTCAAAACCAGAAATGCAGGACAGGCCATGGAAAAATGGGAGCCTTGCTACACTGATGGGCAGGATGTAAATTGTCAACAGCCACTCTGGAGAAGTGTACGGTGAGTCCTGAAACGTCTAAAAAGCAAAGCTTAGAGAGCATAGGGCACTTCCACTCATGGGGGTATAAATTGGGAAAATTAAAAATCAGCAAGACACAAGCACCCCAAAGTTTAGGGCTGCTCTGTTGACAAGGACCTCCACTTCATTCCACCTTCAATATCCCAGGAAAGAGAAAAATGGATAAAGAAGTTGTGGTCCTTATGTACAATGGAATATCACTCAGCCGTGAAATCAATGTCATAAGGCTAGTAGCAGCATGATGAGTGGATTTAGGTACGACGACTCTAAGTGAAATAAGTCACACAGAAAAGGACACTTCTCATAAGGTATCACTTATAGAGGGAATGTAAAAACCGTTACACTTGAACTGAATTACAAAACAGAACAGAGTCACACATGCAGAAAACACACTAGGGTTGCTTAACGGGAAAGGTGCGGTGGGGTGATACATAAAACAAGGGTTTCAAATTAGCTCAGATTCCGTTCCATAAACCCAATATGTAATAGACAAGACCTACTCCTTGCTCAGAGAACTGGACTCAACACGCCCTATTCACCGCACAAGAATATATCTGACTAGTAATAATCTTAAAACCTATGTATTGATATCTCTCTGTTTGTGTGTCAAGTGGGTAAAAAGCGGCATAAACACAGCAGTGAAAAGCAGCTAAACCCCATTATAAAAATAAATTACTTTGAAAAACCCATGAAACAAAGACAGTGAAAGAGAGAGAAATTCTTACACAATGCGTTCAGGGGCTGTGATGCAACCTGGATTGACCATATCTAGACCCACAGCTGGATGAGACATAAGGGTGGACACTCTTGGGGCTGAGAGTTTTGGTGAGGTTGGGTGAGCAAATGCAGACCCTTTAAAGTAATACTGCGTGGTACCCATCGCATGGGTCCCAAATCTCCAGGTTCAAGGGCATATTCCTACATCGAAAACATGCATGAGAAACCCAGAAGATGGTACACCGTGTGATGGGGAAAGGTTTCTAAAACGCACCTCATTTCTCATCTCCTTGTGCCCGGGTTCGGTATTCCAGCCGCTTTACTAGCAATCTCCCTACTTGGAGCATCAGCACCTTTAACCTCCTGTTCCGTACAGGTTGCAATTTGTCCTGAGGGTGAACGGGAAGACGTGGAACCAATGAGAGACTAGCTCTTGGTGTTGGGACAGGCACAGGTCACTCTATTTTCCCATCAGGAAGAAGAATTAACCACAGGCTCAGCCTGCCACCCGGAACGAGAACAGGGCCTGAAGCCATCCTGCGCTATTGCGGCCAGCTCCCTAAAAAGCGAGTTGTAAAATGGAGGTTCAGGGCACTGCAATTCACAAACCTGCAGACTTATAAATGATAACTCTCGTCCACAAATATATTGCGGGAAGGCAAAGAAGAGGATTTGAAATCAAGGCAGAATTGCAGGAAACAGATTTCAGGAGGTAGATTCGAATCGCCTTTAAAGCACATGAAAAGCGGAAAAACTTTGACAATGATGCCCTTGGCCAAAAAGGGCGTATGCGTTTTTTCCTGAATATATTCAGGAAAAAACGCATACGCTCTTTTTGGCCAACCAAGCAACCTGGAAAAGCAAATCAGCGCTACAAAGAAGTCTCGCTTCCCATCGGTTAAAAGGGCCATGCTGAAAAAAGTGTCAAAACCAGAAATGCAGGACAGGCCATGGAGAAATGGGAGCCTTGCTACACTGATGGGCGGGATGTAAATTGCCAACAGCCACTCTGGAGAAGAGTACGGTGTGTCCTGAAACATCTAAAAAACACAGCTTAGAGAGCATAGGGCACTTCCACTCATGGGGGTATAAATTGGGAAAATGAAAAATCAGCAAGACACAAGCACCCCAAAGTTTAGGGTTGCTCTGTTGACAAGGACCTCCACTTCATTCCACCTTAAATATGCCAGGAAAGAGAAAAATGGATGAAGGAGTTGTGGTCCTTATGTACAATGGAATATCACTCAGCCATGAAATCAATGTCATAAGGCTAGTAGCAGCATGATGAGTGGATTTAGGTACGACAATTCTAAGTGAAATAAATCACACAGAAAAGGACACTTCTCATAAGGTATCACTGATAGAGGGAATGTAAAAACCGTTACACTTGAACTGAATTACAAAACAGAACGAGTCACACATGCAGAAAACACACTATGGCTGCTTAACGGGAAAGGGGAGGTGGGGTGATACATAAAACAAGGGTTTCAAATTAGCTCAGATACCGTTCCATAAACCCAATATGTAATAGACAAGACCTACTCCTTGCTCAGAGAACTGGACTCAACACGCCCTATTCACCGCACAAGAATATATCTGACTAGTAATAATCTTAAAACCTATGTATTCATATCTCTCTTTTTGTGTGTCAAGTGGGTGTAAAGCGGCATAAACACAGCAGTGAAAAGCAGCTAAACCCCATTATAAAAATAAATTACTTTGAAAAACCCATGAAACAAAGACAGTGAAAGAGAGCGAAATTCTTACACAATGCGTTCAGGGGCTGTGATGCAACCTGGATTGACCATATCTAGACCCACAGCTGGATGAGACATAAGGGTGGACACTCTTGGGGCTGAGAGGTTTGGTGAGGTTGGGTGAGCAAACGCAGACCCTTTAAAGTAATACTGCGTGGTACCCATCGCATGGGTCCCAAATCTCCAGGTTCAAGGGCATCTTCCTACATCGAAAACATGCATGAGAAACCCAGAAGATGGTACACCGTGTGATGGGGAAAGGTTTCTAAAACGCACCTCATTTCTCATCTCCTTGTGCCCAGGTTCGGTATTCCAGCCGCTTTACTAGCAATCTCCCTCCTTGGAGCATCAGCACCTTTAACCTCCTGTTCCGTACAGGTTGCAATTTGTCCTGAGTGTGAACGGGAAGACGTGGAACCAATGAGAGACTAGCTCTTGGTGTTGGGACAGGCACAGGTCACTCTATTTTCCCATCAGGAAGAAGAATTAACCACAGGCTCAGCCTGCCACCCGGAACAAGAACAGGGCCTGAAGCCATCCTGCGCTATTGCGGCCAGCTCCCTAAAAAGCGAGTTGTAAAATGGAGGTTCAGGGCACTGCATTTCACAAACCTGCAGACTTATAAATGATAACTCTCGTCCACAAATATATTGAGGGAAGGCAAAGAAGAGGATTTGAAATCAAGGCAGAATTGCAGGAAACATATTTCAGGAGGTAGATTCGAATCGCCTTTAAAGCACATGAAAAGCGGAAAAACGTTGACAATGATGGCCTTGGCCAAAAAGGGCGTATGCGTTTTTTCCTGAATATATTCAGGAAAAAACGCATACGCCCTTTTTGGCCAACCAAGCAACCTGGAAAGGCAAATCAGCGCTACAAAGAAGTCTCGCTTCCCATCGGTTAAAAGGGCCATGCTGAAAAAAGTGTCAAAACCAGAAATGCAGGACAGGCCATGGAGAAATGGGAGCCTTGCTACACTGATGGGCGGGATGTAAATTGCCAACAGCCACTCTGGAGAAGAGTACGGTGTGTCCTGAAACATCTAAAAAACACAGCTTAGAGAGCATAGGGCACTTCCACTCATGGGGGTATAAATTGGGAAAATGAAAAATCAGCAAGACACAAGCACCCCAAAGTTTATGGTTGCTCTGCTGACAAGGACCTCCACTTCATTCTACCTTAAATATGCCAGGAAAGAGAAAAATGGATAAAAGAGTTGTGGTCCTTATGTACAAAGGAATATCACTCAGCCATGAAATCAATGTCATAAGGCTAGTAGCAGCATGATGAGTGGATTTAGGTACGACGATTCTAAGTGAAGTAAGTTACACAGAAAAGGACACTTCTCATAAGGTATCAGTGATAGAGGGAATGTAAAAACCGTTACACTTGAACTGAATTACAAAACAGAACGGAGTCACACATGCAGAAAACACACTATGGCTGCTTAACGGGAAAGGTGAGGTGGGGTGATACATAAAACAAGGGTTTCAAATTAGCTCAGATACCGTTCCATAAACCCAATATGTAATAGACAAGACCTACTCCTTGCTCAGAGAACTGGACTCAACACGCCCTATTCACCGCACAAGAATATATCTGACTAGAAATAATCTTAAAACCTATGTATTCATATCTCTCTGTTAGTGTGTCAAGTGGGTGTAAAGCGGCATAAACACAGCAGTGAAAAGCAGCTAAACCCCATTATAAGAATAAATTACTTTTTCAAACCCATGAAACAAAGACAGTGAAAGAGAGTGAAATTCTTACACAATGCGTTCAGGGGCTATGATCCAACCTGGATTGACCATATCTAGACCCACAGCTGGATGAGACATAAGGGTGGACACTGTTGCGGCTGAGAGGTTTGGTGAGGTTGGGTGAGCAAACGCAGACCCTTTAAAGTAATACTGCGTGGTACCCATCGCATGGGTCCCAAATTTCCAGGTTCAAGGGCATCTTCCTACATCGAAAACATGCATGAGAAACCCAGAAGATGGTACACCGTGTGATGGGGAAAGGTTTCTAAAACGCACCTCATTTCTCATCTCCTTGTGCTCGGGTTCGCCATTCCAGCCACTTTACTAGCAATCTCCCTCCTTGGAGCATCAGCACCTTTAACCTCCTGTTCCGTACAGGTTGCAATTTGTCCTGAGGATGAACGGGAAGACGTGGAACCAATGAGAGACTAGCTCTTGGTGTTGGGACAGGCACAGGTCACTCTATTTTCCCATCAGGAAGAAGAATTAACCACAGGCTCAGCCTGCCCCCCGGAACCAGAACAGGGCCTGAAGCCATCCTGAGCTTTTGCGGCCATCTCCCAAAAACGCGAGTTGTAAAATGGAGGTTCAGGGCACTGCAATTCACAAACCTGCAGAGTTATAAATGATACCTCTCGTCCACAAATATATTGAGGGAAGGCAAAGAAGAGGATTTGAAATCAAGGCAGAATTGCAGGAAACAGATTTCAGGAGGTAGATTCGAATCGCCTTTAAAGCACATGAAAAGCGGCAAAACGTTGACAATGATGCCCTTGGCCAAAAAGGGCGTATGCGTTTTTTCCTGAATATATTCAGGAAAAAACGCATACGCCCTTTTTGGCCAACCAAGCAACCTGGAAAGGCAAATCAGCGCTACAAAGAAGTCTCGCTTCCCATCGGTCAAAAGGGCCATGCTGAAAAAAGTGGCAAAACCAGAAATGCAGGACAGGCCATGGAGAAATGGGAGCCTTGCTACACTGATGGGCGGGATGTAAATTGTCAACAGCCACTCTGGAGAAGTGTACGGTGAGTCCTGAAACGTCTAAAAAGCAAAGCTTAGAGAGCATAGGGCACTTCCACTCATGGGGGTATAAATTGGGAAAATGAAAAATCAGCAAGACACAAGCACCCCAAAGTTTAGGGCTGCTCTGTTGACAAGGACCTCCACTTCATTCCACCTTCAATATCCCAGGAAAGAGAAAAATGGATAAAGAAGTTGTGGTCCTTATGTACAATGGAATATCACTCAGCCATGAAATCAATGTCTTAAGGCTAGTAGCAGCATGATAAGTGGATTTAGGTACGACGATTCTAAGTGAAATAAGTCACACAGAAAAGGACACTTCTCATAAGGTATCACTGATAGAGGGAATGTAAAAACCGTTACACTTGAACTGAATTACAAAACAGAACAGAGTCACACATGCAGAAAACACACTATGGCTGCTTCACGGGAAAGGTGAGGTGGGGTGATCCATAAAACAAGGGTTTCAAATTAGCTCAGATACCGTTCCATAAACCCAATATGTAATAGACAAGACCTACTCCTTGCTCAGAGAACTGGACTCAACACGCCCTATTCACCGCACAAGAATATATCTGACTAGAAATAATCTTAAAACCTATGTATTCATATCTCTCTGTTAGTGTGTCAAGTGGGTGTAAAGCGGCATAAACACAGCAGTGAAAAGCAGCTAAACCCCATTATAAGAATAAATTACTTTTTCAAACCCATGAAACAAAGACAGTGAAAGAGAGCGAAATTCTTACACAATGCGTTCAGGGGCTATGATCCAACCTGGATTGACCATATCTAGACCCACAGCTGGATGAGACATAAGGGTGGACACTCTTGAGGCTGAGAGGTTTGGTGAGGTTGGGTGAGCAAACGCAGACCCTTTAAAGTAATACTGCGTGGTACCCATCGCATGGGTCCCAAATCTCCAGGTTCAAGGGCATCTTCCTACATCGAAAACATGCATGAGAAACCCAGAAGATGGTACACCGTGTGATGGGGAAAGGTTTCTAAAACGCACCTCATTTCTCATCTCCTTGTGCTCGGGTTCGCCATTCCAGCCACTTTACTAGCAATCTCCCTCCTTGGAGCATCAGCACCTTTAACCTCCTGTTCCGTACAGGTTGCAATTTGTCCTGAGGATGAACGGGAAGACGTGGAACCAATGAGAGACTAGCTCTTGGTGTTGGGACAGGCACAGGTCACTCTATTTTCCCATCAGGAAGAAGAATTAACCACAGGCTCAGCCTGCCCCCCGGAACCAGAACAGGGCCTGAAGCCATCCTGAGCTTTTGCGGCCATCTCCCAAAAACGCGAGTTGTAAAATGGAGGTTCAGGGCACTGCAATTCACAAACCTGCAGAGTTATAAATGATACCTCTCGTCCACAAATCTATTGAGTTAAGGCAAAGAAGAGGATTTGAAATCAAGGCAGAATTGCAGGAAACAGATTTCAGGAGGTAGATTCGAATCGCCTTTAAAGCACATGAAAAGCGGCAAAACGTTGACAATGATGCCCTTGGCCAAAAAGGGCGTATGCGTTTTTTCCTGAATATATTCAGGAAAAAACGCATACGCCCTTTTTGGCCAACCAAGCAACCTGGAAAGGCAAATCAGCGCTACAAAGAAGTCTCGCTTCCCATCGGTCAAAAGGGCCATGCTGAAAAAAGTGGCAAAACCAGAAATGCAGGACAGGCCATGGAGAAATGGGAGCCTTGCTACACTGATGGGCGGGATGTAAATTGTCAACAGCCACTCTGGAGAAGTGTACGGTGAGTCCTGAAACGTCTAAAAAGCAAAGCTTAGAGAGCATAGGGCACTTCCACTCATGGGGGTATAAATTGGGAAAATGAAAAATCAGCAAGACACAAGCACCCCAAAGTTTAGGGCTGCTCTGTTGACAAGGACCTCCACTTCATTCCACCTTCAATATCCCAGGAAAGAGAAAAATGGATAAAGAAGTTGTGGTCCTTATGTACAATGGAATATCACTCAGCCATGAAATCAATGTCTTAAGGCTAGTAGCAGCATGATAAGTGGATTTAGGTACGACGATTCTAAGTGAAATAAGTCACACAGAAAAGGACACTTCTCATAAGGTATCACTTATAGAGGGAATGTAAAAACCGTTACACTTGAACTGAATTACAAAACAGAACAGAGTCACACATGCAGAAAACACACTATGGCTGCTTAACGGGAAAGGTGAGGTGGGGTGATACATAAAACAAGGGTTTCAAATTAGCTCAGATACCGTTCCATAAACCCAATATGTAATAGACAAGACCTACTCCTTGCTCAGAGAACTGGACTCAACACGCCCTATTCACCGCACAAGAATATATCTGAGTAGTAATAATCTTAAAACCTATGTATTGATATCTCTCTGTTAGTGTGTCAAGTGGGTGTAAAGCGGCATAAACACAGCAGTGAAAAGCAGCTTAAACCCCATTATAAAAATAAATTTCTTTGAAAAACCCATGAAACAAAGTCAGTGAAAGAGAGCGAAATTCTTACACAATGCGTTCAGGGGCTGTGATGCAACCTGGATTGACCATATCTAGACCCACAGCTGGATGAGACATAAGGGTGGACACTGTTGCGGCTGAGAGGTTTGGTGAGGTTGGGTGAGCAAATGCAGACCCTTTAAAGTAATACTGCGTGGTACCCATCGCATGGGTCCCAAATCTCCAGGTTCAAGGTCATCTTCCTACATCGAAAACATGCATGAGATACCCAGAAGATGGTACACCGTGTAATGGGGAAAGGTTTCTAAAACGCACCTCATTTCTCATCTGCTTGTGCCCAGGTTCGCCATTCCAGCCACTTTACTAGCAATCTCCCTCCTTGGAGCATCAGCACCTTTAACCTCCTGTTCCGTACAGGTTGCAATTTGTACTGAGGATGAACGGGAAGACGTGGAACCAATGAGAGACTAGCTCTTGGTGTTGGGACAGGCACAGGTCACTCTATTTTCCCATCAGGAAGAAGAATTAACCACAGGCTCAGCCTGCCCCCCGGAACCAGAACAGGGCCTGAAGCCATCCTGCGCTTTTGCTGCCAGCTCCCTAAAAAGCGAGTTGTAAAATGGAGGTTCAGGGCACTGCAATTCACAAACCTGCAGACTTATAAATGATAACTCTCATCCACAAATATATTGAGGGAAGGCAAAGAAGAGGATTTGAAATCAAGGCAGAATTGCAGGAAACAGATTTCAGGAGGTAGATTCGAATCGCCTTTAAAGCACATGAAAAGCGGCAAAACGTTGACAATGATGCCCTTGGCCAAAAAGGGCGTATGCGTTTTTTCCTGAATATATTCAGGAAAAAACGCATACGCCCTTTTTGGCCAACCAAGCAACCTGGAAAGGCAAATCAGCGCTACAAAGATGTCTCGCTTCCCATCGGTCAAAAGGGCCATGCTGAAAAAAGTGTCAAAACCAGAAATGCAGGACAGGCCATGGAAAAATGGGAGCCTTGCTACACTGATGGGCAGGATGTAAATTGTCAACAGCCACTCTGGAGAAGTGTACGGTGAGTCCTGAAACGTCTAAAAAG
The DNA here is from genome assembly GCF_965194805.1 of Balaenoptera borealis. NCBI lineage: Eukaryota > Metazoa > Chordata > Mammalia > Artiodactyla > Balaenopteridae > Balaenoptera > Balaenoptera borealis. Next base: position 594,196 of record NW_028123942.1, on the reverse strand, counting down.
CAAAGCTTAGAGAGCATAGGGCACTTCCACTCATGGGGGTATAAATTGGGAAAATTAAAAATCAGCAAGACACAAGCACCCCAAAGTTTAGGGCTGCTCTGTTGACAAGGACCTCCACTTCATTCCACCTTCAATATCCCAGGAAAGAGAAAAATGGATAAAGAAGTTGTGGTCCTTATGTACAATGGAATATCACTCAGCCGTGAAATCAATGTCATAAGGCTAGTAGCAGCATGATGAGTGGATTTAGGTACGACGACTCTAAGTGAAATAAGTCACACAGAAAAGGACACTTCTCATAAGGTATCACTTATAGAGGGAATGTAAAAACCGTTACACTTGAACTGAATTACAAAACAGAACAGAGTCACACATGCAGAAAACACACTAGGGTTGCTTAACGGGAAAGGTGCGGTGGGGTGATACATAAAACAAGGGTTTCAAATTAGCTCAGATTCCGTTCCATAAACCCAATATGTAATAGACAAGACCTACTCCTTGCTCAGAGAACTGGACTCAACACGCCCTATTCACCGCACAAGAATATATCTGACTAGTAATAATCTTAAAACCTATGTATTGATATCTCTCTGTTTGTGTGTCAAGTGGGTAAAAAGCGGCATAAACACAGCAGTGAAAAGCAGCTAAACCCCATTATAAAAATAAATTACTTTGAAAAACCCATGAAACAAAGACAGTGAAAGAGAGAGAAATTCTTACACAATGCGTTCAGGGGCTGTGATGCAACCTGGATTGACCATATCTAGACCCACAGCTGGATGAGACATAAGGGTGGACACTCTTGGGGCTGAGAGTTTTGGTGAGGTTGGGTGAGCAAATGCAGACCCTTTAAAGTAATACTGCGTGGTACCCATCGCATGGGTCCCAAATCTCCAGGTTCAAGGGCATATTCCTACATCGAAAACATGCATGAGAAACCCAGAAGATGGTACACCGTGTGATGGGGAAAGGTTTCTAAAACGCACCTCATTTCTCATCTCCTTGTGCCCGGGTTCGGTATTCCAGCCGCTTTACTAGCAATCTCCCTACTTGGAGCATCAGCACCTTTAACCTCCTGTTCCGTACAGGTTGCAATTTGTCCTGAGGGTGAACGGGAAGACGTGGAACCAATGAGAGACTAGCTCTTGGTGTTGGGACAGGCACAGGTCACTCTATTTTCCCATCAGGAAGAAGAATTAACCACAGGCTCAGCCTGCCACCCGGAACGAGAACAGGGCCTGAAGCCATCCTGCGCTATTGCGGCCAGCTCCCTAAAAAGCGAGTTGTAAAATGGAGGTTCAGGGCACTGCAATTCACAAACCTGCAGACTTATAAATGATAACTCTCGTCCACAAATATATTGCGGGAAGGCAAAGAAGAGGATTTGAAATCAAGGCAGAATTGCAGGAAACAGATTTCAGGAGGTAGATTCGAATCGCCTTTAAAGCACATGAAAAGCGGAAAAACTTTGACAATGATGCCCTTGGCCAAAAAGGGCGTATGCGTTTTTTCCTGAATATATTCAGGAAAAAACGCATACGCTCTTTTTGGCCAACCAAGCAACCTGGAAAAGCAAATCAGCGCTACAAAGAAGTCTCGCTTCCCATCGGTTAAAAGGGCCATGCTGAAAAAAGTGTCAAAACCAGAAATGCAGGACAGGCCATGGAGAAATGGGAGCCTTGCTACACTGATGGGCGGGATGTAAATTGCCAACAGCCACTCTGGAGAAGAGTACGGTGTGTCCTGAAACATCTAAAAAACACAGCTTAGAGAGCATAGGGCACTTCCACTCATGGGGGTATAAATTGGGAAAATGAAAAATCAGCAAGACACAAGCACCCCAAAGTTTAGGGTTGCTCTGTTGACAAGGACCTCCACTTCATTCCACCTTAAATATGCCAGGAAAGAGAAAAATGGATGAAGGAGTTGTGGTCCTTATGTACAATGGAATATCACTCAGCCATGAAATCAATGTCATAAGGCTAGTAGCAGCATGATGAGTGGATTTAGGTACGACAATTCTAAGTGAAATAAATCACACAGAAAAGGACACTTCTCATAAGGTATCACTGATAGAGGGAATGTAAAAACCGTTACACTTGAACTGAATTACAAAACAGAACGAGTCACACATGCAGAAAACACACTATGGCTGCTTAACGGGAAAGGGGAGGTGGGGTGATACATAAAACAAGGGTTTCAAATTAGCTCAGATACCATTCCATAAACCCAATGTGTAATAGACAAGACCTACTCCTTGCTCAGAGAACTGGACTCAACACGCCGTATTCACCGCACAAGAATATATATGACCAGTAATAATCTTAAAACCTATGTATTGATATCTCTCTGTTAGTGTGTCAAGTGGGTGTAAAGCAGCATAAACACAGCAGTGAAAAGCAGCTAAACCCCATTATAAAAATAAATTACTTTGAAAAACCCATGAAACAAAGACAGTGAAAGAGAGAGAAATTCTTACACAATTCGTTCAGGGGCTGTGATGCAACCTGGATTGACCATATCTAGACCCACAGCTGGATGAGACATAAGGGTGGACACTCTTGGGGCTGAGAGGTTTGGTGAGGTTGGGTGAGCAAACGCAGACCCTTTAAAGTAATACTGCGTGGTACCCATCCCATGGGTCCCAAATCTCCAGGTTCAAGGGCATCTTCCTACATCGAAAACATGCATGAGAAACCCAGAAGATGGTACACCGTGTGATGGGGAAAGGTTTCTAAAACGCACCTCATTTCTCAACTCCTTGTGCCCGGGTTCGCCATTCCAACCGCTCTACTAGAAATCTCCCTACTTGGAGCATCAGCACCTTTAACCTCTTGTTTCGTACAGGTTGCAATTTGTCCTGAGGATGAACGGGAAGATGGGGAACGAATGAGAGACTAGCTCTTGGTGTTGGGACAGGCAGAGGTCACTCTATTTTCCCATCAGGAAGAAGAATTAACCACATGATCAGCCTGCCCCCTGGAACCAGAACAGGGCCTGAAGCCATCCTGCGCTTTTGCGGCCAGCTCCCAAAAAAGCGAGTTGTAAAATGGAGGTTCACGGCACTGCAATTCACAAACCTGCAGAGTTATAAATGATAACTCTCGTCCACAAATATATTGAGGGAAGGCAAAGAAGAGGATTTGAAATCAAGGCAGAATTGCAGGAAACAGATTTCAGGAGGTAGATTCGAATCGCCTTAAAGCACATGAAAAGCGGCAAAACGTTGACAATGATGCCCTTGGCCAAAAAGGGCGTATGCGTTTTTTCCTGAATATATTCAGGAAAAAACGCATACGCCCTTTTTGGCCAACCAAGCAACCTGGAAAGGCAAATCAGCGCTACAAAGAAGTCTCGCTTCCCATCGGTTAAAAGGGCCATGCTGAAAAAAGTGTAAAACCAGAAATCCAGGACAGGCCATGGAGAAATGGGAGCCTTGCTACACTGATGGGCGGGATGTAAATTGCCAACAGCCACACTGGAGAAGAGTACGGTGTGTCCTGAAACATCTAAAAAACACAGCTTAGAGAGCATAGGGCACTTCCACTCATGGGGGTATAAATTGGGAAAATGAAAAATCAGCAAGACACAAGCACCCCAAAGTTTAGGGTTGCTCTGTTGACAAGGACCTCCACTTCATTCCACCTTAAATATGCCAGGAAAGAGAAAAATGGATAAAAGAGTTGTGGTCCTTATGTACAAAGGAATATCACTCAGCCATGAAATCAATGTCATAAGGCTAGTAGCAGCATGATGAGTGGATTTAGGTACGACGATTCTAAGTGAAGTAAGTTACACAGAAAAGGACACTTCTCATAAGGTATCAGTGATAGAGGGAATGTAAAAACCGTTACACTTGAACTGAATTACAAAACAGAACGGAGTCACACATGCAGAAAACACACTATGGCTGCTTAACGGGAAAGGTGAGGTGGGGTGATACATAAAACAAGGGTTTCAAATTAGCTCAGATACCGTTCCATAAACCCAATATGTAATAGACAAGACCTACTCCTTGCTCAGAGAACTGGACTCAACACGCCCTATTCACCGCACAAGAATATATCTGACTAGTAATAATCTTAAAACCTATGTATTCATATCTCTCTTTTTGTGTGTCAAGTGGGTGTAAAGCGGCATAAACACAGCAGTGAAAAGCAGCTAAACCCCATTATAAAAATAAATTACTTTGAAAAACCCATGAAACAAAGACAGTGAAAGAGAGCGAAATTCTTACACAATGCGTTCAGGGGCTGTGATGCAACCTGGATTGACCATATCTAGACCCACAGCTGGATGAGACATAAGGGTGGACACTCTTGGGGCTGAGAGGTTTGGTGAGGTTGGGTGAGCAAACGCAGACCCTTTAAAGTAATACTGCGTGGTACCCATCGCATGGGTCCCAAATCTCCAGGTTCAAGGGCATCTTCCTACATCGAAAACATGCATGAGATACCCAGAAGATGGTACACCGTGTAATGGGGAAAGGTTTCTAAAACGCACCTCATTTCTCATCTGCTTGTGCCCAGGTTCGCCATTCCAGCCACTTTACTAGCAATCTCCCTCCTTGGAGCATCAGCACCTTTAACCTCCTGTTCCGTACAGGTTGCAATTTGTACTGAGGATGAACGGGAAGACGTGGAACCAATGAGAGACTAGCTCTTGGTGTTGGGACAGGCACAGGTCACTCTATTTTCCCATCAGGAAGAAGAATTAACCACAGGCTCAGCCTGCCCCCCGGAACCAGAACAGGGCCTGAAGCCATCCTGCGCTTTTGCTGCCAGCTCCCTAAAAAGCGAGTTGTAAAATGGAGGTTCAGGGCACTGCAATTCACAAACCTGCAGACTTATAAATGATAACTCTCATCCACAAATATATTGAGGGAAGGCAAAGAAGAGGATTTGAAATCAAGGCAGAATTGCAGGAAACAGATTTCAGGAGGTAGATTCGAATCGCCTTTAAAGCACATGAAAAGCGGCAAAACGTTGACAATGATGCCCTTGGCCAAAAAGGGCGTATGCGTTTTTTCCTGAATATATTCAGGAAAAAACGCATACGCCCTTTTTGGCCAACCAAGCAACCTGGAAAGGCAAATCAGCGCTACAAAGATGTCTCGCTTCCCATCGGTCAAAAGGGCCATGCTGAAAAAAGTGTCAAAACCAGAAATGCAGGACAGGCCATGGAAAAATGGGAGCCTTGCTACACTGATGGGCAGGATGTAAATTGTCAACAGCCACTCTGGAGAAGTGTACGGTGAGTCCTGAAACGTCTAAAAAGCAAAGCTTAGAGAGCATAGGGCACTTCCACTCATGGGGGTATAAATTGGGAAAATTAAAAATCAGCAAGACACAAGCACCCCAAAGTTTAGGGCTGCTCTGTTGACAAGGACCTCCACTTCATTCCACCTTCAATATCCCAGGAAAGAGAAAAATGGATAAAGAAGTTGTGGTCCTTATGTACAATGGAATATCACTCAGCCGTGAAATCAATGTCATAAGGCTAGTAGCAGCATGATGAGTGGATTTAGGTACGACGACTCTAAGTGAAATAAGTCACACAGAAAAGGACACTTCTCATAAGGTATCACTTATAGAGGGAATGTAAAAACCGTTACACTTGAACTGAATTACAAAACAGAACAGAGTCACACATGCAGAAAACACACTAGGGTTGCTTAACGGGAAAGGTGCGGTGGGGTGATACATAAAACAAGGGTTTCAAATTAGCTCAGATTCCGTTCCATAAACCCAATATGTAATAGACAAGACCTACTCCTTGCTCAGAGAACTGGACTCAACACGCCCTATTCACCGCACAAGAATATATCTGACTAGTAATAATCTTAAAACCTATGTATTGATATCTCTCTGTTTGTGTGTCAAGTGGGTAAAAAGCGGCATAAACACAGCAGTGAAAAGCAGCTAAACCCCATTATAAAAATAAATTACTTTGAAAAACCCATGAAACAAAGACAGTGAAAGAGAGAGAAATTCTTACACAATGCGTTCAGGGGCTGTGATGCAACCTGGATTGACCATATCTAGACCCACAGCTGGATGAGACATAAGGGTGGACACTCTTGGGGCTGAGAGTTTTGGTGAGGTTGGGTGAGCAAATGCAGACCCTTTAAAGTAATACTGCGTGGTACCCATCGCATGGGTCCCAAATCTCCAGGTTCAAGGGCATCTTCCTACATCGAAAACATGCATGAGAAACCCAGAAGATGGTACACCGTGTGATGGGGAAAGGTTTCTAAAACGCACCTCATTTCTCATCTCCTTGTGCCCAGGTTCGGTATTCCAGCCGCTTTACTAGCAATCTCCCTCCTTGGAGCATCAGCACCTTTAACCTCCTGTTCCGTACAGGTTGCAATTTGTCCTGAGTGTGAACGGGAAGACGTGGAACCAATGAGAGACTAGCTCTTGGTGTTGGGACAGGCACAGGTCACTCTATTTTCCCATCAGGAAGAAGAATTAACCACAGGCTCAGCCTGCCACCCGGAACAAGAACAGGGCCTGAAGCCATCCTGCGCTATTGCGGCCAGCTCCCTAAAAAGCGAGTTGTAAAATGGAGGTTCAGGGCACTGCATTTCACAAACCTGCAGACTTATAAATGATAACTCTCGTCCACAAATATATTGAGGGAAGGCAAAGAAGAGGATTTGAAATCAAGGCAGAATTGCAGGAAACATATTTCAGGAGGTAGATTCGAATCGCCTTTAAAGCACATGAAAAGCGGAAAAACTTTGACAATGATGCCCTTGGCCAAAAAGGGCGTATGCGTTTTTTCCTGAATATATTCAGGAAAAAACGCATACGCCCTTTTTGGCCAACCAAGCAACCTGGAAAGGCAAATCAGCGCTACAAAGAAGTCTCGCTTCCCATCGGTTAAAAGGGCCATGCTGAAAAAAGTGTCAAAACCAGAAATGCAGGACAGGCCATGGAGAAATGGGAGCCTTGCTACACTGATGGGCGGGATGTAAATTGCCAACAGCCACTCTGGAGAAGAGTACGGTGTGTCCTGAAACATCTAAAAAACACAGCTTAGAGAGCATAGGGCACTTCCACTCATGGGGGTATAAATTGGGAAAATGAAAAATCAGCAAGACACAAGCACCCCAAAGTTTATGGTTGCTCTGCTGACAAGGACCTCCACTTCATTCTACCTTAAATATGCCAGGAAAGAGAAAAATGGATAAAAGAGTTGTGGTCCTTATGTACAAAGGAATATCACTCAGCCATGAAATCAATGTCATAAGGCTAGTAGCAGCATGATGAGTGGATTTAGGTACGACGATTCTAAGTGAAGTAAGTTACACAGAAAAGGACACTTCTCATAAGGTATCAGTGATAGAGGGAATGTAAAAACCGTTACACTTGAACTGAATTACAAAACAGAACGGAGTCACACATGCAGAAAACACACTATGGCTGCTTAACGGGAAAGGTGAGGTGGGGTGATACATAAAACAAGGGTTTCAAATTAGCTCAGATACCGTTCCATAAACCCAATATGTAATAGACAAGACCTACTCCTTGCTCAGAGAACTGGACTCAACACGCCCTATTCACCGCACAAGAATATATCTGACTAGAAATAATCTTAAAACCTATGTATTCATATCTCTCTGTTAGTGTGTCAAGTGGGTGTAAAGCGGCATAAACACAGCAGTGAAAAGCAGCTAAACCCCATTATAAGAATAAATTACTTTTTCAAACCCATGAAACAAAGACAGTGAAAGAGAGTGAAATTCTTACACAATGCGTTCAGGGGCTATGATCCAACCTGGATTGACCATATCTAGACCCACAGCTGGATGAGACATAAGGGTGGACACTGTTGCGGCTGAGAGGTTTGGTGAGGTTGGGTGAGCAAACGCAGACCCTTTAAAGTAATACTGCGTGGTACCCATCGCATGGGTCCCAAATTTCCAGGTTCAAGGGCATCTTCCTACATCGAAAACATGCATGAGAAACCCAGAAGATGGTACACCGTGTGATGGGGAAAGGTTTCTAAAACGCACCTCATTTCTCATCTCCTTGTGCTCGGGTTCGCCATTCCAGCCACTTTACTAGCAATCTCCCTCCTTGGAGCATCAGCACCTTTAACCTCCTGTTCCGTACAGGTTGCAATTTGTCCTGAGGATGAACGGGAAGACGTGGAACCAATGAGAGACTAGCTCTTGGTGTTGGGACAGGCACAGGTCACTCTATTTTCCCATCAGGAAGAAGAATTAACCACAGGCTCAGCCTGCCCCCCGGAACCAGAACAGGGCCTGAAGCCATCCTGAGCTTTTGCGGCCATCTCCCAAAAACGCGAGTTGTAAAATGGAGGTTCAGGGCACTGCAATTCACAAACCTGCAGAGTTATAAATGATACCTCTCGTCCACAAATATATTGAGGGAAGGCAAAGAAGAGGATTTGAAATCAAGGCAGAATTGCAGGAAACAGATTTCAGGAGGTAGATTCGAATCGCCTTTAAAGCACATGAAAAGCGGCAAAACGTTGACAATGATGCCCTTGGCCAAAAAGGGCGTATGCGTTTTTTCCTGAATATATTCAGGAAAAAACGCATACGCCCTTTTTGGCCAACCAAGCAACCTGGAAAGGCAAATCAGCGCTACAAAGAAGTCTCGCTTCCCATCGGTCAAAAGGGCCATGCTGAAAAAAGTGGCAAAACCAGAAATGCAGGACAGGCCATGGAGAAATGGGAGCCTTGCTACACTGATGGGCGGGATGTAAATTGTCAACAGCCACTCTGGAGAAGTGTACGGTGAGTCCTGAAACGTCTAAAAAGCAAAGCTTAGAGAGCATAGGGCACTTCCACTCATGGGGGTATAAATTGGGAAAATGAAAAATCAGCAAGACACAAGCACCCCAAAGTTTAGGGCTGCTCTGTTGACAAGGACCTCCACTTCATTCCACCTTCAATATCCCAGGAAAGAGAAAAATGGATAAAGAAGTTGTGGTCCTTATGTACAATGGAATATCACTCAGCCATGAAATCAATGTCTTAAGGCTAGTAGCAGCATGATAAGTGGATTTAGGTACGACGATTCTAAGTGAAATAAGTCACACAGAAAAGGACACTTCTCATAAGGTATCACTGATAGAGGGAATGTAAAAACCGTTACACTTGAACTGAATTACAAAACAGAACAGAGTCACACATGCAGAAAACACACTATGGCTGCTTCACGGGAAAGGTGAGGTGGGGTGATCCATAAAACAAGGGTTTCAAATTAGCTCAGATACCGTTCCATAAACCCAATATGTAATAGACAAGACCTACTCCTTGCTCAGAGAACTGGACTCAACACGCCCTATTCACCGCACAAGAATATATCTGACTAGAAATAATCTTAAAACCTATGTATTCATATCTCTCTGTTAGTGTGTCAAGTGGGTGTAAAGCGGCATAAACACAGCAGTGAAAAGCAGCTAAACCCCATTATAAGAATAAATTACTTTTTCAAACCCATGAAACAAAGACAGTGAAAGAGAGCGAAATTCTTACACAATGCGTTCAGGGGCTATGATCCAACCTGGATTGACCATATCTAGACCCACAGCTGGATGAGACATAAGGGTGGACACTCTTGAGGCTGAGAGGTTTGGTGAGGTTGGGTGAGCAAACGCAGACCCTTTAAAGTAATACTGCGTGGTACCCATCGCATGGGTCCCAAATCTCCAGGTTCAAGGGCATCTTCCTACATCGAAAACATGCATGAGAAACCCAGAAGATGGTACACCGTGTGATGGGGAAAGGTTTCTAAAACGCACCTCATTTCTCATCTCCTTGTGCTCGGGTTCGCCATTCCAGCCACTTTACTAGCAATCTCCCTCCTTGGAGCATCAGCACCTTTAACCTCCTGTTCCGTACAGGTTGCAATTTGTCCTGAGGATGAACGGGAAGACGTGGAACCAATGAGAGACTAGCTCTTGGTGTTGGGACAGGCACAGGTCACTCTATTTTCCCATCAGGAAGAAGAATTAACCACAGGCTCAGCCTGCCCCCCGGAACCAGAACAGGGCCTGAAGCCATCCTGAGCTTTTGCGGCCATCTCCCAAAAACGCGAGTTGTAAAATGGAGGTTCAGGGCACTGCAATTCACAAACCTGCAGAGTTATAAATGATACCTCTCGTCCACAAATCTATTGAGTTAAGGCAAAGAAGAGGATTTGAAATCAAGGCAGAATTGCAGGAAACAGATTTCAGGAGGTAGATTCGAATCGCCTTTAAAGCACATGAAAAGCGGCAAAACGTTGACAATGATGCCCTTGGCCAAAAAGGGCGTATGCGTTTTTTCCTGAATATATTCAGGAAAAAACGCATACGCCCTTTTTGGCCAACCAAGCAACCTGGAAAGGCAAATCAGCGCTACAAAGAAGTCTCGCTTCCCATCGGTCAAAAGGGCCATGCTGAAAAAAGTGGCAAAACCAGAAATGCAGGACAGGCCATGGAGAAATGGGAGCCTTGCTACACTGATGGGCGGGATGTAAATTGTCAACAGCCACTCTGGAGAAGTGTACGGTGAGTCCTGAAACGTCTAAAAAGCAAAGCTTAGAGAGCATAGGGCACTTCCACTCATGGGGGTATAAATTGGGAAAATGAAAAATCAGCAAGACACAAGCACCCCAAAGTTTAGGGCTGCTCTGTTGACAAGGACCTCCACTTCATTCCACCTTCAATATCCCAGGAAAGAGAAAAATGGATAAAGAAGTTGTGGTCCTTATGTACAATGGAATATCACTCAGCCATGAAATCAATGTCTTAAGGCTAGTAGCAGCATGATAAGTGGATTTAGGTACGACGATTCTAAGTGAAATAAGTCACACAGAAAAGGACACTTCTCATAAGGTATCACTTATAGAGGGAATGTAAAAACCGTTACACTTGAACTGAATTACAAAACAGAACAGAGTCACACATGCAGAAAACACACTATGGCTGCTTAACGGGAAAGGTGAGGTGGGGTGATACATAAAACAAGGGTTTCAAATTAGCTCAGATACCGTTCCATAAACCCAATATGTAATAGACAAGACCTACTCCTTGCTCAGAGAACTGGACTCAACACGCCCTATTCACCGCACAAGAATATATCTGAGTAGTAATAATCTTAAAACCTATGTATTGATATCTCTCTGTTAGTGTGTCAAGTGGGTGTAAAGCGGCATAAACACAGCAGTGAAAAGCAGCTTAAACCCCATTATAAAAATAAATTTCTTTGAAAAACCCATGAAACAAAGTCAGTGAAATAGAGCGAAATTCTTACACAATGCGTTCAGGGGCTGTGATCCAACCTGGATTGACCATATCTAGACCCACAGCTGGATGAGACATAAGGGTGGACACTCTTGGGGCTGAGAGGTTTGGTGAGGTTGGGTGAGCAAACGCAGACCCTTTAAAGTAATACTGCGTGGTACCCATCGCATGGGTCCCAAATCTCCAGGTTCAAGGGCATCTTCCTACATCGAAAACATGCATGAGAAACGCAGAAGATGGTACACCGTGTGATGGGGAAAGGTTTCTAAAACGCACCTCATTTCTCATCTCCTTGTGCCCGGGTTCGGTATTCCAGCCGCTTTACTAGCAATCTCCCTCCTTGGAGCATCAGCACCTTTAACCTCCTGTTCCGTACAGGTTGCAATTTGTACTGAGGGTGAACGGGAAGACGTGGAACTAATGAGAGCCTAGCTCTTGGTGTTGGCACAGGCACAGGTCACTCTATTTTCCCATCAGGAAGAAGAATTAACCACAGGCTCAGCCTGCCCCCCTGAACCAGAACAGGGCCTGAAGCCATCCTGTGCTATTGCGGCCAGCTCCCTAAAAAGCGAGTTGTAAAATGGAGGTTCAGGGCACTGCAATTCACAAACCTGCAGACTTATAAATGATAACTCTCGTCCACAAATATATTGAGGGAAGGCAAAGAAGAGGATTTGAAATCAAGGCAGAATTGCAGGAAACAGATTTCAGGAGGTAGATTCGAATCGCCTTTAAAGCACATGAAAAGCGGAAAAACTTTGACAATGATGCCCTTGGCCAAAAAGGGCGTATGCGTTTTTTCCTGAATATATTCAGGAAAAAACGCATACGCCCTTTTTGGCCAACCAAGCAACCTGGAAAAGCAAATCAGCGCTACAAAGAAGTCTCGCTTCCCATCGGTTAAAAGGGCCATGCTGAAAAAAGTGTCAAAACCAGAAATGCAGGACAGGCCATGGAGAAATGGGAGCCTTGCTACACTGATGGGCGGGATGTAAATTGCCAACAGCCACTCTGGAGAAGAGTACGGTGTGTCCTGAAACATCTAAAAAACACAGCTTAGAGAGCATAGGGCACTTCCACTCATGGGGGTATAAATTGGGAAAATGAAAAATCAGCAAGACACAAGCACCCCAAAGTTGAGGGCTGCTCTGTTGACAAGGACCTCCACTTCATTCCACCTTAAATATGCCAGGAAAGAGAAAAATGGATGAAGGAGTTGTGGTCCTTATGTACAATGGAATATCACTCAGCCATGAAATCAATGTCATAAGGCTAGTAGCAGCATGATGAGTGGATTTAGGTACGACAATTCTAAGTGAAATAAATCACACAGAAAAGGACACTTCTCATAAGGTATCACTGATAGAGGGAATGTAAAAACCGTTACACTTGAACTGAATTACAAAACAGAACGAGTCACACATGCAGAAAACACACTATGGCTGCTTAACGGGAAAGGGGAGGTGGGGTGATACATAAAACAAGGGTTTCAAATTAGCTCAGATACCGTTCCATAAACCCAATGTGTAATAGACAAGACCTACTCCTTGCTCAGAGAACTGGACTCAACACGCCGTATTCACCGCACAAGAATATATCTGACTAGTAATAATCTTAAAACCTATGTATTGATATCTCTCTGTTAGTGTGTCAAGTGGGTGTAAAGCAGCATAAACACAGCAGTGAAAAGCAGCTAAACCCCATTATAAAAATAAATTACTTTGAAAAACCCATGAAACAAAGACAGTGAAAGAGAGAGAAATTCTTACACAATTCGTTCAGGGGCTGTGATGCAACCTGGATTGACCATATCTAGACCCACAGCTGGATGAGACATAAGGGTGGACACTCTTGGGGCTGAGAGGTTTGGTGAGGTTGGGTGAGCAAACGCAGACCCTTTAAAGTAATACTGCGTGGTACCCATCCCATGGGTCCCAAATCTCCAGGTTCAAGGGCATCTTCCTACATCGAAAACATGCATGAGAAACCCAGAAGATGGTACACCGTGTGATTGGGAAAGGTTTCTAAAACGCACCTCATTTCTCAACTCCTTGTGCCCGGGTTCGCCATTCCAACCGCTTTACTAGAAATCTCCCTACTTGGAGCATCAGCACCTTTAACCTCTTGTTTCGTACAGGTTGCAATTTGTCCTGAGGATGAACGGGAAGATGGGGAACGAATGAGAGACTAGCTCTTGGTGTTGGGACAGGCAGAGGTCACTCTATTTTCCCATCAGGAAGAAGAATTAACCACATGATCAGCCTGCCCCCTGGAACCAGAACAGGGCCTGAAGCCATCCTGCGCTTTTGCGGCCAGCTCCCAAAAAAGCGAGTTGTAAAATGGAGGTTCACGGCACTGCAATTCACAAACCTGCAGAGTTATAAATGATAACTCTCTTCCACAAATATATTGAGGGAAGGCAAAGAAGAGGATTTGAAATCAAGGCAGAATTGCAGGAAACAGATTTCAGGAGGTAGATTCGAATCGCCTTAAAGCACATGAAAAGCGGCAAAACGTTGACAATGATGCCCTTGGCCAAAAAGGGCGTATGCGTTTTTTCCTGAATATATTCAGGAAAAAACGCATACGCCCTTTTTGGCCAACCAAGCAACCTGGAAAGGCAAATCAGCGATACAAAGAAGACTCGCTTCCCATCGGTCAAAAGGGCCATGCTGAAAAAAGTGTCAAAACCAGAAATGCAGGACATGCCATGGAGAAATGGGAGCCTTGCTACACTGATGGGCGGGATGTAAATTGCCAACAGCCACTCTGGAGAAGTGTACCGTGTGTCCTGAAACATCTAAAAAACACAGCTTAGAGAGCATAGGGCACTTCCACTCATGGGGGTATAAATTGGGAAAATTAAAAATCAGCAAGACACAAGCACCCCAAAGTTTAGGGCTGCTCTGTTGACAAGGACCTCCACTTCATTCCACCTTAAATATCCCAGGAAAGAGAAAAATGGATAAAGAAGTTGTGGTCCTTATGTACAATGGAATATCACTCAGCCATGAAATCAATGTCATAAGGCTAGTAGCAGCATGATGAGTGGATTTAGGTACGACGATTCCAAGTGAAATAAGTCACACAGAAAAGGACATTTCTCATAAGGTATCACTTATAGAGGGAATGTAAAAACCATTACACTTGAAGTGAATTACAAAACAGAACAGAGTCACACATTTAGAAAACACACTATGGCTGCTTAACGGGAAAGGTGAAGTGGGGTGATGCATAAAACAAGGGTTTCATATTAGCTCAAATACCGATCCATATACCCAATATGTAATAGACAAGACCTATTCCTTGCTCAGTGAAGTGGATGCAACACCCCCTATTCAACGAACAAGAATATATCTGACTAGTAAAAATCTTAAATCCTATGTATTGATGTCTCTCTGTTAGTGTGTCAATTGGGTGTAAAGGGGCATAAACACAGCAGTGAAAATCAGGTAAACCCCATTATAAAAATAAATTACTTTGAAAAACCCATGAAACAAAGACAGTGAAAGAGAGAGAAATTCTTACACAATTCTTTCAGGGGCTGTGATGCAACCTGGTGTGACCATATCTAGATCCACAGCCTGATGAGAAATAAAGCTGGACACTCTTGGGGCTGAAGGTCTCTTTCCCTATTTACCAGATTAGGAACGTAGAAAGGATGCCACCCTCTGGCCGTTACCTGCAAACGCCGCTTTAAAACATGTGCTAATGGTCACTTCATATGAACAAGTACTTCAGGGCTGTAAATGAAACGTGCCCTCAAAATGTCTTGAGGGAGGTAATGGCCAAAAATTTTCAAAATGTGACACTTACTTTAAGAAAACACTTTGAAGAACTGAGCTGTAATCACAGTTTGATAAATAAAAAGGGCATGCTTTAAAGCTCAATTTCAACAGATTATGGGACACATGCAAATTCAACCACAGATAGGCATCAGCTCGCACCGGTTAGAATAACCATCAGCAAGAAAACTACAAACAATAAATATTGAAGGTGTTTTGGAGAAATGCATACCCTCAATTTTAAGTGGGACGTAACCTGGAAAGAGCCACTAATGAGAACTGAATGGTGGTGCCTTTAAAACATACACACTGAGCTACCATATGATACAGCAAGCCCACTCCTTGGCCTATAACATAAGAAGATATAACTGGATAGACACAGGCAAACAAATGTGCATTGCAGCAGTATTACAATAGCCAAGACATGGAGGCAACCAGAAAGTCCATCAAGAGGTGCGTGGCCAAAGAAGAACTGGTACACGTACAGATGGAATATTAGCCAGGGAAAAAAATGAAACAATGCCATTTGCAGCACCATGTATGATTCTTGAGGTAATCAGGCAAATTGTACTAAGTCAGAAAGCAAAAGACACATATCCTATAATATCACTTATAGGTCTTAGCTAAAAATTGATACCAATGAAAATATTTCCACAGAGAAATGCAATCACAGATTCATTAAACAAACTTATGGTTCACCAAATGGAAAGGTGTGAGGATTGGATACATTAGGATATTGGGGTTAAGATAGATATAGAAACACATGTGAAATATGTAATCACCAAAGACCTACGTAATACCAAGACAAGACTACTCAACATTGTGTCATAACCTACATGGGAAAATGATCCAAAGAAGAATAGATATATGTATATGTTTAAAAGAACCACATCTTTCACACCTAGAAGAAACAAAACATTTTAATTAAATTTGCTCTGACAAAAAATAAAAATTAAATTAAAAAAAGAACAAGAAGTAATGAGACATAAACTTAAGGGGCTATTTGCTGGCACATTGCATTCTAATTTACAACCAGAACATGACTTCCATTAAGGCTCTGTCATCACTAATAAAGCAGCTTTATAAGCAATGTTGAAGGTAGCTTAAAAGAAGTCTCACTAATTATTGATAGTAACAAGGAAACAAAGAAAAGTAAAAATCTCACTGCAAAAAGTATACATAGGGTAAGGATAGTAGATCAAACACTTATTAAACTTCTGTAAAGAATAAAAGACAACAGTAGTATGTTTTTTTAAAAAGAGAGGGCCCAAATAAATCTGAAATGAAAGAGATGATGTTACAACAGACACCACAGAAATACAAAGTATCCTAAGATACACACAGGGTAACTCAGGGCTCAGACTGGACAGAGCCCACTCTCCAGTCCCCTGTACATGACTTACAGGAGCCTCAGGAACTGAGGAGGGGGTCCCTGAGGAGAGGCTCAAGATAGAATATGGTAGGCATTAACATGACTGCATTCATCTTAAACATGCCTGAACTACATTCACACGAGATGATTTTGTCCTGTATGTACATCGGCACCTCTAGTTGGAACTGCAAATCTTTGGCTTCAACACCTCTACTGACAACATTAGCGTCACCTGCTGTGGACCGTCTCCTATAGGATTTCTAGAATCACAAAACATCGAAGCTTCACAGGACCCAGAGTCTGTGCAACTCCACACAGAGTCTCAGAGTCTCAACTCCACTCAGATACTCCACTCTTGGAGGGCACACACAAAGTAGTGTGCACATCAGGACCCAGGGGAAGGAGCAGTGACCCTGTAGGAGAATGACCAGAACTACCTGCTACTTTTAGAGGGTCTCCTGCAGAGGCAGGTGGTGGCTGTGGCTGTGGCTCACCGTGAGGACAACGACACTGGCAGCAGAAGTTCTGGGAAATACTCCTTGGTGTGAGCCCTCCCAGAGTCCGCCATTAGCCCCACCAAGAGCAAGGTAGGCTCCAGGGCTGGGTCGCCTCAGGCCAAACAACCAACAGGGAGGGAACCCAGCCCCATGCATCAGCAGACAAGCGGATTAAACTTTTTATTAAAGTTTTATTTAATCCGTAGACAAGCGGATTAAAGCTCTGCCCACCAAAGCAACACCCAGCTCTACCCACCACCAGTCCCTCCCATCAGGAAGCTTGCACAAGCCTCTAAGATAGACTCATCCACCGGAGAGCAGACAGCAGAAGCAAGAAGAACTACAATTCTGCAGCCTGTGGAAGGAAAACCACATTCACAGAAAGATAGACAAAATGAAAAGGCAGAGGACTTTATACCAGATCAAGGAACAAGATAAAACCCCAGAAAAAAAATGAAATGAGGTGGAGATAGGGAACCTTCCAGAAAAAGAATTCAGAATAATGATAGTGAAGTTGAGCCAAGACCTTGGAAAAAGAAAGGAGGCAAAGATCGAGAAGATGCAAGAAATGTTTAACAAAGACCTAGAAGAATTAAGGAACAAACACCTAGAAGAATTAAAGAACAAACAAACAGAGGTGAACAATGGAATAACTGAAATGAAAAATACACTAGAAGGAATCAGTAGCAGAATAACTGTGGCAGAAGAACGGATAAGTGACCTGGAAGACAGAAAGGTGGAAATCACTGCCATGGAACAGAATAAAGAAAAAGAATGAAAATAAACGAAGATACCCCAAGAGTCCTCTGGGACAACTTTAAACGCAACAACATTCGCATTATAGGGGTCCCAGAAGGAGAAGAGAGAGAGAAAGGACCCGAGAATATATTTGAAGAGATTATGGTCAAAAACTTCCCTAGCATGGGAAAAGAAATAGCCACCCAAGTCCAGAAGCACAGAGTGTCCCAGGCAGGATAAACCAAAGGAGAAAAATGACAAGACACATAGTAATCAAATTGACAAAAATTAACGACAAAGAAAAATGATTGAAACCAGCAAGGGAAAAATGACAAATAACATACAAGGGAACTCCCATAAGGATAACAACTGATTTCTCAGCAGAAAATCTACAAGCCAGAAGGAAGTGGCATGATAAATTTAAAGTGATGAAAGGGAAGAACCTACAACCAAGAGTACTCCACCCTGCAAAGAGCTCATTCAGATTTGATGGAGAAATCAAAAGCCTTACAGACAAGCAAAAGCTAAGAGAATTCAGCACCATGAAACCAGCTCTACACCAAATGCTAAAGGAACTTCTCTAAGTGGGAAACACAAGAGAAGAAAAGGACCCACCAAGACAAACCCATAACAATTAAGAAAATAGTAGTAGGAACATACATATCGATAATTACCTTAAACGTGAATGCACTACATGTTCCAACCAAAAGACACAGGCTCGCTGAATGGATACAAAAACAAGACCCATATATATGCTGTCTACAAGAGATCCATTTCAGACCTAGGGACACATACAGACTCAAAGTGAGGCGATGGAAAAATATATTCTATGCAAATGAAAATCAAAAGAAAGCTGGAGTAGCAATACTCATATCAGATAAAATAGACTTTAAAATAAAGAATGTTACAAGAGACGAGGAAAGGCACTACATAATGGTCAGGGGATCAATCCAAGAAGAAGATATAACAATTATAAATATATATGTACCCAAAATAGGAGCAGCTCAATGTATAAGGCAACTGCTAACAGCTATAAAAGAGGAAATCGACAGTAACACAATAATAGCGGGGGACTTTAACAGCTCACTTACACCAGTGGAGATCAGCCAGACAGACAATTAATAAGGAAACACAAGCTTTAAATGACACAATAGACCAGATAGAGTTAATTGATATTTATAGGACATTCCATCCAAAAACAGCAGATTACACGTTCTTCTCAACTGCACACGGAACATTCTCCAGGATAGATCACAACTTGGGTCACAGATAAAGCCTCAGTAAATTTAAGAAAACTGAAATCATATCAAGCAGCTGTTCCGACCACAATGCTATGAGATTAGAAATCAATTACACGGAAAAAACCGTAAAAAACACAAACACATGGAAGCTAAACAATACGTTACTAAATAACCAAGAGATCACTGAAGAAATCAAAGAGGAAATCAAAAACTACCTAGAGACAAATGACAACAAAAACACGATGATCCAAAACCTATGGGATGCAGCAAAAGGAGTTCTAAGAGGGAAGTTTATAGCAATACAAGCCTACCTCAAGAAACAAGAAAAATCTCAAATAAACAATCTAACCTTACACCTAGAGGAACTAGAGAAAGAAGAACAAAACCCAAAGTTAGTAGAAGGAAAGAAATCATAAAGATCAGAGCAGAAATAAATGAAATAGAAACAAAGAAAACGAAAGCAAAGATCAATAAAACTAAAAGCTGGTTCTTTGAGAAGATAAGCAAAAATGATCAACCTTTAGCCAGACTCCAGAAAAAGAGGGAGAGGACGCAAATCAACAAAATTAGAAGTGAAAAAGCAGAAGTTACAACAGACACCACAGGAATACAAAGCATCCTAAGAGACTACTACAAGCAACTCTAGGCCAATAAAATGGACAATCTGGAAGAAATGGACAAATTCTTAGAAAGGGATAACCTTCTAAGACTGAACCAGGAAGAAATAGAAAATATGAACAAACCTATCACAAGCAATGAAATTGAAACTGTGATTAAAAATCTTCCAACAAACAAAAGTCCAGAACCAGATGGCATCACAGGTGAATTCTATCAAACATTTAGAGCAGAGCTAACACCCAACCTTCTCAAATTCTTCAAAACAATTGCAGGGGAAGGAACACTCCCAAACTCATTCTATGAGACCACCATCACCCTGATACCAAAATCAGACAGAGATACTACAAGGAAAGAAAATTATAGACCAATATCACTGATGAATATAGATGTAAAAATCCTCAACAAAATACTAGCAAACAGAATCGAACAACACATGAAAAGGATCATACACCATGATCAAGTGGGGTTTATCCCAGGGATGCGAGGATTCTTCAATATACACAAATCAATGTGATACACCATATTAACAAATTGTAGAATAAAACCATATGATCATCTCAATAGCTGAAGGAAAAGATTTTGAGAAAATTCAACACTCATTTACGATAAAAACTCTGCAGAGTGTGGGCATAGAGGGAAACTACCTCAACATAATAAAGGCCATATATGACAAACCCACAGCAAACAGCATTCTCAATGGTGAAAAACTGAAAGCGTTTCCTCTAAGATCAGGAACAAGACGAGGATGTCCACTCTCACCACTGCTATTCAACATAGTTTTGGAAGTCCTAGCCATGGCAATCAGAGAAGAAAAAGAAATAAAAGGAATACAAAAAGGAAAAGAAGAAGTAAAATTGTCACTGTTTGCAGATGACATGATATCATAGATAGAGAATCCTAAAGATGCCACCAGAAAACCACTGGAGCTAATCAATGAATTTGGTAAAGTTGCAGGATACAAAATTAATGCACAGAAATTGCTTGCATTCCTATACACTAACAATGAAAGATCAGAAAGAGAAATTAAGGAAACAATCCCATTACCACTGCAACAAAAAGAATAAAATACCTAGGAATAAACCTACCTAAGGAAGTAAAAGACCTGTACTCAGAAAACTATAAGACACTGATGAAAGAAATCAAAGATGATATAAACAGATGGAGACATATACCATGTTCTCGGATTAGAAGAATCAATATTGTGAAAATGACTATACTACCCAAAGCAATCTACAGATTCAATGCAATCCCGATCAAAATACCTTTGGCATTTTCTACAGAACAAGAAAAAAAAATCTTAAAATTTGTAGGGAGACACAAAAGACCCTGGATAGCCAAAGCAGTCTTGAGGGGGGAAAAAAAAGAGCTGGAGTAATCAGACTTCCAGACTTCAGACTATATTGCAAAGCTACAGTAATCAAGATAATATGGTACTGACACAAGAACAGAAATATAGGTCAATAGAACAGGATAGAAAGCACAGAGATAAACCCACGTACCTATGGTTCACTAATCTATGACAAAGGAGGCAAGGGTATACAATGGAGAAAAGACAGTGTCTTCAGCAAGTGGTGCTGGGAAAACTGGACAGTTACATGTAAAAGAATGAAATTAGTACACTCCCTAACACCATACACAAAAATAAACTCAAAATGGATTAGAGACCTAAATATAAGACCAGCCACTATAAAACTCTTAGAGGAAAACATAAGCAGAACAGTCTATGACATAAATCACAGCAAGATCCTTTTTGACCCACCTCCTAGAGAAATGGAAATAAAAACAAAAATAAAAAAATGGGACCGAATGAAACATAAATTCTTTTGCACAGCAAAGGAAAACATAAGCAAGATGAAAAGACAACCATCAGAATGGGAGAAAATATTTTCAAATGAAGCAAATGGCAAAGGATTAATCTCCAAAAAGCAGCTCATGTAGCTCAATATCACAAAACCAAACAACCCAATCCAAAAATGGGCAGAAGACCTAAATAGACATTTCTCCAAAGAAGATATACAGGTTGCCAACAAACACATGAAAGGATGCTGAACATCACTAATCATTAGAGAAATGCAAATCAAAACTACAGTGAGGTATCACCTCACACCAGTCAGAATGGCCATCATCAAAAAATCTACCAACAATAAATGCTGGAGAGGCATTTATTGGAGCAAAGGGAACCCTCTTGCACTGTTGGTGGGAATGTAAATTGATATAGCCACTAGGGAGAACGGTATGGGGGTTCCTTAAAAACTAAAAATAGAACTACCATACAACCCAGCAAACCCACTCCTGGACATTTACCCTGAGAAAACCATAATTCAAAAAGAGTCATGTACCACAATGTTCACTGTAGCTCTATTTACAATAGCCAGGACATGGAAGCAACCTAAGTGTCCATCAACAGATAAATGGATAAGGAAGATGTGGCACAAATATACAATGGAACATTATTCAGCCATAAAAAGAAACGAAATTGAGTTACTTTTAGTGAGGTGGATGGATCTAGAGTCTGTCCTACAGAGTGAAGTAAGTCAGAAAGAGAAAAACAAATACCGTATGCTAACACATATATATGGAATCTTAAAAAAAAAAGTTTATGAAGAACCTAGGGGCAGGAAAGGATTAAGGACACAGACGTAGAGAAAGGACTTGAGGACATGGGGAGAGGGAAGGGTAAGCTGGGACAAAGTGAGAGAGTGGTATGGACATATATACACTACCAAATGTAAAATTGATAGCTACTGGGAAGCAGCCACATAGCACAGGGAGATCAGCTCTGTGCTTTGTGACCACCTAAAAGGGTGGGATAAGGGAGTGAGAGGGAGGTGCAAGAGGGAGGGGATATGGTGTTATATGTATACGCACAGCTGATTCACTTTTTTATACAGCAGAAACTAACACACAATTGTAAAGCAATTATACTCCAATAAAGATGTAAAAGAAAAAAAAAAGCCCAGAGATAAACCTACACACCTATGGCCCACTAATCTATGACAAAGGAGGCAAGGGTATACAAAGGAGAAAAGACAGTCTCTTCAATAAGTGGTGCTGGGAAAAATGGACAGCTACATGTAAAAGAATGAAATTAGAACACTCCCTAACACCATACACAAAAAATAAACTCAAAATGGATTAGAGACCGAAATGTAAGACCGGACACTATAAAACTCTTAGAGGAAAACATAGGAAGAATACTCTTTGACATAAATCACAGCAAGATCTTTTTTGATCCACCTCCTAGAGTAATGGAATAAAAAAAAATAAACATATGGGAGCAAATGAAACCTAAAAGCTTTTGCAAAGCAAAGGAAACTACAAACAAGACGAAAAGACAACCCTCACAATGGGAGAAAATATTTGCAAACGAATCAATGGACAAAGGATTAATCTCCAATGTATATAAACAGCTCATGCAGCTCAACAGTAAAAAAACAAACAACCCAATCCAAAAATGGGCAGATGACGTAAATAGACATTTGTCCCAAGAAGACATACAGATGACCAAGAAGCACATGAAAAGCTGCTCAACATCACTAATTATTAGAGAAATATAAACCAAAACTACAATGAGGTATCGCCTCACACGAGTTAGAATGGGCATCATCAGAAAATCTACAAGCAACAAATGCTGGAGAGGGTGTGGAGAAAAGGGAACCCTCTTACACTATTTGTGGGAATGTAAATTGATACAGTCACGATGGAGAACAGTATGGAGGTTCCTTAAGAAACTAAAAATAGAATTACCATATGACCCAGCAATCCCACTACTGGCCATATACCCAGAGAAAACCATAATTCAAAAAGACATATTCACCACAATATTCATTGCAGCACTATTTACAATAGCCAGGTCATGGAAGCAACCTAAATGCCCATAGACAGACGAACAGAAAAGATGTGCTACATATATAAAATGGAATATTACTCAGCCATAAAAAGGAATGAAATTGGGTCATTTGTAGAGACGTGGATAGATCTAGAGACTGTCATACAGAGTGAAGTAAGTCAGAAAGAGAAAAACAAATATCGTATATTAACGCATACATGTGGAACCTAGAAAAATGGTAAAGATGAACCGGTTTGCAAGGCAGAAATAGAGACACAGATGTAGAGAACAAATGTATGGACACCAAGGGGGGAAAGTGGCAGGGTGGTGGTGGTGGGATGAATTGCGAGCCTGGGATTGACATATATACACTTATATGTATAAAATAGGTTACCAATAAGAGCCTGCTGTATAAAAAAATGAATAAAATAAATTCAAAAATTAAAAAATAAGTAATACTTAAAAAAATAAAACAGAAAAAAAGTTCTGTCCTTCCCATAGACGTATTTATATGAATGAATTATTTCCATGCTTATATCCATAAATACAAAAAGAGGAATAAAACTTACCTTGAACCAAAAAAGAAAAAAAAAAAAAAACAGAACCCACTGGTCATACAGAGGAAAACCCTATCAGGGCACTTGCTCCAGGGGTAAACAATTCTGAAGTTGGTCACAGGTGGGGAATCATCTCCCATGCAGCCAGCAGCCCCCACACGAGGAGCGTCCTCATTGCAAAGCTGGGGGACCGTGAGGAGGCGTCTCTGAGTAAACGTGAGCTGAGCCCCAGGCCAGCTGCTGCTGAACTTTTCCCACCCTTCCCAGGTAAAACACCTGAATGTGTGCAAAGACTTTAAAAACTAGAGGAAGGGGCTTGGAGTCACACCAGCGACAGCACGCAGGCCGACTTGGTGCCTGCAGGCCAGCCAGGATGGTCCTGGCCCCGGGCGCTCGTCTGGAAGCTTTCCATTTCCCTGCCTGAGGTACCCCTCCTGTCCCGGCCCCCACTGCTTTTTTCCTTCCTCACCTCTGCCCGGGGAGAAATTCCAGCAGCAAGTATGGGTGACACATCCTCTTCTTTAGCAGGTGGCAGCCCGGCAACTCCTGCAGAAAGTCCAGCAGAGCCCCAGTCACACTGGGCCACTCATAGAGCCGTGGGCCCTACTCCCTCCCACCAGCCCAACCCCGAGACTGCTGACGGGGCAGAGAATATGGCGTCAGGCACAGCTGCAGAGGCTTTTGCTGCCTGGAGGGGTGTTTATATTGACCTCAACCCAGGCACACCTGGGAAGGGCTGGCCGGCCGGGTCAGGCTGCCCAGGTCAGCCAATCCTCGCCCCTCAGGGGCTCAGAGTTGCAGAAAATGGGCCTTGCTGCACCGGCCAGATCCAAGGAACAGGTGTAGGGTCCCGAGAGTCAGGATAGATAAGGGGCGGCAGCCCTGGCTTGTTTTCGAATCATTTTATCTGGTCCATGAGTGGGAGACAACTTCAAGAAGACCCTCTGCTAATGAGAGGAACCCAGGAGTCAGGGAGAGGAGGGGTGGTGGGTGGAGACAGAGGCCTGGTGCCCCGGCTGCAGTGGAAGCCCCTGGAAGACCAGGCAGAGGGAGGCCGCACAGAGTGAAGCCTAGGGTCACAGACCTGTTGGAGCTGCTGTTTGTTAGTTCAAGCTCTGCTCTGAGGTGCTCTGTGTCAGCTCTGAGTGACAGGGGTGCTGGGGGTGCTCTGCAATGAGGGCTACGTGCACGGTTCCTGTGTGCCCAGCCCTGCCGGGGTACCTGTCCACGGGAGCTCCATATCCAGGGAGGGGCCTGCCCACGAGAGCCCCGTGGGCTGCTGCGTACCTGCACAGGTGAGCTCCATATCCTGGGAGGGGCCTGACCACAAGAGCCCCGTGGGCTGCTGGGGACCTGGTAGAGGACGCCAGGACAGTCAGTGAAGCCACAGAGGATATACATCTAGTAGTTCCTAATTCCTACACCCTGCTGGTCATTCTACCATCCACCAGGACATGGCATTCTGTATTAGACTTCAATGATGCCTTCTTCTGTATTCCATTAGTCCCAGAGTCACAAGAAATTTTGGCTGTGAGTGGCAGGACTCAACCTACAACAAAAACAATACTGCTGGGCCGTCCTGCCCCAGGGGTTCAAAAATTCCCACACCATCTTTGGGGAAACGTTAGCTAAAGACCTAAAAGATCTACCTCTGGAGAAGGGAACCCTCCTTCAATATGCAGATGACATTCTGATCACCAGCCCGACTAAGGAGGCCTCTGAACTACCTAGCCAATAAAAGATAGAAGGTGTCCAAGGAAAAGGCTCAAATATCACAAACTAAGGTGGCCTTCCTGGGCTTCATTCGCACAGAAGGTCGGAGAAGCCCACCCCAGGAAAGGGAAGAAGCCATTTGCAGCCTCACCTTTCCTGAAACTAGAAGACAGCTTAGGGGTTCCTGGGGAGACCGGGGTTTGCTGCATCTGGATCCCTAACTACAGTCTAATAGCTGGGCCTCTATATGAAACACTGAAAGGAAAAGATGATGATCCTTTTGAATAGAATCCAGAAGCGGCCTTTCAAGAATGGAAAGAGCAGTCAATTCAGACCCTGGCCCTGGACCTCCCTAAGTTAGCTAAACCCTTTGACCTTTACATTCCTGGTCCAAGGCGAATCGCCCTTGGAGTATTAGTGCAAAAACTGGGACCACTTGAAATGGAACAATGTAAGAATGCCCTCCAGGCATTGGCCAGCCACCCCATCCGACCAGGATACTGGGGGTATCTAAAAACCTGGAAATCAGCAGCCCGCAAGGCCAGCTCCCTCCTAAGGGAAAAGGACGCCACTTGGTGATCCTAACCACCCACCATGCCCTGAAGTTGCAGGGATTGCTCTGTGGGCACAATGACCTCGAGTGAGGAGGCCCTCCAACACCAACCTCCAGAGAGACAACCTGGGGCAATGGGCCCCCATGACGACTCGTGTGACCATCACTTGACCTGGAGCTTCTCTCAGAAAACAACAAGAGTGTGCCCCAAAAGAGCAGACTATTGCTTACAGGACTTACTGCACCCAGAGTGGAGCTAATAAACTTGGCAGGGGAACCGTAAATAACGCTGCCACCATAGAAAAGCCTACAGACACCGCAGTGACGGTGGCCAATGAGACCGGCTGTACTCCTGGCTACTTCAAAAGGCCGTTGACTGAGTGGCCGTCATGGTCCTGGATCACCACCGGCCCTGGACTGTCTGGGAGTTGAGCAAGCAGGGCTCTGACACCTGGTGCTGTTTGTACGTTAATTCAGTGGCCTAACTGAAGAAAGCACAGACTACTGGTCAGAGCATCTAGGCTGGCAGAAACCATCAGCCTAAGGGGGCCGAACCAATGTGGAGCAGGGTAAAACCGCCCACCCCCCCAGCGTCTCTGCACATCTCTTTCCTGGACCCTTAAAGGTCATTAGAATCTATAAAACTTCCAATGCTGGTGCTCAGGCAGACGAGCAGTGAGGGAGGAGGCCTGCGGACAATCAACCTCACCTGGAGGCTGCTGGGGAGAAGTCCTGCCCCTCCCCCCGGGTATGAGGACACCCAACTCAGCATGAAGCATTTACAGAAGACGTGTCTGCACCCTCAGCGCCCCAAGAATGAGGAATGGGACAAAAGGCAGAGGAGGGCTTTGTCACTGGCAAAGCCCATTAAAAATTCCTGGGAGATAAAAATAGAATCTGGGCAATAAAATAAAGTCTAACCATTTTTTCCTTTGTGCTTTGTCTAATTTCACTTGCTCCTAGGTTTCCACATGCAGAGGTCCCACACCCGACACTTCAGACCCGATTTCCTCGTGCAAAATGGCTGGGCCGACACCTCAGCTCGTGGGGCCCCGTGCAGACTCTGCGACATAGAGCCTGAGCTCCAGCCAACCTGGCCCTCGAGAGCTCCGCCCCCTCCCTCCCGCTGATGCTGACAGGATCCCTACACAGCAGCCCGGCCCACAACCCGCAGGGGAGCACACACTCTCACCTCTCCATTCTCTGATCAAAATATAAAGTTTTCCTTTGCTTCTGAACCAAAGTCAGTCTCGATCTGTTGGCTCCAATGACACTGGGCAGGGAGACCCTTGTTGGGGCCCACTCTGCAGGATCAGTAACAGAATTTGAGAACATTGTAACTTCAATGCACAGATGTGTGAGCCAAACTGTAATTAACATAGAGCAGTGTATAAGGCTCGTGTAAAATAAGATGTTTCTAACACTTCCATTTGATATTTCCATCACTTTATTATAAGCAAGTTCAGTGGAGGGGATTGTCTTATTTGGCAGGTCAAGAGTAGAGAAATGCAGGGATTTCTTTCCAAGGATGTACATCTAATAATCTTGGTTGAAGTTTCAACCTTGTTTTGAATGATTTTCCATTGAAAATGATACCTCTCTTTCAGCTCCTAGATTTCTGAGAAGTATAAAATCTTATATTTTTTATTACCAAAGGGGAAAGGTGGGAGGAGGGATAAATTAACAGTTTCAGATTAACATATACACACTGCTATGTATAAAATATATCATCAACAGGGAACTACTGTATAGCACAGGGAACTATACTCAATATTTTGTAATGACCCCTGAGGGGAAATAATCTGAAAAACAATAGATATCTATATCGACATCATCTATCAACTACAGATAAAATGGAAACTAAAGGAGGCCGATGGTGAGCGTTTCTGAACCTGAAGACTTCAATCATCTAAAGTTCGGACTCTGCCTACGGCCCAAGTCCCTTAATGAACACACATGTACCAGTAGCTTAAAAATTCCCCAGATTGGAGTTCGGGGAGACACTGATTTGGAAAAATCCCTTGTGTTCTCCTTACATACACGGGACCTTTCCTACAGCTAAAACATGCCTGTGACACCCAGAAGATGGAACACGGTTGGATCAGGAAGATTTTTGGAAAAGGCACCAAAACGCCTAATTTCCTGGTTGTTGGGTTCACCCCTCCAGCCTTTTTCCTTAAAATCTCCCCACTAGAGGATGTCAGCACCTTCAACATCCAGTTGCACAGAAATCGGAATTTGTCCAAAGGAAGAAGGGGAAGGAGGAGAAACAAGGGGAGCCAAGCCCTAGATGTTCGGAGAGGCACATGTCACTCTACTTTCCAGTCAGGAAGAAGAATTAAGCAAAGGCTTAGCCTGCCACCGGGAACCAGAGTAGGGACAGAAGCAAACGAGCGGTTCTGCGGAAAGCTCCCAAAAAAGCGAGTTGAAAAATGGAGCTCAGGGGCACTGCAATTCACAAACCTGCAGAGTTATAAATGATAACTCTCGTCCACAAATATATTGAGGGAAGGCAACGAAGAGGATTTGAAATTAAGGCAGAATTGCAGGAAACAGATTTCAGGAGATAGATTCGAATCACCACTAAAGCACATGAAAAGCGGCAAAACGTCGACAATGATGCACTTGGCCAAAAAGAGCATATGCGTTTTGTTCTGAATGAATTCAGGAAAAAACCCATAGGCCCTTTTTGGCCAACCAAACAAGCCGGAAATGCAATTCAGCGCTACAAAGAAGTCTGACTTCCCATCGGTCAAAATGGCCTTCCTAAAAAAGTGTAAAACAAGAAAAGCAGGAGAGGCCAGGGAGGAAAGAGAGCCTTGCTACACTGATGGGCGGGATGTAAATGGCCAACAGCCACTCTGGAGAAGTGTACGGTGTGTCCTGAAACATCTAAAAAACACAGCTTAGAGAGAATAGGGCACTTCCACTCATGGGGGTATAAATTGGGAAAATGAAAAATCAGCAAGACACAAGCACACCAAAGTTTAGGGCTGCTCTCTTGACAAGGACCTCCACTTCATTCCACCTTAAATATCCCAGGAAAGAGAAAAATGGATAAAGAAGTTGTGGTCCTTATGTACAATGGAATATCACTCAGCCGTGAAATCAATGTCATAAGGCTAGTAGCAGCATGATGAGTGGATTTAGGTACGACGATTCTAAGTGAAATAAGTCACACAGAAAAGGACACTACTCATAAGGTCTCACTGATAGAGGGAATGTAAAAACCGTTACACTTGAACTGAATTACAAAAGAGAACAGAGTCACACATGCAGAAAACACACTATGGGTGCTAACGGGAAAGGTGAGGTGGGGTGATACATAAAACAAGGGTTTCAAATTAGCTCAGATACCGTTGCATAAACCCAATATGTAATAGACAAGACCTACTCCTTGCTCAGAGAACTGGACTCAACACGCCCTGTTCACCGCACAACATTATATCTGACTAGTAATAATCTTAAAACCTATATATTGATATCTCTCTGTTAGTGTGTCAAGTGGATGTAAAGCGGTATAAACACAACAGTGAAAAGCAGCTAAAACCCATTATAAAAATAAATAACTTTGAAAAACCGATGAAACAAAGACAGTGAAAGAGAGCGAAATTCTTACACAATGCGTTCAGGGGCTGTGATGAAACTTGGATTGACCATATCTAGACCCACAGCTGGATGAGATATAAGGGTGGACACTCTTGCGGCTGAGAGGTTTGGTGAGGTTGGGTGAGCAAATGCAGACCCTTTAAAGTACTATTGCGTGGTACCCATCCCATGGGTCCCAAATCTCCAGGTTCAAGGGCATCTTCCTACATCGAAAACATGCATGAGAAACCCAGAAGATGGTACACCGTGTGATGGGGAAAGGTTTCTAAAACACACCTCATTTCTCATCTCCTTGTGCCCAGGTTCGCCATTCCAGCCGCTTTTGTAGCAAGCTCCCTACTTGGAGCATCAGCACCTTTAACCTCCTGTTCCATACAGGTTGCAATTTGTCCTGAGGATGAACGGGTAGATGGGGAACCAATGAGAGACTAGTTCTTGGTGTTGGGACAGGCAAAGGTCACTCTATTGTCCCATCAGGAAGAAGAATTTACCACAGACTCAGCCTGCCCCCCGGAACCAGAACAGGGCCTGAAGCCATCCTGCGCTTTTGCGGCCATCTCCAAAAAAGCGAGTTGTAAAATGGAGCTACAGGGCACTGCAATTCACAAACCTGCAGAATTATAAATGATAACTCTCGTCCACAAATATATTGAGGGAAGGCAAAGAAGAGGATTTGAAATCAAGGCAGAATTGCAGGAAACAGATTTCACGAGGTAGATTCGAATCGCCTTTAAAGCACATGAAAAGCGGCAAAACGTTGACAATGATGCCCTTGGCCAAAAAGGGCGTATGCGTTTTTTCCTGAATATATTCAGGAAAAAACGCATACGCCCTTTTTGGCCAACCAAGCAACCTGGAAAGGCAAATCAGCGCTACAAAGAAGACTCGCTACCCATCGCTCAAAAGGGCCATGCTGAAAAAAGTGTCAAAACCAGAAATGCAGGACAGGCCATGGAGAAATGGGAGCCTTGCTACACTGATGGGCGGGATGTAAATTGCCAACAGCCACTCTGGAGAAGTGTACGGTGTGTCCTGAAACATCTAAAAAACACAGCTTAGAGAGCATAGGGCACTTCCACGCATGGGGGTATAAATTGGGAAAATGAAAAATCAGCAAGACACAAGCACCCCAAAGTTTAGGGCTGCTCTGTTGACAAGGACCTCCACTTCATTCCACCTTCAATATCCCAGGAAAGAGAAAAATGGATAAAGAAGTTGTGGTCCTTATGTACAATGGAATATCACTCAGCCGTGAAATCAATGTCATAAGGCTAGTAGCAGCATGATGAGTGGATTTAGGTACGACGACTCTAAGTGAAATAAGTCACACAGAAAAGGACACTTCTCATAAGGTATCACTGATAGAGGGAATGTAAAAACCGTTACACTTGAACTGAATTACAAAACAGAACAGAGTCACACATGCAGAAAACACACTATAGTTGCTTAACGGGAAAGGTGAGGTGGGGTGATACATAAAACAAGGGTTTCAAATTAGCTCAGATACCGTTCCATAAACCCAATATGTAATAGACAAGACCTACTCCTTGCTCAGAGAACTAGACTCAACACGCCCTATTCACCGCACAAGAATATATCTGACTAGTAATAATCTTAAAACCTATGTATTGATATCTCTCTGTTAGTGTGTCAAGTGGGTGTAAAGCGGCATAAACACAGCGGTGAAAAGCAGCTAAACCCCATTATGAAAATAAATTACTTTGAAAAACCGATGAAACAAAGACAGTGAAAGAGAGAGAAATTCTTACACAATGCGTTCAGGGGCTGTGATGCAACCTGGATTGACCATATCTAGACCCACAGCTGGATGAGATCTAAGGGTGGACACTCTTGGGGCTGAGAGGTTTGGTGAGGTTGGGTGAGCAAACGCAGACCCTTTAAAGTAATACTGCGTGGTACCCATCGCATGGGTCCCAAATCACCAGGTTCAAGGGCATCTTCCTACATCGAAAACATGCATGAGAAACCCAGAAGATGGTACACCGTGTGATGGGGAAAGGTTTCTAAAACGCACCTCATTTCTAATCTCCTTGTGACCGGGTTCGCCATTCCAGCCGCTTTACTAGCAATCTCCCTACTTGGAGCATCAGCACCTTTAACCTCCTGCTCCGTACAGGTTGCAATTTGTCCTGAGTGTGAACGGGAAGACGTGGAACCAATGAGAGACTGGCTCTTGGTGTTGGGATAGGCACAGGTCACTCTATTTTCCCATCAGGAAGAAGAATTAACCACAGGCTCAGCCTGCCCCCGGAACCAGAACAGGGCCTGAAGGCATCCTGCGCTTTTGTGGCCAGCTCCCTAAAAAGCGAGTTGTAAAATGGAGGTTCA
The DNA here is from genome assembly GCF_965194805.1 of Balaenoptera borealis. NCBI lineage: Eukaryota > Metazoa > Chordata > Mammalia > Artiodactyla > Balaenopteridae > Balaenoptera > Balaenoptera borealis. The sequence continues at coordinate 562,067 of NW_028123942.1, read as the reverse complement.
GGGCACTGCAATTCACAAACCTGCAGAGTTATAAATGATAACTCTCGTCCACAAATATATTGAGGGAAGGCAAAGAAGAGGATTTGAAATCAAGGCAGAATTGCAGGAAACAGATTTCAGGAGGTAGATTCGAATCGCCTTTAAAGCACATGAAAAGCGGCAAAACGTTGACAATGATGCCCTTGGCCAAAAAGGGCGTATGCGTTTTTTCCTGAATATATTCAGGAAAAAACGCATACGCCCTTTTTGGCCAACCAAGCAACCTGGAAAGGCAAATCAGCGCTACAAAGATGTCTCGCTTCCCATCGGTTAAAAAGGCCATGCTGAAAAAAGTGTCAAAACCAGAAATGCAGGACAGGCCATGGAGAAATGGGAGCCTTGCTACACTGATGGGCGGGATGTAAATTGCCAACAGCCACTCTGGAGAAGCGTACGGTGAGTCCTGAAAAATCTAAAAAACAAAGCTTAGAGAGCATAGGGCACTTCCACTCATGGGGTTATAAATTGGGAAAATTAAAAATCAGCAAGACACAAGCACCCCAAAGTTTAGGGCTGCTCTGTTGACAAGGACCTCCACTTCATTCCACCTTCAATATCCCAGGAAAGAGAAAAATGGATAAAGAAGTTGTGGTCCTTATGTACAATGGAATATCATTCAGCCATGAAAGCAATGTCATAAGGCTAGTAGCAGCATGATGAGTGGATTTAGGTACGACGATTCTAAGTGAAATAAGTCACACAGAAAAGGACACTTCTCATAAGGTATCACTTATAGAGGGAATGTAAAAACCGTTACACTTGAACTGAATTACAAAACAGAACAGAGTCACACATGCAGAAAACACACTATGGCTGCTTAACGGGAAAGGTGAGGTGGGGTGATACATAAAACAAGGTTTTCAAATTAGCTCAGATACCATTCCATAAACCCAATATGTAATAGACAAGACCTACTCCTTGCTCAGAGAACTGGACTCAACACGCCCTATTCACCGCACAAGAATATATTTGACTAGTAATACTCTTAAAACCTATGTATTGATATCTCTCTGTTAGTGTGTCAAGTGGGTGTAAAGCGGCATAAACACAGCAGTGAAAAGCAGCTAAACCCCATTATAAAAATAAATTACTTTGAAAAACCCATGAAACAAAGACAGTGAAAGAGAGCGAAATTCTTACACAATGCGTTCAGGGGCTGTGATGCAACCTGGATTGACCATATCTAGACCCACAGCTGGATGAGACATAAGGGTGGACACTCTTGGGGCTGAGAGGTTTGGTGAGGTTGGGTGAGCAAACGCAGACCCTTTAAAGTAATACTGCGTGGTACCCATCGCATGGGTCCCAAATCTCCAGGTTCAAGGGCACCTTCCTACATCGAAAACATGCATGAGATACCCAGAAGATGGTACACCGTGTGATGGGGAAAGGTTTCTAAAACGCACCTCATTTCTCATCTCCTTGTGCTCGGGTTCGCCATTCCAGCCACTTTACTAGCAATCTCCCTCCTTGGAGCATCATCACCTTTAACCTCCTGTTCCGTACAGGTTGCAATTTGTCCTGAGGATGAACGGGAAGACGTGGAACCAATGAGAGACTAGCTCTTGGTGTTGGGACAGGCACAGGTCACTCTATTTTCCTATCAGGAAGAAGAATTAACCACAGGCTCAGCCTGCCACCCGGAACCAGAACAGGGCCTGAAGCCATCCTGCGCTATTGCGGCCAGCTCCCTAAAAAGCGAGTTGTAAAATGGAGGTTCAGGGCACTGCAATTCACAAAACTGCAGACTTATAAATGATAACTCTCGTCCACAAATATATTGAGGGAAGGCAAAGAAGAGGATTTGAAATCAAGGCAGAATTGCAGGAAACAGATTTCAGGAGGTAGATTCGAATCGCCTTTAAAGCACATGAAAAGCGGCAAAACGTTGACAATGATGCCCTTGGCCAAAAAGGGCGTATGCGTTTTTTCCTGAATATATTCAGGAAAAAACGCATACGCCCTTTTTGGCCAAGCAAGCAACCTGGAAAGGCAAATCAGTGCTACAAAGAAGTCTCGCTTCCCATCGGTCAAAAGGCCCATGCTGAAAAAACTGTCAAAACCAGAAATGCAGGACATGCCATGGAGAAATGGGAGCCTTGCTACACTGATGGGCGGGATGTAAATTGCCAACAGCCACTCTGGAGAAGCGTACGGTGTGTCCTGAAACATCTAAAAAACACAGCTTAGAGAGCATAGGGCACTTCCACTCATGGGGGTATAAATTGGGAAAATGAAAAATCAGCAAGACACAAGCACCCCAAAGTTTAGGGCTGCTCTGTTGACAAGGACCTCCACTTCATTCCACCTTCAATATCCCAGGAAAGAGAAAAATGGATAAAGAAGTTGTGGTCCTTATGTACAATGGAATATCACTCAGCCATGAAATCAATGTCATAAGGCTAGTAGCAGCATGATGAGTGGATTTAGGTACGACGATTCTAAGTGAAATAAGTCACACAGAAAAGGACACTTCTCATAAGGTATCACTTATAGAGGGAATGTAAAAACCGTTACACTTGAACTGAATTACAAAACAGAACAGAGTCACACATGCAGAAAACACACTATGGCTGCTTAACGGGAAAGGTGAGGTGGGGTGATACATAAAACAAGGGTTTCAAATTAGCTCAGATACCGTTCCATAAACCCAATATGTAATAGACAAGACCTACTCCTTGCTCAGAGAACTGGACTCAACACGCCCTATTCACCGCACAAGAATATATCTGACTAGTAATAATCTTAAAACCTATGTATTGATATCTCTCTGTTAGTGTGTCAAGTGGGTGTAAAGTGGCATAAACACAGCAGTGAAAAGCAGCTAAACCCCATTATAAAAATAAATTACTTTGAAAAACCCATGAAACAAAGACAGTGAAAGAGATAGAAATTCTTACACAATGCGTTCACGGGCTGTGATGCAACCTGGATTGACCATATCTAGACCCACAGCTGGATGAGACATAAGGGTGGACACTCTTGGGGCTGAGAGGTTTGGTGAGGTTGGGTGAGCAAACGCAGACCCTTTCAACTAATACTGCGTGGTACCCATCGCATGGGTCCCAAATCTCCAGGTTCAAGGGCATCTTCCTACATCGAAAACATGCATGAGAAACCCAGAAGATGGTACACCGTGTGATGTGGAAAGGTTTCTAAAACGCACCTCATTTCTCATCTCCTTGCGCCCGGGTTCGCTATTCCAGCCGCTTTACTAGCAATCTCCCTACTTGGAGCATCAGCACCTTTAAGCTCCTGCTCCGTGCAGGTTGCAATTTGTCCTGAGGGTGAACGGGAAGACGTGGAACCAATGAGAGACTAGCTCTTGGTGTTGGGACAGGCACAGGTCACTCTATTTTCCCATCAGGAAGAAGAATTAACCACAGGCTCAGCCTGCCCCCGGAACCAGAACAGGGCCTGAAGGCATCCTGCGCTTTTGCGGCCAGCTCCCTTAAAAGCGAGTTGTAAAATGGAGGTTCAGGGCACTGCAATTCACAAACCTGCAGAGTTATAAATGATAACTCTCGTCCACCAATATATTGAGGGAAGGCAAAGAAGAGGATTTGAAATCAAGGCAGAATTGCAGGAAACAGATTTCAGGAGGTAGATTCGAATCGCCTTTAAAGCACATGAAAAGCGGCAAAACGTTGACAATGATGCCCTTGGCCAAAAAGGGCGTATGCGTTTTTTCCTGAATATATTCAGGAAAAAACGCATACGCCCTTTTTGGCCAACCAAGCAACCTGGAAAGGCAAATCAGCGCTACAAAGATGTCTCGCTTCCCATCGGTCAAAAGGGCCATGCTGAAAAAAGTCTCAAAACCAAAAATGCAGGACAGGCCATGGAGAAATGGGAGCCTTGCTACACTGATGGGCGGGATGTAAATTGTCAACAGCCACTCTGGAGAAGTGTTCGGTGAGTCCTGAAACGTCTAAAAAGCAAAGCTTAGAGAGCATAGGGCACTTCCACTCATGGGGGTATAAATTGGGAAAATTAAAAATCAGCAAGACACAAGCACCCCAAAGTTTAGGGCTGCTCTGTTGACAAGGACCTCCACTTCATTCCACCTTCAATATCCCAGGAAAGAGAAAAATGGATAAAGAAGTTGTGGTCCTTATGTACAATGGAATATCACTCAGCCGTGAAATCAATGTCATAAGGCTAGTAGCAGCATGATGAGTGGATTTAGGTACGACGACTCTAAGTGAAATAAGTCACACAGAAAAGGACACATCTCATAAGGTATCACTTATAGAGGGAATGTAAAAACCGTTACACTTGAACTGAATTACAAAACAGAACAGAGTCACACATGCAGAAAACACACTATGGCTGCTTAACGGGAAAGGTGAGGTGGGGTGATACATAAAACAAGGGTTTCAAATTAGCTCAGATACCGTTCCATAAACCCAATATGTAATAGACAAGACCTACTCCTTGCTCAGAGAACTGGACTCAACACGCCCTATTCACCGCACAAGAATATATCTGACTAGTAATAATCTTAAAAGCTATGTATTGATATCTCTCTGTTAGTGTGTCAAGTGGGTGTAAAGCGGCATAAACACAGCAGTGAAAAGCAGCTAAACCCCATTATAAAAATAAATTACTTTGAAAAACCCATGAAACAAAGACAGTGAAAGAGAGCGAAATTCTTACACAATGCGTTCAGGGGCTGTGATGCAACCTGGATTGACCATATCTAGACCCACAGCTGGATGAGACCTAAGGGTGGACACTGTTGCGGCTGAGAGGTTTGGTGAGGTTGGGTGAGCAAACGCAGCCCCTTTAAAGTAATACTGCGTGGTACCCATCGCATGAGTCCCAAATATCCAGGTTCAAGGGCATCTTCCTACATCGAAAACATGCATGAGAAACCCAGAAGATGGTACACCGTGTGATGGGGAAAGGTTTCTAAAACGCACCTCATTTCTCATCTCCTTGTGCTCGGGTTCGCCATTCCAGCCACTTTACTAGCAATCTCCCTCCTTGGAGCATCATCACCTTTAACCTCCTGTTCCGTACAGGTTGCAATTTGTCCTGAGGATGAACGGGAAGACGTGAAACCAATGAGAGACTATCTCTTGGTGTTGGGACAGGCACAGGTCACTCTATTTTCCCATCAGGAAGAAGAATTAACCACAGGCTCAGCCTGCCCCCCGGAACAAGAACAGGGCCTGAAGCCATCCTGCGCTTTTGCGGCCATCTCCCAAAAACGCGAGTTGTAAAATGGAGGTTCAGGGCACTGCAATTCACAAACCTGCAGAGTTATAAATGATAACTCTCGTCCACAAATATATTGAGGGAAGGCAAAGAAGAGGATTTGAAATCAAGGCAGAATTGCAGGAAACAGATTTCAGGAGGTAGATTTGAATCGCCTTTAAAGCACATGAAAAGCGGCAAAACGTTGACAATGATGCCCTTGGCCAAAAAGGGCGTATGCGTTTTTTCCTGAATATATTCAGGAAAAAACGCATACGCCCTTTTTGGCCAACCAAGCAACCTGGAAAGGCAAATCAGCGCTACAAAGATGTCTCGCTTCCCATCGGTCAAAAGGGCCATGCTGAAAAAAGTGTCAAAACCAGAAATGCAGGACAGGCCATGGAGAAATGGGAGCCTTGCTACACTGATGGGCGGGATGTAAATTGTCAACAGCCACTCTGGAGAAGCGTACGGTGAGTCCTGAAACGTCTAAAAAGCAAAGCTTAGAGAGCATAGGGCACTTCCACTCATGGGGGTATAAATTGGGAAAATTAAAAATCAGCAAGACACAAGCACCCCAAAGTTTAGGGCTGCTCTGTTGACAAGGACCTCCACTTCATTCCACCTTCAATATCCCAGGAAAGAGAAAAATGGATAAAGAAGTTGTGGTCCTTATGTACAATGGAATATCACTCAGCCATGAAATCAATGTCATAAGGCTAGTAGCAGCATGATGAGTGGATTTAGGTACGACGATTCTAAGTGAAATAAGTCACACAGAAAAGGACACTTCTCATAAGGTATCACTGATAGAGGGAATGTAAAAACCGTTACACTTGAACTGAATTACAAAACAGAACAGAGTCACACATGCAGAAAACACACTATGGCTGCTTAACGGGAAAGGTGAGGTGGGGTGATACATAAAACAAGGGTTTCAAATTAGCTCAGATACCGTTCCATAAAACAAATATGTAATAGACAAGACCTACTCCTTGCTCAGATAACTGGACTCAACACGCCCTATTCACCGCACAAGAATATATCTGACTAGTAATAATCTTAAAACCTATGTATAGATATCTCTCTGTTAGTGTGTCAAGTGGGTGTAAAGCTGCATAAACACAGAAGTGAAAAGCAGCTAAACCCCATTATAAAAATAAATTACTTTGAATAACCCATGAAACAAAGACAGTGAAAGAGAGCGAAATTCTTACACAATTCGTTCAGGGGCTGTGATGCAACCTGGATTGACCATATCTAGACCCACAGCTGGATGAGACATAAGGGTGGACACTGTTGCGGCTGAGAGGTTTGGTGAGGTTGGGTGAGCAAACGCAGACCCTTTACAGTAATACTGCATGGTACCCATCGCATGGGTCACAAATCTCCAGGTTCAAGGGCATCTTCCTACATCGAAAACATGCATGAGAAACCCAGAAGATGGTACACCGTGTGATGTGGAAAAGTTTCTAAAACGCACCTCATTTCTCATCTCCTGGTGGCCGGGTTCGCTATTCCAGCCGCTTTACTAGCAATCTCCCTACTTGGAGCATCAGCACCTTTAACCTCCTGTTCCATACAGGTTGCAATTTGTCCTGAGGATGAACTGGAAGACGTGGAACCAATGAGAGACTAGCTCTTGGTGTTGGGACAGGCACAGGTCACTCTATTTTCCCATCAGGAAGAAGAATTAACCACAGGCTCAGCCTGCCCCCGGAACCAGAACAGGGCCTGAAGGCATCCTGCGCTTTTGCAGCCAGCTCCCTAAAAAGCGAGTTGTAAAATGGAGGTTCAGGGCACTGCAATTCACAAACCTGCAGAGTTATAAATGATAACTCTCGTCCACAAATATATTGAGGGAAGGCAAAGAAGAGGATTTGAAATCAAGGCAGAATTGCAGGAAACAGATTTCAGGAGGTAGATTCGAATCGCCTTTAAAGCACATGAAAAGCGGCAAAACGTTGACAATGATGCCCTTGGCCAAAAAGGGCGTATGCGTTTTTTCCTGAATATATTCAGGAAAAAACGCATACGCCCTTTTTGGCCAACCAAGCAACCTGGAAAGGCAAATCAGCGCTACAAAGATGTCTCGCTTCCCATCGGTCAAAAGGGCCATGCTGAAAAAAGTCTCAAAACCAAAAATGCAGGACAGGCCATGGAGAAATGGGAGCCTTGCTACACTGATGGGCGGGATGTAAATTGTCAACAGCCACTCTGGAGAAGTGTACGGTGAGTCCTGAAACGTCTAAAAAGCAAAGCTTAGAGAGCATAGGGCACTTCCACTCATGGGGGTATAAATTGGGAAAATGAAAAATCAGCAAGACACAAGCACCCCAAGGTTTAGGGCTGCTCTGTTGACAAGGACCTCCACTTCATTCCACCTTCAATATCCCAGGGAAGAGAAAAATGGATAAAGAAGTTGTGGTCCTTATGTACAATGGAATATCACTCAGCCATGAAATCAATGTCATAAGGCTAGTAGCAGCATGATGAGTGGATTTAGGTACGACGATTCTAAGTGAAATAAGTCACACAGAAAAGGACACTTCTCATAAGGTATCACTTATAGAGGGAATGTAAAAACCGTTACACTTGAACTGTATTACAAAACAGAACAGAGTCACACATGCAGAAAACACACTATGGCTGCTTAACGGGAAAGGTGAGGTGGGGTGATACATAAAACAAGGGTTTCAAATTAGCTCAGATACCGTTCCATAAACCCAATATGTAATAGACAAGACCTACTCCTTGCTCAGAGAACTGGACTCAACACGCCCTATTCACCGCACAAGAATATATCTGACTAGTAATAATCTTAAAACCTATGTATTGATATCTCTCTGTTAGTGTGTCAAGTGGGTGTAAAGCGGCATAAACACAGCAGTGAAAAGCAGCTAAACCCCATTATAAAAATAAATTACTTTGAAAAACCCATGAAACAAAGACAGTGAAAGAGAGCGAAATTCTTACACAATGCGTTCAGGGGATGTGATGCAACCTGGATTGACCATATCTAGACCCACAGCTGGATGAGACATAAGGGTGGACACTGTTGCGGCTGAGAGGTTTGGTGAGGTTGGGTGAGCAAACGCAGACCCTTTAAAGTAATACTGCGTGGTACCCATCGCATGGGTCCCAAATCTCCAGGTTCAAGGGCACCTTCCTACATCGGAAACATGCATGAGAAACCCAGAAGATGGTACACCGTGTGATGGGGAAAGGTTTCTAAAACGCAATTCATTTCTCATCTCCTTGTGCTCGGGTTCGCCATTCCAGCCACTTTACTAGCAATCTCCCTCCTTGGAGCATCATCACCTTTAACCTCCTGTTCCGTACAGGTTGCAATTTGTCCTGAGGATGAACGGGAAGACGTGGAACCAATGAGAGACTATCTCTTGCTGTTGGGACAGGCACAGGTCACTCTATTTTCCCATCAGGAAGAAGAATTAACCACAGGCTCAGCCTGCCCCCCGGAACAAGAACAGGGCCAGAAGCCATCCTGCGCTTTTGCGGCCATCTCCCAAAAACGCGAGTTGTAAAATGGAGGTTCAGGGCACTGCAATTCACAAAACTGCAGACTTATAAATGATAACTCTCGTCCACAAATATATTGAGGGAAGGCAAAGAAGAGGATTTGAAATCAAGGCAGAATTGCAGGAAACAGATTTCAGGAGGTAGATTCGAATCGCCTTTAAAGCACATGAAAAGCGGCAAAACGTTGACAATGATGCCCTTGGCCAAAAAGGGCGTATGCGTTTTTTCCTGAATATATTCAGGAAAAAACGCATACGCCCTTTTTGGCCAACCAAGCAACCTGGAAAGGCAAATCAGCGCTACAAAGATGTCTCGCTTCCCATCGGTCAAAAGGGCCATGCTGAAAAAAGTGTCAAAACCAGAAATGCAGGACAGGCCATGGAGAAATGGGAGCCTTGCTACACTGATGGGCGGGATGTAAATTGTCAACAGCCACTCTGGAGAAGCGTACGGTGTGTCCTGAAACGTCTAAAAAGCAAAGCTTAGAGAGCATAGGGCACTTCCACTCATGGGGGTATAAATTGGGAAAATGAAAAATCAGCAAGACACAAGCACCCCAAAGTTTAGGGCTGCTCTGTTGACAAGGACCTCCCCTTCATTCCACCTTCAATATCCCAGGAAAGAGAAAAATGGATAAAGAAGTTGTGGTCCTTATGTACAATGGAATATCACTCAGCCATGAAATCAATGTCATAAGGCTAGTAGCAGCATGATGAGTGGATTTAGGTACGATGATTCTAAGTGAAATAAGTCACACAGAAAAGGACACTTCTCATAAGGTATCACTGATAGAGGGAATGTAAAAACCGTTACACTTGAACTGAATTACAAAACAGAACAGAGTCACACATGCAGAAAACACACTATGGCTGCTTCACGGGAAAGGTGAGGTGGGGTGATACATAAAACAAGGGTTTCAAATTAGCTCAGATACCGTTCCATAAAACCAATATGTAATAGACAAGACCTACTCCTTGCTCAGAGAACTGGACTCAACACGCCCTACTCACCGCACAAGAATATATCTGACTAGTAATAATCTTAAAAGCTATGTATTGATATCTCTCTGTTAGTGTGTCAAGTGGGTGTAAAGCGGCATAAACACAGAAGTGAAAAGCAGCTAAACCCCATTATAAAAATAAATTACTTTGAATAACCCATGAAACAAAGACAGTGAAAGAGAGCGAAATTCTTACACAATGCGTTCACGGGCTGTGATGCAACCTGGATTGACCATATCTAGACCCACAGCTGGATGAGACATAAGGGTGGACACTCTTGGGGCTGAGAGGTTTGGTGAGGTTGGGTGAGCAAACGCAGAACCTTTCAACTAATACTGCGTGGTACCCATCGCATGGGTCCCAAATCTCCAGGTTCAAGGGCATCTTCCTACATCGAAAACATGCATGAGAAACCCAGAAGATGGTACACCGTGTGATGTGGAAAGGTTTCTAAAACGCACCTCATTTCTCATCTCCTTGTGGCCGGGTTCGCTATTCCAGCCGCTTTACTAGCAATCTCCCTACTTGGAGCATCAGCACCTTTAACCTCCTGTTCCGTACAGGTTGCAATTTGTCCTGAGGATGAACTGGAAGACGTGGAACCAATGAGAGACTAGCTCTTGGTGTTGGGACAGGCACAGGTCACTCTATTTTCCCATCAGGAAGAAGAATTAACCACAGGCTCAGCCTGCCCCCGGAACCAGAACAGGGCCTGAAGGCATCCTGCGCTTTTGCGGCCAGCTCCCTAAAAAGCGAGTTGTAAAATGGAGGTTCAGGGCACTGCAATTCACAAACCTGCAGAGTTATAAATGATAACTCTCGTCCACAAATATATTGAGGGAAGGCAAAGAAGAGGATTTGAAATCAAGGCAGAATTGCAGGAAACAGATTTCAGGAGGTAGATTCGAATCGCCTTTAAAGCACATGAAAAGCGGCAAAACGTTGACAATGATGCCCTTGGCCAAAAAGGGCATATGCGTTTTTTCCTGAATATATTCAGGAAAAAACGCATACGCCCTTTTTGGCCAACCAAGCAACCTGGAAAGGCAAATCAGCGCTACAAAGATGTCTCGCTTCCCATCGGTCAAAAGGGCCATGCTGAAAAAAGTCTCAAAACCAAAAATGCAGGACAGGCCATGGAGAAATGGGAGCCTTGCTACACTGATGGGCGGGATGTAAATTGTCAACAGCCACTCTGGAGAAGTGTACGGTGAGTCCTGAAACGTCTAAAAAGCAAAGCTTAGAGAGCATAGGGCACTTCCACTCATGGGGGTATAAATTGGGAAAATTAAAAATCAGCAAGACACAAGCACCCCAAAGTTTAGGGCTGCTCTGTTGACAAGGACCTCCACTTCATTCCACCTTCAATATCCCAGGAAAGAGAAAAATGGATAAAGAAGTTGTGGTCCTTATGTACAATGGAATATCACTCAGCCGTGAAATCAATGTCATAAGGCTAGTAGCAGCATGATGAGTGGATTTAGGTACGACGACTCCAAGTGAAATAAGTCACACAGAAAAGGACACTTCTCATAAGGTATCACTTATAGAGGGAATGTAAAAACCGTTACACTTGAACTGAATTACAAAACAGAACAGAGTCACACATGCAGAAAACACACTATGGCTGCTTAACGGGAAAGGTGAGGTGGGGTGATACATAAAACAAGGGTTTCAAATTAGCTCAGATACCGTTCCATAAACCCAATATGTAATAGACAAGACCTACTCCTTGCTCAGAGAACTGGACTCAACACGCCCTATTCACCGCACAAGAATATATCTGACTAGTAATAATCTTAAAAGCTATGTATTGATATCTCTCTGTTAGTGTGTCAAGTGGGTGTAAAGCGGCATAAACACAGCAGTGAAAAGCAGCTAAACCCCATTATAAAAATAAATTACTTTGAAAAACCCATGAAACAAAGACAGTGAAAGAGAGCGAAATTCTTACACAATGCGTTCAGGGGCTGTGATGCAACCTGGATTGACCATATCTAGACCCACAGCTGGATGAGACATAAGGGTGAACACTGTTGCGGCTGAGAGGTTTGGTGAGGTTGGGTGAGCAAACGCAGACCCTTTAAAGTAATACTGCGTGGTACCCATCGCATGGGTCCCAAATCTCCAGGTTCAAGGGAATCTTCCTACATCGAAAACATGCATGAGAAACCCAGAAGATGGTACACCGTGTGATGGGGAAAGGTTTCTAAAACGCACCTCATTTCTCATCTCCTTGTGCTCGGGTTCGCCATTCCAGCCACTTTACTAGCAATCTCCCTCCTTGGAGCATCATCACCTTTAACCTCCTGTTCCGTACAGGTTGCAATTTGTCCTGAGGATGAACGGGAAGACGTGGAACCAATGAGAGACTAGCTCTTGGTGTTGGGACAGGCACAGGTCACTCTATTTTCCTATCAGGAAGAAGAATTAACCACAGGCTCAGCCTGCCACCCGGAACCAGAACAGGGTCTGAAGCCATCCTGCGCTATTGCGGCCAGCTCCCTAAAAAGCGAGTTGTAAAATGGAGGTTCAGGGCACTGCAATTCACAAAACTGCAGACTTATAAATGATAACTCTCGTCCACAAATATATTGAGGGAAGGCAAAGAAGAGAATTTGAAATCAAGGCAGAATTGCAGGAAACAGATTTCAGGAGGTAGATTCGAATCGCCTTTAAAGCACATGAAAAGCGGCAAAATGTTGAAAATGATGCCCTTGGCCAAAAAGGGCGTATGCGTTTTTTCCTGAATATATTCAGGAAAAAACACATACGCCCTTTTTGGCCAACCAAGCAACCTGGAAAGGCAAATCAGCGCTACAAAGATGTCTCGCTTCCCATCGGTCAAAAGGGCCATGCTGAAAAAAGTGTCAAAACCAGAAATGCAGGACAGGCCATGGAGAAATGGGAGCCTTGCTACACTGATGGGCGGGATGTAAATTGTCAACAGCCACTCTGGAGAAGCGTACGGTGAGTCCTGAAACGTCTAAAAAGCAAAGCTTAGAGAGCATAGGGCACTTCCACTCATGGGGGTATAAATTGGGAAAATTAAAAATCAGCAAGACACAAGCACCCCAAAGTTTAGGGCTGCTCTGTTGACAAGGACCTCCCCTTCATTCCACCTTCAATATCCCAGGAAAGAGAAAAATGGATAAAGAAGTTGTGGTCCTTATGTACAATGGAATATCACTCAGCCATGAAATCAATGTCATAAGGCTAGTAGCAGCATGATGAGTGGATTTAGGTACGACGATTCTAAGTGAAATAAGTCACACAGAAAAGGACACTTCTCATAAGGTATCACTGATAGAGGGAATGTAAAAACCGTTACACTTGAACTGAATTACAAAACAGAACAGAGTCACACATGCAGAAAACACACTATGGCTGCTTCACGGGAAAGGTGAGGTGGGGTGATACATAAAACAAGGGTTTCAAATTAGCTCAGATACCGTTCCATAAAACCAATATGTAATAGACAAGACCTACTCCTTGCTCAGAGAACTGGACTCAACACGCCCTACTCACCGCACAAGAATATATCTGACTAGTAATAATCTTAAAACCTATGTATAGATATCTCTCTGTTAGTGTGTCAAGTGGGTGTAAAGCGGCATAAACACAGAAGTGAAAAGCAGCTAAACCCCATTATAAAAATAAATTACTTTGAAAAACCCATGAAACAAAGACAGTGAAAGAGAGCGAAATTCTTACACAATGCGTTCAGGGGCTGTGATGCAACCTGGATTGACCATATCTAGACCCACAGCTGGATGAGACATAAGGGTGGACACTCTTGGGGCTGAGAGGTTTGGTGAGGTTGGGTGAGCAAACGCAGACCCTTTACAGTAATACTGCATGGTACCCATCGCATGGGTCACAAATCTCCAGGTTCAAGGGCATCTTCCTACATCGAAAACATGCATGAGATACCCAGAAGATGGTACACCGTGTGATGGGGAAAGGTTTCTAAAACGCACCTCATTTCTCATCTCCTTGTGGCCGGGTTCGCTATTCCAGCCGCTTTACTAGCAATCTCCCTACTTGGAGCATCAGCACCTTTAACCTCCTGTTCCGTACAGGTTGCAATTTGTCCTGAGGATGAACGGGAAGACGTGGAACCAATGAGAGACTAGCTCTTGGTGTTGGGACAGGCACAGGTCACTCTATTTTCCCATCAGGAAGAAGAATTAACCACAGGCTCATCCTGCCCCCGGAACCAGAACAGGGCCTGAAGGCATCCTGCGCTTTTGCGGCCAGCTCCCTAAAAAGCGAGTTGTAAAATGGAGGTTCAGGGCACTGCAATTCACAAACCTGCAGAGTTATAAATGATAACTCTCGTCCACAAATATATTGAGGGAAGGCAAAGAAGAGGATTTGAAATCAAGGCAGAATTGCAGGAAACAGATTTCAGGCGGTAGATACGAAGCTCCTTTAAAGCACATGAAAAGCGGCAAAACGTTGACAATGATGCCCTTGGCCAAAAAGGGCGTATGCGTTTTTTCCTGAATATATTCAGGAAAAAACGCATACGCCCTTTTTGGCCAACCAAGCAACCTGGAAAGGCAAATCAGCGCTACAGAGAAGTCTCGCTTCCCATCGGTCAAAAGGGCCATGCTGAAAAAAGTCTCAAAACCAAAAATGCAGGACAGGCCATGGAGAAATGGGAGCCTTGCTACACTGATGGGCGGGATGTAAATTGTCAACAGCCACTCTGGAGAAGCGTACGGTGAGTCCTGAAACGTCTAAAAAGCAAAGCTTAGAGAGCATAGGGCACTTCCACTCATGGGGGTATAAATTGGGAAAATTAAAAATCAGCAAGACACAAGTACCCCAAAGTTTAGGGCTGCTCTGTTGACAAGGACCTCCACTTCATTCCACCTTCAATATCCCAGGAAAGAGAAAAATGGATAAAGAAGTTGTGGTCCTTATGTACAATGGAATATCACTCAGCCATGAAATCAATGTCATAAGGCTAGTAGCAGCATGATGAGTGGATTTAGGTTCGACGATTCTAAGTGAAATAAGTCACACAGAAAAGGACACTTCTCATAAGGTATCACTGATAGAGGGAATGTAAAAACCGTTACACTTGAACTGAATTACAAAACAGAACAGAGTCACACATGCAGAAAACACACTATGGCTGCTTCACGGGAAAGGTGAGGTGGGGTGATACATAAAACAAGGGTTTCAAATTAGCTCAGATACCGTTCCATAAACCCAATATGTAATAGACAAGACCTACTCCTTGCTCAGAGAACTGGACTCAACACGCCCTATTCACCGCACAAGAATATATCTGACTAGTAATAATCTTAAAACCTATGTATTCATATCTCTCTGTTAGTGTGTCAAGTGGGTGTAAAGCGGCATAAACACAGAAGTGAAAAGCAGCTAAACCCCATTATAAAAATAAATTACTTTGAATAACCCATGAAACAAAGACAGTGAAAGAGAGAGAAATTCTTACACAATTCGTTCAGGGGCTGTGATGCAACCTGGATTGACCATATCTAGACACACAGCTGGATGAGACATAAGGGTGGACACTCTTGGGGCTGAGAGGTTTGGTGAGGTTGGGTGAGCAAACGCAGACCCTTTACAGTAATACTGCGTTGTACCCATCGCATGGGTCACAAATCTCCAGGTTCAAGGGCATCTTCCTACATCGAAAACATGCATGAGAAACCCAGAAGATGGTACACCGTGTGATGTGGAAAGGTTTCTAAAACGCACCTCATTTCTCATCTCCTTGTGGCCGGGTTCGCTATTCCAGCCGCTTTACTAGCAATCTCCCTACTTGGAGCATCAGCACCTTTAACCTCCTGTTCCGTACAGGTTGCAATTTGTCCTGAGGATGAACTGGAAGACGTGGAACCAATGAGAGACTAGCTCTTGGTGTTGGGACAGGCACAGGTCACTCTATTTTCCCATCAGGAAGAAGAATTAACCACAGGCTCAGCCTGCCCCCGGAACCAGAACAGGGCCTGAAGGCATCCTGCGCTTTTGCGGCCAGCTCCCTAAAAAGCGAGTTGTAAAATGGAGGTTCAGGGCACTGCAATTCACAAACCTGCAGAGTTATAAATGATAACTCTCGTCCACAAATATATTGAGGGAAGGCAAAGAAGAGGATTTGAAATCAAGGCAGAATTGCAGGAAACAGATTTCAGGAGGTAGATTCGAATCGCCTTTAAAGCACATGAAAAGCGGCAAAACGTTGACAATGATGCCCTTGGCCAAAAAGGGCGTATGCGTTTTTTCCTGAATATATTCAGGAAAAAACGCATACGCCCTTTTTGGCCAACCAAGCAACCTGGAAAGGCAAATCAGCGCTACAAAGATGTCTCGCTTCCCATCGGTCAAAAGGGCCATGCTGAAAAAAGTCTCAAAACCAAAAATGCAGGACAGGCCATGGAGAAATGGGAGCCTTGCTACACTGATGGGCGGGATGTAAATTGTCAACAGCCACTCTGGAGAAGTGTACGGTGAGTCCTGAAACGTCTAAAAAGCAAAGCTTAGAGAGCATAGGGCACTTCCACTCATGGGGGTATAAATTGGGAAAATTAAAAATCAGCAAGACACAAGCACCCCAAAGTTTAGGGCTGCTCTGTTGACAAGGACCTCCACTTCATTCCACCTTCAATATCCCAGGAAAGAGAAAAATGGATAAAGAAGTTGTGGTCCTTATGTACAATGGAATATCACTCAGCCGTGAAATCAATGTCATAAGGCTAGTAGCAGCATGATGAGTGGATTTAGGTACGACGACTCCAAGTGAAATAAGTCACACAGAAAAGGACACTTCTCATAAGGTATCACTTATAGAGGGAATGTAAAAACCGTTACACTTGAACTGAATTACAAAACAGAACAGAATCACACATGCAGAAAACACACTATGGCTGCTTAACGGGAAAGGTGAGGTGGGGTGATACATAAAACAAGGGTTTCAAATTAGCTCAGATACCGTTCCATAAACCCAATATGTAATAGACAAGACCTACTCCTTGCTCAGAGAACTGGACTCAACACGCCCTATTCACCGCACAAGAATATATCTGACTAGTAATAATCTTAAAAGCTATGTATTGATATCTCTCTGTTAGTGTGTCAAGTGGGTGTAAAGCGGCATAAACACAGCAGTGAAAAGCAGCTAAACCCCATTATAAAAATAAATTACTTTGAAAAACCCATGAAACAAAGACAGTGAAAGAGAGCGAAATTCTTACACAATGCGTTCAGGGGCTGTGATGCAACCTGGATTGACCATATCTAGACCCACAGCTGGATGAGACATAAGGGTGAACACTGTTGCGGCTGAGAGGTTTGGTGAGGTTGGGTGAGCAAACGCAGACCCTTTAAAGTAATACTGCGTGGTACCCATCGCATGGGTCCCAAATCTCCAGGTTCAAGGGAATCTTCCTACATCGAAAACATGCATGAGAAACCCAGAAGATGGTACACCGTGTGATGGGGAAAGGTTTCTAAAACGCACCTCATTTCTCATCTCCTTGTGCTCGGGTTCGCCATTCCAGCCACTTTACTAGCAATCTCCCTCCTTGGAGCATCATCACCTTTAACCTCCTGTTCCGTACAGGTTGCAATTTGTCCTGAGGATGAACGGGAAGACGTGGAACCAATGAGAGACTAGCTCTTGGTGTTGGGACAGGCACAGGTCACTCTATTTTCCTATCAGGAAGAAGAATTAACCACAGGCTCAGCCTGCCACCCGGAACCAGAACAGGGTCTGAAGCCATCCTGCGCTATTGCGGCCAGCTCCCTAAAAAGCGAGTTGTAAAATGGAGGTTCAGGGCACTGCAATTCACAAAACTGCAGACTTATAAATGATAACTCTCGTCCACAAATATATTGAGGGAAGGCAAAGAAGAGAATTTGAAATCAAGGCAGAATTGCAGGAAACAGATTTCAGGAGGTAGATTCGAATCGCCTTTAAAGCACATGAAAAGCGGCAAAACGTTGACAATGATGCCCTTGGCCAAAAAGGGCGTATGCGTTTTTTCCTGAATATATTCAGGAAAAAACGCATACGCCCTTTTTGGCCAACCAAGCAACCTGGAAAGGCAAATCAGCGCTACAAAGATGTCTCGCTTCCCATCGGTCAAAAGGGCCATGCTGAAAAAAGTCTCAAAACCAAAAATGCAGGACAGGCCATGGAGAAATGGGAGCCTTGCTACACTGATGGGCGGGATGTAAATTGTCAACAGCCACTCTGGAGAAGTGTACGGTGAGTCCTGAAACGTCTAAAAAGCAAAGCTTAGAGAGCATAGGGCACTTCCACTCATGGGGGTATAAATTGGGAAAATTAAAAATCAGCAAGACACAAGCACCCCAAAGTTTAGGGCTGCTCTGTTGACAAGGACCTCCACTTCATTCCACCTTCAATATCCCAGGAAAGAGAAAAATGGATAAAGAAGTTGTGGTCCTTATGTACAATGGAATATCACTCAGCCGTGAAATCAATGTCATAAGGCTAGTAGCAGCATGATGAGTGGATTTAGGTACGACGACTCCAAGTGAAATAAGTCACACAGAAAAGGACACTTCTCATAAGGTATCACTTATAGAGGGAATGTAAAAACCGTTACACTTGAACTGAATTACAAAACAGAACAGAGTCACACATGCAGAAAACACACTATGGCTGCTTAACGGGAAAGGTGAGGTGGGGTGATACATAAAACAAGGGTTTCAAATTAGCTCAGATACCGTTCCATAAACCCAATATGTAATAGACAAGACCTACTCCTTGCTCAGAGAACTGGACTCAACACGCCCTATTCACCGCACAAGAATATATCTGACTAGTAATAATCTTAAAAGCTATGTATTGATATCTCTCTGTTAGTGTGTCAAGTGGGTGTAAAGCGGCATAAACACAGCAGTGAAAAGCAGCTAAACCCCATTATAAAAATAAATTACTTTGAAAAACCCATGAAACAAAGACAGTGAAAGAGAGCGAAATTCTTACACAATGCGTTCAGGGGCTGTGATGCAACCTGGATTGACCATATCTAGACCCACAGCTGGATGAGACATAAGGGTGAACACTGTTGCGGCTGAGAGGTTTGGTGAGGTTGGGTGAGCAAACGCAGACCCTTTAAAGTAATACTGCGTGGTACCCATCGCATGGGTCCCAAATCTCCAGGTTCAAGGGAATCTTCCTACATCGAAAACATGCATGAGAAACCCAGAAGATGGTACACCGTGTGATGGGGAAAGGTTTCTAAAACGCACCTCATTTCTCATCTCCTTGTGCTCGGGTTCGCCATTCCAGCCACTTTACTAGCAATCTCCCTCCTTGGAGCATCATCACCTTTAACCTCCTGTTCCGTACAGGTTGCAATTTGTCCTGAGGATGAACGGGAAGACGTGGAACCAATGAGAGACTAGCTCTTGGTGTTGGGACAGGCACAGGTCACTCTATTTTCCTATCAGGAAGAAGAATTAACCACAGGCTCAGCCTGCCACCCGGAACCAGAACAGGGTCTGAAGCCATCCTGCGCTATTGCGGCCAGCTCCCTAAAAAGCGAGTTGTAAAATGGAGGTTCAGGGCACTGCAATTCACAAAACTGCAGACTTATAAATGATAACTCTCGTCCACAAATATATTGAGGGAAGGCAAGAAGAGAATTTGAAATCAAGGCAGAATTGCAGGAAACAGATTTCAGGAGGTAGATTCGAATCGCCTTTAAAGCACATGAAAAGCGGCAAAATGTTGAAAATGATGCCCTTGGCCAAAAAGGGCGTATGCGTTTTTTCCTGAATATATTCAGGAAAAAACGCATACGCCCTTTTTGGCCAACCAAGCAACCTGGAAAGGCAAATCAGCGCTACAAAGATGTCTCGCTTCCCATCGGTCAAAAGGGCCATGCTGAAAAAAGTGTCAAAACCAGAAATGCAGGACAGGCCATGGAGAAATGGGAGCCTTGCTACACTGATGGGCGGGATGTAAATTGTCAACAGCCACTCTGGAGAAGCGTACGGTGAGTCCTGAAACGTCTAAAAAGCAAAGCTTAGAGAGCATAGGGCACTTCCACTCATGGGGGTATAAATTGGGAAAATTAAAAATCAGCAAGACACAAGCACCCCAAAGTTTAGGGCTGCTCTGTTGACAAGGACCTCCCCTTCATTCCACCTTCAATATCCCAGGAAAGAGAAAAATGGATAAAGAAGTTGTGGTCCTTATGTACAATGGAATATCACTCAGCCATGAAATCAATGTCATAAGGCTAGTAGCAGCATGATGAGTGGATTTAGGTACGACGATTCTAAGTGAAATAAGTCACACAGAAAAGGACACTTCTCATAAGGTATCACTGATAGAGGGAATGTAAAAACCGTTACACTTGAACTGAATTACAAAACAGAACAGAGTCACACATGCAGAAAACACACTATGGCTGCTTCACGGGAAAGGTGAGGTGGGGTGATACATAAAACAAGGGTTTCAAATTAGCTCAGATACCGTTCCATAAAACCAATATGTAATAGACAAGACCTACTCCTTGCTCAGAGAACTGGACTCAACACGCCCTACTCACCGCACAAGAATATATCTGACTAGTAATAATCTTAAAACCTATGTATAGATATCTCTCTGTTAGTGTGTCAAGTGGGTGTAAAGCGGCATAAACACAGAAGTGAAAAGCAGCTAAACCCCATTATAAAAATAAATTACTTTGAAAAACCCATGAAACAAAGACAGTGAAAGAGAGCGAAATTCTTACACAATTCGTTCAGGGGCTGTGATGCAACCTGGATTGACCATATCTAGACCCACAGCTGGATGAGACATAAGGGTGGACACTCTTGGGGCTGAGAGGT
This sequence comes from Balaenoptera borealis, assembly GCF_965194805.1. Taxonomy (NCBI): domain Eukaryota; kingdom Metazoa; phylum Chordata; class Mammalia; order Artiodactyla; family Balaenopteridae; genus Balaenoptera; species Balaenoptera borealis. Next base: position 541,437 of record NW_028123942.1, on the reverse strand, counting down.
TTGGTGAGGTTGGGTGAGCAAACGCAGACCCTTTACAGTAATACTGCATGGTACCCATCGCATGGGTCACAAATCTCCAGGTTCAAGGGCATCTTCCTACATCGAAAACATGCATGAGATACCCAGAAGATGGTACACCGTGTGATGGGGAAAGGTTTCTAAAACGCACCTCATTTCTCATCTGCTTGTGCCCGGGTTCGCTATTCCAGCCGCTTTACTAGCAATCTCCCTACTTGGAGCATCAGCACCTTTAACCTCCTGTTCCGTACAGGTTGCAATTTGTCCTGAGGATGAACGGGAAGACGTGGAACCAATGAGAGACTAGCTCTTGGTGTTGGGACAGGCACAGGTCACTCTATTTTCCCATCAGGAAGAAGAATTAACCACAGGCTCATCCTGCCCCCGGAACCAGAACAGGGCCTGAAGGCATCCTGCGCTTTTGCGGCCAGCTCCCTAAAAAGCGAGTTGTAAAATGGAGGTTCAGGGCACTGCAATTCACAAACCTGCAGAGTTATAAATGATAACTCTCGTCCACAAATATATTGAGGGAAGGCAAAGAAGAGGATTTGAAATCAAGGCAGAATTGCAGGAAACAGATTTCAGGAGGTAGATACGAAGCTCCTTTAAAGCACATGAAAAGCGGCAAAACGTTGACAATGATGCCCTTGGCCAAAAAGGGCGTATGCGTTTTTTCCTGAATATATTCAGGAAAAAACGCATACGCCCTTTTTGGCCAACCAAGCAACCTGGAAAGGCAAATCAGCGCTACAGAGAAGTCTCGCTTCCCATCGGTCAAAAGGGCCATGCTGAAAAAAGTCTCAAAACCAAAAATGCAGGACAGGCCATGGAGAAATGGGAGCCTTGCTACACTGATGGGCGGGATGTAAATTGTCAACAGCCACTCTGGAGAAGCGTACGGTGAGTCCTGAAACGTCTAAAAAGCAAAGCTTAGAGAGCATAGGGCACTTCCACTCATGGGGGTATAAATTGGGAAAATTAAAAATCAGCAAGACACAAGTACCCCAAAGTTTAGGGCTGCTCTGTTGACAAGGACCTCCACTTCATTCCACCTTCAATATCCCAGGAAAGAGAAAAATGGATAAAGAAGTTGTGGTCCTTATGTACAATGGAATATCACTCAGCCATGAAATCAATGTCATAAGGCTAGTAGCAGCATGATGAGTGGATTTAGGTTCGACGATTCTAAGTGAAATAAGTCACACAGAAAAGGACACTTCTCATAAGGTATCACTGATAGAGGGAATGTAAAAACCGTTACACTTGAACTGAATTACAAAACAGAACAGAGTCACACATGCAGAAAACACACTATGGCTGCTTCACGGGAAAGGTGAGGTGGGGTGATACATAAAACAAGGGTTTCAAATTAGCTCAGATACCGTTCCATAAACCCAATATGTAATAGACAAGACCTACTCCTTGCTCAGAGAACTGGACTCAACACGCCCTATTCACCGCACAAGAATATATCTGACTAGTAATAATCTTAAAACCTATGTATTCATATCTCTCTGTTAGTGTGTCAAGTGGGTGTAAAGCGGCATAAACACAGAAGTGAAAAGCAGCTAAACCCCATTATAAAAATAAATTACTTTGAATAACCCATGAAACAAAGACAGTGAAAGAGAGAGAAATTCTTACACAATTCGTTCAGGGGCTGTGATGCAACCTGGATTGACCATATCTAGACACACAGCTGGATGAGACATAAGGGTGGACACTCTTGGGGCTGAGAGGTTTGGTGAGGTTGGGTGAGCAAACGCAGACCCTTTACAGTAATACTGCGTTGTACCCATCGCATGGGTCACAAATCTCCAGGTTCAAGGGCATCTTCCTACATCGAAAACATGCATGAGAAACCCAGAAGATGGTACACCGTGTGATGTGGAAAGGTTTCTAAAACGCACCTCATTTCTCATCTCCTTGTGGCCGGGTTCGCTATTCCAGCCGCTTTACTAGCAATCTCCCTACTTGGAGCATCAGCACCTTTAACCTCCTGTTCCGTACAGGTTGCAATTTGTCCTGAGGATGAACTGGAAGACGTGGAACCAATGAGAGACTAGCTCTTGGTGTTGGGACAGGCACAGGTCACTCTATTTTCCCATCAGGAAGAAGAATTAACCACAGGCTCAGCCTGCCCCCGGAACCAGAACAGGGCCTGAAGGCATCCTGCGCTTTTGCGGCCAGCTCCCTAAAAAGCGAGTTGTAAAATGGAGGTTCAGGGCACTGCAATTCACAAACCTGCAGAGTTATAAATGATAACTCTCGTCCACAAATATATTGAGGGAAGGCAAAGAAGAGGATTTGAAATCAAGGCAGAATTGCAGGAAACAGATTTCAGGAGGTAGATTCGAATCGCCTTTAAAGCACATGAAAAGCGGCAAAACGTTGACAATGATGCCCTTGGCCAAAAAGGGCGTATGCGTTTTTTCCTGAATATATTCAGGAAAAAACGCATACGCCCTTTTTGGCCAACCAAGCAACCTGGAAAGGCAAATCAGCGCTACAAAGATGTCTCGCTTCCCATCGGTCAAAAGGGCCATGCTGAAAAAAGTCTCAAAACCAAAAATGCAGGACAGGCCATGGAGAAATGGGAGCCTTGCTACACTGATGGGCGGGATGTAAATTGTCAACAGCCACTCTGGAGAAGTGTACGGTGAGTCCTGAAACGTCTAAAAAGCAAAGCTTAGAGAGCATAGGGCACTTCCACTCATGGGGGTATAAATTGGGAAAATTAAAAATCAGCAAGACACAAGCACCCCAAAGTTTAGGGCTGCTCTGTTGACAAGGACCTCCACTTCATTCCACCTTCAATATCCCAGGAAAGAGAAAAATGGATAAAGAAGTTGTGGTCCTTATGTACAATGGAATATCACTCAGCCGTGAAATCAATGTCATAAGGCTAGTAGCAGCATGATGAGTGGATTTAGGTACGACGACTCCAAGTGAAATAAGTCACACAGAAAAGGACACTTCTCATAAGGTATCACTTATAGAGGGAATGTAAAAACCGTTACACTTGAACTGAATTACAAAACAGAACAGAATCACACATGCAGAAAACACACTATGGCTGCTTAACGGGAAAGGTGAGGTGGGGTGATACATAAAACAAGGGTTTCAAATTAGCTCAGATACCGTTCCATAAACCCAATATGTAATAGACAAGACCTACTCCTTGCTCAGAGAACTGGACTCAACACGCCCTATTCACCGCACAAGAATATATCTGACTAGTAATAATCTTAAAAGCTATGTATTGATATCTCTCTGTTAGTGTGTCAAGTGGGTGTAAAGCGGCATAAACACAGCAGTGAAAAGCAGCTAAACCCCATTATAAAAATAAATTACTTTGAAAAACCCATGAAACAAAGACAGTGAAAGAGAGCGAAATTCTTACACAATGCGTTCAGGGGCTGTGATGCAACCTGGATTGACCATATCTAGACCCACAGCTGGATGAGACATAAGGGTGAACACTGTTGCGGCTGAGAGGTTTGGTGAGGTTGGGTGAGCAAACGCAGACCCTTTAAAGTAATACTGCGTGGTACCCATCGCATGGGTCCCAAATCTCCAGGTTCAAGGGAATCTTCCTACATCGAAAACATGCATGAGAAACCCAGAAGATGGTACACCGTGTGATGGGGAAAGGTTTCTAAAACGCACCTCATTTCTCATCTCCTTGTGCTCGGGTTCGCCATTCCAGCCACTTTACTAGCAATCTCCCTCCTTGGAGCATCATCACCTTTAACCTCCTGTTCCGTACAGGTTGCAATTTGTACTGAGGATGAACGGGAAGACGTGGAACCAATGAGAGACTAGCTCTTGGTGTTGGGACAGGCACAGGTCACTCTATTTTCCTATCAGGAAGAAGAATTAACCACAGGCTCAGCCTGCCACCCGGAACCAGAACAGGGTCTGAAGCCATCCTGCGCTATTGCGGCCAGCTCCCTAAAAAGCGAGTTGTAAAATGGAGGTTCAGGGCACTGCAATTCACAAAACTGCAGACTTATAAATGATAACTCTCGTCCACAAATATATTGAGGGAAGGCAAAGAAGAGAATTTGAAATCAAGGCAGAATTGCAGGAAACAGATTTCAGGAGGTAGATTCGAATCGCCTTTAAAGCACATGAAAAGCGGCAAAACGTTGACAATGATGCCCTTGGCCAAAAAGGGCGTATGCGTTTTTTCCTGAATATATTCAGGAAAAAACGCATACGCCCTTTTTGGCCAACCAAGCAACCTGGAAAGGCAAATCAGCGCTACAAAGATGTCTCGCTTCCCATCGGTCAAAAGGGCCATGCTGAAAAAAGTCTCAAAACCAAAAATGCAGGACAGGCCATGGAGAAATGGGAGCCTTGCTACACTGATGGGCGGGATGTAAATTGTCAACAGCCACTCTGGAGAAGTGTACGGTGAGTCCTGAAACGTCTAAAAAGCAAAGCTTAGAGAGCATAGGGCACTTCCACTCATGGGGGTATAAATTGGGAAAATTAAAAATCAGCAAGACACAAGCACCCCAAAGTTTAGGGCTGCTCTGTTGACAAGGACCTCCACTTCATTCCACCTTCAATATCCCAGGAAAGAGAAAAATGGATAAAGAAGTTGTGGTCCTTATGTACAATGGAATATCACTCAGCCGTGAAATCAATGTCATAAGGCTAGTAGCAGCATGATGAGTGGATTTAGGTACGACGACTCCAAGTGAAATAAGTCACACAGAAAAGGACACTTCTCATAAGGTATCACTTATAGAGGGAATGTAAAAACCGTTACACTTGAACTGAATTACAAAACAGAACAGAGTCACACATGCAGAAAACACACTATGGCTGCTTCACGGGAAAGGTGAGGTGGGGTGATACATAAAACAAGGGTTTCAAATTAGCTCAGATACCGTTCCATAAACCCAATATGTAATAGACAAGACCTACTCCTTGCTCAGAGAACTGGACTCAACACGCCCTATTCACCGCACAAGAATATATCTGACTAGTAATAATCTTAAAAGCTATGTATTGATATCTCTCTGTTAGTGTGTCAAGTGGGTGTAAAGCGGCATAAACACAGCAGTGAAAAGCAGCTAAACCCCATTATAAAAATAAATTACTTTGAAAAACCCATGAAACAAAGACAGTGAAAGAGAGCGAAATTCTTACACAATGCGTTCAGGGGCTGTGATGCAACCTGGATTGACCATATCTAGACCCACAGCTGGATGAGACATAAGGGTGAACACTGTTGCGGCTGAGAGGTTTGGTGAGGTTGGGTGAGCAAACGCAGACCCTTTAAAGTAATACTGCGTGGTACCCATCGCATGGGTCCCAAATCTCCAGGTTCAAGGGAATCTTCCTACATCGAAAACATGCATGAGAAACCCAGAAGATGGTACACCGTGTGATGGGGAAAGGTTTCTAAAACGCACCTCATTTCTCATCTCCTTGTGCTCGGGTTCGCCATTCCAGCCACTTTACTAGCAATCTCCCTCCTTGGAGCATCATCACCTTTAACCTCCTGTTCCGTACAGGTTGCAATTTGTCCTGAGGATGAACGGGAAGACGTGGAACCAATGAGAGACTAGCTCTTGGTGTTGGGACAGGCACAGGTCACTCTATTTTCCTATCAGGAAGAAGAATTAACCACAGGCTCAGCCTGCCACCCGGAACCAGAACAGGGTCTGAAGCCATCCTGCGCTATTGCGGCCAGCTCCCTAAAAAGCGAGTTGTAAAATGGAGGTTCAGGGCACTGCAATTCACAAAACTGCAGACTTATAAATGATAACTCTCGTCCACAAATATATTGAGGGAAGGCAAGAAGAGAATTTGAAATCAAGGCAGAATTGCAGGAAACAGATTTCAGGAGGTAGATTCGAATCGCCTTTAAAGCACATGAAAAGCGGCAAAATGTTGAAAATGATGCCCTTGGCCAAAAAGGGCGTATGCGTTTTTTCCTGAATATATTCAGGAAAAAACGCATACGCCCTTTTTGGCCAACCAAGCAACCTGGAAAGGCAAATCAGCGCTACAAAGATGTCTCGCTTCCCATCGGTCAAAAGGGCCATGCTGAAAAAAGTGTCAAAACCAGAAATGCAGGACAGGCCATGGAGAAATGGGAGCCTTGCTACACTGATGGGCGGGATGTAAATTGTCAACAGCCACTCTGGAGAAGCGTACGGTGAGTCCTGAAACGTCTAAAAAGCAAAGCTTAGAGAGCATAGGGCACTTCCACTCATGGGGGTATAAATTGGGAAAATTAAAAATCAGCAAGACACAAGCACCCCAAAGTTTAGGGCTGCTCTGTTGACAAGGACCTCCCCTTCATTCCACCTTCAATATCCCAGGAAAGAGAAAAATGGATAAAGAAGTTGTGGTCCTTATGTACAATGGAATATCACTCAGCCATGAAATCAATGTCATAAGGCTAGTAGCAGCATGATGAGTGGATTTAGGTACGACGATTCTAAGTGAAATAAGTCACACAGAAAAGGACACTTCTCATAAGGTATCACTGATAGAGGGAATGTAAAAACCGTTACACTTGAACTGAATTACAAAACAGAACAGAGTCACACATGCAGAAAACACACTATGGCTGCTTCACGGGAAAGGTGAGGTGGGGTGATACATAAAACAAGGGTTTCAAATTAGCTCAGATACCGTTCCATAAAACCAATATGTAATAGACAAGACCTACTCCTTGCTCAGAGAACTGGACTCAACACGCCCTACTCACCGCACAAGAATATATCTGACTAGTAATAATCTTAAAACCTATGTATAGATATCTCTCTGTTAGTGTGTCAAGTGGGTGTAAAGCGGCATAAACACAGAAGTGAAAAGCAGCTAAACCCCATTATAAAAATAAATTACTTTGAAAAACCCATGAAACAAAGACAGTGAAAGAGAGCGAAATTCTTACACAATTCGTTCAGGGGCTGTGATGCAACCTGGATTGACCATATCTAGACCCACAGCTGGATGAGACATAAGGGTGGACACTCTTGGGGCTGAGAGGTTTGGTGAGGTTGGGTGAGCAAACGCAGACCCTTTACAGTAATACTGCATGGTACCCATCGCATGGGTCACAAATCTCCAGGTTCAAGGGCATCTTCCTACATCGAAAACATGCATGAGATACCCAGAAGATGGTACACCGTGTGATGGGGAAAGGTTTCTAAAACGCACCTCATTTCTCATCTGCTTGTGCCCGGGTTCGCTATTCCAGCCGCTTTACTAGCAATCTCCCTACTTGGAGCATCAGCACCTTTAACCTCCTGTTCCGTACAGGTTGCAATTTGTCCTGAGGATGAACGGGAAGACGTGGAACCAATGAGAGACTAGCTCTTGGTGTTGGGACAGGCACAGGTCACTCTATTTTCCCATCAGGAAGAAGAATTAACCACAGGCTCATCCTGCCCCCGGAACCAGAACAGGGCCTGAAGGCATCCTGCGCTTTTGCGGCCAGCTCCCTAAAAAGCGAGTTGTAAAATGGAGGTTCAGGGCACTGCAATTCACAAACCTGCAGAGTTATAAATGATAACTCTCGTCCACAAATATATTGAGGGAAGGCAAAGAAGAGGATTTGAAATCAAGGCAGAATTGCAGGAAACAGATTTCAGGAGGTAGATACGAAGCTCCTTTAAAGCACATGAAAAGCGGCAAAACGTTGACAATGATGCCCTTGGCCAAAAAGGGCGTATGCGTTTTTTCCTGAATATATTCAGGAAAAAACGCATACGCCCTTTTTGGCCAACCAAGCAACCTGGAAAGGCAAATCAGCGCTACAGAGAAGTCTCGCTTCCCATCGGTCAAAAGGGCCATGCTGAAAAAAGTCTCAAAACCAAAAATGCAGGACAGGCCATGGAGAAATGGGAGCCTTGCTACACTGATGGGCGGGATGTAAATTGTCAACAGCCACTCTGGAGAAGCGTACGGTGAGTCCTGAAACGTCTAAAAAGCAAAGCTTAGAGAGCATAGGGCACTTCCACTCATGGGGGTATAAATTGGGAAAATGAAAAATCAGCAAGACACAAGTACCCCAAAGTTTAGGGCTGCTCTGTTGACAAGGACCTCCACTTCATTCCACCTTCAATATCCCAGGAAAGAGAAAAATGGATAAAGAAGTTGTGGTCCTTATGTACAATGGAATATCACTCAGCCATGAAATCAATGTCATAAGGCTAGTAGCAGCATGATGAGTGGATTTAGGTTCGACGATTCTAAGTGAAATAAGTCACACAGAAAAGGACACTTCTCATAAGGTATCACTGATAGAGGGAATGTAAAAACCGTTACACTTGAACTGAATTACAAAACAGAACAGAGTCACACATGCAGAAAACACACTATGGCTGCTTAACGGGAAAGGTGAGGTGGGGTGATACATAAAACAAGGGTTTCAAATTAGCTCAGATACCGTTCCATAAAACCAATATGTAATAGACAAGACCTACTCCTTGCTCAGAGAACTGGACTCAACACGCCCTATTCACCGCACAAGAATATATCTGACTAGTAATAATCTTAAAACCTATGTATAGATATCTCTCTGTTAGTGTGTCAAGTGGGTGTAAAGCGGCATAAACACAGAAGTGAAAAGCAGCTAAACCCCATTATAAAAATAAATTACTTTGAATAACCCATGAAACAAAGACAGTGAAAGAGAGAGAAATTCTTACACAATTCGTTCAGGGGCTGTGATGCAACCTGGATTGACCATATCTAGACACACAGCTGGATGAGACATAAGGGTGGACACTCTTGGGGCTGAGAGGTTTGGTGAGGTTGGGTGAGCAAATGCAGACCCTTTACAGTAATACTGCGTTGTACCCATCGCATGGGTCACAAATCTCCAGGTTCAAGGGCATCTTCCTACATCGAAAACATGCATGAGAAACCCAGAAGATGGTACACCGTGTGATGGGGAAAGGTTTCTAAAACGCACCTCATTTCTCATCTCCTTGTGCTCGGGTTCGCCATTCCAGCCACTTTACTAGCAATCTCCCTCCTTGGAGCATCATCACCTTTAACCTCCTGTTCCGTACAGGTTGCAATTTGTCCTGAGGATGAACGGGAAGACGTGGAACCAATGAGAGACTAGCTCTTGGTGTTGGGACAGGCACAGGTCACTCTATTTTCCTATCAGGAAGAAGAATTAACCACAGGCTCAGCCTGCCACCCGGAACCAGAACAGGGTCTGAAGCCATCCTGCGCTATTGCGGCCAGCTCCCTAAAAAGCGAGTTGTAAAATGGAGGTTCAGGGCACTGCAATTCACAAAACTGCAGACTTATAAATGATAACTCTCGTCCACAAATATATTGAGGGAAGGCAAAGAAGAGAATTTGAAATCAAGGCAGAATTGCAGGAAACAGATTTCAGGAGGTAGATTCGAATCGCCTTTAAAGCACATGAAAAGCGGCAAAATGTTGAAAATGATGCCCTTGGCCAAAAAGGGCGTATGTGTTTTTTCCTGAATATATTCAGGAAAAAACGCATACGCCCTTTTTGGCCAACCAAGCAACCTGGAAAGGCAAATCAGCGCTACAAAGATGTCTCGCTTCCCATCGGTCAAAAGGGCCATGCTGAAAAAAGTGTCAAAACCAGAAATGCAGGACAGGCCATGGAGAAATGGGAGCCTTGCTACACTGATGGGCGGGATGTAAATTGTCAACAGCCACTCTGGAGAAGCGTACGGTGAGTCCTGAAACGTCTAAAAAGCAAAGCTTAGAGAGCATAGGGCACTTCCACTCATGGGGGTATAAATTGGGAAAATTAAAAATCAGCAAGACACAAGCACCCCAAAGTTTAGGGCTGCTCTGTTGACAAGGACCTCCCCTTCATTCCACCTTCAATATCCCAGGAAAGAGAAAAATGGATAAAGAAGTTGTGGTCCTTATGTACAATGGAATATCACTCAGCCATGAAATCAATGTCATAAGGCTAGTAGCAGCATGATGAGTGGATTTAGGTACGACGATTCTAAGTGAAATAAGTCACACAGAAAAGGACACTTCTCATAAGGTATCACTGATAGAGGGAATGTAAAAACCGTTACACTTGAACTGAATTACAAAACAGAACAGAGTCACACATGCAGAAAACACACTATGGCTGCTTCACGGGAAAGGTGAGGTGGGGTGATACATAAAACAAGGGTTTCAAATTAGCTCAGATACCGTTCCATAAAACCAATATGTAATAGACAAGACCTACTCCTTGCTCAGAGAACTGGACTCAACACGCCCTACTCACCGCACAAGAATATATCTGACTAGTAATAATCTTAAAACCTATGTATAGATATCTCTCTGTTAGTGTGTCAAGTGGGTGTAAAGCGGCATAAACACAGAAGTGAAAAGCAGCTAAACCCCATTATAAAAATAAATTACTTTGAAAAACCCATGAAACAAAGACAGTGAAAGAGAGCGAAATTCTTACACAATTCGTTCAGGGGCTGTGATGCAACCTGGATTGACCATATCTAGACCCACAGCTGGATGAGACATAAGGGTGGACACTCTTGGGGCTGAGAGGTTTGGTGAGGTTGGGTGAGCAAACGCAGACCCTTTACAGTAATACTGCATGGTACCCATCGCATGGGTCACAAATCTCCAGGTTCAAGGGCATCTTCCTACATCGAAAACATGCATGAGATACCCAGAAGATGGTACACCGTGTGATGGGGAAAGGTTTCTAAAACGCACCTCATTTCTCATCTCCTTGTGGCCGGGTTCGCTATTCCAGCCGCTTTACTAGCAATCTCCCTACTTGGAGCATCAGCACCTTTAACCTCCTGTTCCGTACAGGTTGCAATTTGTCCTGAGGATGAACGGGAAGACGTGGAACCAATGAGAGACTAGCTCTTGGTGTTGGGACAGGCACAGGTCACTCTATTTTCCCATCAGGAAGAAGAATTAACCACAGGCTCATCCTGCCCCCGGAACCAGAACAGGGCCTGAAGGCATCCTGCGCTTTTGCGGCCAGCTCCCTAAAAAGCGAGTTGTAAAATGGAGGTTCAGGGCACTGCAATTCACAAACCTGCAGAGTTATAAATGATAACTCTCGTCCACAAATATATTGAGGGAAGGCAAAGAAGAGGATTTGAAATCAAGGCAGAATTGCAGGAAACAGATTTCAGGAGGTAGATACGAAGCTCCTTTAAAGCACATGAAAAGCGGCAAAACGTTGACAATGATGCCCTTGGCCAAAAAGGGCGTATGCGTTTTTTCCTGAATATATTCAGGAAAAAACGCATACGCCCTTTTTGGCCAACCAAGCAACCTGGAAAGGCAAATCAGCGCTACAGAGAAGTCTCGCTTCCCATCGGTCAAAAGGGCCATGCTGAAAAAAGTCTCAAAACCAAAAATGCAGGACAGGCCATGGAGAAATGGGAGCCTTGCTACACTGATGGGCGGGATGTAAATTGTCAACAGCCACTCTGGAGAAGCGTACGGTGAGTCCTGAAACGTCTAAAAAGCAAAGCTTAGAGAGCATAGGGCACTTCCACTCATGGGGGTATAAATTGGGAAAATGAAAAATCAGCAAGACACAAGTACCCCAAAGTTTAGGGCTGCTCTGTTGACAAGGACCTCCACTTCATTCCACCTTCAATATCCCAGGAAAGAGAAAAATGGATAAAGAAGTTGTGGTCCTTATGTACAATGGAATATCACTCAGCCATGAAATCAATGTCATAAGGCTAGTAGCAGCATGATGAGTGGATTTAGGTTCGACGATTCTAAGTGAAATAAGTCACACAGAAAAGGACACTTCTCATAAGGTATCACTGATAGAGGGAATGTAAAAACCGTTACACTTGAACTGAATTACAAAACAGAACAGAGTCACACATGCAGAAAACACACTATGGCTGCTTAACGGGAAAGGTGAGGTGGGGTGATACATAAAACAAGGGTTTCAAATTAGCTCAGATACCGTTCCATAAAACCAATATGTAATAGACAAGACCTACTCCTTGCTCAGAGAACTGGACTCAACACGCCCTATTCACCGCACAAGAATATATCTGACTAGTAATAATCTTAAAACCTATGTATAGATATCTCTCTGTTAGTGTGTCAAGTGGGTGTAAAGCGGCATAAACACAGAAGTGAAAAGCAGCTAAACCCCATTATAAAAATAAATTACTTTGAATAACCCATGAAACAAAGACAGTGAAAGAGAGAGAAATTCTTACACAATTCGTTCAGGGGCTGTGATGCAACCTGGATTGACCATATCTAGACACACAGCTGGATGAGACATAAGGGTGGACACTCTTGGGGCTGAGAGGTTTGGTGAGGTTGGGTGAGCAAACGCAGACCCTTTACAGTAATACTGCGTTGTACCCATCGCATGGGTCACAAATCTCCAGGTTCAAGGGCATCTTCCTACATCGAAAACATGCATGAGAAACCCAGAAGATGGTACACCGTGTGATGTGGAAAGGTTTCTAAAACGCACCTCATTTCTCATCTCCTTGTGGCCGGGTTCGCTATTCCAGCCGCTTTACTAGCAATCTCCCTACTTGGAGCATCAGCACCTTTAACCTCCTGTTCCGTACAGGTTGCAATTTGTCCTGAGGATGAACTGGAAGACGTGGAACCAATGAGAGACTAGCTCTTGGTGTTGGGACAGGCACAGGTCACTCTATTTTCCCATCAGGAAGAAGAATTAACCACAGGCTCAGCCTGCCCCCGGAACCAGAACAGGGCCTGAAGGCATCCTGCGCTTTTGCGGCCAGCTCCCTAAAAAGCGAGTTGTAAAATGGAGGTTCAGGGCACTGCAATTCACAAACCTGCAGAGTTATAAATGATAACTCTCGTCCACAAATATATTGAGGGAAGGCAAAGAAGAGGATTTGAAATCAAGGCAGAATTGCAGGAAACAGATTTCAGGAGGTAGATTCGAATCGCCTTTAAAGCACATGAAAAGCGGCAAAACGTTGACAATGATGCCCTTGGCCAAAAAGGGCGTATGCGTTTTTTCCTGAATATATTCAGGAAAAAACGCATACGCCCTTTTTGGCCAACCAAGCAACCTGGAAAGGCAAATCAGCGCTACAAAGATGTCTCGCTTCCCATCGGTCAAAAGGGCCATGCTGAAAAAAGTCTCAAAACCAAAAATGCAGGACAGGCCATGGAGAAATGGGAGCCTTGCTACACTGATGGGCGGGATGTAAATTGTCAACAGCCACTCTGGAGAAGTGTACGGTGAGTCCTGAAACGTCTAAAAAGCAAAGCTTAGAGAGCATAGGGCACTTCCACTCATGGGGGTATAAATTGGAAAAATTAAAAATCAGCAAGACACAAGCACCCCAAAGTTTAGGGCTGCTCTGTTGACAAGGACCTCCACTTCATTCCACCTTCAATATCCCAGGAAAGAGAAAAATGGATAAAGAAGTTGTGGTCCTTATGTACAATGGAATATCACTCAGCCGTGAAATCAATGTCATAAGGCTAGTAGCAGCATGATGAGTGGATTTAGGTACGACGACTCCAAGTGAAATAAGTCACACAGAAAAGGACACTTCTCATAAGGTATCACTTATAGAGGGAATGTAAAAACCGTTACACTTGAACTGAATTACAAAACAGAACAGAGTCACACATGCAGAAAACACACTATGGCTGCTTAACGGGAAAGGTGAGGTGGGGTGATACATAAAACAAGGGTTTCAAATTAGCTCAGATACCGTTCCATAAACCCAATATGTAATAGACAAGACCTACTCCTTGCTCAGAGAACTGGACTCAACACGCCCTATTCACCGCACAAGAATATATCTGACTAGTAATAATCTTAAAAGCTATGTATTGATATCTCTCTGTTAGTGTGTCAAGTGGGTGTAAAGCGGCATAAACACAGCAGTGAAAAGCAGCTAAACCCCATTATAAAAATAAATTACTTTGAAAAACCCATGAAACAAAGACAGTGAAAGAGAGCGAAATTCTTACACAATGCGTTCAGGGGCTGTGATGCAACCTGGATTGACCATATCTAGACCCACAGCTGGATGAGACATAAGGGTGAACACTGTTGCGGCTGAGAGGTTTGGTGAGGTTGGGTGAGCAAACGCAGACCCTTTAAAGTAATACTGCGTGGTACCCATCGCATGGGTCCCAAATCTCCAGGTTCAAGGGAATCTTCCTACATCGAAAACATGCATGAGAAACCCAGAAGATGGTACACCGTGTGATGGGGAAAGGTTTCTAAAACGCACCTCATTTCTCATCTCCTTGTGCTCGGGTTCGCCATTCCAGCCACTTTACTAGCAATCTCCCTCCTTGGAGCATCATCACCTTTAACCTCCTGTTCCGTACAGGTTGCAATTTGTCCTGAGGATGAACGGGAAGACGTGGAACCAATGAGAGACTAGCTCTTGGTGTTGGGACAGGCACAGGTCACTCTATTTTCCTATCAGGAAGAAGAATTAACCACAGGCTCAGCCTGCCACCCGGAACCAGAACAGGGTCTGAAGCCATCCTGCGCTATTGCGGCCAGCTCCCTAAAAAGCGAGTTGTAAAATGGAGGTTCAGGGCACTGCAATTCACAAAACTGCAGACTTATAAATGATAACTCTCGTCCACAAATATATTGAGGGAAGGCAAGAAGAGAATTTGAAATCAAGGCAGAATTGCAGGAAACAGATTTCAGGAGGTAGATTCGAATCGCCTTTAAAGCACATGAAAAGCGGCAAAATGTTGAAAATGATGCCCTTGGCCAAAAAGGGCGTATGCGTTTTTTCCTGAATATATTCAGGAAAAAACGCATACGCCCTTTTTGGCCAACCAAGCAACCTGGAAAGGCAAATCAGCGCTACAAAGATGTCTCGCTTCCCATCGGTCAAAAGGGCCATGCTGAAAAAAGTGTCAAAACCAGAAATGCAGGACAGGCCATGGAGAAATGGGAGCCTTGCTACACTGATGGGCGGGATGTAAATTGTCAACAGCCACTCTGGAGAAGCGTACGGTGAGTCCTGAAACGTCTAAAAAGCAAAGCTTAGAGAGCATAGGGCACTTCCACTCATGGGGGTATAAATTGGGAAAATTAAAAATCAGCAAGACACAAGCACCCCAAAGTTTAGGGCTGCTCTGTTGACAAGGACCTCCCCTTCATTCCACCTTCAATATCCCAGGAAAGAGAAAAATGGATAAAGAAGTTGTGGTCCTTATGTACAATGGAATATCACTCAGCCATGAAATCAATGTCATAAGGCTAGTAGCAGCATGATGAGTGGATTTAGGTACGACGATTCTAAGTGAAATAAGTCACACAGAAAAGGACACTTCTCATAAGGTATCACTGATAGAGGGAATGTAAAAACCGTTACACTTGAACTGAATTACAAAACAGAACAGAGTCACACATGCAGAAAACACACTATGGCTGCTTCACGGGAAAGGTGAGGTGGGGTGATACATAAAACAAGGGTTTCAAATTAGCTCAGATACCGTTCCATAAAACCAATATGTAATAGACAAGACCTACTCCTTGCTCAGAGAACTGGACTCAACACGCCCTACTCACCGCACAAGAATATATCTGACTAGTAATAATCTTAAAACCTATGTATAGATATCTCTCTGTTAGTGTGTCAAGTGGGTGTAAAGCGGCATAAACACAGAAGTGAAAAGCAGCTAAACCCCATTATAAAAATAAATTACTTTGAAAAACCCATGAAACAAAGACAGTGAAAGAGAGCGAAATTCTTACACAATTCGTTCAGGGGCTGTGATGCAACCTGGATTGACCATATCTAGACCCACAGCTGGATGAGACATAAGGGTGGACACTCTTGGGGCTGAGAGGTTTGGTGAGGTTGGGTGAGCAAACGCAGACCCTTTACAGTAATACTGCATGGTACCCATCGCATGGGTCACAAATCTCCAGGTTCAAGGGCATCTTCCTACATCGAAAACATGCATGAGATACCCAGAAGATGGTACACCGTGTGATGGGGAAAGGTTTCTAAAACGCACCTCATTTCTCATCTCCTTGTGGCCGGGTTCGCTATTCCAGCCGCTTTACTAGCAATCTCCCTACTTGGAGCATCAGCACCTTTAACCTCCTGTTCCGTACAGGTTGCAATTTGTCCTGAGGATGAACGGGAAGACGTGGAACCAATGAGAGACTAGCTCTTGGTGTTGGGACAGGCACAGGTCACTCTATTTTCCCATCAGGAAGAAGAATTAACCACAGGCTCATCCTGCCCCCGGAACCAGAACAGGGCCTGAAGGCATCCTGCGCTTTTGCGGCCAGCTCCCTAAAAAGCGAGTTGTAAAATGGAGGTTCAGGGCACTGCAATTCACAAACCTGCAGAGTTATAAATGATAACTCTCGTCCACAAATATATTGAGGGAAGGCAAAGAAGAGGATTTGAAATCAAGGCAGAATTGCAGGAAACAGATTTCAGGAGGTAGATACGAAGCTCCTTTAAAGCACATGAAAAGCGGCAAAACGTTGACAATGATGCCCTTGGCCAAAAAGGGCGTATGCGTTTTTTCCTGAATATATTCAGGAAAAAACGCATACGCCCTTTTTGGCCAACCAAGCAACCTGGAAAGGCAAATCAGCGCTACAGAGAAGTCTCGCTTCCCATCGGTCAAAAGGGCCATGCTGAAAAAAGTCTCAAAACCAAAAATGCAGGACAGGCCATGGAGAAATGGGAGCCTTGCTACACTGATGGGCGGGATGTAAATTGTCAACAGCCACTCTGGAGAAGCGTACGGTGAGTCCTGAAACGTCTAAAAAGCAAAGCTTAGAGAGCATAGGGCACTTCCACTCATGGGGGTATAAATTGGGAAAATTAAAAATCAGCAAGACACAAGTACCCCAAAGTTTAGGGCTGCTCTGTTGACAAGGACCTCCACTTCATTCCACCTTCAATATCCCAGGAAAGAGAAAAATGGATAAAGAAGTTGTGGTCCTTATGTACAATGGAATATCACTCAGCCATGAAATCAATGTCATAAGGCTAGTAGCAGCATGATGAGTGGATTTAGGTTCGACGATTCTAAGTGAAATAAGTCACACAGAAAAGGACACTTCTCATAAGGTATCACTGATAGAGGGAATGTAAAAACCGTTACACTTGAACTGAATTACAAAACAGAACAGAGTCACACATGCAGAAAACACACTATGGCTGCTTAACGGGAAAGGTGAGGTGGGGTGATACATAAAACAAGGGTTTCAAATTAGCTCAGATACCGTTCCATAAAACCAATATGTAATAGACAAGACCTACTCCTTGCTCAGAGAACTGGACTCAACACGCCCTATTCACCGCACAAGAATATATCTGACTAGTAATAATCTTAAAACCTATGTATAGATATCTCTCTGTTAGTGTGTCAAGTGGGTGTAAAGCGGCATAAACACAGAAGTGAAAAGCAGCTAAACCCCATTATAAAAATAAATTACTTTGAATAACCCATGAAACAAAGACAGTGAAAGAGAGAGAAATTCTTACACAATTCGTTCAGGGGCTGTGATGCAACCTGGATTGACCATATCTAGACACACAGCTGGATGAGACATAAGGGTGGACACTCTTGGGGCTGAGAGGTTTGGTGAGGTTGGGTGAGCAAACGCAGACCCTTTACAGTAATACTGCATGGTACCCATCGCATGGGTCACAAATCTCCAGGTTCAAGGGCATCTTCCTACATCGAAAACATGCATGAGAAACCCAGAAGATGGTACACCGTGTGATGTGGAAAGGTTTCTAAAACGCACCTCATTTCTCATCTCCTTGTGGCCGGGTTCGCTATTCCAGCCGCTTTACTAGCAATCTCCCTACTTGGAGCATCAGCACCTTTAACCTCCTGTTCCGTACAGGTTGCAATTTGTCCTGAGGATGAACTGGAAGACGTGGAACCAATGAGAGACTAGCTCTTGGTGTTGGGACAGGCACAGGTCACTCTATTTTCCCATCAGGAAGAAGAATTAACCACAGGCTCAGCCTGCCCCCGGAACCAGAACAGGGCCTGAAGGCATCCTGCGCTTTTGCGGCCAGCTCCCTAAAAAGCGAGTTGTAAAATGGAGGTTCAGGGCACTGCAATTCACAAAGCTGCAGAGTTATAAATGATAACTCTCGTCCACAAATATATTGAGGGAAGGCAAAGAAGAGGATTTGAAATCAAGGCAGAATTGCAGGAAACAGATTTCAGGAGGTAGATTCGAATCGCCTTTAAAGCACATGAAAAGCGGCAAAACGTTGACAATGATGCCCTTGGCCAAAAAGGGCGTATGCGTTTTTTCCTGAATATATTCAGGAAAAAACGCATACGCCCTTTTTGGCCAACCAAGCAACCTGGAAAGGCAAATCAGCGCTACAAAGATGTCTCGCTTCCCATCGGTCAAAAGGGCCATGCTGAAAAAAGTCTCAAAACCAAAAATGCAGGACAGGCCATGGAGAAATGGGAGCCTTGCTACACTGATGGGCGGGATGTAAATTGTCAACAGCCACTCTGGAGAAGTGTACGGTGAGTCCTGAAACGTCTAAAAAGCAAAGCTTAGAGAGCATAGGGCACTTCCACTCATGGGGGTATAAATTGGAAAAATTAAAAATCAGCAAGACACAAGCACCCCAAAGTTTAGGGCTGCTCTGTTGACAAGGACCTCCACTTCATTCCACCTTCAATATCCCAGGAAAGAGAAAAATGGATAAAGAAGTTGTGGTCCTTATGTACAATGGAATATCACTCAGCCGTGAAATCAATGTCATAAGGCTAGTAGCAGCATGATGAGTGGATTTAGGTACGACGACTCCAAGTGAAATAAGTCACACAGAAAAGGACACTTCTCATAAGGTATCACTTATAGAGGGAATGTAAAAACCGTTACACTTGAACTGAATTACAAAACAGAACAGAGTCACACATGCAGAAAACACACTATGGCTGCTTAACGGGAAAGGTGAGGTGGGGTGATACATAAAACAAGGGTTTCAAATTAGCTCAGATACCGTTCCATAAACCCAATATGTAATAGACAAGACCTACTCCTTGCTCAGAGAACTGGACTCAACACGCCCTATTCACCGCACAAGAATATATCTGACTAGTAATAATCTTAAAAGCTATGTATTGATATCTCTCTGTTAGTGTGTCAAGTGGGTGTAAAGCGGCATAAACACAGCAGTGAAAAGCAGCTAAACCCCATTATAAAAATAAATTACTTTGAAAAACCCATGAAACAAAGACAGTGAAAGAGAGCGAAATTCTTACACAATGCGTTCAGGGGCTGTGATGCAACCTGGATTGACCATATCTAGACCCACAGCTGGATGAGACATAAGGGTGAACACTGTTGCGGCTGAGAGGTTTGGTGAGGTTGGGTGAGCAAACGCAGACCCTTTAAAGTAATACTGCGTGGTACCCATCGCATGGGTCCCAAATCTCCAGGTTCAAGGGAATCTTCCTACATCGAAAACATGCATGAGAAACCCAGAAGATGGTACACCGTGTGATGGGGAAAGGTTTCTAAAACGCACCTCATTTCTCATCTCCTTGTGCTCGGGTTCGCCATTCCAGCCACTTTACTAGCAATCTCCCTCCTTGGAGCATCATCACCTTTAACCTCCTGTTCCGTACAGGTTGCAATTTGTCCTGAGGATGAACGGGAAGACGTGGAACCAATGAGAGACTAGCTCTTGGTGTTGGGACAGGCACAGGTCACTCTATTTTCCTATCAGGAAGAAGAATTAACCACAGGCTCAGCCTGCCACCCGGAACCAGAACAGGGTCTGAAGCCATCCTGCGCTATTGCGGCCAGCTCCCTAAAAAGCGAGTTGTAAAATGGAGGTTCAGGGCACTGCAATTCACAAAACTGCAGACTTATAAATGATAACTCTCGTCCACAAATATATTGAGGGAAGGCAAGAAGAGAATTTGAAATCAAGGCAGAATTGCAGGAAACAGATTTCAGGAGGTAGATTCGAATCGCCTTTAAAGCACATGAAAAGCGGCAAAATGTTGAAAATGATGCCCTTGGCCAAAAAGGGCGTATGCGTTTTTTCCTGAATATATTCAGGAAAAAACGCATACGCCCTTTTTGGCCAACCAAGCAACCTGGAAAGGCAAATCAGCGCTACAAAGATGTCTCGCTTCCCATCGGTCAAAAGGGCCATGCTGAAAAAAGTGTCAAAACCAGAAATGCAGGACAGGCCATGGAGAAATGGGAGCCTTGCTACACTGATGGGCGGGATGTAAATTGTCAACAGCCACTCTGGAGAAGCGTACGGTGAGTCCTGAAACGTCTAAAAAGCAAAGCTTAGAGAGCATAGGGCACTTCCACTCATGGGGGTATAAATTGGGAAAATTAAAAATCAGCAAGACACAAGCACCCCAAAGTTTAGGGCTGCTCTGTTGACAAGGACCTCCCCTTCATTCCACCTTCAATATCCCAGGAAAGAGAAAAATGGATAAAGAAGTTGTGGTCCTTATGTACAATGGAATATCACTCAGCCATGAAATCAATGTCATAAGGCTAGTAGCAGCATGATGAGTGGATTTAGGTACGACGATTCTAAGTGAAATAAGTCACACAGAAAAGGACACTTCTCATAAGGTATCACTGATAGAGGGAATGTAAAAACCGTTACACTTGAACTGAATTACAAAACAGAACAGAGTCACACATGCAGAAAACACACTATGGCTGCTTCACGGGAAAGGTGAGGTGGGGTGATACATAAAACAAGGGTTTCAAATTAGCTCAGATACCGTTCCATAAAACCAATATGTAATAGACAAGACCTACTCCTTGCTCAGAGAACTGGACTCAACACGCCCTACTCACCGCACAAGAATATATCTGACTAGTAATAATCTTAAAACCTATGTATAGATATCTCTCTGTTAGTGTGTCAAGTGGGTGTAAAGCGGCATAAACACAGAAGTGAAAAGCAGCTAAACCCCATTATAAAAATAAATTACTTTGAAAAACCCATGAAACAAAGACAGTGAAAGAGAGCGAAATTCTTACACAATTCGTTCAGGGGCTGTGATGCAACCTGGATTGACCATATCTAGACCCA
The DNA here is from genome assembly GCF_965194805.1 of Balaenoptera borealis. Taxonomy (NCBI): domain Eukaryota; kingdom Metazoa; phylum Chordata; class Mammalia; order Artiodactyla; family Balaenopteridae; genus Balaenoptera; species Balaenoptera borealis. Next base: position 520,372 of record NW_028123942.1, on the reverse strand, counting down.
CAGCTGGATGAGACATAAGGGTGGACACTCTTGGGGCTGAGAGGTTTGGTGAGGTTGGGTGAGCAAACGCAGACCCTTTACAGTAATACTGCATGGTACCCATCGCATGGGTCACAAATCTCCAGGTTCAAGGGCATCTTCCTACATCGAAAACATGCATGAGATACCCAGAAGATGGTACACCGTGTGATGGGGAAAGGTTTCTAAAACGCACCTCATTTCTCATCTCCTTGTGGCCGGGTTCGCTATTCCAGCCGCTTTACTAGCAATCTCCCTACTTGGAGCATCAGCACCTTTAACCTCCTGTTCCGTACAGGTTGCAATTTGTCCTGAGGATGAACGGGAAGACGTGGAACCAATGAGAGACTAGCTCTTGGTGTTGGGACAGGCACAGGTCACTCTATTTTCCCATCAGGAAGAAGAATTAACCACAGGCTCATCCTGCCCCCGGAACCAGAACAGGGCCTGAAGGCATCCTGCGCTTTTGCGGCCAGCTCCCTAAAAAGCGAGTTGTAAAATGGAGGTTCAGGGCACTGCAATTCACAAACCTGCAGAGTTATAAATGATAACTCTCGTCCACAAATATATTGAGGGAAGGCAAAGAAGAGGATTTGAAATCAAGGCAGAATTGCAGGAAACAGATTTCAGGAGGTAGATACGAAGCTCCTTTAAAGCACATGAAAAGCGGCAAAACGTTGACAATGATGCCCTTGGCCAAAAAGGGCGTATGCGTTTTTTCCTGAATATATTCAGGAAAAAACGCATACGCCCTTTTTGGCCAACCAAGCAACCTGGAAAGGCAAATCAGCGCTACAGAGAAGTCTCGCTTCCCATCGGTCAAAAGGGCCATGCTGAAAAAAGTCTCAAAACCAAAAATGCAGGACAGGCCATGGAGAAATGGGAGCCTTGCTACACTGATGGGCGGGATGTAAATTGTCAACAGCCACTCTGGAGAAGCGTACGGTGAGTCCTGAAACGTCTAAAAAGCAAAGCTTAGAGAGCATAGGGCACTTCCACTCATGGGGGTATAAATTGGGAAAATTAAAAATCAGCAAGACACAAGTACCCCAAAGTTTAGGGCTGCTCTGTTGACAAGGACCTCCACTTCATTCCACCTTCAATATCCCAGGAAAGAGAAAAATGGATAAAGAAGTTGTGGTCCTTATGTACAATGGAATATCACTCAGCCATGAAATCAATGTCATAAGGCTAGTAGCAGCATGATGAGTGGATTTAGGTTCGACGATTCTAAGTGAAATAAGTCACACAGAAAAGGACACTTCTCATAAGGTATCACTGATAGAGGGAATGTAAAAACCGTTACACTTGAACTGAATTACAAAACAGAACAGAGTCACACATGCAGAAAACACACTATGGCTGCTTAACGGGAAAGGTGAGGTGGGGTGATACATAAAACAAGGGTTTCAAATTAGCTCAGATACCGTTCCATAAAACCAATATGTAATAGACAAGACCTACTCCTTGCTCAGAGAACTGGACTCAACACGCCCTATTCACCGCACAAGAATATATCTGACTAGTAATAATCTTAAAACCTATGTATAGATATCTCTCTGTTAGTGTGTCAAGTGGGTGTAAAGCGGCATAAACACAGAAGTGAAAAGCAGCTAAACCCCATTATAAAAATAAATTACTTTGAATAACCCATGAAACAAAGACAGTGAAAGAGAGAGAAATTCTTACACAATTCGTTCAGGGGCTGTGATGCAACCTGGATTGACCATATCTAGACACACAGCTGGATGAGACATAAGGGTGGACACTCTTGGGGCTGAGAGGTTTGGTGAGGTTGGGTGAGCAAACGCAGACCCTTTACAGTAATACTGCATGGTACCCATCGCATGGGTCACAAATCTCCAGGTTCAAGGGCATCTTCCTACATCGAAAACATGCATGAGAAACCCAGAAGATGGTACACCGTGTGATGTGGAAAGGTTTCTAAAACGCACCTCATTTCTCATCTCCTTGTGGCCGGGTTCGCTATTCCAGCCGCTTTACTAGCAATCTCCCTACTTGGAGCATCAGCACCTTTAACCTCCTGTTCCGTACAGGTTGCAATTTGTCCTGAGGATGAACTGGAAGACGTGGAACCAATGAGAGACTAGCTCTTGGTGTTGGGACAGGCACAGGTCACTCTATTTTCCCATCAGGAAGAAGAATTAACCACAGGCTCAGCCTGCCCCCGGAACCAGAACAGGGCCTGAAGGCATCCTGCGCTTTTGCGGCCAGCTCCCTAAAAAGCGAGTTGTAAAATGGAGGTTCAGGGCACTGCAATTCACAAAGCTGCAGAGTTATAAATGATAACTCTCGTCCACAAATATATTGAGGGAAGGCAAAGAAGAGGATTTGAAATCAAGGCAGAATTGCAGGAAACAGATTTCAGGAGGTAGATTCGAATCGCCTTTAAAGCACATGAAAAGCGGCAAAACGTTGACAATGATGCCCTTGGCCAAAAAGGGCGTATGCGTTTTTTCCTGAATATATTCAGGAAAAAACGCATACGCCCTTTTTGGCCAACCAAGCAACCTGGAAAGGCAAATCAGCGCTACAAAGATGTCTCGCTTCCCATCGGTCAAAAGGGCCATGCTGAAAAAAGTCTCAAAACCAAAAATGCAGGACAGGCCATGGAGAAATGGGAGCCTTGCTACACTGATGGGCGGGATGTAAATTGTCAACAGCCACTCTGGAGAAGTGTACGGTGAGTCCTGAAACGTCTAAAAAGCAAAGCTTAGAGAGCATAGGGCACTTCCACTCATGGGGGTATAAATTGGAAAAATTAAAAATCAGCAAGACACAAGCACCCCAAAGTTTAGGGCTGCTCTGTTGACAAGGACCTCCACTTCATTCCACCTTCAATATCCCAGGAAAGAGAAAAATGGATAAAGAAGTTGTGGTCCTTATGTACAATGGAATATCACTCAGCCGTGAAATCAATGTCATAAGGCTAGTAGCAGCATGATGAGTGGATTTAGGTACGACGACTCCAAGTGAAATAAGTCACACAGAAAAGGACACTTCTCATAAGGTATCACTTATAGAGGGAATGTAAAAACCGTTACACTTGAACTGAATTACAAAACAGAACAGAGTCACACATGCAGAAAACACACTATGGCTGCTTAACGGGAAAGGTGAGGTGGGGTGATACATAAAACAAGGGTTTCAAATTAGCTCAGATACCGTTCCATAAACCCAATATGTAATAGACAAGACCTACTCCTTGCTCAGAGAACTGGACTCAACACGCCCTATTCACCGCACAAGAATATATCTGACTAGTAATAATCTTAAAAGCTATGTATTGATATCTCTCTGTTAGTGTGTCAAGTGGGTGTAAAGCGGCATAAACACAGCAGTGAAAAGCAGCTAAACCCCATTATAAAAATAAATTACTTTGAAAAACCCATGAAACAAAGACAGTGAAAGAGAGCGAAATTCTTACACAATGCGTTCAGGGGCTGTGATGCAACCTGGATTGACCATATCTAGACCCACAGCTGGATGAGACATAAGGGTGAACACTGTTGCGGCTGAGAGGTTTGGTGAGGTTGGGTGAGCAAACGCAGACCCTTTAAAGTAATACTGCGTGGTACCCATCGCATGGGTCCCAAATCTCCAGGTTCAAGGGAATCTTCCTACATCGAAAACATGCATGAGAAACCCAGAAGATGGTACACCGTGTGATGGGGAAAGGTTTCTAAAACGCACCTCATTTCTCATCTCCTTGTGCTCGGGTTCGCCATTCCAGCCACTTTACTAGCAATCTCCCTCCTTGGAGCATCATCACCTTTAACCTCCTGTTCCGTACAGGTTGCAATTTGTCCTGAGGATGAACGGGAAGACGTGGAACCAATGAGAGACTAGCTCTTGGTGTTGGGACAGGCACAGGTCACTCTATTTTCCTATCAGGAAGAAGAATTAACCACAGGCTCAGCCTGCCACCCGGAACCAGAACAGGGTCTGAAGCCATCCTGCGCTATTGCGGCCAGCTCCCTAAAAAGCGAGTTGTAAAATGGAGGTTCAGGGCACTGCAATTCACAAAACTGCAGACTTATAAATGATAACTCTCGTCCACAAATATATTGAGGGAAGGCAAGAAGAGAATTTGAAATCAAGGCAGAATTGCAGGAAACAGATTTCAGGAGGTAGATTCGAATCGCCTTTAAAGCACATGAAAAGCGGCAAAATGTTGAAAATGATGCCCTTGGCCAAAAAGGGCGTATGCGTTTTTTCCTGAATATATTCAGGAAAAAACGCATACGCCCTTTTTGGCCAACCAAGCAACCTGGAAAGGCAAATCAGCGCTACAAAGATGTCTCGCTTCCCATCGGTCAAAAGGGCCATGCTGAAAAAAGTGTCAAAACCAGAAATGCAGGACAGGCCATGGAGAAATGGGAGCCTTGCTACACTGATGGGCGGGATGTAAATTGTCAACAGCCACTCTGGAGAAGCGTACGGTGAGTCCTGAAACGTCTAAAAAGCAAAGCTTAGAGAGCATAGGGCACTTCCACTCATGGGGGTATAAATTGGGAAAATTAAAAATCAGCAAGACACAAGCACCCCAAAGTTTAGGGCTGCTCTGTTGACAAGGACCTCCCCTTCATTCCACCTTCAATATCCCAGGAAAGAGAAAAATGGATAAAGAAGTTGTGGTCCTTATGTACAATGGAATATCACTCAGCCATGAAATCAATGTCATAAGGCTAGTAGCAGCATGATGAGTGGATTTAGGTACGACGAATCTAAGTGAAATAAGTCACACAGAAAAGGACACTTCTCATAAGGTATCACTGATAGAGGGAATGTAAAAACCGTTACACTTGAACTGAATTACAAAACAGAACAGAGTCACACATGCAGAAAACACACTATGGCTGCTTCACGGGAAAGGTGAGGTGGGGTGATACATAAAACAAGGGTTTCAAATTAGCTCAGATACCGTTCCATAAAACCAATATGTAATAGACAAGACCTACTCCTTGCTCAGAGAACTGGACTCAACACGCCCTACTCACCGCACAAGAATATATCTGACTAGTAATAATCTTAAAACCTATGTATAGATATCTCTCTGTTAGTGTGTCAAGTGGGTGTAAAGCGGCATAAACACAGAAGTGAAAAGCAGCTAAACCCCATTATAAAAATAAATTACTTTGAAAAACCCATGAAACAAAGACAGTGAAAGAGAGCGAAATTCTTACACAATTCGTTCAGGGGCTGTGATGCAACCTGGATTGACCATATCTAGACCCACAGCTGGATGAGACATAAGGGTGGACACTCTTGGGGCTGAGAGGTTTGGTGAGGTTGGGTGAGCAAACGCAGACCCTTTACAGTAATACTGCATGGTACCCATCGCATGGGTCACAAATCTCCAGGTTCAAGGGCATCTTCCTACATCGAAAACATGCATGAGATACCCAGAAGATGGTACACCGTGTGATGGGGAAAGGTTTCTAAAACGCACCTCATTTCTCATCTCCTTGTGGCCGGGTTCGCTATTCCAGCCGCTTTACTAGCAATCTCCCTACTTGGAGCATCAGCACCTTTAACCTCCTGTTCCGTACAGGTTGCAATTTGTCCTGAGGATGAACGGGAAGACGTGGAACCAATGAGAGACTAGCTCTTGGTGTTGGGACAGGCACAGGTCACTCTATTTTCCCATCAGGAAGAAGAATTAACCACAGGCTCATCCTGCCCCCGGAACCAGAACAGGGCCTGAAGGCATCCTGCGCTTTTGCGGCCAGCTCCCTAAAAAGCGAGTTGTAAAATGGAGGTTCAGGGCACTGCAATTCACAAACCTGCAGAGTTATAAATGATAACTCTCGTCCACAAATATATTGAGGGAAGGCAAAGAAGAGGATTTGAAATCAAGGCAGAATTGCAGGAAACAGATTTCAGGAGGTAGATACGAAGCTCCTTTAAAGCACATGAAAAGCGGCAAAACGTTGACAATGATGCCCTTGGCCAAAAAGGGCGTATGCGTTTTTTCCTGAATATATTCAGGAAAAAACGCATACGCCCTTTTTGGCCAACCAAGCAACCTGGAAAGGCAAATCAGCGCTACAGAGAAGTCTCGCTTCCCATCGGTCAAAAGGGCCATGCTGAAAAAAGTGTCAAAACCAGAAATGCAGGACAGGCCATGGAGAAATGGGAGCCTTGCTACACTGATGGGCGGGATGTAAATTGTCAACAGCCACTCTGGAGAAGCGTACGGTGAGTCCTGAAACGTCTGAAAAGCAAAGCTTAGAGAGCATAGGGCACTTCCACTCATGGGGGTATAAATTGGGAAAATTAAAAATCAGCAAGACACAAGCACCCCAAAGTTTAGGGCTGCTCTGTTGACAAGGACCTCCCCTTCATTCCACCTTCAATATCCCAGGAAAGAGAAAAATGGATAAAGAAGTTGTGGTCCTTATGTACAATGGAATATCACTCAGCCATGAAATCAATGTCATAAGGCTAGTAGCAGCATGATGAGTGGATTTAGGTACGACGAATCTAAGTGAAATAAGTCACACAGAAAAGGACACTTCTCATAAGGTATCACTGATAGAGGGAATGTAAAAACCGTTACACTTGAACTGAATTACAAAACAGAACAGAGTCACACATGCAGAAAACACACTATGGCTGCTTCACGGGAAAGGTGAGGTGGGGTGATACATAAAACAAGGGTTTCAAATTAGCTCAGATACCGTTCCATAAAACCAATATGTAATAGACAAGACCTACTCCTTGCTCAGAGAACTGGACTCAACACGCCCTACTCACCGCACAAGAATATATCTGACTAGTAATAATCTTAAAACCTATGTATAGATATCTCTCTGTTAGTGTGTCAAGTGGGTGTAAAGCGGCATAAACACAGAAGTGAAAAGCAGCTAAACCCCATTATAAAAATAAATTACTTTGAAAAACCCATGAAACAAAGACAGTGAAAGAGAGCGAAATTCTTACACAATTCGTTCAGGGGCTGTGATGCAACCTGGATTGACCATATCTAGACCCACAGCTGGATGAGACATAAGGGTGGACACTCTTGGGGCTGAGAGGTTTGGTGAGGTTGGGTGAGCAAACGCAGACCCTTTACAGTAATACTGCATGGTACCCATCGCATGGGTCACAAATCTCCAGGTTCAAGGGCATCTTCCTACATCGAAAACATGCATGAGATACCCAGAAGATGGTACACCGTGTGATGGGGAAAGGTTTCTAAAACGCACCTCATTTCTCATCTCCTTGTGGCCGGGTTCGCTATTCCAGCCGCTTTACTAGCAATCTCCCTACTTGGAGCATCAGCACCTTTAACCTCCTGTTCCGTACAGGTTGCAATTTGTCCTGAGGATGAACGGGAAGACGTGGAACCAATGAGAGACTAGCTCTTGGTGTTGGGACAGGCACAGGTCACTCTATTTTCCCATCAGGAAGAAGAATTAACCACAGGCTCATCCTGCCCCCGGAACCAGAACAGGGCCTGAAGGCATCCTGCGCTTTTGCGGCCAGCTCCCTAAAAAGCGAGTTGTAAAATGGAGGTTCAGGGCACTGCAATTCACAAACCTGCAGAGTTATAAATGATAACTCTCGTCCACAAATATATTGAGGGAAGGCAAAGAAGAGGATTTGAAATCAAGGCAGAATTGCAGGAAACAGATTTCAGGAGGTAGATACGAAGCTCCTTTAAAGCACATGAAAAGCGGCAAAACGTTGACAATGATGCCCTTGGCCAAAAAGGGCGTATGCGTTTTTTCCTGAATATATTCAGGAAAAAACGCATACGCCCTTTTTGGCCAACCAAGCAACCTGGAAAGGCAAATCAGCGCTACAGAGAAGTCTCGCTTCCCATCGGTCAAAAGGGCCATGCTGAAAAAAGTGTCAAAACCAAAAATGCAGGACAGGCCATGGAGAAATGGGAGCCTTGCTACACTGATGGGCGGGATGTAAATTGTCAACAGCCACTCTGGAGAAGCATACGGTGAGTCCTGAAACGTCTAAAAAGCAAAGCTTAGAGAGCATAGGGCACTTCCACTCATGGGGGTATAAATTGGGAAAATGAAAAATCAGCAAGACACAAGTACCCCAAAGTTTAGGGCTGCTCTGTTGACAAGGACCTCCACTTCATTCCACCTTCAATATCCCAGGAAAGAGAAAAATGGATAAAGAAGTTGTGGTCCTTATGTACAATGGAATATCACTCAGCCATGAAATCACTGTCATAAGGGTAGTAGCAGCATGATGAGTGGATTTAGGTTCGACGATTCTAAGTGAAATAAGTCACACAGAAAAGGACACTTCTCATAAGGTATCACTGATAGAGGGAATGTAAAAACCGTTACACTTGAACTGAATTACAAAACAGAACAGAGTCACACATGCAGAAAACACACTATGGCTGCTTAACGGGAAAGGTGAGGTGGGGTGATACATAAAACAAGGGTTTCAAATTAGCTCAGATACCGTTCCATAAACCCAATATGTAATAGACAAGACCTACTCCTTGCTCAGAGAACTGGACTCAACACGCCCTATTCACCGCACAAGAATATATCTGACTAGTAATAATCTTAAAACCTATGTATTGATATCTCTCTGTTAGTGTGTCAAGTGGGTAAAAAGCGGCATAAACACAGCAGTGAAAAGCAGCTAAACCCCATTATAAAAATAAATTACTTTGAAAAACCCATGAAACAAAGACAGTGAAAGAGAGAGAAATTCTTACACAATGCGTTCAGGGGCTGTGATGCAACCTGGATTCACCATATCTAGACCCACAGCTGGATGAGACATAAGGGTGGACACTGTTGCGGCTGAGAGGTTTGGTGAGGTTGGGTGAGCAAACGCAGACCCTTTAAAGTAATACTGCGTGGTACCCATCGCATGGGTCCCAAATCTCCAGGTTCAAGGGCATCTTCCTACATCGAAAACATGCATGAGATACCCAGAAGATGGTACACCGTGTGATGGGGAAAGGTTTCTAAAACGCACCTCATTTCTCATCTGCTTGTGCCCGGGTTCGCCATTCCAGCCACTTTACTAGCAATCTCCCTCCTTGGAGCATCAGCACCTTTAACTTCCTGTTCCGTACAGGTTGCAATTTGTACTGAGGATGAACGGGAATACGTGGAACCAATGAAAGACTAGCTCTTGGTGTTGGGACAGGCACAGGTCACTCTATTTTCCCATCAGGAAGAAAAATTAACCATAGGCTCAGCCTGCCCCCCGGAACCAGAACAGGGCCTGAAGCCATCCTGCGCTTTTGCGGCCAGCTCCCTAAAAAGCGAGTTATAAAATGGAGGTTCAGGGCACTGCAATTCACAAACCTGCAGACTTATAAATGATAACTCTCATCCACAAATATATTGAGGGAAGGCAAAGAAGAGGATTTGAAATCAAGGCAGAATTGCAGGAAACAGATTTCAGGAGGTAGATTCGAATCGCCTTTAAAGCACATGAAAAGCGGCAAAACGTTGACAATGATGCCCTTGGCCAAAAAGGGCGTATGCGTTTTTTCCTGAATATATTCAGGAAAAAACGCATACGCCCTTTTTGGCCAACCAAGCAACCTGGAAAGGCAAATCAGCGCTACAAAGATGTCTCACTTCCCATCGGTCAAAAGGGCCATGCTGAAAAAAGTGTCAAAACCAGAAACGCAGGACAGGCCATGGAGAAATGGGAGCCTTGCTACACTGATGGGCGGGATGTAAATTGTCAACAGCCACTCTGGAGAAGTGTACGGTGAATCCTGAAACGTCTAAAAAGCAAAGCTTAGAGAGCATAGGGCACTTCCACTCATGGGGGTATAAATTGGGAAAATGAAAAATCAGCAAGACACAAGCACCCCAAAGTTTAGGGCTGCTCTGTTGACAAGGACCTCCACTTCATTCCACCTTCAATATCCCAGGAAAGAGAAAAATGGATAAAGAAGTTGTGGTCCTTATGTACAATGGAATATCACTCAGCCGTGAAATCAATGTCATAAGGCTAGTAGCAGGATGATGAGTGGATTTAGGTACGACGACTCTAAGTGAAATAAGTCACACAGAAAAGGACACTTCTCAGAAGGTATCACTTATAGAGGGAATGTAAAAACCGTTACACTTGAACTGAATTACAAAACAGAACAGAGTCACACATGCAGAAAACACACTATGGCTGCTTAACGGGAAAGGTGAGGTGGGGTGATACATAAAACAAGGGTTTCAAATTAGCTCAGATACCGTTCCATAAACCCAATATGTAATAGACAAGACCTACTCCTTGCTCAGAGAACTGGACTCAACACGCCCTATTCACCGCACAAGAATATATCTGACTAGTAATAATCTTAAAAGCTATGTATTGATATCTCTCTGTTAGTGTGTGAAGTGGGTGTAAAGCGGCATAAACACAGCAGTGAAAAGCAGCTAAACCCCATTATAAAAATAAATTACTTTGAAAAACCCATGAAACAAAGACAGTGAAAGAGAGCGAAATTCTTACACAATGCGTTCAGGGGCTGTGATGCAACCTGGATTGACAATATCTAGACCCACAGCTGGATGAGACATAAGGGTGAACACTGTTGCGGCTGAGAGGTTTGGTGAGGTTGGGTGAGCAAACGCAGACCCTTTAAAGTAATACTGCGTGGTACCCATCGCATGGGTCCCAAATCTCCAGGTTCAAGGGCATCTTCCTACATCGAAAACATGCATGAGAAACCCAGAAGATGGTACACCGTGTGATGGGGAAAGGTTTCTAAAACGCACCTCATTTCTCATCTCCTTGCGCCCGGGTTCGCTATTCCAGCCGCTTTACTAGCAATCTCCCTACTTGGAGCATCAGCACCTTTAACCTCCTGCTCCGTACAGGTTGCAATTTGTCCTGAGGGTGAACGGGAAGACGTGGAACCAATGAGAGACTAGCTCTTGGTGTTGGGACAGGCACAGGTCACTCTATTTTCCCATCAGGAAGAAGAATTAACCACAGGCTCATCCTGCCCCCGGAACCAGAACAGGGCCTGAAGGCATCCTGCGCTTTTGCGGCCAGCTCCCTAAAAAGCGAGTTGTAAAATGGAGGTTCAGGGCACTGCAATTCACAAACCTGCAGAGTTATAAATGATAACTCTCGTCCACCAATATATTGAGGGAAGGCAAAGAAGAGGATTTGAAATCAAGGCAGAATTGCAGGAAACAGATTTCAGGAGGTAGATTCGAATCGCCTTTAAAGCACATGAAAAGCGGCAAAACGTTGACAATGATGCCCTTGGCCAAAAAGGGCGTATGCGTTTTTTCCTGAATATATTCAGGAAAAAACGCATACGCCCTTTTTGGCCAACCAAGCAACCTGGAAAGGCAAATCAGCGCTACAAAGATGTCTCGCTTCCCATCGGTCAAAAGGGCCATGCTGAAAAAAGTCTCAAAACCAGAAACGCAGGACAGGCCATGGAGAAATGGGAGCCTTGCTACACTGATGGGCGGGATGTAAATTGTCAACAGCCACTCTGGAGAAGCGTACGGTGAGTCCTGAAACGTATAAAAAGCAAAGCTTAGAGAGCATAGGGCACTTCCACTCATGGGGGTATAAATTGGGAAAATTAAAAATCAGCAAGACACAAGCACCCCAAAGTTTAGGGCTGCTCTGTTGACAAGGACCTCCACTTCATTCCACCTTCAATATCCCAGGAAAGAGAAAAATGGATAAAGAAGTTGTGGTCCTTATGTACAATGGAATATCACTCAGCCGTGAAATCAATGTCATAAGGCTAGTAGCAGCATGATGAGTGGATTTAGGTACGACGATTCTAAGTGAAATAAGTCACACAGAAAAGGACACTTCTCATAAGGTATCACTTATAGAGGGAATGTAAAAACCGTTACACTTGAACTGAATTACAAAACAGAACAGAGTCACACATGCAGAAAACACACTATGGCTGCTTAACGGGAAAGGTGAGGTGGGGTGATACATAAAACAAGGGTTTCAAATTAGCTCAGATACCGTTCCATAAACCCAATATGTAATAGACAAGACCTACTCCTTGCTCAGAGAACTGGACTCAACACGCCCTATTCACCGCACAAGAATATATCTGACTAGTAATAATCTTAAAAGCTATGTATTGATATCTCTCTGTTAGTGTGTCAAGTGGGTGTAAAGCGGCATAAACACAGCAGTGAAAAGCAGCTAAACACCATTATAAAAATAAATTACTTTGAAAAACCCATGAAACAAAGACAGTGAAAGAGAGCGAAATTCTTACACAATGCGTTCAGGGGCTGTGATGCAACCTGGATTGACCATATCTAGACCCACAGCTGGATGAGACATAAGGGTGGACACTGTTGCGGCTGAGAGGTTTGGTGAGGTTGGGTGAGCAAACGCAGCCCCTTTAAAGTAATACTGCGTGGTACCCATCGCATAGGTCCCAAATCTCCAGGTTCAAGGGCATCTTCCTACATCGAAAACATGCATGAGAAACCCAGAAGATGGTACACCGTGTGATGGGGAAAGGTTTCTAAAACGCAATTCATTTCTCATCTCCTTGTGCTCGGGTTCGCCATTCCAGCCACTTTACTAGCAATCTCCCTCCTTGGAGCATCATCACCTTTAACCTCCTGTTCCGTACAGGTTGCAATTTGTCCTGAGGATGAACGGGAAGACGTGAAACCAATGAGAGACTATCTCTTGCTGTTGGGACAGGCACAGGTCACTCTATTTTCCCATCAGGAAGAAGAATTAACCACAAGCTCAGCCTGCCCCCCGGAACAAGAACAGGGCCTGAAGCCATCCTGCGCTTTTGCGGCCATCTCCCAAAAACGCGAGTTGTAAAATGGAGGTTCAGGGCACTGCAATTCACAAACCTGCAGAGTTATAAATGATAACTCTCGTCCACAAATATATTGAGGGAAGGCAAAGAAGAGGATTTGAAATCAAGGCAGAATTGCAGGAAACAGATTTCAGGAGGTAGATTCGAATCGCCTTTAAAGCACATGAAAAGCGGCAAAACGTTGACAATGATGCCCTTGGCCAAAAAGGGCGTATGCGTTTTTTCCTGAATATATTCAGGAAAAAACGCATACGCCCTTTTTGGCCAACCAAGCAACCTGGAAAGGCAAATCAGCGCTACAAAGATGTCTCGCTTCCCATCGGTCAAAAGGGCCATGCTGAAAAAAGTGTCAAAACCAGAAATGCAGGACAGGCCATGGAGAAATGGGAGCCTTGCTACACTGATGGGCGGGATGTAAATTGTCAACAGCCACTCTGGAGAAGCGTACGGTGAGTCCTGAAACGTCTAAAAAGCAAAGCTTAGAGAGCATAGGGCACTTCCACTCATGGGGGTATAAATTGGGAAAATTAAAAATCAGCAAGACACAAGCACCCCAAAGTTTAGGGCTGCTCTGTTGACAAGGACCTCCACTTCATTCCACCTTCAATATCCCAGGAAAGAGAAAAATGGATAAAGAAGTTGTGGTCCTTATGTACAATGGAATATCACTCAGCCATGAAATCAATGTCATAAAGCTAGTAGCAGCATGATGAGTGGATTTAGGTACGACGATTCTAAGTGAAATAAGTCACACAGAAAAGGACACTTCTCATAAGGTATCACTGATAGAGGGAATGTAAAAACCGTTACACTTGAACTGAATTACAAAACAGAACAGAGTCACACATGCAGAAAACACACTATGGCTGCTTCACGGGAAAGGTGAGGTGGGGTGATACATAAAACAAGGGTTTCAAATTAGCTCAGATACCGTTCCATAAACCCAATATGTAATAGACAAGACCTACTCCTTGCTCAGAGAACTGGACTCAACACGCCCTATTCACCGCACAAGAATATATCTGACTAGTAATAATCTTAAAACCTATGTATAGATATCTCTCTGTTAGTGTGTCAAGTGGGTGTAAAGCGGCATAAACACAGAAGTGAAAAGCAGCTAAACCCCATTATAAAAATAAATTACTTTGAATAACCCATGAAACAAAGACAGTGAAAGAGAGCGAAATTCTTACACAATTCGTTCAGGGGCTGTGATGCAACCTGGATTGACCATATCTAGACCCACAGCTGGATGAGACATAAGGGTGGACACTCTTGGGGCTGAGAGGTTTGGTGAGGTTGGGTGAGCAAACGCAGACCCTTTACAGTAATACTGCATGGTACCCATCGCATGGGTCACAAATCTCCAGGTTCAAGGGCATCTTCCTACATCGAAAACATGCATGAGAAACCCAGAAGATGGTACACCGTGTGATGTGGAAAGGTTTCTAAAACGCACCTCATTTCTCATCTCCTTGTGGCCGGGTTCGCTATTCCAGCCCCTTTACTAGCAATCTCCCTACTTGGAGCATCAGCACCTTTAACCTCCTGTTCCGTACAGGTTGCAATTTGTCCTGAGGATGAACTGGAAGACGTGGAACCAATGAGAGACTAGCTCTTGGTGTTGGGACAGGCACAGGTCACTCTATTTTCCCATCAGGAAGAAGAATTAACCACAGGCTCAGCCTGCCCCCGGAACCAGAACAGGGCCTGAAGGCATCCTGCGCTTTTGCGGCCAGCTCCCTAAAAAGCGAGTTGTAAAATGGAGGTTCAGGGCACTGCAATTCACAAACCTGCAGACTTATAAATGATAACTCTCGTCCACAAATATATTGAGGGAAGGCAAAGAAGAGGATTTGAAATCAAGGCAGAATTGCAGGAAACAGATTTCAGGAGGTAGATTCGAATCGCCTTTAAAGCACATGAAAAGCGGCAAAACGTTGACAATGATGCCCTTGGCCAAAAAGGGCGTATGCGTTTTTTCCTGAATATATTCAGGAAAAAACGCATACGCCCTTTTTGGCCAACCAAGCAACCTGGAAAGGCAAATCAGCGCTACAAAGATGTCTCGCTTCCCATCGGTCAAAAGGGCCATGCTGAAAAAAGTCTCAAAACCAAAAATGCAGGACAGGCCATGGAGAAATGGGAGCCTTGCTACACTGATGGGCGGGATGTAAATTGTCAACAGCCACTCTGGAGAAGTGTACGGTGAGTCCTGAAACGTCTAAAAAGCAAAGCTTAGAGAGCATAGGGCACTTCCACTCATGGGGGTATAAATTGGGAAAATTAAAAATCAGCAAGACACAAGCACCCCAAAGTTTAGGGCTGCTCTGTTGACAAGGACCTCCACTTCATTCCACCTTCAATATCCCAGGAAAGAGAAAAATGGATAAAGAAGTTGTGGTCCTTATGTACAATGGAATATCACTCAGCCGTGAAATCAATGTCATAAGGCTAGTAGCAGCATGATGAGTGGATTTAGGTACGACGACTCCAAGTGAAATAAGTCACACAGAAAAGGACACTTCTCATAAGGTATCACTTATAGAGGGAATGTAAAAACCGTTACACTTGAACTGAATTACAAAACAGAACAGAGTCACACATGCAGAAAACACACTATGGCTGCTTAACGGGAAAGGTGAGGTGGGGTGATACATAAAACAAGGGTTTCAAATTAGCTCAGATACCGTTCCATAAACCCAATATGTAATAGACAAGACCTACTCCTTGCTCAGAGAACTGGACTCAACACGCCCTATTCACCGCACAAGAATATATCTGACTAGTAATAATCTTAAAAGCTATGTATTGATATCTCTCTGTTAGTGTGTCAAGTGGGTGTAAAGCGGCATAAACACAGCAGTGAAAAGCAGCTAAACCCCATTATAAAAATAAATTACTTTGAAAAACCCATGAAACAAAGACAGTGAAAGAGAGCGAAATTCTTACACAATGCGTTCAGGGGCTGTGATGCAACCTGGATTGACCATATCTAGACCCACAGCTGGATGAGACATAAGGGTGAACACTGTTGCGGCTGAGAGGTTTGGTGAGGTTGGGTGAGCAAACGCAGACCCTTTAAAGTAATACTGCGTGGTACCCATCGCATGGGTCCCAAATCTCCAGGTTCAAGGGAATCTTCCTACATCGAAAACATGCATGAGAAACCCAGAAGATGGTACACCGTGTGATGGGGAAAGGTTTCTAAAACGCACCTCATTTCTCATCTCCTTGTGCTCGGGTTCGCCATTCCAGCCACTTTACTAGCAATCTCCCTCCTTGGAGCATCATCACCTTTAACCTCCTGTTCCGTACAGGTTGCAATTTGTCCTGAGGATGAACGGGAAGACGTGGAACCAATGAGAGACTAGCTCTTGGTGTTGGGACAGGCACAGGTCACTCTATTTTCCTATCAGGAAGAAGAATTAACCACAGGCTCAGCCTGCCACCCGGAACCAGAACAGGGTCTGAAGCCATCCTGCGCTATTGCGGCCAGCTCCCTAAAAAGCGAGTTGTAAAATGGAGGTTCAGGGCACTGCAATTCACAAAACTGCAGACTTATAAATGATAACTCTCGTCCACAAATATATTGAGGGAAGGCAAAGAAGAGAATTTGAAATCAAGGCAGAATTGCAGGAAACAGATTTCAGGAGGTAGATTCGAATCGCCTTTAAAGCACATGAAAAGCGGCAAAATGTTGAAAATGATGCCCTTGGCCAAAAAGGGCGTATGCGTTTTTTCCTGAATATATTCAGGAAAAAACGCATACGCCCTTTTTGGCCAACCAAGCAACCTGGAAAGGCAAATCAGCGCTACAAAGATGTCTCGCTTCCCATCGGTCAAAAGGGCCATGCTGAAAAAAGTGTCAAAACCAGAAATGCAGGACAGGCCATGGAGAAATGGGAGCCTTGCTACACTGATGGGCGGGATGTAAATTGTCAACAGCCACTCTGGAGAAGCGTACGGTGAGTCCTGAAACGTCTAAAAAGCAAAGCTTAGAGAGCATAGGGCACTTCCACTCATGGGGGTATAAATTGGGAAAATTAAAAATCAGCAAGACACAAGCACCCCAAAGTTTAGGGCTGCTCTGTTGACAAGGACCTCCACTTCATTCCACCTTCAATATCCCAGGAAAGAGAAAAATGGATAAAGAAGTTGTGGTCCTTATGTACAATGGAATATCACTCAGCCATGAAATCAATGTCATAAGGCTAGTAGCAGCATGATGAGTGGATTTAGGTACGACGATTCTAAGTGAAATAAGTCACACAGAAAAGGACACTTCTCATAAGGTATCACTGATAGAGGGAATGTAAAAACCGTTACACTTGAACTGAATTACAAAACAGAACAGAGTCACACATGCAGAAAACACACTATGGCTGCTTCACGGGAAAGGTGAGGTGGGGTGATACATAAAACAAGGGTTTCAAATTAGCTCAGATACCGTTCCATAAAACCAATATGTAATAGACAAGACCTACTCCTTGCTCAGAGAACTGGACTCAACACGCCCTACTCACCGCACAAGAATATATCTGACTAGTAATAATCTTAAAACCTATGTATAGATATCTCTCTGTTAGTGTGTCAAGTGGGTGTAAAGCGGCATAAACACAGAAGTGAAAAGCAGCTAAACCCCATTATAAAAATAAATTACTTTGAAAAACCCATGAAACAAAGACAGTGAAAGAGAGCGAAATTCTTACACAATTCGTTCAGGGGCTGTGATGCAACCTGGATTGACCATATCTAGACCCACAGCTGGATGAGACATAAGGGTGGACACTCTTGGGGCTGAGAGGTTTGGTGAGGTTGGGTGAGCAAACGCAGACCCTTTACAGTAATACTGCATGGTACCCATCGCATGGGTCACAAATCTCCAGGTTCAAGGGCATCTTCCTACATCGAAAACATGCATGAGATACCCAGAAGATGGTACACCGTGTGATGGGGAAAGGTTTCTAAAACGCACCTCATTTCTCATCTCCTTGTGGCCGGGTTCGCTATTCCAGCCGCTTTACTAGCAATCTCCCTACTTGGAGCATCAGCACCTTTAACCTCCTGTTCCGTTCAGGTTGCAATTTGTCCTGAGGATGAACGGGAAGACGTGGAACCAATGAGAGACTAGCTCTTGGTGTTGGGACAGGCACAGGTCACTCTATTTTCCCATCAGGAAGAAGAATTAACCACAGGCTCATCCTGCCCCCGGAACCAGAACAGGGCCTGAAGGCATCCTGCGCTTTTGCGGCCAGCTCCCTAAAAAGCGAGTTGTAAAATGGAGGTTCAGGGCACTGCAATTCACAAACCTGCAGAGTTATAAATGATAACTCTCGTCCACAAATATATTGAGGGAAGGCAAAGAAGAGGATTTGAAATCAAGGCAGAATTGCAGGAAACAGATTTCAGGAGGTAGATACGAAGCTCCTTTAAAGCACATGAAAAGCGGCAAAACGTTGACAATGATGCCCTTGGCCAAAAAGGGCGTATGCGTTTTTTCCTGAATATATTCAGGAAAAAACGCATACGCCCTTTTTGGCCAACCAAGCAACCTGGAAAGGCAAATCAGCGCTAAAAAGATGTCTCGCTTCCCATCGGTCAAAAGGGCCATGCTGAAAAAAGTCTCAAAACCAAAAATGCAGGACAGGCCATGGAGAAATGGGAGCCTTGCTACACTGATGGGCGGGATGTAAATTGTCAACAGCCACTCTGGAGAAGCGTACGGTGAGTCCTGAAACGTCTAAAAAGCAAAGCTTAGAGAGCATAGGGCACTTCCACTCATGGGGGTATAAATTGGGAAAATGAAAAATCAGCAAGACACAAGTACCCCAAAGTTTAGGGCTGCTCTGTTGACAAGGACCTCCACTTCATTCCACCTTCAATATCCCAGGAAAGAGAAAAATGGATAAAGAAGTTGTGGTCCTTATGTACAATGGAATATCACTCAGCCATGAAATCAATGTCATAAGGCTAGTAGCAGCATGATGAGTGGATTTAGGTTCGACGATTCTAAGTGAAATAAGTCACACAGAAAAGGACACTTCTCATAAGGTATCACTGATAGAGGGAATGTAAAAACCGTTACACTTGAACTGAATTACAAAACAGAACAGAGTCACACATGCAGAAAACACACTATGGCTGCTTAACGGGAAAGGTGAGGTGGGGTGATACATAAAACAAGGGTTTCAAATTAGCTCAGATACCGTTCCATAAAACCAATATGTAATAGACAAGACCTACTCCTTGCTCAGAGAACTGGACTCAACACGCCCTATTCACCGCACAAGAATATATCTGACTAGTAATAATCTTAAAACCTATGTATAGATATCTCTCTGTTAGTGTGTCAAGTGGGTGTAAAGCGGCATAAACACAGAAGTGAAAAGCAGCTAAACCCCATTATAAAAATAAATTACTTTGAATAACCCATGAAACAAAGACAGTGAAAGAGAGAGAAATTCTTACACAATTCGTTCAGGGGCTGTGATGCAACCTGGATTGACCATATCTAGACACACAGCTGGATGAGACATAAGGGTGGACACTCTTGGGGCTGAGAGGTTTGGTGAGGTTGGGTGAGCAAACGCAGACCCTTTACAGTAATACTGCGTTGTACCCATCGCATGGGTCACAAATCTCCAGGTTCAAGGGCATCTTCCTACATCGAAAACATGCATGAGAAACCCAGAAGATGGTACACCGTGTGATGTGGAAAGGTTTCTAAAACGCACCTCATTTCTCATCTCCTTGTGGCCGGGTTCGCTATTCCAGCCGCTTTACTAGCAATCTCCCTACTTGGAGCATCAGCACCTTTAACCTCCTGTTCTGTACAGGTTGCAATTTGTCCTGAGGATGAACTGGAAGACGTGGAACCAATGAGAGACTAGCTCTTGGTGTTGGGACAGGCACAGGTCACTCTATTTTCCCATCAGGAAGAAGAATTAACCACAGGCTCAGCCTGCCACCCGGAACCAAAACAGGGCCTGAAGCCATCCTGCGCTATTGCGGCCAGCTCTCTAAAAAGCGAGTTGTAAAATGGAGGTTCAGGGCACTACAATTCACAAACCTGCAGACTTATAAATGATAACTCTCGTCCACAAATATATTGAGGGAAGGCAAAGAAGAGGATTTGAAATCAAGGCAGAATTGCAGGAAACAGATTTCAGGAGGTAGATTCGAATCGCCTTTAAAGCACATGAAAAGCGGCAAAACGTTGACAATGATGCCCTTGGCCAAAAAGGGCGTATGCGTTTTTTCCTGAATATATTCAGGAAAAAACGCATACGCCCTTTTTGGCCAACCAAGCAACCTGGAAAGGCAAATCAGCGCTACAAAGATGTCTCGCTTCCCATCGGTCAAAAGGGCCATGCTGAAAAAAGTGTCAAAACCAGAAATGCAGGACAGGCCATGGAGAAATGGGAGCATTGCTACACTGATGGGCGGGATGTAAATTGTCAACAGCCACTCTGCAGAAGCGTACGGTGAGTCCTGAAACGTCTAAAAAGCAAAGCTTAGAGAGCATAGGGCACTTCCACTCATGGGGGTATAAATTGGGAAAATGAAAAATCAGCAAGACACAAGCACCCCAAAGTTTAGGGCTGCTCTGTTGACAAGGACCTCCACTTCATTCCACCTTCAATATCCCAGGAAAGAGAAAAATGGATAAAGAAGTTGTGGTCCTTATGTACAATGGAATATCACTCAGCCATGAAATCACTGTCATAAGGGTAGTAGCAGCATGATGAGTGGATTTAGGTACGACGACTCTAAGTGAAATAAGTCACACAGAAAAGGACACTTCTCATAAGGTATCACTGATAGAGGGAATGTAAAAACCGTTACACTTGAACTGAATTACAAAACAGAACAGAGTCACACATGCAGAAAACACACTATGGCTGCTTAACGGGAAAGGTGAGGTGGGGTGATACATAAAACAAGGGTTTCAAATTAGCTCAGATACCGTTCCATAAACCCAATATGTAATAGACAAGACCTACTCCTTGCTCAGAGAACTGGACTCAACACGCCCTATTCACCGCACAAGAATATATCTGACTAGTAATAATCTTAAAACCTATGTATTGATATCTCTCTGTTAGTGTGTCAAGTGGGTAAAAAGCGGCATAAACACAGCAGTGAAAAGCAGCTAAACCCCATTATAAAAATAAATTACTTTGAAAAACCCATGAAACAAAGACAGTGAAAGAGAGAGAAATTCTTACACAATGCGTTCAGGGGCTGTGATGCAACCTGGATTGACCATATCTAGACCCACAGCTGGATGAGACCTAAGGGTGGACACTGTTGCGGCTGAGAGGTTTGGTGAGGTTGGGTGAGCAAACGCAGACCCTTTAAAGTAATACTGCGTGGTACCCATCGCATGGGTCCCAAATCTCCAGGTTCAAGGGCATCTTCCTACATCGAAAACATGCATGAGATACCCAGAAGATGGTACACCGTGTGATGGGGAAAGGTTTCTAAAACGCACCTCATTTCTCATCTGCTTGTGCCCGGGTTCGCCATTCCAGCCACTTTACTAGCAATCTCCCTCCTTGGAGCATCAGCACCTTTAACTTCCTGTTCCGTACAGGTTGCAATTTGTACTGAGGATGAACGGGAATACGTGGAACCAATGAAAGACTAGCTCTTGGTGTTGGGACAGGCACAGGTCACTCTATTTTCCCATCAGGAAGAAAAATTAACCATAGGCTCAGCCTGCCCCCCGGAACCAGAACAGGGCCTGAAGCCATCCTGCGCTTTTGCGGCCAGCTCCCTAAAAAGCGAGTTATAAAATGGAGGTTCAGGGCACTGCAATTCACAAACCTGCAGACTTATAAATGATAACTCTCATCCACAAATATATTGAGGGAAGGCAAAGAAGAGGATTTGAAATCAAGGCAGAATTGCAGGAAACAGATTTCGGGAGGTAGATTCGAATCGCCTTTAAAGCACATGAAAAGCGGCAAAACGTTGACAATGATGCCCTTGGCCAAAAAGGGCGTATGCGTTTTTTCCTGAATATATTCAGGAAAAAACGCATACGCCCTTTTTGGCCAACCAAGCAACCTGGAAAGGCAAATCAGCGCTACAAAGATGTCTCGCTTCCCATCGGTCAAAAGGGCCATGCTGAAAAAAGTGTCAAAACCAGAAACGCAGGACAGGCCATGGAGAAATGGGAGCCTTGCTACACTGATGGGCGGGATGTAAATTGTCAACAGCCACTCTGGAGAAGTGTACGGTGAATCCTGAAACGTCTAAAAAGCAAAGCTTAGAGAGCATAGGGCACTTCCACTCATGGGGGTATAAATTGGGAAAATGAAAAATCAGCAAGACACAAGCACCCCAAAGTTTAGGGCTGCTCTGTTGACAAGGACCTCCACTTCATTCCACCTTCAATATCCCAGGAAAGAGAAAAATGGATAAAGAAGTTGTGGTCCTTATGTACAATGGAATATCACTCAGCCGTGAAATCAATGTCATAAGGCTAGTAGCAGGATGATGAGTGGATTTAGGTACGACGACTCTAAGTGAAATAAGTCACACAGAAAAGGACACTTCTCAGAAGGTATCACTTATAGAGGGAATGTAAAAACCGTTACACTTGAACTGAATTACAAAACAGAACAGAGTCACACATGCAGAAAACACACTATGGCTGCTTAACGGGAAAGGTGAGGTGGGGTGATACATAAAACAAGGGTTTCAAATTAGCTCAGATACCGTTCCATAAACCCAATATGTAATAGACAAGACCTACTCCTTGCTCAGAGAACTGGACTCAACACGCCCTATTCACCGCACAAGAATATATCTGACTAGTAATAATCTTAAAAGCTATGTATTGATATCTCTCTGTTAGTGTGTGAAGTGGGTGTAAAGCGGCATAAACACAGCAGTGAAAAGCAGCTAAACCCCATTATAAAAATAAATTACTTTGAAAAACCCATGAAACAAAGACAGTGAAAGAGAGCGAAATTCTTACACAATGCGTTCAGGGGCTGTGATGCAACCTGGATTGACCATATCTAGACCCACAGCTGGATGAGACATAAGGGTGAACACTGTTGCGGCTGAGAGGTTTGGTGAGGTTGGGTGAGCAAACGCAGACCCTTTAAAGTAATACTGCGTGGTACCCATCGCATGGGTCCCAAATCTCTAGGTTCAAGGTAATCTTCCTACATCGAAAACATGCATGAGAAACCCAGAAGATGGTACACTGTGTGATGGGGAAAGGTTTCTAAAACGCACCTCATTTCTCATCTCCTTGTGCTCGGGTTCGCCATTCCAGCCACTTTACTAGCAATCTCCCTCCTTGGAGCATCATCACCTTTAACCTCCTGTTCCGTACAGGTTGCAATTTGTCCTGAGGATGAACGGGAAGACGTGAAACCAATGAGAGACTATCTCTTGGTGTTGGGACAGGCACAGGTCACTCTATTTTCCCATCAGGAAGAAGAATTAACCACAGGCTCAGCCTGCCCCCGGAACAAGTACAGGGCCTGAAGCCATCGTGCGCTTTTGCGGCCATCTCCCAAAAACGCGAGTTGTAAAATGGAGGTTCAGGGCACTGCAATTCACAAACCTGCAGAGTTATAAATGATAACTCTCGTCCACAAATATATTGAGGGAAGGCAAAGAAGAGGATTTGAAATCAAGGCAGAATTGCAGGAAACAGATTTCAGGAGGTAGATTCGAATCGCCTTTAAAGCACATGAAAAGCGGCAAAACGTTGACAATGATGCCCTTGGCCAAAAAGGGCGTATGCGTTTTTTCCTGAATATATTCAGGAAAAAACGCATACGCCCTTTTTGGCCAACCAAGCAACCTGGAAAGGCAAATCAGCGCTACAAAGATGTCTCGCTTCCCATCGGTCAAAAGGGCCATGCTGAAAAAAGTGTCAAAACCAGAAACGCAGGACAGGCCATGGAGAAATGGGAGCCTTGCTACACTGATGGGCGGGATGTAAATTGTCAACAGCCACTCTGGAGAAGTGTACGGTGAATCCTGAAACGTCTAAAAAGCAAAGCTTAGAGAGCATAGGGCACTTCCACTCATGGGGGTATAAATTGGGAAAATGAAAAATCAGCAAGACACAAGCACCCCAAAGTTTAGGGCTGCTCTGTTGACAAGGACCTCCACTTCATTCCACCTTCAATATCCCAGGAAAGAGAAAAATGGATAAAGAAGTTGTGGTCCTTATGTACAATGGAATATCACTCAGCCGTGAAATCAATGTCATAAGGCTAGTAGCAGGATGATGAGTGGATTTAGGTACGACGACTCTAAGTGAAATAAGTCACACAGAAAAGGACACTTCTCAGAAGGTATCACTTATAGAGGGAATGTAAAAACCGTTACACTTGAACTGAATTACAAAACAGAACAGAGTCACACATGCAGAAAACACACTATGGCTGCTTAACGGGAAAGGTGAGGTGGGGTGATACATAAAACAAGGGTTTCAAATTAGCACAGATACCGTTCCATAAACCCAATATGTAATAGACAAGACCTACTCCTTGCTCAGAGAACTGGACTCAACACGCCCTATTCACCGCACAAGAATATATCTGACTAGTAATAATCTTAAAAGCTATGTATTGATATCTCTCTGTTAGTGTGTGAAGTGGGTGTAAAGCGGCATAAACACAGCAGTGAAAAGCAGCTAAACCCCATTATAAAAATAAATTACTTTGAAAAACCCATGAAACAAAGACAGTGAAAGAGAGCGAAATTCTTACACAATGCGTTCAGGGGCTGTGATGCAACCTGGATTGACCATATCTAGACCCACAGCTGGATGAGACATAAGGGTGAACACTGTTGCGGCTGAGAGGTTTGGTGAGGTTGGGTGAGCAAACGCAGACCCTTTAAAGTAATACTGCGTGGTACCCATCGCATGGGTCCCAAATCTCTAGGTTCAAGGGAATCTTCCTACATCGAAAACATGCATGAGAAACCCAGAAGATGGTACACTGTGTGATGGGGAAAGGTTTCTAAAACGCACCTCATTTCTCATCTCCTTGTGCTCGGGTTCGCCATTCCAGCCACTTTACTAGCAATCTCCCTCCTTGGAGCATCATCACCTTTAACCTCCTGTTCCGTACAGGTTGCAATTTGTCCTGAGGATGAACGGGAAGACGTGAAACCAATGAGAGACTATCTCTTGGTGTTGGGACAGGCACAGGTCACTCTATTTTCCCATCAGGAAGAAGAATTAACCACAGGCTCAGCCTGCCCCCGGAACAAGTACAGGGCCTGAAGCCATCGTGCGCTTTTGCGGCCATCTCCCAAAAACGCGAGTTGTAAAATGGAGGTTCAGGGCACTGCAATTCACAAACCTGCAGAGTTATAAATGATAACTCTCGTCCACAAATATATTGAGGGAAGGCAAAGAAGAGGATTTGAAATCAAGGCAGAATTGCAGGAAACAGATTTCAGGAGGTAGATTCGAATCGCCTTTAAAGCACATGAAAAGCGGCAAAACGTTGACAATGATGCCCTTGGCCAAAAAGGGCGTATGCGTTTTTTCCTGAATATATTCAGGAAAAAACGCATACGCCCTTTTTGGCCAACCAAGCAACCTGGAAAGGCAAATCAGCGCTACAAAGATGTCTCGCTTCCCATCGGTCAAAAGGGCCATGCTGAAAAAAGTGTCAAAACCAGAAATGCAGGACAGGCCATGGAGAAATGGGAGCCTTGCTACACTGATGGGCGGGATGTAAATTGTCAACAGCCACTCTGGAGAAGCGTACGGTGAGTCCTGAAACGTCTAAAAAGCAAAGCTTAGAGAGCATAGGGCACTTCCACTCATGGGGGTATAAATTGGGAAAATTAAAAATCAGCAAGACACAAGCACCCCAAAGTTTAGGGCTGCTCTGTTGACAAGGACCTCCACTTCATTCCACCTTCAATATCCCAGGAAAGAGAAAAATGGATAAAGAAGTTGTGGTCCTTATGTACAATGGAATATCACTCAGCCATGAAATCAATGTCATAAGGCTAGTAGCAGCATGATGAGTGGATTTAGGTACGACGATTCTAAGTGAAATAAGTCACACAGAAAAGGACACTTCTCATAAGGTATCACTGATAGAGGGAATGTAAAAACCGTTACACTTGAACTGAATTACAAAACAGAACAGAGTCACACATGCAGAAAACACACTATGGCTGCTTAACGGGAAAGGTGAGGTGGGGTGATACATAAAACAAGGGTTTCAAATTAGCTCAGATACCGTTCCATAAAACCAATATGTAATAGACAAGACCTACTCCTTGCTCAGAGAACTGGACTCAACACGCCCTATTCACCGCACAAGAATATATCTGACTAGTAATAATCTTAAAACCTATGTATAGATATCTCTCTGTTAGTGTGTCAAGTGGGTGTAAAGCGGCATAAACACAGAAGTGAAAAGCAGCTAAACCCCATTATAAAAATAAATTACTTTGAATAACCCATGAAACAAAGACAGTGAAAGAGAGCGAAATTCTTACACAATTCGTTCAGGGGCTGTGATGCAACCTGGATTGACCATATCTAGACACACAGCTGGATGAGACATAAGGGTGGACACTCTTGGGGCTGAGAGGTTTGGTGAGGTTGGGTGAGCAAACGCAGACCGTTTAAAGTAATACTGTGTGGTACCCATCGCATGGGTCCCAAATCTCCAGGTTCAAGGGCATCTTCCTACATCGAAAACATGCATGAGAAACCCAGAAAATGGTACACCGTGTGATGGGGAAAGGTTTCTAAAACGCACCTCATTTCTCATCTCCTTGTGCTCGGGTTCGCCATTCCAGCCACTTTACTAGCAATCTCCCTCCTTGGAGCATCATCACCTTTAACCTCCAGTTCCGTACAGGTTGCAATTTGTCCTGAGGATGAACGGGAAGACGTGAAACCAATGAGAGACTATCTCTTGGTGTTGGGACAGGCACAGGTCACTCTATTTTCCCATCAGGAAGAAGAATTAACCACAGGCTCAGCCTGCCCCGGAACAAGTACAGGGCCTGAAGCCATCGTGCGCTTTTGCGGCCATCTCCCAAAAACGCGAGTTGTAAAATGGAGGTTCAGGGCACTGCAATTCACAAACCTGCAGAGTTATAAATGATAACTCTCGTCCACAAATATATTGAGGGAAGGCAAAGAAGAGGATTTGAAATCAAGGCAGAATTGCAGGAAACAGATTTCAGGAGGTAGATTCGAATCGCCTTTAAAGCACATGAAAAGCGGCAAAACGTTGACAATGATGCCCTTGGCCAAAAAGGGCGTATGCGTTTTTTCCTGAATATATTCAGGAAAAAACGCATACGCCCTTTTTGGCCAACCAAGCAACCTGGAAAGGCAAATCAGCGCTACAAAGATGTCTCGCTTCCCATCGGTCAAAAGGGCCATGCTGAAAAAAGTCTCAAAACCAGAAATGCAGGACAGGCCATGGAGAAATGGGAGCCTTGCTACACTGATGGGCGGGATGTAAATTGTCAACAGCCACTCTGGAGAAGCGTACGGTGAGTCCTGAAACGTCTAAAAAGCAAAGCTTAGAGAGCATAGGGCACTTCCACTCATGGAGGTATAAATTGGGAAAATTAAAAATCAGCAAGACACAAGCACCCCAAAGTTTAGGGCTGCTCTGTTGACAAGGACCTCCACTTCATTCCACCTTCAATATCCCAGGAAAGAGAAAAATGGATAAAGAAGTTGTGGTCCTTATGTACAATGGAATATCACTCAGCCATGAAATCACTGTCATAAGGCTAGTAGCAGCATGATGAGTGGATTTAGGTACGACGATTCTAAGTGAAATAAGTCACACAGAAAAGGACACTTCTCATAAGGTATCACTGATAGAGGGAATGTAAAAACCGTTACACTTGAACTGAATTACAAAACAGAACAGAGTCACACATGCAGAAAACACACTATGGCTGCTTCACGGGAAAGGTGAGGTGGGGTGATACATAAAACAAGGGTTTCAAATTAGCTCAGATACCGTTCCATAAAACCAATATGTAATAGACAAGACCTACTCCTTGCTCAGAGAACTGGACTCAACACGCCCTATTCACCGCACAAGAATATATCTGACTAGTAATAATCTTAAAACCTATGTATAGATATCTCTCTGTTAGTGTGTCAAGTGGGTGTAAAGCGGCATAAACACAGAAGTGAAAAGCAGCTAAACCCCATTATAAAAATAAATTACTTTGAATAACCCATGAAACAAAGACAGTGAAAGAGAGAGAAATACTTACACAATTCGTTCAGGGGCTGTGATGCAACCTGGATTGACCATATCTAGACCCACAGCTGGATGAGACATAAGGGTGGACACTGTTGCGGCTGAGAGGTTTGGTGAGGTTGGGTGAGCAAACGCAGCCCCTTTAAAGTAATACTGCGTGGTACCCATCGCATGGGTCCCAAATCTCCAGGTTCAAGGGCACCTTCCTACATCGGAAACATGCATGAGAAACCCAGAAGATGGTACACCGTGTGATGGGGAAAGGTTTCTAAAACGCAATTCATTTCTCATCTCCTTGTGCTCGGGTTCGCCATTCCAGCCACTTTAATAGCAATCTCCCTCCTTGGAGCATCATCACCTTTAACCTCCTGTTCCGTACAGGTTGCAATTTGTCCTGAGGATGAACGGGAAGACGTGGAACCAATGAGAGACTATCTCTTGCTGTTGGGACAGGCACAGGTCACTCTATTTTCCCATCAGGAAGAAGAATTAACCACAGGCTCAGCCTGCCCCCCGGAACAAGAACAGGGCCTGAAGCCATCCTGCGCTTTTGCGGCCATCTCCCAAAAACGCGAGTTGTAAAATGGAGGTTCAGGGCACTGCAATTCACAAAACTGCAGACTTATAAATGATAACTCTCGTCCACAAATATATTGAGGGAAGGCAAAGAAGAGGATTTGAAATCAAGGCAGAATTGCAGGAAACAGATTTCAGGAGGTAGATTCGAATCGCCTTTAAAGCACATGAAAAGCGGCAAAACGTTGACAATGATGCCCTTGGCCAAAAAGGGCGTATGCGTTTTTTCCTGAATGTATTCAGGAAAAAACGCATACGCACTTTTTGGCCAACCAAGCAACCTGGAAAGGCAAATCAGCGCTACAAAGATGTCTCGCTTCCCATCGGTCAAAAGGGCCATGCTGAAAAAAGTGTCAAAACCAGAAATGCAGGACAGGCCATGGAGAAATGGGAGCCTTGCTACACTGATGGGCGGGATGTAAATTGTCAAAAGCCACTCTGGAGAAGCGTACGGTGTGTCCTGAAACGTCTAAAAAGCAAAGCTTAGAGAGCATAGGGCACTTCCACTCATGGGGGTATAAATTGGGAAAATGAAAAATCAGCAAGACACAAGCACCCCAAAGTTTAGGGCTGCTCTGTTGACAAGGACCTCCACTTCATTCCACCTTCAATATCCCAGGATAGAGAAAAATGGATAAAGAAGTTGTGGTCCTTATGTACAATGGAATATCACTCAGCCGTGAAATCAATGTCATAAGGCTAGTAGCAGCATGATGAGTGGATTTAGGTACGACGACTCTAAGTGAAATAAGTCACACAGAAAAGGACACTTCTCATAAGGTATCACTGATAGAGGGAATGTAAAAACCGTTACACTTGAACTGAATTACAAAACAGAACAGAGTCACACATGCAGAAAACACACTATGGCTGCTTCACGGGAAAGGTGAGGTGGGGTGATACATAAAACAAGGGTTTCAAATTAGCTCAGATACCGTTCCATAAAACCAATATGTAATAGACAAGACCTACTCCTTGCTCAGAGAACTGGACTCAACACGCCCTATTCACCGCACAAGAATATATCTGACTAGTAATAATCTTAAAACCTATGTATTGATATCTCTCTGTTAGTGTGTCAAGTGGGTGTAAAGCGGCATAAACACAGAAGTGAAAAGCAGCTAAACCCCATTATAAAAATAAATTACTTTGAATAACCCATGAAACAAAGACAGTGAAAGAGAGCGAAATTCTTACACAATGCGTTCACGGGCTGTGATGCAACCTGGATTTACCATATCTAGACCCACAGCTGGATGAGACATAAGGGTGGACACTCTTGGGGCTGAGAGGTTTGGTGAGTTTGGGTGAGCAAACGCAGAACCTTTCAACTAATACTGCGTGGTACCCATCGCATGGGTCCCAAATCTCCAGGTTCAAGGGCATCTTCCTACATCGAAAACATGCATGAGAAACCCAGAAGATGGTACACCGTGTGATGTGGAAAGGTTTCTAAAACGCACCTCATTTCTCATCTCCTTGCGCCCGGGTTCGCTATTCCAGCCGCTTTACTAGCAATCTCCCTACTTGGAGCATCAGCACCTTTAACCTCCTGCTCCGTACAGGTTGCAATTTGTCCTGAGGGTGAACGGGAAGACGTGGAACCAATGAGAGACTAGCTCTTGGTGTTGGGACAGGCACAGGTCACTCTATTTTCCCATCAGGAAGAAGAATTAACCACAGGCTCAGCCTGCCCCCGGAACCAGAACAGGGCCTGAAGGCATCCTGCGCTTTTGCGGCCAGCTCCCTAAAAAGCGAGTTGTAAAATGGAGGTTCAGGGCACTGCAATTCACAAACCTGCAGAGTTATAAATGATAACTCTCGTCCACCAATATATTGAGGGAAGGCAAAGAAGAGGATTTGAAATCAAGGCAGAATTGCAGGAAACAGATTTCAGGAGGTAGATTCGAATCGCCTTTAAAGCACATGAAAAGCGGCAAAACGTTGACAATGATGCCCTTGGCCAAAAAGGGCGTATGCGTTTTTTCCTGAATATATTCAGGAAAAAACGCATACGCCCTTTTTGGCCAACCAAGCAACCTGGAAAGGCAAATCAGCGCTACAAAGATGTCTCGCTTCCCATCGGTCAAAAGGGCCATGCTGAAAAAAGTCTCAAAACCAGAAATGCAGGACAGGCCATGGAGAAATGGGAGCCTTGCTACACTGATGGGCGGGATGTAAATTGTCAACAGCCACTCTGGAGAAGCGTACGGTGAGTCCTGAAACGTCTAAAAAGCAAAGCTTAGAGAGCATAGGGCACTTCCACTCATGGGGGTATAAATTGGGAAAATTAAAAATCAGCAAGACACAAGCACCCCAAAGTTTAGGGCTGCTCTGTTGACAAGGACCTCCACTTCATTCCACCTTCAATATCCCAGGAAAGAGAAAAATGGATAAAGAAGTTGTGGTCCTTATGTACAATGGAATATCACTCAGCCGTGAAATCAATGTCATAAGGCTAGTAGCAGCATGATGAGTGGATTTAGGTACGACGATTCTAAGTGAAATAAGTCACACAGAAAAGGACACTTCTCATAAGGTATCACTTATAGAGGGAATGTAAAAACCGTTACACTTGAACTGAATTACAAAACAGAACAGAGTCACACATGCAGAAAACACACTATGGCTGCTTAACGGGAAAGGTGAGGTGGGGTGATACATAAAACAAGGGTTTCAAATTAGCTCAGATACCGTTCCATAAACCCAATATGTAATAGACAAGACCTACTCCTTGCTCAGAGAACTGGACTCAACACGCCCTATTCACCGCACAAGAATATATCTGACTAGTAATAATCTTAAAACCTATGTATTGATATCTCTCTGTTAGTGTGTCAAGTGGGTGTAAAGCGGCATAAACACAGCAGTGAAAAGCAGCTAAACCCCATTATAAAAATAAATTACTTTGAAAAACCCATGAAACAAAGACAGTGAAAGAGAGCGAAATTCTTACACAATGCGTTCAGGGGCTGTGATGCAACCTGGATTGACCATATCTAGACCCACAGCTGGATGAGACATAAGGGTGGACACTGTTGCGGCTGAGAGGTTTGGTGAGGTTGGGTGAGCAAACGCAGCCCCTTTAAAGTAATATTGCGTGGTACCCATCGCATGGGTCCCAAATCTCCAGGTTCAAGGGCATCTTCCTACATCAGAAACATGCATGAGAAACCCAGAAGATGGTACACCGTGTGATGGGGAAAGGTTTCTAAAACGCAATTCATTTCTCATCTCCTTGTGCTCGGGTTCGCCATTCCAGCCACTTTACTAGCAATCTCCCTCCTTGGAGCATCATCACCTTTAACCTCCTGTTCCGTACAGGTTGCAATTTGTCCTGAGGATGAACGGGAAGACGTGAAACCAATGAGAGACTATCTCTTGCTGTTGGGACAGGCACAGGTCACTCTATTTTCCCATCAGGAAGAAGAATTAACCACAGGCTCAGCCTGCCCCCCGGAACAAGAACAGGGCCTGAAGCCATCCTGCGCTTTTGCGGCCATCTCCCAAAAACGCGAGTTGTAAAATGGAGGTTCAGGGCACTGCAATTCACAAACCTGCAGAGTTATAAATGATAACTCTCGTCCACAAATATATTGAGGGAAGGCAAAGAAGAGGATTTGAAATCAAGGCAGAATTGCAGGAAACAGATTTCAGGAGGTAGATTCGAATCGCCTTTAAAGCACATGAAAAGCGGCAAAACGTTGACAATGATGCCCTTGGCCAAAAAGGGCGTATGCGTTTTTTCCTGAATATATTCAGGAAAAAACGCATACGCCCTTTTTGGCCAACCAAGCAACCTGGAAAGGCAAATCAGCGCTACAAAGATGTCTCGCTTCCCATCGGTCAAAAGGGCCATGCTGAAAAAAGTGTCAAAACCAGAAATGCAGGACAGGCCATGGAGAAATGGGAGCCTTGCTACACTGATGGGCGGGATGTAAATTGTCAACAGCCACTCTGGAGAAGCGTACGGTGAGTCCTGAAACGTCTAAAAAGCAAAGCTTAGAGAGCATAGGGCACTTCCACTCATGGGGGTATAAATTGGGAAAATTAAAAATCAGCAAGACACAAGCACCCCAAAGTTTAGGGCTGCTCTGTTGACAAGGACCTCCACTTCATTCCACCTTCAATATCCCAGGAAAGAGAAAAATGGATAAAGAAGTTGTGGTCCTTATGTACAATGGAATATCACTCAGCCATGAAATCAATGTCATAAAGCTAGTAGCAGCATGATGAGTGGATTTAGGTACGACGATTCTAAGTGAAATAAGTCACACAGAAAAGGACACTTCTCATAAGGTATCACTGATAGAGGGAATGTAAAAACCGTTACACTTGAACTGAATTACAAAACAGAACAGAGTCACACATGCAGAAAACACACTATGGCTGCTTCACGGGAAAGGTGAGGTGGGGTGATACATAAAACAAGGGTTTCAAATTAGCTCAGATACCGTTCCATAAAACCAATATGTAATAGACAAGACCTACTCCTTGCTCAGAGAACTGGACTCAACACGCCCTATTCACCGCACAAGAATATATCTGACTAGTAATAATCTTAAAACCTATGTATAGATATCTCTCTGTTAGTGTGTCAAGTGGGTGTAAAGCGGCATAAACACAGAAGTGAAAAGCAGCTAAACCCCATTATAAAAATAAATTACTTTGAATAACCCATGAAACAAAGACAGTGAAAGAGAGCGAAATTCTTACACAATTCGTTCAGGGGCTGTGATGCAACCTGGATTGACCATATCTAGACCCACAGCTGGATGAGACATAAGGGTGGACACTCTTGGGGCTGAGAGGTTTGGTGAAGTTGGGTGAGCAAACGCAGACCCTTTACAGTAATACTGCATGGTACCCATCGCATGGGTCCCAAATCTCCAGGTTCAAGGGCATCTTCCTACATCGAAAACATGCATGAGAAACCCAGAAGATGGTACACCGTGTGATGTGGAAAAGTTTCTAAAACGCACCTCATTTCTCATCTCCTTGTGGCCGGGTTCGCTATTCCAGCCGCTTTACTAGCAATCTCCCTACTTGGAGCATCAGCACCTTTAACCTCCTGTTCCGTACAGGTTGCAATTTGTCCTGAGGATGAACTGGAAGACGTGGAACCAATGAGAGACTAGCTCTTGGTGTTGGGACAGGCACAGGTCACTCTATTTTCCCATCAGGAAGAAGAATTAACCACAGGCTCAGCCTGCCCCCGGAACCAGAACAGGGCCTGAAGGCATCCTGCGCTTTTGCGGCCAGCTCCCTAAAAAGCGAGTTGTAAAATGGAGGTTCAGGGCACTGCAATTCACAAACCTGCAGAGTTATAAATGATAACTCTCGTCCACAAATATATTGAGGGAAGGCAAAGAAGAGGATTTGAAATCAAGGCAGAATTGCAGGAAACAGATTTCAGGAGGTAGATTCGAATCGCCTTTAAAGCACATGAAAAGCGGCAAAACGTTGACAATGATGCCCTTGGCCAAAAAGGGCGTATGCGTTTTTTCCTGAATATATTCAGGAAAAAACGCATACGCACTTTTTGGCCAACCAAGCAACCTGGAAAGGCAAATCAGCGCTACAAAGATGTCTCGCTTCCCATCGGTCAAAAGGGCCATGCTGAAAAAAGTGTCAAAACCAGAAATGCAGGAAAGGCCATGGAGAAATGGGAGCCTTGCTACACTGATGGGCGGGATGTAAATTGTCAACAGCCACTCTGGAGAAGTGTACGGTGAGTCCTGAAACGTCTAAAAAGCAAAGCTTAGAGAGCATAGGGCACTTCCACTCATGGGGGTATAAATTGGGAAAATTAAAAATCAGCAAGACACAAGCACCCCAAAGTTTAGGGCTGCTCTGTTGACAAGGACCTCCACTTCATTCCACCTTCAATATCCCAGGAAAGAGAAAAATGGATAAAGAAGTTGTGGTCCTTATGTACAATGGAATATCACTCAGCCGTGAAATCAATGTCATAAGGCTAGTAGCAGCATGATGAGTGGATTTAGGTACGACGACTCCAAGTGAAATAAGTCACACAGAAAAGGACACTTCTCATAAGGTATCACTTATAGAGGGAATGTAAAAACCGTTACACTTGAACTGAATTACAAAACAGAACAGAGTCACACATGCAGAAAACACACTATGGCTGCTTAACGGGAAAGGTGAGGTGGGGTGATACATAAAACAAGGGTTTCAAATTAGCTCAGATACCGTTCCATAAACCCAATATGTAATAGACAAGACCTACTCCTTGCTCAGAGAACTGGACTCAACACGCCCTATTCACCGCACAAGAATATATCTGACTAGTAATAATCTTAAAAGCTATGTATTGATATCTCTCTGTTAGTGTGTCAAGTGGGTGTAAAGCGGCATAAACACAGCAGTGAAAAGCAGCTAAACCCCATTATAAAAATAAATTACTTTGAAAAACCCATGAAACAAAGACAGTGAAAGAGAGTGAAATTCTTACACAATGCGTTCAGGGGCTGTGATGCAACCTGGATTGACCATATCTAGACCCACAGCTGGATGAGACATAAGGGTGAACACTGTTGCGGCTGAGAGGTTTGGTGAGGTTGGGTGAGCAAACGCAGACCCTTTAAAGTAATACTGCGTGGTACCCATCGCATGGGTCCCAAATCTCCAGGTTCAAGGGAATCTTCCTACATCGAAAACATGCATGAGAAACCCAGAAGATGGTACACCGTGTGATGGGGAAAGGTTTCTAAAACGCACCTCATTTCTCATCTCCTTGTGCTCGGGTTCGCCATTCCAGCCACTTTACTAGCAATCTCCCTCCTTGGAGCATCATCACCTTTAACCTCCTGTTCCGTACAGGTTGCAATTTGTCCTGAGGATGAACGGGAAGACGTGGAACCAATGAGAGACTAGCTCTTGGTGTTGGGACAGGCACAGGTCACTCTATTTTCCTATCAGGAAGAAGAATTAACCACAGGCTCAGCCTGCCACCCGGAACCAGAACAGGGTCTGAAGCCATCCTGCGCTATTGCAGCCAGCTCCCTAAAAAGCGAGTTGTAAAATGGAGGTTCAGGGCACTGCAATTCACAAAACTGCAGACTTATAAATGATAACTCTCGTCCACAAATATATTGAGGGAAGGCAAAGAAGAGAATTTGAAATCAAGGCAGAATTGCAGGAAACAGATTTCAGGAGGTAGATTCGAATCGCCTTTAAAGCACATGAAAAGCGGCAAAATGTTGAAAATGATGCCCTTGGCCAAAAAGGGCGTATGCGTTTTTTCCTGAATATATTCAGGAAAAAACGCATACGCCCTTTTTGGCCAACCAAGCAACCTGGAAAGGCAAATCAGCGCTACAAAGATGTCTCGCTTCCCATCGGTCAAAAGGGCCATGCTGAAAAAAGTGTCAAAACCAGAAATGCAGGACAGGCCATGGAGAAATGGGAGCCTTGCTACACTGATGGGCGGGATGTAAATTGTCAACAGCCACTCTGGAGAAGCGTACGGTGAGTCCTGAAACGTCTAAAAAGCAAAGCTTAGAGAGCATAGGGCACTTCCACTCATGGGGGTATAAATTGGGAAAATTAAAAATCAGCAAGACACAAGCACCCCAAAGTTTAGGGCTGCTCTGTTGACAAGGACCTCCACTTCATTCCACCTTCAATATCCCAGGAAAGAGAAAAATGGATAAAGAAGTTGTGGTCCTTATGTACAATGGAATATCACTCAGCCATGAAATCAATGTCATAAGGCTAGTAGCAGCATGATGAGTGGATTTAGGTACGACGATTCTAAGTGAAATAAGTCACACAGAAAAGGACACTTCTCATAAGGTATCACTGATAGAGGGAATGTAAAAACCGTTACACTTGAACTGAATTACAAAACAGAACAGAGTCACACATGCAGAAAACACACTATGGCTGCTTCACGGGAAAGGTGAGGTGGGGTGATACATAAAACAATGGTTTCAAATTAGCTCAGATACCGTTCCATAAAACCAATATGTAATAGACAAGACCTACTCCTTGCTCAGAGAACTGGACTCAACACGCCCTACTCACCGCACAAGAATATATCTGACTAGTAATAATCTTAAAACCTATGTATAGATATCTCTCTGTTAGTGTGTCAAGTGGGTGTAAAGCGGCATAAACACAGAAGTGAAAAGCAGCTAAACCCCATTATAAAAATAAATTACTTTGAAAAACCCATGAAACAAAGACAGTGAAAGAGAGCGAAATTCTTACACAATTCGTTCAGGGGCTGTGATGCAACCTGGATTGACCATATCTAGACCCACAGCTGGATGAGACATAAGGGTGGACACTCTTGGGGCTGAGAGGTTTGGTGAGGTTGGGTGAGCAAACGCAGACCCTTTACAGTAATACTGCATGGTACCCATCGCATGGGTCACAAATCTCCAGGTTCAAGGGCATCTTCCTACATCGAAAACATGCATGAGATACCCAGAAGATGGTACACCGTGTGATGGGGAAAGGTTTCTAAAACGCACCTCATTTCTCATCTCCTTGTGGCCGGGTTCGCTATTCCAGCCGCTTTACTAGCAATCTCCCTACTTGGAGCATCAGCACCTTTAACCACCTGTTCCGTACAGGTTGCAATTTGTCCTGAGGATGAACGGGAAGACGTGGAACCAATGAGAGACTAGCTCTTGGTGTTGGGACAGGCACAGGTCACTCTATTTTCCCATCAGGAAGAAGAATTAACCACAGGCTCATCCTGCCCCCGGAACCAGAACAGGGCCTGAAGGCATCCTGCGCTTTTGCGGCCAGCTCCCTAAAAAGCGAGTTGTAAAATGGAGGTTCAGGGCACTGCAATTCACAAACCTGCAGAGTTATAAATGATAACTCTCGTCCACAAATATATTGAGGGAAGGCAAAGAAGAGGATTTGAAATCAAGGCAGAATTGCAGGAAACAGATTTCAGGAGGTAGATACGAAGCTCCTTTAAAGCACATGAAAAGCGGCAAAACGTTGACAATGATGCCCTTGGCCAAAAAGGGCGTATGCGTTTTTTCCTGAATATATTCAGGAAAAAACGCATACGCCCTTTTTGGCCAACCAAGCAACCTGGAAAGGCAAATCAGCGCTACAAAGATGTCTCGCTTCCCATCGGTCAAAAGGGCCATGCTGAAAAAAGTCTCAAAACCAAAAATGCAGGACAGGCCATGGAGAAATGGGAGCCTTGCTACACTGATGGGCGGGATGTAAATTGTCAACAGCCACTCTGGAGAAGCGTACGGTGAGTCCTGAAACGTCTAAAAAGCAAAGCTTAGAGAGCATAGGGCACTTCCACTCATGGGGGTATAAATTGGGAAAATGAAAAATCAGCAAGACACAAGTACCCCAAAGTTTAGGGCTGCTCTGTTGACAAGGACCTCCACTTCATTCCACCTTCAATATCCCAGGAAAGAGAAAAATGGATAAAGAAGTTGTGGTCCTTATGTACAATGGAATATCACTCAGCCATGAAATCAATGTCATAAGGCTAGTAGCAGCATGATGAGTGGATTTAGGTTCGACGATTCTAAGTGAAATAAGTCACACAGAAAAGGACACTTCTCATAAGGTATCACTGATAGAGGGAATGTAAAAACCGTTACACTTGAACTGAATTACAAAACAGAACAGAGTCACACATGCAGAAAACACACTATGGCTGCTTAACGGGAAAGGTGAGGTGGGGTGATACATAAAACAAGGGTTTCAAATTAGCTCAGATACCGTTCCATAAAACCAATATGTAATAGACAAGACCTACTCCTTGCTCAGAGAACTGGACTCAACACGCCCTATTCACCGCACAAGAATATATCTGACTAGTAATAATCTTAAAACCTATGTATAGATATCTCTCTGTTAGTGTGTCAAGTGGGTGTAAAGCGGCATAAACACAGAAGTGAAAAGCAGCTAAACCCCATTATAAAAATAAATTACTTTGAATAACCCATGAAACAAAGACAGTGAAAGAGAGCGAAATTCTTACACAATTCGTTCAGGGGCTGTGATGCAACCTGGATTGACCATATCTAGACACACAGCTGGATGAGACATAAGGGTGGACACTCTTGGGGCTGAGAGGTTTGGTGAGGTTGGGTGAGCAAACGCAGACCCTTTACAGTAATACTGCGTTGTACCCATCGCATGGGTCACAAATCTCCAGGTTCAAGGGCATCTTCCTACATCGAAAACATGCATGAGAAACCCAGAAGATGGTACACCGTGTGATGTGGAAAGGTTTCTAAAACGCACCTCATTTCTCATCTCCTTGTGGCCGGGTTCGCTATTCCAGCCGCTTTACTAGCAATCTCCCTACTTGGAGCATCAGCACCTTTAACCTCCTGTTCTGTACAGGTTGCAATTTGTCCTGAGGATGAACTGGAAGACGTGGAACCAATGAGAGACTAGCTCTTGGTGTTGGGACAGGCACAGGTCACTCTATTTTCCCATCAGGAAGAAGAATTAACCACAGGCTCAGCCTGCCACCCGGAACCAAAACAGGGCCTGAAGCCATCCTGCGCTATTGCGGCCAGCTCTCTAAAAAGCGAGTTGTAAAATGGAGGTTCAGGGCACTACAATTCACAAACCTGCAGACTTATAAATGATAACTCTCGTCCACAAATATATTGAGGGAAGGCAAAGAAGAGGATTTGAAATCAAGGCAGAATTGCAGGAAACAGATTTCAGGAGGTAGATTCGAATCGCCTTTAAAGCACATGAAAAGCGGCAAAACGTTGACAATGATGCCCTTGGCCAAAAAGGGCGTATGCGTTTTTTCCTGAATATATTCAGGAAAAAACGCATACGCCCTTTTTGGCCAACCAAGCAACCTGGAAAGGCAAATCAGCGCTACAAAGATGTCTCGCTTCCCATCGGTCAAAAGGGCCATGCTGAAAAAAGTGTCAAAACCAGAAATGCAGGAAAGGCCATGGAGAAATGGGAGCATTGCTACACTGATGGGCGGGATGTAAATTGTCAACAGCCACTCTGCAGAAGCGTACGGTGAGTCCTGAAACGTCTAAAAAGCAAAGCTTAGAGAGCATAGGGCACTTCCACTCATGGGGGTATAAATTGGGAAAATGAAAAATCAGCAAGACACAAGCACCCCAAAGTTTAGGGCTGCTCTGTTGAC
The DNA here is from genome assembly GCF_965194805.1 of Balaenoptera borealis. Classification (NCBI taxonomy): domain Eukaryota; kingdom Metazoa; phylum Chordata; class Mammalia; order Artiodactyla; family Balaenopteridae; genus Balaenoptera; species Balaenoptera borealis. The sequence goes on along the minus strand of NW_028123942.1, from coordinate 480,573 downwards.
AAGGACCTCCACTTCATTCCACCTTCAATATCCCAGGAAAGAGAAAAATGGATAAAGAAGTTGTGGTCCTTATGTACAATGGAATATCACTCAGCCATGAAATCACTGTCATAAGGGTAGTAGCAGCATGATGAGTGGATTTAGGTACGACGACTCTAAGTGAAATAAGTCACACAGAAAAGGACACTTCTCATAAGGTATCACTTATAGAGGGAATGTAAAAACCGTTACACTTGAACTGAATTACAAAACAGAACAGAGTCACACATGCAGAAAACACACTATGGCTGCTTAACGGGAAAGGTGAGGTGGGGTGATACATAAAACAAGGGTTTCAAATTAGCTCAGATACCGTTCCATAAACCCAATATGTAATAGACAAGACCTACTCCTTGCTCAGAGAACTGGACTCAACACGCCCTATTCACCGCACAAGAATATATCTGACTAGTAATAATCTTAAAACCTATGTATTGATATCTCTCTGTTAGTGTGTCAAGTGGGTAAAAAGCGGCATAAACACAGCAGTGAAAAGCAGCTAAACCCCATTATAAAAATAAATTACTTTGAAAAACCCATGAAACAAAGACAGTGAAAGAGAGAGAAATTCTTACACAATGCGTTCAGGGGCTGTGATGCAACCTGGATTGACCATATCTAGACCCACAGCTGGATGAGACATAAGGGTGGACACTGTTGCGGCTGAGAGGTTTGGTGAGGTTGGGTGAGCAAACGCAGACCCTTTAAAGTAATACTGCGTGGTACCCATCGCATGGGTCCCAAATCTCCAGGTTCAAGGGCATCTTCCTACATCGAAAACATGCATGAGATACCCAGAAGATGGTACACCGTGTGATGGGGAAAGGTTTCTAAAACGCACCTCATTTCTCATCTGCTTGTGCCCGGGTTCGCCATTCCAGCCACTTTACTAGCAATCTCCCTCCTTGGAGCATCAGCACCTTTAACTTCCTGTTCCGTACAGGTTGCAATTTGTACTGAGGATGAACGGGAATACGTGGAACCAATGAAAGACTAGCTCTTGGTGTTGGGACAGGCACAGGTCACTCTATTTTCCCATCAGGAAGAAAAATTAACCATAGGCTCAGCCTGCCCCCCGGAACCAGAACAGGGCCTGAAGCCATCCTGCGCTTTTGCGGCCAGCTCCCTAAAAAGCGAGTTATAAAATGGAGGTTCAGGGCACTGCAATTCACAAACCTGCAGACTTATAAATGATAACTCTCATCCACAAATATATTGAGGGAAGGCAAAGAAGAGGATTTGAAATCAAGGCAGAATTGCAGGAAACAGATTTCAGGAGGTAGATTCGAATCGCCTTTAAAGCACATGAAAAGCGGCAAAACGTTGACAATGATGCCCTTGGCCAAAAAGGGCGTATGCGTTTTTTCCTGAATATATTCAGGAAAAAACGCATACGCCCTTTTTGGCCAACCAAGCAACCTGGAAAGGCAAATCAGCGCTACAAAGATGTCTCGCTTCCCATCGGTCAAAAGGGCCATGCTGAAAAAAGTGTCAAAACCAGAAACGCAGGACAGGCCATGGAGAAATGGGAGCCTTGCTACACTGATGGGCGGGATGTAAATTGTCAACAGCCACTCTGGAGAAGTGTACGGTGAATCCTGAAACGTCTAAAAAGCAAAGCTTAGAGAGCATAGGGCACTTCCACTCATGGGGGTATAAATTGGGAAAATGAAAAATCAGCAAGACACAAGCACCCCAAAGTTTAGGGCTGCTCTGTTGACAAGGACCTCCACTTCATTCCACCTTCAATATCCCAGGAAAGAGAAAAATGGATAAAGAAGTTGTGGTCCTTATGTACAATGGAATATCACTCAGCCGTGAAATCAATGTCATAAGGCTAGTAGCAGGATGATGAGTGGATTTAGGTACGACGACTCTAAGTGAAATAAGTCACACAGAAAAGGACACTTCTCAGAAGGTATCACTTATAGAGGGAATGTAAAAACCGTTACACTTGAACTGAATTACAAAACAGAACAGAGTCACACATGCAGAAAACACACTATGGCTGCTTAACGGGAAAGGTGAGGTGGGGTGATACATAAAACAAGGGTTTCAAATTAGCTCAGATACCGTTCCATAAACCCAATATGTAATAGACAAGACCTACTCCTTGCTCAGAGAACTGGACTCAACACGCCCTATTCACCGCACAAGAATATATCTGACTAGTAATAATCTTAAAAGCTATGTATTGATATCTCTCTGTTAGTGTGTGAAGTGGGTAAAAAGCGGCATAAACACAGCAGTGAAAAGCAGCTAAACCCCATTATAAAAATAAATTACTTTGAAAAACCCATGAAACAAAGACAGTGAAAGAGAGCGAAATTCTTACACAATGCGTTCAGGGGCTGTGATGCAACCTGGATTGACCATATCTAGACCCACAGCTGGATGAGACATAAGGGTGAACACTGTTGCGGCTGAGAGGTTTGGTGAGGTTGGGTGAGCAAACGCAGACCCTTTAAAGTAATACTGCGTGGTACCCATCGCATGGGTCCCAAATCTCTAGGTTCAAGGGAATCTTCCTACATCGAAAACATGCATGAGAAACCCAGAAGATGGTACACCGTGTGATGGGGAAAGGTTTCTAAAACGCACCTCATTTCTCATCTCCTTGTGCTCGGGTTCGCCATTCCAGCCACTTTACTAGCAATCTCCCTCCTTGGAGCATCATCACCTTTAACCTCCTGTTCCGTACAGGTTGCAATTTGTCCTGAGGATGAACGGGAAGACGTGAAACCAATGAGAGACTATCTCTTGGTGTTGGGACAGGCACAGGTCACTCTATTTTCCCATCAGGAAGAAGAATTAACCACAGGCTCAACCTGCCCCCGGAACAAGTACAGGGCCTGAAGCCATCGTGCGCTTTTGCGGCCATCTCCCAAAAACGCGAGTTGTAAAATGGAGGTTCAGGGCACTGCAATTCACAAACCTGCAGAGTTATAAATGATAACTCTCGTCCACAAATATATTGAGGGAAGGCAAAGAAGAGGATTTGAAATCAAGGCAGAATTGCAGGAAACAGATTTCAGGAGGTAGATTCGAATCGCCTTTAAAGCACATGAAAAGCGGCAAAACGTTGACAATGATGCCCTTGGCCAAAAAGGGCGTATGCGTTTTTTCCTGAATATATTCAGGAAAAAACGCATACGCCCTTTTTGGCCAACCAAGCAACCTGGAAAGGCAAATCAGCGCTACAAAGATGTCTCGCTTCCCATCGGTCAAAAGGGCCATGCTGAAAAAAGTCTCAAAACCAGAAATGCAGGACAGGCCATGGAGAAATGGGAGCCTTGCTACACTGATGGGCGGGATGTAAATTGTCAACAGCCACTCTGGAGAAGCGTACGGTGAGTCCTGAAACGTCTAAAAAGCAAAGCTTAGAGAGCATAGGGCACTTCCACTCATGGAGGTATAAATTGGGAAAATTAAAAATCAGCAAGACACAAGCACCCCAAAGTTTAGGGCTGCTCTGTTGACAAGGACCTCCACTTCATTCCACCTTCAATATCCCAGGAAAGAGAAAAATGGATAAAGAAGTTGTGGTCCTTATGTACAATGGAATATCACTCAGCCATGAAATCACTGTCATAAGGCTAGTAGCAGCATGATGAGTGGATTTAGGTACGACGATTCTAAGTGAAATAAGTCACACAGAAAAGGACACTTCTCATAAGGTATCACTGATAGAGGGAATGTAAAAACCGTTACACTTGAACTGAATTACAAAACAGAACAGAGTCACACATGCAGAAAACACACTATGGCTGCTTCACGGGAAAGGTGAGGTGGGGTGATACATAAAACAAGGGTTTCAAATTAGCTCAGATACCGTTCCATAAAACCAATATGTAATAGACAAGACCTACTCCTTGCTCAGAGAACTGGACTCAACACGCCCTATTCACCGCACAAGAATATATCTGACTAGTAATAATCTTAAAACCTATGTATAGATATCTCTCTGTTAGTGTGTCAAGTGGGTGTAAAGCGGCATAAACACAGAAGTGAAAAGCAGCTAAACCCCATTATAAAAATAAATTACTTTGAATAACCCATGAAACAAAGACAGTGAAAGAGAGCGAAATTCTTACACAATTCGTTCAGGGGCTGTGATGCAACCTGGATTGACCATATCTAGACACACAGCTGGATGAGACATAAGGGTGGACACTCTTGGGGCTGAGAGGTTTGGTGAGGTTGGGGGAGCAAACGCAGACCCTTTAAAGTAATACTGTGTGGTACCCATCGCATGGGTCCCAAATCTCCAGGTTCAAGGGCATCTTCCTACATCGAAAACATGCATGAGAAACCCAGAAGATGGTACACCGTGTGATGGGGAAAGGTTTCTAAAACGCACCTCATTTCTCATCTCCTTGTGCTCGGGTTCGCCATTCCAGCCACTATACTAGCAATCTCCCTCCTTGGAGCATCATCACCTTTAACCTCCTGTTCCGTACAGGTTGCAATTTGTCCTGAGGATGAACGGGAAGACGTGGAACCAATGAGAGACTAGCTCTTGGTGTTGGCACAGGCACAGGTCACTCTATTTTCCCATCAGGAAGAAGAATTAACCACAGGCTCAGCCTGTCCCCCGGAACAAGAACAGGGCCTGAAGCCATCCTGCGCTTTTGCGGCCATCTCCCAAAAACGCGAGTTGTAAAATGGAGGTTCAGGGCACTGCAATTCACAAACCTGCAGAGTTATTAATGATAACTCTCGTCCACAAATATATTGAGGGAAGGCAACGAAGAGGATTTGAAATCAAGGCAGAATTGCAGGAAACAGATTTCAGGAGGTAGATTCGAATCGCCTTTAAAGCACATGAAAAGCGGCAAAACGTTGACAATGATGCCCTTGGCCAAAAAGGGCGTATGCGTTTTTTCCTGAATATATTCAGGAAAAAACGCATACGCCCTTTTTGGCCAACCAAGCAACCTGGAAAGGCAAATCAGCGCTACAAAGATGTCTCGCTTCCCATCGGTCAAAAGGGCCATGCTGAAAAAAGTGTCAAAACCAGAAACGCAGGACAGGCCATGGAGAAATGGGAGCCTTGCTACACTGATGGGCGGGATGTAAATTGTCAACAGCCACTCTGGAGAAGTGTACGGTGAATCCTGAAACGTCTAAAAAGCAAAGCTTAGAGAGCATAGGGCACTTCCACTCATGGGGGTATAAATTGGGAAAATGAAAAATCAGCAAGACACAAGCACCCCAAAGTTTAGGGCTGCTCTGTTGACAAGGACCTCCACTTCATTCCACCTTCAATATCCCAGGAAAGAGAAAAATGGATAAAGAAGTTGTGGTCCTTATGTACAATGGAATATCACTCAGCCGTGAAATCAATGTCATAAGGCTAGTAGCAGGATGATGAGTGGATTTAGGTACGACGACTCTAAGTGAAATAAGTCACACAGAAAAGGACACTTCTCAGAAGGTATCACTTATAGAGGGAATGTAAAAACCGTTACACTTGAACTGAATTACAAAACAGAACAGAGTCACACATGCAGAAAACACACTATGGCTGCTTAACGGGAAAGGTGAGGTGGGGTGATACATAAAACAAGGGTTTCAAATTAGCTCAGATACCGTTCCATAAACCCAATATGTAATAGACAAGACCTACTCCTTGCTCAGAGAACTGGACTCAACACGCCCTATTCACCGCACAAGAATATATCTGACTAGTAATAATCTTAAAAGCTATGTATTGATATCTCTCTGTTAGTGTGTGAAGTGGGTGTAAAGCGGCATAAACACAGCAGTGAAAAGCAGCTAAACCCCATTATAAAAATAAATTACTTTGAAAAACCCATGAAACAAAGACAGTGAAAGAGAGCGAAATTCTTACACAATGCGTTCAGGGGCTGTGATGCAACCTGGATTGACCATATCTAGACCCACAGCTGGATGAGACATAAGGGTGAACACTGTTGCGGCTGAGAGGTTTGGTGAGGTTGGGTGAGCAAACGCAGACCCTTTAAAGTAATACTGCGTGGTACCCATCGCATGGGTCCCAAATCTCTAGGTTCAAGGTAATCTTCCTACATCGAAAACATGCATGAGAAACCCAGAAGATGGTACACTGTGTGATGGGGAAAGGTTTCTAAAACGCACCTCATTTCTCATCTCCTTGTGCTCGGGTTCGCCATTCCAGCCACTTTACTAGCAATCTCCCTCCTTGGAGCATCATCACCTTTAACCTCCTGTTCCGTACAGGTTGCAATTTGTCCTGAGGATGAACGGGAAGACGTGAAACCAATGAGAGACTATCTCTTGGTGTTGGGACAGGCACAGGTCACTCTATTTTCCCATCAGGAAGAAGAATTAACCACAGGCTCAGCCTGCCCCCGGAACAAGTACAGGGCCTGAAGCCATCGTGCGCTTTTGCGGCCATCTCCCAAAAACGCGAGTTGTAAAATGGAGGTTCAGGGCACTGCAATTCACAAACCTGCAGAGTTATAAATGATAACTCTCGTCCACAAATATATTGAGGGAAGGCAAAGAAGAGGATTTGAAATCAAGGCAGAATTGCAGGAAACAGATTTCAGGAGGTAGATTCGAATCGCCTTTAAAGCACATGAAAAGCGGCAAAACGTTGACAATGATGCCCTTGGCCAAAAAGGGCGTATGCGTTTTTTCCTGAATATATTCAGGAAAAAACGCATACGCCCTTTTTGGCCAACCAAGCAACCTGGAAAGGCAAATCAGCGCTACAAAGATGTCTCGCTTCCCATCGGTCAAAAGGGCCATGCTGAAAAAAGTGTCAAAACCAGAAACGCAGGACAGGCCATGGAGAAATGGGAGCCTTGCTACACTGATGGGCGGGATGTAAATTGTCAACAGCCACTCTGGAGAAGTGTACGGTGAATCCTGAAACGTCTAAAAAGCAAAGCTTAGAGAGCATAGGGCACTTCCACTCATGGGGGTATAAATTGGGAAAATGAAAAATCAGCAAGACACAAGCACCCCAAAGTTTAGGGCTGCTCTGTTGACAAGGACCTCCACTTCATTCCACCTTCAATATCCCAGGAAAGAGAAAAATGGATAAAGAAGTTGTGGTCCTTATGTACAATGGAATATCACTCAGCCGTGAAATCAATGTCATAAGGCTAGTAGCAGGATGATGAGTGGATTTAGGTACGACGACTCTAAGTGAAATAAGTCACACAGAAAAGGACACTTCTCAGAAGGTATCACTTATAGAGGGAATGTAAAAACCGTTACACTTGAACTGAATTACAAAACAGAACAGAGTCACACATGCAGAAAACACACTATGGCTGCTTAACGGGAAAGGTGAGGTGGGGTGATACATAAAACAAGGGTTTCAAATTAGCACAGATACCGTTCCATAAACCCAATATGTAATAGACAAGACCTACTCCTTGCTCAGAGAACTGGACTCAACACGCCCTATTCACCGCACAAGAATATATCTGACTAGTAATAATCTTAAAAGCTATGTATTGATATCTCTCTGTTAGTGTGTGAAGTGGGTGTAAAGCGGCATAAACACAGCAGTGAAAAGCAGCTAAACCCCATTATAAAAATAAATTACTTTGAAAAACCCATGAAACAAAGACAGTGAAAGAGAGCGAAATTCTTACACAATGCGTTCAGGGGCTGTGATGCAACCTGGATTGACCATATCTAGACCCACAGCTGGATGAGACATAAGGGTGAACACTGTTGCGGCTGAGAGGTTTGGTGAGGTTGGGTGAGCAAACGCAGACCCTTTAAAGTAATACTGCGTGGTACCCATCGCATGGGTCCCAAATCTCTAGGTTCAAGGGAATCTTCCTACATCGAAAACATGCATGAGAAACCCAGAAGATGGTACACTGTGTGATGGGGAAAGGTTTCTAAAACGCACCTCATTTCTCATCTCCTTGTGCTCGGGTTCGCCATTCCAGCCACTTTACTAGCAATCTCCCTCCTTGGAGCATCATCACCTTTAACCTCCTGTTCCGTACAGGTTGCAATTTGTCCTGAGGATGAACGGGAAGACGTGAAACCAATGAGAGACTATCTCTTGGTGTTGGGACAGGCACAGGTCACTCTATTTTCCCATCAGGAAGAAGAATTAACCACAGGCTCAGCCTGCCCCCGGAACAAGTACAGGGCCTGAAGCCATCGTGCGCTTTTGCGGCCATCTCCCAAAAACGCGAGTTGTAAAATGGAGGTTCAGGGCACTGCAATTCACAAACCTGCAGAGTTATAAATGATAACTCTCGTCCACAAATATATTGAGGGAAGGCAAAGAAGAGGATTTGAAATCAAGGCAGAATTGCAGGAAACAGATTTCAGGAGGTAGATTCGAATCGCCTTTAAAGCACATGAAAAGCGGCAAAACGTTGACAATGATGCCCTTGGCCAAAAAGGGCGTATGCGTTTTTTCCTGAATATATTCAGGAAAAAACGCATACGCCCTTTTTGGCCAACCAAGCAACCTGGAAAGGCAAATCAGCGCTACAAAGATGTCTCGCTTCCCATCGGTCAAAAGGGCCATGCTGAAAAAAGTGTCAAAACCAGAAATGCAGGACAGGCCATGGAGAAATGGGAGCCTTGCTACACTGATGGGCGGGATGTAAATTGTCAACAGCCACTCTGGAGAAGCGTACGGTGAGTCCTGAAACGTCTAAAAAGCAAAGCTTAGAGAGCATAGGGCACTTCCACTCATGGGGGTATAAATTGGGAAAATTAAAAATCAGCAAGACACAAGCACCCCAAAGTTTAGGGCTGCTCTGTTGACAAGGACCTCCACTTCATTCCACCTTCAATATCCCAGGAAAGAGAAAAATGGATAAAGAAGTTGTGGTCCTTATGTACAATGGAATATCACTCAGCCATGAAATCAATGTCATAAGGCTAGTAGCAGCATGATGAGTGGATTTAGGTACGACGATTCTAAGTGAAATAAGTCACACAGAAAAGGACACTTCTCATAAGGTATCACTGATAGAGGGAATGTAAAAACCGTTACACTTGAACTGAATTACAAAACAGAACAGAGTCACACATGCAGAAAACACACTATGGCTGCTTAACGGGAAAGGTGAGGTGGGGTGATACATAAAACAAGGGTTTCAAATTAGCTCAGATACCGTTCCATAAAACCAATATGTAATAGACAAGACCTACTCCTTGCTCAGAGAACTGGACTCAACACGCCCTATTCACCGCACAAGAATATATCTGACTAGTAATAATCTTAAAACCTATGTATAGATATCTCTCTGTTAGTGTGTCAAGTGGGTGTAAAGCGGCATAAACACAGAAGTGAAAAGCAGCTAAACCCCATTATAAAAATAAATTACTTTGAATAACCCATGAAACAAAGACAGTGAAAGAGAGCGAAATTCTTACACAATTCGTTCAGGGGCTGTGATGCAACCTGGATTGACCATATCTAGACACACAGCTGGATGAGACATAAGGGTGGACACTCTTGGGGCTGAGAGGTTTGGTGAGGTTGGGTGAGCAAACGCAGACCGTTTAAAGTAATACTGTGTGGTACCCATCGCATGGGTCCCAAATCTCCAGGTTCAAGGGCATCTTCCTACATCGAAAACATGCATGAGAAACCCAGAAAATGGTACACCGTGTGATGGGGAAAGGTTTCTAAAACGCACCTCATTTCTCATCTCCTTGTGCTCGGGTTCGCCATTCCAGCCACTTTACTAGCAATCTCCCTCCTTGGAGCATCATCACCTTTAACCTCCAGTTCCGTACAGGTTGCAATTTGTCCTGAGGATGAACGGGAAGACGTGAAACCAATGAGAGACTATCTCTTGGTGTTGGGACAGGCACAGGTCACTCTATTTTCCCATCAGGAAGAAGAATTAACCACAGGCTCAGCCTGCCCCGGAACAAGTACAGGGCCTGAAGCCATCGTGCGCTTTTGCGGCCATCTCCCAAAAACGCGAGTTGTAAAATGGAGGTTCAGGGCACTGCAATTCACAAACCTGCAGAGTTATAAATGATAACTCTCGTCCACAAATATATTGAGGGAAGGCAAAGAAGAGGATTTGAAATCAAGGCAGAATTGCAGGAAACAGATTTCAGGAGGTAGATTCGAATCGCCTTTAAAGCACATGAAAAGCGGCAAAACGTTGACAATGATGCCCTTGGCCAAAAAGGGCGTATGCGTTTTTTCCTGAATATATTCAGGAAAAAACGCATACGCCCTTTTTGGCCAACCAAGCAACCTGGAAAGGCAAATCAGCGCTACAAAGATGTCTCGCTTCCCATCGGTCAAAAGGGCCATGCTGAAAAAAGTCTCAAAACCAGAAATGCAGGACAGGCCATGGAGAAATGGGAGCCTTGCTACACTGATGGGCGGGATGTAAATTGTCAACAGCCACTCTGGAGAAGCGTACGGTGAGTCCTGAAACGTCTAAAAAGCAAAGCTTAGAGAGCATAGGGCACTTCCACTCATGGAGGTATAAATTGGGAAAATTAAAAATCAGCAAGACACAAGCACCCCAAAGTTTAGGGCTGCTCTGTTGACAAGGACCTCCACTTCATTCCACCTTCAATATCCCAGGAAAGAGAAAAATGGATAAAGAAGTTGTGGTCCTTATGTACAATGGAATATCACTCAGCCATGAAATCACTGTCATAAGGCTAGTAGCAGCATGATGAGTGGATTTAGGTACGACGATTCTAAGTGAAATAAGTCACACAGAAAAGGACACTTCTCATAAGGTATCACTGATAGAGGGAATGTAAAAACCGTTACACTTGAACTGAATTACAAAACAGAACAGAGTCACACATGCAGAAAACACACTATGGCTGCTTCACGGGAAAGGTGAGGTGGGGTGATACATAAAACAAGGGTTTCAAATTAGCTCAGATACCGTTCCATAAAACCAATATGTAATAGACAAGACCTACTCCTTGCTCAGAGAACTGGACTCAACACGCCCTATTCACCGCACAAGAATATATCTGACTAGTAATAATCTTAAAACCTATGTATAGATATCTCTCTGTTAGTGTGTCAAGTGGGTGTAAAGCGGCATAAACACAGAAGTGAAAAGCAGCTAAACCCCATTATAAAAATAAATTACTTTGAATAACCCATGAAACAAAGACAGTGAAAGAGAGAGAAATACTTACACAATTCGTTCAGGGGCTGTGATGCAACCTGGATTGACCATATCTAGACCCACAGCTGGATGAGACATAAGGGTGGACACTGTTGCGGCTGAGAGGTTTGGTGAGGTTGGGTGAGCAAACGCAGCCCCTTTAAAGTAATACTGCGTGGTACCCATCGCATGGGTCCCAAATCTCCAGGTTCAAGGGCACCTTCCTACATCGGAAACATGCATGAGAAACCCAGAAGATGGTACACCGTGTGATGGGGAAAGGTTTCTAAAACGCAATTCATTTCTCATCTCCTTGTGCTCGGGTTCGCCATTCCAGCCACTTTAATAGCAATCTCCCTCCTTGGAGCATCATCACCTTTAACCTCCTGTTCCGTACAGGTTGCAATTTGTCCTGAGGATGAACGGGAAGACGTGGAACCAATGAGAGACTATCTCTTGCTGTTGGGACAGGCACAGGTCACTCTATTTTCCCATCAGGAAGAAGAATTAACCACAGGCTCAGCCTGCCCCCCGGAACAAGAACAGGGCCTGAAGCCATCCTGCGCTTTTGCGGCCATCTCCCAAAAACGCGAGTTGTAAAATGGAGGTTCAGGGCACTGCAATTCACAAAACTGCAGACTTATAAATGATAACTCTCGTCCACAAATATATTGAGGGAAGGCAAAGAAGAGGATTTGAAATCAAGGCAGAATTGCAGGAAACAGATTTCAGGAGGTAGATTCGAATCGCCTTTAAAGCACATGAAAAGCGGCAAAACGTTGACAATGATGCCCTTGGCCAAAAAGGGCGTATGCGTTTTTTCCTGAATGTATTCAGGAAAAAACGCATACGCACTTTTTGGCCAACCAAGCAACCTGGAAAGGCAAATCAGCGCTACAAAGATGTCTCGCTTCCCATCGGTCAAAAGGGCCATGCTGAAAAAAGTGTCAAAACCAGAAATGCAGGACAGGCCATGGAGAAATGGGAGCCTTGCTACACTGATGGGCGGGATGTAAATTGTCAAAAGCCACTCTGGAGAAGCGTACGGTGTGTCCTGAAACGTCTAAAAAGCAAAGCTTAGAGAGCATAGGGCACTTCCACTCATGGGGGTATAAATTGGGAAAATGAAAAATCAGCAAGACACAAGCACCCCAAAGTTTAGGGCTGCTCTGTTGACAAGGACCTCCACTTCATTCCACCTTCAATATCCCAGGATAGAGAAAAATGGATAAAGAAGTTGTGGTCCTTATGTACAATGGAATATCACTCAGCCGTGAAATCAATGTCATAAGGCTAGTAGCAGCATGATGAGTGGATTTAGGTACGACGACTCTAAGTGAAATAAGTCACACAGAAAAGGACACTTCTCATAAGGTATCACTGATAGAGGGAATGTAAAAACCGTTACACTTGAACTGAATTACAAAACAGAACAGAGTCACACATGCAGAAAACACACTATGGCTGCTTCACGGGAAAGGTGAGGTGGGGTGATACATAAAACAAGGGTTTCAAATTAGCTCAGATACCGTTCCATAAAACCAATATGTAATAGACAAGACCTACTCCTTGCTCAGAGAACTGGACTCAACACGCCCTATTCACCGCACAAGAATATATCTGACTAGTAATAATCTTAAAACCTATGTATTGATATCTCTCTGTTAGTGTGTCAAGTGGGTGTAAAGCGGCATAAACACAGAAGTGAAAAGCAGCTAAACCCCATTATAAAAATAAATTACTTTGAATAACCCATGAAACAAAGACAGTGAAAGAGAGCGAAATTCTTACACAATGCGTTCACGGGCTGTGATGCAACCTGGATTTACCATATCTAGACCCACAGCTGGATGAGACATAAGGGTGGACACTCTTGGGGCTGAGAGGTTTGGTGAGTTTGGGTGAGCAAACGCAGAACCTTTCAACTAATACTGCGTGGTACCCATCGCATGGGTCCCAAATCTCCAGGTTCAAGGGCATCTTCCTACATCGAAAACATGCATGAGAAACCCAGAAGATGGTACACCGTGTGATGTGGAAAGGTTTCTAAAACGCACCTCATTTCTCATCTCCTTGCGCCCGGGTTCGCTATTCCAGCCGCTTTACTAGCAATCTCCCTACTTGGAGCATCAGCACCTTTAACCTCCTGCTCCGTACAGGTTGCAATTTGTCCTGAGGGTGAACGGGAAGACGTGGAACCAATGAGAGACTAGCTCTTGGTGTTGGGACAGGCACAGGTCACTCTATTTTCCCATCAGGAAGAAGAATTAACCACAGGCTCAGCCTGCCCCCGGAACCAGAACAGGGCCTGAAGGCATCCTGCGCTTTTGCGGCCAGCTCCCTAAAAAGCGAGTTGTAAAATGGAGGTTCAGGGCACTGCAATTCACAAACCTGCAGAGTTATAAATGATAACTCTCGTCCACCAATATATTGAGGGAAGGCAAAGAAGAGGATTTGAAATCAAGGCAGAATTGCAGGAAACAGATTTCAGGAGGTAGATTCGAATCGCCTTTAAAGCACATGAAAAGCGGCAAAACGTTGACAATGATGCCCTTGGCCAAAAAGGGCGTATGCGTTTTTTCCTGAATATATTCAGGAAAAAACGCATACGCCCTTTTTGGCCAACCAAGCAACCTGGAAAGGCAAATCAGCGCTACAAAGATGTCTCGCTTCCCATCGGTCAAAAGGGCCATGCTGAAAAAAGTCTCAAAACCAGAAATGCAGGACAGGCCATGGAGAAATGGGAGCCTTGCTACACTGATGGGCGGGATGTAAATTGTCAACAGCCACTCTGGAGAAGCGTACGGTGAGTCCTGAAACGTCTAAAAAGCAAAGCTTAGAGAGCATAGGGCACTTCCACTCATGGGGGTATAAATTGGGAAAATTAAAAATCAGCAAGACACAAGCACCCCAAAGTTTAGGGCTGCTCTGTTGACAAGGACCTCCACTTCATTCCACCTTCAATATCCCAGGAAAGAGAAAAATGGATAAAGAAGTTGTGGTCCTTATGTACAATGGAATATCACTCAGCCGTGAAATCAATGTCATAAGGCTAGTAGCAGCATGATGAGTGGATTTAGGTACGACGATTCTAAGTGAAATAAGTCACACAGAAAAGGACACTTCTCATAAGGTATCACTTATAGAGGGAATGTAAAAACCGTTACACTTGAACTGAATTACAAAACAGAACAGAGTCACACATGCAGAAAACACACTATGGCTGCTTAACGGGAAAGGTGAGGTGGGGTGATACATAAAACAAGGGTTTCAAATTAGCTCAGATACCGTTCCATAAACCCAATATGTAATAGACAAGACCTACTCCTTGCTCAGAGAACTGGACTCAACACGCCCTATTCACCGCACAAGAATATATCTGACTAGTAATAATCTTAAAACCTATGTATTGATATCTCTCTGTTAGTGTGTCAAGTGGGTGTAAAGCGGCATAAACACAGCAGTGAAAAGCAGCTAAACCCCATTATAAAAATAAATTACTTTGAAAAACCCATGAAACAAAGACAGTGAAAGAGAGCGAAATTCTTACACAATGCGTTCAGGGGCTGTGATGCAACCTGGATTGACCATATCTAGACCCACAGCTGGATGAGACATAAGGGTGGACACTGTTGCGGCTGAGAGGTTTGGTGAGGTTGGGTGAGCAAACGCAGCCCCTTTAAAGTAATATTGCGTGGTACCCATCGCATGGGTCCCAAATCTCCAGGTTCAAGGGCATCTTCCTACATCAGAAACATGCATGAGAAACCCAGAAGATGGTACACCGTGTGATGGGGAAAGGTTTCTAAAACGCAATTCATTTCTCATCTCCTTGTGCTCGGGTTCGCCATTCCAGCCACTTTACTAGCAATCTCCCTCCTTGGAGCATCATCACCTTTAACCTCCTGTTCCGTACAGGTTGCAATTTGTCCTGAGGATGAACGGGAAGACGTGAAACCAATGAGAGACTATCTCTTGCTGTTGGGACAGGCACAGGTCACTCTATTTTCCCATCAGGAAGAAGAATTAACCACAGGCTCAGCCTGCCCCCCGGAACAAGAACAGGGCCTGAAGCCATCCTGCGCTTTTGCGGCCATCTCCCAAAAACGCGAGTTGTAAAATGGAGGTTCAGGGCACTGCAATTCACAAACCTGCAGAGTTATAAATGATAACTCTCGTCCACAAATATATTGAGGGAAGGCAAAGAAGAGGATTTGAAATCAAGGCAGAATTGCAGGAAACAGATTTCAGGAGGTAGATTCGAATCGCCTTTAAAGCACATGAAAAGCGGCAAAACGTTGACAATGATGCCCTTGGCCAAAAAGGGCGTATGCGTTTTTTCCTGAATATATTCAGGAAAAAACGCATACGCCCTTTTTGGCCAACCAAGCAACCTGGAAAGGCAAATCAGCGCTACAAAGATGTCTCGCTTCCCATCGGTCAAAAGGGCCATGCTGAAAAAAGTGTCAAAACCAGAAATGCAGGACAGGCCATGGAGAAATGGGAGCCTTGCTACACTGATGGGCGGGATGTAAATTGTCAACAGCCACTCTGGAGAAGCGTACGGTGAGTCCTGAAACGTCTAAAAAGCAAAGCTTAGAGAGCATAGGGCACTTCCACTCATGGGGGTATAAATTGGGAAAATTAAAAATCAGCAAGACACAAGCACCCCAAAGTTTAGGGCTGCTCTGTTGACAAGGACCTCCACTTCATTCCACCTTCAATATCCCAGGAAAGAGAAAAATGGATAAAGAAGTTGTGGTCCTTATGTACAATGGAATATCACTCAGCCATGAAATCAATGTCATAAAGCTAGTAGCAGCATGATGAGTGGATTTAGGTACGACGATTCTAAGTGAAATAAGTCACACAGAAAAGGACACTTCTCATAAGGTATCACTGATAGAGGGAATGTAAAAACCGTTACACTTGAACTGAATTACAAAACAGAACAGAGTCACACATGCAGAAAACACACTATGGCTGCTTCACGGGAAAGGTGAGGTGGGGTGATACATAAAACAAGGGTTTCAAATTAGCTCAGATACCGTTCCATAAAACCAATATGTAATAGACAAGACCTACTCCTTGCTCAGAGAACTGGACTCAACACGCCCTATTCACCGCACAAGAATATATCTGACTAGTAATAATCTTAAAACCTATGTATAGATATCTCTCTGTTAGTGTGTCAAGTGGGTGTAAAGCGGCATAAACACAGAAGTGAAAAGCAGCTAAACCCCATTATAAAAATAAATTACTTTGAATAACCCATGAAACAAAGACAGTGAAAGAGAGCGAAATTCTTACACAATTCGTTCAGGGGCTGTGATGCAACCTGGATTGACCATATCTAGACCCACAGCTGGATGAGACATAAGGGTGGACACTCTTGGGGCTGAGAGGTTTGGTGAAGTTGGGTGAGCAAACGCAGACCCTTTACAGTAATACTGCATGGTACCCATCGCATGGGTCCCAAATCTCCAGGTTCAAGGGCATCTTCCTACATCGAAAACATGCATGAGAAACCCAGAAGATGGTACACCGTGTGATGTGGAAAAGTTTCTAAAACGCACCTCATTTCTCATCTCCTTGTGGCCGGGTTCGCTATTCCAGCCGCTTTACTAGCAATCTCCCTACTTGGAGCATCAGCACCTTTAACCTCCTGTTCCGTACAGGTTGCAATTTGTCCTGAGGATGAACTGGAAGACGTGGAACCAATGAGAGACTAGCTCTTGGTGTTGGGACAGGCACAGGTCACTCTATTTTCCCATCAGGAAGAAGAATTAACCACAGGCTCAGCCTGCCCCCGGAACCAGAACAGGGCCTGAAGGCATCCTGCGCTTTTGCGGCCAGCTCCCTAAAAAGCGAGTTGTAAAATGGAGGTTCAGGGCACTGCAATTCACAAACCTGCAGAGTTATAAATGATAACTCTCGTCCACAAATATATTGAGGGAAGGCAAAGAAGAGGATTTGAAATCAAGGCAGAATTGCAGGAAACAGATTTCAGGAGGTAGATTCGAATCGCCTTTAAAGCACATGAAAAGCGGCAAAACGTTGACAATGATGCCCTTGGCCAAAAAGGGCGTATGCGTTTTTTCCTGAATATATTCAGGAAAAAACGCATACGCACTTTTTGGCCAACCAAGCAACCTGGAAAGGCAAATCAGCGCTACAAAGATGTCTCGCTTCCCATCGGTCAAAAGGGCCATGCTGAAAAAAGTGTCAAAACCAGAAATGCAGGAAAGGCCATGGAGAAATGGGAGCCTTGCTACACTGATGGGCGGGATGTAAATTGTCAACAGCCACTCTGGAGAAGTGTACGGTGAGTCCTGAAACGTCTAAAAAGCAAAGCTTAGAGAGCATAGGGCACTTCCACTCATGGGGGTATAAATTGGGAAAATTAAAAATCAGCAAGACACAAGCACCCCAAAGTTTAGGGCTGCTCTGTTGACAAGGACCTCCACTTCATTCCACCTTCAATATCCCAGGAAAGAGAAAAATGGATAAAGAAGTTGTGGTCCTTATGTACAATGGAATATCACTCAGCCGTGAAATCAATGTCATAAGGCTAGTAGCAGCATGATGAGTGGATTTAGGTACGACGACTCCAAGTGAAATAAGTCACACAGAAAAGGACACTTCTCATAAGGTATCACTTATAGAGGGAATGTAAAAACCGTTACACTTGAACTGAATTACAAAACAGAACAGAGTCACACATGCAGAAAACACACTATGGCTGCTTAACGGGAAAGGTGAGGTGGGGTGATACATAAAACAAGGGTTTCAAATTAGCTCAGATACCGTTCCATAAACCCAATATGTAATAGACAAGACCTACTCCTTGCTCAGAGAACTGGACTCAACACGCCCTATTCACCGCACAAGAATATATCTGACTAGTAATAATCTTAAAAGCTATGTATTGATATCTCTCTGTTAGTGTGTCAAGTGGGTGTAAAGCGGCATAAACACAGCAGTGAAAAGCAGCTAAACCCCATTATAAAAATAAATTACTTTGAAAAACCCATGAAACAAAGACAGTGAAAGAGAGTGAAATTCTTACACAATGCGTTCAGGGGCTGTGATGCAACCTGGATTGACCATATCTAGACCCACAGCTGGATGAGACATAAGGGTGAACACTGTTGCGGCTGAGAGGTTTGGTGAGGTTGGGTGAGCAAACGCAGACCCTTTAAAGTAATACTGCGTGGTACCCATCGCATGGGTCCCAAATCTCCAGGTTCAAGGGAATCTTCCTACATCGAAAACATGCATGAGAAACCCAGAAGATGGTACACCGTGTGATGGGGAAAGGTTTCTAAAACGCACCTCATTTCTCATCTCCTTGTGCTCGGGTTCGCCATTCCAGCCACTTTACTAGCAATCTCCCTCCTTGGAGCATCATCACCTTTAACCTCCTGTTCCGTACAGGTTGCAATTTGTCCTGAGGATGAACGGGAAGACGTGGAACCAATGAGAGACTAGCTCTTGGTGTTGGGACAGGCACAGGTCACTCTATTTTCCTATCAGGAAGAAGAATTAACCACAGGCTCAGCCTGCCACCCGGAACCAGAACAGGGTCTGAAGCCATCCTGCGCTATTGCAGCCAGCTCCCTAAAAAGCGAGTTGTAAAATGGAGGTTCAGGGCACTGCAATTCACAAAACTGCAGACTTATAAATGATAACTCTCGTCCACAAATATATTGAGGGAAGGCAAAGAAGAGAATTTGAAATCAAGGCAGAATTGCAGGAAACAGATTTCAGGAGGTAGATTCGAATCGCCTTTAAAGCACATGAAAAGCGGCAAAATGTTGAAAATGATGCCCTTGGCCAAAAAGGGCGTATGCGTTTTTTCCTGAATATATTCAGGAAAAAACGCATACGCCCTTTTTGGCCAACCAAGCAACCTGGAAAGGCAAATCAGCGCTACAAAGATGTCTCGCTTCCCATCGGTCAAAAGGGCCATGCTGAAAAAAGTGTCAAAACCAGAAATGCAGGACAGGCCATGGAGAAATGGGAGCCTTGCTACACTGATGGGCGGGATGTAAATTGTCAACAGCCACTCTGGAGAAGCGTACGGTGAGTCCTGAAACGTCTAAAAAGCAAAGCTTAGAGAGCATAGGGCACTTCCACTCATGGGGGTATAAATTGGGAAAATTAAAAATCAGCAAGACACAAGCACCCCAAAGTTTAGGGCTGCTCTGTTGACAAGGACCTCCACTTCATTCCACCTTCAATATCCCAGGAAAGAGAAAAATGGATAAAGAAGTTGTGGTCCTTATGTACAATGGAATATCACTCAGCCATGAAATCAATGTCATAAGGCTAGTAGCAGCATGATGAGTGGATTTAGGTACGACGATTCTAAGTGAAATAAGTCACACAGAAAAGGACACTTCTCATAAGGTATCACTGATAGAGGGAATGTAAAAACCGTTACACTTGAACTGAATTACAAAACAGAACAGAGTCACACATGCAGAAAACACACTATGGCTGCTTCACGGGAAAGGTGAGGTGGGGTGATACATAAAACAATGGTTTCAAATTAGCTCAGATACCGTTCCATAAAACCAATATGTAATAGACAAGACCTACTCCTTGCTCAGAGAACTGGACTCAACACGCCCTACTCACCGCACAAGAATATATCTGACTAGTAATAATCTTAAAACCTATGTATAGATATCTCTCTGTTAGTGTGTCAAGTGGGTGTAAAGCGGCATAAACACAGAAGTGAAAAGCAGCTAAACCCCATTATAAAAATAAATTACTTTGAAAAACCCATGAAACAAAGACAGTGAAAGAGAGCGAAATTCTTACACAATTCGTTCAGGGGCTGTGATGCAACCTGGATTGACCATATCTAGACCCACAGCTGGATGAGACATAAGGGTGGACACTCTTGGGGCTGAGAGGTTTGGTGAGGTTGGGTGAGCAAACGCAGACCCTTTACAGTAATACTGCATGGTACCCATCGCATGGGTCACAAATCTCCAGGTTCAAGGGCATCTTCCTACATCGAAAACATGCATGAGATACCCAGAAGATGGTACACCGTGTGATGGGGAAAGGTTTCTAAAACGCACCTCATTTCTCATCTCCTTGTGGCCGGGTTCGCTATTCCAGCCGCTTTACTAGCAATCTCCCTACTTGGAGCATCAGCACCTTTAACCACCTGTTCCGTACAGGTTGCAATTTGTCCTGAGGATGAACGGGAAGACGTGGAACCAATGAGAGACTAGCTCTTGGTGTTGGGACAGGCACAGGTCACTCTATTTTCCCATCAGGAAGAAGAATTAACCACAGGCTCATCCTGCCCCCGGAACCAGAACAGGGCCTGAAGGCATCCTGCGCTTTTGCGGCCAGCTCCCTAAAAAGCGAGTTGTAAAATGGAGGTTCAGGGCACTGCAATTCACAAACCTGCAGAGTTATAAATGATAACTCTCGTCCACAAATATATTGAGGGAAGGCAAAGAAGAGGATTTGAAATCAAGGCAGAATTGCAGGAAACAGATTTCAGGAGGTAGATACGAAGCTCCTTTAAAGCACATGAAAAGCGGCAAAACGTTGACAATGATGCCCTTGGCCAAAAAGGGCGTATGCGTTTTTTCCTGAATATATTCAGGAAAAAACGCATACGCCCTTTTTGGCCAACCAAGCAACCTGGAAAGGCAAATCAGCGCTACAAAGATGTCTCGCTTCCCATCGGTCAAAAGGGCCATGCTGAAAAAAGTCTCAAAACCAAAAATGCAGGACAGGCCATGGAGAAATGGGAGCCTTGCTACACTGATGGGCGGGATGTAAATTGTCAACAGCCACTCTGGAGAAGCGTACGGTGAGTCCTGAAACGTCTAAAAAGCAAAGCTTAGAGAGCATAGGGCACTTCCACTCATGGGGGTATAAATTGGGAAAATGAAAAATCAGCAAGACACAAGTACCCCAAAGTTTAGGGCTGCTCTGTTGACAAGGACCTCCACTTCATTCCACCTTCAATATCCCAGGAAAGAGAAAAATGGATAAAGAAGTTGTGGTCCTTATGTACAATGGAATATCACTCAGCCATGAAATCAATGTCATAAGGCTAGTAGCAGCATGATGAGTGGATTTAGGTTCGACGATTCTAAGTGAAATAAGTCACACAGAAAAGGACACTTCTCATAAGGTATCACTGATAGAGGGAATGTAAAAACCGTTACACTTGAACTGAATTACAAAACAGAACAGAGTCACACATGCAGAAAACACACTATGGCTGCTTAACGGGAAAGGTGAGGTGGGGTGATACATAAAACAAGGGTTTCAAATTAGCTCAGATACCGTTCCATAAAACCAATATGTAATAGACAAGACCTACTCCTTGCTCAGAGAACTGGACTCAACACGCCCTATTCACCGCACAAGAATATATCTGACTAGTAATAATCTTAAAACCTATGTATAGATATCTCTCTGTTAGTGTGTCAAGTGGGTGTAAAGCGGCATAAACACAGAAGTGAAAAGCAGCTAAACCCCATTATAAAAATAAATTACTTTGAATAACCCATGAAACAAAGACAGTGAAAGAGAGCGAAATTCTTACACAATTCGTTCAGGGGCTGTGATGCAACCTGGATTGACCATATCTAGACACACAGCTGGATGAGACATAAGGGTGGACACTCTTGGGGCTGAGAGGTTTGGTGAGGTTGGGTGAGCAAACGCAGACCCTTTACAGTAATACTGCGTTGTACCCATCGCATGGGTCACAAATCTCCAGGTTCAAGGGCATCTTCCTACATCGAAAACATGCATGAGAAACCCAGAAGATGGTACACCGTGTGATGTGGAAAGGTTTCTAAAACGCACCTCATTTCTCATCTCCTTGTGGCCGGGTTCGCTATTCCAGCCGCTTTACTAGCAATCTCCCTACTTGGAGCATCAGCACCTTTAACCTCCTGTTCTGTACAGGTTGCAATTTGTCCTGAGGATGAACTGGAAGACGTGGAACCAATGAGAGACTAGCTCTTGGTGTTGGGACAGGCACAGGTCACTCTATTTTCCCATCAGGAAGAAGAATTAACCACAGGCTCAGCCTGCCACCCGGAACCAAAACAGGGCCTGAAGCCATCCTGCGCTATTGCGGCCAGCTCTCTAAAAAGCGAGTTGTAAAATGGAGGTTCAGGGCACTACAATTCACAAACCTGCAGACTTATAAATGATAACTCTCGTCCACAAATATATTGAGGGAAGGCAAAGAAGAGGATTTGAAATCAAGGCAGAATTGCAGGAAACAGATTTCAGGAGGTAGATTCGAATCGCCTTTAAAGCACATGAAAAGCGGCAAAACGTTGACAATGATGCCCTTGGCCAAAAAGGGCGTATGCGTTTTTTCCTGAATATATTCAGGAAAAAACGCATACGCCCTTTTTGGCCAACCAAGCAACCTGGAAAGGCAAATCAGCGCTACAAAGATGTCTCGCTTCCCATCGGTCAAAAGGGCCATGCTGAAAAAAGTGTCAAAACCAGAAATGCAGGAAAGGCCATGGAGAAATGGGAGCATTGCTACACTGATGGGCGGGATGTAAATTGTCAACAGCCACTCTGCAGAAGCGTACGGTGAGTCCTGAAACGTCTAAAAAGCAAAGCTTAGAGAGCATAGGGCACTTCCACTCATGGGGGTATAAATTGGGAAAATGAAAAATCAGCAAGACACAAGCACCCCAAAGTTTAGGGCTGCTCTGTTGACAAGGACCTCCACTTCATTCCACCTTCAATATCCCAGGAAAGAGAAAAATGGATAAAGAAGTTGTGGTCCTTATGTACAATGGAATATCACTCAGCCATGAAATCACTGTCATAAGGGTAGTAGCAGCATGATGAGTGGATTTAGGTACGACGACTCTAAGTGAAATAAGTCACACAGAAAAGGACACTTCTCATAAGGTATCACTTATAGAGGGAATGTAAAAACCGTTACACTTGAACTGAATTACAAAACAGAACAGAGTCACACATGCAGAAAACACACTATGGCTGCTTAACGGGAAAGGTGAGGTGGGGTGATACATAAAACAAGGGTTTCAAATTAGCTCAGATACCGTTCCATAAACCCAATATGTAATAGACAAGACCTACTCCTTGCTCAGAGAACTGGACTCAACACGCCCTATTCACCGCACAAGAATATATCTGACTAGTAATAATCTTAAAACCTATGTATTGATATCTCTCTGTTAGTGTGTCAAGTGGGTAAAAAGCGGCATAAACACAGCAGTGAAAAGCAGCTAAACCCCATTATAAAAATAAATTACTTTGAAAAACCCATGAAACAAAGACAGTGAAAGAGAGAGAAATTCTTACACAATGCGTTCAGGGGCTGTGATGCAACCTGGATTGACCATATCTAGACCCACAGCTGGATGAGACATAAGGGTGGACACTGTTGCGGCTGAGAGGTTTGGTGAGGTTGGGTGAGCAAACGCAGACCCTTTAAAGTAATACTGCGTGGTACCCATCGCATGGGTCCCAAATCTCCAGGTTCAAGGGCATCTTCCTACATCGAAAACATGCATGAGATACCCAGAAGATGGTACACCGTGTGATGGGGAAAGGTTTCTAAAACGCACCTCATTTCTCATCTGCTTGTGCCCGGGTTCGCCATTCCAGCCACTTTACTAGCAATCTCCCTCCTTGGAGCATCAGCACCTTTAACTTCCTGTTCCGTACAGGTTGCAATTTGTACTGAGGATGAACGGGAATACGTGGAACCAATGAAAGACTAGCTCTTGGTGTTGGGACAGGCACAGGTCACTCTATTTTCCCATCAGGAAGAAAAATTAACCATAGGCTCAGCCTGCCCCCCGGAACCAGAACAGGGCCTGAAGCCATCCTGCGCTTTTGCGGCCAGCTCCCTAAAAAGCGAGTTATAAAATGGAGGTTCAGGGCACTGCAATTCACAAACCTGCAGACTTATAAATGATAACTCTCATCCACAAATATATTGAGGGAAGGCAAAGAAGAGGATTTGAAATCAAGGCAGAATTGCAGGAAACAGATTTCAGGAGGTAGATTCGAATCGCCTTTAAAGCACATGAAAAGCGGCAAAACGTTGACAATGATGCCCTTGGCCAAAAAGGGCGTATGCGTTTTTTCCTGAATATATTCAGGAAAAAACGCATACGCCCTTTTTGGCCAACCAAGCAACCTGGAAAGGCAAATCAGCGCTACAAAGATGTCTCGCTTCCCATCGGTCAAAAGGGCCATGCTGAAAAAAGTGTCAAAACCAGAAACGCAGGACAGGCCATGGAGAAATGGGAGCCTTGCTACACTGATGGGCGGGATGTAAATTGTCAACAGCCACTCTGGAGAAGTGTACGGTGAATCCTGAAACGTCTAAAAAGCAAAGCTTAGAGAGCATAGGGCACTTCCACTCATGGGGGTATAAATTGGGAAAATGAAAAATCAGCAAGACACAAGCACCCCAAAGTTTAGGGCTGCTCTGTTGACAAGGACCTCCACTTCATTCCACCTTCAATATCCCAGGAAAGAGAAAAATGGATAAAGAAGTTGTGGTCCTTATGTACAATGGAATATCACTCAGCCGTGAAATCAATGTCATAAGGCTAGTAGCAGGATGATGAGTGGATTTAGGTACGACGACTCTAAGTGAAATAAGTCACACAGAAAAGGACACTTCTCAGAAGGTATCACTTATAGAGGGAATGTAAAAACCGTTACACTTGAACTGAATTACAAAACAGAACAGAGTCACACATGCAGAAAACACACTATGGCTGCTTAACGGGAAAGGTGAGGTGGGGTGATACATAAAACAAGGGTTTCAAATTAGCTCAGATACCGTTCCATAAACCCAATATGTAATAGACAAGACCTACTCCTTGCTCAGAGAACTGGACTCAACACGCCCTATTCACCGCACAAGAATATATCTGACTAGTAATAATCTTAAAAGCTATGTATTGATATCTCTCTGTTAGTGTGTGAAGTGGGTAAAAAGCGGCATAAACACAGCAGTGAAAAGCAGCTAAACCCCATTATAAAAATAAATTACTTTGAAAAACCCATGAAACAAAGACAGTGAAAGAGAGCGAAATTCTTACACAATGCGTTCAGGGGCTGTGATGCAACCTGGATTGACCATATCTAGACCCACAGCTGGATGAGACATAAGGGTGAACACTGTTGCGGCTGAGAGGTTTGGTGAGGTTGGGTGAGCAAACGCAGACCCTTTAAAGTAATACTGCGTGGTACCCATCGCATGGGTCCCAAATCTCTAGGTTCAAGGGAATCTTCCTACATCGAAAACATGCATGAGAAACCCAGAAGATGGTACACCGTGTGATGGGGAAAGGTTTCTAAAACGCACCTCATTTCTCATCTCCTTGTGCTCGGGTTCGCCATTCCAGCCACTTTACTAGCAATCTCCCTCCTTGGAGCATCATCACCTTTAACCTCCTGTTCCGTACAGGTTGCAATTTGTCCTGAGGATGAACGGGAAGACGTGAAACCAATGAGAGACTATCTCTTGGTGTTGGGACAGGCACAGGTCACTCTATTTTCCCATCAGGAAGAAGAATTAACCACAGGCTCAACCTGCCCCCGGAACAAGTACAGGGCCTGAAGCCATCGTGCGCTTTTGCGGCCATCTCCCAAAAACGCGAGTTGTAAAATGGAGGTTCAGGGCACTGCAATTCACAAACCTGCAGAGTTATAAATGATAACTCTCGTCCACAAATATATTGAGGGAAGGCAAAGAAGAGGATTTGAAATCAAGGCAGAATTGCAGGAAACAGATTTCAGGAGGTAGATTCGAATCGCCTTTAAAGCACATGAAAAGCGGCAAAACGTTGACAATGATGCCCTTGGCCAAAAAGGGCGTATGCGTTTTTTCCTGAATATATTCAGGAAAAAACGCATACGCCCTTTTTGGCCAACCAAGCAACCTGGAAAGGCAAATCAGCGCTACAAAGATGTCTCGCTTCCCATCGGTCAAAAGGGCCATGCTGAAAAAAGTCTCAAAACCAGAAATGCAGGACAGGCCATGGAGAAATGGGAGCCTTGCTACACTGATGGGCGGGATGTAAATTGTCAACAGCCACTCTGGAGAAGCGTACGGTGAGTCCTGAAACGTCTAAAAAGCAAAGCTTAGAGAGCATAGGGCACTTCCACTCATGGAGGTATAAATTGGGAAAATTAAAAATCAGCAAGACACAAGCACCCCAAAGTTTAGGGCTGCTCTGTTGACAAGGACCTCCACTTCATTCCACCTTCAATATCCCAGGAAAGAGAAAAATGGATAAAGAAGTTGTGGTCCTTATGTACAATGGAATATCACTCAGCCATGAAATCACTGTCATAAGGCTAGTAGCAGCATGATGAGTGGATTTAGGTACGACGATTCTAAGTGAAATAAGTCACACAGAAAAGGACACTTCTCATAAGGTATCACTGATAGAGGGAATGTAAAAACCGTTACACTTGAACTGAATTACAAAACAGAACAGAGTCACACATGCAGAAAACACACTATGGCTGCTTCACGGGAAAGGTGAGGTGGGGTGATACATAAAACAAGGGTTTCAAATTAGCTCAGATACCGTTCCATAAAACCAATATGTAATAGACAAGACCTACTCCTTGCTCAGAGAACTGGACTCAACACGCCCTATTCACCGCACAAGAATATATCTGACTAGTAATAATCTTAAAACCTATGTATAGATATCTCTCTGTTAGTGTGTCAAGTGGGTGTAAAGCGGCATAAACACAGAAGTGAAAAGCAGCTAAACCCCATTATAAAAATAAATTACTTTGAATAACCCATGAAACAAAGACAGTGAAAGAGAGCGAAATTCTTACACAATTCGTTCAGGGGCTGTGATGCAACCTGGATTGACCATATCTAGACACACAGCTGGATGAGACATAAGGGTGGACACTCTTGGGGCTGAGAGGTTTGGTGAGGTTGGGGGAGCAAACGCAGACCCTTTAAAGTAATACTGTGTGGTACCCATCGCATGGGTCCCAAATCTCCAGGTTCAAGGGCATCTTCCTACATCGAAAACATGCATGAGAAACCCAGAAGATGGTACACCGTGTGATGGGGAAAGGTTTCTAAAACGCACCTCATTTCTCATCTCCTTGTGCTCGGGTTCGCCATTCCAGCCACTATACTAGCAATCTCCCTCCTTGGAGCATCATCACCTTTAACCTCCTGTTCCGTACAGGTTGCAATTTGTCCTGAGGATGAACGGGAAGACGTGGAACCAATGAGAGACTAGCTCTTGGTGTTGGCACAGGCACAGGTCACTCTATTTTCCCATCAGGAAGAAGAATTAACCACAGGCTCAGCCTGTCCCCCGGAACAAGAACAGGGCCTGAAGCCATCCTGCGCTTTTGCGGCCATCTCCCAAAAACGCGAGTTGTAAAATGGAGGTTCAGGGCACTGCAATTCACAAACCTGCAGAGTTATTAATGATAACTCTCGTCCACAAATATATTGAGGGAAGGCAACGAAGAGGATTTGAAATCAAGGCAGAATTGCAGGAAACAGATTTCAGGAGGTAGATTCGAATCGCCTTTAAAGCACATGAAAAGCGGCAAAACGTTGACAATGATGCCCTTGGCCAAAAAGGGCGTATGCGTTTTTTCCTGAATATATTCAGGAAAAAACGCATACGCCCTTTTTGGCCAACCAAGCAACCTGGAAAGGCAAATCAGCGCTACAAAGATGTCTCGCTTCCCATCGGTCAAAAGGGCCATGCTGAAAAAAGTGTCAAAACCAGAAATGCAGGACAGGCCATGGAGAAATGGGAGCCTTGCTACACTGATGGGCGGGATGTAAATTGTCAACAGCCACTCTGGAGAAGCGTACGGTGAGTCCTGAAACGTCTAAAAAGCAAAGCTTAGAGAGCATAGGGCACTTCCACTCATGGAGGTATAAATTGGGAAAATTAAAAATCAGCAAGACACAAGCACCCCAAAGTTTAGGGCTGCTCTGTTGACAAGGACCTCCACTTCATTCCACCTTCAATATCCCAGGAAAGAGAAAAATGGATAAAGAAGTTGTGGTCCTTATGTACAATGGAATATCACTCAGCCATGAAATCACTGTCATAAGGCTAGTAGCAGCATGATGAGTGGATTTAGGTACGACGATTCTAAGTGAAATAAGTCACACAGCAAAGGACACTTCTCATAAGGTATCACTGATAGAGGGAATGTAAAAACCGTTACACTTGAACTGAATTACAAAACAGAACAGAGTCACACATGCAGAAAACACACTATGGCTGCTTCACGGGAAAGGTGAGGTGGGGTGATACATAAAACAAGGGTTTCAAATTAGCTCAGATACCGTTCCATAAAACCAATATGTAATAGACAAGACCTACTCCTTGCTCAGAGAACTGGACTCAACACGCCCTATTCACCGCACAAGAATATATCTGACTAGTAATAATCTTAAAACCTATGTATAGATATCTCTCTGTTAGTGTGTCAAGTGGGTGTAAAGCGGCATAAACACAGAAGTGAAAAGCAGCTAAACCCCATTATAAAAATAAATTACTTTGAATAACCCATGAAACAAAGACAGTGAAAGAGAGCGAAATTCTTACACAATTCGTTCAGGGGCTGTGATGCAACCTGGATTGACCATATCTAGACACACAGCTGGATGAGACATAAGGGTGGACACTCTTGGGGCTGAGAGGTTTGGTGAGGTTGGGTGAGCAAACGCAGACCCTTTAAAGTAATACTGTGTGGTACCCATCGCATGGGTCCCAAATCTCCAGGTTCAAGGGCATCTTCCTACATCGAAAACATGCATGAGAAACCCAGAAGATGGTACACCGTGTGATGGGGAAAGGTTTCTAAAACGCACCTCATTTCTCATCTCCTTGTGCTCGGGTTCGCCATTCCAGCCACTTTACTAGCAATCTCCCTCCTTGGAGCATCATCACCTTTAACCTCCTGTTCCGTACAGGTTGCAATTTGTCCTGAGGATGAACGGGAAGACGTGAAACCAATGAGAGACTATCTCTTGGTGTTGGGACAGGCACAGGTCACTCTATTTTCCCATCAGGAAGAAGAATTAACCACAGGCTCAGCCTGCCCCGGAACAAGTACAGGGCCTGAAGCCATCGTGCGCTTTTGCGGCCATCTCCCAAAAACGCGAGTTGTAAAATGGAGGTTCAGGGCACTGCAATTTACAAAACTGCAGACTTATAAATGATAACTCTCGTCCACAAATATATTGAGGGAAGGCAAAGAAGAGGATTTGAAATCAAGGCAGAATTGCAGGAAACAGATTTCAGGAGGTAGATTCGAATCGCCTTTAAAGCACATGAAAAGCGGCAAAACGTTGACAATGATGCCCTTGGCCAAAAAGGGCGTATGCGTTTTTTCCTGAATATATTCAGGAAAAAACGCATACGCCCTTTTTGGCCAACCAAGCAACCTGGAAAGGCAAATCAGCGCTACAAAGATGTCTCGCTTCCCATCGGTCAAAAGGGCCATGCTGAAAAAAGTCTCAAAACCAGAAATGCAGGACAGGCCATGGAGAAATGGGAGCCTTGCTACACTGATGGGCGGGATGTAAATTGTCAACAGCCACTCTGGAGAAGCGTACGGTGAGTCCTGAAACGTCTAAAAAGCAAAGCTTAGAGAGCATAGGGCACTTCCACTCATGGAGGTATAAATTGGGAAAATTAAAAATCAGCAAGACACAAGCACCCCAAAGTTTAGGGCTGCTCTGTTGACAAGGACCTCCACTTCATTCCACCTTCAATATCCCAGGAAAGAGAAAAATGGATAAAGAAGTTGTGGTCCTTATGTACAATGGAATATCACTCAGCCATGAAATCACTGTCATAAGGCTAGTAGCAGCATGATGAGTGGATTTAGGTACGACGATTCTAAGTGAAATAAGTCACACAGAAAAGGACACTTCTCATAAGGTATCACTGATAGAGGGAATGTAAAAACCGTTACACTTGAACTGAATTACAAAACAGAACAGAGTCACACATGCAGAAAACACACTATGGCTGCTTCACGGGAAAGGTGAGGTGGGGTGATACATAAAACAAGGGTTTCAAATTAGCTCAGATACCGTTCCATAAAACCAATATGTAATAGACAAGACCTACTCCTTGCTCAGAGAACTGGACTCAACACGCCCTATTCACCGCACAAGAATATATCTGACTAGTAATAATCTTAAAACCTATGTATAGATATCTCTCTGTTAGTGTGTCAAGTGGGTGTAAAGCGGCATAAACACAGAAGTGAAAAGCAGCTAAACCCCATTATAAAAATAAATTACTTTGAATAACCCATGAAACAAAGACAGTGAAAGAGAGCGAAATTCTTACACAATTCGTTCAGGGGCTGTGATGCAACCTGGATTGACCATATCTAGACACACAGCTGGATGAGACATAAGGGTGGACACTCTTGGGGCTGAGAGGTTTGGTGAGGTTGGGTGAGCAAACGCAGACCCTTTAAAGTAATACTGTGTGGTACCCATCGCATGGGTCCCAAATCTCCAGGTTCAAGGGCATCTTCCTACATCGAAAACATGCATGAGAAACCCAGAAGATGGTACACCGTGTGATGGGGAAAGGTTTCTAAAACGCACCTCATTTCTCATCTCCTTGTGCTCGGGTTCGCCATTCCAGCCACTATACTAGCAATCTCCCTCCTTGGAGCATCATCACCTTTAACCTCCTGTTCCGTACAGGTTGCAATTTGTCCTGAGGATGAACGGGAAGACGTGGAACCAATGAGAGACTAGCTCTTGGTGTTGGCACAGGCACAGGTCACTCTATTTTCCCATCAGGAAGAAGAATTAACCACAGGCTCAGCCTGTCCCCCGGAACAAGAACAGGGCCTGAAGCCATCCTGCGCTTTTGCGGCCATCTCCCAAAAACGCGAGTTGTAAAATGGAGGTTCAGGGCACTGCAATTCACAAACCTGCAGAGTTATTAATGATAACTCTCGTCCACAAATATATTGAGGGAAGGCAACGAAGAGGATTTGAAATCAAGGCAGAATTGCAGGAAACAGATTTCAGGAGGTAGATTCGAATCGCCTTTAAAGCACATGAAAAGCGGCAAAACGTTGACAATGATGCCCTTGGCCAAAAAGGGCGTATGCGTTTTTTCCTGAATATATTCAGGAAAAAACGCATACGCCCTTTTTGGCCAACCAAGCAACCTGGAAAGGCAAATCAGCGCTACAAAGATGTCTCGCTTCCCATCGGTCAAAAGGGCCATGCTGAAAAAAGTGTCAAAACCAGAAATGCAGGACAGGCCATGGAGAAATGGGAGCCTTGCTACACTGATGGGCGGGATGTAAATTGTCAACAGCCACTCTGGAGAAGCGTACGGTGAGTCCTGAAACGTCTAAAAAGCAAAGCTTAGAGAGCATAGGGCACTTCCACTCATGGAGGTATAAATTGGGAAAATTAAAAATCAGCAAGACACAAGCACCCCAAAGTTTAGGGCTGCTCTGTTGACAAGGACCTCCACTTCATTCCACCTTCAATATCCCAGGAAAGAGAAAAATGGATAAAGAAGTTGTGGTCCTTATGTACAATGGAATATCACTCAGCCATGAAATCACTGTCATAAGGCTAGTAGCAGCATGATGAGTGGATTTAGGTACGACGATTCTAAGTGAAATAAGTCACACAGAAAAGGACACTTCTCATAAGGTATCACTGATAGAGGGAATGTAAAAACCGTTACACTTGAACTGAATTACAAAACAGAACAGAGTCACACATGCAGAAAACACACTATGGCTGCTTCACGGGAAAGGTGAGGTGGGGTGATACATAAAACAAGGGTTTCAAATTAGCTCAGATACCGTTCCATAAAACCAATATGTAATAGACAAGACCTACTCCTTGCTCAGAGAACTGGACTCAACACGCCCTATTCACCGCACAAGAATATATCTGACTAGTAATAATCTTAAAACCTATGTATAGATATCTCTCTGTTAGTGTGTCAAGTGGGTGTAAAGCGGCATAAACACAGAAGTGAAAAGCAGCTAAACCCCATTATAAAAATAAATTACTTTGAATAACCCATGAAACAAAGACAGTGAAAGAGAGCGAAATACTTACACAATTCGTTCAGGGGCTGTGATGCAACCTGGATTGACCATATCTAGACACACAGCTGGATGAGACATAAGGGTGGACACTCTTGGGGCTGAGAGGTTTGGTGAGGTTGGGTGAGCAAACGCAGACCCTTTACAGTAATACTGTGTGGTACCCATCGCATGGGTCCCAAATCTCCAGGTTCAAGGGCATCTTCCTACATCGAAAACATGCATGAGAAACCCAGAAGATGGTACACCGTGTGATGGGGAAAGGTTTCTAAAACGCACCTCATTTCTCATCTCCTTGTGCTCGGGTTCGCCATTCCAGCCACTTTACTAGCAATCTCCCTCCTTGGAGCATCATCACCTTTAACCTCCTGTTCCGTACAGGTTGCAATTTGTCCTGAGGATGAACGGGAAGACGTGGAACCAATGAGAGACTAGCTCTTGGTGTTGGGACAGGCACAGGTCACTCTATTTTCCCATCAGGAAGAAGAATTAACCACAGGCTCAGCCTGTCCCCCGGAACAAGAACAGGGCCTGAAGCCATCCTGCGCTTTTGCGGCCATCTCCCAAAAACGCGAGTTGTAAAATGGAGGTTCAGGGCACTGCAATTCACAAACCTGCAGAGTTATTAATGATAACTCTCGTCCACAAATATATTGAGGGAAGGCAACGAAGAGGATTTGAAATCAAGGCAGAATTGCAGGAAACAGATTTCAGGAGGTAGATTCGAATCGCCTTTAAAGCACATGAAAAGCAGCAAAACGTTGACAATGATGCCCTTGGCCAAAAAGGGCGTATGCGTTTTTTCCTGAATATATTCAGGAAAAAACGCATACGCCCTTTTTGGCCAACCAAGCAACCTGGAAAGGCAAATCAGCGCTACAAAGATGTCTCGCTTCCCATCGGTTAAAAAGGCCATGCTGAAAAAAGTGTCAAAACCAGAAATGCAGGACAGGCCATGGAGAAATGGGAGCCTTGCTACACTGATGGGCGGGATGTAAATTGCCAACAGCCACTCTGGAGAAGTGTACGGTGAGTCCTGAAACATCTAAAAAACAAAGCTTAGAGAGCATAGGGCACTTCCACTCATGGGGGTATAAATTGGGAAAATTAAAAATCAGCAAGACACAAGCACCCCAAAGTTTAGGGCTGCTCTGTTGACAAGGACCTCCACTTCATTCCACCTTCAATATCCCAGGAAAGAGAAAAATGGATAAAGAAGTTGTGGTCCTTATGTACAATGGAATATCACTCAGCCGTGAAATAAATGTCATAAGGCTAGTAGCAGCATGATGAGTGGATTTAGGTACGACGACTCTAAGTGAAATAAGTCACACAGAAAAGGACACTTCTCATAAGGTATCACTTATAGAGGGAATGTAAAAACCGTTACACTTGAACTGAATTACAAAACAGAACAGAGTCACACATGCAGAAAACACACTATGGCTGCTTAACGGGAAAGGTGAGGTGGGGTGATACATAAAACAAGGGTTTCAAATTAGCTCAGATACCGTTCCATAAACCCAATATGTAATAGACAAGACCTACTCCTTGCTCAGAGAACTGGACTCAACACGCCCTATTCACCGCACAAGAATATATCTGACTAGTAATAATCTTAAAACCTATGTATTGATATCTCTCTGTTAGTGTGTCAAGTGGGTGTAAAGCGGCATAAACACAGCAGTGAAAAGCAGCTAAACCCCATTATAAAAATAAATTACTTTGAAAAACCCATGAAACAAAGACAGTGAAAGAGAGAGAAATTCTTACACAATGCGTTCAGGGGCTGTGATGCAACCTGGATTGACCATATCTAGACCCACAGCTGGATGAGACATAAGGGTGGACACTGTTGCGGCTGAGAGGTTTGGTGAGGTTGGGTGAGCAAACGCAGACCCTTTAAAGTAATACTGCGTGGTACCCATCGCATGGGTCCCAAATCTCCAGGTTCCAGGGCATCTTCCTACATCGAAAACATGCATGAGATACCCAGAAGATGGTACACCGTGTGATGGGGAAAGGCTTCTAAAACGCACCTCATTTCTCATCTGCTTGTGCCCGGGTTCGCCATTCCAGCCACTTAACTAGCAATCTCCCTCCTTGGAGCATCAGCACCTTTAATCTCCTGTTCCGTACAGGTTGCAATTTGTACTGAGGATGAACGGGAAGACGTGGAACCAATGAAAGACTAGCTCTTGGTGTTGGGACAGGCACAGGTCACTCTATTTTCCCATCAGGAAGAAGAATTAACCACAGGCTCAGCCTGCCCCCCGGAACCAGAACAGGGCCTGAAGCCATCCTGCGCTTTTGCGGCCAGCTCCCTAAAAAGCGAGTTGTAAAATGGAGGTTCAGGGCACTGCAATTCACAAACCTGCAGAGTTATAAATGATAACTCTCATCCACAAATATATTGAGGGAAGGCAAAGAAGAGGATTTGAAATCAAGGCAGAATTGCAGGAAACAGATTTCAGGAGGTAGGTTTGAATCGCCTTTAAAGCACATGAAAAGCGGCAAAACGTTGACAATGATGCCCTTGGCCAAAAAGGGCGTATGCGTTTTTTCCTGAATATATTCAGGAAAAAACGCATACGCCCTTTTTGGCCAACCAAGCAACCTGGAAAGGCAAATCAGCGCTACAAAGATGTCTCGCTTCCCATCAGTCAAAAGGGCCATGCTGAAAAAAGTGTCAAAACCAGAAATGCAGGACAGGCCATGGAGAAATGGGAGCCTTGCTACACTGATGGGCGGGATGTAAATTGTCAACAGCCACTCTGGAGAAGTGTACGGTGAGTCCTGAAACGTCTAAAAAGCAAAGCTTAGAGAGCATAGGGCACTTCCACTCATGGGGGTATAAATTGGGAAAATGAAAAATCAGCAAGACACAAGCACCCCAAAGTTTAGGGCTGCTCTGTTGACAAGGACCTCCACTTCATTCCACCTTCAATATCCCAGGAAAGAGAAAAATGGATAAAGAAGTTGTGGTCCTTATGTACAATGGAATATCACTCAGCCATGAAATCAATGTCATAAGGCTAGTAGCAGCATGATGAGTGGATTTAGGTACGACGATTCTAAGGGAAATAAGTCACACAGAAAAGGACACTTCTCATAAGGTATCACTGATAGAGGGAATGTAAAAACCGTTACACTTGAACTGAATTACAAAACAGAACAGAGTCACACATGCAGAAAACACACTATGGCTGCTTAACGGGAAAGGTGAGGTGGGGTGATACATAAAACAAGGGTTTCAAATTAGCTCAGATACCGTTCCATAAAACCAATATGTAATAGACAAGACCTACTCCTTGCTCAGAGAACTGGACTCAACACGCCCTATTCACCGCACAAGAATATATCTGACTAGTAATAATCTTAAAACCTATGTATAGATATCTCTCTGTTAGTGTGTCAAGTGGGTGTAAAGCGGCATAAACACAGAAGTGAAAAGCAGCTAAACCCCATTATAAAAATAAATTACTTTGAATAACCCATGAAACAAAGACAGTGAAAGAGAGCGAAATTCTTACACAATTCGTTCAGGGGCTGTGATGCAACCTGGATTGACCATATCTAGACACACAGCTGGATGAGACATAAGGGTGGACACTCTTGGGGCTGAGAGGTTTGGTGAGGTTGGGTGAGCAAACGCAGACCCTTTACAGTAATACTGCATGGTACCCATCGCATGGGTCCCAAATCTCCAGGTTCAAGGGCATCTTCCTACATCGAAAACATGCATGAGAAACCCAGAAGATGGTACACCGTGTGATGGGGAAAGGTTTCTAAAACGCACCTCATTTCTCATCTCCTTGTGCTCGGGTTCGCCATTCCAGCCACTTTACCAGCAATCTCCCTCCTTGGAGCATCATCACCTTTAACCTCCTGTTCCGTACAGGTTGCAATTTGTCCTGAGGATGAACGGGAAGACGTGGAACCAATGAGAGACTAGCTCTTGGTGTTGGCACAGGCACAGGTCACTCTATTTTCCCATCAGGAAGAAGAATTAACCACAGGCTCAGCCTGCCCCCCGGAACAAGAACAGGGCCTGAAGCCATCCTGCGCTATTGCGGCCAGCTCTCTAAAAAGCGAGTTGTAAAATGGAGGTTCAGGGCACTACAATTCACAAACCTGCAGACTTATAAATGATAACTCTCGTCCACAAATATATTGAGGGAAGGCAAAGAAGAGGATTTGAAATCAAGGCAG
Organism: Balaenoptera borealis; assembly: GCF_965194805.1. NCBI lineage: Eukaryota > Metazoa > Chordata > Mammalia > Artiodactyla > Balaenopteridae > Balaenoptera > Balaenoptera borealis. The sequence goes on along the minus strand of NW_028123942.1, from coordinate 444,091 downwards.
AATTGCACGAAACAGATTTCAGGAGGTAGATTCGAATCGCCTTTAAAGCACATGAAAAGCGGCAAAACGTTGACAATGATGCCCTTGGCCAAAAAGGGCGTATGCGTTTTTTCCTGAATATATTCAGGAAAAAACGCATAAGCCCTTTTTGGCCAACCAAGCAACCTGGAAAGGCAAATCAGCGCTACAAAGATGTCTCGCTTCCCATCGGTCAAAAGGGCCATGCTGAAAAAAGTGTCAAAACCAGAAATGCAGGACAGGCCATGGAGAAATGGGAGCCTTGCTACACTGATGGGCGGGATGTAAATTGTCAACAGCCACTCTGGAGAAGCGTACGGTGAGTCCTGAAACGTCTAAAAAGCAAAGCTTAGAGAGCATAGGGCACTTCCACTCATGGGGGTATAAATTGGGAAAATTAAAAATCAGCAAGACACAAGCACCCCAAAGTTTAGGGCTGCTCTGTTGACAAGGACCTCCACTTCATTCCACCTTCAATATCCCAGGAAAGAGAAAAATGGATAAAGAAGTTGTGGTCCTTATGTACAATGGAATATCACTCAGCCATGAAATCAATGTCATAAGGCTAGTAGCAGCATGATGAGTGGATTTAGGTACGACGATTCTAAGGGAAATAAGTCACACAGAAAAGGACACTTCTCATAAGGTATCACTGATAGAGGGAATGTAAAAACCGTTACACTTGAACTGAATTACAAAACAGAACAGAGTCACACATGCAGAAAACACACTATGGCTGCTTAACGGGAAAGGTGAGGTGGGGTGATACATAAAACAAGGGTTTCAAATTAGCTCAGATACCGTTCCATAAAACCAATATGTAATAGACAAGACCTACTCCTTGCTCAGAGAACTGGACTCAACACGCCCTATTCACCGCACAAGAATATATCTGACTAGTAATAATCTTAAAACCTATGTATAGATATCTCTCTGTTGGTGTGTCAAGTGGGTGTAAAGCGGCATAAACACAGAAGTGAAAAGCAGCTAAACCCCATTATAAAAATAAATTACTTTGAATAACCCATGAAACAAAGACAGTGAAAGAGAGCGAAATTCTTACACAATTCGTTCAGGGGCTGTGATGCAACCTGGATTGACCATATCTAGACACACAGCTGCATGAGACATAAGGGTGGACACTCTTGGGGCTGAGAGGTTTGGTGAGGTTGGGTGAGCAAACGCAGACCCTTTACAGTAATACTGCATGGTACCCATCGCATGGGTCACAAATCTCCAGGTTCAAGGGCATCTTCCTACATCGAAAACATGCATGAGAAACCCAGAAGATGGTACACCGTGTGATGGGGAAAGGTTTCTAAAACGCACCTCATTTCTCATCTCCTTGTGGCCGGGTTCGCTATTCCAGCCGCTTTACTAGCAATCTCCCTACTTGGAGCATCAGCACCTTTAACCTCCTGTTCCGTACAGGTTGCAATTTGTCCTGAGGATGAACTGGAAGACGTGGAACCAATGAGAGACTAGCTCTTGGTGTTGGGACAGGCACAGGTCACTCTATTTTCCCATCAGGAAGAAGAATTAACCACAGGCTCAGCCTGCCACCCGGAACCAAAACAGGGCCTGAAGCCATCCTGCGCTATTGCGGCCAGCTCTCTAAAAAGCGAGTTGTAAAATGGAGGTTCAGGGCACTACAATTCACAAACCTGCAGAGTTATAAATGATAACTCTCGTCCACAAATATATTGAGGGAAGGCAAAGAAGAGGATTTGAAATCAAGGCAGAATTGCAGGAAACAGATTTCAGGAGGTAGATTCGAATCGCATTTAAAGCACATGAAAAGCGGCAAAACGTTGACAATGATGCCCTTGGCCAAAAAGGGCGTATGCGTTTTTTCCTGAATATATTCAGGAAAAAACGCATACGCCCTTTTTGGCCAACCAAGCAACCTGGAAAGGCAAATCAGCGCTACAAAGATGTCTCGCTTCCCATCGGTCAAAAGGGCCATGCTGAAAAAAGTGTCAAAACCAGAAATGCAGGACAGGCCATGGAGAAATGGGAGCATTGCTACACTGATGGGCGGGATGTAAATTGTCAACAGCCACTCTGGAGAAGCGTACGGTGAGTCCTGAAACGTCTAAAAAGCAAAGCTTAGAGAGCATTGGGCACTTCCACTCATGGGGGTATAAATTGGGAAAATTAAAAATCAGCAAGACACAAGCACCCCAAAGTTTAGGGCTGCTCTGTTGACAAGGACCTCCACTTCATTCCACCTTCAATATCCCAGGAAAGAGAAAAATGGATAAAGAAGTTGTGGTCCTTATGTACAATGGAATATCACTCAGCCATGAAATCAATGTCATAAGGCTAGTAGCAGCATGATGAGTGGATTTAGGTACGACGACTCTAAGTGAAATAAGTCACACAGAAAAGGACACTTCTCATAAGGTATCACTTATAGAGGGAATGTAAAAACCGTTACACTTGAACTGAATTACAAAACAGAACAGAGTCACACATGCAGAAAACACACTATGGCTGCTTAACGGGAAAGGTGAGGTGGGGTGATACATAAAACAAGGGTTTCAAATTAGCTCAGATACCGTTCCATAAACCCAATATGTAATAGACAAGACCTACTCCTTGCTCAGAGAACTGGACTCAACACGCCCTATTCACCGCACAAGAATATATCTGACTAGTAATAATCTTAAAACCTATGTATTGATATCTCTCTGTTAGTGTGTCAAGTGTGTAAAAAGCGGCATAAACACAGCAGTGAAAAGCAGCTAAACCCCATTATAAAAATAAATTACTTTGAAAAACCCATGAAACAAAGACAGTGAAAGAGAGAGAAATTCTTACACAATGCGTTCAGGGGCTGTGATGCAACCTGGATTGACCATATCTAGACCCACAGCTGGATGAGACCTAAGGGTGGACACTGTTGCGGCTGAGAGGTTTGGTGAGGTTGGGTGAGCAAACGCAGACCCTTTAAAGTAATACTGCGTGGTACCCATCGCATGGGTCCCAAATCTCCAGGTTCAAGGGCATCTTCCTACATCGAAAACATGCATGAGATACCCAGAAGATGGTACACCGTGTGATGGGGAAAGGTTTCTAAAACGCACCTCATTTCTCATCTGCTTGTGCCCGGGTTCGCCATTCCAGCCACTTTACTAGCAATCTCCCTCCTTGGAGCATCAGCACCTTTAACTTCCTGTTCCGTACAGGTTGCAATTTGTACTGAGGATGAACGGGAATACGTGGAACCAATGAAAGACTAGCTCTTGGTGTTGGGACAGGCACAGGTCACTCTATTTTCCCATCAGGAAGAAAAATTAACCATAGGCTCAGCCTGCCCCCCGGAACCAGAACAGGGCCTGAAGCCATCCTGCGCTTTTGCGGCCAGCTCCCTAAAAAGCGAGTTGTAAAATGGAGGTTCAGGGCACTGCAATTCACAAACCTGCAGACTTATAAATGATAACTCTCATCCACAAATATATTGAGGGAAGGCAAAGAAGAGGATTTGAAATCAAGGCAGAATTGCAGGAAACAGATTTCAGGAGGTAGATTCGAATCGCCTTTAAAGCACATGAAAAGCGGCAAAACGTTGACAATGATGCCCTTGGCCAAAAAGGGCGTATGCGTTTTTTCCTGAATATATTCAGGAAAAAACGCATACGCCCTTTTTGGCCAACCAAGCAACCTGGAAAGGCAAATCAGCGCTACAAAGATGTCTCGCTTCCCATCGGTCAAAAGGGCCATGCTGAAAAAAGTGTCAAAACCAGAAACGCAGGACAGGCCATGGAGAAATGGGAGCCTTGCTACACTGATGGGCGGGATGTAAATTGTCAACAGCCACTCTGGAGAAGTGTACGGTGAATCCTGAAACGTCTAAAAAGCAAAGCTTAGAGAGCATAGGGCACTTCCACTCATGGGGGTATAAATTGGGAAAATGAAAAATCAGCAAGACACAAGCACCCCAAAGTTTAGGGCTGCTCTGTTGACAAGGACCTCCACTTCATTCCACCTTCAATATCCCAGGAAAGAGAAAAATGGATAAAGAAGTTGTGGTCCTTATGTACAATGGAATATCACTCAGCCGTGAAATCAATGTCATAAGGCTAGTAGCAGGATGATGAGTGGATTTAGGTACGACGACTCTAAGTGAAATAAGTCACACAGAAAAGGACACTTCTCAGAAGGTATCACTTATAGAGGGAATGTAAAAACCGTTACACTTGAACTGAATTACAAAACAGAACAGAGTCACACATGCAGAAAACACACTATGGCTGCTTAACGGGAAAGGTGAGGTGGGGTGATACATAAAACAAGGGTTTCAAATTAGCTCAGATACCGTTCCATAAACCCAATATGTAATAGACAAGACCTACTCCTTGCTCAGAGAACTGGACTCAACACGCCCTATTCACCGCACAAGAATATATCTGACTAGTAATAATCTTAAAAGCTATGTATTGATATCTCTCTGTTAGTGTGTCAAGTGGGTGTAAAGCGGCATAAACACAGCAGTGAAAAGCAGCTAAACCCCATTATAAAAATAAATTACTTTGAAAAACCCATGAAACAAAGACAGTGAAAGAGAGGGAAATTCTTACACAATGCGTTCAGGGGCTGTGATGCAACCTGGATTGACCATATCTAGACCCACAGCTGGATGAGACATAAGGGTGAACACTGTTGCGGCTGAGAGGTTTGGTGAGGTTGGGTGAGCAAACGCAGACCCTTTAAAGTAATACTGCGTGGTACCCATCGCATGGGTCCCAAATCTCTAGGTTCAAGGGAATCTTCCTACATCGAAAACATGCATGAGAAACCCAGAAGATGGTACACCGTGTGATGGGGAAAGGTTTCTAAAACGCACCTCATTTCTCATCTCCTTGTGCTCGGGTTCGCCATTCCAGCCACTTTACCAGCAATCTCCCTCCTTGGAGCATCATCACCTTTAACCTCCTGTTCCGTACAGGTTGCAATTTGTCCTGAGGATGAACGGGAAGACGTGGAACCAATGAGAGACTAGCTCTTGGTGTTGGCACAGGCACAGGTCACTCTATTTTCCCATCAGGAAGAAGAATTAACCACAGGCTCAGCCTACCCCCGGAACAAGAACAGGGCCTGAAGCCATCGTGCGCTTTTGCGGCCATCTCCCAAAAACGCGAGTTGTAAAATGGAGGTTCAGGGCACTGCAATTCACAAACCTGCAGAGTTATAAATGATAACTCTCGTCCACAAATATATTGAGGGAAGGCAAAGAAGAGGATTTGAAATCAAGGCAGAATTGCAGGAAACAGATTTCAGGAGGTAGATTCGAATCGCCTTTAAAGCACATGAAAAGCGGCAAAACTTTGACAATGATGCCCTTGGCCAAAAAGGGCGTATGCGTTTTTTCCTGAATATATTCAGGAAAAAACGCATAAGCCCTTTTTGGCCAACCAAGCAACCTGGAAAGGCAAATCAGCGCTACAAAGATGTCTCGCTTCCCATCGGTCAAAAGGGCCATGCTGAAAAAAGTGTCAAAACCAGAAATGCAGGACAGGCCATGGAGAAATGGGAGCCTTGCTACACTGATGGGCGGGATGTAAATTGTCAACAGCCACTCTGGAGAAGCGTACGGTGAGTCCTGAAACGTCTAAAAAGCAAAGCTTAGAGAGCATAGGGCACTTCCACTCATGGGGGTATAAATTGGGAAAATTAAAAATCAGCAAGACACAAGCACCCCAAAGTTTAGGGCTGCTCTGTTGACAAGGACCTCCACTTCATTCCACCTTCAATATCCCAGGAAAGAGAAAAATGGATAAAGAAGTTGTGGTCCTTATGTACAATGGAATATCACTCAGCCATGAAATCAATGTCATAAGGCTAGTAGCAGCATGATGAGTGGATTTAGGTACGACGATTCTAAGTGAAATAAGTCACACAGAAAAGGACACTTCTCATAAGGTATCACTGATAGAGGGAATGTAAAAACCGTTACACTTGAACTGAATTACAAAACAGAACAGAGTCACACATGCAGAAAACACACTATGGCTGCTTAACGGGAAAGGTGAGGTGGGGTGATACATAAAACAAGGGTTTCAAATTAGCTCAGATACCGTTCCATAAAACCAATATGTAATAGACAAGACCTACTCCTTGCTCAGAGAACTGGACTCAACACGCCCTATTCACCGCACAAGAATATATCTGACTAGTAATAATCTTAAAACCTATGTATAGATATCTCTCTGTTGGTGTGTCAAGTGGGTGTAAAGCGGCATAAACACAGAAGTGAAAAGCAGCTAAACCCCATTATAAAAATAAATTACTTTGAATAACCCATGAAACAAAGACAGTGAAAGAGAGCGAAATTCTTACACAATTCGTTCAGGGGCTGTGATGCAACCTGGATTGACCATATCTAGACACACAGCTGCATGAGACATAAGGGTGGACACTCTTGGGGCTGAGAGGTTTGGTGAGGTTGTGTGAGCAAACGCAGACCCTTTAAAGTAATACTGTGTGGTACCCATCGCATGGGTCCCAAATCTCCAGGTTCAAGGGCATCTTCCTACATCGAAAACATGCATGAGAAACCCAGAAGATGGTACACCGTGTGATGGGGAAAGGTTTCTAAAACGCACCTCATTTCTCATCTCCTTGTGCTCGGGTTCGCCATTCCAGCCACTTTACTAGCAATCTCCCTCCTTGGAGCATCATCACCTTTAACCTCCTGTTCCGTACAGGTTGCAATTTGTCCTGAGGATGAACGGGAAGACGTGGAACCAATGAGAGACTAGCTCTTGGTGTTGGCACAGGCACAGGTCACTCTATTTTCCCATCAGGAAGAAGAATTAACCACAGGCTCAGCCTGTCCCCCGGAACAAGAACAGGGCCTGAAGCCATCCTGCGCTTTTGCGGCCATCTCCCAAAAACGCGAGTTGTAAAATGGAGGTTCAGGGCACTGCAATTCACAAACCTGCAGAGTTATTAATGATAACTCTCGTCCACAAATATATTGAGGGAAGGCAACGAAGAGGATTTGAAATCAAGGCAGAATTGCAGGAAACAGATTTCAGGAGGTAGATTCGAAGCTCCTTTAAAGCACATGAAAAGCGGCAAAACGTTGACAATGATGCCCTTGGCCAAAAAGGGCGTATGCGTTTTTTCCTGAATATATTCAGGAAAAAACGCATACGCCCTTTTTGGCCAACCAAGCAACCTGGAAAGGCAAATCAGCGCTACAAAGATGTCTCGCTTCCCATCGGTTAAAAAGGCCATGCTGAAAAAAGTGTCAAAACCAGAAATGCAGGACAGGCCATGGAGAAATGGGAGCCTTGCTACACTGATGGGCGGGATGTAAATTGCCAACAGCCACTCTGGAGAAGTGTACGGTGAGTCCTGAAACATCTAAAAAACAAAGCTTAGAGAGCATAGGGCACTTCCACTCATGGGGTTATAAATTGGGAAAATTAAAAATCAGCAAGACACAAGCACCCCAAAGTTTAGGGCTGCTCTGTTGACAAGGACCTCCACTTCATTCCACCTTCAATATCCCAGGAAAGAGAAAAATGGATAAAGAAGTTGTGGTCCTTATGTACAATGGAATATCACTCAGCCGTGAAATCAATGTCATAAGGCTAGTAGCAGCATGATGAGTGGATTTAGGTACGACGACTCTAAGTGAAATAAGTCACACAGAAAAGGACACTTCTCATAAGGTATCACTTATAGAGGGAATGTAAAAACCGTTACACTTGAACTGAATTACAAAACAGAACAGAGGCACACATGCAGAAAACACACTATGGCTGCTTAACGGGAAAGGTGAGGTGGGGTGATACATAAAACAAGGGTTTCAAATTAGCTCAGATACCGTTCCATAAACCCAATATGTAATAGACAAGACCTACTCCTTGCTCAGAGAACTGGACTCAACACGCCCTATTCACCGCACAAGAATATATCTGACTAGTAATAATCTTAAAACCTATGTATTGATATCTCTCTGTTAGTGTGTCAAGTGGGTAAAAAGCGGCATAAACACAGCAGTGAAAAGCAGCTAAACCCCATTATAAAAATAAATTACTTTGAAAAACCCATGAAACAAAGACAGTGAAAGAGAGAGAAATTCTTACACAATGCGTTCAGGGGCTGTGATGCAACCTGGATTGACCATATCTAGACCCACAGCTGGATGAGACATAAGGGTGGACACTGTTGCGGCTGAGAGGTTTGGTGAGGTTGGGTGAGCAAACGCAGACCCTTTAAAGTAATACTGCGTGGTACCCATCGCATGGGTCCCAAATCTCCAGGTTCCAGGGCATCTTCCTACATCGAAAACATGCATGAGATACCCAGAAGATGGTACACCGTGTGATGGGGAAAGGTTTCTAAAACGCACCTCATTTCTCATCTGCTTGTGCCCGGGTTCGCCATTCCAGCCACTTAACTAGCAATCTCCCTCCTTGGAGCATCAGCACCTTTAATCTCCTGTTCCGTACAGGTTGCAATTTGTACTGAGGATGAACGGGAAGACGTGGAACCAATGAAAGACTAGCTCTTGGTGTTGGGACAGGCACAGGTCACTCTATTTTCCCATCAGGAAGAATAATTAACCACAGGCTCAGCCTGCCCCCCGGAACCAGAACAGGGGCTGAAGCCGGCCTGCGCATTTGCGGCCAGCTCCCTAAAAAGCGAGTTGTAAAATGGAGGTTCAGGGCACTGCAATTCACAAACCTGCAGAGTTATAAATGATAACTCTCATCCACAAATATATTGAGGGAAGGCAAAGAAGAGGATTTGAAATCAAGGCAGAATTGCAGGAAACAGATTTCAGGAGGTAGATTCGAATCGCCTTTAAAGCACATGAAAAGCGGCAAAACGTTGACAATGATGCCCTTGGCCATAAAGGGCGTATGCGTTTTTTCCTGAATATATTCAGGAAAAAAAGCATACGCCCTTTTTGGCCAACCAAGCAACCTGGAAAGGCAAATCAGCGCTACAAAGATGTCTCGCTTCCCATCAGTCAAAAGGGCCATGCTGAAAAAAGTGTCAAAACCAGAAATGCAGGACAGGCCATGGAGAAATGGGAGCCTTGCTACACTGATGGGCGGGATGTAAATTGTCAACAGCCACTCTGGAGAAGTGTACGGTGAGTCCTGAAACGTCTAAAAAGCAAAGCTTAGGGAGCATAGGGCACTTCCACTCATGGGGGTATAAATTGGGAAAATTAAAAATCAGCAAGACACAAGCACCCCAAAGTTTAGGGCTGCTCTGTTGACAAGGACCTCCACTTCATTCCACCTTCAATATCCCAGGAAAGAGAAAAATGGATAAAGAAGTTGTGGTCCTTATGTACAATGGAATATCACTCAGCCATGAAATCAATGTCATAAGGCTAGTAGCAGCATGATGAGTGGATTTAGGTACGACGATTCTAAGTGAAATAAGTCACACAGAAAAGGACACTTCTCATAAGGTATCACTGATAGAGGGAATGTAAAAACCGTTACACTTGAACTGAATTACAAAACAGAACAGAGTCACACATGCAGAAAACACACTATGGCTGCTTAACGGGAAAGGTGAGGTGGGGTGATACATAAAACAAGGGTTTCAAATTAGCTCAGATACCGTTCCATAAAACCAATATGTAATAGACAAGACCTACTCCTTGCTCAGAGAACTGGACTCAACACGCCCTATTCACCGCACAAGAATATATCTGACTAGTAATAATCTTAAAACCTATGTATTGATATCTCTCTGTTAGTGTGTCAAGTGGGTGTAAAGCGGCATAAACACAGCAGTGAAAAGCAGCTAAACCCCATTATAAAAATAAATTACTTTGAAAAACCCATGAAACAAAGAGAGTGAAAGAGAGCGAAATTCTTACACAATGCGTTCAGGGGCTGTGATGCAACCTGGATTGACCATATCTAGACGCACAGCTGGATGAGACATAAGGGTGGACACTCTTGGGGCTGAGAGGTTTGGTGAGGTTGGGTGAGCAAACGCAGACCCTTTAAAGTAATACTGCGTGGTACCGATCGCATGGGTCCCAAATCTCCAGGTTCAAGGGCATCTTCCTACATCGAAAACATGCATGAGATACCCAGAAGATGGTACACCGTGTGATGGGGAAAGGTTTCTGAAACGCACCTCATTTCTCATCTGCTTGTGCCCGGGTTCGCCATTCCAGCCACTTTACTAGCAATCTCCCTCCTTGGAGCATCAGCACCTTTAACCTCCTGTTCCGTACAGGTTGCAATTTGTACTGAGGATGAACGGGAAGACGTGGAACCAATGAAAGACTAGCTCTTGGTGTTGGGACAGGCACAGGTCACTCTATTTTCCCATCAGGAAGAAGAATTAACCACAGGCTCAGCCTGCCCCCCGGAACCAGAACAGGGCCTGAAGCCATCCTGCGCTTTTGCGGCCAGCTCCCTAAAAAGCGAGTTGTAAAATGGAGGTTCAGGGCACTGCAATTCACAAACCTGCAGAGTTATAAATGATAACTCTCATCCACAAATATATTGAGGGAAGTGAAAGAAGTGGATTTGAAATCAAAGCAGAATTGCAGGAAACAGATTTCAGGAGGTAGATTCGAATCGCCTTTAAAGCACATGAAAAGCGGCAAAACGTTGACAATGATGCCCTTGGCCAAAAAGGGCGTATGCGTTTTTTCCTGAATATATTCAGGAAAAAACGCATACGCCCTTTTTGGCCAACCAAGCAACCTGGAAAGGCAAATCAGCGCTACAAAGATGTCTCGCTTCCCATCGGTCAAAAGGGCCATGCTGAAAAAAGTGTCAAAACCAGAAACGCAGGACAGGCCATGGAGAAATGGGAGCCTTGCTACACTGATGGGCGGGATGTAAATTGTCAACAGCCACTCTGGAGAAGTGTACGGTGAGTCCTGAAACGTCTAAAAAGCAAAGCTTAGAGAGCATAGGGCAATTCCACTCATGGGGGTATAAATTGGGAAAATGAAAAATCAGCAAGACACAAGCACCCCAAAGTTTAGGGCTGCTCTGTTGACAAGGACCTCCACTTCATTCCACCTTCAATATCCCAGGAAAGAGAAAAATGGATAAAGAAGTTGTGGTCCTTATGTACAATGGAATATCACTCAGCCGTGAAATCAATGTCATAAGGCTAGTAGCAGCATGATGAGTGGATTTAGGTACGACGACTCTAAGTGAAATAAGTCACACAGAAAAGGACACTTCTCATAAGGTATCACTTATAGAGGGAATGTAAAAACCGTTACACTTGAACTGAATTACAAAACAGAACAGAGTCACACATGCAGAAAACACACTATGGCTGCTTAACGGGAAAGGTGAGGTGGGGTGATACATAAAACAAGGGTTTCAAATTAGCTCAGATACCGTTCCATAAACCCAATATGTAATAGACAAGACCTACTCCTTGCTCAGAGAACTGGACTCAACACGCCCTATTCACCGCACAAGAATATATCTGACTAGTAATAATCTTAAAACCTATGTATTGATATCTCTCTGTTAGTGTGTCAAGTGGGTAAAAAGCGGCATAAACACAGCAGTGAAAAGCAGCTAAACCCCATTATAAAAATAAATTACTTTGAAAAACCCATGAAACAAAGACAGTGAAAGAGAGAGAAATTCTTACACAATGCGTTCAGGGGCTGTGATGCAACCTGGATTGACCATATCTAGACCCACAGCTGGATGAGACATAAGGGTGGACACTGTTGCGGCTGAGAGGTTTGGTGAGGTTGGGTGAGCAAACGCAGACCCTTTAAAGTAATACTGTGTGGTACCCATCGCATGGGTCCCAAATCTCCAGGTTCAAGGGCATCTTCCTACATCGAAAACATGCATGAGAAACCCAGAAGATGGTACACCGTGTGATGGGGAATGGTTTCTAAAACGCACCTCATTTCTCATCTCCTTGTGCTCGGGTTCGCCATTCCAGCCACTTTACTAGCAATCTCCCTCCTTGGAGCATCATCACCTTTAACCTCCTGTTCCGTACAGGTTGCAATTTGTCCTGAGGATGAACGGGAAGACGTGGAACCAATGAGAGACTAGCTCTTGGTGTTGGCACAGGCACAGGTCACTCTATTTTCCCATCAGGAAGAAGAATTAACCACAGGCTCAGCCTGCCCCCCGGAACAAGAACAGGGCCTGAAGCCATCCTGCGCTTTTGCGGCCATCTCCCAAAAACGCGAGTTGTAAATGGAGGTTCAGGGCACTGCAATTCACAAACCTGCAGAGTTATAAATGATAACTCTCGTCCACAAATATATTGAGGGAAGGCAAAGAAGAGGATTTGAAATCAAGGCAGAATTGCAGGAAACAGATTTCAGGAGGTAGATTCGAATCGCCTTTAAAGCACATGAAAAGCGGCAAAACGTTGACAATGATGCCCTTGGCCAAAAAGGGCGTATGCGTTTTTTCCTGAATATATTCAGGAAAAAACGCATACGCCCTTTTTGGCCAAGCAAGCAACCTGGAAATGTAAATCAGTGCTACAAAGAAGTCTCGCTTCCCATCGGTCAAAAGGGCCATGCTGAAAAAAGTGTCAAAACCAGAAATGCAGGACATGCCATGGAGAAATGGGAGCCTTGCTACACTGATGGGCGGGATGTAAATTGCCAACAGCCACTCTGGAGAAGCGTACGGTGTGTCCTGAAACATCTAAAAAACACAGCTTAGAGAGCATAGGGCACTTCCACTCATGGGGGTATAAATTGGGAAAATGAAAAATCAGCAAGACACAAGCACCCCAAAGTTTAGGGCTGCTCTGTTGACAAGGACCTCCACTTCATTCCACCTTCAATATCCCAGGAAAGAGAAAAATGGATAAAGAAGTTGTGGTCCATATGTACAATGGAATATCACTCAGCCATGAAATCAATGTCATAAGGCTAGTAGCAGCATGATGAGTGGATTTATGTACGACGATTCTAAGTGAAATAAGTCACACAGAAAAGGACACTTCTCATAAGGTATCACTTATAGAGGGAATGTAAAAACCGTTACACTTGAACTGAATTACAAAACAGAACAGAGTCACACATGCAGAAAACACACTATGGCTGCTTAACGGGAAAGGTGAGGTGGGGTGATACATAAAACAAGGGTTTCAAATTAGCTCAGATACCGTTCCATAAACCCAATATGTAATAGACAAGACCTACTCCTTGCTCAGAGAACTGGACTCAACACGCCCTATTCACCGCACAAGAATATATCTGACTAGTAATAATCTTAAAAGCTATGTATTGATATCTCTTTGTTAGTGTGTCAAGTGGGTGTAAAGCGGCATAAACACAGCAGTGAAAAGCAGCTAAACCCCATTATAAAAATAAATTACTTTGAAAAACCCATGAAACAAAGACAGTGAAAGAGAGCGAAATTCTTACACAATGCGTTCAGGGGCTGTGATGCAACCTGGATTGACCATATCTAGACCCACAGCTGGATGAGACATAAGGGTGGACACTGTTGCGGCTGAGAGGTTTGGTGAGGTTGGGTGAGCAAACGCAGCCCCTTTAAAGTAATACTGCGTGGTACCCATCGCATGGGTCCCAAATCTCCAGGTTCAAGGGCATCTTCCTACATCGAAAACATGCATGAGAAACCCAGAATATGGTACACCGTGTGATGGGGAAAGGTTTCTAAAACGCACCTCATTTCTCATCTCCTTGTGCCCGGGTTCGCTATTCCAGCCGCTTTACTAACAATCTCCCTACTTGGAGAATCAGCACCTTTAACCTCCTTCTCCGTACAGGTTGCAATTTGTCCTGAGGGTGAACGGGAAGACGTGGAACCAATGAGAGACTAGCTCTTGGTGTTGGGACAGGCACAGGTCACTCTATTTTCCCATCAGGAAGAAGAATTAACCATAGGCTCAGCCTGCCCCCGGAACCAGAACAGGGCCTGAAGGCATCCTGCGCTTTTGCGGCCAGCTCCCTAAAAAGCGAGTTGCAAAATGGAGGTTCAGGGCACTGCAATTCACAAACCTGCAGAGTTATAAATGATAACTCTCGTCCACAAATATATTGAGGGAAGGCAAAGAAGAGGATTTGAAATCAAGGCAGAATTGCAGGAAACAGATTTCAGGAGGTAGATTCGAATCGCCTTTAAAGCACATGAAAAGCGGCAAAACGTTGACAATGATGCCCTTGGCCAAAAAGGGCGTATGCGTTTTTTCCTGAATATATTCAGGAAAAAACGCATACGCCCTTTTTGGCCAACCAAGCAACCTGGAAAGGCAAATCAGCGCTACAAAGATGTCTCGCTTCCCATCGGTCAAAAGGGCCATGCTGAAAAAAGTGTCAAAACCAGAAATGCAGGACAGGCCATGGAGAAATGGGAGCCTTGCTACACTGATGGGCGGGATGTAAATTGTCAACAGCCACTCTGGAGAAGTGTACGGTGAGTCCTGAAACGTCTGAAAAGCAAAGCTTAGAGAGCATAGGGCACTTCCACTCATGGGGGTATAAATTGGGAAAATTAAAATTCAGCAAGACACAAGCACCCCAAAGTTTAGGACTGCTCTGTTGACAAGGACCTCCACTTCATTCCACGTTCAATATCCCAGGAAAGAGAAAAATGGATAAAGAAGTTGTGGTCCTTATGTACAATGGAATATCACTCAGCCATGAAATCAATGTCATAAGGCTAGTAGCAGCATGATGAGTGGATTTAGGTACGACGATTCTAAGTGAAATAAGTCACACAGAAAAGGACACTTCTCATAAGGTATCACTTATAGAGGGAATGTAAAAACCGTTACACTTGAACTGAATTACAAAACAGAACAGAGTCACACATGCAGAAAACACACTATGGCTGCTTAACGGGAAAGGTGAGGTGGGGTGATACATAAAACAAGGGTTTCAAATTAGCTCAGATACCGTTCCATAAACCCAATATGTAATAGACAAGACCTACTCCTTGCTCAGAGAACTGGACTCAACACGCCCTATTCACCGCACAAGAATATATCTGACTAGTAATAATCTTAAAAGCTATGTATTGATATCTCTCTGTTAGTGTGTCAAGTGGGTGTAAAGCGGCATAAACACAGCAGTGAAAAGCAGCTAAACCCCATTATAAAAATAAATTACTTTGAAAAACCCATGAAACAAAGACAGTGAAAGAGAGCGAAATTCTTGCACAATGCGTTCAGGGGCTGTGATGCAACCTGGATTGACCATATCTAGACCCACAGCTGGATGAGACATAAGGGTGGACACTGTTGCGGCTGAGAGGTTTGGTGAGGTTGGGTGAGCAAACGCAGACCCTTTAAAGTAATACTGTGTGGTACCCGTCGCATGAGTCCCAAATCTCCAGGTTCAAGGGCATCTTCCAACATCGAAAACATGCATGAGAAACCCAGAAGATGGTACACCGTGTGATGGGGAAAGGTTTCTAAAACGCACCTCATTTCTCATCTCCTTGTGCTCGGGTTCGCCATTCCAGCCACTTTACTAGCAATCTCCCTCCTTGGAGCATCATCACCTTTAACCTCCTGTTCCGTACAGGTTGCAATTTGTCCTGAGGATGAACGGGAAGACGTGGAACCAATGAGAGACTAGCTCTTGGTGTTGGCACAGGCACAGGTCACTCTATTTTCCCATCAGGAAGAAGAATTAACCACAGGCTCAGCCTGCCCCCCGGAACAAGAACAGGGCCTGAAGCCATCCTGCGCTTTTGCGGCCATCTCCCAAAAACGCGAGTTGTAAAATGGAGGTTCAGGGCACTGCAATTCACAAACCTGCAGAGTTATAAATGATAACTCTCGTCCACAAATATATTGAGGGAAGGCAAAGAAGAGGATTTGAAATCAAGGCAGAATTGCAGGAAACAGATTTCAGGAGGTAGATTCGAATCGCCTTTAAAGCACATGAAAAGCGGCAAAACGTTGACAATGATGCCCTTGGCCAAAAAGGGCGTATGCGTTTTTTCCTGAATATATTCAGGAAAAAACGCATACGCCCTTTTTGGCCAACCAAGCAACCTGGAAAGGCAAATCAGCGCTACAAAGATGTCTTGCTTCCCATCGGTTAAAAAGGCCATGCTGAAAAAAGTGTCAAAACCAGAAATGCAGGACAGGCCATGGAGAAATGGGAGCCTTGCTACACTGATGGGCGGGATGTAAATTGCCAACAGCCACTCTGGAGAAGCGTACGGTGAGTCCTGAAACATCTAAAAAGCAAAGCTTAGAGAGCATAGGGCACTTCCACTCATGGGGTTATAAATTGGGAAAATGAAAAATCAGCAAGACACAAGCACCCCAAAGTTTAGGGCTGCTCTGTTGACAAGGACCTCCACTTCATTCCACCTTCAATATCCCAGGAAAGAGAAAAATGGATAAAGAAGTTGTGGTCCTTATGTACAATGGAATATCACTCAGCCGTGAAATCAATGTCATAAGGCTAGTAGCAGCATGATGAGTGGATTTAGGTACGACGACTCTAAGTGAAATAAGTCACACAGAAAAGGACACTTCTCATAAGGTATCACTTATAGAGGGAATGTAAAAACCGTTACACTTGAACTGAATTACAAAACAGAACAGAGTCACACATGCAGAAAACACACTATGGCTGCTTAACGGGAAAGGTGAGGCGGGGTGATACATAAAACAAGGGTTTCAAATTAGCTCAGATACCGTTCCATAAACCCAATATGTAATAGACAAGACCTACTCCTTGCTCAGAGAACTGGACTCAACACGCCCTATTCACCGCACAAGAATATATCTGACTAGTAATAATCTTAAAACCTATGTACTGATATCTCTCTGTTAGTGTGTCAAGTGGGTAAAAAGCGGCATAAACACAGCAGAGAAAAGCAGCTAAACCCCATTATAAAAATAAATTACTTTGAAAAACCCATGAAACAAAGACAGTGAAAGAGAGCGAAATTCTTACACAATGCGTTCAGGGGCTGTGATGCAACCTGGATTGACCATATCTAGACCCACAGCTGGATGAGACATAAGGGTGGACACTCTTGGGGCTGAGAGGCTTGGTGAGGTTGGGTGAGCAAACGCAGACCCTTTAAAGTAATACTGCGTGGTACCCATCGCATGGGTCCCAAATCTCCAGGTTCAAGGGCATCTTCCTACATCGAAAACA
Source organism: Balaenoptera borealis (assembly GCF_965194805.1). Lineage (NCBI taxonomy): Eukaryota > Metazoa > Chordata > Mammalia > Artiodactyla > Balaenopteridae > Balaenoptera > Balaenoptera borealis. The sequence continues at coordinate 426,966 of NW_028123942.1, read as the reverse complement.
TGCATGAGAAACCCAGAAGATGGTACACCGTGTGATGGGGAAAGGTTTCTAAAACGCACCTCATTTCTCATCTCCTTGTGCTCGGGTTCGCCATTCCAGCCACTTTACTAGCAATCTCCCTCCTTGGAGCATCATCACCTTTAACCTCCTGTTCCATACAGGTTGCAATTTGTCCTGAGGATGAACGGGAAGACGTGGAACCAATGAGAGACTAGCTCTTGGTGTTGGCACAGGCACAGGTCACTCTATTTTCCCATCAGGAAGAAGAATTAACCACAGGCTCCGCCTGCCCCCAGGAACAAGAACAGGGCCTGAAGCCATCCTGCGCTTTTGCGGCCATCTCCCAAAAACGCGAGTTGTAAAATGGAGGTTCAGGGCACTGCAATTCACAAACCTGCAGAGTTATAAATGATAACTCTCATCCACAAATATATTGAGGGAAGGCAAAGAAGAGGATTTGAAATCAAGGCAGAATTGCAGGAAACAGATTTCAGGAGGTAGATTCGAATCGCCTTTAAAGCACATGAAAAGCGGCAAAACGTTGACAATGATGCCCTTGGCCAAAAAGGGCGTATGCGTTTTTTCCTGAATATATTCAGGAAAAAACGCATACGCCCTTTTTGGCCAACCAAGCAACCTGGAAAGGCAAATCAGCGCTACAAAGATGTCTCGCTTCCCATTGGTCAAAAGGGCCATGCTGAAAAAAGTGTCAAAACCAGAAATGCAGGACAGGCCATGGAGAAATGGGAGCCTTGCTACACTGATGGGCGGGATGTAAATTGTCAACAGCCACTCTGGAGAAGTGTACGGTGAGTCCTCAAACGTCTAAAAGCAAAGCTTAGAGAGCATAGGGCACTTCCACTCATGGGGGTATAAATTGGGAAAATTAAAAATCAGCAAGACACAAGCACCCCAAAGTTTAGGGCTGCTCTGTTGACAAGGACCTCCACTTCATTCCACCTTCAATATCCCAGGAAAGAGAAAAATGGATAAAGAAGTTGTGGTCCTTATGTACAATGGAATATCACTCAGCCGTGAAATCAATGTCATAAGGCTAGTAGCAGCATGATGAGTGGATTTAGGTACGACGACTCTAAGTGAAATAAGTCACACAGCAAAGGACACTTCTCATAAGGTATCACTTATAGAGGGAATGTAAAAACCGTTACACTTGAACTGAATTACAAAACAGAACAGAGTCACACATGCAGAAAACACACTATGGCTGCTTAACGGGAAAGGTGAGGTGGGGTGATACATAAAACAAGGGTTTCAGATTAGCTCAGATACCGTTCCATAAACCCAATATGTAATAGACAAGACCTACTCCTTGCTCAGAGAACTGGACTCAACACGCCCTATTCACCGCACAAGAATATATCTGACTAGTAATAATCTTAAAACCTATGTATTGATATCTCTCTGTTAGTGTGTCAAGTGGGTAAAAAGCGGCATAAACACAGCAGTGAAAAGCAGCTAAACCCCATTATAAAAATAAATTACTTTGTAAAACCCATGAAACAAAGACAGTGAAAGAGAGAGAAATTCTTACACAATGCGTTCAGGGGCTGTGATGCAACCTGGATTGACCATATCTAGACCCACAGCTGGATGAGACATAAGGGTGGACACTGTTGCGGCTGAGAGGTTTGGTGAGGTTGGGTGAGCAAACGCAGACCCTTTAAAGTAATACTGCGTGGTACCCATCGCATGGGTCCCAAATCTCCAGGTTCCAGGGCATCTTCCTACATCGAAAACATGCATGAGATACCCAGAAGATGGTACACCGTGTGATGGGGAAAGGTTTCTGAAACGCACCTCATTTCTCATCTGCTTGTGCCCGGGTTCGCCTTTGCAGCCACTTAACTAGCAATCTCCCTCCTTGGAGCATCAGCACCTTTAACCTCCTGTTCCGTACAGGTTGCAATTTGTACTGAGGATGAACGGGAAGACGTGGAACCAATGAGAGACTAGCTCTTGGTGTTGGCACAGGCACAGGTCACTCTATTTTCCCATCAGGAAGAAGAATTAACCACAGGCTCAGCCTGCCCCCGGAACCAGAACAGGGCCTGAAGGCATCCTGCGCTTTTGCGGCCAGCTCCCTAAAAAGCGAGTTGCAAAATGGAGGTTCAGGGCACTGCAATTCACAAACCTGCAGAGTTATAAATGATAACTCTCGTCCACAAATATATTGAGGGAAGGCAAAGAAGAGGATTTGAAATCAAGGCAGAATTGCAGGAAACAGATTTCAGGAGGTAGATTCGAATCGCCTTTAAAGCACATGAAAAGCGGCAAAACGTTGACAATGATGCCCTTGGCCAAAAAGGCCGTATGCGTTTTTTCCTGAATATATTCAGGAAAAAACGCATACGCCCTTTTTGGCCAACCAAGCAACCTGGAAAGGCAAATCAGCGCTACAAAGATGTCTCGCTTCCCATCGGTCAAAAGGGCCATGCTGAAAAAAGTGTCAACACCAGAAATGCAGGACAGGCCATGGAGAAATGGGAGCCTTGCTACACTGATGGGCGGGATGTAAATTGTCAACAGCCACTCTGAAGAAGTGTACGGTGAGTCCTGAAACGTCTGAAAAGCAAAGCTTAGAGAGCATAGGGCACTTCCACTCATGTGGGTATAAATTGGGAAAATTAAAATTCAGCAAGACACAAGCACCCCAAAGTTTAGGACTGCTCTGTTGACAAGGACCTCCACTTCATTCCACCTTCAATATCCCAGGAAAGAGAAAAATGGATAAAGAAGTTGTGGTCCTTATGTACAAAGGAATATCACTCAGCCATGAAATCAATGTCATAAGGCTAGTAGCAGCATGATGAGTGGATATAGGTACGATGATTCTAAGTGAAATAAGTCACAAAGAAAAGGACACTTCTCATAAGGTATCACTTATAGAGGGAATGTAAAAACCGTTACACTTGAACTGAATTACAAAACAGAACAGAGTCACACATGCAGAAAACACACTATGGCTGCTTAACGGGAAAGGTGAGGTGGGGTGATACATAAAACAAGTGTTTCAAATTAGCTCAGATACCGTTCCATAAACCCAATATGTAATAGACAAGACCTACTCCTTGCTCAGAGAACTGGACTCAACACGCCCTATTCACCGCACAAGAATATATCTGACTAGTAATAATCTTAAAACCTATGTATTGATATCTCTCTGTTAGTGTGTCAAGTGGGTGAAAAGCGGCATAAACACAGCAGTGAAAAGCAGCTAAACCCATTTATAAAAATAAATTACTTTGAAAAACCCATGAAACAAAGACAGTGAAAGAGATAGAAATTCTTACACAATGCGTTCACGGGCTGTGATGCAACCTGGATTGACCATATCTAGACCCACAGCTGGATGAGACGTAAGGGTGGACACTCTTGGGGCTGAGAGGTTTGGTGAGGTTAGGTGAGCAAACGCAAACCCTTTTAAGTAACACTGCGTGGTACCCATCGCATGGGTCCCAAATCTCCAGGTTCAAGGGCATCTTCCTACATCGAAAACATGCATGAGATACCCAGAAGATGGTACACCGTGTGATGGGGAAAGGTTTCTAAAACGCACCTCATTTCTCATCTCCTTGTGCTCGGGTTCGCCATTCCAGCCACTTTACTAGCAATCTCCCTCCTTGGAGCATCATCACGTTTAACCTCCTGTTCCGTACAGGTTGATATTTGTCCTGAGGATGAACGGGAAGACGTGGAACCAATGAGAGACTAGCTCTTGGTGTTGGGACAGGCACAGGTCACTCTATTTTCCCATCAGGAAGAAGAATTAACCACAGGCTCAGCCTGCCCCCCGGAACAAGAACAGGGCCTGAAGCCATCCTGCGCTTTTGCGGCCATCTCCCAAAAACGCGAGTTGTAAAATGGAGGTTCAGGGCACTGCAATTCACAAACCTGCAGAGTTATAAATGATAACTCTCGTCCACAAATATATTGAGGGAAGGCAAAGAAGAGGATTTGAAATCAAGGCAGAATTGCAGGAAACAGATTTCAGGAGGTAGATTCGAATCGCCTTTAAAGCACATGAAAAGCGGCAAAACGTTGACAATGATGCCCTTGGCCAAAAAGGGCGTATGCGTTTTTTCCTGAATATATTCAGGAAAAAACGCATACGCCCTTTTTGGCCAACCAAGCAACCTGGAAAGGCAAATCAGCGCTACAAAGATGTCTCGCTTCCCATCGGTCAAAAGGGCCATGCTGAAAAAAGTGTCAAAACCAGAAATGCAGGACAGGCCATGGAGAAATGGGAGCCTTGCTACACTGATGGGCGGGATGTAAATTGCCAACAGCCACTCTGGAGAAGCGTACGGTGAGTCCTGAAACATCTAAAAAACAAAGCTTAGAGAGCATAGGGCACTTCCACTCATGGGGTTATAAATTGGGAAAATGAAAAATCAGCAAGACACAAGCACCCCAAAGTTTAGGGCTGCTCTGTTGACAAGGACCTCCACTTCATTCCACCTTCAATATCCCAGGAAAGAGAAAAATGGATAAAGAAGTTGTGGTCCTTATGTACAATGGAATATCACTCAGCCGTGAAATCAATGTCATAAGGCTAGTACCAGCATGATGAGTGAATTTAGGTACGACGACTCTAAGTGAAATAAGTCACACAGAAAAGGGCACTTCTCATAAGGTGTCACTTATAGAGGGAATGTAAAAACCGTTACACTTGAACTGAATTACAAAACAGAACAGAGTCACACATGCAGAAAACACACTATGGCTGCTTAACGGGAAAGGTGAGGTGGGGTGATACATAAAACAAGGGTTTCAAATTAGCTCAGATACCGTTCCATAAACCCAATATGTAATAGACAAGACCTACTCCTTGCTCAGAGAACTGGACTCAACACGCCCTATTCACCGCACAAGAATATATCTGACTAGTAATAATCTTAAAACTTATGTATTGATATCTCTCTGTTAGTGTGTCAAGTGGGTGTAAAGCGGCATAAACACAGCAGTGAAAAGCAGCTAAACCCCATTATAAAAATAAATTACTTTGAAAAACCCATGAAACAAAGACTGTGAAAGAGAGCGAAATTCTTACACAATGCGTTCAGGGGCTGTGATGCAACCTGGATTGACCATATCTAGACCCACAGCTGGATGAGACATAAGGGTGGACACTGTTGCGGCTGAGAGGTTTGGTGAGGTTGGGTGAGCAAACGCAGCCCCTTTAAAGTAATACTGCGTGGTACCGATCGCATGGGTCCCAAATCTCCAGGTTCAAGGGCATCTTCCTACATCGAAAACATGCATGAGAAACCCAGAAGATGGTACACCGTGTGATGGGGAAAGGTTTCTAAAACGCACCTCATTTCTCATCTCCTTGTGCTCGGGTTCACCATTCCAGCCACTTTACTAGCAATCTCCCTCCTTGGAGCATCATCACCTTTAACCTCCTGTTCCGTACAGGTTGCAATTTGTCCTGAGGATGAACGGGAAGACGTGGAACCAATGAGAGACTAGCTCTTGGTGTTGGCACAGGCACAGGTCACTCTATTTTCCCATCAGGAAGAAGAATTAACCACAGGCTCAGCCTGCCCCCCGGAACAAGAACAGGGCCTGAAGCCATCCTGCGCTTTTGCGGCCATCTCCCAAAAACGCGAGTTGTAAAATGGAGGTTCAGGGCACTGCAATTCACAAACCTGCAGAGTTATAAATGATAACTCTCGTCCACAAATATATTGAGGGAAGGCAAAGAAGAGGATTTGAAATCAAGGCAGAATTGCAGGAAACAGATTTCAGGAGGTAGATTCGAATCGCCTTTAAAGCACATGAAAAGCGGCAAAACCTTGACAATGATGCCCTTGGCCAAAAAGGGCGTATGCGTTTTTTCCTGAATATATTCAGGAAAAAACGCATACGCCCTTTTTGGCCAACCAAGCAACCTGGAAAGGCAAATCAGCGCTACAAAGATGTCTCGCTTCCCATCGGTTAAAAAGGCCATGCTGAAAAAAGTGTCAAAACCAGAAATGCAGGACAGGCCATGGAGAAATGGGAGCCTTGCTACACTGATGGGCGGGATGTAAATTGCCAACAGCCACTCTGGAGAAGCGTACGGTGAGTCCTGAAACATCTAAAAAACAAAGCTTAGAGAGCATAGGGCACTTCCACTCATGGGGTTATAAATTGGGAAAATTAAAAATCAGCAAGACACAAGCACCCCAAAGTTTAGGGCTGCTCTGTTGACAAGGACCTCCACTTCATTCCACCTTCAATATCCCAGGAAAGAGAAAAATGGATAAAGAAGTTGTGGTCCTTATGTACAATGGAATATCACTCAGCCGTGAAATCAATGTCATAAGGCTAGTAGCAGCATGATGAGTGGATTTAGGTACGACGACTCTAAGTGAAATAAGTCACACAGAAAAGGACACTTCTCATAAGGTATCACTGATAGAGGGAATGTAAAAACCGTTACACTTGAACTGAATTACAAAACAGAACAGAGTCACACATGCAGAAAACACACTATGGCTGCTTAACGGGAAAGGTGAGGTGGGGTGATACATAAAACAAGGGTTTCAAATTAGCTCAGATACCCTTCCATAAACCCAATATGTAATAGACAAGACCTACTCCTTGCTCAGAGAACTGGACTCAACACGCTCTATTCACCGCACAAGAATACATCTGACTAGTAATAATCTTAAAACCTATGTACTGATATCTCTCTGTTAGTGTGTCAAGTGGGTAAAAAGCGGCATAAACACAGCAGTGAAAAGCAGCTAAACCCCATTATAAAAATAAATTACTTTGAAAAACCCATGAAACAAAGACAGTGAAAGAGAGAGAAATTCTTACACAATGCGTTCAGGGGCTGTGATGCAACCTGGATTGACCATATCTAGACCCACAGCTGGATGAGACATAAGGGTGGACACTGTTGCGGCTGAGAGGTTTGGTGAGGTTGGGTGAGCAAACGCAGACCCTTTAAAGTAATACTGCGTGGTACCCATCGCATGGGTCCCAAATCTCCAGGTTCCAGGGCATCTTCCTACATCGAAAACATGCATGAGATACCCAGAAGATGGTACACCGTGTGATGGGGAAAGGTTTCTAAAACGCACCTCATTTCTCATCTGCTTGTGCCCGGGTTCGCCATTCCAGCCACTTTACTAGCAATCTCCCTCTTTGGAGCATCAGCACCTTTAACCTCCTCTTCCCTACAGGTTGCAATTTGTCCTGAGGATGAACTGGAAGACGTGGAACCAATGAGAGACTAGCTCTTGGTGTTGGGACAGGCACAGGTCACTCTATTTTCCCATCAGGAAGAAGAATTAACCACAGGCTCAGCCTGCCACTCGGAACCAGAACAGGGCCTGAAGCCAGCCGGTGCTATTGCGGCCAGCTCCCTAAAAAGCGAGTTGTAAAATGGAGGTTCAGGGCACTGCAATTCACAAACCTGCAGACTTATAAATGATAACTCTCGTCCACAAATATATTGAGGGAAGGCAAAGAAGAGGATTAGAAATCAAGGCAGAATTGCAGGAAACAGATTTCAGGAGGTAGATTCGAATCGCCTTTAAAGCACATGAAATGCGGCAAAACGTTGGCAATGATGCCCTTGGCCAAAAAGGGCGTATGCGTTTTTTCCTGAATATATTCAGGAAAAAACGCATACGCCCTTTTTGGCCAACCAAGCAACCTGGAAAGGCAAATCAGCGCTACAAAGATGTCTCGCTTCCCATCGGTCAAAAGGGCCATGCTGAAAAAAGTGTCAAAACCAGAAATGCAGGACAGGCCATGGAGAAATGGGAGCCTTGCTACACTGATGGGCGGGATGTAAATTGTCAACAGCCACTCTGGAGAAGTGTACGGTGAGTCCTGAAACGTCTAAAAAACAAAGCTTAGAGAGCATAGGGCACTTCCACTCATGGGGTTATAAATTGGGAAAATTAAAAATCAGCAAGACACAAGCACCCCAAAGTTTAGGGCTGCTCTGTTGACAAGGACCTCCACTTCATTCCACCTTCAATATCCCAGGAAAGAGAAAAATGGATAAAGAAGTTGTGGTCCTTATGTACAATGGAATATCACTCAGCCGTGAAATCAATGTCATAAGGCTAGTAGCAGCATGATGAGTGGATTTAGGTACGACGACTCTAAGTGAAATAAGTCACACAGAAAAGGACACTTCTCATAAGGTATCACTTATAGAGGGAATGTAAAAACCGTTACACTTGAACTGAATTACAAAACAGAACAGAGTCACACATGCAGAAAACACACTATGGCTGCTTAACGGGAAAGGTGAGGTGGGGTGATACATAAAACAAGGGTTTCAAATTAGCTCAGATACCATTCCATAAACCCAATATGTAATAGACAAGACCTACTCCTTGCTCAGAGAACTGGACTCAACACGCCCTATTCACCGCACAAGAATATATCTGACTAGTAATAATCTTAAAACCTATGTACTGATATCTCTCTGTTAGTGTGTCAAGTGGGTAAAAAGCGGCATAAACACAGCAGTGAAAAGCAGCTAAACCCCATTATAAAAATAAATTACTTTGAAAAACCCATGAAACAAAGACAGTGAAAGAGAGAGAAATTCTTACACAATGCGTTCAAGGGCTGTGATGCAACCTGGATTGACCATATCTAGACCCACAGCTGGATGAGACATAAGGGTGGACACTGTTGCGGCTGAGAGGTTTGGTGAGGTTGGGTGAGCAAACGCAGACCCTTTAAAGTAATACTGCGTGGTACCCATCGCATGGGTCCCAAATCTCCAGGTTCCAGGGCATCTTCCTACATCGAAAACATGCATGAGATACCCAGAAGATGGTACACCGTGTGATGGGGAAAGGTTTCTAAAACGCACCTCATTTCTCATCTGCTTGTGCCCGGGTTCGCCATTCCAGCCACTTAACTAGCAATCTCCCTCCTTGGAGCATCAGCACCTTTAACCTCCTGTTCCGTACAGGTTGCAATTTGTACTGAGGATGAACGGGAAGACGTGGAACCAATGAAAGACTAGCTCTTGGTGTTGGGACAGGCACAGGTCACTCTATTTTCCCATCAGGAAGAAGAATTAACCACAGGCTCAGCCTGCCCCCCGGAACCAGAACAGGGCCTGAAGCCATCCTGCGCTTTTGCGGCCAGCTCCCTAAAAAGCGAGTTGTAAAATGGAGGTTCAGGGCACTGCAATTCACAAACCTGCAGAGTTATAAATGATAACTCTCATCCACAAATATATTGAGGGAAGGCAAAGAAGAGGATTTGAAATCAAGGCAGAATTGCAGGAAACAGATTTCAGGAGGTAGATTCGAATCGCCTTTAAAGCACATGAAAAGCGGCAAAACGTTGACAATGATGCCCTTGGCCAAAAAGGGCGTATGCGTTTTTTCCTGAATATATTCAGGAAAAAACGCATACGCCCTTTTTGGCCAACCAAGCAACCTGGAAAGGCAAATCAGCGCTACAAAGATGTCTCGCTTCCCATCGGTCAAAAGGGCCATGCTGAAAAAAGTGTCAAAACCAGAAATGCAGGACAGGCCATGGAGAAATGGGAGCCTTGCTACACTGATGGGCGGGATGTAAATTGTCAACAGCCACTCTGGAGAAGTGTACGGTGAGTCCTGAAACGTCTAAAAAGCAAAGCTTAGGGAGCATAGGGCACTTCCACTCATGGGGGTATAAATTGGGAAAATTAAAAATCAGCAAGACACAAGCACCCCAAAGTTTAGGGCTGCTCTGTTGACAAGGACCTCCACTTCATTCCACCTTCAATATCCCAGGAAAGAGAAAAATGGATAAAGAAGTTGTGGTCCTTATGTACAATGGAATATCACTCAGCCATGAAATCAATGTCATAAGGCTAGTAGCAGCATGATGAGTGGATTTAGGTACGACGATTCTAAGTGAAATAAGTCACACAGAAAAGGACACTTCTCATAAGGTATCACTTATAGAGGGAATGTAAAAACCGTTACACTTGAACTGAATTACAAAACAGAACAGAGTCACACATGCAGAAAACACACTATGGCTGCTTAACGGGAAAGGTGAGGTGGGGTGATACATAAAACAAGGGTTTCAAATTAGCTCAGATACCGTTCCATAAAACCAATATGTAATAGACAAGACCTACTCCTTGCTCAGAGAACTGGACTCAACACGCCATATTCACCGCACAAGAATATATCTGACTAGTAATAATCTTAAAACCTATGTATTGATATCTCTCTGTTAGTGTGTCAAGTGGGTGTAAAGCGGCATAAACACAGCAGTGAAAAGCAGCTAAACCCCATTATAAAAATAAATTACTTTGAAAAACCCGTGAAACAAAGACAGTGAAAGAGAGCGAAATTCTTACACAATGCGTTCAGGGGCTGTGATGCAACCTGGATTGACCATATCTAGACCCACAGCTGGATGAGACATAAGGGTGGACACTCTTGGGGCTGAGAGGTTTGGTGAGGTTGGGTGAGCAAACGCAGACCCTTTAAAGTAATACTGCGTGGTACCGATCGCATGGGTCCCAAATCTCCAGGTTCAAGGGCATCTTCCTACATTGAAAACATGCATGAGATACCCAGAAGATGGTACACCGTGTGATGGGGAAAGGTTTCTAAAACGCACCTCATTTCTCATCTGCTTGTGCCCGGGTTCGCCATTCCAGCCACTTTACTAGCAATCTCCCTCCTTGGAGCATCAGCACCTTTAACCTCCTGTTCCGTACAGGTTGCAATTTGTACTGAGGATGAACGGGAAGACGTGGAACCAATGAAAGACTAGCTCTTGGTGTTGGGACAGGCACAGGTCACTCTATTTTCCCATCAGGAAGAAGAATTAACCACAGGCTCAGCCTGCCCCCCGGAACCAGAACAGGGCCTGAAGCCATCCTGCGCTTTTGCGGCCAGCTCCCTAAAAAGCGAGTTGTAAATTGGAGGTTCAGGGCACTGCAATTCACAAACCTGCAGACTTATAAATGATAACTCTCGTCCACAAATATATTGAGGGAAGGCAAAGAAGAGGATTTGAAATCAAGGCAGAATTGCAGGAAACAGATTTCAGGAGGTAGATTCGAATCGCCTTTAAAGCACATGAAAAGCGGCAAAACGTTGACAATGATGCCCTTGGCCAAAAAGGGCGTATGCGTTTTTTCCTGAATATATTCAGGAAAAAACGCATACGCCCTTTTTGGCCAACCAAGCAACCTGGAAAGGCAAATCAGCGCTACAAAGATGTCTCGCTTCCCATCGGTTAAAAAGGCCATGCTGAAAAAAGTGTCAAAACCAGAAACGCAGGACAGGCCATGGAGAAATGGGAGCCTTGCTACACTGATGGGCGGGATGTAAATTGCCAACAGCCACTCTGGAGAAGCGTACGGTGAGTCCTGAAACATCTAAAAAACAAAGCTTAGAGAGCATAGGGCACTTCCACTCATGGGGTTATAAATTGGGAAAATTAAAAATCAGCAAGACACAAGCACCCCAAAGTTTAGGGCTGCTCTGTTGACAAGGACCTCCACTTCATTCCACCTTCAATATCCCAGGAAAGAGAAAAATGGATAAAGAAGTTGTGGTCCTTATGTACAATGGAATATCACTCAGCCGTGAAATCAATGTCATAAGGCTAGTAGCAGCATGATGAGTGGATTTAGGTACGACGACTCTAAGTGAAATAAGTCACACAGAAAAGGACACTTCTCATAAGGTATCACTGATAGAGGGAATGTAAAAACCGTTACACTTGAACTGAATTACAAAACAGAACAGAGTCACACATGCAGAAAACACACTATGGCTGCTTAACGGGAAAGGTGAGGTGGGGTGATACATAAAACAAGGGTTTCAAATTAGCTCAGATACCCTTCCATAAACCCAATATGTAATAGACAAGACCTACTCCTTGCTCAGAGAACTGGACTCAACACGCCCTATTCACCGCACAAGAATACATCTGACTAGTAATAATCTTAAAACCTATGTACTGATATCTCTCTGTTAGTGTGTCAAGTGGGTAAAAAGCGGCATAAACACAGCAGTGAAAAGCAGCTAAACCCCATTATAAAAATAAATTACTTTGAAAAACCCATGAAACAAAGACAGTGAAAGAGAGAGAAATTCTTACACAATGCGTTCAGGGGCTGTGATGCAACCTGGATTGACCATATCTAGACCCACAGCTGGATGAGACATAAGGGTGGACACTGTTGCGGCTGAGAGGTTTGGTGAGGTTGGGTGAGCAAACGCAGACCCTTTAAAGTAATACTGCGTGGTACCCATCGCATGGGTCCCAAATCTCCAGGTTCAAGGTCATCTTCCTACATCGAAAACATGCATGAGATACCCAGAAGATGGTACACCGTGTGATGGGGAAAGGTTTCTAAAACGCACCTCATTTCTCATCTGCTTGTGCCCGGGTTCGCCATTCCAGCCACTTTACTAGCAATCTCCCTCCTTGGAGCATCAGCACCTTTAACCTCCTGTTCCGTACAGGTTGCAATTTGTCCTGAGGATGAACGGGAAGACGTGGAACCAATGAGAGACTAGCTCTTGGTGTTGGCACAGGCACAGGTCACTCTATTTTCCCATCAGGAAGAAGAATTAACCACAGGCTCAGCCTGCCCCCCGGAACAAGAACAGGGCCTGAAGCCATCCTGCGCTTTTGCGGCCATCTCCCAAAAACGCGAGTTGTAAAATGGAGGTTCAGGGCACTGCAATTCACAAACCTGCAGAGTTATAAATGATAACTCTCGTCCACAAATATATTGAGGGAAGGCAAAGAAGAGGATTTGAAATCAAGGCAGAATTGCAGGAAACAGATTTCAGGAGGTAGATTCGAATCGCCTTTAAAGCACATGAAAAGCGGCAAAACGTTGACAATGATGCCCTTGGCCAAAAAGGGCGTATGCGTTTTTTCCTGAATATATTCAGGAAAAAACGCATACGCCCTTTTTGGCCAACCAAGCAACCTGGAAAGGCAAATCAGCGCTACAAAGATGTCTCGCTTCCCATCGGTTAAAAAGGCCATGCTGAAAAAAGTGTCAAAACCAGAAATGCAGGACAGGCCATGGAGAAATGGGAGCCTTGCTACACTGATGGGTGGGATGTAAATTGCCAACAGCCACTCTGGAGAAGCGTACGGTGAGTCCTGAAACATCTAAAAAACAAAGCTTAGAGAGCATAGGGCACTTCCACTCATGGGGTTATAAATTGGGAAAATTAAAAATCAGCAAGACACAAGCACCCCAAAGTTTAGGGCTGCTCTGTTGACAAGGACCTCCACTTCATTCCACCTTCAATATCCCAGGAAAGAGAAAAATGGATAAAGAAGTTGTGGTCCTTATGTACAATGGAATATCACTCAGCCGTGAAATCAATGTCATAAGGCTAGTAGCAGCATGATGAGTGGATTTAGGTACGACGACTCTAAGTGAAATAAGTCACACAGAAAAGGACACTTCTCATAAGGTATCACTGATAGAGGGAATGTAAAAACCGTTACACTTGAACTGAATTACAAAACAGAACAGAGTCACACATGCAGAAAACACACTATGGCTGCTTAACGGGAAAGGTGAGGTGGGGTGATACATAAAACAAGGGTTTCAAATTAGCTCAGATACCCTTCCATAAACCCAATATGTAATAGACAAGACCTACTCCTTGCTCAGAGAACTGGACTCAACACGCCCTATTCACCGCACAAGAATACATCTGACTAGTAATAATCTTAAAACCTATGTACTGATATCTCTCTGTTAGTGTGTCAAGTGGGTAAAAAGCGGCATAAACACAGCAGTGAAAAGCAGCTAAACCCCATTATAAAAATAAATTACTTTGAAAAACCCATGAAACAAAGACAGTGAAAGAGAGAGAAATTCTTACACAATGCGTTCAGGGGCTGTGATGCAACCTGGATTGACCATATCTAGACCCACAGCTGGATGAGACATAAGGGTGGACACTGTTGCGGCTGAGAGGTTTGGTGAGGTTGGGTGAGCAAACGCAGACCCTTTAAAGTAATACTGCGTGGTACCCATCGCATGGGTCCCAAATCTCCAGGTACAAGGGCATCTTCCTACATAGAAAACATGCATGAGAATCCCAGAAGATGGTACACCGTGTGATGGGGAAAGGTTTCTAAAACGCACCTCATTTCTCATCTGCTTGTGCCCGGGTTCGCCATTCCAGCCACTTTACTAGCAATCTCCCTCCTTGGAGCATCAGCACCTTTAACCTCCTCTTCCGTACAGGTTGCAATTTCTCCTGAGGATGAACTGGAAGACGTGGAACCAATGAGAGACTAGCTCTTGGTGTTGGGACAGGCACAGGTCACTCTATTTTCCCATCAGGAAGAAGATTTAACCACAGGCTCAGCCTGCCACTCGGAAACAGAACAGGGCCTGAAGCCAGCCGGTGCTATTGCGGCCAGCTCCCTAAAAAGCGAGTTGTAAAATGGAGGTTCAGGGCACTGCAATTCACAAACCTGCAGACTTATAAATGATAACTCTCGTCCACAAATATATTGAGGGAAGGCAAAGAAGAGGATTTGAAATCAAGTTAGAATTGCAGGAAACAGATTTCAGGAGGTAGATTCGAATCGCCTTTAAAGCACATGAAAAGCGGCAAAACGTTGGCAATGATGCCCTTGGCCAAAAAGGGCGTATGCGTTTTTTCCTGAATATATTCAGGAAAAAACGCATACGCCCTTTTTGGCCAACCAAGCAACCTGGAAAGGCAAATCAGCACTACAAAGATGTCTCGCTTCCCATCGGTCAAAAGGGCCATGCTGAAAAAAGTGTCAAAACCAGAAATGCAGGACAGGCCATGGAGAAATGGGAGCCTTGCTACACTGATGGGCGGGATGTAAATTGTCAACAGCCACTCTGGAGAAGTGTACGGTGAGTCCTGAAACATCTAAAAAACAAAGCTTAGAGAGCATAGGGCACTTCCACTCATGGGGTTATAAATTGGGAAAATTAAAAATCAGCAAGACACAAGCACCCCAAAGTTTAGGGCTGCTCTGTTGACAAGGACCTCCACTTCATTCCACCTTCAATATCCCAGGAAAGAGAAAAATGGATAAAGAAGTTGTGGTCCTTATGTACAATGGAATATCACTCAGCCGTGAAATCAATGTCATAAGGCTAGTAGCAGCATGATGAGTGGATTTAGGTACGACGACTCTAAGTGAAATAAGTCACACAGAAAAGGACACTTCTCATAAGGTATCACTTATAGAGGGAATGTAAAAACCGTTACACTTGAACTGAATTACAAAACAGAACAGAGTCACACATGCAGAAAACACACTATGGCTGCTTAACGGGAAAGGTGAGGTGGGGTGATACATAAAACAAGGGTTTCAAATTAGCTCAGATACCGTTCCATAAACCCAATATGTAATAGACAAGACCTACTCCTTGCTCAGAGAACTGGACTCAACACGCCCTATTCACCGCACAAGAATATATCTGACTAGTAATAATCTTAAAACCTATGTACTGATATCTCTCTGTTAGTGTGTCAAGTGGGTAAAAAGCGGCATAAACACAGCAGTGAAAAGCAGCTAAACCCCATTATAAAAATAAATTACTTTGAAAAACCCATGAAACAAAGACAGTGAAAGAGAGAGAAATTCTTACACAATGCGTTCAGGGGCTGTGATGCAACCTGGATTGACCATATCTAGACCCACAGCTGGATGAGACATAAGGGTGGACACTGTTGCGGCTGAGAGGTTTGGTGAGGTTGGGTGAGCAAACGCAGACCCTTTAAAGTAATACTGCGTGGTACCCATCGCATGGGTCCCAAATCTCCAGGTTCCAGGGCATCTTCCTACATCGAAAACATGCATGAGATACCCAGAAGATGGTACACCGTGTGATGGGGAAAGGTTTCTAAAACGCACCTCATTTCTCATCTGCTTGTGCCCGGGTTCGCCATTCCAGCCACTTAACTAGCAATCTCCCTCCTTGGAGCATCAGCACCTTTAACCTCCTGTTCCGTACAGGTTGCAATTTGTACTGAGGATGAACGGGAAGACGTGGAACCAATGAAAGACTAGCTCTTGGTGTTGGGACAGGCACAGGTCACTCTATTTTCCCATCAGGAAGAAGAATTAACCACAGGCTCAGCCTGCCCCCCGGAACCAGAACAGGGCCTGAAGCCATCCTGCGCTTTTGCGGCCAGCTCCCTAAAAAGCGAGTTGTAAAATGGAGGTTCAGGGCACTGCAATTCACAAACCTGCAGAGTTATAAATGATAACTCTCATCCACAAATATATTGAGGGAAGGCAAAGAAGAGGATTTGAAATCAAGGCAGAATTGCAGGAAACAGATTTCAGGAGGTAGATTCGAATCGCCTTTAAAGCACATGAAAAGCGGCAAAACGTTGACAATGATGCCCTTGGCCAAAAAGGGCGTATGCGTTTTTTCCTGAATATATTCAGGAAAAAACGCATACGCCCTTTTTGGCCAACCAAGCAACCTGGAAAGGCAAATCAGCGCTACAAAGATGTCTCGCTTCCCATCGGTCAAAAGGGCCATGCTGAAAAAAGTGTCAAAACCAGAAATGCAGGACAGGCCATGGAGAAATGGGAGCCTTGCTACACTGATGGGCGGGATGTAAATTGTCAACAGCCACTCTGGAGAAGTGTACGGTGAGTCCTGAAACGTCTAAAAAGCAAAGCTTAGGGAGCATAGGGCACTTCCACTCATGGGGGTATAAATTGGGAAAATTAAAAATCAGCAAGACACAAGCACCCCAAAGTTTAGGGCTGCTCTGTTGACAAGGACCTCCACTTCATTCCACCTTCAATATCCCAGGAAAGAGAAAAATGGATAAAGAAGTTGTGGTCCTTATGTACAATGGAATATCACTCAGCCATGAAATCAATGTCATAAGGCTAGTAGCAGCATGATGAGTGGATTTAGGTACGACGATTCTAAGTGAAATAAGTCACACAGAAAAGGACACTTCTCATAAGGTATCACTGATAGAGGGAATGTAAAAACCGTTACACTTGAACTGAATTACAAAACAGAACAGAGTCACACATGCAGAAAACACACTATGGCTGCTTAACGGGAAAGGTGAGGTGGGGTGATACATAAAACAAGGGTTTCAAATTAGCTCAGATACCGTTCCATAAAACCAATATGTAATAGACAAGACCTACTCCTTGCTCAGAGAACTGGACTCAACACGCCCTATTCACCGCACAAGAATATATCTGACTAGTAATAATCTTAAAACCTATGTATTGATATCTCTCTGTTAGTGTGTCAAGTGGGTGTAAAGCGGCATAAACACAGCAGTGAAAAGCAGCTAAACCCCATTATAAAAATAAATTACTTTGAAAAACCCGTGAAACAAAGACAGTGAAAGAGAGCGAAATTCTTACACAATGCGTTCAGGGGCTGTGATGCAACCTGGATTGACCATATCTAGACCCACAGCTGGATGAGACATAAGGGTGGACACTCTTGGGGCTGAGAGGTTTGGTGAGGTTGGGTGAGCAAACGCAGACCCTTTAAAGTAATACTGCGTGGTACCGATCGCATGGGTCCCAAATCTCCAGGTTCAAGGGCATCTTCCTACATTGAAAACATGCATGAGATACCCAGAAGATGGTACACCGTGTGATGGGGAAAGGTTTCTAAAACGCACCTCATTTCTCATCTGCTTGTGCCCGGGTTCGCCATTCCAGCCACTTTACTAGCAATCTCCCTCCTTGGAGCATCATCACCTTTAACCTCCTGTTCCGTACAGGTTGCAATTTGTACTGAGGATGAACGGGAAGACGTGGAACCAATGAAAGACTAGCTCTTGGTGTTGGGACAGGCACAGGTCACTCTATTTTCCCATCAGGAAGAAGAATTAACCACAGGCTCAGCCTGCCCCCCGGAACCAGAACAGGGCCTGAAGCCATCCTGCGCTTTTGCGGCCAGCTCCCTAAAAAGCGAGTTGTAAATTGGAGGTTCAGGGCACTGCAATTCACAAACCTGCAGAGTTATAAATGATAACTCTCATCCACAAATATATTGAGGGAAGGCAAAGAAGAGGATTTGAAATCAAGGCAGAATTGCAGGAAACAGATTTCAGGAGGTAGATTCGAATCGCCTTTAAAGCACATGAAAAGCGGCAAAACGTTGACAATGATGCCCTTGGCCAAAAAGGGCGTATGCGTTTTTTCCTGAATATATTCAGGAAAAAACGCATACGCCCTTTTTGGCCAACCAAGCAACCTGGAAAGGCAAATCAGCGCTACAAAGATGTCTCGCTTCCCATCGGTTAAAAAGGCCATGCTGAAAAAAGTGTCAAAACCAGAAATGCAGGACAGGCCATGGAGAAATGGGAGCCTTGCTACACTGATGGGCGGGATGTAAATTGCCAACAGCCACTCTGGAGAAGCGTACGGTGAGTCCTGAAACATCTAAAAAACAAAGCTTAGAGAGCATAGGGCACTTCCACTCATGGGGTTATAAATTGGGAAAATTAAAAATCAGCAAGACACAAGCACCCCAAAGTTTAGGGCTGCTCTGTTGACAAGGACCTCCACTTCATTCCACCTTCAATATCCCAGGAAAGAGAAAAATGGATAAAGAAGTTGTGGTCCTTATGTACAATGGAATATCACTCAGCCGTGAAATCAATGTCATAAGGCTAGTAGCAGCATGATGAGTGGATTTAGGTACGACGACTCTAAGTGAAATAAGTCACACAGAAAAGGACACTTCTCATAAGGTATCACTGATAGAGGGAATGTAAAAACCGTTACACTTGAACTGAATTACAAAACAGAACAGAGTCACACATGCAGAAAACACACTATGGCTGCTTAACGGGAAAGGAGAGGTGGGGTGATACATAAAACAAGGGTTTCAAATTAGCTCAGATACCCTTCCATAAACCCAATATGTAATAGACAAGACCTACTCCTTGCTCAGAGAACTGGACTCAACACGCCCTATTCACCGCACAAGAATACATCTGACTAGTAATAATCTTAAAACCTATGTACTGATATCTCTCTGTTAGTGTGTCAAGTGGGTAAAAAGCGGCATAAACACAGCAGTGAAAAGCAGCTAAACCCCATTATAAAAATAAATTACTTTGAAAAACCCATGAAACAAAGACAGTGAAAGAGAGAGAAATTCTTACACAATGCGTTCAGGGGCTGTGATGCAACCTGGATTGACCATATCTAGACCCACAGCTGGATGAGACATAAGGGTGGACACTGTTGCGGCTGAGAGGTTTGGTGAGGTTGGGTGAGCAAACGCAGACCCTTTAAAGTAATACTGCGTGGTACCCATCGCATGGGTCCCAAATCTCCAGGTTCCAGGGCATCTTCCTACATCGAAAACATGCATGAGATACCCAGAAGATGGTACACCGTGTGATGGGGAAAGGTTTCTAAAACGCACCTCATTTCTCATCTGCTTGTGCCCGGGTTCGCCATTCCAGCCACTTTACTAGCAATCTCCCTCCTTGGAGCATCAGCACCTTTAACCTCCTCTTCCCTACAGGTTGCAATTTGTCCTGAGGATGAACTGGAAGACGTGGAACCAATGAGAGACTAGCTCTTGGTGTTGGGACAGGCACAGGTCACTCTATTTTCCCATCAGGAAGAAGAATTAACCACAGGCTCAGCCTGCCACTCGGAACCAGAACAGGGCCTGAAGCCAGCCGGTGCTATTGCGGCCAGCTCCCTAAAAAGCGAGTTGTAAAATGGAGGTTCAGGGCACTGCAATTCACAAACCTGCAGACTTATAAATGATAACTCTCGTCCACAAATATA
Organism: Balaenoptera borealis; assembly: GCF_965194805.1. Lineage (NCBI taxonomy): Eukaryota > Metazoa > Chordata > Mammalia > Artiodactyla > Balaenopteridae > Balaenoptera > Balaenoptera borealis. The sequence goes on along the minus strand of NW_028123942.1, from coordinate 407,175 downwards.
TTGAGGGAAGGCAAAGAAGAGGATTAGAAATCAAGGCAGAATTGCAGGAAACAGATTTCAGGAGGTAGATTCGAATCGCCTTTAAAGCACATGAAATGCGGCAAAACGTTGGCAATGATGCCCTTGGCCAAAAAGGGCGTATGCGTTTTTTCCTGAATATATTCAGGAAAAAACGCATACGCCCTTTTTGGCCAACCAAGCAACCTGGAAAGGCAAATCAGCGCTACAAAGATGTCTCGCTTCCCATCGGTCAAAAGGGCCATGCTGAAAAAAGTGTCAAAACCAGAAATGCAGGACAGGCCATGGAGAAATGGGAGCCTTGCTACACTGATGGGCGGGATGTAAATTGTCAACAGCCACTCTGGAGAAGTGTACGGTGAGTCCTGAAACGTCTAAAAAACAAAGCTTAGAGAGCATAGGGCACTTCCACTCATGGGGTTATAAATTGGGAAAATTAAAAATCAGCAAGACACAAGCACCCCAAAGTTTAGGGCTGCTCTGTTGACAAGGACCTCCACTTCATTCCACCTTCAATATCCCAGGAAAGAGAAAAATGGATAAAGAAGTTGTGGTCCTTATGTACAATGGAATATCACTCAGCCGTGAAATCAATGTCATAAGGCTAGTAGCAGCATGATGAGTGGATTTAGGTACGACGACTCTAAGTGAAATAAGTCACACAGAAAAGGACACTTCTCATAAGGTATCACTTATAGAGGGAATGTAAAAACCGTTACACTTGAACTGAATTACAAAACAGAACAGAGTCACACATGCAGAAAACACACTATGGCTGCTTAACGGGAAAGGTGAGGTGGGGTGATACATAAAACAAGGGTTTCAAATTAGCTCAGATACCATTCCATAAACCCAATATGTAATAGACAAGACCTACTCCTTGCTCAGAGAACTGGACTCAACACGCCCTATTCACCGCACAAGAATATATCTGACTAGTAATAATCTTAAAACCTATGTACTGATATCTCTCTGTTAGTGTGTCAAGTGGGTAAAAAGCGGCATAAACACAGCAGTGAAAAGCAGCTAAACCCCATTATAAAAATAAATTACTTTGAAAAACCCATGAAACAAAGACAGTGAAAGAGAGAGAAATTCTTACACAATGCGTTCAAGGGCTGTGATGCAACCTGGATTGACCATATCTAGACCCACAGCTGGATGAGACATAAGGGTGGACACTGTTGCGGCTGAGAGGTTTGGTGAGGTTGGGTGAGCAAACGCAGACCCTTTAAAGTAATACTGCGTGGTACCCATCGCATGGGTCCCAAATCTCCAGGTTCCAGGGCATCTTCCTACATCGAAAACATGCATGAGATACCCAGAAGATGGTACACCGTGTGATGGGGAAAGGTTTCTAAAACGCACCTCATTTCTCATCTGCTTGTGCCCGGGTTCGCCATTCCAGCCACTTAACTAGCAATCTCCCTCCTTGGAGCATCAGCACCTTTAACCTCCTGTTCCGTACAGGTTGCAATTTGTACTGAGGATGAACGGGAAGACGTGGAACCAATGAAAGACTAGCTCTTGGTGTTGGGACAGGCACAGGTCACTCTATTTTCCCATCAAGAAGAAGAATTAACCACAGGCTCAGCCTGCCCCCCGGAACCAGAACAGGGCCTGAAGCCATCCTGCGCTTTTGCGGCCAGCTCCCTAAAAAGCGAGTTGTAAAATGGAGGTTCAGGGCACTGCAATTCACAAACCTGCAGAGTTATAAATGATAACTCTCATCCACAAATATATTGAGGGAAGGCAAAGAAGAGGATTTGAAATCAAGGCAGAATTGCAGGAAACAGATTTCAGGAGGTAGATTCGAATCGCCTTTAAAGCACATGAAAAGCGGCAAAACGTTGACAATGATGCCCTTGGCCAAAAAGGGCGTATGCGTTTTTTCCTGAATATATTCAGGAAAAAACGCATACGCCCTTTTTGGCCAACCAAGCAACCTGGAAAGGCAAATCAGCGCTACAAAGATGTCTCGCTTCCCATCGGTCAAAAGGGCCATGCTGAAAAAAGTGTCAAAACCAGAAATGCAGGACAGGCCATGGAGAAATGGGAGCCTTGCTACACTGATGGGCGGGATGTAAATTGTCAACAGCCACTCTGGAGAAGTGTACGGTGAGTCCTGAAACGTCTAAAAAGCAAAGCTTAGGGAGCATAGGGCACTTCCACTCATGGGGGTATAAATTGGGAAAATTATAAATCAGCAAGACACAAGCACCCCAAAGTTTAGGGCTGCTCTGTTGACAAGGACCTCCACTTCATTCCACCTTCAATATCCCAGGAAAGAGAAAAATGGATAAAGAAGTTGTGGTCCTTATGTACAATGGAATATCACTCAGCCATGAAATCAATGTCATAAGGCTAGTAGCAGCATGATGAGTGGATTTAGGTACGACGATTCTAAGTGAAATAAGTCACACAGAAAAGGACACTTCTCATAAGGTATCACTGATAGAGGGAATGTAAAAACCGTTACACTTGAACTGAATTACAAAACAGAACAGAGTCACACATGCAGAAAACACACTATGGCTGCTTAACGGGAAAGGTGAGGTGGGGTGATACATAAAACAAGGGTTTCAAATTAGCTCAGATACCGTTCCATAAAACCAATATGTAATAGACAAGACCTACTCCTTGCTCAGAGAACTGGACTCAACACGCCCTATTCACCGCACAAGAATATATCTGACTAGTAATAATCTTAAAACCTATGTATTGATATCTCTCTGTTAGTGTGTCAAGTGGGTGTAAAGCGGCATAAACACAGCAGTGAAAAGCAGCTAAACCCCATTATAAAAATAAATTACTTTGAAAAACCCGTGAAACAAAGACAGTGAAAGAGAGCGAAATTCTTACACAATGCGTTCAGGGGCTGTGATGCAACCTGGATTGACCATATCTAGACCCACAGCTGGATGAGACATAAGGGTGGACACTCTTGGGGCTGAGAGGTTTGGTGAGGTTGGGTGAGCAAACGCAGACCCTTTAAAGTAATACTGCGTGGTACCGATCGCATGGGTCCCAAATCTCCAGGTTCAAGGGCATCTTCCTACATTGAAAACATGCATGAGATACCCAGAAGATGGTACACCGTGTGATGGGGAAAGGTTTCTAAAACGCACCTCATTTCTCATCTGCTTGTGCCCGGGTTCGCCATTCCAGCCACTTTACTAGCAATCTCCCTCCTTGGAGCATCAGCACCTTTAACCTCCTGTTCCGTACAGGTTGCAATTTGTACTGAGGATGAACGGGAAGACGTGGAACCAATGAAAGACTAGCTCTTGGTGTTGGGACAGGCACAGGTCACTCTATTTTCCCATCAGGAAGAAGAATTAACCACAGGCTCAGCCTGCCCCCCGGAACCAGAACAGGGCCTGAAGCCATCCTGCGCTTTTGCGGCCAGCTCCCTAAAAAGCGAGTTGTAAATTGGAGGTTCAGGGCACTGCAATTCACAAACCTGCAGAGTTATAAATGATAACTCTCATCCACAAATATATTGAGGGAAGGCAAAGAAGAGGATTTGAAATCAAGGCAGAATTGCAGGAAACAGATTTCAGGAGGTAGATTCGAATCGCCTTTAAAGCACATGAAAAGCGGCAAAACGTTGACAATGATGCCCTTGGCCAAAAAGGGCGTATGCGTTTTTTCCTGAATATATTCAGGAAAAAACGCATACGCCCTTTTTGGCCAACCAAGCAACCTGGAAAGGCAAATCAGCGCTACAAAGATGTCTCGCTTCCCATCAGTCAAAAGGGCCATGCTGAAAAAAGTGTCAAAACCAGAAATGCAGGACAGGCCATGGAGAAATGGGAGCCTTGCTACACTGATGGGCGGGATGTAAATTGTCAACAGCCACTCTGGAGAAGTGTACGGTGAGTCCTGAAACGTCTAAAAAGCAAAGCTTAGGGAGCATAGGGCACTTCCACTCATGGGGGTATAAATTGGGAAAATTAAAAATCAGCAAGACACAAGCACCCCAAAGTTTAGGGCTGCTCTGTTGACAAGGACCTCCACTTCATTCCACCTTCAATATCCCAGGAAAGAGAAAAATGGATAAAGAAGTTGTGGTCCTTATGTACAATGGAATATCACTCAGCCATGAAATCAATGTCATAAGGCTAGTAGCAGCATGATGAGTGGATTTAGGTACGACGATTCTAAGTGAAATAAGTCACACAGAAAAGGACACTTCTCATAAGGTATCACTGATAGAGGGAATGTAAAAACCGTTACACTTGAACTGAATTACAAAACAGAACAGAGTCACACATGCAGAAAACACACTATGGCTGCTTAACGGGAAAGGTGAGGTGGGGTGATACATAAAACAAGGGTTTCAAATTAGCTCAGATACCGTTCCATAAACCCAATATGTACTAGACAAGACCTACTCCTTGCTCAGAGAACTGGACTCAACACGCTCTATTCACCGCACAAGAATATATCTGACTAGTAATAATCTTAAAACCTATGTATTGATATCTCTCTGTTAGTGTGTCAAGTGGGTGTAAAGCGGCATAAACACAGCAGTGAAAAGCAGCTAAACCCCATTATAAAAATAAATTACTTTGAAAAACCCGTGAAACAAAGACAGTGAAAGAGAGCGAAATTCTTACACAATGCGTTCAGGGGCTGTGATGCAACCTGGATTGACCATATCTAGACCCACAGCTGGATGAGACATAAGGGTGGACACTCTTGGGGCTGAGAGGTTTGGTGAGGTTGGGTGAGCAAACGCAGACCCTTTAAAGTAATACTGCGTGGTACCGATCGCATGGGTCCCAAATCTCCAGGTTCAAGGGCATCTTCCTACATCGAAAACATGCATGAGATACCCAGAAGATGGTACACCGTGTGATGGGGAAAGGTTTCTAAAACGCACCTCATTTCTCATCTGCTTGTGCCCGGGTTCGCCATTCCAGCCACTTTACTAGCAATCTCCCTCCTTGGAGCATCAGCACCTTTAACCTCCTGTTCCGTACAGGTTGCAATTTGTACTGAGGATGAACGGGAAGACGTGGAACCAATGAAAGACTAGCTCTTGGTGTTGGGACAGGCACAGGTCACTCTATTTTCCCATCAGGAAGAAGAATTAACCACAGGCTCAGCCTGCCCCCCGGAACCAGAACAGGGCCTGAAGCCATCCTGCGCTTTTGCGGCCAGCTCCCTAAAAAGCGAGTTGTAAATTGGAGGTTCAGGGCACTGCAATTCACAAACCTGCAGAGTTATAAATGATAACTCTCATCCACAAATATATTGAGGGAAGGCAAAGAAGAGGATTAGAAATCAAGGCAGAATTGCAGGAAACAGATTTCAGGAGGTAGATTCGAATCCCCTTTAAAGCACATGAAAAGCGGCAAAACGTTGACAATGATGCCCTTGGCCAAAAAGGGCGTATGCGTTTTTTCCTGAATATATTCAGGAAAAAACGCATACGCCCTTTTTGGCCAACCAAGCAACCTGGAAAGGCAAATCAGCGCTACAAAGATGTCTCACTTCCCATTGGTCAAAAGGGCCATGCTGAAAAAAGTGTCAAAACCAGAAATGCAGGACAGGCCATGGAGAAATGAGAGCCTTGCTACACTGATGGGCGGGATGTAAATTGTCAACAGCCACTCTGAAGAAGTGTACGGTGAGTCCTGAAACGTCTAAAAAGCAAAGCTTAGAGAGCATAGGGCACTTCCACTCATGGGGGCATAAATTGGGAAAATTAAAAATCAGCAAGACACAAGCACCCCAAAGTTTAGGGCTGCTCTGTTGACAAGGACCTCCACTTCATTCCACCTTCAATATCCCAGGAAAGAGAAAAATGGATAAAGAAGTTGTGGTCCTTATGTACAATGGAATATCACTCAGCCGTGAAATCAATGTCATAAGGCTAGTAGCAGCATGATGAGTGGATTTAGGTACGACGACTCTAAGTGAAATAAGTCACACAGCAAAGGACACTTCTCATAAGGTATCACTTATAGAGGGAATGTAAAAACCGTTACACTTGAACTGAATTACAAAACAGAACAGAGTCACACATGCAGAAAACACACTATGGCTGCTTAACGGGAAAGGTGAGGTGGGGTGATACATAAAACAAGGGTTTCAAATTAGCTCAGATACCGTTCCATAAACCCAATATGTAATAGACAAGACCTACTCCTTGCTCAGAGAACTGGACTCAACACGCCCTATTCACCGCACACGAATATATCTGACTAGTAATAATCTTAAAACCTATGTATTGATATGTCTCTGTTAGTGTGTCAAGTGGGTAAAAAGCGGCATAAACACAGCAGTGAAAAGCAGCTAAACCCCATTATAAAAATAAATTACTTTGAAAAACCCATGAAACAAAGACAGTGAAAGAGAGAGAAATTCTTACACAATGCGTTCAGGGGCTGTGATGCAACCTGGATTGACCATATCTAGACCCACAGCTGGATGAGACATAAGGGTGGACACTGTTGCGGCTGAGAGGTTTGGTGAGGTTGGGTGAGCAAACGCAGACCCTTTAAAGTAATACTGCGTGGTACCCATCGCATGGGTCCCAAATCTCCAGGTTCCAGGGCATCTTCCTACATCGAAAACATGCATGAGATACCCAGAAGATGGTACACCGTGTGATGGGGAAAGGTTTCTAAAACGCACCTCATTTCTCATCTGCTTGTGCCCGGGTTCCCCATTCCAGCCACTTAACTAGCAATCTCCCTCCTTGGAGCATCAGCACCTTTAACCTCCTGTTCCGTACAGGTTGCAATTTGTACTGAGGATGAACGGGAAGACGTGGAACCAATGAAAGACTAGCTCTTGGTGTTGGGACAGGCACAGGTCACTCTATTTTCCCATCAGGAAGAAGAATTAACCACAGGCTCAGCCTGCCCCCCGGAACCAGAACAGGGCCTGAAGCCATCCTGCGCTTTTGCGGCCAGCTCCCTAAAAAGCGAGTTGTAAAATGGAGGTTCAGGGCACTGCAATTCACAAACCTGCAGAGTTATAAATGATAACTCTCATCCACAAATATATTGAGGGAAGGCAAAGAAGAGGATTTGAAATCAAGGCAGAATTGCAGGAAACAGATTTCAGGAGGTAGATTCGAATCGCCTTTAAAGCACATGAAAAGCGGCAAAACGTTGACAATGATGCCCTTGGCCAAAAAGGGCGTATGCGTTTTTTCCTGAATATATTCAGGAAAAAACGCATACGCCCTTTTTGGCCAACCAAGCAACCTGGAAAGGCAAATCAGCGCTACAAAGATGTCTCGCTTCCCATCGGTCAAAAGGGCCATGCTGAAAAAAGTGTCAAAACCAGAAATGCAGGACAGGCCATGGAGAAATGGGAGCCTTGCTACACTGATGGGCGGGATGTAAATTGTCAACAGCCACTCTGGAGAAGTGTACGGTGAGTCCTGAAACGTCTAAAAAGCAAAGCTTAGAGAGCATAGGGCACTTCCACTCATGGGGGTATAAATTGGGAAAATGAAAAATCAGCAAGACACAAGCACCCCAAAGTTTAGGGCTGCTCTGTTGACAAGGACCTCCACTTCATTCCACCTTCAATATCCCAGGAAAGAGAAAAATGGATAAAGAAGTTGTGGTCCTTATATACAATGGAATATCACTCAGCCATGAAATCAATGTCATAAGGCTAGTAGCAGCATGATGAGTGGATTTAGGTACGACGATTCTAAGTGAAATAAGTCACACAGAAAAGGACACTTCTCATAAGGTATCACTGATAGAGGGAATGTAAAAACCGTTACACTTGAACTGAATTACAAAACAGAACAGAATCACACATGCAGAAAACACACTATGGCTGCTTAACGGGAAAGGTGAGGTGGGGTGATACATAAAACAAGGGTTTCAAATTAGATCAGATACCGTTCCATAAAACCAATATGTAATAGACAAGACCTACTCCTTGCTCAGAGAACTGGACTCAACACGCCCTATTCACCGCACACGAATATATCTGACTAGTAATAATCTTAAAACCTATGTATTGATATCTCTCTGTTAGTGTGTCAAGTGGGTGTAAAGCGGCATAAACACAGCAGTGAAAAGCAGCTAAACCCCATTATAAAAATAAATTACTTTGAAAAACCCATGAAACAAAGACAGTGAAAGAGAGCGAAATTCTTACACAATGCGTTCAGGGGCTGTGATGCAACCTGGATTGACCATATCTAGACCCACAGCTGGATGAGACATAAGGGTGGACACTCTTGGGGCTGAGAGGTTTGGTGAGGTTGGGTGAGCAAACGCAGACCCTTTAAAGTAATACTGCGTGGTACCGATCGCATGGGTCCCAAATCTCCAGGTTCAAGGGCATCTTCCTACATCGAAAACATGCCTGAGATACCCAGAAGATGGTACACCGTGTGATGGGGAAAGGTTTCTGAAACGCACCTCATTTCTCATCTGCTTGTGCCCGGGTTCGCCATTCCAGCCACTTAACTAGCAATCTCCCTCCTTGGAGCATCAGCACCTTTAACCTCCTGTTCCGTACAGGTTGCAATTTGTACTGAGGATGAACGGGAAGACGTGGAACCAATGAAAGACTAGCTCTTGGTGTTGGGACAGGCACAGGTCACTCTATTTTCCCATCAGGAAGAAGAATTAACCACAGGCTCAGCCTGCCCCCCGGAACCAGAACAGGGCCTGAAGCCATCCTGCGCTTTTGCGGCCAGCTCCCTAAAAAGCGAGTTGTAAAATGGAGGTTCAGGGCACTGCAATTCACAAACCTGCAGAGTTATAAATGATAACTCTCATCCACAAATATATTGAGGGAAGGCAAAGAAGAGGATTTGAAATCAAGGCAGAATTGCAGGAAACAGATTTCAGGAGGTAGATTCGAATCGCCTTTAAAGCACATGAAAAGCGGCAAAACGTTGACAATGATGCCCTTGGCCAAAAAGGGCGTATGCCTTTTTTCCTGAATATATTCAGGAAAAAACGCATACGCCCTTTTTGGCCAACCAAGCAACCTGGAAAGGCAAATCAGCGCTACAAAGATGTCTCGCTTCCCATCGGTCAAAAGGGCCATGCTGAAAAAAGTGTCAAAACCAGAAACGCAGGACAGGCCATGGAGAAATGGGAGCCTTGCTACACTGATGGGCGGGATGTAAATTGTCAACAGCCACTCTGGAGAAGCGTACGGTGAGTCCTGAAACGTCTAAAAAGCAAAGCTTAGAGAGCATAGGGCATTTCCACTCATGGGGGTATAAATTGGGAAAATGAAAAATCAGCAAGACACAAGCACCCCAAAGTTTAGGGCTGCTCTGTTGACAAGGACCTCCACTTCATTCCACCTTCAATATCCCAGGAAAGAGAAAAATGGATAAAGAAGTTGTGGTCCTTATGTACAATGGAATATCACTCAGCCGTGAAATCAATGTCATAAGGCTAGTAGCAGCATGATGAGTGGATTTAGGTACGACGACTCTAAGTGAAATAAGTCACACAGAAAAGGACACTTCTCATAAGGTATCACTTATAGAGGGAATGTAAAAACCGTTACACTTGAACTGAATTACAAAACAGAACAGAGTCACACATGCAGAAAACACACTATGGCTGCTTCACGGGAAAGGTGAGGTGGGGTGATACATAAAACAAGGGTTTCAAATTAGCTCAGATACCGTTCCATAAACCCAATATGTAATAGACAAGACCTACTCCTTGCTCAGAGAACTGGACTCAACACGCCCTATTCACCGCACACGAATATATCTGACTAGTAATAATCTTAAAACCTATGTATTGATATCTCTCTGTTAGTGTGTCAAGTGGGTGTAAAGCGGCATAAACACAGCAGTGAAAAGCAGCTAAACCCCATTATAAAAATAAATTACTTTGAAAAACCCATGAAACAAAGACAGTGAAAGAGAGCGAAATTCTTACACAATGCGTTCAGGGGCTGTGATGCAACCTGGATTGACCATATCTAGACCCACAGCTGGATGAGACATAAGGGTGGACACTCTTGGGGCTGAGAGGTTTGGTGAGGTTGGGTGAGCAAACGCAGACCCTTTAAAGTAATACTGCGTGGTACCGATCGCATGGGTCCCAAATCTCCAGGTTCAAGGGCATCTTCCTACATCGAAAACATGCATGAGATACCCAGAAGATGGTACACCGTGTGATGGGGAAAGGTTTCTGAAACGCACCTCATTTCTCATCTGCTTGTGCCCGGGTTCGCCATTCCAGCCACTTAACTAGCAATCTCCCTCCTTGGAGCATCAGCACCTTTAACCTCCTGTTCCGTACAGGTTGCAATTTGTACTGAGGATGAACGGGAAGACGTGGAACCAATGAAAGACTAGCTCTTGGTGTTGGGACAGGCACAGGTCACTCTATTTTCCCATCAGGAAGAAGAATTAACCACAGGCTCAGCCTGCCCCCCGGAACCAGAACAGGGCCTGAAGCCATCCTGCGCTTTTGCGGCCAGCTCCCTAAAAAGCGAGTTGTAAAATGAAGGTTCAGGGCACTGCAATTCACAAACCTGCAGACTTATAAATGATAACTCTCATCCACAAATATATTGAGGGAAGGCAAAGAAGAGGATTTGAAATCAAGGCAGAATTGCAGGAAACAGATTTCAGGAGGTAGATTCGAATCGCCTTTAAAGCACATGAAAAGCGGCAAAACGTTGACAATGATGCCCTTGGCCAAAAAGGGCGTATGCCTTTTTTCCTGAATATATTCAGGAAAAAACGCATACGCCCTTTTTGGCCAACCAAGCAACCTGGAAAGGCAAATCAGCGCTACAAAGATGTCTCGCTTCCCATCGGTCAAAAGGGCCATGCTGAAAAAAGTGTCAAAACCAGAAACGCAGGACAGGCCATGGAGAAATGGGAGCCTTGCTACACTGATGGGCGGGATGTAAATTGTCAACAGCCACTCTGGAGAAGCGTACGGTGAGTCCTGAAACGTCTAAAAAGCAAAGCTTAGAGAGCATAGGGCATTTCCACTCATGGGGGTATAAATTGGGAAAATGAAAAATCAGCAAGACACAAGCACCCCAAAGTTTAGGGCTGCTCTGTTGACAAGGACCTCCACTTCATTCCACCTTCAATATCCCAGGAAAGAGAAAAATGGATAAAGAAGTTGTGGTCCTTATGTACAATGGAATATCACTCAGCCGTGAAATCAATGTCATAAGGCTAGTAGCAGCATGATGAGTGGATTTAGGTACGACGACTCTAAGTGAAATAAGTCACACAGAAAAGGACACTTCTCATAAGGTATCACTTATAGAGGGAATGTAAAAACCGTTACACTTGAACTGAATTACAAAACAGAACAGAGTCACACATGCAGAAAACACACTATGGCTGCTTCACGGGAAAGGTGAGGTGGGGTGATACATAAAACAAGGGTTTCAAATTAGCTCAGATACCGTTCCATAAACCCAATATGTAATAGACAAGACCTACTCCTTGCTCAGAGAACTGGACTCAACACGCCCTATTCACCGCACACGAATATATCTGACTAGTAATAATCTTAAAACCTATGTATTGATATCTCTCTGTTAGTGTGTCAAGTGGGTGTAAAGCGGCATAAACACAGCAGTGAAAAGCAGCTAAACCCCATTATAAAAATAAATTACTTTGAAAAACCCATGAAACAAAGACAGTGAAAGAGAGCGAAATTCTTACACAATGCGTTCAGGGGCTGTGATGCAACCTGGATTGACCATATCTAGACCCACAGCTGGATGAGACATAAGGGTGGACACTCTTGGGGCTGAGAGGTTTGGTGAGGTTGGGTGAGCAAACGCAGACCCTTTAAAGTAATACTGCGTGGTACCGATCGCATGGGTCCCAAATCTCCAGGTTCAAGGGCATCTTCCTACATCGAAAACATGCATGAGATACCCAGAAGATGGTACACCGTGTGATGGGGAAAGGTTTCTGAAACGCACCTCATTTCTCATCTGCTTGTGCCCGGGTTCGCCATTCCAGCCACTTAACTAGCAATCTCCCTCCTTGGAGCATCAGCACCTTTAACCTCCTGTTCCGTACAGGTTGCAATTTGTACTGAGGATGAACGGGAAGACGTGGAACCAATGAAAGACTAGCTCTTGGTGTTGGGACAGGCACAGGTCACTCTATTTTCCCATCAGGAAGAAGAATTAACCACAGGCTCAGCCTGCCCCCCGGAACCAGAACAGGGCCTGAAGCCATCCTGCGCTTTTGCGGCCAGCTCCCTAAAAAGCGAGTTGTAAAATGGAGGTTCAGGGCACTGCAATTCACAAACCTGCAGACTTATAAATGATAACTCTCATCCACAAATATATTGAGGGAAGGCAAAGAAGAGGATTTGAAATCAAGGCAGAATTGCAGGAAACAGATTTCAGGAGGTAGATTCGAATCGCCTTTAAAGCACATGAAAAGCGGCAAAACGTTGACAATGATGCCCTTGGCCAAAAAGGGCGTATGCGTTTTTTCCTGAATATATTCAGGAAAAAACGCATACGCCCTTTTTGGCCAACCAAGCAACCTGGAAAGGCAAATCAGCGCTACAAAGATGTCTCGCTTCCCATCGGTCAAAAGGGCCATGCTGAAAAAAGTGTCAAAACCAGAAACGCAGGACAGGCCATGGAGAAATGGGAGCCTTGCTACACTGATGGGCGGGATGTAAATTGTCAACAGCCACTCTGGAGAAGTGTACGGTGAGTCCTGAAACGTCTAAAAAGCAAAGCTTAGGGAGCATAGGGCACTTCCACTCATGGGGGTATAAATTGGGAAAATTAAAAATCAGCAAGACACAAGCACCCCAAAGTTTAGGGCTGCTCTGTTGACAAGGACCTCCACTTCATTCCACCTTCAATATCCCAGGAAAGAGAAAAATGGATAAAGAAGTTGTGGTCCTTATGTACAATGGAATATCACTCAGCCATGAAATCAATGTCATAAGGCTAGTAGCAGCATGATGAGTGGATTTAGGTACGACGATTCTAAGTGAAATAAGTCACACAGAAAAGGACACTTCTCATAAGGTATCACTGATAGAGGGAATGTAAAAACCGTTACACTTGAACTGAATTACAAAACAGAACAGAGTCACACATGCAGAAAACACACTATGGCTGCTTAACGGGAAAGGTGAGGTGGGGTGATACATAAAACAAGGGTTTCAAATTAGCTCAGATACCGTTCCATAAACCCAATATGTAATAGACAAGACCTACTCCTTGCTCAGAGAACTGGACTCAACACGCCCTATTCACCGCACCAGAATATATCTGACTAGTAATAATCTTAAAACCTATGTATTGATATCTCTCTGTTAGTGTGTCAAGTGGGTGTAAAGCGGCATAAACACAGCAGTGAAAAGCAGCTAAACCCCATTATAAAAATAAATTACTTTGAAAAACCCATGAAACAAAGACAGTGAAAGAGAGCGAAATTCTTACACAATGCGTTCAGGGGCTGTGATGCAACCTGGATTGACCATATCTAGACCCACAGCTGGATGAGACATAAGGGTGGACACTCTTGGGGCTGAGAGGTTTGGTGAGGTTGGGTGAGCAAACGCAGACCCTTTAAAGTAATACTGCGTGGTACCGATCGCATGGGTCCCAAATCTCCAGGTTCAAGGGCATCTTCCTACATCGAAAACATGCATGAGATACCCAGAAGATGGTACACCGTGTGATGGGGAAAGGTTTCTGAAACGCACCTCATTTCTCATCTGCTTGTGCCCGGGTTCGCCATTCCAGCCACTTAACTAGCAATCTCCCTCCTTGGAGCATCAGCACCTTTAACCTCCTGTTCCGTACAGGTTGCAATTTGTACTGAGGATGAACGGGAAGACGTGGAACCAATGAAAGACTAGCTCTTGGTGTTGGGACAGGCACAGGTCACTCTATTTTCCCATCAGGAAGAAGAATTAACCACAGGCTCAGCCTGCCCCCCGGAACCAGAACAGGGCCTGAAGCCATCCTGCGCTTTTGCGGCCAGCTCCCTAAAAAGCGAGTTGTAAAATGGAGGTTCAGGGCACTGCAATTCACAAACCTGCAGAGTTATAAATGATAACTCTCATCCACAAATATATTGAGGGAAGGCAAAGAAGAGGATTTGAAATCAAGGCAGAATTGCAGGAAACAGATTTCAGGAGGTAGATTCGAATCGCCTTTAAAGCACATGAAAAGCGGCAAAACGTTGACAATGATGCCCTTGGCCAAAAAGGGCGTATGCGTTTTTTCCTGAATATATTCAGGAAAAAACGCATACGCCCTTTTTGGCCAACCAAGCAACCTGGAAAGGCAAATCAGCGCTACAAAGATGTCTCGCTTCCCATCGGTCAAAAGGGCCATGCTGAAAAAAGTGTCAAAACCAGAAACGCAGGACAGGCCATGGAGAAATGGGAGCCTTGCTACACTGATGGGCGGGATGTAAATTGTCAACAGCCACTCTGGAGAAGCGTACGGTGAGTCCTGAAACGTCTAAAAAGCAAAGCTTAGAGAGCATAGGGCACTTCCACTCATGGGGGTATAAATTGGGAAAATGAAAAATCAGCAAGACACAAGCACCCCAAAGTTTAGGGCTGCTCTGTTGACAAGGACCTCCACTTCATTCCACCTTCAATATCCCAGGAAAGAGAAAAATGGATAAAGAAGTTGTGGTCCTTATGTACAATGGAATATCACTCAGCCGTGAAATCAATGTCATAAGGCTAGTAGCAGCATGATGAGTGGATTTAGGTACGACGACTCTAAGTGAAATAAGTCACACAGAAAAGGACACTTCTCATAAGGTATCACTTATAGAGGGAATGTAAAAACCGTTACACTTGAACTGAATTACAAAACAGAACAGAGTCACACATGCAGAAAACACACTATGGCTGCTTCACGGGAAAGGTGAGGTGGGGTGATACATAAAACAAGGGTTTCAAATTAGCTCAGATACCGTTCCATAAACCCAATATGTAATAGACAAGACCTACTCCTTGCTCAGAGAACTGGACTCAACACGCCCTATTCACCGCACACGAATATATCTGACTAGTAATAATCTTAAAACCTATGTATTGATATGTCTCTGTTAGTGTGTCAAGTGGGTAAAAAGCGGCATAAACACAGCAGTGAAAAGCAGCTAAACCCCATTATAAAAATAAATGACTTTGAAAAACCCATGAAACAAAGACAGTGAAAGAGAGAGAAATTCTTACACAATGCGTTCAGGGGCTGTGATGCAACCTGGATTGACCATATCTAGACCCACAGCTGGATGAGACATAAGGGTGGACACTGTTGCGGCTGAGAGGTTTGGTGAGGTTGGGTGAGCAAACGCAGACCCTTTAAAGTAATACTGCGTGGTACCCATTGCATGGGTCCCAAATCTCCAGGTTGAAGGGCATCTTCCTACATCGAAAACATGCATGAGATACCCAGAAGATGGTACACCGTGTGATGGGGAAAGGTTTCTAAAACGCACCTCATTTCTCATCTGCTTGTGCCCGGGTTCGCCATTCCAGCCACTTAACTAGCAATCTCCCTCCTTGGAGCATCAGCACCTTTAACCTCCTGTTCCGTACAGGTTGCAATTTGTACTGAGGATGAACGGGAAGACGTGGAACCAATGAAAGACTAGCTCTTGGTGTTGGGACAGGCACAGGTCACTCTATTTTCCCATCAGGAAGAAGAATTAACCACAGGCTCAGCCTGCCCCCCGGAACCAGAACAGGGCCTGAAGCCATCCTGCGCTTTTGCGGCCAGCTCCCTAAAAAGCGAGTTGTAAAATGGAGGTTCAGGGCACTGCAATTCACAAACCTGCAGAGTTATAAATGATAACTCTCATCCACAAATATATTGAGGGAAGGCAAAGAAGAGGATTTGAAATCAAGGCAGAATTGCAGGAAACAGATTTCAGGAGGTAGATTCGAATCGCCTTTAAAGCACATGAAAAGCGGCAAAACGTTGACAATGATGCCCTTGGCCAAAAAGGGCGTATGCGTTTTTTCCTGAATATATTCAGGAAAAAACGCATACGCCCTTTTTGGCCAACCAAGCAACCTGGAAAGGCAAATCAGCGCTACAAAGATGTCTCGCTTCCCATCGGTCAAAAGGGCCATGCTGAAAAAAGTGTCAAAACCAGAAACGCAGGACAGGCCATGGAGAAATGGGAGCCTTGCTACACTGATGGGCGGGATGTAAATTGTCAACAGCCACTCTGGAGAAGTGTACGGTGAGTCCTGAAACGTCTAAAAAGCAAAGCTTAGGGAGCATAGGGCACTTCCACTCATGGGGGTATAAATTGGGAAAATTAAAAATCAGCAAGACACAAGCACCCCAAAGTTTAGGGCTGCTCTGTTGACAAGGACCTCCACTTCATTCCACCTTCAATATCCCAGGAAAGAGAAAAATGGATAAAGAAGTTGTGGTCCTTATGTATAATGGAATATCACTCAGCCATGAAATCAATGTCATAAGGCTAGTAGCAGCATGATGAGTGGATTTAGGTACGACGATTCTAAGTGAAATAAGTCACACAGAAAAGGACACTTCTCATAAGGTATCACTGATAGAGGGAATGTAAAAACCGTTACACTTGAACTGAATTACAAAACAGAACAGAGTCACACATGCAGAAAACACACTATGGCTGCTTAACGGGAAAGGTGAGGTGGGGTGATACATAAAACAAGGGTTTCAAATTAGCTCAGATACCGTTCCATAAACCCAATATGTAATAGACAAGACCTACTCCTTGCTCAGAGAACTGGACTCAACACGCCCTATTCACCGCACCAGAATATATCTGACTAGTAATAATCTTAAAACCTATGTATTGATATCTCTCTGTTAGTGTGTCAAGTGGGTGTAAAGCGGCATAAACACAGCAGTGAAAAGCAGCTAAACCCCATTATAAAAATAAATTACTTTGAAAAACCCATGAAACAAAGACAGTGAAAGAGAGCGAAATTCTTACACAATGCGTTCAGGGGCTGTGATGCAACCTGGATTGACCATATCTAGACCCACAGCTGGATGAGACATAAGGGTGGACACTCTTGGGGCTGAGAGGTTTGGTGAGGTTGGGTGAGCAAACGCAGACCCTTTAAAGTAATACTGCGTGGTACCGATCGCATGGGTCCCAAATCTCCAGGTTCAAGGGCATCTTCCTACATCGAAAACATGCATGAGATACCCAGAAGATGGTACACCGTGTGATGGGGAAAGGTTTCTGAAACGCACCTCATTTCTCATCTGCTTGTGCCCGGGTTCGCCATTCCAGCCACTTAACTAGCAATCTCCCTCCTTGGAGCATCAGCACCTTTAACCTCCTGTTCCGTACAGGTTGCAATTTGTACTGAGGATGAACGGGAAGACGTGGAACCAATGAAAGACTAGCTCTTGGTGTTGGGACAGGCACAGGTCACTCTATTTTCCCATCAGGAAGAAGAATTAACCACAGGCTCAGCCTGCCCCCCGGAACCAGAACAGGGCCTGAAGCCATCGTGCGCTTTTGCGGCCATCTCCCAAAAACGCGAGTTGTAAAATGGAGGTTCAGGGCACTGCAATTCACAAACCTGCAGAGTTATAAATGATAACTCTCGTCCACAAATATATTGAGGGAAGGCAAAGAAGAGGATTTGAAATCAAGGCAGAATTGCAGGAAACAGATTTCAGGAGGTAGATTCGAATCGCCTTTAAAGCACATGAAAAGCGGCAAAACGTTGACAATGATGCCCTTGGCCAAAAAGGGCGTATGCGTTTTTTCCTGAATATATTCAGGAAAAAACGCATACGCCCTTTTTGGCCAACCAAGCAACCTGGAAAGGCAAATCAGCGCTACAAAGATGTCTCGCTTCCCATCGGTCAAAAGGGCCATGCTGAAAAAAGTGTCAAAACCAGAAACGCAGGACAGGCCATGGAGAAATGGGAGCCTTGCTACACTGATGGGCGGGATGTAAATTGTCAACAGCCACTCTGGAGAAGTGTACGGTGAGTCCTGAAACGTCTAAAAAGCAAAGCTTAGGGAGCATAGGGCACTTCCACTCATGGGGGTATAAATTGGGAAAATTAAAAATCAGCAAGACACAAGCACCCCAAAGTTTAGGGCTGCTCTGTTGACAAGGACCTCCACTTCATTCCACCTTCAATATCCCAGGAAAGAGAAAAATGGATAAAGAAGTTGTGGTCCTTATGTACAATGGAATATCACTCAGCCATGAAATCAATGTCATAAGGCTAGTAGCAGCATGATGAGTGGATTTAGGTACGACGATTCTAAGTGAAATAAGTCACACAGAAAAGGACACTTCTCATAAGGTATCACTGATAGAGGGAATGTAAAAACCGTTACACTTGAACTGAATTACAAAACAGAACAGAGTCACACATGCAGAAAACACACTATGGCTGCTTAACGGGAAAGGTGAGGTGGGGTGATACATAAAACAAGGGTTTCAAATTAGCTCAGATACCGTTCCATAAACCCAATATGTAATAGACAAGACCTACTCCTTGCTCAGAGAACTGGACTCAACACGCCCTATTCACCGCACCAGAATATATCTGACTAGTAATAATCTTAAAACCTATGTATTGATATCTCTCTGTTAGTGTGTCAAGTGGGTGTAAAGCGGCATAAACACAGCAGTGAAAAGCAGCTAAACCCCATTATAAAAATAAATTACTTTGAAAAACCCATGAAACAAAGACAGTGAAAGAGAGCGAAATTCTTACACAATGCGTTCAGGGGCTGTGATGCAACCTGGATTGACCATATCTAGACCCACAGCTGGATGAGACATAAGGGTGGACACTCTTGGGGCTGAGAGTTTTGGTGAGGTTGGGTGAGCAAACGCAGACCCTTTAAAGTAATACTGCGTGGTACCGATCGCATGGGTCCCAAATCTCCAGGTTCAAGGGCATCTTCCTACATCGAAAACATGCATGAGATACCCAGAAGATGGTACACCGTGTGATGGGGAAAGGTTTCTGAAACGCACCTCATTTCTCATCTGCTTGTGCCCGGGTTCGCCATTCCAGCCACTTAACTAGCAATCTCCCTCCTTGGAGCATCAGCACCTTTAACCTCCTGTTCCGTACAGGTTGCAATTTGTACTGAGGATGAACGGGAAGACGTGGAACCAATGAAAGACTAGCTCTTGGTGTTGGGACAGGCACAGGTCACTCTATTTTCCCATCAGGAAGAAGAATTAACCACAGGCTCAGCCTGCCCCCCGGAACCAGAACAGGGCCTGAAGCCATCCTGCGCTTTTGCGGCCAGCTCCCTAAAAAGCGAGTTGTAAAATGGAGGTTCAGGGCACTGCAATTCACAAACCTGCAGACTTATAAATGATAACTCTCATCCACAAATATATTGAGGGAAGGCAAAGAAGAGGATTTGAAATCAAGGCAGAATTGCAGGAAACAGATTTCAGGAGGTAGATTCGAATCGCCTTTAAAGCACATGAAAAGCGGCAAAACGTTGACAATGATGCCCTTGGCCAAAAAGGGCGTATGCGTTTTTTCCTGAATATATTCAGGAAAAAACGCATACGCCCTTTTTGGCCAACCAAGCAACCTGGAAAGGCAAATCAGCGCTACAAAGATGTCTCGCTTCCCATCGGTCAAAAGGGCCATGCTGAAAAAAGTGTCAAAACCAGAAATGCAGGACAGGCCATGGAGAAATGGGAGCCTTGCTACACTGATGGGCGGGATGTAAATTGTCAACAGCCACTCTGGAGAAGTGTACGGTGAGTCCTGAAACGTCTAAAAAGCAAAGCTTAGGGAGCATAGGGCACTTCCACTCATGGGGGTATAAATTGGGAAAATTAAAAATCAGCAAGACACAAGCACCCCAAAGTTTAGGGCTGCTCTGTTGACAAGGACCTCCACTTCATTCCACCTTCAATATCCCAGGAAAGAGAAAAATGGATAAAGAAGTTGTGGTCCTTATGTACAATGGAATATCACTCAGCCATGAAATCAATGTCATAAGGCTAGTAGCAGCATGATGAGTGGATTTAGGTACGACGATTCTAAGTGAAATAAGTCACACAGAAAAGGACACTTCTCATAAGGTATCACTGATAGAGGGAATGTAAAAACCGTTACACTTGAACTGAATTACAAAACAGAACAGAGTCACACATGCAGAAAACACACTATGGCTGCTTAACGGGAAAGGTGAGGTGGGGTGATACATAAAACAAGGGTTTCAAATTAGCTCAGATACCGTTCCATAAACCCAATATGTAATAGACAAGACCTACTCCTTGCTCAGAGAACTGGACTCAACACGCCCTATTCACCGCACCAGAATATATCTGACTAGTAATAATCTTAAAACCTATGTATTGATATCTCTCTGTTAGTGTGTCAAGTGGGTGTAAAGCGGCATAAACACAGCAGTGAAAAGCAGCTAAACCCCATTATAAAAATAAATTACTTTGAAAAACCCATGAAACAAAGACAGTGAAAGAGAGCGAAATTCTTACACAATGCGTTCAGGGGCTGTGATGCAACCTGGATTGACCATATCTAGACCCACAGCTGGATGAGACATAAGGGTGGACACTCTTGGGGCTGAGAGGTTTGGTGAGGTTGGGTGAGCAAACGCAGACCCTTTAAAGTAATACTGCGTGGTACCGATCGCATGGGTCCCAAATCTCCAGGTTCAAGGGCATCTTCCTACATCGAAAACATGCATGAGATACCCAGAAGATGGTACACCGTGTGATGGGGAAAGGTTTCTGAAACGCACCTCATTTCTCATCTGCTTGTGCCCGGGTTCGCCATTCCAGCCACTTAACTAGCAATCTCCCTCCTTGGAGCATCAGCACCTTTAACCTCCTGTTCCGTACAGGTTGCAATTTGTACTGAGGATGAACGGGAAGACGTGGAACCAATGAAAGACTAGCTCTTGGTGTTGGGACAGGCACAGGTCACTCTATTTTCCCATCAGGAAGAAGAATTAACCACAGGCTCAGCCTGCCCCCCGGAACCAGAACAGGGCCTGAAGCCATCCTGCGCTTTTGCGGCCAGCTCCCTAAAAAGCGAGTTGTAAAATGGAGGTTCAGGGCACTGCAATTCACAAACCTGCAGACTTATAAATGATAACTCTCATCCACAAATATATTGAGGGAAGGCAAAGAAGAGGATTTGAAATCAAGGCAGAATTGCAGGAAACAGATTTCAGGAGGTAGATTCGAATCGCCTTTAAAGCACATGAAAAGCGGCAAAACGTTGACAATGATGCCCTTGGCCAAAAAGGGCGTATGCGTTTTTTCCTGAATATATTCAGGAAAAAACGCATACGCCCTTTTTGGCCAACCAAGCAACCTGGAAAGGCAAATCAGCGCTACAAAGATGTCTCGCTTCCCATCGGTCAAAAGGGCCATGCTGAAAAAAGTGTCAAAACCAGAAATGCAGGACAGGCCATGGAGAAATGGGAGCCTTGCTACACTGATGGGCGGGATGTAAATTGTCAACAGCCACTCTGGAGAAGTGTACGGTGAGTCCTGAAACGTCTAAAAAGCAAAGCTTAGGGAGCATAGGGCACTTCCACTCATGGGGGTATAAATTGGGAAAATTAAAAATCAGCAAGACACAAGCACCCCAAAGTTTAGGGCTGCTCTGTTGACAAGGACCTCCACTTCATTCCACCTTCAATATCCCAGGAAAGAGAAAAATGGATAAAGAAGTTGTGGTCCTTATGTACAATGGAATATCACTCAGCCATGAAATCAATGTCATAAGGCTAGTAGCAGCATGATGAGTGGATTTAGGTACGACGATTCTAAGTGAAATAAGTCACACAGAAAAGGACACTTCTCATAAGGTATCACTGATAGAGGGAATGTAAAAACCGTTACACTTGAACTGAATTACAAAACAGAACAGAGTCACACATGCAGAAAACACACTATGGCTGCTTAACGGGAAAGGTGAGGTGGGGTGATACATAAAACAAGGGTTTCAAATTAGCTCAGATACCGTTCCATAAAACCAATATGTAATAGACAAGACCTACTCCTTGCTCAGAGAACTGGACTCAACACGCCCTATTCACCGCACCAGAATATATCTGACTAGTAATAATCTTAAAACCTATGTATTGATATCTCTCTGTTAGTGTGTCAAGTGGGTGTAAAGCGGCATAAACACAGCAGTGAAAAGCAGCTAAACCCCATTATAAAAATAAATTACTTTGAAAAACCCATGAAACAAAGACAGTGAAAGAGAGCAAAATTCTTACACAATGCGTTCAGGGGCTGTGATGCAACCTGGATTGACCATATCTAGACCCACAGCTGGATGAGACATAAGGGTGGACACTCTTGGGGCTGAGAGGTTTGGTGAGGTTGGGTGAGCAAACGCAGACCCTTTAAAGTAATACTGCGTGGTACCGATCGCATGGGTCCCAAATCTCCAGGTTCAAGGGCATCTTCCTACATCGAAAACATGCATGAGATACCCAGAAGATGGTACACCGTGTGATGGGGAAAGGTTTCTGAAACGCACCTCATTTCTCATCTGCTTGTGCCCGGGTTCGCCATTCCAGCCACTTAACTAGCAATCTCCCTCCTTGGAGCATCAGCACCTTTAACCTCCTGTTCCGTACAGGTTGCAATTTGTACTGAGGATGAACGGGAAGACGTGGAACCAATGAAAGACTAGCTCTTGGTGTTGGGACAGGCACAGGTCACTCTATTGTCCCATCAGGAAGAAGAATTAACCACAGGCTCAGCCTGCCCCCCGGAACCAGAACAGGGCCTGAAGCCATCCTGCGCTTTTGCGGCCAGCTCCCTAAAAAGCGAGTTGTAAAATGGAGGTTCAGGGCACTGCAATTCACAAACCTGCAGAGTTATAAATGATAACTCTCATCCACAAATATATTGAGGGAAGGCAAAGAAGAGGATTTGAAATCAAGGCAGAATTGCAGGAAACAGATTTCAGGAGGTAGATTCGAATCGCCTTTAAAGCACATGAAAAGCGGCAAAACGTTGACAATGATGCCCTTGGCCAAAAAGGGCGTATGCGTTTTTTCCTGAATATATTCAGGAAAAAACGCATACGCCCTTTTTGGCCAACCAAGCAACCTGGAAAGGCAAATCAGCGCTACAAAGATGTCTCGCTTCCCATCGGTCAAAAGGGCCATGCTGAAAAAAGTGTCAAAACCAGAAACGCAGGACAGGCCATGGAGAAATGGGAGCCTTGCTACACTGATGGGCGGGATGTAAATTGTCAACAGCCACTCTGGAGAAGCGTACGGTGAGTCCTGAAACGTCTAAAAAGCAAAGCTTAGAGAGCATAGGGCACTTCCACTCATGGGGGTATAAATTGGGAAAATGAAAAATCAGCAAGACACAAGCACCCCAAAGTTTAGGGCTGCTCTGTTGACAAGGACCTCCACTTCATTCCACCTTCAATATCCCAGGAAAGAGAAAAATGGATAAAGAAGTTGTGGTCCTTATGTACAATGGAATATCACTCAGCCGTGAAATCAATGTCATAAGGCTAGTAGCAGCATGATGAGTGGATTTAGGTACGACGACTCTAAGTGAAATAAGTCACACAGAAAAGGACACTTCTCATAAGGTATCACTTATAGAGGGAATGTAAAAACCGTTACACTTGAACTGAATTACAAAACAGAACAGAGTCACACATGCAGAAAACACACTATGGCTGCTTCACGGGAAAGGTGAGGTGGGGTGATACATAAAACAAGGGTTTCAAATTAGCTCAGATACCGTTCCATAAACCCAATATGTAATAGACAAGACCTACTCCTTGCTCAGAGAACTGGACTCAACACGCCCTATTCATCGCACAAGAATATATCTGACTAGTAATAATCTTAAAACCTATGTATTGATATCTCTCTGTTAGTGTGTCAAGTGGGTGTAAAGCGGCATAAACACAGCAGTGAAAAGCAGCTAAACCCCATTATAAAAATAAATTACTTTGAAAAACCCATGAAACAAAGACAGTGAAAGAGAGCGAAATTCTTACACAATGCGTTCAGGGGCTGTGATGCAACCTGGATTGACCATATCTAGACCCACAGCTGGATGAGACATAACGGTGGACACTCTTGGGGCTGAGAGGTTTGGTGAGGTTGGGTGAGCAAACGCAGACCCTTTAAAGTAATACTGCGTGGTACCGATCGCATGGGTCCCAAATCTCCAGGTTCAAGGGCATCTTCCTACATCGAAAACATGCATGAGATACCCAGAAGATGGTACACTGTGTGATGGGGAAAGGTTTGTAAAACGCACCTCATTTCTCATCTCCTTGTGCCCGAGTTCGCTATTCCAGCCGCTTTACTAGCAATCTCCCTACTTGGAGCATCAGCACCTTTAACCTCCTGTTCCGTACAGGTTGCAATTTGTCCTGAGGATGAACGGGAAGACGTGGAACCAATGAGAGACTAGCTCTTGGTGTTGGGACAGGCACAGGTCACTCTATTTTCCCATCAGGAAATAGAATTAACCACAGGCTCAGCCTGCCACCCGGAACCAGAACAGGGCCTGAAGCCATCCTGCGCTATTGCGGCCAGCTCCCTAAAAAGCGAGTTGTAAAATGGAGGTTCAGGGCACTGCAATTCACAAACCTGCAGACTTATAAATGATAACTCTCGTCCACAAATATATTGAGGGAAGGCAAAGAAGAGGATTTGAAATCAAGGCAGAATTGCAGGAAACAGATTTCAGGAGGTAGATTCGAATCGCCTTTAAAGCACATGAAAAGTGGCAAAACGTTGACAATGATGCCCTTGGCCAAAAAGGGCGTATGCGTTTTTTCCTGAATATATTCAGGAAAAAACGCATACGCCCTTTTTGTCCAACCAAGCAACCTGGAAAGGCAAATCAGCGCTACAAAGATGTCTCGCTTCCCATCGGTTAAAAAGGCCATGCTGAAAAAAGTGTCAAAACCAGAAATGCAGGACAGGCCAAAGAGAAATGGGAGCCTTGCTACACTGATGGGCGGGATGTAAATTGCCAACAGCCACTCTGGAGAAGCGTACGGTGAGTCCTGAAATATCTAAAAAACAAAGCTTAGAGAGCATACGGCACTTTCACTCATGGGGTTATAAATTGGGAAAATTAAAAATCAGCAAGACACAAGCACCCCAAAGTTTAGGGCTGCTCTGTTGACAAGGACCTCCACTTCATTCCACCTTCAATATCCCAGGAAAGAGAAAAATGGATAAAGAAGTTGTGGTCCTTATGTACAATGGAATATCACTCAGCCATGAAATCAATGTCATAAGGCTAGTAGCAGCATGATGAGTGGATTTAGGTACGACGATTCTAAGTGAAATAAGTCACACAGAAAAGGACACTTCTCATAAGGTATCACTTATAGAGGGAATGTAAAAACCGTTACACTTGAACTGAATTACAAAACAGAACAGAGTCACACATGCAGAAAACACACTATGGCTGCTTAACGGGAAAGGTGAGGTGGGGTGATACATAAAACAAGGGTTTCAAATTAGCTCAGATACCGTTCCATAAACCCAATATGTAATAGACAAGACCTACTCCTTGCTCAGATAACTGGACTCAACACGCCCTATTCACCGCACAAGAATATATCTGACTAGTAATAATCTTAAAACCTATGTATTGATATCTCTCTGTTAGTGTGTCAAGTGGGTAAAAAGCGGCATAAACACAGCAGTGAAAAGCAGCTAAAACCCATTATAAAAATAAATTACTTTGAAAAACCCATGAAACAAAGACAGTGAAAGAGAGAGAAATTCTTACACAATGCGTTCAGGGGCTGTGATGCAACCTGGATTGACCATATCTAGACCCACAGCTGGATGAGACATAAGGGTGGACACTGTTGCGGCTGAGAGGTTTGGTGAGGTTGGGTGAGCAAACGCAGACCCTTTAAAGTAATACTGCGTGGTACCCATCGCATGGGTCCCAAATCTCCAGGTTCAAGGGCATCTTCCTACATCGTAAACATGCATGAGATACCCAGAAGATGGTACACCGTGTGATGGGGAAAGGTTTCTAAAACGCACCTCATTTCTCATCTGCCTGTGCCCGGGTTCGCCATTCCAGCCACTTTACTAGCAATCTCCCTCCTTGGAGCATCATCACCTTTAACCTCCTGTTCCGTACAGGTTGCAATTTGTCCTGAGGATGAACAGGAAGACGTGGAACCAATGAGAGACTAGCTCTTGGTGTTGGGACAGGCACAGGTCACTCTATTTTCCCATCAGGAAGAAGAATTAACCACAGGCTCACCCTGCCCCCCGGATCAAGAACAGGGCCTGAAGCCATCCTGCGCTTTTGCGTCCATCTCCCAAAAACGCGAGTTGTAAAATGGAGGTTCAGGGCACTGCAATTCACTAACCTGCAGACTTATAAATGATAACTCTCGTCCACAAATATATTGAGGGAAGGCAAAGAAGAGGATTTGAAATCAAGGCAGAATTGCAGGAAACAGATTTCAGGAGGTAGATTCGAATCACCTTTAAAGCACATGAAAAGCGGCAAAACGTTGACAATGATGCCCTTGGCCAAAAAGGGCGTGTGCGTTTTTTCCTGAATATATTCAGGAAAAAACGCATACGCCCTTTTTGGCCAACCAAGCAACCTGGAAAGGCAAATCAGCGCTACAAAGAAGTCTCGCTTCCCATCGGTTAAAAGGGCCATGCTGAAAAAAGTGTCAAAACCAGAAATGCAGGACAGGCCATGGAGAAATGAGAGCCTTGCTACACTGATGGGCGGGATGTAAATTGCCAACAGCCACTCTGGAGAAGAGTACGGTGTGTCCTGAAACATCTAAAAAACAAAGCTTAGAGAGCATAGGGCACTTCCACTCATGGGGGTATAAATTGGGAAAATGAAAAATCAGCAAGACACAAGCACCCCAAAGTTTAGGGCTGCTCTGTTGACAAGGACCTCCACTTCATTCCACCTTCAATATCCCAGGAAAGAGAAAAATGGATAAAGAAGTTGTGGTCCTTATGTACAATGGAATATCACTCAGCCATGAAATCAATGTCATAAGGCTAGTAGCAGCATGATGAGTGGATTTAGGTACGACGATTCTAAGTGAAATAAGTCACACAGAAAAGGACACTTCTCATAAGGTATCACTGATAGAGGGAATGTAAAAACCGTTACACTTGAACTGAATTACAAAACAGAACAGAGTCACACATGCAGAAAACACACTATGGCTGCTTCACGGGAAAGGTGAGGTGGGGTGATACATAAAACAAGGGTTTCAAATTAGCTCAGATACCGTTCCATAAAACCAATATGTAATAGACAAGACCTACTCCTTGCTCAGAGAACTGGACTCAACACGCCCTATTCACCGCACAAGAATATATCTGACTAGTAATAATCTTAAAACCTATGTATTGATATCTCTCTGTTAGTGTGTCAAGTGGGTGTAAAGCGGCATAAACACAGCAGTGAAAAGCAGCTAAACCCCATTATAAAAATAAATTACTTTGAAAAACCCATGAAACAAAGACAGTGAAAGAGATAGAAATTCTTACACAATGCGTTCACGGGCTGTGATGCAACCTGGATTGACCATATCTAGACCCACAGCTGGATGAGACATAAGGGTGGACACTCTTGGGGCTGAGAGGTTTGGTGAGGTTGGGTGACCAAACGCAGACCCTTTAAAGTAATACTGCATGGTACCCATCGCATGGGTCCCAAATCTCCAGGTTCAAGGGCATCTTCCTACATCGAAAACATGCATGAGAAACCCAGAAGATGGTACACCGTGTGATGTGGAAAGGTTTCTAAAACGCACCTCATTTCTCATCTGCTTGTGCCCGGGTTCGCTATTCCAGCCACTTTACTAGCAATCTCCCTCCTTGGAGCATCAGCACCTTTAACCTCCTGTTCCGTACAGGTTGCAATTTGTCCTGAGGATGAACAGGAAGACGTGGAACCAATGAGAGACTAGCTCTTGGTGTTGGGAAAGGCACAGGTCACTCTATTTTCCCATCAGGAAGAAGAATTAACCACAGGCTCAGCCTGCCACCCGGAACCAGAACAGGGCCTGAAGCCATCCTGCGCTATTGCGGCCAGCTCCCTAAAAAGCGAGTTGTAAAATGGAGGTTCAGGGCACTGCAATTCACAAACCTGCAGAGTTATAAATGATAACTCTCGTCCACAAATATATTGAGGGAAGGCAAAGAAGAGGATTTGAAATCAAGGCAGAATTGCAGGAAACAGATTTCAGGAGGTAGATTCGAATCGCCTTTAAAGCACATGAAAAGCGGCAAAATGTTGACAATGATGCCCTTGGCCAAAAAGGGCGTATGCGTTTTTTCCTGAATATATTCAGGAAAAAACGCATACGCCCTTTTTGGCCAACGAAGCAACCTGGAAAGGCAAATCAGCGCTACAAAGATGTCTCGCTTCCCATCGGTTAAAAAGGCCATGCTGAAAAAAGTGTCAAAACCAGAAACGCAGGACAGGCCATGGAGAAATGGGAGCCTTGCTACACTGATGGGCGGTATGTAAATTGTCAACAGCCACTCTGGAGAAGCGTACGGTGAGTCCTGAAACGTCTAAAAAGCAAAGCTTAGAGAGCATAGGGCACTTCCACTCATGGGGGTATAAATTGGGAAAATTAAAAATCAGCAAGACACAAGCACCCCAAAGTTTAGGGCTGCTCTGTTGACAAGGACCTCCACTTCATTCCACCTTCAATATCCCAGGAAAGAGAAAAATGGATAAAGAAGTTGTGGTCCTTATGTACAATGGAATATCACTCAGCCATGAAATCAATGTCATAAGGCTAGTAGCAGCATGATGAGTGGATTTAGGTACGACGACTCTAAGTGAAATAAGTCACACAGAAAAGGACACTTCTCATAAGGTATCACTGATAGAGGGAATGTAAAAACCGTTACACTTGAACTGAATTACAAAACAGAACAGAGTCACACATGCAGAAAACACACTATGGCTGCTTCACGGGAAAGGTGAGGTGGGGTGATACATAAAACAAGGGTTTCAAATTAGCTCAGATACCGTTCCATAAACCCAATATGTAATAGACAAGACCTACTCCTTGCTCAGAGAACTGGACTCAACACGCCCTATTCACCGCACAAGAATATATCTGACTAGTAATAATCTTAAAAGCTATGTATTGATATCTCTCTGTTAGTGTGTCAAGTGGGTGTAAAGCGGCATAAACACAGCAGTGAAAAGCAGCTAAACCCCATTATAAAAATAAATTACTTTGAAAAACCCATGAAACAAAGACAGTGAAAGAGATAGAAATTCTTACACAATGCGTTCACGGGCTGTGACGCAACCTAGATTGACCATATCTAGACCCACAGCTGGATGAGACATAAGGGTGGACACTCTTGGGGCTGAGAGGTTTGGTGAGGTTGGGTGAGCAAACGCAGACCCTTTAAAGTAATACTGCATGGTACCCATCGCATGGGTCCCAAATCTCCAGGTTCAAGGGCATCTTCCTACATCGAAAACATGCATGAGAAATCCAGAAGATGGTACACCGTGTGATGTGGAAAGGTTTGTAAAACGCACCTCATTTCTCATCTCCTTGTGCCCGAGTTCGCTATTCCAGCCGCTTTACTAGCAATCTCCCTACTTGGAGCATCAGCACCTTTAACCTCCTGTTCCGTACAGGTTGCAATTTGTCCTGAGGATGAACGGGAAGACGTGGAACCAATGAGAGACTAGCTCTTGGTGTTGGGACAGGCACAGGTCACTCTATTTTCCCATCAGGATATAGAATTAACCACAGGCTCAGCCTGCCACCCGGAACCAGAACAGGGCCTGAAGCCATCCTGCGCTATTGCGGCCAGCTCCCTAAAAAGCGAGTTGTAAAATGGAGGTTCAGGGCACTGCAATTCACAAACCTGCAGACTTATAAATGATAACTCTCGTCCACAAATATATTGAGGGAAGGCAAAGAAGAGGATTTGAAATCAAGGCAGAATTGCAGGAAACAGATTTCAGGAGGTAGATTCGAATCGCCTTTAAAGCACATGAAAAGTGGCAAAACGTTGACAATGATGCCCTTGGCCAAAAAGGGCGTATGCGTTTTTTCCTGAATATATTCAGGAAAAAACGCATACGCCCTTTTTGTCCAACCAAGCAACCTGGAAAGGCAAATCAGCGCTACAAAGATGTCTCGCTTCCCATCGGTTAAAAAGGCCATGCTGAAAAAAGTGTCAAAACCAGAAATGCAGGACAGGCCAAAGAGAAATGGGAGCCTTGCTACACTGATGGGCGGGATGTAAATTGCCAACAGCCACTCTGGAGAAGCGTACGGTGAGTCCTGAAACATCTAAAAAACAAAGCTTAGAGAGCATACGGCACTTTCACTCATGGGGTTATAAATTGGGAAAATTAAAAATCAGCAAGACACAAGCACCCCAAAGTTTAGGGCTGCTCTGTTGACAAGGACCTCCACTTCATTCCACCTTCAATATCCCAGGAAAGAGAAAAATGGATAAAGAAGTTGTGGTCCTTATGTACAATGGAATATCACTCAGCCATGAAATCAATGTCATAAGGCTAGTAGCAGCATGATGAGTGGATTTAGGTACGACGATTCTAAGTGAAATAAGTCACACAGAAAAGGACACTTCTCATAAGGTATCACTTATAGAGGGAATGTAAAAACCGTTACACTTGAACTGAATTACAAAACAGAACAGAGTCACACATGCAGAAAACACACTATGGCTGCTTAACGGGAAAGGTGAGGTGGGGTGATACATAAAACAAGGGTTTCAAATTAGCTCAGATACCGTTCCATAAACCCAATATGTAATAGACAAGACCTACTCCTTGCTCAGATAACTGGACTCAACACGCCCTATTCACCGCACAAGAATATATCTGACTAGTAATAATCTTAAAACCTATGTATTGATATCTCTCTGTTAGTGTGTCAAGTGGGTAAAAAGCGGCATAAACACAGCAGTGAAAAGCAGCTAAACCCCATTATAAAAATAAATTACTTTGAAAAACCCATGAAACAAAGACAGTGAAAGAGAGAGAAATTCTTACACAATGCGTTCAGGGGCTGTGATGCAACCTGGATTGACCATATCTAGACCCACAGCTGGATGAGACATAAGGGTGGACACTGTTGCGGCTGAGAGGTTTGGTGAGGTTGGGTGAGCAAACGCAGACCCTTTAAAGTAATACTGCGTGGTACCCATCGCATCGGTCCCAAATCTCCAGGTTCAAGGGCATCTTCCTACATCGTAAACATGCATGAGATACCCAGAAGATGGTACACCGTGTGATGGGGAAAGGTTTCTAAAACGCACCTCATTTCTCATCTGCCTGTGCCCGGGTTCGCCATTCCAGCCACTTTACTAGCAATCTCCCTCCTTGGAGCATCATCACCTTTAACCTCCTGTTCCGTACAGGTTGCAATTTGTCCTGAGGATGAACAGGAAGACGTGGAACCAATGAGAGACTAGCTCTTGGTGTTGGGACAGGCACAGGTCACTCTATTTTCCCATCAGGAAGAAGAATTAACCACAGGCTCAGCCTGCCCCCCGGATCAAGAACAGGGCCTGAAGCCATCCTGCGCTTTTGCGTCCATCTCCCAAAAACGCGAGTTGTAAAATGGAGGTTCAGGGCACTGCAATTCACTAACCTGCAGACTTATAAATGATAACTCTCGTCCACAAATATATTGAGGGAAGGCAAAGAAGAGGATTTGAAATCAAGGCAGAATTGCAGGAAACAGATTTCAGGAGGTAGATTCGAATCACCTTTAAAGCACATGAAAAGCGGCAAAACGTTGACAATGATGCCCTTGGCCAAAAAGGGCGTATGCGTTTTTTCCTGAATATATTCAGGAAAAAACGCATACGCCCTTTTTGGCCAACCAAGCAACCTGGAAAGGCAAATCAGCGCTACAAAGAAGTCTCGCTTCCCATCGGTTAAAAGGGCCATGCTGAAAAAAGTGTCAAAACCAGAAATGCAGGACAGGCCATGGAGAAATGAGAGCCTTGCTACACTGATGGGCGGGATGTAAATTGCCAACAGCCACTCTGGAGAAGAGTACGGTGTGTCCTGAAACATCTAAAAAACAAAGCTTAGAGAGCATAGGGCACTTCCACTCATGGGGGTATAAATTGGGAAAATGAAAAATCAGCAAGACACAAGCACCCCAAAGTTTAGGGCTGCTCTGTTGACAAGGACCTCCACTTCATTCCACCTTCAATATCCCAGGAAAGAGAAAAATGGATAAAGAAGTTGTGGTCCTTATGTACAATGGAATATCACTCAGCCATGAAATCAATGTCATAAGGCTAGTAGCAGCATGATGAGTGGATTTAGGTACGACGATTCTAAGTGAAATAAGTCACACAGAAAAGGACACTTCTCATAAGGTATCACTGATAGAGGGAATGTAAAAACCGTTACACTTGAACTGAATTACAAAACAGAACAGAGTCACACATGCAGAAAACACACTATGGCTGCTTCACGGGAAAGGTGAGGTGGGGTGATACATAAAACAAGGGTTTCAAATTAGCTCAGATACCGTTCCATAAAACCAATATGTAATAGACAAGACCTACTCCTTGCTCAGAGAACTGGACTCAACACGCCCTATTCACCGCACAAGAATATATCTGACTAGTAATAATCTTAAAACCTATGTATTGATATCTCTCTGTTAGTGTGTCAAGTGGGTGTAAAGCGGCATAAACACAGCAGTGAAAAGCAGCTAAACCCCATTATAAAAATAAATTACTTTGAAAAACCCATGAAACAAAGACAGTGAAAGAGATAGAAATTCTTACACAATGCGTTCACGGGCTGTGATGCAACCTGGATTGACCATATCTAGACCCACAGCTGGATGAGACATAAGGGTGGACACTCTTGGGGCTGAGAGGTTTGGTGAGGTTGGGTGACCAAACGCAGACCCTTTAAAGTAATACTGCATGGTACCCATCGCATGGGTCCCAAATCTCCAGGTTCAAGGGCATCTTCCTACATCGAAAACATGCATGAGAAACCCAGAAGATGGTACACCGTGTGATGTGGAAAGGTTTCTAAAACGCACCTCATTTCTCATCTCCTTGTGCCCGGGTTCGCTATTCCAGCCACTTTACTAGCAATCTCCCTCCTTGGAGCATCAGCACCTTTAACCTCCTGTTCCGTACAGGTTGCAATTTGTCCTGAGGATGAACAGGAAGACGTGGAACCAATGAGAGACTAGCTCTTGGTGTTGGGAAAGGCACAGGTCACTCTATTTTCCCATCAGGAAGAAGAATTAACCACAGGCTCAGCCTGCCACCCGGAACCAGAACAGGGCCTGAAGCCATCCTGCGCTATTGCGGCCAGCTCCCTAAAAAGCGAGTTGTAAAATGGAGGTTCAGGGCACTGCAATTCACAAACCTGCAGAGTTATAAATGATAACTCTCGTCCACAAATATATTGAGGGAAGGCAAAGAAGAGGATTTGAAATCAAGGCAGAATTGCAGGAAACAGATTTCAGGAGGTAGATTCGAATCGCCTTTAAAGCACATGAAAAGCGGCAAAATGTTGACAATGATGCCCTTGGCCAAAAAGGGCGTATGCGTTTTTTCCTGAATATATTCAGGAAAAAACGCATACGCCCTTTTTGGCCAACGAAGCAACCTGGAAAGGCAAATCAGCGCTACAAAGATGTCTCGCTTCCCATCGGTTAAAAAGGCCATGCTGAAAAAAGTGTCAAAACCAGAAATGCAGGACAGGCCATGGAGAAATGGGAGCCTTGCTACACTGATGGGCGGGATGTAAATTGCCAACAGCCACTCTGGAGAAGCGTACGGTGAGTCCTGAAACATCTAAAAAACAAAGCTTCGAGAGCATACGGCACTTCCACTCATGGGGTTATAAATTGGGAAAATTAAAAATCAGCAAGACACAAGCACCCCAAAGTTTAGGGCTGCTCTGTTGACAAGGACCTCCACTTCATTCCACCTTCAATATCCCAGGAAAGAGAAAAATGGATAAAGAAGTTGTGGTCCTTATGTACAATGGAATATCACTCAGCCGTGAAATCAATGTCATAAGGCTAGTAGCAGCATGATGAGTGGATTTAGGTATGACGATTCTAAGTGAAATAAGTCACACAGAAAAGGACACTTCTCATAAGGTATCACTTATAGAGGGAATGTAAAAACCGTTACACTTGAACTGAATTACAAAACAGAACAGAGTCACACATGCAGAAAACACACTATGGCTGCTTAACGGGAAAGGTGAGGTGGGGTGATACATAAAACAAGGGTTTCAAATTAGCTCAGATACCGTTCCATAAACCCAATATGTAATAGACAAGACCTACTCCTTGCTCAGAGAACTGGACTCAACACGCCCTATTCACCACACAAGAATATATCTGACTAGTAATAATCTTAAAACCTATGTATTGATATCTCTCTGTTAGTGTGTCAAGTGGGTAAAAAGCGGCATAAACACAGCAGTGAAAAGCAGCTAAACCCCATTATAAAAATAAATTACTTTGAAAAACCCATGAAACAAAGACAGTGAAAGAGAGAGAAATTCTTACACAATGCGTTCAGGGGCTGTGATGCAACCTGGATTGACCATATCTAGACCCACAGCTGGATGAGACATAAGGGTGGACACTGTTGCGGCTGAGAGGTTTGGTGAGGTTGGGTGAGCAAACGCAGACCCTTTAAAGTAATACTGCGTGGTACCCATCGCATGGGTCCCAAATCTCCAGGTTCAAGGGCATCTTC
Source organism: Balaenoptera borealis (assembly GCF_965194805.1). Taxonomy (NCBI): domain Eukaryota; kingdom Metazoa; phylum Chordata; class Mammalia; order Artiodactyla; family Balaenopteridae; genus Balaenoptera; species Balaenoptera borealis. The sequence continues at coordinate 372,422 of NW_028123942.1, read as the reverse complement.
CTACATCGTAAACATGCATGAGATACCCAGAAGATGGTACACCGTGTGATGGGGAAAGGTTTCTAAAACGCACCTCATTTCTCATCTGCCTGTGCCCGGGTTCGCCATTCCAGCCACTTTACTAGCAATCTCCCTCCTTGGAGCATCATCACCTTTAACCTCCTGTTCCGTACAGGTTGCAATTTGTCCTGAGGATGAACGGGAAGACGTGGAACCAATGAGAGACTAGCTCTTGGTGTTGGGACAGGCACAGGTCACTCTATTTTCCCATCAGGAAGAAGAATTAACCACAGGCTCAGCCTGCCCCCCGGAACCAGAACAGGGCCTGAAGCCATCCTGCGCTTTTGTGGCCATCTCCCAAAAACGCGAGTTGTAAAATGGAGGTTCAGGGCACTGCAATTCACAAACCTGCAGAGTTATAAATGATAACTCTCGTCCACAAATATATTGAGGTAAGGCAAAGAAGAGGATTTGAAATCAAGGCAGAATTGCAGGAAACAGATTTCAGGAGGTAGATTCGAATCGCCTTTAAAGCACATGAAAAGCAGCAAAACGTTGACAATGATGCCCTTGGCCAAAAAGGGCGTATGCGTTTTTTCCTGAATATATTCAGGAAAAAACGCATACGCCCTTTTTGGCCAACCAAGCAACCTGGAAAGGCAAATCAGCGCTACAAAGAAGTCTCGCTTCCCATCGGTCAAAAGGGCCATGCTGAAAAAAGAGTCAAAACCAGAAATGCAGGACAGGCCATGGAGAAATGGGAGCCTTGCTACACTGATGGGCGGGATGTAAATTGCCAACAGCCACTCTGGAGAAGAGTACGGTGTGTCCTGAAACATCTAAAAAACACAGCTTAGAGAGCATAGGGCACTTCCACTCATGGGGGTATAAACTGAGAAAATGAAAAATCAGCAAGACACAAGCACCCCAAAGTTTAGGGCTGCTCTGTTGACAAGGACCTCCACTTCATTCCACCTTCAATATCCCAGGAAAGAGAAAAATGGATAAAGAAGTTGTGGTCCTTATGTACAATGGAATATCACTCAGCCATGAAATCAATGTCATAAGGCTAGTAGCACCATGATGAGTGGATTTAGGTACGACAATTCTAAGTGAAATAAGTCACACAGAAAAGGACACTTCTCATAAGGTATCACTGATAGAGGGAATGTAAAAACCGTTACACTTGAACTGAATTACAAAACAGAACAGAGTCACACACGCAGAAAACACACTATGGCTGCTTAACGGGAAAGGTGAGGTGGGGTGATACATAAAACAAGGGTTTCAAATTAGCTCAGATACCGTTCCATAAACCCAATATGTAATAGACAAGACCTACTCCTTGCTCAGAGAACTGGACTCAACACGCCCTATTCACCGCACAAGAATATATCTGACTAGTAATAATCTTAAAACCTATGTATTGATATCTCTCTGTTAGTGTGTCAAGTGGGTAAAAAGCGGCATAAACACAGCAGTGAAAAGCAGCTAAACCCCATTATAAAAATAAATTACTTTGAAAAACCCATGAAACAAAGACAGTGAAAGAGATAGAAATTCTTACACAATGCGTTCACGGGCTGTGATGCAACCTGGATTGACCATATCTAGACCCACAGCTGGATGAGACATAAGGGTGGACACTCTTGGGGCTGAGAGGTTTGGTGAGGTTGGGTGAGCAAACGCAGACCCTTTAAAGTAATACTGCATGGTACCCATCGCATGGGTCCCAAATCTCCAGGTTCAAGGGCATCTTCCTACATCGAAAACATGCATGAGAAACCCAGAAGATGGTACACCGTGTGATGGGGAAAGGTTTCTAAAACGCACCTCATTTCTCATCTCCTTGTGCCCGGGTTCGCTATTCCAGCCGCTTTACTAGCAATCTCCCTACGTGGAGCATCATCACCTTTAACCTCCTGTTCCGTACAGGTTGCAATTTGTCCTGAGGATGAACGGGAAGACGTGGAACCAATGAGAGACTAGCTCTTGGTGTTGGGACAGGCACAGGTCACTCTATTTTCCCATCAGGAAGAAGAATTAACCACAGGCTCAGCCTGCCACCCGGAACCAGAACAGGGCCTGAAGCCATCCTGCGCTATTGCGGCCAGCTCCCTAAAAAGCGAGTTGTAAAATGGAGGTTCAGGGCACTGCAATTCACAAACCTGCAGACTTATAAATGATAACTCTCGTCCACAAATATATTGAGGGAAGGCAAAGAAGAGGATTTGAAATCAAGGCAGAATTGCAGGAAACAGATTTCAGGAGGTAGATTCGAATCGCCTTTAAAGCACATGAAAAGCGGCAAAACGTTGACAATGATGCCCTTGGCCAAAAAGTGCGTATGCGTTTTTTCCTGAATATATTCAGGAAAAAACGCATACGCCCTTTTTGGCCAACCAAGCAACCTGGAAAGGCAAATCAGCGCTACAAAGATGTCTCGCTTCCCATCGGTTAAAAAGGCCATGCTGAAAAAAGTGTCAAAACCAGAAATGCAGGACAGGCCATGGAGAAATGGGAGCCTTGCTACACTGATGGGCGTGATGTAAATTGCCAACAGCCACTCTGGAGAAGCGTACGGTGAGTCCTGAAACATCTAAAAAACAAAGCTTTGAGAGCATACGGCACTTCCACTCATGGGGTTATAAATTGGGAAAACTAAAAATCAGCAAGACACAAGCACCCCAAAGTTTAGGGCTGCTCTGTTGACAAGGACCTCCACTTCATTCCACCTTCAATATCCCAGGAAAGAGAAAAATGGATAAAGAAGTTGTGGTCCTTATGTACAATGGAATATCACTCAGCCATGAAATCAATGTCATAAGGCTAGTAGCAGCATGATGAGTGGATTTAGGTACGACGATTCTAAGTGAAATAAGTCACACAGAAAAGGACACTTCTCATAAGGTATCACTAATAGAGGGAATGTAAAAACCGTTACACTTGAACTGAATTACAAAACAGAACAGAGTCACACATGCAGAAAACACACTATGGCTGCTTAACGGGAAAGGTGAGGTGGGGTGATACATAAAACAAGGGTTTCAAATTAGCTCAGATACCGTTCCATAAACCCAATATGTAATAGACAAGACCTACTCCTTGCTCAGAGAACTGGACTCAACACGCCCTATTCACCGCACAAGAATATATCTGACTAGTAATAATCGTAAAACCTATGTATTGATATCTCTCTGTTAGTGTGTCAAGTGGGTAAAAAGCGGCATAAACACAGCAGTGAAAAGCAGCTAAACCCCATTATAAAAATAAATTACTTTGAAAAACCCATGAAACAAAGACAGTGAAAGAGATAGAAATTCTTACACAATGCGTTCACGGGCTGTGATGCAACCTGGATTGACCATATCTAGACCCACAGCTGGATGAGACATAAGGGTGGACACTCTTGGGGCTGAGAGGTTTGGTGAGGTTGGGTGAGCAAACGCAGACCCTTTAAAGTAATACTGCATGGTACCCATCGCATGGGTCCCAAATCTCCAGGTTCAAGGGCATCTTCCTACATCGAAAACATGCATGAGATACCCAGAAGATGGTACACCATGTGATGGGGAAAGGTTTCTAAAACGCACCTCATTTCTCATCTCCTTGTGCCCGGGTTCGCTATTCCAGCCGCTTTACTAGCAATCTCCCTACTTGGAGCATCATCACCTTTAACCTCCTGTTCCGTACAGGTTGCAATTTGTCCTGAGGATGAACGGGAAGACGTGGAACCAATGAGAGACTAGCTCTTGGTGTTGGGACAGGCACAGGTCACTCTATTTTCCCATCAGGAAGAAGAATTAACCACAGGCTCAGCCTGCCACCCGGAACCAGAACAGGGCCTGAAGCCATCCTGCGCTATTGCGGCCAGCTCCCTAAAAAGCGAGTTGTAAAATGGAGGTTCAGGGCACTGCAATTCACAAACCTGCAGAGTTATAAATGATAACTCTCGTCCACAAATATATTGAGGGAAGGCAAAGAAGAGGATTTGAAATCAAGGCAGAATTGCAGGAAACAGATTTCAGGAGGTAGATTCGAATCGCCTTTAAAGCACATGAAAAGCGGCAAAACGTTGACAATGATGCCCTTGGCCAAAAAGGGCGTATGCGTTTTTTCCTGAATATATTCAGGAAAAAACGCATACGCCCTTTTTGGCCAACCAAGCAACCTGGAAAGGCAAATCAGCGCTACAAAGATGTCGCGCTTCCCATCAGTTAAAAAGGCCATGCTGAAAAAAGTGTCAAAACCAGAAATGCAGGACAGGCCATGGAGAAATGGGAGCCTTGCTACACTGATGGGCGGGATGTAAATTGCCAACAGCCACTCTGGAGAAGCGTACGGTGTGTCCTGAAACATCTAAAAAACAAAGCTTCGAGAGCATAGGGCACTTCCACTCTTGGGGTTATAAATTGGGAAAATTAAAAATCAGCAAGACACAAGCACCCCAAAGTTTAGGACTGCTCTGTTGACAAGGACCTCCACTTCATTCCACCTTCAATATCCCAGGAAAGAGAAAAATGGATAAAGAAGTTGTGGTCCTTATGTACAATGGAATATCACTCAGCCATGAAATCAATGTCATAAGGCTAGTAGCAGCATGATGAGTGGATTTAGGTACGAGGATTCTAAGTGAAATAAGTCACACAGAAAAGGACACTTCTCATAAGGTATCACTTATAGAGGGAATGTAAAAACCGTTACACTTGAACTGAATTACAAAACAGAACAGAGTCACACATGCAGAAAACACACTATGGCTGCTTAACGGGAAAGGTGAGGTGGGGTGATACATAAAACAAGGGTTTCAAATTAGCTCAGATACCGTTCCATAAACCCAATATGTAATAGACAAGACCTACTCCTTGCTCAGAGAACTGGACTCAACACGCCCTATTCACCGCACAAGAATATATCTGACTAGTAATAATCTTAAAACCTATGTATTGATATCTCTCTGTTAGTGTGTCAAGTGGGTAAAAAGCGGCATAAACACAGCAGTGAAAAGCAGCTAAACCCCATTATAAAAATAAATTACTTTGAAAAACCCATGAAACAAAGACAGTGAAAGAGAGCGAAATTCTTACACAATGCGTTCAGGGGCTGTGATGCAACCTGGATTGACCATATCTAGACCCACAGCTGGATGAGACATAAGGGTGGACACTCTTGGGGCTGAGAGGTTTGGTGAGGTTGGGTGAGCAAACGCAGACCCTTTAAAGTTATACTGCATGGTACCCATCGCATGGGTCCCAAATCTCCAGGTTCAAGGGCATCTTCCTACATCGAAAACATGCATGAGAAACCCAGAATATGGTACACCGTGTGATGGGGAAAGGTTTCTAAAACGCACCTCATTTCTCATCTGCTTGTGCCCGGGTTCGCTATTCCAGCCGCTTTACTAGCAATCTCCCTACTTGGAGCATCATCACCTTTAACCTCCTGTTCTGTACAGGTTGCAATTTGTCCTGAGGATGAACGGGAAGACGTGGAACCAATGAGAGACTAGCTCTTGGTGTTGGGACAGGCACAGGTCACTCTATTTTCCCATCAGGAAGAAGAATTAACCACAGGCTCAGCCTGCCCCCCGGATCAAGAACAGGGCCTGAAGCCATCCTGCGCTTTTGCGGCCATCTCCCAAAAACGCGAGTTGTAAAATGGAGGTTCAGGGCACTGCAATTCACAAACCTGCAGAGTTATAAATGATAACTCTCGTCCACAAATATATTGAGGGAAGGCAAAGAAGAGGATTTGAAATCAAGGCAGAATTGCAGGAAACAGATTTCAGGAGGTAGATTCAAATCGCCTTTAAAGCACATGAAAAGCGGCAAAACGTTGACAATGATGCCCTTGGCCAAAAAGGGCGTATGCGTTTTTTCCGGAATATATTCAGGAAAAAACGCATACGCCCTTTTTGGCCAACCAAGCAACCTGGAAAGGCAAATCAGCGCTACAAAGAAGTCTCGCTTCCCTTCGGTTAAAAGGGCCATGCTGAAAAAAGTGTCAAAACCAGAAATGCAGGACAGGCCATGGAGAAATGGGAGCCTTGCTACACTGATGGGCGGGATGTAAATTGCCAACAGCCACTCTGGAGAAGAGTACGGTGTGTCCTGAAACATCTAAAAAACACAGCTTAGAGAGCATAGGGCACTTCCACTCATGGGGGTATAAATTGGGAAAATGAAAAATCAGCAAGACACAAGCACCCCAAAGTTTAGGGCTGCTCTGTTGACAAGGACCTCCACTTCATTCCACCTTCAATATCCCAGGAAAGAGAAAAATGGATAAAGAAGTTGTGGTCCTTATGTACAATGGAATATCACTCTGCCATGAAATCAATGTCATAAGGCTAGTAGCAGCATGATGAGTGGATTTAGGTACGACGATTCTAAGTGAAATAAGTCACACAGAAAAGGACACTTCTCATAAGGTATCACTGATAGAGGGAATGTAAAAACCGTTACACTTGAACTGAATTACAAAACAGAACAGAGTCACACATGCAGAAAACACACTATGGCTGCTTAACGGGAAAGGTGAGGTGGGGTGATACATAAAACAAGGGTTTCAAATTAGCTCAGATACCGTTCCATAAAACCAATATGTAATAGACAAGACCTACTCCTTGCTCAGAGAACTGGACTCAACACGCCCTATTCACCGCACAAGAATATATCTGACTAGTAATAATCTTAAAACCTATGTATTGATATCTCTCTGTTAGTGTGTCAAGTGGGTAAAAAGCGGCATAAACACAGCAGTGAAAAGCAGCTAAACCCCATTATAAAAATAAATTACTTTGAAAAACCCATGAAACAAAGACAGTGAAAGAGAGAGAAATTCTTACACAATGCGTTCAGGGGCTGTGATGCAACCTGGATTGACCATATCTAGACCCACAGCTGGATGAGACATAAGGGTGGACACTCTTGGGGCTGAGAGGTTTGGTGAGGTTGGGTGAGCAAACGCAGACCCTTTAAAGTTATACTGCATGGTACCCATCGCATGGGTCCCAAATCTCCAGGTTCAAGGGCATCTTCCTACATCGAAAACATGCATGAGAAACCCAGAAGATGGTACACCGTGTGATGGGGAAAGGTTTCTAAAACGCACCTCATTTCTCATCTGCTTGTGCCCGGGTTCGCTATTCCAGCCGCTCTACTGGCAATCTCCCTACTTGGAGCATCAGCACCTTTAACCTCCTGTTCCGTACAGGTTGCAATTTGTCCTGAGGATGAACGGGAAGACGTGGAACCAATGAGAGACTAGCTCTTGGTGTTGGGACAGGCACAGGTCACTCTATTTTCCCATCAGGAAGAAGAATTAACCACAGGCTCAGCCTGCCCCCCGGAACCAGAACAGGGCCTGAAGCCATCCTGCGCTTTTGCGGCCAGCTCCCAAAAAAGCGAGTTGTAAAATGGAGGTTCAGGGCACTGCAATTCACAAACCTGCAGAGTTATAAATGATAACTCTCGTCCACAAATATATTGAGGGAAGGCAAAGAAGAGGATTTGAAATCAAGGCAGAATTGCAGGAAACAGATTTCAGGAGGTAGATTCGAATCGCCTTTAAAGCACATGAAAAGCGGCAAAACGTTGACAATGATGCCCTTGGCCAAAAAGGGCGTATGCGTTTTTTCCTGAATATATTCAGGAAAAAACGCATACGCCCTTTTTGGCCAACCAAGCAACCTGGAAAGGCAAATCAGCGCTACAAAAATGTCTCGCTTCCCATCGGTTAAAAAGGCCATGCTGAAAAAAGTGTCAAAACCAGAAATGCAGGACAGGCCATGGAGAAATGGGAGCCTTGCTACACTGATGGGCGGGATGTAAATTGCCAACAGCCACTCTGGAGAAGCGTACGGTGAGTCCTGAAACATCTAAAAAACACAGCTTAGAGAGCATAGGGCACTTCCACTCATGGGGTTATAAATTGGGAAAATTAAAAATCAGCAAGACACAAGCACCCCAAAGTTGAGGGCTGCTCTGTTGACAAGGACCTCCACTTCATTCCACCTTCAATATCCCAGGAAAGAGAAAAATGGATAAAGAAGTTGTGGTCCTTATGTACAATGGAATATCACTCAGCCGTGAAATCAATGTCATAAGGCTAGTAGCAGCATGATGAGTGGATTTAGGTATGACGACTCTAAGTGAAATAAGTCACACAGAAAAGGACACTTCTCATAAGGTATCACTTATAGAGGGAATGTAAAAACCGTTACACTTGAACTGAATTACAAAACAGAACAGAGTCACACATGCAGAAAACACACTATGGCTGCTTAACGGGAAAGGTGAGGTGGGGTGATACATAAAACAAGGGTTTCAAATTAGCTCAGATACCGTTCCATAAACCCAATATGTAATAGACAAGACCTACTCCTTGCTCAGAGAACTGGACTCAACACGCCCTATTCACCGCACAAGAATATATCTGACTAGTAATAATCTTAAAACCTATGTATTGATATCTCTCTGTTAGTGTGTCAAGTGGGTAAAAAGCGGCATAAACACAGCAGTGAAAAGCAGCTAAACCCCATTATAAAAATAAATTACTTTGAAAAACCCATGAAACAAAGACAGTGAAAGAGAGCGAAATTCTTACACAATGCGTTCAGGGGCTGTGATGCCACCTGGATTGACCATATCTAGACCCACAGCTGGATGAGACCTAAGGGTGGACACTGTTGCGGCTGAGAGGTTTGGTGAGGTTGGGTGAGCAAACGCAGACCCATTAAAGTAATACTGCGTGGTACCCATCGCATGGGTCCCAAATCTCCAGGTTCAAGGGCATCTTCCTACATCGAAAACATGCATGAGAAACCCAGAAGATGGTACACCGTGTGATGTGGAAAGGTTTCTAAAACGCACCTCATTTCTCATCTCCTTGTGCCCGGGTTCGCTATTCCAGCCGCTTTACTAGCAATCTCCCTACTTGGAGCATCAGCACCTTTAACCTCCTGTTCCGTACAGGTTGCAATTTGTCCTGAGGATGAATGGGAAGACGTGGAACCAATGAGAGACTAGCTCTTGGTGTTGGGACAGGCACAGGTCACTCTATTTTCCCATCAGGAAGAAGAATTAACCACAGGCTCAGCCTGCCCACCGGAACCAGAACAGGGCCTGAAGCCATCCTGCGCTTTTGCGGCCAGCTCCCAAAAAAGCGAGTTGTAAAATGGAGGTTCAGGGCACTGCAATTCACAAACCTGCAGAGTTATAAATGATAACTCTCGTCCACAAATATATTGAGGGAAGGCAAAGAAGAGGATTTGAAATCAAGGCAGAATTGCAGGAAACAGATTTCAGGAGGTAGATTCGAATCGCCTTTAAAGCTCATGAAAAGCGGCAAAACGTTGACAATGATGCCCTTGGCCAAAAAGGGCGTATGCGTTTTTTCCTGAATATATTCAGGAAAAAACGCATACGCCCTTTTTGGCCAACCAAGCAACCTGGAAAGGCAAATCAGCGCTACAAAGATGTCGCGCTTCCCATCGGTTAAAAAGGCCATGCTGAAAAAAGTGTCAAAACCAGAAATGCAGGACAGGCCATGGAGAAATGGGAGCCTTGCTACACTGATGGGCGGGATGTAAATTGCCAACAGCCACTCTGGAGAAGCGTACGGTGTGTCCTGAAACATCTAAAAAACAAAGCTTCGAGAGCATACGGCACTTCCACTCATGGGGTTATAAATTGGGAAAATTAAAAATCAGCAAAACACAAGCACCCCAAAGTTTAGGACTGCTCTGTTGACAAGGACCTCCACTTCATTCCACCTTCAATATCCCAGGAAAGAGAAAAATGGATAAAGAAGTTGTGGTCCTTATGTACAATGGAATATCACTCAGCCATGAAATCAATGTCATAAGGCTAGTAGCAGCATGATGAGTGGATTTAGGTACGACGATTCTAAGTGAAATAAGTCACACAGAAAAGGACACTTCTCATAAGGTATCACTTATAGAGGGAATGTAAAAACCGTTACACTTGAACTGAATTACAAAACAGAACAGAGTCACACATGCGGAAAACACACTATGGCTGCTTAACGGGAAAGGTGAGGTGGGGTGATACATAAAACAAGGGTTTCAAATTAGCTCAGATACCGTTCCATAAACCCAATATGTAATAGACAAGACCTACTCCTTGCTCAGAGAACTGGACTCAACACGCCCTATTCACCGCACAAGAATATATCTGACTAGTAATAATCTTAAAACCTATGTATTGATATCTCTCTGTTAGTGTGTCAAGTGGGTAAAAAGCGGCATAAACACAGCAGGGAAAAGCAGCTAAACCCCATTATAAAAATAAATTACTTTGAAAAACCCATGAAACAAAGACAGTGAAAGAGAGAGAAATTCTTACACAATGCGTTCAGGGGCTGTGATGCAACCTGGATTGACCATATCTAGACCCACAGCTGGATGAGACATAAGGGTGGACACTCTTGGGGCTGAGAGGTTTGGTGAGGTTGGGTGAGCAAACGCAGACCCTTTAAAGTTATACTGCATGGTACCCATCGCATGGGTCCCAAATCTCCAGGTTCAAGGGCATCTTCCTACATCGAAAACATGCATGAGAAACCCAGAAGATGGTACACCGTGTGATGGGGAAAGGTTTCTAAAACGCACCTCATTTCTCATCTGCTTGTGCCCGGGTTCGCTATTCCAGCCGCTTTACTAGCAATCTCCCTACTTGGAGCATCATCACCTTTAACCTCCTGTTCCGTACAGGTTGCAATTTGTCCTGAGGATGAACGGGAAGACGTGGAACCAATGAGAGACTAGCTCTTGGTGTTGGGACAGGCACAGGTCACTCTATTTTCCCATCAGGAAGAAGAATTAACCACAGGCTCAGCCTGCCCCCCGGATCAAGAACAGGGCCTGAAGCCATCCTGCGCTTTTGCGGCCATCTCCCAAAAACGCGAGTTGTAAAATGGAGGTTCAGGGCACTGCAATTCACAAACCTGCAGAGTTATAAATGATAACTCTCGTCCACAAATATATTGAGGGAAGGCAAAGAAGAGGATTTGAAATCAAGGCAGAATTGCAGGAAACAGATTTCAGGAGGTAGATTCAAATCGCCTTTAAAGCACATGAAAAGCGGCAAAACGTTGACAATGATGCCCTAGGCCAAAAAGGGCGTATGCGTTTTTTCCTGAATATATTCAGGAAAAAACGCATACGCCCTTTTTGGCCAACCAAGCAACCTGGAAAGGCAAATCAGCGCTACAAAGAAGTCTCGCTTCCCATCGGTCAAAAGGGCCATGCTGAAAAAAGTGTCAAAACCAGAAATGCAGGACAGGCCATGGAGAAATGGGAGCCTTGCTACACTGATGGGCGGGATGTAAATTGCCAACAGCCACTCTGGAGAAGAGTACGGTGTGTCCTGAAACATCTAAAAAACACAGCTTAGAGAGCATAGGGCACTTCCACTCATGGGGGTATAAATTGGGAAAATGAAAAATCAGCAAGACACAAGCACCCCAAAGTTTAGGGCTGCTCTGTTGACAAGGACCTCCACTTCATTCCACCTTCAATATCCCAGGAAAGAGAAAAATGGATAAAGAAGTTGTGGTCCTTATGTACAATGGAATATCACTCTGCCATGAAATCAATGTCATAAGGCTAGTAGCAGCATGATGAGTGGATTTAGGTACGACGATTCTAAGTGAAATAAGTCACACAGAAAAGGACACTTCTCATAAGGTATCACTGATAGAGGGAATGTAAAAACCGTTACACTTGAACAGAATTACAAAACAGAACAGAGTCACACATGCAGAAAACACACTATGGCTGCTTAACGGGAAAGGTGAGGTGGGGTGATACATAAAACAAGGGTTTCAAATTAGCTCAGATACCGTTCCATAAACCCAATATGTAATAGACAAGACCTACTCCTTGCTCAGAGAACTGGACTCAACACGCCCTATTCACCGCACAAGAATATATCTGACTAGTAATAATCTTAAAACCTATGTATTGATATCTCTCTGTTAGTGTGTCAAGTGGGTGTAAAGCGGCATAAACACAGCAGTGAAAAGCAGCTAAACCCCATTATAAAAATAAATTACTTTGAAAAACCCATGAAACAAAGACAGTGAAAGAGATAGAAATTCTTACACAATGCGTTCACGGGCTGTGATGCAACCTGGATTGACCATATCTAGACCCACAGCTGGATGAGACATAAGGGTGGACACTCTTGGGGCTGAGAGGTTTGGTGAGGTTGGGTGAGCAAACGCAGACCCTTTAAAGTAATACTGCATGGTGCCCATCGCATGGGTCCCAAATCTCCAGGTTCAAGGGCATCTTCCTACATCGAAAACATGCATGAGAAACCCAGAAGATGGTACACTGTGTGATGTGGAAAGGTTTCTAAAACGCACCTCATTTCTCATCTCCTTGTGCCCGGGTTCGCTATTCCAGCCGCTTTACTAGCAATCTCCCTACTTGGAGCATCAGCACCTTTAACCTCCTGTTCCGTACAGGTTGCAATTTGTCCTGAGGATGAATGGGAAGACGTGGAACCAATGAGAGACTAGCTCTTGGTGTTGGGACAGGCACAGGTCACTCTATTTTCCCATCAGGAAGAAGAATTAACCACAGGCTCAGCCTGCCCACCGGAACCAGAACAGGGCCTGAAGCCATCCTGCGCTTTTGCGGCCAGCTCCCAAAAAAGCGAGTTGTAAAATGGAGGTTCAGGGCACTGCAATTCACAAACCTGCAGAGTTATAAATGATAACTCTCGTCCACAAATATATTGAGGGAAGGCAAAGAAGAGGATTTGAAATCAAGGCAGAATTGCAGGAAACAGATTTCAGGAGGTAGATTCGAATCGCCTTTAAAGCACATGAAAAGCGGCAAAACGTTGACAATGATGCCCTTGGCCAAAAAGGGCGTATGCGTTTTTTCCTGAATATATTCAGGAAAAAACGCATATGCCCTTTTTGGCCAACCAAGCAACCTGGAAAGGCAAATCAGCGCTACAAAGATGTCGCGCTTCCCATCGGTTAAAAAGGCCATGCTGAAAAAAGTGTCAAAACCAGAAATGCAGGACAGGCCATGGAGAAATGGGAGCCTTGCTACACTGATGGGCGGGATGTAAATTGCCAACAGCCACTCTGGAGAAGCGTACGGTGTATCCTGAAACATCTAAAAAACAAAGCTTCGAGAGCATACGGCACTTCCACTCATGGGGTTATAAATTGGGAAAATTAAAAATCAGCAAGACACAAGCACCCCAAAGTTTAGGACTGCTCTGTTGACAAGGACCTCCACTTCATTCCACCTTCAATATCCCAGGAAAGAGAAAAATGGATAAAGAAGTTGTGGTCCTTATGTACAATGGAATATCACTCAGCCATGAAATCAATGTCATAAGGCTAGTAGCAGCATGATGAGTGGATTTAGGTACGACGATTCTAAGTGAAATAAGTCACACAGAAAAGGACACTTCTCATAAGGTATCACTTATAGAGGGAATGTAAAAACCGTTACACTTGAACTGAATTACAAAACAGAACAGAGTCACACATGCAGAAAACACACTATGGCTGCTTAACGGGAAAGGTGAGGTGGGGTGATACATAAAACAAGGGTTTCAAATTAGCTCAGATACCGTTCCATAAACCCAATATGTAATAGACAAGACCTACTCCTTGCTCAGAGAACTGGACTCAACACGCCCTATTCACCGCACAAGAATATATCTGACTAGTAATAATCGTAAAACCTATGTATTGATATCTCTCTGTTAGTGTGTCAAGTGGGTAAAAAGCGGCATAAACACAGCAGGGAAAAGCAGCTAAACCCCATTATAAAAATAAATTACTTTGAAAAACCCATGAAACAAAGACAGTGAAAGAGAGAGAAATTCTTACACAATGCGTTCAGGGGCTGTGATGCAACCTGGATTGACCATATCTAGACCCACAGCTGGATGAGACATAAGGGTGGACACTCTTGGGGCTGAGAGGTTTGGTGAGGTTGGGTGAGCAAACGCAGACCCTTTAAAGTTATACTGCATGGTACCCATCGCATGGGTCCCAAATCTCCAGGTTCAAGGGCATCTTCCTACATCGAAAACATGCATGAGAAACCCAGAAGATGGTACACCGTGTGATGGGGAAAGGTTTCTAAAACGCACCTCATTTCTCATCTGCTTGTGCCCGGGTTCGCTATTCCAGCCGCTTTACTAGCAATCTCCCTACTTGGAGCATCATCACCTTTAACCTCCTGTTCCGTACAGGTTGCAATTTGTCCTGAGGATGAACGGGAAGACGTGGAACCAATGAGAGACTAGCTCTTGGTGTTGGGACAGGCACAGGTCACTCTATTTTCCCATCAGGAAGAAGAATTAACCACAGGCTCAGCCTGCCCCCCGGATCAAGAACAGGGCCTGAAGCCATCCTGCGCTTTTGCGGCCATCTCCCAAAAACGCGAGTTGTAAAATGGAGGTTCAGGGCACTGCAATTCACAAACCTGCAGAGTTATAAATGATAACTCTCGTCCACAAATATATTGAGGGAAGGCAAAGAAGAGGATTTGAAATCAAGGCAGAATTGCAGGAAACAGATTTCAGGAGGTAGATTCAAATCGCCTTTAAAGCACATGAAAAGCGGCAAAACGTTGACAATGATGCCCTTGGCCAAAAAGGGCGTATGCGTTTTTTCCTGAATATATTCAGGAAAAAACGCATACGCCCTTTTTGGCCAACCAAGCAACCTGGAAAGGCAAATCAGCGCTACAAAGAAGTCTCGCTTCCCATCGGTTAAAAGGGCCATGCTGAAAAAAGTGTCAAAACCAGAAATGCAGGACAGGCCATGGAGAAATGGGAGCCTTGCTACACTGATGGGCGGGATGTAAATTGCCAACAGCCACTCTGGAGAAGAGTACGGTGTGTCCTGAAACATCTAAAAAACACAGCTTAGAGAGCATAGGGCACTTCCACTCATGGGGGTATAAATTGGGAAAATGAAAAATCAGCAAGACACAAGCACCCCAAAGTTTAGGGCTGCTCTGTTGACAAGGACCTCCACTTCATTCCACCTTCAATATCCCAGGAAAGAGAAAAATGGATAAAGAAGTTGTGGTCCTTATGTACAATGGAATATCACTCTGCCATGAAATCAATGTCATAAGGCTAGTAGCAGCATGATGAGTGGATTTAGGTACGACGATTCTAAGTGAAATAAGTCACACAGAAAAGGACACTTCTCATAAGGTATCACTGATAGAGGGAATGTAAAAACCGTTACACTTGAACAGAATTACAAAACAGAACAGAGTCACACATGCAGAAAACACACTATGGCTGCTTAACGGGAAAGGTGAGGTGGGGTGATACATAAAACAAGGGTTTCAAATTAGCTCAGATACCGTTCCATAAACCCAATATGTAATAGACAAGACCTACTCCTTGCTCAGAGAACTGGACTCAACACGCCCTATTCACCGCACAAGAATATATCTGACTAGTAATAATCTTAAAACCTATGTATTGATATCTCTCTGTTAGTGTGTCAAGTGGGTGTAAAGCGGCATAAACACAGCAGTGAAAAGCAGCTAAACCCCATTATAAAAATAAATTACTTTGAAAAACCCATGAAACAAAGACAGTGAAAGAGATAGAAATTCTTACACAATGCGTTCAGGGGCTGTGATGCAACCTGGATTGACCATATCTAGACCCACAGCTGGATGAGACATAAGGGTGGACACTCTTGGGGCTGAGAGGTTTGGTGAGGTTGGGTGAGCAAACGCAGACCCTTTAAAGTAATACTGCATGGTGCCCATCGCATGGGTCCCAAATCTCCAGGTTCAAGGGCATCTTCCTACATCGAAAACATGCATGAGAAACCCAGAAGATGGTACACTGTGTGATGTGGAAAGGTTTCTAAAACGCACCTCATTTCTCATCTCCTTGTGCCCGGGTTCGCTATTCCAGCCGCTTTACTAGCAATCTCCCTACTTGGAGCATCAGCACCTTTAACCTCCTGTTCCGTACAGGTTGCAATTTGTCCTGAGGATGAACGGGAAGACGTGGAACCAATGAGAGACTAGCTCTTGGTGTTGGGACAGGCACAGGTCACTCTATTTTCCCATCAGGAAGAAGAATTAACCACAGGCTCAGCCTGCCCACCGGAACCAGAACAGGGCCTGAAGCCATCCTGCGCTTTTGCGGCCAGCTCCCAAAAAAGCGAGTTGTAAAATGGAGGTTCAGGGCACTGCAATTCACAAACCTGCAGAGTTATAAATGATAACTCTCGTCCACAAATATATTGACGGAAGGCAAAGAAGAGGATTTGAAATCAAGGCAGAATTGCAGGAAACAGATTTCAGGAGGTAGATTCGAGTCGCCTTTAAAGCACATGAAAAGTGGCAAAAGGTTGGCAATGATGCCCTTGGCTAAAAAGGGCGTATGCGTTTTTTCCTGAATGTATTCAGGAAAAAACGCATACGCCCTTTTTGGCCAACCAAGCAACCTGGAAAGGCAAATCAGCGCTACAAAGATGTCTCGCTTCCCATCGGTTAAAAAGGCCATGCTGAAAAAAATGTCAACACCAGAAATGCAGGACAGGCCATGGAGAAATGGGAGCCTTGCTACACTGATGGGCGGGATGTAAATTGTCAACAGCCACTCTGGAGAAGTGTACGGTGAGTCCTGAAACGTCTAAAAAGCAAAGCTTAGAGAGCATAGGGCACTTCCACTCATGGGGGTATAAATTGGGAAAATGAAAAATCAGCAAGACACAAGCACCCCAAAGTTTAGGGCTGCTCTGTTGACAAGGACCTCCACTTCATTCCACCTTCAATATCCCAGGAAAGAGAAAAATGGATAAAGAAGTTGTGGTCCTTATGTACAATGGAATATCACTCAGCCATGAAATCAATGTCATAAGGCTAGTAGCAGCATGATGAGTGGATTTAGGTACGACGATTCTAAGTGAAATAAGTCACACAGAAAAGGACACTTCTCATAAGGTATCACTTATAGAGGGAATGTAAAAACCGTTACACTTGAACTGAATTACAAAACAGAACAGAGTCACACATGCAGAAAACACACTATGGCTGCTTAACGGGAAAGGTGAGGTGGGGTGATACATAAAACAAGGGTTTCAAATTAGCTCAGATACCGTTCCATAAAACAAATATGTAATAGACAAGACCTACTCCTTGCTCAGAGAACTGGACTCAACACGCCCTATTCACCGCACAAGAATATATCTGACTAGTAATAATCTTAAAACCTATGTATTGATATCTCTCTGTTAGTGTGTCAAGTGGGTGTAAAGCGGCATAAACACAGCAGTGAAAAGCAGCTAAACCCCATTATAAAAATAAATTACTTTGAAAAACCCATGAAACAAAGACAGTGAAAGAGATAGAAATTCCTACACAATGCGTTCACGGGCTGTGATGCAACCTGGATTGACCATATCTAGACCCACAGCTGGATGAGACATAAGGGTGGACACTCTTGGGGCTGAGAGGTTTGGTGAGGTTGGGTGAGCAAACGCAGACCCTTTAAAGTAATACTGCGTGGTACCCATCGCATGGGTCCCAAATCTCCAGGTTCAAGGGCATCTTCCTACATCGAAAACATGCATGAGATACCCAGAAGATGGTACACCATGTGATGTGGAAAGGTTTCTAAAACGCACCTCATTTCTCATCTGCTTGTGCCCGGGTTCGCCATTCCAGCCGCTTTACTAGCAATCTCCCTCCTTGGAGCATCAGCACCTTTAACCTCCTGTTCCGTACAGGTTGCAATTTGTACTGAGGATGAACGGGAAGACGTGGAACCAATGAAAGACTAGCTCTTGGTGTTGGGACAGGCACAGGTCACTCTATTTTCCCATCAGGAAGAAGAATTAACCACAGGCTCAGCCTGCCCCCCGGAACCAGAACAGGGCCTGAAGCCATCCTGCACTTTTGCGGCCAGCTCCCTAAAAAGCGAGTTGTAAAATGGAGGTTCAGGGCACTGCAATTCACAAACCTGCAGACTTATAAATGATAACTCTCATCCACAAATATATTGAGGGAAGGCAAAGAAGAGGATTTGAAATCAAGGCAGAATTGCAGGAAACAGATTTCAGGAGGTAGATTCGAATCGCCTTTAAAGCACATGAAAAGCGGCAAAACGTTGACAATGATGCCCTTGGCCAAAAAGGGCGTATGCGTTTTTTCCTGAATATATTCAGGAAAAAACGCATACGCCCTTTTTGGCCAACCAAGCAACCTGGAAAGGCAAATCAGCGCTACAAAGATGTCTCGCTTCCCATCGGTCAAAAGGGCCATGCTGAAAAAAGTGTCAACACCAGAAATGCAGGACAGGCCATGGAGAAATGGGAGCCTTGCTACACTGATGGGCGGGATGTAAATTGCCAACAGCCACTCTGGAGAAAAGTACGGTGTGTCCTGAAACATCTAAAAAACACAGCTTAGAGAGCATAGGGCACTTCCACTCATGGGGGTATAAATTGGGAAAATTAAAAATCAGCAAGACACAAGCACCCCAAAGTTTAGGACTGCTCTGTTGACAAGGACCTCCACTTCATTCCACCTTCAATATCCCAGGAAAGAGAAAAATGGATAAAGAAGTTGTGGTCCTTATGTACAATGGAATATCACTCAGCCATGAAATCAATGTCATAAGGCTAGTAGCAGCATGATGAGTGGATTTAGGTACGACGATTCTAAGTGAAATAAGGCACACAGAAAAGGACACTTCTCATAAGGTATCACTTATAGAGGGAATGTAAAAACCGTTACACTTGAACTGAATTACAAAACAGAACAGAGTCACACATGCAGAAAACACACTATGGCTGCTTAACGGGAAAGGTGAGGTGGGGTGATACATAAAACAAGGGTTTCAAATTAGCTCAGATACCGTTCCATAAACCCAATATGTAATAGACAAGACCTACTCCTTGCTCAGAGAACTGGACTCAACACGCCCTATTCACCGCACAAGAATATATCTGACTAGTAATAATCTTAAAACCTATGTATTGATATCTCTCTGTTAGTGTGTCAAGTGGGTAAAAAGCGGCATAAACACAACAGTGAAAAGCAGCTAAACCCCATTATAAAAATAAATTACTTTGAAAAACCCATGAAACAAAGACAGTGAAAGAGAGAGAATTTCTTACAGAATGCGTTCAGGGGCTGTGATGCAACCTGGATTGACCATATCTAGACCCACAGCTGGATGAGTCATAAGGGTGGACACTCTTGGGGCTGAGAGGTTTGGTGAGGTTGGGTGAGCAAACGCAGACCCTTTAAAGTAATACTGCATGGTGCCCATCGCATGGGTCCCAAATCTCCAGGTTCAAGGGCATCTTCCTACATCGAAAACATGCATGAGAAACCCAGAAGATGGTACACCGTGTGATGGGGAAAGGTTTCTAAAACGCACCTCATTTCTCATCTGCTTGTGCTCGGGTTCGCGATTCCAGCCACTTTACTAGCAATCTCCCTCCTTGGAGCATCACCACGTTTAACCTCCTGTTCCGTACAGGTTGATATTTGTCCTGAGGATGAACGGGAAGACGTGGAACCAATGAGAGACTAGCTCTTGGTGTTGGGACAGGCACAGGTCACTCTATTTTCCCATCAGGAAGAAGAATTAACCACAGGCTCAGCCTGCCCCCCGGAACAAGAACAGGGCCTGAAGCCATCCTGCGCTTTTGCGGGCATCTCCCAAAAACGCGAGTTGTAAAATGGAGGTTCAGGGCACTGCAATTCACAAACCTGCAGAGTTATAAATGATAACTCTCGTCCACAAATATATTGAGGGAAGGCAAAGAAGAGGATTTGAAATCAAGGCAGAATTGCAGGAAACAGATTTCAGGAGGTAGATTCGAATCGCCTTTAAAGCACATGAAAAGCGGCAAAACGTTGACAATGATGCCCTTGGCCAAAAAGGGCGTATGCGTTTTTTCCTGAATATATTCAGGAAAAAACGCATACGCCCTTTTTGGCCAACCAAGCAACCTGGAAAGGCAAATCAGCGCTACAAAGATGTCTCGCTTCCCATCGGTCAAAAGGGCCATGCTGAAAAAAGTGTCAAAACCAGAAATGCAGGACAGGCCATGGAAAAATGGCAGCCTTGCTACACTGATGGGCAGGATGTAAATTGTCAACAGCCACACTGGAGAAGTGTACGGTGAGTCCTGAAACGTCTAAAAAGCAAAGCTTAGAGAGCATAGGGCACTTCCACTCATGGGGGTATAAATTGGGAAAATGAAAAATCAGCAAGACACAAGCACCCCAAAGTTTAGGGCTGCTCTGTTGACAAGGACCTCCACTTCATTCCACCTTCAATATCCCAGGAAAGAGAAAAATGGATAAAGAAGTTGTGGTCCTTATGTACAATGGAATATCACTCAGCCATGAAATCAATGTCATAAGGCTAGTAGCAGCATGATGAGTGGATTTAGGTACGACGACTCTAAGTGAAATAAGTCACACAGAAAAGGACACTTCTCATAAGGTATCACTGATAAAGGGAATGTAAAAACCGTTACACTTGAACTGAATTACAAAACAGAACAGAGTCACACATGCAGAAAACACACTATGGCTACTTAACGGGAAAGGTGAGGTGGGGTGATACATAAAACAAGGGTTTCAAATTAGCTCAGATACCGTTCCATAAACCCAATATGTAATGGACTAGACCTACTCCTTGCTCAGAGAACTGGACTCAACACGCCCTATTCACCGCACAAGAATATATCTGACTAGTAATAATCTTAAAACCTATGTATTGATATCTCTCTGTTAGTGGGTCAAGTGGGTGTAAAGCGGCATAAACACAGCAGTGAAAAGCAGCTAAACCCCATTATAAAAATAAATTACTTTGAAAAACCCATGAAACAAAGACAGTGAAAGAGAGAGAAATTCTTACACAATGCGTTCAGGGGCTGTGATGCAACCTGGATTGACCATATCTAGACCCACAGCTGGATGAGACCTAAGGGTGGACACTGTTGCGGCTGAGAGGTTTGGTGAGGTTGGGTGAGCAAACGCAGCCCCTTTAAAGTAATACTGCGTGGTACCCATCGCATGGGTCCCAAATCTCCAGGTTCAAGGGCATCTTCCTACATCGAAAACATGCATGAGAAACCCAGAAGATGGTACACCGTGTGATGTGGAAAGGTTTCTAAAACGCACCTCATTTCTCATCTCCTTGTGGCCGGGTTCGCTATTCCAGCCGCTTTACTAGCAATCTCCCTACTTGGAGCATCAGCACCTTTAACCTCCTGTTCCGTACAGGTTGCAATTTGTCCTGAGGATGAACTGGAAGACGTGGAACCAATGAGAGACTAGCTCTTGGTGTTGGGACAGGCACAGGTCACTCTATTTTCCCATCAGGAAGAAGAATTAACCACAGGCTCAGCCTGCCCCCGGAACCAGAACAGGGCCTGAAGGCATCCTGCGCTTTTGCGGCCAGCTCCCTAAAAAGCGAGTTTTAAAATGGAGGTTCAGGGCACTGCAATTCACAAACCTGCAGAGTTATAAATGATAACTCTCGTCCACAAATATATTGAGGGAAGGCAAAGAAGAGGATTTGAAATCAAGGCAGAATTGCAGGAAACAGATTTCAGGAGGTAGATTCGAATCGCCTTTAAAGCACATGAAAAGCGGCAAAACGTTGACAATGATGCCCTTGGCCAAAAAGGGCGTATGCGTTTTTTCCTGAATATATTCAGGAAAAAACGCATACGCCCTTTTTGGCCAACCAAGCAACCTGGAAAGGCAAATCAGCGCTACAAAGATGTCTCGCTTCCCATCGGTCAAAAGGGCCATGCTGAAAAAAGTGTCAACACCAGAAATGCAGGACAGGCCATGGAGAAATGGGAGCCTTGCTACACTGATGGGCGGGATGTAAATTGTCAACAGCCACTCTGGAGAAGTGTACGGTGAGTCCTGAAACGTCTAAAAAGCAAAGCTTAGAGAGCATAGGGCACTTCCACTCATGGGGGTATAAATTGGGAAAATTAAAAATCAGCAAGACACAAGCACCCCAAAGTTTAGGGCTGCTCTGTTGACAAGGACCTCCACTTCATTCCACCTTCAATATCCCAGGAAAGAGAAAAATGGATAAAGAAGTTGTGGTCCTTATGTACAATGGAATATCACTCAGCCGTGAAATCAATATCATAAGGCTAGTAGCAGCATGATGAGTGGATATAGGTACGACGACTCTAAGTGAAATAAGTCACACAGAAAAGGACACTTCTCATAAGGTATCACTGATAGAGGGAATGTAAAAACCGTTACACTTGAACTGAATTACAAAACAGAACAGAGTCACACATGCAGAAAACACACTATGGCTGCTTAACGGGAAAGGTGAGGTGGGGTGATACATAAAACAAGGGTTTCAAATTAGCTCAGATACCGTTCCATAAACCCAATATGTAATAGACAAGACCTACTCCTTGCTCAGAGAACTGGACTCAACACGCCCTATTCACCGCACAAGAATATATCTGACTAGTAATAATCTTAAAACCTATGTATTGATATCTCTCTGTTAGTGTGTCAAGTGGGTAAAAAGCGGCATAAACACAACAGTGAAAAGCAGCTAAACCCCATTATAAAAATAAATTACTTTGAAAAACCCATGAAACACAGACAGTGAAAGAGAGAGAAATTCTTACACAATGCGTTCAGGGGCTGTGATGCAACCTGGATTGACCATATCTAGACCCACAGCTGGATGAGTCATAAGGGTGGACACTCTTGGGGCTGAGAGGTTTGGTGAGGTTGGGTGAGCAAACGCAGACCCTTTAAAGTAATACTGCGTGGTACCCATCGCATGGGTCCCAAATCTCCAGGTTCAAGGGCATCTTCCTACATCGAAAACATGCATGAGAAACCCAGAAGATGGTACACCGTGTGATGGGGAAAGGTTTCTAAAACGCACCTCATTTCTCATCTGCTTGTGCTCGGGTTCGCGATTCCAGCCACTTTACTAGCAATCTCCCTCCTTGGAGCATCACCACGTTTAACCTCCTGTTCCGTACAGGTTGATATTTGTCCTGAGGATGAACGGGAAGACGTGGAACCAATGAGAGAGTAGCTCTTGGTGTTGGGACAGGCACAGGTCACTCTATTTTCCCATCAGGAAGAAGAATTAACCACAGGCTCAGCCTGCCCCCCGGAACCAGAACAGGGCCTGAAGCCATCCTGCGCTTTTGCGGGCATCTCCCAAAAACGCGAGTTGTAAAATGGAGGTTCAGGGCACTGCAATTCACAAACCTGCAGACTTATAAATGATAACTCTCGTCCACAAATATATTGAGGGAAGGCAAAGAAGAGGATTTGAAATCAAGGCAGAATTGCAGGAAACAGATTTCAGGAGGTAGATTCGAATCGCCTTTAAAGCACATGAAAAGCGGCAAAACGTTGACAATGATGCCCTTGGCCAAAAAGGGCGTATGCGTTTTTTCCTGAATATATTCAGGAAAAAACGCATACGCCCTTTTTGGCCAACCAAGCAACCTGGAAAGGCAAATCAGCGCTACAAAGATGTCTCGCTTCCCATCGGTCAAAAGGGCCATGCTGAAAAAAGTGTCAAAACCAGAAATGCAGGACAGGCCATGGAAAAATGGCAGCCTTGCTACACTGATGGGCAGGATGTAAATTGTCAACAGCCACACTGGAGAAGTGTACGGTGAGTCCTGAAACGTCTAAAAAGCAAAGCTTAGAGAGCATAGGGCACTTCCACTCATGGGGGTATAAATTGGGAAAATGAAAAATCAGCAAGACACAAGCACCCCAAAGTTTAGGGCTGCTCTGTTGACAAGGACCTCCACTTCATTCCACCTTCAATATCCCAGGAAAGAGAAAAATGGATAAAGAAGTTGTGGTCCTTATGTACAATGGAATATCACTCAGCCATGAAATCAATGTCATAAGGCTAGTAGCAGCATGATGAGTGGATTTAGGTACGACGATTCTAAGTGAAATAAGTCACACAGAAAAGGACACTTCTCATAAGGTATCACTGATAAAGGGAATGTAAAAACCGTTACACTTGAACTGAATTACAAAACAGAAGAGAGTCACACATGCAGAAAACACACTATGGCTACTTAACGGGAAAGGTGAGGTGGGGTGATACATAAAACAAGGGTTTCAAATTAGCTCAGATACCGTTCCATAAACCCAATATGTAATGGACTAGACCTACTCCTTGCTCAGAGAACTGGACTCAACACGCCCTATTCACCGCACAAGAATATATCTGACTAGTAATAATCTTAAAACCTATGTATTGATATCTCTCTGTTAGTGGGTCAAGTGGGTAAAAAGCGGCATAAACACAGCAGTGAAAAGCAGCTAAACCCCATTATAAAAATAAATTACTTTGAAAAACCCATGAAACAAAGACAGTGAAAGAGAGAGAAATTCTTACACAATGCGTTCAGGGGCTGTGATGCAACCTGGATTGACCATATCTAGACCCACAGCTGGATGAGACATAAGGGTGGACACTGTTGCGGCTGAGAGGTTTGGTGAGGTTGGGTGAGCAAACGCCGACCCTTTAAAGTAATACTGCGTGGTACCCATCGCATGGGTCCCAAATCTCCAGGTTCAAGGGCATCTTCCTACATCGAAAACATGCATGAGAAACCCAGAAGATGGTACACCGTGTGATGTGGAAAGGTTTCTAAAACGCACCTCATTTCTCATCTCCTTGTGCCCGGGTGCGCTATTCCAGCCGCTTTACTAGCAATCTCCCTACTTGGAGCATCAGCACCTTTAACCTCCTGTTCCGTACAGGTTGCAATTTGTACTGAGGATGAACGGGAAGACGTGGAACCAATGAAAGACTAGCTCTTGGTGTTGGGACAGGCACAGGTCACTCTATTTTCCCATCAGGAAGAAGAATTAACCACAGGCTCAGCCTGCCCCCCGGAACAAGAACAGGGCCTGAAGCCATCCTGCGCTTTTGCGGCCATCTCCCAAAAACGCGAGTTGTAAAATGGAGGTTCAGGGCACTGCAATTCACAAACCTGCAGAGTTATAAATGATAACTCTCGTCCACAAATATATTGAGGGAAGGCAAAGAAGAGGATTTGAAATCAAGGCAGAATTGCAGGAAACAGATTTCAGGAGGTAGATTCGAATTGCCTTTAAAGCACATGAAAAGCGGCAAAACGTTGACAATGATGCCCTTGGCCAAAAAGGGCGTATGCGTTTTTTCCTGAATATATTCAGGAAAAAACGCATACGCCCTTTTTGGCCAACCAAGCAACCTGGAAAGGCAAATCAGCGCTACAAAGAAGTCTCGCTTCCCATCGGTTAAAAAGGCCATGCTGAAAAAAGTGTCAAAACCAGAAATGCAGGACAGGCCATGGAGAAATGGGAGCCTTGCTACACTGATGGGCGGGATGTAAATTGCCAACAGCCACTCTGGAGAAGATTACGGTGTGTCCTGAAACATCTAAAAAACACAGCTTAGAGAGCATAGGGCACTTCCACTCATGGGGGTATAAATTGGGAAAATTAAAAATCGGCAAGACACAAGCACCCCAAAGTTTAGGACTGCTCTGTTGACAAGGACCTCCACTTCATTCCACCTTCAATATCCCAGGAAAGAGAAAAATGGATAAAGAAGTTGTGGTCCTTATGTACAATGGAATATCACTCAGCCATGAAATCAATGTCATAAGGCTAGTAGCAGCATGATGAGTGGATTTAGGTACGACGATTCTAAGTGAAATAAGGCACACAGAAAAGTACACTTCTCATAAGGTATCACTGATAGAGGGAATGTAAAAACCGTTACACTTGAACTGAATTACAAAACAGAACAGAGTCACACATGCAGAAAACACACTATGGCTGCTTAACGGGAAAGGTGAGGTGGGGTGATACATAAAACAAGGGTTTCAAATTAGCTCAGATACCGTTCCATAAAACCAATATGTAATAGACAACACCTACTCCTTGCTCAGAGAACTGGACTCAACATGCCCTATTCACCGCACAAGAATATATCTGACTAGTAATAATCTTAAAACCTATGTATTGATATCTCTCTGTTAGTGTGTCAAGTGGGTGAAAAGCGGCATAAACACAGCAGTGAAAAGCAGCTAAACCTATTTATAAAAATAAATTACTTTGAAAAACCCATGAAACAAAGACAGTGAAAGAGATAGAAATTCTTACACAATGCGTTCACGGGCTGTGATGCAACCTGGATTGACCATATCTAGACCCACAGCTGGATGAGACATAAGGGTGGACACTCTTGGGGCTGAGAGTTTTGGTGAGGTTGGGTGAGCAAACGCAAACCCTTTAAAGTAATACTGCGTGGTACACATCGCATGGGTCCCAAATCTCCAGGTTCAAGGGCAACTTCCTACATCGAAAACATGCATGAGAAACCCAGAAGATGGTACAAAGTGTGATGGGGAAAGGTTTCTAAAACGCACCTCATTTCTCATCTCCTTGTGCTCGGGTTCGCCATTCCAGCCACTTTACTAGCAATCTCCCTCCTTGGAGCATCATCACGTTTAACCTCCTGTTCCGTACAGGTTGATATTTGTCCTGAGGATGAACGGGAAGACGTGGAACCAATGAGAGACTAGCTCTTGGTGTTGGGACAGGCACAGGTCACTCTATTTTCCCATCAGGAAGAAGAATTAACCACAGGCTCAGCCTGCCCCCCGGAACAAGAACAGGGCCTGAAGCCATCCTGCGCTTTTGCGGCCAGCTCCCAAAAACGCGAGTTGTAAAATGGAGGTTCAGGGCACTGCAATTCACAAACCTGCAGAGTTATAAATGATAACTCTCGTCCACAAATATATTGAGGGAAGGCAAAGAAGAGGATTTGAAATCAAGGCAGAATTGCAGGAAACAGATTTCAGGAGGTAGATTCGAATCGCCTTTAAAGCACATGAAAAGCGGCAAAACGTTGACAATGATGCCCTTGGCCAAAAAGGGCGTATGCGTTTTTTCCTGAATATATTCAGGAAAAAACGCATACGCCCTTTTTGGCCAACCAAGCAACCTGGAAAGGCAAATCAGCGCTACAAAGATGTCTCGCTTCCCATCGGTCAAAAGGGCCATGCTGAAAAAAGTGTCAACACCAGAAATGCAGGACAGGCCATGGAGAAATGGGAGCCTTGCTACACTGATGGGCGGGATGTAAATTGTCAACAGCCACTCTGGAGAAGTGTACGGTGAGTCCTGAAACGTCTAAAAAGCAAAGCTTAGAGAGCATAGGGCACTTCCACTCATGGGGGTATAAATTGGGAAAATTAAAAATCAGCAAGACACAAGCACCCCAAAGTTTAGGGCTGCTCTGTTGACAAGGACCTCCACTTCATTCCACCTTCAATATCCCAGGAAAGAGAAAAATGGATAAAGAAGTTGTGGTCCTTATGTACAATGGAATATCACTCAGCCGTGAAATCAATGTCATAAGGCTAGTAGCAGCATGATGAGTGGATATAGGTACGACGACTCTAAGTGAAATAAGTCACACAGAAAAGGACACTTCTCATAAGGTATCACTGATAGAGGGAATGTAAAAACCGTTACACTTGAACTGAATTACAAAACAGAACAGAGTCACACATGCAGAAAACACACTATGGCTGCTTCACGGGAAAGGTGAGGTGGGGTGATACATAAAACAAGGGTTTCAAATTAGCTCAGATACCGTTCCATAAAACCAATATGTAATAGACAAGACCTACTCCTTGCTCAGAGAACTGGACTCAACACGCCCTATTCACCGCACAAGAATATATCTGACTAGTAATAATCTTAAAACCTATGTATTGATATCTCTCTGTTAGTGTGTCAAGTGGGTAAAAAGCGGCATAAACACAACAGTGAAAAGCAGCTAAACCCCATTATAAAAATAAATTACTTTGAAAAACCCATGAAACAAAGACAGTGAAAGAGAGAGAAATTCTTACACAATGCGTTCAGGGGCTGTGATGCAACCTGGATTGACCATATCTAGACCCACAGCTGGATGAGTCATAAGGGTGGACACTCTTGGGGCTGAGAGGTTTGGTGAGGTTGGGTGAGCAAACGCAGACCCTTTAAAGTAATACTGCGTGGTACCCATCGCATGGGTCCCAAATCTCCAGGTTCAAGGGCATCTTCCTACATCGAAAACATGCATGAGAAACCCAGAAGATGGTACACCGTGTGATGGGGAAAGGTTTCTAAAACGCACCTCATTTCTCATCTGCTTGTGCTCGGGTTCGCGATTCCAGCCACTTTACTAGCAATCTCCCTCCTTGGAGCATCACCACGTTTAACCTCCTGTTCCGTACAGGTTGATATTTGTCCTGAGGATGAACGGGAAGACGTGGAACCAATGAGAGAGTAGCTCTTGGTGTTGGGACAGGCACAGGTCACTCTATTTTCCCATCAGGAAGAAGAATTAACCACAGGCTCAGCCTGCCCCCCGGAACAAGAACAGGGCCTGAAGCCATCCTGCGCTTTTGCGGCCATCTCCCAAAAACGCGAGTTGTAAAATGGAGGTTCAGGGCACTGCAATTCACAAACCTGCAGAGTTATAAATGATAACTCTCGTCCACAAATATATTGAGGGAAGGCAAAGAAGAGGATTTGAAATCAAGGCAGAATTGCAGGAAACAGATTTCAGGAGGTAGATTCGAATCGCCTTTAAAGCACATGAAAAGCGGCAAAACGTTGACAATGATGCCCTTGGCCAAAAAGGGCGTATGCGTTTTTTCCTGAATATATTCAGGAAAAAACGCATACGCCCTTTTTGGCCAACCAAGCAACCTGGAAAGGCAAATCAGCGCTACAAAGATGTCTCGCTTCCCATCGGTCAAAAGGGCCATGCTGAAAAAAGTGTCAAAACCAGAAATGCAGGACAGGCCATAGAAAAATGGCAGCCTTGCTACACTGATGGGCAGGATGTAAATTGTCAACAGCCACACTGGAGAAGTGTACGGTGAGTCCTGAAACGTCTAAAAAGCAAAGCTTAGAGAGCATAGGGCACTTCCACTCATGGGGGTATAAATTGGGAAAATGAAAAATCAGCAAGACACAAGCACCCCAAAGTTTAGGGCTGCTCTGTTGACAAGGACCTCCACTTCATTCCACCTTCAATATCCCAGGAAAGAGAAAAATGGATAAAGAAGTTGTGGTCCTTATGTACAATGGAATATCACTCAGCCATGAAATCAATGTCATAAGGCTAGTAGCAGCATGATGAGTGGATTTAGGTACGACGATTCTAAGTGAAATAAGTCACACAGAAAAGGACACTTCTCATAAGGTATCACTGATAGAGGGAATGTAAAAACCGTTACACTTGAACTGAATTACAAAACAGAAGAGAGTCACACATGCAGAAAACACACTATGGCTACTTAACGGGAAAGGTGAGGTGGGGTGATACATAAAACAAGGGTTTCAAATTAGCTCAGATACCGTTCCATAAACCCAATATGTAATGGACTAGACCTACTCCTTGCTCAGAGAACTGGACTCAACACGCCCTATTCACCGCACAAGAATATATCTGACTAGTAATAATCTTAAAACCTATGTATTGATATCTCTCTGTTAGTGTGCCAAGTGGGTGTAAAGCGGCATAAACACAGCAGTGAAAAGCAGCTAAACCCCATTATAAAAATAAATTTCTTTGAAAAACCCATGAAACAAAGACAGTGAAAGAGATAGAAATTCCTACACAATGCGTTCACGGGCTGTGATGCAACCTGGATTGACCATATCTAGACCCACAGCTGGATGAGACATAAGGGTGGACACTCTTGGGGCTGAGAGGTTTGGTGAGGTTGGGTGAGCAAACGCAGACCCTTTAAAGTAATACTGCATGGTAACCATCGCATGGGTCCCAAATCGCCAGGTTCAAGGTCATCTTCCTACATCGAAAACATGCATGAGAAACCCAGAAGATGGTACACCGTGTGATGTGGAAAGGTTTCTAAAACGCACCTCATTTCTCATCTGCTTGTGCCCGGGTTCACCATTCCAGCCACTTTACTAGCAATCTCCCTCCTTGGAGAATCAGCACCTTTAACCTCCTGTTCCGTACAGGTTGCAATTTGTACTGAGGATGAACGGGAAGACGTGGAACCAATGAAAGACTAGCTCTTGGTGTTGGGACAGGCACAGGTCACTCTATTTTCCCATCAGGAAGAAGAATTAACCACAGGCTCAGCCTGCACCCCGGAACCAGAACAGGGCCTGAAGCCATCCTGCGCTTTTGCGGCCATCTCCCAAAAACGCGTGTTGTAAAATGGAGGTTCAGGGCACTGCAATTCACAAACCTGCAGAGTTATAAATGATAACTCTCATCCACAAATATATTGAGGGAAGGCAAAGAAGAGGATTTGAAATCAAGGCAGAATTGCAGGAAACAGATTTCAGGAGGTAGATTCGAATTGCCTTTAAAGCACATGAAAAGCGGCAAAACGTTGACAATGATGCCCTTGGCCAAAAAGGGCGTATGTGTTTTTTCCTGAATATATTCAGGAAAAAACGCATACGCCATTTTTGGCCAACCAAGCAACCTGGAAAGGCAAATCAGCGCTACAAAGAAGTCTCGCTTCCCATCGGTTAAAAAGGCCATGCTGAAAAAAGTGTCAAAACCAGAAATGCAGGACAGGCCATGGAGAAATGGGAGCCTTGGTACACTGATGGGCGGGATGTAAATTGCCAACAGCCACTCTGGAGAAGATTACGGTGTGTCCTGAAACATCTAAAAAACACAGCTTAGAGAGCATAGGGCACTTCCACTCATGGGGGTATAAATTGGGAAAATTAAAAATCAGCAAGACACAAGCACCCCAAAGTTTAGGACTGCTCTGTTGACAAGGACCTCCACTTCATTCCACCTTCAATATCCCAGGAAAGAGAAAAATGGATAAAGAAGTTGTGGTCCTTATGTACAATGGAATATCACTCAGCCATGAAATCAATGTCATAAGGCTAGTAGCAGCATGATGAGTGGATTTAGGTATGACGACTCTAAGTGAAATAAGTCACACAGAAAAGGACACTTCTCATAAGGTATCACTGATAGAGGGAATGTAAAAACCGTTACACTTGAACTGAATTACAAAACAGAACAGAGTCACACATGCAGAAAACACACTATGGCTGCTTAACGGGAAAGGTGAGGTGGGGTGATACATAAAACAAGGGTTTCAAATTAGCTCAGATACCGTTCCATAAAACCAATATGTAATAGACAACACCTACTCCTTGCTCAGAGAACTGGACTCAACACGCCCTATTTACCGCACAAGAATATATCTGACTAGTAATAATCTTAAAACCTATGTATTGATATCTCTCTGTTAGTGTGTCAAGTGGGTGAAAAGCGGCAAAAACACAGCAGTGAAAAGCAGCTAAACCCATTTATAAAAATAAATTACTTTGAAAAACCCATGAAACAAAGACAGTGAAAGAGATAGAAATTCTTACACAATGCGTTCACGGGCTGTGATGCAACCTGGATTGACCATATCTAGACCCACAGCTGGATGAGACATAAGGGTGGACACTCTTGGGGCTGAGAGGTTTGGTGAGGTTGGGTGAGCAAACGCAAACCCTTTAAAGTAATACTGCGTGGTACCCATCGCATGGGTCCCAAATCTCCAGGTTCAAGGGCATCTTCCTACATCGAAAACATGCATGAGAAACCCAGAAGACGGTACACCGTGTGATGGGGAAAGGTTTCTAAAACGCACCTCATTTCTCATCTCCTTGTGCTCGGGTTCGCCATTCCAGCCACTTTACTAGCAATCTCCCTCCTTGGAGCATCATCACGTTTAACCTCCTGTTCCGTACAGGTTGATATTTGTCCTGAGGATGAACGGGAAGACGTGGAACCAATGAGAGACTAGCTCTTGGTGTTGGGACAGGCACAGGTCACTCTATTTTCCCATCAGGAAGAAGAATTAACCACAGGCTCAGCCTGCCCCCCGGAACAAGAACAGGGCCTGAAGCCATCCTGCGCTTTTGCGGCCATCTCCCAAAAACGCGAGTTGTAAAATGGAGGTTCAGGGCACTGCAATTCACAAACCTGCAGAGTTATAAATGATAACTCTCGTCCACAAATATATTGAGGGAAGGCAAAGAAGAGGATTTGAAATCAAGGCAGAATTGCAGGAAACAGATTTCAGGAGGTAGATTCGAATCGCCTTTAAAGCACATGAAAAGCGGCAAAACGTTGACAATGATGCCCTTGGCCAAAAAGGGCGTATGCGTTTTTTCCTGAATATATTCAGGAAAAAACGCATACGCCCTTTTTGGCCAACCAAGCAACCTGGAAAGGCAAATCAGCGCTACAAAGATGTCTCGCTTCCCATCGGTCAAAAGGGCCATGCTGAAAAAAGTGTCAAAACCAGAAATGCAGGACAGGCCATGGAGAAATGGGAGCCTTGCTACACTGATTGGCGGGATGTAAATTGTCAACAGCCACTCTGGAGAAGTGTACGGTGAGTCCTGAAAAGTCTAAAAAGCAAAGCTTAGAGAGCATAGGGCACTTCCACTCATGGGGTTATAAATTGGGAAAATTAAAAATCAGCAAGACACAAGCACCCCAAAGTTTAGGGCTGCTCTGTTGACAAGGACCTCCACTTCATTCCACCTTCAATATCGCAGGAAAGAGAAAAATGGATAAAGAAGTTGTGGTCCTTATGTACAATGGAATATCACTCAGCCGTGAAATCAATGTCATAAGGCTAGTAGCAGCATGATGAGTGGATTTAGGTACGACAACTCTAAGTGAAATAAGTCACACAGAAAAGGACACTTCTCATAAGGTATCACTTATAGAGGGAATGTAAAAACCGTTACACTTGAACTGAATTACAAAACAGAACAGAGTCACACATGCAGAAAACACACTATGGCTGCTTAACGGGAAAGGTGAGGTGGGGTGATACATAAAACAAGGGTTTCAAATTAGCTCAGATACCGTTCCATAAACCCAATATGTAATAGACAAGACCTACTCCTTGCTCAGAGAACTGGACTCAACACGCCCTATTCACCGCACAAGAATATATCTGACTAGTAATAATCTTAAAACCTATGTATTGATATCTCTCTGTTAGTGGGTCAAGTGGGTAAAAAGCGGCATAAACACAGCAGTGAAAAGCAGCTAAACCCCATTATAAAAATAAATTACTTTGAAAAACCCATGAAACAAAGACAGTGAAAGAGAGAGAAATTCTTACACAATGCGTTCAGGGGCTGTGATGCAACCTGGATTGACCATACCTAGACCCACAGCTGGATGAGACATAAGGGTGGACACTGTTGCGGCTGAGAGGTTTGGTGAGGTTGGGTGAGCAAACGCAGACCCTTTAAATAATACTGCGTGGTACCCATCGCATGGGTCCCAAATCTCCAGGTTCAAGGTCATCTTCCTACATCGAAAACATGCATGAGATACCCAGAAGATGGTACACCGTGTGATGGGGAAAGGTTTCTAAAACGCACCTCATTTCTCATCTGCTTGTGCCCGGGTTCACCATTCCAGCCACTTTACTAGCAATCTCCCTCCTTGGAGCATCAGCACCTTTAACCTCCTGTTTCGTACAGGTTGCAATTTGTACTGAGGATGAACGGGAAGACGTGGAACCAATGAAAGACTAGCTCTTGGTGTTGGGACAGGCACAGGTCACTCTATTTTCCCATCAGGAAGAAGAATTAACCACAGGCTCAGCCTGCCCCCCGGAACCAGAACAGGGCCTGAAGCCATCCTGTGCTTTTGCGGCCAGCTCCCTAAAAAGCGAGTTGTAAAATGGAGGTTCAGGGCACTGCAATTCACAAACCTGCAGACTTATAAATGATAACTCTCATCCACAAATATATTGAGGGAAGGCAAAGAAGAGGACTTGAAATCAAGGCAGAATTGCAGGAAACAGATTTCAGGAGGTAGATTCGAATTGCCTTTAAAGCACATGAAAAGTGGCAAAACGTTGACAATGATGCCCTTGGCCAAAAAGGGCGTATGCGTTTTTTCCTGAATATATTCAGGAAAAAACGCATACGCCCTTTTTGGCCAACCAAGCAACCTGGAAAGGCAAATCAGCGCTACAAAGATGTCTCGCTTCCCATCGGTCAAAAGGGCCATGCTCAAAAAAGTGTCAAAACCAGAAATGCAGGACAGGCCATGGAGAAATGGGAGCCTTGCTACACTGATGGGCGGGATGTAAATTGTCAACAGCCACTCTGGAGAAGTGTACGGTGAGTCCTGAAACGTCTAAAAAGCAAAGCTTAGAGAGCATAGGGCACTTCCACTCATGGGGGTATAAATTGGGAAAATTAAAAATCAGCAAGACACAAGCACCCCAAAGTTTAGGGCTGCTCTGTTGACAAGGACCTCCACTTCATTCCACCTTCAATATCGCAGGAAAGAGAAAAATGGATAAAGAAGTTGTGGTCCTTATGTACAATGGAATATCACTCAGCCGTGAAATCAATGTCATAAGGCTAGTAGCAGCATGATGAGTGGATTTAGGTACGACGACTCTAAGTGAAATAAGTCACACAGAAAAGGACACTTCTCATAAGGTATCACTTATAGAGGGAATGTAAAAACCGTTACACTTGAACTGAATTACAAAACAGAACAGAGTCACACATGCAGAAAACACACTATGGCTGCTTAACGGGAAAGGTGAGGTGGGGTGATACATAAAACAAGGGTTTCAAATTAGCTCAGATACCGTTCCATAAACCCAATATGTAATAGACAAGACCTACTCCTTGCTCAGAGAACTGGACTCAACACGCCCTATTCACCGCACAAGAATATATCTGACTAGTAATAATCTTAAAACCTACGTATTGATATCTCTCTGTTAGTGGGTCAAGTGGGTAAAAAGCGGCATAAACACAGCAGTGAAAAGCAGCTAAACCCCATTATAAAAATAAATTACTTTGAAAAACCCATGAAACAAAGACAGTGAAAGAGAGAGAAATTCTTACACAATGCGTTCAGGGGCTGTGATGCAACCTGGATTGACCATATCTAGACCCACAGCTGGATGAGACATAATGGTGGACACTGTTGCGGCTGAGAGGTTTGGTGAGGTTGGGTGAGCAAACGCAGACCCTTTAAAGTAATACTGCGTGGTACCCATCGCATGGGTCCCAAATCTCCAGGTTCAAGGTCATCTTCCTACATCGAAAACATGCATGAGATACCCAGAAGATGGTACACCGTGTGATGGGGAAAGGTTTCTAAAACGCACCTCATTTCTCATCTGCTTGTGCCCGGGTTCGCCATTCCAGCCACTTTACTAGCAATCTCCCTCCTTGGAGCATCAGCACCTTTAACCTCCTGTTCCGTACAGGTTGCAATTTGTACTGAGGATGAACGGGAAGACGTGGAACCAATGAAAGACTAGCTCTTGGTGTTGGGACAGGCACAGGTCACTCTATTTTCCCATCAGGAAGAAGAATTAACCACAGGCTCAGCCTGCCCCCCGGAACCAGAACAGGGCCTGAAGCCATCCTGCGCTTTTGCGGTCACCTCCCTAAAAAGCGAGTTGTAAAATGGAGGTTCAGGGCACTGCAATTCACAAACCTGCAGAGTTATAAATGATAACTCTCATCCACAAATATATTGAGGGAAGGCAAAGAAGAGGATTTGAAATCAAGGCAGAATTGCAGGAAACAGATTTCAGGAGGTAGATTCGAATCGCCTTTAAAGCACATGAAAACCGTCAAAACGTTGACAATGATGCCCTTGGCCAAAACGGGCATATGCGTTTTTTCCTGAATATATTCAGGAAAAAACGCATACGCCCTTTTTGGCCAACCAAGCAACCTGGAAAGGCAAATCAGCGCTACAAAGATGTCTCGCTTCCCATCGGTCAAAAGGGCCATGCTGAAAAAAGTGTCAACACCAGAAATGCAGGACAGGCCATGGAGAAATGGGAGCCTTGCTACACTGATGGGTGGGATGTAAATTGTCAACAGCCACTCTGGAGAAGTGTACGGTGAGTCCTGAAACGTCTAAAAAGCAAAGCTTAGAGAGCATAGGGCACTTCCACTCATGGGGGTATAAATTGGGAAAATGAAAAATCAGCAAGACACAAGCACCCCAAAGTTTAGGGCTGCTCTGTTGACAAGGACCTCCACTTCATTCCACCTTCAATATCGCAGGAAAGAGAAAAATGGATAAAGAAGTTGTGGTCCTTATGTACAATGGAATATCACTCAGCCGTGAAATCAATGTCATAAGGCTAGTAGCAGCATGATGAGTGGATTTAGGTACGACGACTCTAAGTGAAATAAGTCACACAGAAAAGGACACTTCTCATAAGGTATCACTGATAGAGGGAATGTAAAAACCGTTACACTTGAACTGAATTACAAAACAGAACAGAGTCACACATGCAGAAAACACACTATGGCTGCTTCACGGGAAAGGTGAGGTGGGGTGATACATAAAACAAGGGTTTCAAATTAGCTCAGATACCGTTCCATAAAACCAATATGTAATAGACAAGACCTACTCCTTGCTCAGAGAACTGGACTCAACACGCCCTATTCACCGCACAAGAATATATCTGACTAGTAATAATCTTAAAACCTATGTATTGATATCTCTCTGTTAGTGTGTCAAGTGGGTAAAAAGCGGCATAAACACAACAGTGAAAAGCAGCTAAACCCCATTATAAAAATAAATTACTTTGAAAAACCCATGAAACAAAGACAGTGAAAGAGAGAGAAATTCTTACACAATGCGTTCAGGGGCTGTGATGCAACCTGGATTGACCATATCTAGACCCACAGCTGGATGAGTCATAAGGGTGGACACTCTTGGGGCTGAGAGGTTTGGTGAGGTTGGGTGAGCAAACGCAGACCCTTTAAAGTAATACTGCGTGGTACCCATCGCATGGGTCCCAAATCTCCAGGTTCAAGGGCATCTTCCTACATCGAAAACATGCATGAGAAACCCAGAAGATGGTACACCGTGTGATGGGGAAAGGTTTCTAAAACGCACCTCATTTCTCATCTGCTTGTGCTCGGGTTCGCGATTCCAGCCACTTTACTAGCAATCTCCCTCCTTGGAGCATCACCACGTTTAACCTCCTGTTCCGTACAGGTTGATATTTGTCCTGAGGATGAACGGGAAGACGTGGAACCAATGAGAGAGTAGCTCTTGGTGTTGGGACAGGCACAGGTCACTCTATTTTCCCATCAGGAAGAAGAATTAACCACAGGCTCAGCCTGCCCCCCGGAACAAGAACAGGGCCTGAAGCCATCCTGCGCTTTTGCGGCCATCTCCCAAAAACGCGAGTTGTAAAATGGAGGTTCAGGGCACTGCAATTCACAAACCTGCAGAGTTATAAATGATAACTCTCGTCCACAAATATATTGAGGGAAGGCAAAGAAGAGGATTTGAAATCAAGGCAGAATTGCAGGAAACAGATTTCAGGAGGTAGATTCGAATCGCCTTTAAAGCACATGAAAAGCGGCAAAACGTTGACAATGATGCCCTTGGCCAAAAAGGGCGTATGCGTTTTTTCCTGAATATATTCAGGAAAAAACGCATACGCCCTTTTTGGCCAACCAAGCAACCTGGAAAGGCAAATCAGCGCTACAAAGATGTCTCGCTTCCCATCGGTCAAAAGGGCCATGCTGAAAAAAGTGTCAAAACCAGAAATGCAGGACAGGCCATAGAAAAATGGCAGCCTTGCTACACTGATGGGCAGGATGTAAATTGTCAACAGCCACACTGGAGAAGTGTACGGTGAGTCCTGAAACGTCTAAAAAGCAAAGCTTAGAGAGCATAGGGCACTTCCACTCATGGGGGTATAAATTGGGAAAATGAAAAATCAGCAAGACACAAGCACCCCAAAGTTTAGGGCTGCTCTGTTGACAAGGACCTCCACTTCATTCCACCTTCAATATCCCAGGAAAGAGAAAAATGGATAAAGAAGTTGTGGTCCTTATGTACAATGGAATATCACTCAGCCATGAAATCAATGTCATAAGGCTAGTAGCAGCATGATGAGTGGATTTAGGTACGACGATTCTAAGTGAAATAAGTCACACAGAAAAGGACACTTCTCATAAGGTATCACTGATAGAGGGAATGTAAAAACCGTTACACTTGAACTGAATTACAAAACAGAAGAGAGTCACACATGCAGAAAACACACTATGGCTACTTAACGGGAAAGGTGAGGTGGGGTGATACATAAAACAAGGGTTTCAAATTAGCTCAGATACCGTTCCATAAACCCAATATGTAATGGACTAGACCTACTCCTTGCTCAGAGAACTGGACTCAACACGCCCTATTCACCGCACAAGAATATATCTGACTAGTAATAATCTTAAAACCTATGTATTGATATCTCTCTGTTAGTGTGTCAAGTGGGTAAAAAGCGGCATAAACACAGCAGTGAAAAGCAGCTAAACCCCATTATAAAAATAAATTACTTTGAAAAACCCATGAAACAAAGACAGTGAAAGAGAGAGAAATTCTTACACAATGCGTTCAGGGGCTGTGATGCAACCTGGATTGACCATATCTAGACCCACAGCTGGATGAGACATAAGGGTGGACACTGTTGCGGCTGAGAGGTTTGGTGAGGTTGGGTGAGCAAACGCAGACCCTTTAAAGTAATACTGCGTGGTACCCATCGCATGGGTCCCAAATCTCCAGGTTCAAGGGCATCTTCCTACATCGAAAACATGCATGAGAAACCCAGAAGATGGTACACCGTGTGATGTGGAAAGGTTTCTAAAACGCACCTCATTTCTCATCTCCTTGTGCCCGGGTGCGCTATTCCAGCCGCTTTACTAGCAATCTCCCTACTTGGAGCATCAGCACCTTTAACCTCCTGTTCCGTACAGGTTGCAATTTGTACTGAGGATGAACGGGAAGACGTGGAACCAATGAAAGACTAGCTCTTGGTGTTGGGACAGGCACAGGTCACTCTATTTTCCCATCAGGAAGAAGAATTAACCACAGGCTCAGCCTGCCCCCCGGAACAAGAACAGGGCCTGAAGCCATCCTGCGCTTTTGCGGCCATCTCCCAAAAACGCGAGTTGTAAAATGGAGGTTCAGGGCACTGCAATTCACAAACCTGCAGAGTTATAAATGATAACTCTCGTCCACAAATATATTGAGGGAAGGCAAAGAAGAGGATTTGAAATCAAGGCAGAATTGCAGGAAACAGATTTCAGGAGGTAGATTCGAATTGCCTTTAAAGCACATGAAAAGCGGCAAAACGTTGACAATGATGCCCTTGGCCAAAAAGGGCGTATGCGTTTTTTCCTGAATATATTCAGGAAAAAACGCATACGCCCTTTTTGGCCAACCAAGCAACCTGGAAAGGCAAATCAGCGCTACAAAGAAGTCTCGCTTCCCATCGGTTAAAAAGGCCATGCTGAAAAAAGTGTCAAAACCAGAAATGCAGGACAGGCCATGGAGAAATGGGAGCCTTGCTACACTGATGGGCGGGATGTAAATTGCCAACAGCCACTCTGGAGAAGATTACGGTGTGTCCTGAAACATCTAAAAAACACAGCTTAGAGAGCATAGGGCACTTCCACTCATGGGGGTATAAATTGGGAAAATTAAAAATCGGCAAGACACAAGCACCCCAAAGTTTAGGACTGCTCTGTTGACAAGGACCTCCACTTCATTCCACCTTCAATATCCCAGGAAAGAGAAAAATGGATAAAGAAGTTGTGGTCCTTATGTACAATGGAATATCACTCAGCCATGAAATCAATGTCATAAGGCTAGTAGCAGCATGATGAGTGGATTTAGGTACGACGACTCTAAGTGAAATAAGTCACACAGAAAAGGACACTTCTCATAAGGTATCACTGATAGAGGGAATGTAAAAACCGTTACACTTGAACTGAATTACAAAACAGAACAGAGTCACACATGCAGAAAACACACTATGGCTGCTTAACGGGAAAGGTGAGGTGGGGTGATACATAAAACAAGGGTTTCAAATTAGCTCAGATACCGTTCCATAAAACCAATATGTAATAGACTAGACCTACTCCTTGCTCAGAGAACTGGACTCAACACGCCCTATTCACCGCACAAGAATATATCTGACTAGTAATAATCTTAAAACCTATGTATTGATATCTCTCTGTTAGTGTGCCAAGTGGGTGTAAAGCGGCATAAACACAGCAGTGAAAAGCAGCTAAACCCCATTATAAAAATAAATTTCTTTGAAAAACCCATGAAACAAAGACAGTGAAAGAGATAGAAATTCCTACACAATGCGTTCACGGGCTGTGATGCAACCTGGATTGACCATATCTAGACCCACAGCTGGATGAGACATAAGGGTGGACACTCTTGGGGCTGAGAGGTTTGGTGAGGTTGGGTGAGCAAACGCAGACCCTTTAAAGTAATACTGCATGGTAACCATCGCATGGGTCCCAAATCGCCAGGTTCAAGGTCATCTTCCTACATCGAAAACATGCATGAGAAACCCAGAAGATGGTACACCGTGTGATGTGGAAAGGTTTCTAAAACGCACCTCATTTCTCATCTGCTTGTGCCCGGGTTCACCATTCCAGCCACTTTACTAGCAATCTCCCTCCTTGGAGAATCAGCACCTTTAACCTCCTGTTCCGTACAGGTTGCAATTTGTACTGAGGATGAACGGGAAGACGTGGAACCAATGAAAGACTAGCTCTTGGTGTTGGGACAGGCACAGGTCACTCTATTTTCCCATCAGGAAGAAGAATTAACCACAGGCTCAGCCTGCACCCCGGAACCAGAACAGGGCCTGAAGCCATCCTGCGCTTTTGCGGCCATCTCCCAAAAACGCGTGTTGTAAAATGGAGGTTCAGGGCACTGCAATTCACAAACCTGCAGAGTTATAAATGATAACTCTCATCCACAAATATATTGAGGGAAGGCAAAGAAGAGGATTTGAAATCAAGGCAGAATTGCAGGAAACAGATTTCAGGAGGTAGATTCGAATTGCCTTTAAAGCACATGAAAAGCGGCAAAACGTTGACAATGATGCCCTTGGCCAAAAAGGGCGTATGTGTTTTTTCCTGAATATATTCAGGAAAAAACGCATACGCCATTTTTGGCCAACCAAGCAACCTGGAAAGGCAAATCAGCGCTACAAAGAAGTCTCGCTTCCCATCGGTTAAAAAGGCCATGCTGAAAAAAGTGTCAAAACCAGAAATGCAGGACAGGCCATGGAGAAATGGGAGCCTTGGTACACTGATGGGCGGGATGTAAATTGCCAACAGCCACTCTGGAGAAGATTACGGTGTGTCCTGAAACATCTAAAAAACACAGCTTAGAGAGCATAGGGCACTTCCACTCATGGGGGTATAAATTGGGAAAATTAAAAATCAGCAAGACACAAGCACCCCAAAGTTTAGGACTGCTCTGTTGACAAGGACCTCCACTTCATTCCACCTTCAATATCCCAGGAAAGAGAAAAATGGATAAAGAAGTTGTGGTCCTTATGTACAATGGAATATCACTCAGCCATGAAATCAATGTCATAAGGCTAGTAGCAGCATGATGAGTGGATTTAGGTATGACGACTCTAAGTGAAATAAGTCACACAGAAAAGGACACTTCTCATAAGGTATCACTGATAGAGGGAATGTAAAAACCGTTACACTTGAACTGAATTACAAAACAGAACAGAGTCACACATGCAGAAAACACACTATGGCTGCTTAACGGGAAAGGTGAGGTGGGGTGATACATAAAACAAGGGTTTCAAATTAGCTCAGATACCGTTCCATAAACCCAATATGTAATAGACAAGACCTACTCCTTGCTCAGAGAACTGGACTCAACACGCCCTATTCACCGCACAAGAATATATCTGACTAGTAATAATCTTAAAACCTATGTATTGATATCTCTCTGTTAGTGGGTCAAGTGGGTAAAAAGCGGCATAAACACAGCAGTGAAAAGCAGCTAAACCCCATTATAAAAATAAATTACTTTGAAAAACCCATGAAACAAAGACAGTGAAAGAGAGAGAAATTCTGACACAATGCGTTCAGGGGCTGTGATGCAACCTGGATTGACCATACCTAGACCCACAGCTGGATGAGACATAAGGGTGGACACTGTTGCGGCTGAGAGGTTTGGTGAGGTTGGGTGAGCAAACGCAGACCCTTTAAATAATACTGCGTGGTACCCATCGCATGGGTCCCAAATCTCCAGGTTCAAGGTCATCTTCCTACATCGAAAACATGCATGAGATACCCAGAAGATGGTACACCGTGTGATGGGGAAAGGTTTCTAAAACGCACCTCATTTCTCATCTGCTTGTGCCCGGGTTCACCATTCCAGCCACTTTACTAGCAATCTCCCTCCTTGGAGCATCAGCACCTTTAACCTCCTGTTTCGTACAGGTTGCAATTTGTACTGAGGATGAACGGGAAGACGTGGAACCAATGAAAGACTAGCTCTTGGTGTTGGGACAGGCACAGGTCACTCTATTTTCCCATCAGGAAGAAGAATTAACCACAGGCTCAGCCTGCCCCCCGGAACCAGAACAGGGCCTGAAGCCATCCTGTGCTTTTGCGGCCAGCTCCCTAAAAAGCGAGTTGTAAAATGGAGGTTCAGGGCACTGCAATTCACAAACCTGCAGACTTATAAATGATAACTCTCATCCACAAATATATTGAGGGAAGGCAAAGAAGAGGACTTGAAATCAAGGCAGAATTGCAGGAAACAGATTTCAGGAGGTAGATTCGAATTGCCTTTAAAGCACATGAAAAGTGGCAAAACGTTGACAATGATGCCCTTGGCCAAAAAGGGCGTATGCGTTTTTTCCTGAATATATTCAGGAAAAAACGCATACGCCCTTTTTGGCCAACCAAGCAACCTGGAAAGGCAAATCAGCGCTACAAAGATGTCTCGCTTCCCATCGGTCAAAAGGGCCATGCTCAAAAAAGTGTCAAAACCAGAAATGCAGGACAGGCCATGGAGAAATGGGAGCCTTGCTACACTGATGGGCGGGATGTAAATTGTCAACAGCCACTCTGGAGAAGTGTACGGTGAGTCCTGAAACGTCTAAAAAGCAAAGCTTAGAGAGCATAGGGCACTTCCACTCATGGGGGTATAAATTGGGAAAATTAAAAATCAGCAAGACACAAGCACCCCAAAGTTTAGGGCTGCTCTGTTGACAAGGACCTCCACTTCATTCCACCTTCAATATCGCAGGAAAGAGAAAAATGGATAAAGAAGTTGTGGTCCTTATGTACAATGGAATATCACTCAGCCGTGAAATCAATGTCATAAGGCTAGTAGCAGCATGATGAGTGGATTTAGGTACGACGACTCTAAGTGAAATAAGTCACACAGAAAAGGACACTTCTCATAAGGTATCACTTATAGAGGGAATGTAAAAACCGTTACACTTGAACTGAATTACAAAACAGAACAGAGTCACACATGCAGAAAACACACTATGGCTGCTTAACGGGAAAGGTGAGGTGGGGTGATACATAAAACAAGGGTTTCAAATTAGCTCAGATACCGTTCCATAAACCCAATATGTAATAGACAAGACCTACTCCTTGCTCAGAGAACTGGACTCAACACGCCCTATTCACCGCACAAGAATATATCTGACTAGTAATAATCTTAAAACCTACGTATTGATATCTCTCTGTTAGTGGGTCAAGTGGGTAAAAAGCGGCATAAACACAGCAGTGAAAAGCAGCTAAACCCCATTATAAAAATAAATTACTTTGAAAAACCCATGAAACAAAGACAGTGAAAGAGAGAGAAATTCTTACACAATGCGTTCAGGGGCTGTGATGCAACCTGGATTGACCATATCTAGACCCACAGCTGGATGAGACATAATGGTGGACACTGTTGCGGCTGAGAGGTTTGGTGAGGTTGGGTGAGCAAACGCAGACCCTTTAAAGTAATACTGCGTGGTACCCATCGCATGGGTCCCAAATCTCCAGGTTCAAGGTCATCTTCCTACATCGAAAACATGCATGAGATACCCAGAAGATGGTACACCGTGTGATGGGGAAAGGTTTCTAAAACGCACCTCATTTCTCATCTGCTTGTGCCCGGGTTCGCCATTCCAGCCACTTTACTAGCAATCTCCCTCCTTGGAGCATCAGCACCTTTAACCTCCTGTTCCGTACAGGTTGCAATTTGTACTGAGGATGAACGGGAAGACGTGGAACCAATGAAAGACTAGCTCTTGGTGTTGGGACAGGCACAGGTCACTCTATTTTCCCATCAGGAAGAAGAATTAACCACAGGCTCAGCCTGCCCCCCGGAACCAGAACAGGGCCTGAAGCCATCCTGCGCTTTTGCGGTCACCTCCCTAAAAAGCGAGTTGTAAAATGGAGGTTCAGGGCACTGCAATTCACAAACCTGCAGAGTTATAAATGATAACTCTCATCCACAAATATATTGAGGGAAGGCAAAGAAGAGGATTTGAAATCAAGGCAGAATTGCAGGAAACAGATTTCAGGAGGTAGATTCGAATCGCCTTTAAAGCACATGAAAACCGTCAAAACGTTGACAATGATGCCCTTGGCCAAAACGGGCATATGCGTTTTTTCCTGAATATATTCAGGAAAAAACGCATACGCCCTTTTTGGCCAACCAAGCAACCTGGAAAGGCAAATCAGCGCTACAAAGATGTCTCGCTTCCCATCGGTCAAAAGGGCCATGCTGAAAAAAGTGTCAACACCAGAAATGCAGGACAGGCCATGGAGAAATGGGAGCCTTGCTACACTGATGGGTGGGATGTAAATTGTCAACAGCCACTCTGGAGAAGTGTACGGTGAGTCCTGAAACGTCTAAAAAGCAAAGCTTAGAGAGCATAGGGCACTTCCACTCATGGGGGTATAAATTGGGAAAATGAAAAATCAGCAAGACACAAGC
This sequence comes from Balaenoptera borealis, assembly GCF_965194805.1. NCBI lineage: Eukaryota > Metazoa > Chordata > Mammalia > Artiodactyla > Balaenopteridae > Balaenoptera > Balaenoptera borealis. The sequence goes on along the minus strand of NW_028123942.1, from coordinate 327,501 downwards.
ACCCCAAAGTTTAGGGCTGCTCTGTTGACAAGGACCTCCACTTCATTCCACCTTCAATATCGCAGGAAAGAGAAAAATGGATAAAGAAGTTGTGGTCCTTATGTACAATGGAATATCACTCAGCCGTGAAATCAATGTCATAAGGCTAGTAGCAGCATGATGAGTGGATTTAGGTACGACGACTCTAAGTGAAATAAGTCACACAGAAAAGGACACTTCTCATAAGGTATCACTTATAGAGGGAATGTAAAAACCGTTACACTTGAACTGAATTACAAAACAGAACAGAGTCACACATGCAGAAAACACACTATGGCTGCTTAACGGGAAAGGTGAGGTGGGGTGATACATAAAACAAGGGTTTCAAATTAGCTCAGATACCGTTCCATAAACCCAATATGTAATAGACAAGACCTACTCCTTGCTCAGAGAACTGGACTCAACACGCCCTATTCACCGCACAAGAATATATCTGACTAGTAATAATCTTAAAACTTATGTATTGATATCTCTCTGTTAGTGTGTCAATTGGGTAAAAAGCGGCATAAACACAGCAGTGAAAAGCAGCTAAACCCCATTATAAAAATAAATTACTTTGAAAAACCCATGAAACAAAGAGAGTGAAAGAGAGAGAAATTCTTACACAATGCGTTCAGGGGCTGTGATGCAACCTGGATTGACCATATCTAGACCCACAGCTGGATGAGACATAAGGGTGGACACTGTTGCGGCTGAGAGGTTTGGTGAGGTTGGGTGAGCAAACGCAGACCCTTTAAAGTAATACTGCGTGGTACCCATCGCATGGGTCCCAAATCTCCAGGTTCAAGGTCATCTTCCTACATCGAAAACATGCATGAGATACCCAGAAGATGGTACACCGTGTGATGGCGAAAGGTTTCTAAAACGCACCTCATTTCTCATCTGCTTGTGCCCGGATTCGCCATTCCAGCCACTTTACTAGCAATCTCCCTCCTTGGAGCATCATCACCTTTAACCTCCTGTTCCGTACAGGTTGCAATTTGTACTGAGGATGAACGGGAAGACGTGGAACCAATGAGAGACTAGCTCTTGGTGTTGGGACAGGCACAGGTCACTCTATTTTCCCATCAGGAAGAAGAATTAACCACAGGCTCAGCCTGCCCCCCGGAACCAGAACAGGGCCTGAAGCCATCCTGCGCTTTTGCTGCCAGCTCCCTAAAAAGCGAGTTGTAAAATGGAGGTTCAGGGCACTGCAATTCACAAACCTGCAGACTTATAAATGATAACTCTCATCCACAAATATATTGAGGGAAGGCAAAGAAGAGGATTTGAAATCAAGGCAGAATTGCAGGAAACAGATTTCAGGAGGTAGATTCGAATCGCCTTTAAAGCACATGAAAAGCGGCAAAACGTTGACAATGATGCCCTTGGCCAAAAAGGGCGTATGCGTTTTTTCCTGAATATATTCAGGAAAAAACGCATACGCCCTTTTTGGCCAACCAAGCAACCTGGAAAGGCAAATCAGCGCTACAAAGATGTCTCGCTTCCCATCGGTCAAAAGGGCCATGCTGAAAAAAGTGTCAAAACCAGAAATGCAGGACAGGCCATGGAAAAATGGGAGCCTTGCTACACTGATGGGCAGGATGTAAATTGTCAACAGCCACTCTGGAGAAGTGTACGGTGAGTCCTGAAACGTCTAAAAAGCAAAGCTTAGAGAGCATAGGGCACTTCCACTCATGGGGGTATAAATTGGGAAAATGAAAAATCAGCAAGACACAAGCACCCCAAAGTTTAGGGCTGCTCTGTTGACAAGGACCTCCACTTCATTCCACCTTCAATATCGCAGGAAAGAGAAAAATGGATAAAGAAGTTGTGGTCCTTATGTACAATGGAATATCACTCAGCCGTGAAATCAATGTCATAAGGCTAGTAGCAGCATGATGAGTGGATTTAGGTACGACGACTCTAAGTGAAATAAGTCACACAGAAAAGGACACTTCTCATAAGGTATCACTTATAGAGGGAATGTAAAAACCGTTACACTTGAACTGAATTACAAAACAGAACAGAGTCACACATGCAGAAAACACACTATGGCTGCTTAACGGGAAAGGTGAGGTGGGGTGATACATAAAACAAGGGTTTCAAATTAGCTCAGATACCGTTCCATAAACCCAATATGTAATAGACAAGACCTACTCCTTGCTCAGAGAACTGGACTCAACACGCCCTATTCACCGCACAAGAATATCTCTGACTAGTAATAATCTTAAAACCAATGTATTGATATCTCTCTGTTAGTGGGTCAAGTGGGTAAAAAGCGGCATAAACACAGCAGTGAAAAGCAGCTAAACCCCATTATAAAAATAAATTACTTTGAAAAACCCATGAAACAAAGACAGTGAAAGAGAGAGAAATTCTTACACAATGCGTTCAGGGGCTGTGATGCAACCTGGATTGACCATATCTAGACCCACAGCTGGATGAGACATAAGGGTGGACACTGTTGCGGCTGAGAGGTTTGGTGAGGTTGGGTGAGCAGACGCAGACCCTTTAAAGTAATACTGCGTGGTACCCATCGCATGGGTCCCAAATCTCCAGGTTCAAGGTCATCTTCCTACATCGAAAACATGCATGAGATACCCAGAAGATGGTACACCGTGTGATGGCGAAAGGTTTCTAAAACGCACCTCATTTCTCATCTGCTTGTGCCCGGATTCGCCATTCCAGCCACTTTACTAGCAATCTCCCTCCTTGGAGCATCATCACCTTTAACCTCCTGTTCCGTACAGGTTGCAATTTGTACTGAGGATGAACGGGAAGACGTGGAACCAATGAGAGACTAGCTCTTGGTGTTGGGACAGGCACAGGTCACTCTATTTTCCCATCAGGAAGAAGAATTAACCACAGGCTCAGCCTGCCCCCCGGAACCAGAACAGGGCCTGAAGCCATCCTGCGCTTTTGCTGCCAGCTCCCTAAAAAGCGAGTTGTAAAATGGAGGTTCAGGGCACTGCAATTCACAAACCTGCAGAGTTATAAATGATAACTCTCATCCACAAATATATTGAGGGAAGGCAAAGAAGAGGATTTGAAATCAAGGCAGAATTGCAGGAAACAGATTTCAGGAGGTAGATTCGAATCGCCTTTAAAGCACATGAAAACCGGCAAAACGTTGACAATGATGCCCTTGGCCAAAAAGGGCGTATGCGTTTTTTCCTGAATATATTCAGGAAAAAACGCATACGCCCTTTTTGGCCAACCAAGCAACCTGGAAAGGCAAATCAGTGCTACAAAGATGTCTCGCTTCCCATCGGTCAAAAGGGCCATGCTGAAAAAAGTGTCAACACCAGAAATGCAGGACAGGCCATGGAGAAATGGGAGCCTTGCTACACTGATGGGCGGGATGTAAATTGTCAACAGCCACTCTGGAGAAGTGTACGGTGAGTCCTGAAACGTCTAAAAAGCAAAGCTTAGAGAGCATAGGGCACTTCCACTCATGGGGGTATAAATTGGGAAAATTAAAAATCAGCAAGACACAAGCACCCCAAAGTTTAGGGCTGCTCTGTTGACAAGGACCTCCACTTCATTCCACCTTCAATATCCCAGGAAAGAGAAAAATGGATAAAGAAGTTGTGGTCCTTATGTACAATGGAATATCACTCAGCCGTGAAATCAATGTCATAAGGCTAGTAGCAGCATGATGAGTGGATTTAGGTACGACGACTCTAAGTGAAATAAGTCACACAGAAAAGGACACTTCTCATAAGGTATCACTTATAGAGGGAATGTAAAAACCATTACACTTGAACTGAATTACAAAACAGAACAGAGTCACACATGCAGAAAACACACTATGGCTGCTTAACGGGAAAGGTGAGGTGGGGTGATACATAAAACAAGGGTTTCAAATTAGCTCAGATACCGTTCCATAAACCCAATATGTAATAGACAAGACCTACTCCTTGCTCAGAGAACTGGACTCAACACGCCCTATTCACCGCACAAGAATATATCTGACTAGTAATAATCTTAAAACTTATGTATTGATATCTCTCTGTTAGTGTGTCAAGTGGGTGTAAAGCGGCATAAACACAGCAGTGAAAAGCAGCTAAACCCCATTATAAAAATAAATTACTTTGAAAAACCCATGAAACAAAGACAGTGAAAGAGAGAGAAATTCTTACACAATGCGTTCAGGGGCTGTGATGCAACCTGGATTGACCATATCTAGACCCACAGCTGGATGAGACATAAGGGTGGACACTGTGGTGGCTGAGAGGTTTGGTGAGGTTGGGTGAGCAAACGCAGACCCTTTAAAGTAATACTGCGTGGTACCCATCGCATGGGTCCCAAATCTCCAGGTTCAAGGTCATCTTCCTACATCGAAAACATGCATGAGATACCCAGAAGATGGTACACCGTGTGATGGCGAAAGGTTTCTAAAACGCACCTCATTTCTCATCTGCTTGTGCCCGGATTCGCCATTCCAGCCACTTTACTAGCAATCTCCCTCCTTGGAGCATCATCACCTTTAACCTCCTGTTCCGTACAGGTTGCAATTTGTACTGAGGATGAACGGGAAGACGTGGAACCAATGAGAGACTAGCTCTTGGTGTTGGGACAGGCACAGGTCACTCTATTTTCCCATCAGGAAGAAGAATTAACCACAGGCTCAGCCTGCCCCCCGGAACCAGAACAGGGCCTGAAGCCATCCTGCGCTTTTGCTGCCAGCTCCCTAAAAAGCGAGTTGTAAAATGGAGGTTCAGGGCACTGCAATTCACAAACCTGCAGAGTTATAAATGATAACTCTCATCCACAAATATATTGAGGGAAGGCAAAGAAGAGGATTTGAAATCAAGGCAGAATTGCAGGAAACAGATTTCAGGAGGTAGATTCGAATCGCCTTTAAAGCACATGAAAAGCGGAAAAACTTTGACAATGATGCCCTTGGCCAAAAAGGGCGTATGCGTTTTTTCCTGAATATATTCAGGAAAAAACGCATACGCCCTTTTTGGCCAACCAAGCAACCTGGAAAGGCAAATCAGCGCTACAAAGATGTCTCGCTTCCCATCGGTCAAAAGGGCCATGCTGAAAAAAGTGTCAACACCAGAAATGCAGGACAGGCCATGGAGAAATGGGAGCCTTGCTACACTGATGGGTGGGATGTAAATTGTCAACAGCCACTCTGGAGAAGTGTACGGTGAGTCCTGAAACGTCTAAAAAGCAAAGCTTAGAGAGCATAGGGCACTTCCACTCATGGGGGTATAAATTGGGAAAATGAAAAATCAGCAAGACACAAGCACCCCAAAGTTTAGGGCTGCTCTGTTGACAAGGACCTCCACTTCATTCCACCTTCAATATCGCAGGAAAGAGAAAAATGGATAAAGAAGTTGTGGTCCTTATGTACAATGGAATATCACTCAGCCGTGAAATCAATGTCATAAGGCTAGTAGCAGCATGATGAGTGGATTTAGGTACGACGACTCTAAGTGAAATAAGTCACACAGAAAAGGACACTTCTCATAAGGTATCACTTATAGAGGGAATGTAAAAACCGTTACACTTGAACTGAATTACAAAACAGAACAGAGTCACACATGCAGAAAACACACTATGGCTGCTTAACGGGAAAGGTGAGGTGGGGTGATACATAAAACAAGGGTTTCAAATTAGCTCAGATACCGTTCCATAAACCCAATATGTAATAGACAAGACCTACGCCTTGCTCAGAGAACTGGACTCAACACGCCCTATTCACCGCACAAAAATATATCTGACTAGTAATAATCTTAAAACTTACGTATTAATATCTCTCTGTTAGTGTGTCAAGTGGGTGTAAAGCGGCATAAACACAGCAGTGAAAAGCAGCTAAACCCCATTATAAAAATAAATTACTTTGAAAAACCCATGAAACAAAGACAGTGAAAGAGAGAGAAATTCTTACACAATGCGTTCAGGGGCTGTGATGCAACCTGGATTGACCATATCTAGACCCACAGCTGGATGAGACATAACGGTGGACACTGTGGCGGCTGAGAGGTTTGGTGAGGTTGGGTGAGCAAACGCAGACCCTTTAAAGTAATACTGCGTGGTACCCATCGCATGGGTCCCAAATCTCCAGGTTCAAGGGCATCTTCCTACATCGAAAACATGCATGAGATACCCAGAAGATGGTACACCGTGTGATGGCGAAAGGTTTCTAAAACGCACCTCATTTCTCATCTGCTTGTGCCCGGATTCGCCATTCCAGCCACTTTACTAGCAATCTCCCTCCTTGGAGCATCATCACCTTTAACCTCCTGTTCCGTACAGGTTGCAATTTGTACTGAGGATGAACGGGAAGACGTGGAACCAATGAGAGACTAGCTCTTGGTGTTGGGACAGGCACAGGTCACTCTATTTTCCCATCAGGAAGAAGAATTAACCACAGGCTCAGCCTGCCCCCCGGAACCAGAACAGGGCCTGAAGCCATCCTGCGCTTTTGCTGCCAGCTCCCTAAAAAGCGAGTTGTAAAATGGAGGTTCAGGGCACTGCAATTCACAAACCTGCAGACTTATAAATGATAACTCTCATCCACAAATATATTGAGGGAAGGCAAAGAAGAGGATTTGAAATCAAGGCAGAATTGCAGGAAACAGATTTCAGGAGGTAGATTCGAATCGCCTTTAAAGCACATGAAAACCGGCAAAACGTTGACAATGATGCCCTTGGCCAAAAAGGGCGTATGCGTTTTTTCCTGAATATATTCAGGAAAAAACGCATACGCCCTTTTTGGCCAACCAAGCAACCTGGAAAGGCAAATCAGCGCTACAAAGATGTCTCGCTTCCCATCGGTCAAAAGGGCCATGCTGAAAAAAGTGTCAACACCAGAAATGCAGGACAGGCCATGGAGAAATGGGAGCCTTGCTACACTGATGGGTGGGATGTAAATTGTCAACAGCCACTCTGGAGAAGTGTACGGTGAGTCCTGAAACGTCTAAAAAGCAAAGCTTAGAGAGCATAGGGCACTTCCACTCATGGGGGTATAAATTGGGAAAATGAAAAATCAGCAAGACACAAGCACCCCAAAGTTTAGGGCTGCTCTGTTGACAAGGACCTCCACTTCATTCCACCTTCAATATCGCAGGAAAGAGAAAAATGGATAAAGAAGTTGTGGTCCTTATGTACAATGGAATATCACTCAGCCGTGAAATCAATGTCATAAGGCTAGTAGCAGCATGATGAGTGGATTTAGGTACGACGACTCTAAGTGAAATAAGTCACACAGAAAAGGACACTTCTCATAAGGTATCACTTATAGAGGGAATGTAAAAACCGTTACACTTGAACTGAATTACAAAACAGAACAGAGTCACACATGCAGAAAACACACTATGGCTGCTTAACGGGAAAGGTGAGGTGGGGTGATACATAAAACAAGGGTTTCAAATTAGCTCAGATACCGTTCCATAAACCCAATATGTAATAGACAAGACCTACGCCTTGCTCAGAGAACTGGACTCAACACGCCCTATTCACCGCACAAAAATATATCTGACTAGTAATAATCTTAAAACTTACGTATTAATATCTCTCTGTTAGTGTGTCAAGTGGGTGTAAAGCGGCATAAACACAGCAGTGAAAAGCAGCTAAACCCCATTATAAAAATAAATTACTTTGAAAAACCCATGAAACAAAGACAGTGAAAGAGAGAGAAATTCTTACACAATGCGTTCAGGGGCTGTGATGCAACCTGGATTGACCATATCTAGACCCACAGCTGGATGAGACATAAGGGTGGACACTGTTGCGGCTGAGAGGTTTGGTGAGGTTGGGTGAGCAAACGCAGACCCTTTAAAGTAATACTGCGTGGTACCCATCGCATGGGTCCCAAATCTCCAGGTTCAAGGTCATCTTCCTACATCGAAAACATGCATGAGATACCCAGAAGATGGTACACCGTGTGATGGCGAAAGGTTTCTAAAACGCACCTCATTTCTCATCTGCTTGTGCCCGGATTCGCCATTCCAGCCACTTTACTAGCAATCTCCCTCCTTGGAGCATCATCACCTTTAACCTCCTGTTCCGTACAGGTTGCAATTTGTACTGAGGATGAACGGGAAGACGTGGAACCAATGAGAGACTAGCTCTTGGTGTTGGGACAGGCACAGGTCGCTCTATTTTCCCATCAGGAAGAAGAATTAACCACAGGCTCAGCCTGCCCCCCGGAACCAGAACAGGGCCTGAAGCCATCCTGCGCTTTTGCTGCCAGCTCCCTAAAAAGCGAGTTGTAAAATGGAGGTTCAGGGCACTACAATTCACAAACCTGCAGAGTTATAAATGATAACTCTCATCCACAAATATATTGAGGGAAGGCAAAGAAGAGGATTTGAAATCAAGGCAGAATTGCAGGAAACAGATTTCAGGAGGTAGATTCGAATCGCCTTTAAAGCACATGAAAAGCGGCAAAACGTTGACAATGATGCCCTTGGCCAAAAAGGGCGTATGCGTTTTTTCCTGAATATATTCAGGAAAAAACGCATACGCCCTTTTTGGCCAACCAAGCAACCTGGAAAGGCAAATCAGCGCTACAAAGATGTCTCGCTTCCCATCGGTCAAAAGGGCCATGCTGAAAAAAGTGTCAAAACCAGAAATGCAGGACAGGCCATGGAAAAATGGGAGCCTTGCTACACTGATGGGCAGGATGTAAATTGTCAACAGCCACTCTGGAGAAGTGTACGGTGAGTCCTGAAACGTCTAAAAAGCAAAGCTTAGAGAGCATAGGGCACTTCCACTCATGGGGGTATAAATTGGGAAAATTAAAAATCAGCAAGACACAAGCACCCCAAAGTTTAGGGCTGCTCTGTTGACAAGGACCTCCACTTCATTCCACCTTCAATATCGCAGGAAAGAGAAAAATGGATAAAGAAGTTGTGGTCCTTATGTACAATGGAATATCACTCAGCCGTGAAATCAATGTCATAAGGCTAGTAGCAGCATGATGAGTGGATTTAGGTACGACGACTCTAAGTGAAATAAGTCACACAGAAAAGGACACTTCTCATAAGGTATCACTGATAGAGGGAATGTAGAAACCGTTACACTTGAACTGAATTACAAAACAGAACAGAGTCACACATGCAGAAAACACACTATGGCTGCTTAACGGGAAAGGTGCGGTGGGGTGATACATAAAACAAGGGTTTCAAATTAGCTCAGATACCGTTCCATAAAACCAATATGTAATAGACTAGACCTACTCCTTGCTCAGAGAACTGGACTCAACACGCCCTATTCACCGCACAAGAATATATCTGACTAGTAATAATCTTAAAACCTATGTATTGATATCTCTCTGTTAGTGGGTCAAGTGGGTAAAAAGCGGCATAAACACAGCAGTGAAAAGCAGCTAAACCCCATTATAAAAATAAATTACTTTGAAAAACCCATGAAACAAAGACAGTGAAAGAGAGCGAAATTCTTACACAATGCGTTCAGGGGCTGTGATGCAACCTGGATTGACCATATCTAGACCCACAGCTGGATGAGACCTAAGGGTGGACACTGTTGCGGCTGAGAGGTTTGGTGAGGTTGGGTGAGCAAACGCAGACCCTTTAAATAATACTGCGTGGTACCCATCGCATGGGTCCCAAATCTCCAGGTTCAAGGGCATCTTCCTACATCGAAAACATGCATGAGATACCCAGAAGATGGTACACCGTGTGATGGGGAAAGGTTTCTAAAACGCACCTCATTTCTCATCTGCTTGTGCCCGGGTTCGCCATTCCAGCCACTTTACTAGCAATCTCCCTCCTTGGAGCATCAGCACCTTTAACCTCCTGTTCCGTACAGGTTGCAATTTGTACTGAGGATGAACGGGAAGACGTGGAACCAATGAAAGACTAGCTCTTGGTGTTGGGACAGGCACAGGTCACTCTATTCTCCCATCAGGAAGAAGAATTAACCACAGGCTCAGCCTGCCCCCCGGAACCAGAACAGGGCCTGAAGCCATCCTGCGCTTTTGCGGCCAGCTCCCTAAAAAGCGAGTTGTAAAATGGACGTTCAGGGCACTGCAATTCACAAACCTGCAGACTTATAAATGATAACTCTCATCCACAAATATATTGAGGGAAGGCAAAGAAGAGGATTTGAAATCAAGGCAGAATTGCAGGAAACAGATTTCAGGAGGTAGATTCGAATCGCCTTTAAAGCACATGAAAAGCGGCAAAACGTTGACAATGATGCCCTTGGCCAAAAAGGGCGTATGCGTTTTTTCCTAAATATATTCAGGAAAAAACGCATACGCACTTTTTGGCCAACCAAGCAACCTGGAAAGGCAAATCAGCGCTACAAAGATGTCTCGCTTCCCATCGGTCAAAAGGGCCATGCTGAAAAAAGTGTCAAAACCAGAAATGCAGGACAGGCCATGGAGAAATGGGAGCCTTGCTACACTGATGGGCGGGATGTAAATTGTCAACAGCCACTCTGGAGAAGTGTACGGTGAGTCCTGAAACGTCTAAAAAGCAAAGCTTAGAGAGCATAGGGCACTTCCACTCATGGGGGTATAAATTGGGAAAATTAAAAATCAGCAAGACACAAGCACCCCAAAGTTTAGGGCTGCTCTGTTGACAAGAACCTCCACTTCATTCCACCTTCAATATCCCAGGAAAGAGAAAAATGGATAAAGAAGTTGTGGTCCTTATGTACAATGGAATATCACTCAGCCGTGAAATCAATGTCATAAGGCTAGTAGCAGCATGATGAGTGGATTTAGGTACGACGACTCTAAGTGAAATAAGTCACACAGAAAAGGACACTTCTCATAAGGTATCACTTATAGAGGGAATGTAAAAACCGTTACACTTGAACTGAATTACAAAACAGAACAGAGTCACACATGCAGAAAACACACTATGGCTGCTTAACGGGAAAGGTGAGGTGGGGTGATACATAAAACAAGGGTTTCAAATTAGCTCAGATACCGTTCCATAAACCCAATATGTAATAGACAAGACCTACTCCTTGCTCAGAGAACTGGACTCAACACGCCCTATTCACCGCACAAGAATATATCTGACTAGTAATAATCTTAAAACCAATGTATTGATATCTCTCTGTTAGTGGGTCAAGTGGGTAAAAAGCGGCATAAACACAGCAGTGAAAAGCAGCTAAACCCCATTATAAAAATAAATTACTTTGAAAAACCCATGAAACAAAGACAGTGAAAGAGAGAGAAATTCTTACACAATGCGTTCAGGGGCTGTGATGCAACCTGGATTGACCATATCTAGACCCACAGCTGGATGAGACCTAAGGGTGGACACTGTTGCGGCTGAGAGGTTTGGTGAGGTTGGGTGAGCAGACGCAGACCCTTTAAAGTAATACTGCGTGGTACCCATCGCATGGGTCCCAAATCTCCAGGTTCAAGGTCATCTTCCTACATAGAAAACATGCATGAGATACCCAGAAGATGGTACACCGTGTGATGGCGAACGGTTTCTAAAACGCACCTCATTTCTCATCTGCTTGTGCCCGGATTCGCCATTCCAGCCACTTTACTAGCAATCTCCCTCCTTGGAGCATCATCACCTTTAACCTCCTGTTCCGTACAGGTTGCAATTTGTACTGAGGATGAACGGGAAGACGTGGAACCAATGAGAGACTAGCTCTTGGTGTTGGGACAGGCACAGGTCACTCTATTTTCCCATCAGGAAGAAGAATTAACCACAGGCTCAGCCTGCCCCCCGGAACCAGAACAGGGCCTGAAGCCATCCTGCGCTTTTGCTGCCAGCTCCCTAAAAAGCGAGTTGTAAAATGGAGGTTCAGGGCACTGCAATTCACAAACCTGCAGAGTTATAAATGATAACTCTCATCCACAAATATATTGAGGGAAGGCAAAGAAGAGGATTTGAAATCAAGGCAGAATTGCAGGAAACAGATTTCAGGAGGTAGATTCGAATCGCCTTTAAAGCACATGAAAACCGGCAAAACGTTGACAATGATGCCCTTGGCCAAAAAGGGCGTATGCGTTTTTTCCTGAATATATTCAGGAAAAAACGCATACGCCCTTTTTGGCCAACCAAGCAACCTGGAAAGGCAAATCAGCGCTACAAAGATGTCTCGCTTCCCATCGGTCAAAAGGGCCATGCTGAAAAAAGTGTCAACACCAGAAATGCAGGACAGGCCATGGAGAAATGGGAGCCTTGCTACACTGATGGGTGGGATGTAAATTGTCAACAGCCACTCTGGAGAAGTGTACGGTGAGTCCTGAAACGTCTAAAAAGCAAAGCTTAGAGAGCATAGGGCACTTCCACTCATGGGGGTATAAATTGGGAAAATTAAAAATCAGCAAGACACAAGCACCCCAAAGTTTAGGGCTGCTCTGTTGACAAGGACCTCCACTTCATTCCACCTTCAATATCCCAGGAAAGAGAAAAATGGATAAAGAAGTTGTGGTCCTTATGTACAATGGAATATCACTCAGCCGTGAAATCAATGTCATAAGGCTAGTAGCAGCATGATGAGTGGATTTAGGTACGACGACTCTAAGTGAAATAAGTCACACAGAAAAGGACACTTCTCATAAGGTATCACTTATAGAGGGAATGTAAAAACCGTTACACTTGAACTGAATTACAAAACAGAACAGAGTCACACATGCAGAAAACACACTATGGCTGCTTAACGGGAAAGGTGAGGTGGGGTGATACATAAAACAAGGGTTTCAAATTAGCTCAGATACCGTTCCATAAACCCAATATGTAATAGACAAGACCTACTCCTTGCTCAGAGAACTGGACTCAACACGCCCTATTCACCGCACAAGAATATATCTGACTAGTAATAATCTTAAAACCAATGTATTGATATCTCTCTGTTAGTGGGTCAAGTGGGTAAAAAGCGGCATAAACACAGCAGTGAAAAGCAGCTAAACCCCATTATAAAAATAAATTACTTTGAAAAACCCATGAAACAAAGACAGTGAAAGAGAGAGAAATTCTTACACAATGCGTTCAGGGGCTGTGATGCAACCTGGATTGACCATATCTAGACCCACAGCTGGATGAGACCTAAGGGTGGACACTGTTGCGGCTGAGAGGTTTGGTGAGGTTGGGTGAGCAGACGCAGACCCTTTAAAGTAATACTGCGTGGTACCCATCGCATGGGTCCCAAATCTCCAGGTTCAAGGTCATCTTCCTACATAGAAAACATGCATGAGATACCCAGAAGATGGTACACCGTGTGATGGCGAAAGGTTTCTAAAACGCACCTCATTTCTCATCTGCTTGTGCCCGGATTCGCCATTCCAGCCACTTTACTAGCAATCTCCCTCCTTGGAGCATCATCACCTTTAACCTCCTGTTCCGTACAGGTTGCAATTTGTACTGAGGATGAACGGGAAGACGTGGAACCAATGAGAGACTAGCTCTTGGTGTTGGGACAGGCACAGGTCACTCTATTTTCCCATCAGGAAGAAGAATTAACCACAGGCTCAGCCTGCCCCCCGGAACCAGAACAGGGCCTGAAGCCATCCTGCGCTTTTGCTGCCAGCTCCCTAAAAAGCGAGTTGTAAAATGGAGGTTCAGGGCACTGCAATTCACAAACCTGCAGAGTTATAAATGATAACTCTCATCCACAAATATATTGAGGGAAGGCAAAGAAGAGGATTTGAAATCAAGGCAGAATTGCAGGAAACAGATTTCAGGAGGTAGATTCGAATCGCCTTTAAAGCACATGAAAACCGGCAAAACGTTGACAATGATGCCCTTGGCCAAAAAGGGCGTATGCGTTTTTTCCTGAATATATTCAGGAAAAAACGCATACGCCCTTTTTGGCCAACCAAGCAACCTGGAAAGGCAAATCAGCGCTACAAAGATGTCTCGCTTCCCATCGGTCAAAAGGGCCATGCTGAAAAAAGTGTCAACACCAGAAATGCAGGACAGGCCATGGAGAAATGGGAGCCTTGCTACACTGATGGGCGGGATGTAAATTGTCAACAGCCACTCTGGAGAAGTGTACGGTGAGTCCTGAAACGTCTACAAAGCAAAGCTTAGAGAGCATAGGGCACTTCCACTCATGGGGGTATAAATTGGGAAAATTAAAAATCAGCAAGACACAAGCACCCCAAAGTTTAGGGCTGCTCTGTTGACAAGGACCTCCACTTCATTCCACCTTCAATATCCCAGGAAAGAGAAAAATGGATAAAGAAGTTGTGGTCCTTATGTACAATGGAATATCACTCAGCCGTGAAATCAATGTCATAAGGCTAGTAGCAGCATGATGAGTGGATTTAGGTACGACGACTCCAAGTGAAATAAGTCACACAGAAAAGGACACTTCTCATAAGGTATCACTTATAGAGGGAATGTAAAAACCGTTACACTTGAACTGAATTACAAAACAGAACAGAGTCACACATGCAGAAAACACACTATGGCTGCTTAACGGGAAAGGTGAGGTGGGGTGATACATAAAACAAGGGTTTCAAATTAGCTCAGATACCGTTCCATAAACCCAATATGTAATAGACAAGACCTACTCCTTGCTCAGAGAACTGGACTCAACACGCCCTATTCACCGCACAAGAATATATCTGACTAGTAATAATCTTAAAACTTATGTATTGATATCTCTCTGTTAGTGTGTCAAGTGGGTGTAAAGCGGCATAAACACAGCAGTGAAAAGCAGCTAAACCCCATTATAAAAATAAATTACTTTGAAAAACCCATGAAACAAAGACAGTGAAAGAGAGAGAAATTCTTACACAATGCGTTCAGGGGCTGTGATGCAACCTGGATTGACCATATCTAGACCCACAGCTGGATGAGACATAAGGGTGGACACTGTGGTGGCTGAGAGGTTTGGTGAGGTTGGGTGAGCAAACGCAGACCCTTTAAAGTAATACTGCGTGGTACCCATCGCATGGGTCCCAAATCTCCAGGTTCAAGGTCATCTTCCTACATCGAAAACATGCATGAGATACCCAGAAGATGGTACACCGTGTGATGGCGAAAGGTTTCTAAAACGCACCTCATTTCTCATCTGCTTGTGCCCGGATTCGCCATTCCAGCCACTTTACTAGCAATCTCCCTCCTTGGAGCATCATCACCTTTAACCTCCTGTTCCGTACAGGTTGCAATTTGTACTGAGGATGAACGGGAAGACGTGGAACCAATGAGAGACTAGCTCTTGGTGTTGGGACAGGCACAGGTCACTCTATTTTCCCATCAGGAAGAAGAATTAACCACAGGCTCAGCCTGCCCCCCGGAACCAGAACAGGGCCTGAAGCCATCCTGCGCTTTTGCTGCCAGCTCCCTAAAAAGCGAGTTGTAAAATGGAGGTTCAGGGCACTGCAATTCACAAACCTGCAGACTTATAAATGATAACTCTCATCCACAAATATATTGAGGGAAGGCAAAGAAGAGGATTTGAAATCAAGGCAGAATTGCAG
Organism: Balaenoptera borealis; assembly: GCF_965194805.1. Lineage (NCBI taxonomy): Eukaryota > Metazoa > Chordata > Mammalia > Artiodactyla > Balaenopteridae > Balaenoptera > Balaenoptera borealis. Next base: position 312,092 of record NW_028123942.1, on the reverse strand, counting down.
GAAACAGATTTCAGGAGGTAGATTCGAGTCGCCTTTAAAGCACATGAAAAGCGGAAAAACTTTGACAATGATGCCCTTGGCCAAAAAGGGCGTATGCGTTTTTTCCTGAATATATTCAGGAAAAAACGCATACGCCCTTTTTGGCCAACCAAGCAACCTGGAAAGGCAAATCAGCGCTACAAAGATGTCTCGCTTCCCATCGGTCAAAAGGGCCATGCTGAAAAAAGTGTCAACACCAGAAATGCAGGACAGGCCATGGAGAAATGGGAGCCTTGCTACACTGATGGGTGGGATGTAAATTGTCAACAGCCACTCTGGAGAAGTGTACGGTGAGTCCTGAAACGTCTAAAAAGCAAAGCTTAGAGAGCATAGGGCACTTCCACTCATGGGGGTATAAATTGGGAAAATGAAAAATCAGCAAGACACAAGCACCCCAAAGTTTAGGGCTGCTCTGTTGACAAGGACCTCCACTTCATTCCACCTTCAATATCGCAGGAAAGAGAAAAATGGATAAAGAAGTTGTGGTCCTTATGTACAATGGAATATCACTCAGCCGTGAAATCAATGTCATAAGGCTAGTAGCAGCATGATGAGTGGATTTAGGTACGACGACTCTAAGTGAAATAAGTCACACAGAAAAGGACACTTCTCATAAGGTATCACTTATAGAGGGAATGTAAAAACCGTTACACTTGAACTGAATTACAAAACAGAACAGAGTCACACATGCAGAAAACACACTATGGCTGCTTAACGGGAAAGGTGAGGTGGGGTGATACATAAAACAAGGGTTTCAAATTAGCTCAGATACCGTTCCATAAACCCAATATGTAATAGACAAGACCTACGCCTTGCTCAGAGAACTGGACTCAACACGCCCTATTCACCGCACAAAAATATATCTGACTAGTAATAATCTTAAAACTTACGTATTAATATCTCTCTGTTAGTGTGTCAAGTGGGTGTAAAGCGGCATAAACACAGCAGTGAAAAGCAGCTAAACCCCATTATAAAAATAAATTACTTTGAAAAACCCATGAAACAAAGACAGTGAAAGAGAGAGAAATTCTTACACAATGCGTTCAGGGGCTGTGATGCAACCTGGATTGACCATATCTAGACCCACAGCTGGATGAGACATAAGGGTGGACACTGTGGCGGCTGAGAGGTTTGGTGAGGTTGGGTGAGCAAACGCAGACCCTTTAAAGTAATACTGCGTGGTACCCATCGCATGGGTCCCAAATCTCCAGGTTCAAGGTCATCTTCCTACATCGAAAACATGCATGAGATACCCAGAAGATGGTACACCGTGTGATGGCGAAAGGTTTCTAAAACGCACCTCATTTCTCATCTGCTTGTGCCCGGATTCGCCATTCCAGCCACTTTACTAGCAATCTCCCTCCTTGGAGCATCATCACCTTTAACCTCCTGTTCCGTACAGGTTGCAATTTGTACTGAGGATGAACGGGAAGACGTGGAACCAATGAGAGACTAGCTCTTGGTGTTGGGACAGGCACAGGTCACTCTATTTTCCCATCAGGAAGAAGAATTAACCACAGGCTCAGCCTGCCCCCCGGAACCAGAACAGGGCCTGAAGCCATCCTGCGCTTTTGCTGCCAGCTCCCTAAAAAGCGAGTTGTAAAATGGAGGTTCAGGGCACTGCAATTCACAAACCTGCAGACTTATAAATGATAACTCTCATCCACAAATATATTGAGGGAAGGCAAAGAAGAGGATTTGAAATCAAGGCAGAATTGCAGGAAACAGATTTCAGGAGGTAGATTCGAATCGCCTTTAAAGCACATGAAAACCGGCAAAACGTTGACAATGATGCCCTTGGCCAAAAAGGGCGTATGCGTTTTTTCCTGAATATATTCAGGAAAAAACGCATACGCCCTTTTTGGCCAACCAAGCAACCTGGAAAGGCAAATCAGCGCTACAAAGATGTCTCGCTTCCCATCGGTCAAAAGGGCCATGCTGAAAAAAGTGTCAACACCAGAAATGCAGGACAGGCCATGGAGAAATGGGAGCCTTGCTACACTGATGGGTGGGATGTAAATTGTCAACAGCCACTCTGGAGAAGTGTACGGTGAGTCCTGAAACGTCTAAAAAGCAAAGCTTAGAGAGCATAGGGCACTTCCACTCATGGGGGTATAAATTGGGAAAATGAAAAATCAGCAAGACACAAGCACCCCAAAGTTTAGGGCTGCTCTGTTGACAAGGACCTCCACTTCATTCCACCTTCAATATCGCAGGAAAGAGAAAAATGGATAAAGAAGTTGTGGTCCTTATGTACAATGGAATATCACTCAGCCGTGAAATCAATGTCATAAGGCTAGTAGCAGCATGATGAGTGGATTTAGGTACGACGACTCTAAGTGAAATAAGTCACACAGAAAAGGACACTTCTCATAAGGTATCACTTATAGAGGGAATGTAAAAACCGTTACACTTGAACTGAATTACAAAACAGAACAGAGTCACACATGCAGAAAACACACTATGGCTGCTTAACGGGAAAGGTGAGGTGGGGTGATACATAAAACAAGGGTTTCAAATTAGCTCAGATACCGTTCCATAAACCCAATATGTAATAGACAAGACCTACGCCTTGCTCAGAGAACTGGACTCAACACGCCCTATTCACCGCACAAAAATATATCTGACTAGTAATAATCTTAAAACTTACGTATTAATATCTCTCTGTTAGTGTGTCAAGTGGGTGTAAAGCGGCATAAACACAGCAGTGAAAAGCAGCTAAACCCCATTATAAAAATAAATTACTTTGAAAAACCCATGAAACAAAGACAGTGAAAGAGAGAGAAATTCTTACACAATGCGTTCAGGGGCTGTGATGCAACCTGGATTGACCATATCTAGACCCACAGCTGGATGAGACATAAGGGTGGACACTGTGGCGGCTGAGAGGTTTGGTGAGGTTGGGTGAGCAAACGCAGACCCTTTAAAGTAATACTGCGTGGTACCCATCGCATGGGTCCCAAATCTCCAGGTTCAAGGGCATCTTCCTACATCGAAAACATGCATGAGATACCCAGAAGATGGTACACCGTGTGATGGCGAAAGGTTTCTAAAACGCACCTCATTTCTCATCTGCTTGTGCCCGGATTCGCCATTCCAGCCACTTTACTAGCAATCTCCCTCCTTGGAGCATCATCACCTTTAACCTCCTGTTCCGTACAGGTTGCAATTTGTACTGAGGATGAACGGGAAGACGTGGAACCAATGAGAGACTAGCTCTTGGTGTTGGGACAGGCACAGGTCACTCTATTTTCCCATCAGGAAGAAGAATTAACCACAGGCTCAGCCTGCCCCCCGGAACCAGAACAGGGCCTGAAGCCATCCTGCGCTTTTGCTGCCAGCTCCCTAAAAAGCGAGTTGTAAAATGGAGGTTCAGGGCACTGCAATTCACAAACCTGCAGACTTATAAATGATAACTCTCATCCACAAATATATTGAGGGAAGGCAAAGAAGAGGATTTGAAATCAAGGCAGAATTGCAGGAAACAGATTTCAGGAGGTAGATTCGAATCGCCTTTAAAGCACATGAAAACCGGCAAAACGTTGACAATGATGCCCTTGGCCAAAAAGGGCGTATGCGTTTTTTCCTGAATATATTCAGGAAAAAACGCATACGCCCTTTTTGGCCAACCAAGCAACCTGGAAAGGCAAATCAGCGCTACAAAGATGTCTCGCTTCCCATCGGTCAAAAGGGCCATGCTGAAAAAAGTGTCAACACCAGAAATGCAGGACAGGCCATGGAGAAATGGGAGCCTTGCTACACTGATGGGTGGGATGTAAATTGTCAACAGCCACTCTGGAGAAGTGTACGGTGAGTCCTGAAACGTCTAAAAAGCAAAGCTTAGAGAGCATAGGGCACTTCCACTCATGGGGGTATAAATTGGGAAAATGAAAAATCAGCAAGACACAAGCACCCCAAAGTTTAGGGCTGCTCTGTTGACAAGGACCTCCACTTCATTCCACCTTCAATATCCCAGGAAAGAGAAAAATGGATAAAGAAGTTGTGGTCCTTATGTACAATGGAATATCACTCAGCCGTGAAATCAATGTCATAAGGCTAGTAGCAGCATGATGAGTGGATTTAGGTACGACGACTCTAAGTGAAATAAGTCACACAGAAAAGGACACTTCTCATAAGGTATCACTTATAGAGGGAATGTAAAAACCGTTACACTTGAACTGAATTACAAAACAGAACAGAGTCACACATGCAGAAAACACACTATGGCTGCTTAACGGGAAAGGTGAGGTGGGGTGATACATAAAACAAGGGTTTCAAATTAGCTCAGATACCGTTCCATAAACCCAATATGTAATAGACAAGACCTACTCCTTGCTCAGAGAACTGGACTCAACACGCCCTATTCACCGCACAAGAATATATCTGACTAGTAATAATCTTAAAACTTATGTATTGATATCTCTCTGTTAGTGTGTCAATTGGGTAAAAAGCGGCATAAACACAGCAGTGAAAAGCAGCTAAACCCCATTATAAAAATAAATTACTTTGAAAAACCCATGAAACAAAGACAGTGAAAGAGAGAGAAATTCTTACACAATGCGTTCAGGGGCTGTGATGCAACCTGGATTGACCATATCTAGACCCACAGCTGGATGAGACATAAGGGTGGACACTGTTGCGGCTGAGAGGTTTGGTGAGGTTGGGTGAGCAAACGCAGACCCTTTAAAGTAATACTGCGTGGTACCCATCGCATGGGTCCCAAATCTCCAGGTTCAAGGTCATCTTCCTACATCGAAAACATGCATGAGATACCCAGAAGATGGTACACCGTGTGATGGCGAAAGGTTTCTAAAACGCACCTCATTTCTCATCTGCTTGTGCCCGGATTCGCCATTCCAGCCACTTTACTAGCAATCTCCCTCCTTGGAGCATCATCACCTTTAACCTCCTGTTCCGTACAGGTTGCAATTTGTACTGAGGATGAACGGGAAGACGTGGAACCAATGAGAGACTAGCTCTTGGTGTTGGGACAGGCACAGGTCGCTCTATTTTCCCATCAGGAAGAAGAATTAACCACAGGCTCAGCCTGCCCCCCGGAACCAGAACAGGGCCTGAAGCCATCCTGCGCTTTTGCTGCCAGCTCCCTAAAAAGCGAGTTGTAAAATGGAGGTTCAGGGCACTACAATTCACAAACCTGCAGAGTTATAAATGATAACTCTCATCCACAAATATATTGAGGGAAGGCAAAGAAGAGGATTTGAAATCAAGGCAGAATTGCAGGAAACAGATTTCAGGAGGTAGATTCGAATCGCCTTTAAAGCACATGAAAAGCGGCAAAACGTTGACAATGATGCCCTTGGCCAAAAAGGGCGTATGCGTTTTTTCCTGAATATATTCAGGAAAAAACGCATACGCCCTTTTTGGCCAACCAAGCAACCTGGAAAGGCAAATCAGCGCTACAAAGATGTCTCGCTTCCCATCGGTCAAAAGGGCCATGCTGAAAAAAGTGTCAAAACCAGAAATGCAGGACAGGCCATGGAAAAATGGGAGCCTTGCTACACTGATGGGCAGGATGTAAATTGTCAACAGCCACTCTGGAGAAGTGTACGGTGAGTCCTGAAACGTCTAAAAAGCAAAGATTAGAGAGCATAGGGCACTTCCACTCATGGGGGTATAAATTGGGAAAATTAAAAATCAGCAAGACACAAGCACCCCAAAGTTTAGGGCTGCTCTGTTGACAAGGACCTCCACTTCATTCCACCTTCAATATCGCAGGAAAGAGAAAAATGGATAAAGAAGTTGTGGTCCTTATGTACAATGGAATATCACTCAGCCGTGAAATCAATGTCATAAGGCTAGTAGCAGCATGATGAGTGGATTTAGGTACGACGACTCTAAGTGAAATAAGTCACACAGAAAAGGACACTTCTCATAAGGTATCACTGATAGAGGGAATGTAGAAACCGTTACACTTGAACTGAATTACAAAACAGAACAGAGTCACACATGCAGAAAACACACTATGGCTGCTTAACGGGAAAGGTGCGGTGGGGTGATACATAAAACAAGGGTTTCAAATTAGCTCAGATACCGTTCCATAAAACCAATATGTAATAGACTAGACCTACTCCTTGCTCAGAGAACTGGACTCAACACGCCCTATTCACCGCACAAGAATATATCTGACTAGTAATAATCTTAAAACCTATGTATTGATATCTCTCTGTTAGTGGGTCAAGTGGGTAAAAAGCGGCATAAACACAGCAGTGAAAAGCAGCTAAACCCCATTATAAAAATAAATTACTTTGAAAAACCCATGAAACAAAGACAGTGAAAGAGAGCGAAATTCTTACACAATGCGTTCAGGGGCTGTGATGCAACCTGGATTGACCATATCTAGACCCACAGCTGGATGAGACCTAAGGGTGGACACTGTTGCGGCTGAGAGGTTTGGTGAGGTTGGGTGAGCAAACGCAGACCCTTTAAATAATACTGCGTGGTACCCATCGCATGGGTCCCAAATCTCCAGGTTCAAGGGCATCTTCCTACATCGAAAACATGCATGAGATACCCAGAAGATGGTACACCGTGTGATGGCGAAAGGTTTCTAAAACGCACCTCATTTCTCATCTGCTTGTGCCCGGGTTCGCCATTCCAGCCACTTTACTAGCAATCTCCCTCCTTGGAGCATCATCACCTTTAACCTCCTGTTCCGTACAGGTTGCAATTTGTACTGAGGATGAACGGGAAGACGTGGAACCAATGAGAGACTAGCTCTTGGTGTTGGGACAGGCACAGGTCACTCTATTTTCCCATCAGGAAGAAGAATTAACCACAGGCTCAGCCTGCCCCCCGGAACCAGAACAGGGCCTGAAGCCATCCTGCGCTTTTGCTGCCAGCTCCCTAAAAAGCGAGTTGTAAAATGGAGGTTCAGGGCACTGCAATTCACAAACCTGCAGAGTTATAAATGATAACTGTCATCCACAAATATATTGAGGGAAGGCAAAGAAGAGGATTTGAAATCAAGGCAGAATTGCAGGAAACAGATTTCAGGAGGTAGATTCGAATCGCCTTTAAAGCACATGAAAAGCGGCAAAACGTTGACAATGATGCCCTTGGCCAAAAAGGGCGTATGCGTTTTTTCCTGAATATATTCAGGAAAAAACGCATACGCCCTTTTTGGCCAACCAAGCAACCTGGAAAGGCAAATCAGCGCTACAAAGATGTCTCGCTTCCCATCGGTCAAAAGGGCCATGCTGAAAAAAGTGTCAACACCAGAAATGCAGGACAGGCCATGGAGAAATGGGAGCCTTGCTACACTGATGGGTGGGATGTAAATTGTCAACAGCCACTCTGGAGAAGTGTACGGTGAGTCCTGAAACGTCTAAAAAGCAAAGCTTAGAGAGCATAGGGCACTTCCACTCATGGGGGTATAAATTGGGAAAATTAAAAATCAGCAAGACACAAGCACCCCAAAGTTTAGGGCTGCTCTGTTGACAAGGACCTCCACTTCATTCCACCTTCAATATCCCAGGAAAGAGAAAAATGGATAAAGAAGTTGTGGTCCTTATGTACAATGGAATATCACTCAGCCGTGAAATCAATGTCATAAGGCTAGTAGCAGCATGATGAGTGGATTTAGGTACGACGACTCTAAGTGAAATAAGTCACACAGAAAAGGACACTTCTCATAAGGTATCACTTATAGAGGGAATGTAAAAACCGTTACACTTGAACTGAATTACAAAACAGAACAGAGTCACACATGCAGAAAACACACTATGGCTGCTTAACGGGAAAGGTGAGGTGGGGTGATACATAAAACAAGGGTTTCAAATTAGCTCAGATACCGTTCCATAAACCCAATATGTAATAGACAAGACCTACTCCTTGCTCAGAGAACTGGACTCAACACGCCCTATTCACCGCACAAGAATATATCTGACTAGTAATAATCTTAAAACCAATGTATTGATATCTCTCTGTTAGTGGGTCAAGTGGGTAAAAAGCGGCATAAACACAGCAGTGAAAAGCAGCTAAACCCCATTATAAAAATAAATTACTTTGAAAAACCCATGAAACAAAGACAGTGAAAGAGAGAGAAATTCTTACACAATGCGTTCAGGGGCTGTGATGCAACCTGGATTGACCATATCTAGACCCACAGCTGGATGAGACCTAAGGGTGGACACTGTTGCGGCTGAGAGGTTTGGTGAGGTTGGGTGAGCAGACGCAGACCCTTTAAAGTAATACTGCGTGGTACCCATCGCATGGGTCCCAAATCTCCAGGTTCAAGGTCATCTTCCTACATAGAAAACATGCATGAGATACCCAGAAGATGGTACACCGTGTGATGGCGAAAGGTTTCTAAAACGCACCTCATTTCTCATCTGCTTGTGCCCGGATTCGCCATTCCAGCCACTTTACTAGCAATCTCCCTCCTTGGAGCATCATCACCTTTAACCTCCTGTTCCGTACAGGTTGCAATTTGTACTGAGGATGAACGGGAAGACGTGGAACCAATGAGAGACTAGCTCTTGGTGTTGGGACAGGCACAGGTCACTCTATTTTCCCATCAGGAAGAAGAATTAACCACAGGCTCAGCCTGCCCCCCGGAACCAGAACAGGGCCTGAAGCCATCCTGCGCTTTTGCTGCCAGCTCCCTAAAAAGCGAGTTGTAAAATGGAGGTTCAGGGCACTGCAATTCACAAACCTGCAGAGTTATAAATGATAACTCTCATCCACAAATATATTGAGGGAAGGCAAAGAAGAGGATTTGAAATCAAGGCAGAATTGCAGGAAACAGATTTCAGGAGGTAGATTCGAATCGCCTTTAAAGCACATGAAAACCGGCAAAACGTTGACAATGATGCCCTTGGCCAAAAAGGGCGTATGCGTTTTTTCCTGAATATATTCAGGAAAAAACGCATACGCCCTTTTTGGCCAACCAAGCAACCTGGAAAGGCAAATCAGCGCTACAAAGATGTCTCGCTTCCCATCGGTCAAAAGGGCCATGCTGAAAAAAGTGTCAACACCAGAAATGCAGGACAGGCCATGGAGAAATGGGAGCCTTGCTACACTGATGGGTGGGATGTAAATTGTCAACAGCCACTCTGGAGAAGTGTACGGTGAGTCCTGAAACGTCTAAAAAGCAAAGCTTAGAGAGCATAGGGCACTTCCACTCATGGGGGTATAAATTGGGAAAATTAAAAATCATCAAGACACAAGCACCCCAAAGTTTAGGGCTGCTCTGTTGACAAGGACCTCCACTTCATTCCACCTTCAATATCCCAGGAAAGAGAAAAATGGATAAAGAAGTTGTGGTCCTTATGTACAATGGAATATCACTCAGCCGTGAAATCAATGTCATAAGGCTAGTAGCAGCATGATGAGTGGATTTAGGTACGACGACTCTAAGTGAAATAAGTCACACAGAAAAGGACACTTCTCATAAGGTATCACTTATAGAGGGAATGTAAAAACCGTTACACTTGAACTGAATTACAAAACAGAACAGAGTCACACATGCAGAAAACACACTATGGCTGCTTAACGGGAAAGGTGAGGTGGGGTGATACATAAAACAAGGGTTTCAAATTAGCTCAGATACCGTTCCATAAACCCAATATGTAATAGACAAGACCTATTCCTTGCTCAGAGAACTGGACTCAACACGCCCTATTCACCACACAAGAATATATCTGACTAGTAATAATCTTAAAACTTATGTATTGATATCTCTCTGTTAGTGTGTCAATTGGGTTAAAAGCGGCATAAACACAGCAGTGAAAAGCAGCTAAACCCCATTATAAAAATAAATTACTTTGAAAAACCCATGAAACAAAGACAGTGAAAGAGAGAGAAATTCTTACACAATGCGTTCAGGGGCTGTGATGCAACCTGGATTGACCATATCTAGACCCACAGCTGGATGAGACATAAGGGTGGACACTGTTGCGGCTGAGAGGTTTGGTGAGGTTGGGTGAGCAAACGCAGACCCTTTAAAGTAATACTGCGTGGTACCCATCGCATGGGTCCCAAATCTCCAGGTTCAAGGTCATCTTCCTACATCGAAAACATGCATGAGATACCCAGAAGATGGTACACCGTGTGATGGCGAAAGGTTTCTAAAACGCACCTCATTTCTCATCTGCTTGTGCCCGGATTCGCCATTCCAGCCACTTTACTAGCAATCTCCCTCCTTGGAGCATCATCACCTTTAACCTCCTGTTCTGTACAGGTTGCAATTTGTCCTGAGGATGAACGGGAAGACGTGGAACCAATGAGAGACTAGCTCTTGGTGTTGGGACAGGCACAGGTCACTCTATTTTCCCATCAGGAAGAAGAATTAACCACAGGCTCAGCCTGCCCCCCGGAACCAGAACAGGGCCTGAAGCCATCCTGCGCTTTTGCTGCCAGCTCCCTAAAAAGCGAGTTGTAAAATGGAGGTTCAGGGCACTGCAATTCACAAACCTGCAGACTTATAAATGATAACTCTCATCCACAAATATATTGAGGGAAGGCAAAGAAGAGGATTTGAAATCAAGGCAGAATTGCAGGAAACAGATTTCAGGAGGTAGATTCGAATCGCCTTTAAAGCACATGAAAAGCGGCAAAACGTTGACAATGATGCCCTTGGCCAAAAAGGGCGTATGCGTTTTTTCCTGAATATATTCAGGAAAAAACGCATACGCCCTTTTTGGCCAACCAAGCAACCTGGAAAGGCAAATCAGCGCTACAAAGATGTCTCGCTTCCCATCGGTCAAAAGGGCCATGCTGAAAAAAGTGTCAAAACCAGAAATGCAGGACAGGCCATGGAAAAATGGGAGCCTTGCTACACTGATGGGCAGGATGTAAATTGTCAACAGCCACTCTGGAGAAGTGTACGGTGAGTCCTGAAACGTCTAAAAAGCAAAGCTTAGAGAGCATAGGGCACTTCCACTCATGGGGGTATAAATTGGGAAAATGAAAAATCAGCAAGACACAAGCATCCCAAAGTTTAGGGCTGCTCTGTTGACAAGTACCTCCACTTCATTCCACCTTCAATATCCCAGGAAAGAGAAAAATGGATAAAGAAGTTGTGGTCCTTATGTACAATGGAATATCATTCAGCCATGAAATCAATGTCATAAGGCTACTAGCAGCATGATGAGTGGATTTAGTTACGACGATTCTAAGTGAAATAAGTCACACAGAAAAGGACACTTCTCATAAGGTATCACTGATAGAGGGAATGTAAAAACCGTTACACTTGAACTGAATTACAAAACAGAACAGAGTCACACATGCAGAAAACACACTATGGCTGCTTAACGGGAAAGGTGCGGTGGGGTGATACATAAAACAAGGGTTTCAAATTAGCTCAGATACCGTTCCATAAAACCAATATGTAATAGACTAGACCTACTCCTTGCTCAGAGAACTGGACTCAACACGCCCTATTCACCGCACAAGAATATATCTGACTAGTAATAATCTTAAAACCTATGTATTGATATCTCTCTGTTAGTGGGTCAAGTGGGTAAAAAGCGGCATAAACACAGCAGTGAAAAGCAGCTAAACCCCATTATAAAAATAAATTACTTTGAAAAACCCATGAAACAAAGACAGTGAAAGAGAGAGAAATTCTTACACAATGCGTTCAGGGGCTGTGATGCAACCTGGATTGACCATATCTAGACCCACAGCTGGATGAGACCTAAGGGTGGACACTGTTGCGGCTGAGAGGTTTGGTGAGGTTGGGTGAGCAAACGCAGACCCTTTAAATAATACTGCGTGGTACCCATCGCATGGGTCCCAAATCTCCAGGTTCAAGGGCATCTTCCTACATCGAAAACATGCATGAGATACCCAGAAGATGGTACACCGTGTGATGGGGAAAGGTTTCTAAAACGCACCTCATTTCTCATCTGCTTGTGCCCGGGTTCGCCATTCCAGCCACTTTACTAGCAATCTCCCTCCTTGGAGCATCAGCACCTTTAACCTCCTGTTCCGTACAGGTTGCAATTTGTACTGAGGATGAACGGGAAGACGTGGAACCAATGAAAGACTAGCTCTTGGTGTTGGGACAGGCACAGGTCACTCTATTTTCCCATCAGGAAGAAGAATTAACCACAGGCTCAGCCTGCCCCCCGGAACCAGAACAGGGCCTGAAGCCATCCTGCGCTTTTGCGGCCAGCTCCCTAAAAAGCGAGTTGTAAAATGGAGGTTCAGGGCACTGCAATTCACAAACCTGCAGACTTATAAATGATAACTCTCATCCACAAATATATTGAGGGAAGGCAAAGAAGAGGATTTGAAATCAAGGCAGAATTGCAGGAAACAGATTTCAGGAGGTAGATTCGAATTGCCTTTAAAGCACATGAAAAGCGGCAAAACGTTGACAATGATGCCCTTGGCCAAAAAGGGCGTATGTGTTTTTTCCTAAATATATTCAGGAAAAAACGCATACGCACTTTTTGGCCAACCAAGCAACCTGGAAAGGCAAATCAGCGCTACAAAGATGTCTCGCTTCCCATCGGTCAAAAGGGCCATGCTGAAAAAAGTGTCAAAACCAGAAATGCAGGACAGGCCATGGAGAAATGGGAGCCTTGCTACACTGATGGGCGGGATGTAAATTGTCAAGAGCCACTCTGGAGAAGTGTACAGTGAGTCCTGAAACGTCTAAAAAGCAAAGCTTAGAGAGCATAGGGCACTTCCACTCATGGGGGTATAAATTGGGAAAATTAAAAATCAGCAAGACACAAGCACCCCAAAGTTTAGGGCTGCTCTGTTGACAAGAACCTCCACTTCATTCCACCTTCAATATCGCAGGAAAGAGAAAAATGGATAAAGAAGTTGTGGTCCTTATGTACAATGGAATATCACTCAGCCGTGAAATCAATGTCATAAGGCTAGTAGCAGCATGATGAGTGGATTTAGGTACGACGACTCTAAGTGAAATAAGTCACACAGAAAAGGACACTTCTCATAAGGTATCACTTATAGAGGGAATGTAAAAACCGTTACACTTGAACTGAATTACAAAACAGAACAGAGTCACACATGCAGAAAACACACTATGGCTGCTTCACGGGAAAGGTGAGGTGGGGTGATACATAAAACAAGGGTTTCAAATTAGCTCAGATACCGTTCCATAAACCCAATATGTAATAGACAAGACCTACTCCTTGCTCAGAGAACTGGACTCAACACGCCCTATTCACCGCACAAGAATATATCTGACTAGTAATAATCTTAAAACCTATGTATTGATATCTCTCTGTTATTGTGTCAATTGGGTAAAAAGCGGCATAAACACAGCAGTGAAAAGCAGCTAAACCCCATTATAAAAATAAATTACTTTGAAAAACCCATGAAACAAAGACAGTGAAAGAGAGCGAAATTCTTACACAATGCGTTCAGGGGCTGTGATGCAACCTGGATTGACCATATCTAGACGCACAGCTGGATGAGACATAAGGGTGGACACTGTTGCGGCTGAGAGGTTTGGTGAGGTTGGGTGAGCAAACGCAGACCCTTTAAATAATACTGCGTGGTACCCATCGCATGGGTCCCAAATCTCCAGGTTCAAGGTCATCTTCCTACATCGAAAACATGCATGAGATACCCAGAAGATGGTACACCGTGTGATGGGGAAAGGTTTCTAAAACGCACCTCATTTCTCATCTGCTTGTGCCCGGGTTCGCCATTCCAGCCACTTTACTAGCAATCTCCCTCCTTGGAGCATCAGCACCTTTAACCTCCTGTTCCGTACAGGTTGCAATTTGTACTGAGGATGAACGGGAAGACGTGGAACCAATGAGAGACTAGCTCTTGGTGTTGGGACAGGCACAGGTCACTCTATTTTCCCATCAGGAAGAAGAATTAACCACAGGCTCAGCCTGCCCCCCGGAACCAGAACAGGGCCTGAAGCCATCCTGCGCTTTTGCTGCCAGCTCCCTAAAAAGCGAGTTGTAAAATGGAGGTTCAGGGCACTGCAATTCACAAACCTGCAGACTTATAAATGATAACTCTCATCCACAAATATATTGAGGGAAGGCAAAGAAGAGGATTTGAAATCAAGGCAGAATTGCAGGAAACAGATTTCAGGAGGTAGATTCGAATCGCCTTTAAAGCACATGAAAAGCGGCAAAACGTTGACAATGATGCCCTTGGCCAAAAAGGGCGTATGCGTTTTTTCCTGAATATATTCAGGAAAAAACGCATACGCCCTTTTTGGCCAACCAAGCAACCTGGAAAGGCAAATCAGCGCTACAAAGATGTCTCGCTTCCCATCGGTCAAAAGGGCCATGCTGAAAAAAGTGTCAAAACCAGAAATGCAGGACAGGCCATGGAAAAATGGGAGCCTTGCTACACTGATGGGCAGGATGTAAATTGTCAACAGCCACTCTGGAGAAGTGTACGGTGAGTCCTGAAACGTCTAAAAAGCAAAGCTTAGAGAGCATAGGGCACTTCCACTCATGGGGGTATAAATTGGGAAAATGAAAAATCAGCAAGACACAAGCACCCCAAAGTTTAGGGCTGCTCTGTTGACAAGGACCTCCACTTCATTCCACCTTCAATATCCCAGGAAAGAGAAAAATGGATAAAGAAGTTGTGGTCCTTATGTACAATGGAATATCACTCAGCCATGAAATCAATGTCATAAGGCTAGTAGCAGCATGATGAGTGGATTTAGGTACGACGATTCTAAGTGAAATAAGTCACACAGAAAAGGACACTTCTCATAAGGTATCACTGATAGAGGGAATGTAAAAACCGTTACACTTGAACTGAATTACAAAACAGAACAGAGTCACACATGCAGAAAACACACTATGGCTGCTTAACGGGAAAGGTGCGGTGGGGTGATACATAAAACAAGGGTTTCAAATTAGCTCAGATACCGTTCCATAAAACCAATATGTAATAGACTAGACCTACTCCTTGCTCAGAGAACTGGACTCAACACGCCCTATTCACCGCACAAGAATATATCTGACTAGTAATAATCTTAAAACCTATGTATTGATATCTCTCTGTTAGTGGGTCAAGTGGGTAAAAAGCGGCATAAACACTGCAGTGAAAAGCAGCTAAACCCCATTATAAAAATAAATTACTTTGAAAAACCCATGAAACAAAGACAGTGAAAGAGAGAGAAATTCTTACACAATGCGTTCAGGGGCTGTGATGCAACCTGGATTGACCATATCTAGACCCACAGCTGGATGAGACCTAAGGGTGGACACTGTTGCGGCTGAGAGGTTTGGTGAGGTTGGGTGAGCAAACGCAGACCCTTTAAATAATACTGCGTGGTACCCATCGCATGGGTCCCAAATCTCCAGGTTCAAGGGCATCTTCCTACATCGAAAACATGCATGAGATACCCAGAAGATGGTACACCGTGTGATGGGGAAAGGTTTCTAAAACGCACCTCATTTCTCATCTGCTTGTGCCCGGGTTCGCCATTCCAGCCACTTTACTAGCAATCTCCCTCCTTGGAGCATCAGCACCTTTAACCTCCTGTTCCGTACACGTTGCAATTTGTACTGAGGATGAACGGGAAGACGTGGAACCAATGAAAGACTAGCTCTTGGTGTTGGGACAGGCACAGGTCACTCTATTTTCCCATCAGGAAGAAGAATTAACCACAGGCTCAGCCTGCCCCCCGGAACCAGAACAGGGCCTGAAGCCATCCTGCGCTTTTGCGGCCAGCTCCCTAAAAAGCGAGTTGTAAAATGGAGGTTCAGGGCACTGCAATTCACAAACCTGCAGACTTATAAATGATAACTCTCATCCACAAATATATTGAGGGAAGGCAAAGAAGAGGATTTGAAATCAAGGCAGAATTGCAGGAAACAGATTTCAGGAGGTAGATTCGAATCGCCTTTAAAGCACATGAAAAGCGGAAAAACGTTGACAATGATGCCCTTGGCCAAAAAGGGCGTATGCGTTTTTTCCTGAATATATTCAGGAAAAAACGCATACGCCCTTTTTTGCCAACCAAGCAACCTGGAAAGGCAAATCAGCGCTACAAAGATGTCTCGCTTCCCTTCGGTTAAAAAGGCCATGCTGAAAAAAGTGTCAAACCCAGAAATGCAGGACAGGCCATGGAGAAATGGGAGCCTTGCTACACTGATGGGCGGGATGTAAATTGCCAACAGCCACTCTGGAGAAGCGTACGGTGAGTCCTGAAACATCTAAAAAACAAAGCTTAGAGAGCATAGGGCACTTCCACTCATGGGGTTATAAATTGGGAAAATTGAAAATCAGCAAGACACAAGCACCCCAAAGTTTAGGGCTGCTCTGTTGACAAGGACCTCCACTTCATTCCACCTTCAATATCCCAGGAAAGAGAAAAATGGATAAAGAAGTTGTGGTCCTTATGTACAATGGAATATCACTCAGCCGTGAAATCAATGTCATAAGGCTAGTAGCAGCATGATGAGTGGATTTAGGTATGACGACTCTAAGTGAAATAAGTCACACAGAAAAGGACACTTCTCAAAAGGTATCACTGATAGAGGGAATGTAAAAACCGTTACACTTGAACTGAATTACAAAACAGAACAGAGTCACACATGCAGAAAACACACTATGGCTGCTTAACGGGAAAGGTGCGGTGGGGTGATACATAAAACAAGGGTTTCAAATTAGCTCAGATACCGTTCCATAAAACCAATATGTAATAGACAAGACCTACTCCTTGCTCAGAGAACTGGACTCAACACGCCCTATTCACCGCACAAGAATATATCTGACTAGTAATAATCTTAAAACCTATGTATAGATATCTCTCTGTTAGTGTGTCAAGTGGGTAAAAAGCGGCATAAACACAGCAGTGAAAAGCAGCTAAACCCCATTATAAAAATAAATTACTTTGAAAAACCCATGAAACAAAGACAGTGAAAGAGAGAGAAATTCTTACACAATGCGTTCAGGGGCTGTGATGCAACCTGGATTGACCATATCTAGACCCACAGCTGGATGAGACATAAGGGTGGACACTGTTGCGGCTGAGAGGTTTGGTGAGGTTGGGTGAGCAAACGCAGACCCTTTAAAGTAATACTGCGTGGTACCCATCGCATGGGTCCCAAATCTCCAGGTACAAGGGCATCTTCCTACATCGAAAACATGCATGAGATACCCAGAAGATGGTACACCGTGTGATGGGGAAAGGTTTCTAAAACGCACCTCATTTCTCATCTGCTTGTGCCCGGGTTCGCCATTCCAGCCACTTTACTAGCAATCTCCCTCCTTGGAGCATCAGCACCTTTAACCTCCTGTTCCGTACAGGTTGCAATTTGTACTGAGGATGAACGGGAAGACGTGGAACCAATGAAAGACTAGCTCTTGGTGTTGGGACAGGCACAGGTCACTCTATTTTCCCATCAGGAAGAAGAATTAACCACAGGCTCAGCCTGCCCCCCGGAACCAGAACAGGGCCTGAAGCCATCCTGCGCTTTTGCGGCCAGCTCCCTAAAAAGCGAGTTGTAAAATGGAGGTTCAGGGCACTGCAATTCACAAACCTGCAGAGTTATAAATGATAACTCTCGTCCACAAATATATTGAGGGAAGGCAAAGAAGAGGATTTGAAATCAAGGCAGAATTGCAGGAAACAGATTTCAGGAGGTAGATTCGAATCGCCTTTAAAGCACATGAAAAGCGGCAAAACGTTGACAATGATGCCCTTGGCCAAAAAGGGCGTATGCGTTTTTTCCTGAATATATTCAGGAAAAAACGCATACGCCCTTTTTGGCCAACCAAGCAACCTGGAAAGGCAAATCAGCGCTACAAAGATGTCTCACTTCCCATCGGTCAAAAGGGCCATGCTGAAAAAAGTGTCAAAACCAGAAATGCAGGACAGGCCATGGAGAAATGGGAGCCTTGCTACACTGATGGGCGGGATGTAAATTGTCAACAGCCACTCTGGAGAAGTGTACGGTGAGTCCTGAAACGTCTAAAAAGCAAAGCTTAGAGAGCATAGGGCACTTCCACTCATGGGGGTATAAATTGGGAAAATTAAAAATCAGCAAGGCACAAGCACCCCAAAGTTTAGGGCTGCTCTGTTGACAAGGACCTCCACTTCATTCCACCTTCAATATCCCAGGAAAGAGAAAAATGGATAAAGAAGTTGTGGTCCTTATGTACAATGGAATATCACTCAGCCATGAAATCAATGTCATAAGGCTAGTAGCAGCATGATGAGTGGATTTAGGTACGACGATTCTAAGTGAAATAAGTCACACAGAAAAGGACACTTCTCATAAGGTATCACTGATAGAGGGAATGTAAAAACCGTTACACTTGAACAGAATTACAAAACAGAACAGAGTCACACATGCAGAAAACACACTATGGCTGCTTAACGGGAAAGGTGAGGTGGGGTGATACATAAAACAAGGGTTTCAAATTAGCTCAGATACCGTTCCATAAAACCAATATGTAATAGACAAGACCTACTCCTTGCTCAGAGAACTGGACTCAACACGCCCTATTCACCGCACAAGAATATATCTGACTAGTAATAATCTTAAAACCTATGTATTGATATCTCTCTGTTAGTGTGTCAAGTGGGTGTAAAGCGGCATAAACACAGCAGTGAAAAGCAGCTAAACCCCATTATAAAAATAAATTACTTTGAAAAACCCATGAAACAAAGACAGTGAAAGAGAGAGAAATTCTTACACAATGCGTTCAGGGGCTGTGATGCAACCTGGATTGACCATATCTAGACCCACAGCTGGATGAGACATAAGGGTGGACACTGTTGCGGCTGAGAGGTTTGGTGAGGTTGGGTGAGCAAACGCAGACCCTTTAAAGTAATACTGCGTGGTACCCATCGCATGGGTCCCAAATCTCCAGGTTCAAGGGCATCTTCCTACATCGAAAACATGCATGAGATACCCAGAAGATGGTACACCGTGTGATGGGGAAAGGTTTCTAAAACGCACCTCATTTCTCATCTGCTTGTGCCCGGGTTCGCCATTCCAGCCACTTTACTAGCAATCTCCCTCCTTGGAGCATCAGCACCTTTAACCTCCTGTTCCGTACAGTTTGCAATTTGTCCTGAGGATGAACGAGAAGACGTGGAACCAATGAAAGACTAGCTCTTGGTGTTGGGACAGGCACAGGTCACTCTATTTTCCCATCTGGAAGAAGAATTAACCACAGGCTCAGCCTGCCCCCCGGAACCAGAACAGGGCCTGAAGCCATCCTGCGCTTTTGCGGCCAGCTCCCTAAAAAGCGAGTTGTAAAATGGAGGTTCAGGGCACTGCAATTCACAAACCTGCAGACTTATAAATGATAACTCTCATCCACAAATATATTGAGGGAAGGCAAAGAAGAGGATTTGAAATCAAGGCAGAATTGCAGGAAACAGATTTCAGGAGGTAGATTCGAATCGCCTTTAAAGCACATGAAAAGCGGCAAAACGTTGACAATGATGCCCTTGGCCAAAAAGGGCGTATGCGTTTTTTCCTGAATATATTCAGGAAAAAACGCATACGCCCTTTTTGGCCAACCAAGCAACCTGGAAAGGCAAATCAGCGCTACAAAGATGTCTCGCTTCCCATCGGTCAAAAGGGCCATGCTGAAAAAAGTGTCAAAACCAGAAATGCAGGACAGGCCATGGAGAAATGGGAGCCTTGCTACACTGATGGGCGGGATGTAAATTGTCAACAGCCACTCTGGAGAAGTGTACGGTGAGTCCTGAAACGTCTAAAAAGCAAAGCTTAGAGAGCATAGGGCACTTCCACTCATGGGGGTATAAATTGGGAAAATGAAAAATCAGCAAGACACAAGCACCCCAAAGTTTAGGGCTGCTCTGTTGACAAGGACCTCCACTTCATTCCACCTTCAATATCCCAGGAAAGAGAAAAATGGATAAAGAAGTTGTGGTCCTTATGTACAATGGAATATCACTCAGCCGTGAAATCAATGTCATAAGGCTAGTAGCAGCATGATGAGTGGATTTAGGTACGACGATTCTAAGTGAAATAAGTCACACAGAAAAGGACACTTCTCATAAGGTATCACTGATAGAGGGAATGTAAAAACCGTTACACTTGAACAGAATTACAAAACAGAACAGAGTCACACATGCAGAAAACACACTATGGCTGCTTAACGGGAAAGGTGAGGTGGGGTGATACATAAAACAAGGGTTTCAAATTAGCTCAGATACCGTTCCATAAACCCAATATGTAATAGACAAGACCTACTCCTTGCTCAGAGAACTGGACTCAACACGCCCTATTCACCGCACAAGAATATATCTGATTAGTAATAATCTTAAAACTTATGTATTGATATCTCTCTGTTAGTGTGTCAAGTGGGTGTAAAGTGGCATAAACACAGAAGTGAAAAGCAGCTAAACCCCATTATAAAAATAAATTACTTTGAATAACCCATGAAACAAAGACAGTGAAAGAGAGCGAAATTCTTACACAATGCGTTCAGGGGCTGTGATGCAACCTGGATTGACCATATCTAGACCCACAGCTGGATGAGACATAAGGGTGGACAGTGTTGCGGCTGAGAGGTTTGGTGAGGTTGGGTGAGCAAACGCAGACCCTTTAAAGTAATACTGCGTGGTACCCATCGCATGGGTCCCAAATCTCCAGGTTCAAGGGCATCTTCCTACATCGAAAACATGCATGAGATACCCAGAAGATGGTACACCGTGTGATGGGGAAAGGTTTCTAAAACGCACCTCATTTCTCATCTGCTTGTGCCCGGGTTCGCCATTCCAGCCACTTTACTAGCAATCTCCCTCCTTGGAGCATCAGCACCTTTAACCTCCTGTTCCGTACAGGTTGCAATTTGTACTGAGGATGAACGGGAAGACGTGGAACCAATGAAAGACTAGCTCTTGGTGTTGGGACAGGCACAGGTCACTCTATTTTCCCATCAGGAAGAAGAATTAACCACAGGCTCAGCCTGCCCCCCGGAACCAGAACAGGGCCTGAAGGCATCCTGCGCTTTTGTGGCCAGCTCCCTAAAAAGCGAGTTGTAAAATGGAGGGTCAGGGCACTGCAATTCACAAACCTGCAGACTTATAAATGATAACTCTCATCCACAAATATATTGAGGGAAGGCAAAGAAGAGGATTTGAAATCAAGGCAGAATTGCAGGAAACAGATTTCAGGAGGTAGATTCGAATCGCCTTTAAAGCACATGAAAAGCGGCAAAACGTTGACAATGATGCCCTTGGCCAAAAAGGGCGTATGCGTTTTTTCCTGAATATATTCAGGAAAAAACGCATACGCCCTTTTTGGCCAACCAAGCAACCTGGAAAGGCAAATCAGCGCTACAAAGATGTCTCGCTTCCCATCGGTCAAAAGGGCCATGCTGAAAAAACTGTCAAAACCAGAAATGCAGGACATGCCATGGAGAAATGGGAGCCTTGCTACACTGATGGGCGGGATGTAAATTGCCAACAGCCACTCTGGAGAAGCGTACGGTGTGTCCTGAAACATCTAAAAAACACAGCTTAGAGAGCATAGGGCACTTCCACTCATGGGGGTATAAATTGGGAAAATGAAAAATCAGCAAGACACAAGCACCCCAAAGTTTAGGGCTGCTCTGTTGACAAGGACCTCCACTTCATTCCACCTTCAATATCCCAGGAAAGAGAAAAATGGATAAAGAAGTTGTGGTCCTTATGTACAATGGAATATCACTCAGCCATGAAATCAATGTCATAAGGCTAGTAGCAGCATGATGAGTGGATTTAGGTACGACGATTCTAAGTGAAATAAGTCACACAGAAAAGGACACTTCTCATAAGGTATCACTGATAGAGGGAATGTAAAAACCGTTACACTTGAACTGAATTACAAAACAGAACAGAGTCACACATGCAGAAAACACACTATGGCTGCTTCACGGGAAAGGTGAGGTGGGGTGATACATAAAACAAGGGTTTCAAATTAGCTCACATACCGTTCCATAAAGCCAATATGTAATAGACAAGACCTACTCCTTGCTCAGAGAACTGGACTCAACACGCCCTATTCACCGCACAAGAATATATCTGACTGGTAATAATCTTAAAACCTATGTATAGATATCTCTCTGTTAGTGTGTCAAGTGGGTGTAAAGCGGCATAAACACAGAAGTGAAAAGCAGCTAAACCCCATTATAAAAATAAATTACTTTGAATAACCCATGAAACAAAGACAGTGAAAGAGAGCGAAATTCTTACACAATTCGTTCAGGGGCTGTGATGCAACCTGGATTGACCATATCTAGACCCACAGCTGGATGAGACATAAGGGTGGACACTCTTGGGGCTGAGAGGTTTGGTGAGGTTGGGTGAGCAAACGCATACCCTTTACAGTAATACTGCATGGTACCCATCGCATGGGTCACAAATCTCCAGGTTCAAGGGCATCTTCCTACATCGAAAACATGCATGAGAAACCCAGAAGATGGTACACCGTGTGATGTGGAAAAGTTTCTAAAACGCACCTCATATCTCATCTCCTTGTGGCCGGGTTCGCTATTCCAGCCGCTTTACTAGCAATCTCCCTACTTGGAGCATCAGCACCTTTAACCTCCTGTTCCGTACAGGTTGCAATTTGTCCTGAGGATGAACTGGAAGACGTGGAACCAATGAGAGACTAGCTCTTGGTGTTGGGACAGGCACAGGTCACTCTATTTTCCCATCAGGAAGAAGAATTAACCACAGGCTCAGCCTGCCCCCGGAACCAGAACAGGGCCTGAAGGCATCCTGCGCTTTTGCGGCCAGCTCCCTAAAAAGCGAGTTGTAAAATGGAGGTTCAGGGCACTGCAATTCACAAACCTGCAGAGTTATAAATGATAACTCTCGTCCACAAATATATTGAGGGAAGGCAACGAAGAGGATTTGAAATCAAGGCAGAATTGCAGGAAACAGATTTCAGGAGGTAGATTCGAATCGCCTTTAAAGCACATGAAAAGCGGCAAAACGTTGACAATGATGCCCTTGGCCAAAAAGGGCGTATGCGTTTTTTCCTGAATATATTCAGGAAAAAACGCATACGCCCTTTTTGGCCAACCAAGCAACCTGGAAAGGCAAATCAGCGCTACAAAGAAGTCTCGCTTCCCATCGGTCAAAAGGGCCATGCTGAAAAAAGTGTCAAAATCAGAAATGCAGGACAGGCCATGGAGAAATGGGAGCCTTGCTACGCTGATGGGCGGGATGTAAATTGCCAACAGCCACTCTGGAGAAGCGTACGGTGAGTCCTGAAACATCTAAAAAACAAAGCTTAGAGAGCATAGGGCACTTCCACTCATGGGGTTATAAATTGGGAAAATTAAAAATCAGCAAGACACAAGCACCCCAAAGTTTAGGGCTGCTCTGTTGACAAGGACCTCCACTTCATTCCACCTTCAATATACCAGGAAAGAGAAAAATGGATAAAGAAGTTGTGGTCCATATGTACAATGGAATATCACTCAGCCATGAAATCAATGTCATAAGGCTAGTAGCAGCATGATGAGTGGATTTAGGTACGACGATTCTAAGTGAAATAAGTCACACAGAAAAGGACACTTCTCATAAGGTATCACTGATAGAGGGAATGTAAAAACCGTTACACTTGAACAGAATTACAAAACAGAACAGAGTCACACATGCAGAAAACACACTATGGCTGCTTAACGGGAAAGGTGAGGTGGGGTGATACATAAAACAAGGGTTTCAAATTAGCTCAGATACCGTTCCATAAACCCAATATGTAATAGACAAGACCTACTCCTTGCTCAGAGAACTGGACTCAACACGCCCTATTCACCGCACAAGAATATATCTGACTAGTAATAATCTTAAAACCTATGTATTGATATCTCTCTGTTAGTGTGTCAAGTGGGTGTAAAGCGGAATAAACACAGCAGTGAAAAGCAGCTAAACCCCATTATAAAAATAAATTACTTTGAAAAACCCATGAAACAAAGACAGTGAAAGAGAGAGAAATTCTTACACAATGCGTTCAGGGGCTGTGATGCAACCTGGATTGACCATATCTAGACCCACAGCTGGATGAGACATAAGGGTGGACACTGTTGCGGCTGAGAGGTTTGGTGAGGTTGGGTGAGCAAACGCAGACCCTTTAAAGTAATACTGCGTGGTACCCATCGCATGGGTCCCAAATCTCCAGGTTCAAGGGCATCTTCCTACATCGAAAACATGCATGAGATACCCAGAAGATGGTACACCGTGTGATGGGGAAAGGTTTCTAAAACGCACCTCATTTCTCATCTGCTTGTGCCCGGGTTCGCCATTCCAGCCACTTTACTAGCAATCTCCCTACTTGGAGCATCAGCACCTTTAACCTCCTGTCCCGTACAGGTTGCAATTTGTCCTGAGGATGAACGGGAAGACGTGGAACCAATGAGAGACTAGCTCTTGGTGTTGGGACAGGCACAGGTCACTCTATTTTCCCATCAGGAAGAAGAATTAACCACAGGCTCAGCCTGCCACCCGGAACCAGAACAGGGCCTGAAGCCATCCTGCGCTTTTGCGGCCAGCTCCCTAAAAATCGAGTTGTAAAATGGAGGTTCAGGGCACTGCAATTCACAAACATGCAGACTTATAAATGATAACTCTCATCCACAAATATATTGAGGGAAGGCAAAGAAGAGGATTTGAAATCAAGGCAGAATTGCAGGAAACAGATTTCAGGAGGTAGATTCGAATCGCCTTTAAAGCACATGAAAAGCGGCAAAACGTTGACAATGATGCCCTTGGCCAAAAAGGGCGTATGCGTTTTTTCCTGAATATATTCAGGAAAAAACGCATACGCCCTTTTTGGCCAACCAAGCAACCTGGAAAGGCAAATCAGCGCTACAAAGATGTCTCGCTTCCCATCGGTCAAAAGGGCCATGCTGAAAAAAGTGTCAAAACCAGAAATGCAGGACAGGCCATGGAGAAATGGGAGCCTTGCTACACTGATGGGCGGGATGTAAATTGTCAACAGCCACTCTGGAGAACTGTACGGTGAGTCCTGAAACGTCTGAAAAGCAAAGCTTAGAGAGCATAGGGCACTTCCACTCATGGGGGTATAAATTGGGAAAATGAAAAATCAGCAAGACACAAGCACCCCAAAGTTTAGGGCTGCTCTGTTGACAAGGACCTCCACTTCATTCCACCTTCAATATCCCAGGAAAGAGAAAAATGGATAAAGAAGTTGTGGTCCTTATGTACAATGGAATATCACTCAGCCATGAAATCAATGTCATAAGGCTAGTAGCAGCATGATGAGTGGATTTAGGTACGACGATTCTAAGTGAAATAAGTCACACAGAAAAGGACACTTCTCATAAGGTATCACTTATAGAGGGAATGTAAAAACCGTTACACTTGAACTGAATTACAAAACAGAACAGAGTCACACATGCAGAAAACACACTATGGCTGCTTAACGGGAAAGGTGAGGTGGGGTGATACATAAAACAAGGTTTTCAAATTAGCTCAGATACCATTCCATAAACCCAATATGTAATAGACAAGACCTACTCCTTGCTCAGAGAACTGGACTCAACACGCCCTATTCACCGCACAAGAATATATCTGACTAGTAATAATCTTAAAACCTATGTATTGATATCTCTCTGTTAGTGTGTCAAGTGGGTGTAAAGCGGCATAAACACAGCAGTGAAAAGCAGCTAAACCCCATTATAAAAATAAATTACTTTGAAAAACCCATGAAACAAAGACAGTGAAAGAGAGCGAAATTCTTACACAATGCGTTCAGGGGCTGTGATGTAACCTGGATTGACCATATCTAGACCCACAGCTGGATGAGACATAAGGGTGGACACTGTTGCGGCTGAGAGGTTTGGTGAGGTTGGGTGAGCAAACGCAGACCCTTTAAAGTAATACTGCGTGGTACCCATCGCATGGGTCCCAAATCTCCAGGTTCAAGGGCACCTTCCTACATCGAAAACATGCATGAGATACCCAGAAGATGGTACACCGTGTGATGGGGAAAGGTTTCTAAAACGCACCTCATTTCTCATCTCCTTGTGCTCGGGTTCGCCATTCCAGCCACTTTACTAGCAATCTCCCTCCTTGGAGCATCATCACCTTTAACCTCCTGTTCCGTACAGGTTGCAATTTGTCCTGAGGATGAACGGGAAGACGTGGAACCAATGAGAGACTAGCTCTTGGTGTTGGGACAGGCACAGGTCACTCTATTTTCCCATCAGGAAGAAGAATTAACCACAGGCTCAGCCTGCCACCCGGAACCAGAACAGGGCCTGAAGCCATCCTGCGCTATTGCGGCCAGCTCCCTAAAAAGCGAGTCGTAAAATGGAGGTTCAGGGCACTGCAATTCAGAAAACTGCAGACTTATAAATGATAACTCTCGTCCACAAATATATTGAGGGAAGGCAAAGAAGAGGATTTGAAATCAAGGCAGAATTGCAGGAAACAGATTTCAGGAGGTAGATTCGAATCGCCTTTAAAGCACATGAAAAGCGGCAAAACGTTGACAATGATGCCCTTGGCCAAAAAGGGCGTATGCGTTTTTTCCTGAATATATTCAGGAAAAAACGCATACGCCCTTTTTGGCCAAGCAAGCAACCTGGAAAGGCAAATCAGTGCTACAAAGAAGTCTCGCTTCCCATCGGTCAAAAGGGCCATGCTGAAAAAACTGTCAAAACCAGAAATGCAGGACATGCCATGGAGAAATGGGAGCCTTGCTACACTGATGGGCGGGATGTAAATTGCCAACAGCCACTCTGGAGAAGCGTACGGTGTGTCCTGAAACATCTAAAAAACACAGCTTAGAGAGCATAGGGCACTTCCACTCATGGGGGTATAAATTGGGAAAATGAAAAATCAGCAAGACACAAGCACCCCAAAGTTTAGGGCTGCTCTGTTGACAAGGACCTCCACTTCATTCCACCTTCAATATCCCAGGAAAGAGAAAAATGGATAAAGAAGTTGTGGTCCTTATGTACAATGGAATATCACTCAGCCATGAAATCAATGTCATAAGGCTAGTAGCAGCATGATGAGTGGATTTAGGTACGACGATTCTAAGTGAAATAAGTCACACAGAAAAGGACACTTCTCATAAGGTATCACTTATAAAGGGAATGTAAAAACCGTTACACTTGAACTGAATTACAAAACAGAACAGAGTCACACATGCAGAAAACACACTATGGCTGCTTCACGGGAAAGGTGAGGTGGGGTGATACATAAAACAAGGGTTTCAAATTAGCTCAGATACCGTTCCATAAACCCAATATGTAATAGACAAGACCTACTCCTTGCTCAGAGAACTGGACTCAACACGCCCTATTCACCGCACAAGAATATATCTGACTAGTAATAATCTTAAAACCTATGTATTGATATCTCTCTGTTAGTGTGTCAAGTGGGTGTAAAGCGGCATAAACACAGCAGTGAAAAGCAGCTAAACCCCATTATAAAAATAAATTACTTTGAAAAACCCATGAAACAAAGACAGTGAAAGAGATAGAAATTCTTACACAATGCGTTCACGGGCTGTGATGCAACCTGGATTGACCATATCTAGACCCACAGCTGGATGAGACATAAGGGTGGACACTCTTGGGGCTGAGAGGTTTGGTGAGGTTGGGTGAGCAAACGCAGACCCTTTCAACTAATACTGCGTGGTACCCATCGCATGGGTCCCAAATCTCCAGGTTCAAGGGCATCTTCCTACATCGAAAACATGCATGAGAAACCCAGAAGATGGTACACCGTGTGATGGGGAAAGGTTTCTAAAACGCACCTCATTTCTCATCTCCTTGTGCTCGGGTTCGCCATTCCAGCCACTTTACTAGCAATCTCCCTCCTTGGAGCATCATCACCTTTAACCTCCTGTTCCGTACAGGTTGCAATTTGTCCTGAGGATGAACGGGAAGACGTGAAACCAATGAGAGACTATAACTTGGTGTTGGGACAGGCACAGGTCACTCTATTTTCCCATCAGGAAGAAGAATTAACCACAGGCTCAGCCTGCCCCCCGGAACAAGAACAGGGCCTGAAGCCATCCTGCGCTTTTGCGGCCATCTCCCAAAAACGCGAGTTGTAAAATGGAGGTTCAGGGCACTGCAATTCACAAACCTGCAGAGTTATAAATGATAACTCTAGTCCACAAATATATTGAGGGAAGGCAACGAAGAGGATTTGAAATCAAGGCAGAATTGCAGGAAACAGATTTCAGGAGGTAGATTCGAATCGCCTTTAAAGCACATGAAAAGCGGCAAAACGTTGACAATGATGCCCTTGGCCAAAAAGGGCGTATGCGTTTTTTCCTGAATATATTCAGGAAAAAACGCATACGCCCTTTTTGGCCAACCAAGCAACCTGGAAAGGCAAATCAGCGCTACAAAGATGTCTCGCTTCCCATCGGTCAAAAGGGCCATGCTGAAAAAAGTGTCAAAACCAGAAATGCAGGACAGGCCATGGAGAAATGGGAGCCTTGCTACACTGATGGGCGGGATGTAAATTGTCAACAGCCACTCTGGAGAAGTGTACGGTGAGTCCTGAAACGTCTAAAAAGCAAAGCTTAGAGAGCATAGGGCACTTCCACTCATGGGGGTATAAATTGGGAAAATGAAAAATCAGCAAGACACAAGCACCCCAAAGTTTAGGGCTGCTCTGTTGACAAGGACCTCCACTTCATTCCACCTTCAATATCCCAGGAAAGAGAAAAATGGATAAAGAAGTTGTAGTCCTTATATACAATGGAATATCACTCAGCCGTGAAATCAATGTCATAAGGCTAGTAGCAGCATGATGAGTGGATTTAGGTACGACGACTCTAAGTGAAATAAGTCACACAGAAAAGGACACTTCTCATAAGGTATCACTTATAGAGGGAATGTAAAAACCGTTACACTTGAACTGAATTACAAAACAGAACAGAGTCACACATGCAGAAAACACACTATGGCTGCTTAACGGGAAAGGTGAGGTGGGGTGATACATAAAACAAGGGTTTCAAATTAGCTCAGATACCGTTCCATAAACCCAATATGTAATAGACAAGACCTACTCCTTGCTCAGAGAACTGGACTCAACACGCCCTATTCACCACACAAGAATATATCTGACTAGTAATAATCTTAAAAGCTATGTATTGATATCTCTCTGTTAGTGTGTCAAGTGGGTGTAAAGCGGCATAAACACAGCAGTGAAAAGCAGCTAAACCCCATTATAAAAATAAATTACTTTGAAAAACCCATGAAACAAAGACAGTGAAAGAGAGCGAAATTCTTACACAATGCGTTCAGGGGCTGTGATGCAACCTGGATTGACCATATCTAGACCCACAGCTGGATGAGACATAAGGGTGGACACTGTTGCGGCTGAGAGGTTTGGTGAGGTTGGGTGAGCAAACGCAGACCCTTTAAAGTAATACTGCGTGGTACCCATCGCATGGGTCCCAAATCTCCAGGTTCAAGGGCATCTTCCTACATCGAAAACATGCATGAGAAACCCAGAAGATGGTACACCGTGTGATGGTGAAAAGTTTCTAAAACGCACCTCATTTCTCATCTCCTTGTGCTCGGGTTCGCCATTCCAGCCACTTTACTAGCAATCTCCCTCCTTGGAGCATCATCACCTTTAACCTCCTGTTCCGTACAGGTTGCAATTTGTCCTGAGGATGAACGGGAAGACGTGAAACCAATGAGAGACTATATCTTGGTGTTGGGACAGGCACAGGTCACTCTATTTTCCCATCAGGAAGAAGAATTAACCACAGGCTCAGCCTGCCCCCCGGAACAAGAAAAGGGCCTGAAGCCATCCTGCGCTTTTGCGGCCATCTCCCAAAAACGCGAGTTGTAAAATGGAGGTTCAGGGCACTGCAATTCACAAACCTGCAGAGTTATAAATGATAACTCTCGTCCACAAATATATTGAGGGAAGGCAACGAAGAGGATTTGAAATCAAGGCAGAATTGCAGGAAACAGATTTCAGGAGGTAGATTCGAATCGCCTTTAAAGCACATGAAAAGCGGCAAAACGTTGACAATGATGCCCTTGGCCAAAAAGGGCGTATGCGTTTTTTCCTGAATATATTCAGGAAAAAACGCATACGCCCTTTTTGGCCAACCAAGCAACCTGGAAAGGCAAATCAGCGCTACAAAGATGTCTCGCTTCCCATCGGTCAAAAGGGCCATGCTGAAAAAAGTGTCAAAACCAGAAATGCAGGACAGGCCATGGAGAAATGGGAGCCTTGCTAAACTGATGGGCGGGATGTAAATTGTCAACAGCCACTCTGGAGAAGCGTACGGTGAGTCCTGAAACGTCTAAAAAGCAAAGCTTAGAGAGCATAGGGCACTTCCACTCATGGGGGTATAAATTGGGAAAATTAAAAATCAGCAAGACACAAGCACCCCAAAGTTTAGGGCTGCTCTGTTGACAAGGACCTCCACTTCATTCCACCTTCAATATCCCAGGAAAGAGAAAAATGGATAAAGAAGTTGTGGTCCTTATGTACAATGGAATATCACTCAGCCATGAAATCAATGTCATAAGGCTAGTAGCAGCATGATGAGTGGATTTAGGTACGACGATTCTAAGTGAAATAAGTCACACAGAAAAGGACACTTCTCATAAGGTATCACTTATAAAGGGAATGTAAAAACCGTTACACTTGAACTGAATTACAAAACAGAACAGAGTCACACATGCAGAAAACACACTATGGCTGCTTAACGGGAAAGGTGAGGTGGGGTGATACATAAAACAAGGGTTTCAAATTAGCTCAGATACCGTTCCATAAACCCAATATGTAATAGACAAGACCTACTCCTTGCTCAGAGAACTGGACTCAACACGCCCTATTCACCGCACAAGAATATATCTGACTAGTAATAATCTTAAAACCTATGTATTGATATCTCTCTGTTAGTGTGTCAAGTGGGTGTAAAGCGGCATAAACACAGCAGTGAAAAGCAGCTAAACCCCATTATAAAAATAAATTACTTTGAAAAACCCATGAAACAAAGACAGTGAAAGAGAGAGAAATTCTTACACAATGCGTTCAGGGGCTGTGATGCAACCTGGATTGACCATATCTAGACCCACAGCTGGATGAGACCTAAGGGTGGACACTGTTGCGGCTGAGAGGTTTGGTGAGGTTGGGTGAGCAAACGCAGCCCCTTTAAAGTAATACTGCGTGGTACCCATCGCATGGGTCCCAAATCTCCAGGTTCAAGGGCATCTTCCTACATCGAAAACATGCATGAGAAACCCAGAAGATGGTACACCGTGTGATGTGGAAAGGTTTCTAAAACGCACCTCATTTCTCATCTCCTTGTGGCCGGGTTCGCTATTCCAGCCGCTTTACTAGCAATCTCCCTACTTGGAGCATCAGCACCTTTAACCTCCTGTTCCGTACAGGTTGCAATTTGTCCTGAGGATGAACTGGAAGACGTGGAACCAATGAGAGACTAGCTCTTGGTGTTGGGACAGGCACAGGTCACTCTATTTTCCCATCAGGAAGGAGAATTAACCACAGGCTCAGCCTGCCACCCGGAACCAAAACAGGGCCTGAAGCCATCCTGCGCTATTGCGGCCAGCTCCCTAAAAAGCGAGTCGTAAAATGGAGGTTCAGGGCACTGCAATTCAGAAAACTGCAGACTTATAAATGATAACTCTCGTCCACAAATATATTGAGGGAAGGCAAAGAAGAGGATTTGAAATCAAGGCAGAATTGCAGGAAACAGATTTCAGGAGGTAGATTCGAATCGCCTTTAAAGCACATGAAAAGCGGCAAAACGTTGACAATGATGCCCTTGGCCAAAAAGGGCGTATGCGTTTTTTCCTGAATATATTCAGGAAAAAACGCATACGCCCTTTTTGGCCAAGCAAGCAACCTGGAAAGGCAAATCAGTGCTACAAAGAAGTCTCGCTTCCCATCGGTCAAAAGGGCCATGCTGAAAAAACTGTCAAAACCAGAAATGCAGGACATGCCATGGAGAAATGGGAGCCTTGCTACACTGATGGGCGGGATGTAAATTGCCAACAGCCACTCTGGAGAAGCGTACGGTGTGTCCTGAAACATCTAAAAAACACAGCTTAGAGAGCATAGGGCACTTCCACTCATGGGGGTATAAATTGGGAAAATGAAAAATCAGCAAGACACAAGCACCCCAAAGTTTAGGGCTGCTCTGTTGACAAGGACCTCCACTTCATTCCACCTTCAATATCCCAGGAAAGAGAAAAATGGATAAAGAAGTTGTGGTCCTTATGTACAATGGAATATCACTCAGCCATGAAATCAATGTCATAAGGCTAGTAGCAGCATGATGAGTGGATTTAGGTACGACGATTCTAAGTGAAATAAGTCACACAGAAAAGGACACTTCTCATAAGGTATCACTTATAAAGGGAATGTAAAAACCGTTACACTTGAACTGAATTACAAAACAGAACAGAGTCACACATGCAGAAAACACACTATGGCTGCTTCACGGGAAAGGTGAGGTGGGGTGATACATAAAACAAGGGTTTCAAATTAGCTCAGATACCGTTCCATAAACCCAATATGTAATAGACAAGACCTACTCCTTGCTCAGAGAACTGGACTCAACACGCCCTATTCACCGCACAAGAATATATCTGACTAGTAATAATCTTAAAACCTATGTATTGATATCTCTCTGTTAGTGTGTCAAGTGGGTGTAAAGCGGCATAAACACAGCAGTGAAAAGCAGCTAAACCCCATTATAAAAATAAATTACTTTGAAAAACCCATGAAACAAAGACAGTGAAAGAGATAGAAATTCTTACACAATGCGTTCACGGGCTGTGATGCAACCTGGATTGACCATATCTAGACCCACAGCTGGATGAGACATAAGGGTGGACACTCTTGGGGCTGAGAGGTTTGGTGAGGTTGGGTGAGCAAACGCAGACCCTTTCAACTAATACTGCGTGGTACCCATCGCATGGGTCCCAAATCTCCAGGTTCAAGGGCATCTTCCTACATCGAAAACATGCATGAGAAACCCAGAAGATGGTACACCGTGTGATGGGGAAAGGTTTCTAAAACGCACCTCATTTCTCATCTCCTTGTGCTCGGGTTCGCCATTCCAGCCACTTTACTAGCAATCTCCCTCCTTGGAGCATCATCACCTTTAACCTCCTGTTCCGTACAGGTTGCAATTTGTCCTGAGGATGAACGGGAAGACGTGAAACCAATGAGAGACTATAACTTGGTGTTGGGACAGGCACAGGTCACTCTATTTTCCCATCAGGAAGAAGAATTAACCACAGGCTCAGCCTGCCCCCCGGAACAAGAACAGGGCCTGAAGCCATCCTGCGCTTTTGCGGCCATCTCCCAAAAACGCGAGTTGTAAAATGGAGGTTCAGGGCACTGCAATTCACAAACCTGCAGAGTTATAAATGATAACTCTAGTCCACAAATATATTGAGGGAAGGCAACGAAGAGGATTTGAAATCAAGGCAGAATTGCAGGAAACAGATTTCAGGAGGTAGATTCGAATCGCCTTTAAAGCACATGAAAAGCGGCAAAACGTTGACAATGATGCCCTTGGCCAAAAAGGGCGTATGCGTTTTTTCCTGAATATATTCAGGAAAAAACGCATACGCCCTTTTTGGCCAACCAAGCAACCTGGAAAGGCAAATCAGCGCTACAAAGATGTCTCGCTTCCCATCGGTCAAAAGGGCCATGCTGAAAAAAGTGTCAAAACCAGAAATGCAGGACAGGCCATGGAGAAATGGGAGCCTTGCTACACTGATGGGCGGGATGTAAATTGTCAACAGCCACTCTGGAGAAGTGTACGGTGAGTCCTGAAACGTCTAAAAAGCAAAGCTTAGAGAGCATAGGGCACTTCCACTCATGGGGGTATAAATTGGGAAAATGAAAAATCAGCAAGACACAAGCACCCCAAAGTTTAGGGCTGCTCTGTTGACAAGGACCTCCACTTCATTCCACCTTCAATATCCCAGGAAAGAGAAAAATGGATAAAGAAGTTGTAGTCCTTATATACAATGGAATATCACTCAGCCGTGAAATCAATGTCATAAGGCTAGTAGCAGCATGATGAGTGGATTTAGGTACGACGACTCTAAGTGAAATAAGTCACACAGAAAAGGACACTTCTCATAAGGTATCACTTATAGAGGGAATGTAAAAACCGTTACACTTGAACTGAATTACAAAACAGAACAGAGTCACACATGCAGAAAACACACTATGGCTGCTTAACGGGAAAGGTGAGGTGGGGTGATACATAAAACAAGGGTTTCAAATTAGCTCAGATACCGTTCCATAAACCCAATATGTAATAGACAAGACCTACTCCTTGCTCAGAGAACTGGACTCAACACGCCCTATTCACCACACAAGAATATATCTGACTAGTAATAATCTTAAAAGCTATGTATTGATATCTCTCTGTTAGTGTGTCAAGTGGGTGTAAAGCGGCATAAACACAGCAGTGAAAAGCAGCTAAACCCCATTATAAAAATAAATTACTTTGAAAAACCCATGAAACAAAGACAGTGAAAGAGAGCGAAATTCTTACACAATGCGTTCAGGGGCTGTGATGCAACCTGGATTGACCATATCTAGACCCACAGCTGGATGAGACATAAGGGTGGACACTGTTGCGGCTGAGAGGTTTGGTGAGGTTGGGTGAGCAAACGCAGACCCTTTAAAGTAATACTGCGTGGTACCCATCGCATGGGTCCCAAATCTCCAGGTTCAAGGGCATCTTCCTACATCGAAAACATGCATGAGAAACCCAGAAGATGGTACACCGTGTGATGGTGAAAAGTTTCTAAAACGCACCTCATTTCTCATCTCCTTGTGCTCGGGTTCGCCATTCCAGCCACTTTACTAGCAATCTCCCTCCTTGGAGCATCATCACCTTTAACCTCCTGTTCCGTACAGGTTGCAATTTGTCCTGAGGATGAACGGGAAGACGTGAAACCAATGAGAGACTATATCTTGGTGTTGGGACAGGCACAGGTCACTCTATTTTCCCATCAGGAAGAAGAATTAACCACAGGCTCAGCCTGCCCCCCGGAACAAGAAAAGGGCCTGAAGCCATCCTGCGCTTTTGCGGCCATCTCCCAAAAACGCGAGTTGTAAAATGGAGGTTCAGGGCACTGCAATTCACAAACCTGCAGAGTTATAAATGATAACTCTCGTCCACAAATATATTGAGGGAAGGCAACGAAGAGGATTTGAAATCAAGGCAGAATTGCAGGAAACAGATTTCAGGAGGTAGATTCGAATCGCCTTTAAAGCACATGAAAAGCGGCAAAACGTTGACAATGATGCCCTTGGCCAAAAAGGGCGTATGCGTTTTTTCCTGAATATATTCAGGAAAAAACGCATACGCCCTTTTTGGCCAACCAAGCAACCTGGAAAGGCAAATCAGCGCTACAAAGATGTCTCGCTTCCCATCGGTCAAAAGGGCCATGCTGAAAAAAGTGTCAAAACCAGAAATGCAGGACAGGCCATGGAGAAATGGGAGCCTTGCTAAACTGATGGGCGGGATGTAAATTGTCAACAGCCACTCTGGAGAAGCGTACGGTGAGTCCTGAAACGTCTAAAAAGCAAAGCTTAGAGAGCATAGGGCACTTCCACTCATGGGGGTATAAATTGGGAAAATTAAAAATCAGCAAGACACAAGCACCCCAAAGTTTAGGGCTGCTCTGTTGACAAGGACCTCCACTTCATTCCACCTTCAATATCCCAGGAAAGAGAAAAATGGATAAAGAAGTTGTGGTCCTTATGTACAATGGAATATCACTCAGCCATGAAATCAATGTCATAAGGCTAGTAGCAGCATGATGAGTGGATTTAGGTACGACGATTCTAAGTGAAATAAGTCACACAGAAAAGGACACTTCTCATAAGGTATCACTTATAAAGGGAATGTAAAAACCGTTACACTTGAACTGAATTACAAAACAGAACAGAGTCACACATGCAGAAAACACACTATGGCTGCTTAACGGGAAAGGTGAGGTGGGGTGATACATAAAACAAGGGTTTCAAATTAGCTCAGATACCGTTCCATAAACCCAATATGTAATAGACAAGACCTACTCCTTGCTCAGAGAACTGGACTCAACACGCCCTATTCACCGCACAAGAATATATCTGACTAGTAATAATCTTAAAACCTATGTATTGATATCTCTCTGTTAGTGTGTCAAGTGGGTGTAAAGCGGCATAAACACAGCAGTGAAAAGCAGCTAAACCCCATTATAAAAATAAATTACTTTGAAAAACCCATGAAACAAAGACAGTGAAAGAGAGAGAAATTCTTACACAATGCGTTCAGGGGCTGTGATGCAACCTGGATTGACCATATCTAGACCCACAGCTGGATGAGACCTAAGGGTGGACACTGTTGCGGCTGAGAGGTTTGGTGAGGTTGGGTGAGCAAACGCAGCCCCTTTAAAGTAATACTGCGTGGTACCCATCGCATGGGTCCCAAATCTCCAGGTTCAAGGGCATCTTCCTACATCGAAAACATGCATGAGAAACCCAGAAGATGGTACACCGTGTGATGTGGAAAGGTTTCTAAAACGCACCTCATTTCTCATCTCCTTGTGGCCGGGTTCGCTATTCCAGCCGCTTTACTAGCAATCTCCCTACTTGGAGCATCAGCACCTTTAACCTCCTGTTCCGTACAGGTTGCAATTTGTCCTGAGGATGAACTGGAAGACGTGGAACCAATGAGAGACTAGCTCTTGGTGTTGGGACAGGCACAGGTCACTCTATTTTCCCATCAGGAAGGAGAATTAACCACAGGCTCAGCCTGCCACCCGGAACCAGAACAGGGCCTGAAGCCATCCTGCGCTATTGCGGCCAGCTCCCTAAAAAGCGAGTCGTAAAATGGAGGTTCAGGGCACTGCAATTCAGAAAACTGCAGACTTATAAATGATAACTCTCGTCCACAAATATATTGAGGGAAGGCAAAGAAGAGGATTTGAAATCAAGGCAGAATTGCAGGAAACAGATTTCAGGAGGTAGATTCGAATCGCCTTTAAAGCACATGAAAAGCGGCAAAACGTTGACAATGATGCCCTTGGCCAAAAAGGGCGTATGCGTTTTTTCCTGAATATATTCAGGAAAAAACGCATACGCCCTTTTTGGCCAAGCAAGCAACCTGGAAAGGCAAATCAGTGCTACAAAGAAGTCTCGCTTCCCATCGGTCAAAAGGGCCATGCTGAAAAAACTGTCAAAACCAGAAATGCAGGACATGCCATGGAGAAATGGGAGCCTTGCTACACTGATGGGCGGGATGTAAATTGCCAACAGCCACTCTGGAGAAGCGTACGGTGTGTCCTGAAACATCTAAAAAACACAGCTTAGAGAGCATAGGGCACTTCCACTCATGGGGGTATAAATTGGGAAAATGAAAAATCAGCAAGACACAAGCACCCCAAAGTTTAGGGCTGCTCTGTTGACAAGGACCTCCACTTCATTCCACCTTCAATATCCCAGGAAAGAGAAAAATGGATAAAGAAGTTGTGGTCCTTATGTACAATGGAATATCACTCAGCCATGAAATCAATGTCATAAGGCTAGTAGCAGCATGATGAGTGGATTTAGGTACGACGATTCTAAGTGAAATAAGTCACACAGAAAAGGACACTTCTCATAAGGTATCACTTATAAAGGGAATGTAAAAACCGTTACACTTGAACTGAATTACAAAACAGAACAGAGTCACACATGCAGAAAACACACTATGGCTGCTTCACGGGAAAGGTGAGGTGGGGTGATACATAAAACAAGGGTTTCAAATTAGCTCAGATACCGTTCCATAAACCCAATATGTAATAGACAAGACCTACTCCTTGCTCAGAGAACTGGACTCAACACGCCCTATTCACCGCACAAGAATATATCTGACTAGTAATAATCTTAAAACCTATGTATTGATATCTCTCTGTTAGTGTGTCAAGTGGGTGTAAAGCGGCATAAACACAGCAGTGAAAAGCAGCTAAACCCCATTATAAAAATAAATTACTTTGAAAAACCCATGAAACAAAGACAGTGAAAGAGATAGAAATTCTTACACAATGCGTTCACGGGCTGTGATGCAACCTGGATTGACCATATCTAGACCCACAGCTGGATGAGACATAAGGGTGGACACTCTTGGGGCTGAGAGGTTTGGTGAGGTTGGGTGAGCAAACGCAGACCCTTTCAACTAATACTGCGTGGTACCCATCGCATGGGTCCCAAATCTCCAGGTTCAAGGGCATCTTCCTACATCGAAAACATGCATGAGAAACCCAGAAGATGGTACACCGTGTGATGGGGAAAGGTTTCTAAAACGCACCTCATTTCTCATCTCCTTGTGCTCGGGTTCGCCATTCCAGCCACTTTACTAGCAATCTCCCTCCTTGGAGCATCATCACCTTTAACCTCCTGTTCCGTACAGGTTGCAATTTGTCCTGAGGATGAACGGGAAGACGTGAAACCAATGAGAGACTATAACTTGGTGTTGGGACAGGCACAGGTCACTCTATTTTCCCATCAGGAAGAAGAATTAACCACAGGCTCAGCCTGCCCCCCGGAACAAGAACAGGGCCTGAAGCCATCCTGCGCTTTTGCGGCCATCTCCCAAAAACGCGAGTTGTAAAATGGAGGTTCAGGGCACTGCAATTCACAAACCTGCAGAGTTATAAATGATAACTCTAGTCCACAAATATATTGAGGGAAGGCAACGAAGAGGATTTGAAATCAAGGCAGAATTGCAGGAAACAGATTTCAGGAGGTAGATTCGAATCGCCTTTAAAGCACATGAAAAGCGGCAAAACGTTGACAATGATGCCCTTGGCCAAAAAGGGCGTATGCGTTTTTTCCTGAATATATTCAGGAAAAAACGCATACGCCCTTTTTGGCCAACCAAGCAACCTGGAAAGGCAAATCAGCGCTACAAAGATGTCTCGCTTCCCATCGGTCAAAAGGGCCATGCTGAAAAAAGTGTCAAAACCAGAAATGCAGGACAGGCCATGGAGAAATGGGAGCCTTGCTACACTGATGGGCGGGATGTAAATTGTCAACAGCCACTCTGGAGAAGTGTACGGTGAGTCCTGAAACGTCTAAAAAGCAAAGCTTAGAGAGCATAGGGCACTTCCACTCATGGGGGTATAAATTGGGAAAATGAAAAATCAGCAAGACACAAGCACCCCAAAGTTTAGGGCTGCTCTGTTGACAAGGACCTCCACTTCATTCCACCTTCAATATCCCAGGAAAGAGAAAAATGGATAAAGAAGTTGTAGTCCTTATATACAATGGAATATCACTCAGCCGTGAAATCAATGTCATAAGGCTAGTAGCAGCATGATGAGTGGATTTAGGTACGACGACTCTAAGTGAAATAAGTCACACAGAAAAGGACACTTCTCATAAGGTATCACTTATAGAGGGAATGTAAAAACCGTTACACTTGAACTGAATTACAAAACAGAACAGAGTCACACATGCAGAAAACACACTATGGCTGCTTAACGGGAAAGGTGAGGTGGGGTGATACATAAAACAAGGGTTTCAAATTAGCTCAGATACCGTTCCATAAACCCAATATGTAATAGACAAGACCTACTCCTTGCTCAGAGAACTGGACTCAACACGCCCTATTCACCACACAAGAATATATCTGACTAGTAATAATCTTAAAAGCTATGTATTGATATCTCTCTGTTAGTGTGTCAAGTGGGTGTAAAGCGGCATAAACACAGCAGTGAAAAGCAGCTAAACCCCATTATAAAAATAAATTACTTTGAAAAACCCATGAAACAAAGACAGTGAAAGAGAGCGAAATTCTTACACAATGCGTTCAGGGGCTGTGATGCAACCTGGATTGACCATATCTAGACCCACAGCTGGATGAGACATAAGGGTGGACACTGTTGCGGCTGAGAGGTTTGGTGAGGTTGGGTGAGCAAACGCAGACCCTTTAAAGTAATACTGCGTGGTACCCATCGCATGGGTCCCAAATCTCCAGGTTCAAGGGCATCTTCCTACATCGAAAACATGCATGAGAAACCCAGAAGATGGTACACCGTGTGATGGTGAAAAGTTTCTAAAACGCACCTCATTTCTCATCTCCTTGTGCTCGGGTTCGCCATTCCAGCCACTTTACTAGCAATCTCCCTCCTTGGAGCATCATCACCTTTAACCTCCTGTTCCGTACAGGTTGCAATTTGTCCTGAGGATGAACGGGAAGACGTGAAACCAATGAGAGACTATATCTTGGTGTTGGGACAGGCACAGGTCACTCTATTTTCCCATCAGGAAGAAGAATTAACCACAGGCTCAGCCTGCCCCCCGGAACAAGAAAAGGGCCTGAAGCCATCCTGCGCTTTTGCGGCCATCTCCCAAAAACGCGAGTTGTAAAATGGAGGTTCAGGGCACTGCAATTCACAAACCTGCAGAGTTATAAATGATAACTCTCGTCCACAAATATATTGAGGGAAGGCAACGAAGAGGATTTGAAATCAAGGCAGAATTGCAGGAAACAGATTTCAGGAGGTAGATTCGAATCGCCTTTAAAGCACATGAAAAGCGGCAAAACGTTGACAATGATGCCCTTGGCCAAAAAGGGCGTATGCGTTTTTTCCTGAATATATTCAGGAAAAAACGCATACGCCCTTTTTGGCCAACCAAGCAACCTGGAAAGGCAAATCAGCGCTACAAAGATGTCTCGCTTCCCATCGGTCAAAAGGGCCATGCTGAAAAAAGTGTCAAAACCAGAAATGCAGGACAGGCCATGGAGAAATGGGAGCCTTGCTAAACTGATGGGCGGGATGTAAATTGTCAACAGCCACTCTGGAGAAGCGTACGGTGAGTCCTGAAACGTCTAAAAAGCAAAGCTTAGAGAGCATAGGGCACTTCCACTCATGGGGGTATAAATTGGGAAAATGAAAAATCAGCAAGACACAAGCACCCCAAAGTTTAGGGCTGCTCTGTTGACAAGGACCTCCACTTCATTCCACCTTCAATATCCCAGGAAAGAGAAAAATGGATAAAGAAGTTGTGGTCCTTATGTACAATGGAATATCACTCAGCCATGAAATCAATGTCATAAGGCTAGTAGCAGCATGATGAGTGGATTTAGGTACGACGATTCTAAGTGAAATAAGTCACACAGAAAAGGACACTTCTCATAAGGTATCACTTATAAAGGGAATGTAAAAACCGTTACACTTGAACTGAATTACAAAACAGAACAGAGTCACACATGCAGAAAACACACTATGGCTGCTTAACGGGAAAGGTGAGGTGGGGTGATACATAAAACAAGGGTTTCAAATTAGCTCAGATACCGTTCCATAAACCCAATATGTAATAGACAAGACCTACTCCTTGCTCAGAGAACTGGACTCAACACGCCCTATTCACCGCACAAGAATATATCTGACTAGTAATAATCTTAAAACCTATGTATTGATATCTCTCTGTTAGTGTGTCAAGTGGGTGTAAAGCGGCATAAACACAGCAGTGAAAAGCAGCTAAACCCCATTATAAAAATAAATTACTTTGAAAAACCCATGAAACAAAGACAGTGAAAGAGAGAGAAATTCTTACACAATGCGTTCAGGGGCTGTGATGCAACCTGGATTGACCATATCTAGACCCACAGCTGGATGAGACCTAAGGGTGGACACTGTTGCGGCTGAGAGGTTTGGTGAGGTTGGGTGAGCAAACGCAGCCCCTTTAAAGTAATACTGCGTGGTACCCATCGCATGGGTCCCAAATCTCCAGGTTCAAGGGCATCTTCCTACATCGAAAACATGCATGAGAAACCCAGAAGATGGTACACCGTGTGATGTGGAAAGGTTTCTAAAACGCACCTCATTTCTCATCTCCTTGTGGCCGGGTTCGCTATTCCAGCCGCTTTACTAGCAATCTCCCTACTTGGAGCATCAGCACCTTTAACCTCCTGTTCCGTACAGGTTGCAATTTGTCCTGAGGATGAACTGGAAGACGTGGAACCAATGAGAGACTAGCTCTTGGTGTTGGGACAGGCACAGGTCACTCTATTTTCCCATCAGGAAGGAGAATTAACCACAGGCTCAGCCTGCACCCCGGAACCAGAACAGGGCCTGAAGGCATCCTGCGCTTTTGCGGCCAGCTCCCTAAAAAGCGAGTTGTAAAATGGAGGTTCAGGGCACTG
This sequence comes from Balaenoptera borealis, assembly GCF_965194805.1. Classification (NCBI taxonomy): domain Eukaryota; kingdom Metazoa; phylum Chordata; class Mammalia; order Artiodactyla; family Balaenopteridae; genus Balaenoptera; species Balaenoptera borealis. The sequence goes on along the minus strand of NW_028123942.1, from coordinate 269,955 downwards.
CAATTCACAAACCTGCAGAGTTATAAATGATAACTCTCGTCCACAAATATATTGAGGGAAGGCAAAGAAGAGGATTTGAAATCAAGGCAGAATTGCAGGAAACAGATTTCAGGAGGTAGATTCGAATCGCCTTTAAAGCACATGAAAAGCGGCAAAACGTTGACAATGATGCCCTTGGCCAAAAAGGGCGTATGCGTTTTTTCCTGAATATATTCAGGAAAAAACGCATACGCCCTTTTTGGCCAACCAAGCAACCTGGAAAGGCAAATCAGCGCTACAAAGATGTCTCGCTTCCCATCGGTCAAAAGGGCCATGCTGAAAAAAGTCTCAAAACCAAAAATGCAGGACAGGCCATGGAGAAATGGGAGCCTTGCTACACTGATGGGCGGGATGTAAATTGTCAACAGCCACTCTGGAGAAGTGTACGGTGAGTCCTGAAACGTCTAAAAAGCAAAGCTTAGAGAGCATAGGGCACTTCCACTCATGGGGGTATAAATTGGGAAAATTAAAAATCAGCAAGACACAAGCACCCCAAAGTTTAGGGCTGCTCTGTTGACAAGGACCTCCACTTCATTCCACCTTCAATATCCCAGGAAAGAGAAAAATGGATAAAGAAGTTGTGGTCCTTATGTACAATGGAATATCACTCAGCCATGAAATCAATGTCATAAGGCTAGTAGCAGCATGATGAGTGGATTTAGGTACGACGCTTCTAAGTGAAATAAGTCACACAGAAAAGGACACTTCTCATAAGGTATCACTGATAGAGGGAATGTAAAAACCGTTACACTTGAACTGAATTACAAAACAGAACAGAGTCACACATGCAGAAAACACACTATGGCTGCTTAACGGGAAAGGTGAGGTGGGGTGATACATAAAACAAGGGTTTCAAATTAGCTCAGATACCGTTCCATAAACCCAATATGTAATAGACAAGACCTACTCCTTGCTCAGAGAACTGGACTCAACACGCCCTATTCACCGCACAAGAATATATCTGACTAGTAATAATCTTAAAACCTATGTATTGATATCTCTCTGTTAGTGTGTCAAGTGGGTGTAAAGCGGCATAAACACAGCAGTGAAAAGCAGCTAAACCCCATTATAAAAATAAATTACTTTGAAAAACCCATGAAACAAAGACAGTGAAAGAGAGCGAAATTCTTACACAATGCGTTCAGGGGCTGTGATGTAACCTGGATTGACCATATCTAGACCCACAGCTGGATGAGACATAAGGGTGGACACTGTTGCGGCTGAGAGGTTTGGTGAGGTTGGGTGAGCAAACGCAGACCCTTTAAAGTAATACTGCGTGGTACCCATCGCATGGGTCCCAAATCTCCAGGTTCAAGGGCACCTTCCTACATCGAAAACATGCATGAGATACCCAGAAGATGGTACACCGTGTGATGGGGAAAGGTTTCTAAAACGCACCTCATTTCTCATCTCCTTGTGCTCGGGTTGGCCATTCCAGCCACTTTACTAGCAATCTCCCTCCTTGGAGCATCATCACCTTTAACCTCCTGTTCCGTACAGGTTGCAATTTGTCCTGAGGATGAACGGGAAGACGTGGAACCAATGAGAGACTAGCTCTTGGTGTTGGGACAGGCACAGGTCACTCTATTTTCCTATCAGGAAGAAGAATTAACCACAGGCTCAGCCTGCCCCCCGGAACCAGAACAGGGCCTGAAGCCATCCTGCGCTATTGCGGCCAGCTCCCTAAAAAGCGAGTCGTAAAATGGAGGTTCAGGGCACTGCAATTCAGAAAACTGCAGACTTATAAATGATAACTCTCGTCCACAAATATATTGAGGGAAGGCAAAGAAGAGGATTTGAAATCAAGGCAGAATTGCAGGAAACAGATTTCAGGAGGTAGATTCGAATCGCCTTTAAAGCACATGAAAAGCGGCAAAACGTTGACAATGATGCCCTTGGCCAAAAAGGGCGTATGCGTTTTTTCCTGAATATATTCAGGAAAAAACGCATACGCCCTTTTTGGCCAAGCAAGCAACCTGGAAAGGCAAATCAGTGCTACAAAGAAGTCTCGCTTCCCATCGGTCAAAAGGGCCATGCTGAAAAAACTGTCAAAACCAGAAATGCAGGACATGCCATGGAGAAATGGGAGCCTTGCTACACTGATGGGCGGGATGTAAATTGCCAACAGCCACTCTGGAGAAGCGTACGGTGTGTCCTGAAACATCTAAAAAACACAGCTTAGAGAGCATAGGGCACTTCCACTCATGGGGGTATAAATTGGGAAAATGAAAAATCAGCAAGACACAAGCACCCCAAAGTATAGGGCTGCTCTGTTGACAAGGACCTCCACTTCATTCCACCTTCAATATCCCAGGAAAGAGAAAAATGGATAAAGAAGTTGTGGTCCTTATGTACAATGGAATATCACTCAGCCATGAAATCAATGTCATAAGGCTAGTAGCAGCATGATGAGTGGATTTAGGTACGACGATTCTAAGTGAAATAAGTCACACAGAAAAGGACACTTCTCATAAGGTATCACTGATAAAGGGAATGTAAAAACCGTTACACTTGAACTGAATTACAAAACAGAACAGAGTCACACATGCAGAAAACACACTATGGCTGCTTCACGGGAAAGGTGAGGTGGGGTGATACATAAAACAAGGGTTTCAAATTAGCTCAGATACCGTTCCATAAACCCAATATGTAATAGACAAGACCTACTCCTTGCTCAGAGAACTGGACTCAACACGCCCTATTCACCGCACAAGAATATATCTGACTAGTAATAATCTTAAAACCTATGTATTGATATCTCTCTGTTACTGTGTCAAGTGGGTGTAAAGCGGCATAAACACAGCAGTGAAAAGCAGCTAAACCCCATTATAAAAATAAATTACTTTGAAAAACCCATGAAACAAAGACAGTGAAAGAGATAGAAATTCTTACACAATGCGTTCACGGGCTGTGATGCAACCTGGATTGACCATATCTAGACCCACAGCTGGATGAGACATAAGGGTGGACACTCTTGGGGCTGAGAGGTTTGGTGAGGTTGGGTGAGCAAACGCAGACCCTTTCAACTAATACTGCGTGGTACCCATCGCATGGGTCCCAAATCTCCAGGTTCAAGGGCATCTTCCTACATCGAAAACATGCATGAGAAACCCAGAAGATGGTACACCGTGTGATGGGGAAAGGTTTCTAAAACGCACCTCATTTCTCATCTCCTTGTGCTCGGGTTCGCCATTCCAGCCACTTTACTAGCAATCTCCCTCCTTGGAGCATCATCACCTTTAACCTCCTGTTCCGTACAGGTTGCAATTTGTCCTGAGGATGAACGGGAAGACGTGAAACCAATGAGAGACTATATCTTGGTGTTGGGACAGGCACAGGTCACTCTATTTTCCCATCAGGAAGAAGAATTAACCACAGGCTCAGCCTGCCCCCCGGAACAAGAACAGGGCCTGAAGCCATCCTGCGCTTTTGCGGCCATCTCCCAAAAACGCGAGTTGTAAAATGGAGGTTCAGGGCACTGCAATTCACAAACCTGCAGAGTTATAAATGATAACTCTCGTCCACAAATATATTGAGGGAAGGCAACGAAGAGGATTTGAAATCAAGGCAGAATTGCAGGAAACAGATTTCAGGAGGTAGATTCGAATCGCCTTTAAAGCACATGAAAAGCGGCAAAACGTTGACAATGATGCCCTTGGCCAAAAAGGGCGTATGCGTTTTTTCCTGAATATATTCAGGAAAAAACGCATACGCCCTTTTTGGCCAACCAAGCAACCTGGAAAGGCAAATCAGCGCTACAAAGATGTCTCGCTTCCCATCGGTCAAAAGGGCCATGCTGAAAAAAGTCTCAAAACCAGAAATGCAGGACAGGCCATGGAGAAATGGGAGCCTTGCTAAACTGATGGGCGGGATGTAAATTGTCAACAGCCACTCTGGAGAAGTGTACGGTGAGTCCTGAAACGTCTAAAAAGCAAAGCTTAGAGAGCATAGGGCACTTCCACTCATGGGGGTATAAATTGGGAAAATTAAAAATCAGCAAGACACAAGCACCCCAAAGTTTAGGGCTGCTCTGTTGACAAGGACCTCCACTTCATTCCACCTTCAATATCCCAGGAAAGAGAAAAATGGATAAAGAAGTTGTGGTCCTTATGTACAATGGAATATCACTCAGCCATGAAATCAATGTCATAAGGCTATTAGCAGCATGATGAGTGGATTTAGGTACGACGATTCTAAGTGAAATAAGTCACACAGAAAAGGACACTTCTCATAAGGTATCACTTATAGAGGGAATGTAAAAACCGTTACACTTGAACTGAATTACAAAACAGAACAGAGTCACACATGCAGAAAACACACTATGGCTGCTTAACGGGAAAGGTGAGGTGGGGTGGTACATAAAACAAGGTTTTCAAATTAGCTCAGATACCATTCCATAAACCCAATATGTAATAGACAAGACCTACTCCTTGCTCAGAGAACTGGACTCAACACGCCCTATTCACCGCACAAGAATATATCTGACTAGTAATAATCTTAAAACCTATGTATTGATATCTCTCTGTTAGTGTGTCAAGTGGGTGTAAAGCGGCATAAACACAGCAGTGAAAAGCAGCTAAACCCCATTATAAAAATAAATTACTTTGAAAAACCCATGAAACAAAGACAGTGAAAGAGAGCGAAATTCTTACACAATGCGTTCAGGGGCTGTGATGTAACCTGGATTGACCATATCTAGACCCACAGCTGGATGAGACATAAGGGTGGACACTGTTGCGGCTGAGAGGTTTGGTGAGGTTGGGTGAGCAAACGCAGACCCTTTAAAGTAATACTGCGTGGTACCCATCGCATGGGTCCCAAATCTCCAGGTTCAAGGGCACCTTCCTACATCGAAAACATGCATGAGATACCCAGAAGATGGTACACCGTGTGATGGGGAAAGGTTTCTAAAACGCACCTCATTTCTCATCTCCTTGTGCTCGGGTTCGCCATTCCAGCCACTTTACTAGCAATCTCCCTCCTTGGAGCATCATCACCTTTAACCTCCTGTTCCGTACAGGTTGCAATTTGTCCTGAGGATGAACGGGAAGACGTGGAACCAATGAGAGACTAGCTCTTGGTGTTGGGACAGGCACAGGTCACTCTATTTTCCTATCAGGAAGAAGAATTAACCACAGGCTCAGCCTGCCACCCGGAACCAGAACAGGGCCTGAAGCCATCCTGCGCTATTGCGGCCAGCTCCTTAAAAAGCGAGTCGTAAAATGGAGGTTCAGGGCACTGCAATTCAGAAAACTGCAGACTTATAAATGATAACTCTCGTCCACAAATATATTGAGGGAAGGCAACGAAGAGGATTTGAAATCAAGGCAGAATTGCAGGAAACAGATTTCACGAGGTAGATTCGAATCGCCTTTAAAGCACATGAAAAGCGGCAAAACGTTGACAATGATGCCCTTGGCCAAAAAGGGCGTATGCGTTTTTTCCTGAATATATTCAGGAAAAAACGCATACGCCCTTTTTGGCCAAGCAAGCAACCTGGAAAGGCAAATCAGTGCTACAAAGAAGTCTCGCTTCCCATCGGTCAAAAGGGCCATGCTGAAAAAACTGTCAAAACCAGAAATGCAGGACATGCCATGGAGAAATGGGAGCCTTGCTACACTGATGGGCGGGATGTAAATTGCCAACAGCCACTCTGGAGAAGCGTACGGTGTGTCCTGAAACATCTAAAAAACACAGCTTAGAGAGCATAGGGCACTTCCACTCATGGGGGTATAAATTGGGAAAATGAAAAATCAGCAAGACACAAGCACCCCAAAGTTTAGGGCTGCTCTGTTGACAAGGACCTCCACTTCATTCCACCTTCAATATCCCAGGAAAGAGAAAAATGGATAAAGAAGTTGTGGTCCTTATGTACAATGGAATATCACTCAGCCATGAAATCAATGTCATAAGGCTAGTAGCAGCATGATGAGTGGATTTAGGTACGACGATTCTAAGTGAAATAAGTCACACAGAAAAGGACACTTCTCATAAGGTATCACTTATAAAGGGAATGTAAAAACCGTTACACTTGAACTGAATTACAAAACAGAACAGAGTCACACATGCAGAAAACACACTATGGCTGCTTAACGGGAAAGGTGAGGTGGGGTGATACATAAAACAAGGGTTTCAAATTAGCTCAGATACCGTTCCATAAACCCAATATGTAATAGACAAGACCTACTCCTTGCTCAGAGAACTGGACTCAACACGCCCTATTCACCGCACAAGAATATATCTGACTAGTAATAATCTTAAAACCTATGTATTGATATCTCTCTGTTAGTGTGTCAAGTGGGTGTAAAGCGGCATAAACACAGCAGTGAAAAGCAGCTAAACCCCATTATAAAAATAAATTACTTTGAAAAACCCATGAAACAAAGACAGTGAAAGAGATAGAAATTCTTACACAATGCGTTCACGGGCTGTGATGCAACCTGGATTGACCATATCTAGACCCACAGCTGGATGAGACATAAGGGTGGACACTCTTGGGGCTGAGAGTTTTGGTGAGGTTGGGTGAGCAAACGCAGACCCTTTCAACTAATACTGCGTGGTACCCATCGCATGGGTCCCAAATCTCCAGGTTCAAGGGCATCTTCCTACATCGAAAACATGCATGAGAAACCCAGAAGATGGTACACCGTGTGATGGGGAAAGGTTTCTAAAACGCACCTCATTTCTCATCTCCTTGTGCTCGGGTTCGCCATTCCAGCCACTTTACTAGCAATCTCCCTCCTTGGAGCATCATCACCTTTAACCTCCTGTTCCGTACAGGTTGCAATTTGTCCTGAGGATGAACGGGAAGACGTGAAACCAATGAGAGACTATATCTTGGTGTTGGGACAGGCACAGGTCACTCTATTTTCCCATCAGGAAGAAGAATTAACCACAGGCTCAGCCTGCCCCCCGGAACAAGAACAGGGCCTGAAGCCATCCTGCGCTTTTGCGGCCATCTCCCAAAAACGCGAGTTGTAAAATGGAGGTTCAGGGCACTGCAATTCACAAACCTGCAGAGTTATAAATGATAACTCTCGTCCACAAATATATTGAGGGAAGGCAACGAAGAGGATTTGAAATCAAGGCAGAATTGCAGGAAACAGATTTCAGGAGGTAGATTCGAATCGCCTTTAAAGCACATGAAAAGCGGCAAAACGTTGACAATGATGCCCTTGGCCAAAAAGGGCGTATGCGTTTTTTCCTGAATATATTCAGGAAAAAACGCATACGCCCTTTTTGGCCAACCAAGCAACCTGGAAAGGCAAATCAGCGCTACAAAGATGTCTCGCTTCCCATCGGTCAAAAGGGCCATGCTGAAAAAAGTGTCAAAACCAGAAATGCAGGACAGGCCATGGAGAAATGGGAGCCTTGCTACACTGATGGGCGGGATGTAAATTGTCAACAGCCACTCTGGAGAAGCGTACGGTGAGTCCTGAAACGTCTAAAAAGCAAAGCTTAGAGAGCATAGGGCACTTCCACTCATGGGGGTATAAATTGGGAAAATTAAAAATCAGCAAGACACAAGCACCCCAAAGTTTAGGGCTGCTCTGTTGACAAGGACCTCCACTTCATTCCACCTTCAATATCCCAGGAAAGAGAAAAATGGATAAAGAAGTTGTGGTCCTTATGTACAATGGAATATCACTCAGCCATGAAATCAATGTCATAAGGCTAGTAGCAGCATGATGAGTGGATTTAGGTACGACGATTCTAAGTGAAATAAGTCACACAGAAAAGGACACTTCTCATAAGGTATCACTGATAGAGGGAGTGTAAAAACCGTTACACTTGAACTGAATTACAAAACAGAACAGAGTCACACATGCAGAAAACACACTATGGCTGCTTAACGGGAAAGGTGAGGTGGGGTGATACATAAAACAAGGGTTTCAAATTAGCTCAGATACCGTTCCATAAACCCAATATGTAATAGACAAGACCTACTCCTTGCTCAGAGAACTGGACTCAACACGCCCTATTCACCGCACAAGAATATATCTGACTAGTAATAATCTTAAAAGCTATGTATTGATATCTCTCTGTTAGTGTGTCAAGTGGGTGTAAAGCGGCATAAACACAGCAGTGAAAAGCAGCTAAACCCCATTATAAAAATAAATTACTTTGAAAAACCCATGAAACAAAGACAGTGAAAGAGAGAGAAATTCTTACACAATGCGTTCAGGGGCTGTGATGCAACCTGGATTGACCATATCTAGACCCACAGCTGGATGAGACCTAAGGGTGGACACTGTTGCGGCTGAGAGGTTTGGTGAGGTTGGGTGAGCAAACGCAGACCCTTTAAAGTAATACTGCGTGGTACCCATCGCATGGGTCCCAAATCTCCAGGTTCAAGGGCATCTTCCTACATCGAAAACATGCATGAGAAACCCAGAAGATGGTACACCGTGTGATGTGGAAAGGTTTCTAAAACGCACCTCATTTCTCATCTCCTTGTGGCCGGGTTCGCTATTCCAGCCGCTTTACTAGCAATCTCCCTACTTGGAGCATCAGCACCTTTAACCTCCTGTTCCGTACAGGTTGCAATTTGTCCTGAGGATGAACTGGAAGACGTGGAACCAATGAGAGACTAGCTCTTGGTGTTGGGACAGGCACAGGTCACTCTATTTTCCCATCAGGAAGAAGAATTAACCACAGGCTCAGCCTGCCCCCGGAACCAGAACAGGGCCTGAAGGCATCCTGCGCTTTTGCGGCCAGCTCCCTAAAAAGCGAGTTGTAAAATGGAGGTTCAGGGCACTGCAATTCACAAACCTGCAGAGTTATAAATGATAACTCTCGTCCACAAATATATTGAGGGAAGGCAAAGAAGAGGATTTGAAATCAAGGCAGAATTGCAGGAAACAGATTTCAGGAGGTAGATTCGAATCGCCTTTAAAGCACATGAAAAGCGGCAAAACGTTGACAATGATGCCCTTGGCCAAAAAGGGCGTATGCGTTTTTTCCTGAATATATTCAGGAAAAAACGCATACGCCCTTTTTGGCCAACCAAGCAACCTGGAAAGGCAAATCAGCGCTACAAAGATGTCTCGCTTCCCATCGGTCAAAAGGGCCATGCTGAAAAAAGTCTCAAAACCAAAAATGCAGGACAGGCCATGGAGAAATGGGAGCCTTGCTACACTGATGGGCGGGATGTAAATTGTCAACAGCCACTCTGGAGAAGTGTACGGTGAGTCCTGAAACGTCTAAAAAGCAAAGCTTAGAGAGCATAGGGCACTTCCACTCATGGGGGTATAAATTGGGAAAATTAAAAATCAGCAAGACACAAGCACCCCAAAGTTTAGGGCTGCTCTGTTGACAAGGACCTCCACTTCATTCCACCTTCAATATCCCAGGAAAGAGAAAAATGGATAAAGAAGTTGTGGTCCTTATGTACAATGGAATATCACTCAGCCGTGAAATCAATGTCATAAGGCTAGTAGCAGCATGATGAGTGGATTTAGGTACGACGACTCTAAGTGAAATAAGTCACACAGAAAAGGACACTTCTCATAAGGTATCACTTATAGAGGGAATGTAAAAACCGTTACACTTGAACTGAATTACAAAACAGAACAGAGTCACACATGCAGAAAACACACTATGGCTGCTTAACGGGAAAGGTGAGGTGGGGTGATACATAAAACAAGGGTTTCAAATTAGCTCAGATACCGTTCCATAAACCCAATATGTAATAGACAAGACCTACTCCTTGCTCAGAGAACTGGACTCAACACGCCCTATTCACCGCACAAGAATATATCTGACTAGTAATAATCTTAAAAGCTATGTATTGATATCTCTCTGTTAGTGTGTCAAGTGGGTGTAAAGCGGCATAAACACAGCAGTGAAAAGCAGCTAAACCCCATTATAAAAATAAATTACTTTGAAAAACCCATGAAACAAAGACAGTGAAAGAGAGCGAAATTCTTACACAATGCGTTCAGGGGCTGTGATGCAACCTGGATTGACCATATCTAGACCCACAGCTGGATGAGACATAAGGGTGGACACTGTTGCGGCTGAGAGGTTAGGTGAGGTTGGGTGAGCAAACGCAGACCCTTTAAAGTAATACTGCGTGGTACCCATCGCATGGGTCCCAAATCTCCAGGTTCAAGGGCATCTTCCTACATCGAAAACATGCATGAGAAACCCAGAAGATGGTACACCGTGTGATGGGGAAAAGTTTCTAAAACGCACCTCATTTCTCATTTCCTTGTGCTCGGGTTCGCCATTCCAGCCACTTTACTAGCAATCTCCCTCCTTGGAGCATCATCACCTTTAACCTCCTGTTCCGTACAGGTTGCAATTTGTCCTGAGGATGAACGGGAAGACGTGAAACCAATGAGAGACTATATCTTGGTGTTGGGACAGGCACAGGTCACTCTATTTTCCCATCAGGAAGAAGAATTAACCACAGGCTCAGCCTGCCCCCCGGAACAAGAAAAGGGCCTGAAGCCATCCTGCGCTTTTGCGGCCATCTCCCAAAAACGCGAGTTGTAAAATGGAGGTTCAGGGCACTGCAATTCACAAACCTGCAGAGTTATAAATGATAACTCTCGTCCACAAATATATTGAGGGAAGGCAACGAAGAGGATTTGAAATCAAGGCAGAATTGCAGGAAACAGATTTCAGGAGGTAGATTCGAATCGCCTTTAAAGCACATGAAAAGCGGCAAAACGTTGACAATGATGCCCTTGGCCAAAAAGGGCGTATGCGTTTTTTCCTGAATATATTCAGGAAAAAACGCATACGCCCTTTTTGGCCAACCAAGCAACCTGGAAAGGCAAATCAGCGCTACAAAGATGTCTCGCTTCCCATCGGTCAAAAGGGCCATGCTGAAAAAAGTGTCAAAACCAGAAATGCAGGACAGGCCATGGAGAAATGGGAGCCTTGCTAAACTGATGGGCGGGATGTAAATTGTCAACAGCCACTCTGGAGAAGCGTACGGTGAGTCCTGAAACGTCTAAAAAGCAAAGCTTAGAGAGCATAGGGCACTTCCACTCATGGGGGTATAAATTGGGAAAATTAAAAATCAGCAAGACACAAGCACCCCAAAGTTTAGGGCTGCTCTGTTGACAAGGACCTCCACTTCATTCCACCTTCAATATCCCAGGAAAGAGAAAAATGGATAAAGAAGTTGTGGTCCTTATGTACAATGGAATATCACTCAGCCATGAAATCAATGTCATAAGGCTAGTAGCAGCATGATGAGTGGATTTAGGTACGACGATTCTAAGTGAAATAAGTCACACAGAAAAGGACACTTCTCATAAGGTATCACTGATAGAGGGAATGTAAAAACCGTTACACTTGAACTGAATTACAAAACAGAACAGAGTCACACATGCAGAAAACACACTATGGCTGCTTAACGGGAAAGGTGAGGTGGGGTGATACATAAAACAAGGGTTTCAAATTAGCTCAGATACCGTTCCATAAACCCAATATGTAATAGACAAGACCTACTCCTTGCTCACAGAACTGGACTCAACACGCCCTATTCACCGCACAAGAATATATCTGACTGGTAATAATCTTAAAACCTATGTATAGATATCTCTCTGTTAGTGTGTCAAGTGGGTGTAAAGCGGCATAAACACAGAAGTGAAAAGCAGCTAAACCCCATTATAAAAATAAATTACTTTGAATAACCCATGAAACAAAGACAGTGAAAGAGAGCGAAATTCTTACACAATTCGTTCAGGGGCTGTGATGCAACCTGGATTGACCATATCTAGACCCACAGCTGGATGAGACATAAGGGTGGACACTCTTGGGGCTGAGAGGTTTGGTGAGGTTGGGTGAGCAAACGCAGACCCTTTACAGTAATACTGCATGGTACCCATCGCATGGGTCACAAATCTCCAGGTTCAAGGGCATCTTCCTACATCGAAAACATGCATGAGAAACCCAGAAGATGGTACACCGTGTGATGTGGAAAAGTTTCTAAAACGCACCTCATTTCTCATCTCCTTTTGGCCGGGTTCGCTATTCCAGCCGCTTTACTAGCAATCTCCCTACTTGGAGCATCAGCACCTTTAACCTCCTGTTCCGTACAGGTTGCAATTTGTCCTGAGGATGAACTGGAAGACGTGGAACCAATGAGAGACTAGCTCTTGGTGTTGGGACAGGCACAGGTCACTCTATTTTCCCATCAGGAAGAAGAATTAACCACAGGCTCAGCCTGCCCCCGGAACCAGAACAGGGCCTGAAGCCATCCTGCGCTTTTGCGGCCAGCTCCCTAAAAAGCGAGTTGTAAAATGGAGGTTCAGGGCACTGCAATTCACAAACCTGCAGACTTATAAATGATAACTCTCATCCACAAATATATTGAGGGAAGGCAAAGAAGAGGATTTGAAATCAAGGCAGAATTGCAGGAAACAGATTTCAGGAGGTAGATTCGAATCGCCTTTAAAGCACATGAAAAGCGGCAAAACGTTGACAATGATGCCCTTGGCCAAAAAGGGCGTATGCGTTTTTTCCTGAATATATTCAGGAAAAAACGCATACGCCCTTTTTGGCCAACCAAGCAACCTGGAAAGGCAAATCAGCGCTACAAAGATGTCTCGCTTCCCATCGGTCAAAAGGGCCATGCTGAAAAAAGTGTCAAAACCAGAAATGCAGGACAGGCCATGGAGAAATGGGAGCCTTGCTACACTGATGGGCGGGATGTAAATTGTCAACAGCCACTCTGGAGAAGTGTACGGTGAGTCCTGAAACGTCTAAAAAGCAAAGCTTAGAGAGCATAGGGCACTTCCACTCATGGGGGTATAAATTGGGAAAATTAAAAATCAGCAAGACACAAGCACCCCAAAGTTTAGGGCTGCTCTGTTGACAAGGACCTCCACTTCATTCCACCTTCAATATCCCAGGAAAGAGAAAAATGGATAAAGAAGTTGTGGTCCTTATGTACAATGGAATATCACTCAGCCATGAAATCAATGTCATAAGGCTAGTAGCAGCATGATGAGTGGATTTAGGTACGACGATTCTAAGTGAAATAAGTCACACAGAAAAGGACACTTCTCATAAGGTATCACTTATAGAGGGAATGTAAAAACCGTTACACTTGAACTGTATTACAAAACAGAACAGAGTCACACATGCAGAAAACACACTATGGCTGCTTAACGGGAAAGGTGAGGTGGGGTGATACATAAAACAAGGGTTTCAAATTAGCTCAGATACCGTTCCATAAACCCAATATGTAATAGACAAGACCTACTCCTTGCTCAGAGAACTGGACTCAACACGCCCTATTCACCGCACAAGAATATATCTGACTAGTAATAATCTTAAAACCTATGTATTGATATCTCTCTGTTAGTGTGTCAAGTGGGTGTAAAGCGGCATAAACACAGCAGTGAAAAGCAGCTAAACCCCATTATAAAAATAAATTACTTTGAAAAACCCATGAAACAAAGACAGTGAAAGAGAGCGAAATTCTTACACAATGCGTTCAGGGGCTGTGATGCAACCTGGATTGACCATATCTAGACCCACAGCTGGATGAGACATAAGGGTGGACACTGTTGCGGCTGAGAGGTTTGGTGAGGTTGGGTGAGCAAACGCAGCCCCTTTAAAGTAATTCTGTGTGGTACTCATCGCATGGGTCCCAAATCTCCAGGTTCAAGGGCATCTTCCTACATCGAAAACATGCATGAGAAACCCAGAAGATGGTACACCGTGTGATGTGGAAAGGTTTCTAAAACGCACCTCATTTCTCATCTCCTTGTGCCCGGGTTCGCTATTCCAGCCGCTTTAATAGCAATCTCCCTACTTGGAGCATCAGCACCTTTAACCTCCTGTTCCGTACAGGTTGCAATTTGTCCTGAGGATGAACTGGAAGACGTGGAACCAATGAGAGACTAGCTCTTGGTGTTGGGACAGGCACAGGTCACTCTATTTTCCCATCAGGAAGAAGAATTAACCACAGGCTCAGCCTGCCCCCGGAACCAGAACAGGGCCTGAAGGCATCCTGCGCTTTTGCGGCCAGCTCCCTAAAAAGCGAGTTGTAAAATGGAGGTTCAGGGCACTGCAATTCACAAACCTGCAGAGTTATAAATGATAACTCTCGTCCACAAATATATTGAGGGAAGGCAAAGAAGAGGATTTGAAATCAAGGCAGAATTGCAGGAAACAGATTTCAGGAGGTAGATTCGAATCGCCTTTAAAGCACATGAAAAGCGGCAAAACGTTGACAATGATGCCCTTGGCCAAAAAGGGCGTATGCGTTTTTTCCTGAATATATTCAGGAAAAAACGCATACGCCCTTTTTGGCCAACCAAGCAACCTGGAAAGGCAAATCAGCGCTACAAAGATGTCTCGCTTCCCATTGGTCAAAAGGGCCATGCTGAAAAAAGTGTCAAAACCAGAAATGCAGGACAGGCCATGGAGAAATGGGAGCCTTGCTACAATGATGGGCGGTATGTAAATTGTCAACAGCCACTCTGGAGAAGTGTACGGTGAGTCCTGAAACGTCTAAAAAGCAAAGCTTAGAGAGCATAGGGCAATTCCACTCATGGGGGTATAAATTGGGAAAATTAAAAATCAGCAAGACACAAGCACCCCAAAGTTTAGGGCTGCTCTGTTGACAAGGACCTCCACTTCATTCCACCTTCAATATCCCAGGAAAGAGAAAAATGGATAAAGAAGTTGTGGTCCTTATGTACAATGGAATATCACTCAGCCGTGAAATAAATGTCATAAGGCTAGTAGCAGCATGATGAGTGGATTTAGGTACGACGACTCTAAGTGAAATAAGTCACACAGAAAAGGACACTTCTCATAAGGTATCACTTATAGAGGGAATGTAAAAACCGTTACACTTGAACTGAATTACAAAACAGAACAGAGTCACACATGCAGAAAACACACTATGGCTGCTTAACGGGAAAGGTGAGGTGGGGTGATACATAAAACAAGGGTTTCAAATTAGCTCAGATACCGTTCCATAAACCCAATATGTAATAGACAAGACCTACTCCTTGCTCAGAGAACTGGACTCAACACGCCCTATTCACCGCACAAGAATATATCTGACTAGTAATAATCTTAAAAGCTATGTATTGATATCTCTCTGTTAGTGTGTCAAGTGGGTGTAAAGCGGCATAAACACAGCAGTGAAAAGCAGCTAAACCCCATTATAAAAATAAATTACTTTGAAAAACCCATGAAACAAAGACAGTGAAAGAGAGAGAAATTCTTACACAATGCGTTCAGGGGCTGTGATGCAACCTGGATTGACCATATCTAGACCCACAGCTGGATGAGACCTAAGGGTGGACACTGTTGCGGCTGAGAGGTTTGGTGAGGTTGGGTGAGCAAACGCAGCCCCTTTAAAGTAATACTGCGTGGTACCCATCGCATGGGTCCCAAATCTCCAGGTTCAAGGGCATCTTCCTACATCGAAAACATGCATGAGAAACCCAGAAGATGGTACACCGTGTGATGTGGAAAGGTTTCTAAAACGCACCTCATTTCTCATCTCCTTGTGGCCGGGTTCGCTATTCCAGCCGCTTTACTAGCAATCTCCCTACTTGGAGCATCAGCACCTTTAACCTCCTGTTCCGTACAGGTTGCAATTTGTCCTGAGGATGAACTGGAAGACGTGGAACCAATGAGAGACTAGCTCTTGGTGTTGGGACAGGCACAGGTCACTCTATTTTCCCATCAGGAAGAAGAATTAACCACAGGCTCAGCCTGCCCCCGGAACCAGAACAGGGCCTGAAGGCATCCTGCGCTTTTGCGGCCAGCTCCCTAAAAAGCGAGTTGTAAAATGGAGGTTCAGGGCACTGCAATTCACAAACCTGCAGAGTTATAAATGATAACTCTCGTCCACAAATATATTGAGGGAAGGCAAAGAAGAGGATTTGAAATCAAGGCAGAATTGCAGGAAACAGATTTCAGGAGGTAGATTCGAATCGCCTTTAAAGCACATGAAAAGCGGCAAAACGTTGACAATGATGGCCTTGGCCAAAAAGGGCGTATGCGTTTTTTCCTGAATATATTCAGGAAAAAACGCATACGCCCTTTTTGGCCAACCAAGCAACCTGGAAAGGCAAATCAGCGCTACAAAGATGTCTCGCTTCCCATCGGTCAAAAGGGCCATGCTGAAAAAAGTCTCAAAACCAAAAATGCAGGACAGGCCATGGAGAAATGGGAGCCTTGCTACACTGATGGGCGGGATGTAAATTGTCAACAGCCACTCTGGAGAAGTGTACGGTGAGTCCTGAAACGTCTAAAAAGCAAAGCTTAGAGAGCATAGGGCACTTCCACTCATGGGGGTATAAATTGGGAAAATTAAAAATCAGCAAGACACAAGCACCCCAAAGTTTAGGGCTGCTCTGTTGACAAGGACCTCCACTTCATTCCACCTTCAATATCGCAGGAAAGAGAAAAATGGATAAAGAAGTTGTGGTCCTTATGTACAATGGAATATCACTCAGCCATGAAATCAATGTCATAAGGCTATTAGCAGCATGATGAGTGGATTTAGGTACGACGATTCTAAGTGAAATAAGTCACACAGAAAAGGACACTTCTCATAAGGTATCACTTATAGAGGGAATGTAAAAACCGTTACACTTGAACTGAATTACAAAACAGAACAGAGTCACACATGCAGAAAACACACTATGGCTGCTTAACGGGAAAGGTGAGGTGGGGTGGTACATAAAACAAGGTTTTCAAATTAGCTCAGATACCATTCCATAAACCCAATATGTAATAGACAAGACCTACTCCTTGCTCAGAGAACTGGACTCAACACGCCCTATTCACCGCACAAGAATATATCTGACTAGTAATAATCTTAAAACCTATGTATTGATATCTCTCTGTTAGTGTGTCAAGTGGGTGTAAAGCGGCATAAACACAGCAGTGAAAAGCAGCTAAACCCCATTATAAAAATAAATTACTTTGAAAAACCCATGAAACAAAGACAGTGAAAGAGAGCGAAATTCTTACACAATGCGTTCAGGGGCTGTGATGTAACCTGGATTGACCATATCTAGACCCACAGCTGGATGAGACATAAGGGTGGACACTGTTGCGGCTGAGAGGTTTGGTGAGGTTGGGTGAGCAAACGCAGACCCTTTAAAGTAATACTGCGTGGTACCCATCGCATGGGTCCCAAATCTCCAGGTTCAAGGGCACCTTCCTACATCGAAAACATGCATGAGATACCCAGAAGATGGTACACCGTGTGATGGGGAAAGGTTTCTAAAACGCACCTCATTTCTCATCTCCTTGTGCTCGGGTTCGCCATTCCAGCCACTTTACTAGCAATCTCCCTCCTTGGAGCATCATCACCTTTAACCTCCTGTTCCGTACAGGTTGCAATTTGTCCTGAGGATGAACGGGAAGACGTGGAACCAATGAGAGACTAGCTCTTGGTGTTGGGACAGGCACAGGTCACTCTATTTTCCTATCAGGAAGAAGAATTAACCACAGGCTCAGCCTGCCACCCGGAACCAGAACAGGGCCTGAAGCCATCCTGCGCTATTGCGGCCAGCTCCTTAAAAAGCGAGTCGTAAAATGGAGGTTCAGGGCACTGCAATTCAGAAAACTGCAGACTTATAAATGATAACTCTCGTCCACAAATATATTGAGGGAAGGCAA
Organism: Balaenoptera borealis; assembly: GCF_965194805.1. Classification (NCBI taxonomy): domain Eukaryota; kingdom Metazoa; phylum Chordata; class Mammalia; order Artiodactyla; family Balaenopteridae; genus Balaenoptera; species Balaenoptera borealis. Next base: position 252,294 of record NW_028123942.1, on the reverse strand, counting down.
CGAAGAGGATTTGAAATCAAGGCAGAATTGCAGGAAACAGATTTCACGAGGTAGATTCGAATCGCCTTTAAAGCACATGAAAAGCGGCAAAACGTTGACAATGATGCCCTTGGCCAAAAAGGGCGTATGCGTTTTTTCCTGAATATATTCAGGAAAAAACGCATACGCCCTTTTTGGCCAAGCAAGCAACCTGGAAAGGCAAATCAGTGCTACAAAGAAGTCTCGCTTCCCATCGGTCAAAAGGGCCATGCTGAAAAAACTGTCAAAACCAGAAATGCAGGACATGCCATGGAGAAATGGGAGCCTTGCTACACTGATGGGCGGGATGTAAATTGCCAACAGCCACTCTGGAGAAGCGTACGGTGTGTCCTGAAACATCTAAAAAACACAGCTTAGAGAGCATAGGGCACTTCCACTCATGGGGGTATAAATTGGGAAAATGAAAAATCAGCAAGACACAAGCACCCCAAAGTTTAGGGCTGCTCTGTTGACAAGGACCTCCACTTCATTCCACCTTCAATATCCCAGGAAAGAGAAAAATGGATAAAGAAGTTGTGGTCCTTATGTACAATGGAATATCACTCAGCCATGAAATCAATGTCATAAGGCTAGTAGCAGCATGATGAGTGGATTTAGGTACGACGATTCTAAGTGAAATAAGTCACACAGAAAAGGACACTTCTCATAAGGTATCACTTATAAAGGGAATGTAAAAACCGTTACACTTGAACTGAATTACAAAACAGAACAGAGTCACACATGCAGAAAACACACTATGGCTGCTTAACGGGAAAGGTGAGGTGGGGTGATACATAAAACAAGGGTTTCAAATTAGCTCAGATACCGTTCCATAAACCCAATATGTAATAGACAAGACCTACTCCTTGCTCAGAGAACTGGACTCAACACGCCCTATTCACCGCACAAGAATATATCTGACTAGTAATAATCTTAAAACCTATGTATTGATATCTCTCTGTTAGTGTGTCAAGTGGGTGTAAAGCGGCATAAACACAGCAGTGAAAAGCAGCTAAACCCCATTATAAAAATAAATTACTTTGAAAAACCCATGAAACAAAGACAGTGAAAGAGATAGAAATTCTTACACAATGCGTTCACGGGCTGTGATGCAACCTGGATTGACCATATCTAGACCCACAGCTGGATGAGACATAAGGGTGGACACTCTTGGGGCTGAGAGGTTTGGTGAGGTTGGGTGAGCAAACGCAGACCCTTTCAACTAATACTGCGTGGTACCCATCGCATGGGTCCCAAATCTCCAGGTTCAAGGGCATCTTCCTACATCGAAAACATGCATGAGAAACCCAGAAGATGGTACACCGTGTGATGGGGAAAGGTTTCTAAAACGCACCTCATTTCTCATCTCCTTGTGCTCGGGTTCGCCATTCCAGCCACTTTACTAGCAATCTCCCTCCTTGGAGCATCATCACCTTTAACCTCCTGTTCCGTACAGGTTGCAATTTGTCCTGAGGATGAACGGGAAGACGTGAAACCAATGAGAGACTATATCTTGGTGTTGGGACAGGCACAGGTCACTCTATTTTCCCATCAGGAAGAAGAATTAACCACAGGCTCAGCCTGCCCCCCGGAACAAGAACAGGGCCTGAAGCCATCCTGCGCTTTTGCGGCCATCTCCCAAAAACGCGAGTTGTAAAATGGAGGTTCAGGGCACTGCAATTCACAAACCTGCAGAGTTATAAATGATAACTCTCGTCCACAAATATATTGAGGGAAGGCAACGAAGAGGATTTGAAATCAAGGCAGAATTGCAGGAAACAGATTTCAGGAGGTAGATTCGAATCGCCTTTAAAGCACATGAAAAGCGGCAAAACGTTGACAATGATGCCCTTGGCCAAAAAGGGCGTATGCGTTTTTTCCTGAATATATTCAGGAAAAAACGCATACGCCCTTTTTGGCCAACCAAGCAACCTGGAAAGGCAAATCAGCGCTACAAAGATGTCTCGCTTCCCATCGGTCAAAAGGGCCATGCTGAAAAAAGTGTCAAAACCAGAAATGCAGGACAGGCCATGGAGAAATGGGAGCCTTGCTACACTGATGGGCCGGATGTAAATTGTCAACAGCCACTCTGCAGAAGCGTACGGTGAGTCCTGAAACGTCTAAAAAGCAAAGCTTAGAGAGCATAGGGCACTTCCACTCATGGGGGTATAAATTGGGAAAATTAAAAATCAGCAAGACACAAGCACCCCAAAGTTTAGGGCTGCTCTGTTGACAAGGACCTCCACTTCATTCCACCTTCAATATCCCAGGAAAGAGAAAAATGGATAAAGAAGTTGTGGTCCTTATGTACAATGGAATATCACTCAGCCATGAAATCAATGTCATAAGGCTAGTAGCAGCATGATGAGTGGATTTAGGTACGACGATTCTAAGTGAAATAAGTCACACAGAAAAGGACACTTCTCATAAGGTATCACTGATAGAGGGAATGTAAAAACCGTTACACTTGAACTGAATTACAAAACAGAACAGAGTCACACATGCAGAAAACACACTATGGCTGCTTCACGGGAAAGGTGAGGTGGGGTGATACATAAAACAAGGGTTTCAAATTAGCTCAGATACCGTTCCATAAACCCAATATGTAATAGACAAGACCTACTCCTTGCTCAGAGAACTGGACTCAACACGCCCTATTCACCGCACAAGAATATATCTGACTGGTAATAATCTTAAAACCTATGTATAGATATCTCTCTGTTAGTGTGTCAAGTGGGTGTAAAGCGGCATAAACACAGAAGTGAAAAGCAGCTAAACCCCATTATAAAAATAAATTACTTTGAATAACCCATGAAACAAAGACAGTGAAAGAGAGCGAAATTCTTACACAATTCGTTCAGGGGCTGTGATGCAACCTGGATTGACCATATCTAGACCCACAGCTGGATGAGACATAAGGGTGGACACTCTTGGGGCTGAGAGGTTTGGTGAGGTTGGGTGAGCAAACGCAGACCCTTTACAGTAATACTGCATGGTACCCATCGCATGGGTCACAAATCTCCAGGTTCAAGGGCATCTTCCTACATCGAAAACATGCATGAGAAACCCAGAAGATGGTACACCGTGTGATGTGGAAAAGTTTCTAAAACGCACCTCATTTCTCATCTCCTTGTGGCCGGGTTCGCTATTCCAGCCGCTTTACTAGCAATCTCCCTACTTGGAGCATCAGCACCTTTAACCTCCTGTTCCGTACAGGTTGCAATTTGTCCTGAGGATGAACTGGAAGACGTGGAACCAATGAGAGACTAGCTCTTGGTGTTGGGACAGGCACAGGTCACTCTATTTTCCCATCAGGAAGAAGAATTAACCACAGGCTCAGCCTGCCCCCGGAACCAGAACAGGGCCTGAAGGCATCCTGCGCTTTTGCGGCCAGCTCCCTAAAAAGCGAGTTGTAAAATGGAGGTTCAGGGCACTGCAATTCACAAACCTGCAGAGGTATAAATGATAACTCTCGTCCACAAATATATTGAGGGAAGGCAAAGAAGAGGATTTGAAATCAAGGCAGAATTGCAGGAAACAGATTTCAGGAGGTAGATTCGAATCGCCTTTAAAGCACATGAAAAGCGGCAAAACGTTGACAATGATGCCCTTGGCCAAAAAGGGCGTATGCGTTTTTTCCTGAATATATTCAGGAAAAAACGCATACGCCCTTTTTGGCCAACCAAGCAACCTGGAAAGGCAAATCAGCGCTACAAAGATGTCTCGCTTCCCATCGGTCAAAAGGGCCATGCTGAAAAAAGTGTCAAAACCAGAAATGCAGGACAGGCCATGGAGAAATGGGAGCCTTGCTACACTGATGGGCGGGATGTAAATTGTCAACAGCCACTCTGGAGAAGTGTACGGTGAGTCCTGAAACGTCTAAAAAGCAAAGCTTAGAGAGCATAGGGCACTTCCACTCATGGGGGTATAAATTGGGAAAATTAAAAATCAGCAAGACACAAGCACCCCAAAGTTTAGGGCTGCTCTGTTGACAAGGACCTCCACTTCATTCCACCTTCAATATCCCAGGAAAGAGAAAAATGGATAAAGAAGTTGTGGTCCTTATGTACAATGGAATATCACTCAGCCGTGAAATCAATGTCATAAGGCTAGTAGCAGCATGATGAGTGGATTTAGGTACGACGACTCTAAGTGAAATAAGTCACACAGAAAAGGACACTTCTCATAAGGTATCACTTATAGAGGGAATGTAAAAACCGTTACACTTGAACTGAATTACAAAACAGAACAGAGTCACACATGCAGAAAACACACTATGGCTGCTTAACGGGAAAGGTGAGGTGGGGTGATACATAAAACAAGGGTTTCAAATTAGCTCAGATACCGTTCCATAAACCCAATATGTAATAGACAAGACCTACTCCTTGCTCAGAGAACTGGACTCAACACGCCCTATTCACCGCACAAGAATATATCTGACTAGTAATAATCTTAAAAGCTATGTATTGATATCTCTCTGTTAGTGTGTCAAGTGGGTGTAAAGCGGCATAAACACAGCAGTGAAAAGCAGCTAAACCCCATTATAAAAATAAATTACTTTGAAAAACCCATGAAACAAAGACAGTGAAAGAGAGCGAAATTCTTACACAATGCGTTCAGGGGCTGTGATGCAACCTGGATTGACCATATCTAGACCCACAGCTGGATGAGACATAAGGGTGGACACTGTTGCGGCTGAGAGGTTAGGTGAGGTTGGGTGAGCAAACGCAGACCCTTTAAAGTAATACTGCGTGGTACCCATCGCATGGGTCCCAAATCTCCAGGTTCAAGGGCATCTTCCTACATCGAAAACATGCATGAGAAACCCAGAAGATGGTACACCGTGTGATGGGGAAAAGTTTCTAAAACGCACCTCATTTCTCATTTCCTTGTGCTCGGGTTCGCCATTCCAGCCACTTTACTAGCAATCTCCCTCCTTGGAGCATCATCACCTTTAACCTCCTGTTCCGTACAGGTTGCAATTTGTCCTGAGGATGAACGGGAAGACGTGAAACCAATGAGAGACTATATCTTGGTGTTGGGACAGGCACAGGTCACTCTATTTTCCCATCAGGAAGAAGAATTAACCACAGGCTCAGCCTGCCCCCCGGAACAAGAAAAGGGCCTGAAGCCATCCTGCGCTTTTGCGGCCATCTCCCAAAAACGCGAGTTGTAAAATGGAGGTTCAGGGCACTGCAATTCACAAACCTGCAGAGTTATAAATGATAACTCTCGTCCACAAATATATTGAGGGAAGGCAACGAAGAGGATTTGAAATCAAGGCAGAATTGCAGGAAACAGATTTCAGGAGGTAGATTCGAATCGCCTTTAAAGCACATGAAAAGCGGCAAAACGTTGACAATGATGCCCTTGGCCAAAAAGGGCGTATGCGTTTTTTCCTGAATATATTCAGGAAAAAACGCATACGCCCTTTTTGGCCAACCAAGCAACCTGGAAAGGCAAATCAGCGCTACAAAGATGTCTCGCTTCCCATCGGTCAAAAGGGCCATGCTGAAAAAAGTGTCAAAACCAGAAATGCAGGACAGGCCATGGAGAAATGGGAGCCTTGCTAAACTGATGGGCGGGATGTAAATTGTCAACAGCCACTCTGGAGAAGCGTACGGTGAGTCCTGAAACGTCTAAAAAGCAAAGCTTAGAGAGCATAGGGCACTTCCACTCATGGGGGTATAAATTGGGAAAATTAAAAATCAGCAAGACACAAGCACCCCAAAGTTTAGGGCTGCTCTGTTGACAAGGACCTCCACTTCATTCCACCTTCAATATCCCAGGAAAGAGAAAAATGGATAAAGAAGTTGTGGTCCTTATGTACAATGGAATATCACTCAGCCATGAAATCAATGTCATAAGGCTAGTAGCAGCATGATGAGTGGATTTAGGTACGACGATTCTAAGTGAAATAAGTCACACAGAAAAGGACACTTCTCATAAGGTATCACTGATAGAGGGAATGTAAAAACCGTTACACTTGAACTGAATTACAAAACAGAACAGAGTCACACATGCAGAAAACACACTATGGCTGCTTAACGGGAAAGGTGAGGTGGGGTGATACATAAAACAAGGGTTTCAAATTAGCTCAGATACCGTTCCATAAACCCAATATGTAATAGACAAGACCTACTCCTTGCTCACAGAACTGGACTCAACACGCCCTATTCACCGCACAAGAATATATCTGACTGGTAATAATCTTAAAACCTATGTATAGATATCTCTCTGTTAGTGTGTCAAGTGGGTGTAAAGCGGCATAAACACAGAAGTGAAAAGCAGCTAAACCCCAGTATAAAAATAAATTACTTTGAATAACCCATGAAACAAAGACAGTGAAAGAGAGCGAAATTCTTACACAATTCGTTCAGGGGCTGTGATGCAACCTGGATTGACCATATCTAGACCCACAGCTGGATGAGACATAAGGGTGGACACTCTTGGGGCTGAGAGGTTTGGTGAGGTTGGGTGAGCAAACGCAGACCCTTTACAGTAATACTGCATGGTACCCATCGCATGGGTCACAAATCTCCAGGTTCAAGGGCATCTTCCTACATCGAAAACATGCATGAGAAACCCAGAAGATGGTACACCGTGTGATGTGGAAAAGTTTCTAAAACGCACCTCATTTCTCATCTCCTTGTGGCCGGGTTCGCTATTCCAGCCGCTTTACTAGCAATCTCCCTACTTGGAGCATCAGCACCTTTAACCTCCTGTTCCGTACAGGTTGCAATTTGTCCTGAGGATGAACTGGAAGACGTGGAACCAATGAGAGACTAGCTCTTGGTGTTGGGACAGGCACAGGTCACTCTATTTTCCCATCAGGAAGAAGAATTAACCACAGGCTCAGCCTGCCCCCGGAACCAGAACAGGGCCTGAAGCCATCCTGCGCTTTTGCGGCCAGCTCCCTAAAAAGCGAGTTGTAAAATGGAGGTTCAGGGCACTGCAATTCACAAACCTGCAGACTTATAAATGATAACTCTCATCCACAAATATATTGAGGGAAGGCAAAGAAGAGGATTTGAAATCAAGGCAGAATTGCAGGAAACAGATTTCAGGAGGTAGATTCGAATCGCCTTTAAAGCACATGAAAAGCGGCAAAACGTTGACAATGATGCCCTTGGCCAAAAAGGGCGTATGCGTTTTTTCCTGAATATATTCAGGAAAAAACGCATACGCCCTTTTTGGCCAACCAAGCAACCTGGAAAGGCAAATCAGCGCTACAAAGATGTCTCGCTTCCCATCGGTCAAAAGGGCCATGCTGAAAAAAGTGTCAAAACCAGAAATGCAGGACAGGCCATGGAGAAATGGGAGCCTTGCTACACTGATGGGCGGGATGTAAATTGTCAACAGCCACTCTGGAGAAGTGTACGGTGAGTCCTGAAACGTCTAAAAAGCAAAGCTTAGAGAGCATAGGGCACTTCCACTCATGGGGGTATAAATTGGGAAAATTAAAAATCAGCAAGACACAAGCACCCCAAAGTTTAGGGCTGCTCTGTTGACAAGGACCTCCACTTCATTCCACCTTCAATATCCCAGGAAAGAGAAAAATGGATAAAGAAGTTGTGGTCCTTATGTACAATGGAATATCACTCAGCCATGAAATCAATGTCATAAGGCTAGTAGCAGCATGATGAGTGGATTTAGGTACGACGATTCTAAGTGAAATAAGTCACACAGAAAAGGACACTTCTCATAAGGTATCACTTATAGAGGGAATGTAAAAACCGTTACACTTGAACTGTATTACAAAACAGAACAGAGTCACACATGCAGAAAACACACTATGGCTGCTTAACGGGAAAGGTGAGGTGGGGTGATACATAAAACAAGGGTTTCAAATTAGCTCAGATACCGTTCCATAAACCCAATATGTAATAGACAAGACCTACTCCTTGCTCAGAGAACTGGACTCAACACGCCCTATTCACCGCACAAGAATATATCTGACTAGTAATAATCTTAAAACCTATGTATTGATATCTCTCTGTTAGTGTGTCAAGTGGGTGTAAAGCGGCATAAACACAGCAGTGAAAAGCAGCTAAACCCCATTATAAAAATAAATTACTTTGAAAAACCCATGAAACAAAGACAGTGAAAGAGAGCGAAATTCTTACACAATGCGTTCAGGGGCTGTGATGCAACCTGGATTGACCATATCTAGACCCACAGCTGGATGAGACATAAGGGTGGACACTGTTGCGGCTGAGAGGTTTGGTGAGGTTGGGTGAGCAAACGCAGCCCCTTTAAAGTAATACTGTGTGGTACTCATCGCATGGGTCCCAAATCTCCAGGTTCAAGGGCATCTTCCTACATCGAAAACATGCATGAGAAACCCAGAAGATGGTACACCGTGTGATGTGGAAAGGTTTCTAAAACGCACCTCATTTCTCATCTCCTTGTGCCCGGGTTCGCTATTCCAGCCGCTTTAATAGCAATCTCCCTACTTGGAGCATCAGCACCTTTAACCTCCTGTTCCGTACAGGTTGCAATTTGTCCTGAGGATGAACTGGAAGACGTGGAACCAATGAGAGACTAGCTCTTGGTGTTGGGACAGGCACAGGTCACTCTATTTTCCCATCAGGAAGAAGAATTAACCACAGGCTCAGCCTGCCCCCGGAACCAGAACAGGGCCTGAAGGCATCCTGCGCTTTTGCGGCCAGCTCCCTAAAAAGCGAGTTGTAAAATGGAGGTTCAGGGCACTGCAATTCACAAACCTGCAGAGTTATAAATGATAACTCTCGTCCACAAATATATTGAGGGAAGGCAAAGAAGAGGATTTGAAATCAAGGCAGAATTGCAGGAAACAGATTTCAGGAGGTAGATTCGAATCGCCTTTAAAGCACATGAAAAGCGGCAAAACGTTGACAATGATGCCCTTGGCCAAAAAGGGCGTATGCGTTTTTTCCTGAATATATTCAGGAAAAAACGCATACGCCCTTTTTGGCCAACCAAGCAACCTGGAAAGGCAAATCAGCGCTACAAAGATGTCTCGCTTCCCATTGGTCAAAAGGGCCATGCTGAAAAAAGTGTCAAAACCAGAAATGCAGGACAGGCCATGGAGAAATGGGAGCCTTGCTACACTGATGGGCGGTATGTAAATTGTCAACAGCCACTCTGGAGAAGTGTACGGTGAGTCCTGAAACGTCTAAAAAGCAAAGCTTAGAGAGCATAGGGCACTTCCACTCATGGGGGTATAAATTGGGAAAATTAAAAATCAGCAAGACACAAGCACCCCAAAGTTTAGGGCTGCTCTGTTGACAAGGACCTCCACTTCATTCCACCTTCAATATCCCAGGAAAGAGAAAAATGGATAAAGAAGTTGTGGTCCTTATGTACAATGGAATATCACTCAGCCGTGAAATCAATGTCATAAGGCTAGTAGCAGCATGATGAGTGGATTTAGGTACGACGACTCTAAGTGAAATAAGTCACACAGAAAAGGACACTTCTCATAAGGTATCACTTATAGAGGGAATGTAAAAACCGTTACACTTGAACTGAATTACAAAACAGAACAGAGTCACACATGCAGAAAACACACTATGGCTGCTTAACGGGAAAGGTGAGGTGGGGTGATACATAAAACAAGGGTTTCAAATTAGCTCAGATACCGTTCCATAAACCCAATATGTAATAGACAAGACCTACTCCTTGCTCAGAGAACTGGACTCAACACGCCCTATTCACCGCACAAGAATATATCTGACTAGTAATAATCTTAAAAGCTATGTATTGATATCTCTCTGTTAGTGTGTCAAGTGGGTGTAAAGCGGCATAAACACAGCAGTGAAAAGCAGCTAAACCCCATTATAAAAATAAATTACTTTGAAAAACCCATGAAACAAAGACAGTGAAAGAGAGAGAAATTCTTACACAATGCGTTCAGGGGCTGTGATGCAACCTGGATTGACCATATCTAGACCCACAGCTGGATGAGACCTAAGGGTGGACACTGTTGCGGCTGAGAGGTTTGGTGAGGTTGGGTGAGCAAACGCAGCCCCTTTAAAGTAATACTGCGTGGTACCCATCGCATGGGTCCCAAATCTCCAGGTTCAAGGGCATCTTCCTACATCGAAAACATGCATGAGAAACCCAGAAGATGGTACACCGTGTGATGTGGAAAGGTTTCTAAAACGCACCTCATTTCTCATCTCCTTGTGGCCGGGTTCGCTATTCCAGCCGCTTTACTAGCAATCTCCCTACTTGGAGCATCAGCACCTTTAACCTCCTGTTCCGTACAGGTTGCAATTTGTCCTGAGGATGAACTGGAAGACGTGGAACCAATGAGAGACTAGCTCTTGGTGTTGGGACAGGCACAGGTCACTCTATTTTCCCATCAGGAAGAAGAATTAACCACAGGCTCAGCCTGCCCCCGGAACCAGAACAGGGCCTGAAGGCATCCTGCGCTTTTGCGGCCAGCTCCCTAAAAAGCGAGTTGTAAAATGGAGGTTCAGGGCACTGCAATTCACAAACCTGCAGAGTTATAAATGATAACTCTCGTCCACAAATATATTGAGGGAAGGCAAAGAAGAGGATTTGAAATCAAGGCAGAATTGCAGGAAACAGATTTCAGGAGGTAGATTCGAATTGCCTTTAAAGCACATGAAAAGCGGCAAAACGTTGACAATGATGCCCTTGGCCAAAAAGGGCGTATGCGTTTTTTCCTGAATATATTCAGGAAAAAACGCATACGCCCTTTTTGGCCAACCAAGCAACCTGGAAAGGCAAATCAGCGCTACAAAGATGTCTCGCTTCCCATCGGTCAAAAGGGCCATGCTGAAAAAAGTGTCAAAACCAGAAATGCAGGACAGGCCATGGAGAAATGGGAGCCTTGCTACACTGATGGGCGGGATGTAAATTGTCAACAGCCACTCTGGAGAAGTGTACGGTGAGTCCTGAAACGTCTAAAAAGCAAAGCTTAGAGAGCATAGGGCACTTCCACTCATGGGGGTATAAATTGGGAAAATTAAAAATCAGCAAGACACAAGCACCCCAAAGTTTAGGGCTGCTCTGTTGACAAGGACCTCCACTTCATTCCACCTTCAATATCCCAGGAAAGAGAAAAATGGATAAAGAAGTTGTGGTCCTTATGTACAATGGAATATCACTCAGCCGTGAAATCAATGTCATAAGGCTAGTAGCAGCATGATGAGTGGATTTAGGTACGACGATTCTAAGTGAAATAAGTCACACAGAAAAGGACACTTCTCATAAGGTATCACTGATAGAGGGAATGTAAAAACCGTTACACTTGAACTGAATTACAAAACAGAACAGAGTCACACATGCAGAAAACACACTATGGCTGCTTAACGGGAAAGGTGAGGTGGGGTGATACATAAAACAAGGGTTTCAAATTAGCTCAGATACCGTTCCATAAACCCAATATGTAATAGACAAGACCTACTCCTTGCTCAGAGAACTGGACTCAACACGCCCTATTCACCGCACAAGAATATATCTGACTGGTAATAATCTTAAAACCTATGTATAGATATCTCTCTGTTAGTGTGTCAAGTGGGTGTAAAGTGGCATAAACACAGAAGTGAAAAGCAGCTAAACCCCATTATAAAAATAAATTACTTTGAATAACCCATGAAACAAAGACAGTGAAAGAGAGCGAAATTCTTACACAATTCGTTCAGGGGCTGTGATGCAACCTGGATTGACCATATCTAGACCCACAGCTGGATGAGACATAAGGGTGGACACTCTTGGGGCTGAGAGGTTTGGTGAGGTTGGGTGAGCAAACGCAGACCCTTTACAGTAATACTGCATGGTACCCATCGCATGGGTCACAAATCTCCAGGTTCAAGGGCATCTTCCTACATCGAAAACATGCATGAGAAACCCAGAAGATGGTACACCGTGTGATGTGGAAAAGTTTCTAAAACGCACCTCATTTCTCATCTCCTTGTGGCCGGGTTCGCTATTCCAGCCGCTTTACTAGCAATCTCCCTACTTGGAGCATCAGCACCTTTAACCTCCTGTTCCGTACAGGTTGCAATTTGTCCTGAGGATGAACTGGAAGACGTGGAACCAATGAGAGACTAGCTCTTGGTGTTGGGACAGGCACAGGTCACTCTATTTTCCCATCAGGAAGAAGAATTAACCACAGGCTCAGCCTGCCCCCGGAACCAGAACAGGGCCTGAAGGCATCCTGCGCTTCTGCGGCCAGCTCCCTAAAAAGCGAGTTGTAAAATGGAGGTTCAGGGCACTGCAATTCACAAACCTGCAGAGTTATAAATGATAACTCTCGTCCACAAATATATTGAGGGAAGGCAAAGAAGAGGATTTGAAATCAAGGCAGAATTGCAGGAAACAGATTTCAGGAGGTAGATTCGAATCGCCTTTAAAGCACATGAAAAGCGGCAAAACGTTGACAATGATGCCCTTGGCCAAAAAGGGCGTATGCGTTTTTTCCTGAATATATTCAGGAAAAAACGCATACGCCCTTTTTGGCCAACCAAGCAACCTGGAAAGGCAAATCAGCGCTACAAAGATGTCTCGCTTCCCATCGGTCAAAAGGGCCATGCTGAAAAAAGTCTCAAAACCAAAAATGCAGGACAGGCCATGGAGAAATGGGAGCCTTGCTACACTGATGGGCGGGATGTAAATTGTCAACAGCCACTCTGGAGAAGTGTACGGTGAGTCCTGAAACGTCTAAAAAGCAAAGCTTAGAGAGCATAGGGCACTTCCACTCATGGGGGTATAAATTGGGAAAATTAAAAATCAGCAAGACACAAGCACCCCAAAGTTTAGGGCTGCTCTGTTGACAAGGACCTCCACTTCATTCCACCTTCAATATCCCAGGAAAGAGAAAAATGGATAAAGAAGTTGTGGTCCTTATGTACAATGGAATATCACTCAGCCATGAAATCAATGTCATAAGGCTAGTAGCAGCATGATGAGTGGATTTAGGTACGACGATTCTAAGTGAAATAAGTCACACAGAAAAGGACACTTCTCATAAGGTATCACTGATAGAGGGAATGTAAAAACCGTTACACTTGAACTGAATTACAAAACAGAACAGAGTCACACATGCAGAAAACACACTATGGCTGCTTAACGGGAAAGGTGAGGTGGGGTGATACATAAAACAAGGGTTTCAAATTAGCTCAGATACCGTTCCATAAACCCAATATGTAATAGACAAGACCTACTCCTTGCTCAGAGAACTGGACTCAACACGCCCTATTCACCGCACAAGAATATATCTGACTAGTAATAATCTTAAAAGCTATGTATTGATATCTCTCTGTTAGTGTGTCAAGTGGGTGTAAAGCGGCATAAACACAGCAGTGAAAAGCAGCTAAACCCCATTATAAAAATAAATTACTTTGAAAAACCCATGAAACAAAGACAGTGAAAGAGATAGAAATTCTTACACAATGCGTTCACGGGCTGTGATGCAACCTGGATTGACCATATCTAGACCCACAGCTGGATGAGACATAAGGGTGGACACTCTTGGGGCTGAGAGGTTTGGTGAGGTTGGGTGAGCAAACGCAGACCCTTTCAAGTAATACTGCGTGGTACCCATCGCATGGGTCCCAAATCTCCAGGTTCAAGGGCATCTTCCTACATCGAAAACATGCATGAGAAACCCAGAAGATGGTACACCGTGTGATGTGGAAAGGTTTCTAAAACGCACCTCATTTCTCATCTCCTTGTGCTCGGGTTCGCCATTCCAGCCACTTTACTAGCAATCTCCCTCCTTGGAGCATCATCACCTTTAACCTCCTGTTCCGTACAGGTTGCAATTTGTCCTGAGGATGAACGGGAAGACGTGAAACCAATGAGAGACTATATCTTGGTGTTGGGACAGGCACAGGTCACTCTATTTTCCCATCAGGAAGAAGAATTAACCACAGGCTCAGCCTGCCCCCCGGAACAAGAACAGGGCCTGAAGCCATCCTGCGCTTTTGCGGCCATCTCCCAAAAACGCGAGTTGTAAAATGGAGGTTCAGGGCACTGCAATTCACAAACCTGCAGAGTTATAAATGATAACTCTCGTCCACAAATATATTGAGGGAAGGCAACGAAGAGGAATTGAAATCAAGGCAGAATTGCAGGAAACAGATTTCAGGAGGTAGATTCGAATCGCCTTTAAAGCACATGAAAAGCGGCAAAACGTTGACAATGATGCCCTTGGCCAAAAAGGGCGTATGCGTTTTTTCCTGAATATATTCAGGAAAAAACGCATACGCCCTTTTTGGCCAACCAAGCAACCTGGAAAGGCAAATCAGCGCTACAAAGATGTCTCGCTTCCCATCGGTCAAAAGGGCCATGCTGAAAAAAGTGTCAAAACCAGAAATGCAGGACAGGCCATGGAGAAATGGGAGCCTTGCTAAACTGATGGGCGGGATGTAAATTGTCAACAGCCACTCTGGAGAAGCGTACGGTGAGTCCTGAAACGTCTAAAAAGCAAAGCTTAGAGAGCATAGGGCACTTCCACTCATGGGGGTATAAATTGGGAAAATTAAAAATCAGCAAGACACAAGCACCCCAAAGTTTAGGGCTGCTCTGTTGACAAGGACCTCCACTTCATTCCACCTTCAATATCCCAGGAAAGAGAAAAATGGATAAAGAAGTTGTGGTCCTTATGTACAATGGAATATCACTCAGCCATGAAATCAATGTCATAAGGCTAGTAGCAGCATGATGAGTGGATTTAGGTACGACGATTCTAAGTGAAATAAGTCACACAGAAAAGGACACTTCTCATAAGGTATCACTTATAGAGGGAATGTAAAAACCGTTACACTTGAACTGAATTACAAAACAGAACAGAGTCACACATGCAGAAAACACACTATGGCTGCTTAACGGGAAAGGTGAGGTGGGGTGATACATAAAACAAGGGTTTCAAATTAGCTCAGATACCGTTCCATAAACCCAATATGTAATAGACAAGACCTACTCCTTGCTCAGAGAACTGGACTCAACACGCCCTATTCAGCGCACAAGAATATATCTGACTGGTAATAATCTTAAAACCTATGTATAGATATCTCTCTGTTAGTGTGTCAAGTGGGTGTAAAGCGGCATAAACACAGAAGTGAAAAGCAGCTAAACCCCATTATAAAAATAAATTACTTTGAATAACCCATGAAACAAAGACAGTGAAAGAGAGCGAAATTCTTACACAATTCGTTCAGGGGCTGTGATGCAACCTGGATTGACCATATCTAGACCCACAGCTGGATGAGACATAAGGGTGGACACTCTTGGGGCTGAGAGGTTTGGTGAGGTTGGGTGAGCAAACGCAGACCCTTTACAGTAATACTGCATGGTACCCATCGCATGGGTCACAAATCTCCAGGTTCAAGGGCATCTTCCTACATCGAAAACATGCATGAGAAACCCAGAAGATGGTACACCGTGTGATGTGGAAAAGTTTCTAAAACGCACCTCATTTCTCATCTCCTTGTGGCCAGGTTCGCTATTCCAGCCGCTTTACTAGCAATCTCCCTACTTGGAGCATCAGCACCTTTAACCTCCTGTTCCGTACAGGTTGCAATTTGTCCTGAGGATGAACTGGAAGACGTGGAACCAATGAGAGACTAGCTCTTGGTGTTGGGACAGGCACAGGTCACTCTATTTTCCCATCAGGAAGAAGAATTAACCACAGGCTCAGCCTGCCCCCGGAACCAGAACAGGGCCTGAAGGCATCCTGCGCTTTTGCGGCCAGCTCCCTAAAAAGCGAGTTGTAAAATGGAGGTTCAGGGCACTGCAATTCACAAACCTGCAGAGTTATAAATGATAACTCTCGTCCACAAATATATTGAGGGAAGGCAAAGAAGAGGATTTGAAATCAAGGCAGAATTGCAGGAAACAGATTTCAGGAGGTAGATTCGAATCGCCTTTAAAGCACATGAAAAGCGGCAAAACGTTGACAATGATGGCCTTGGCCAAAAAGGGCGTATGCGTTTTTTCCTGAATATATTCAGGAAAAAACGCATACGCCCTTTTTGGCCAACCAAGCAACCTGGAAAGGCAAATCAGCGCTACAAAGATGTCTCGCTTCCCATCGGTCAAAAGGGCCATGCTGAAAAAAGTCTCAAAACCAAAAATGCAGGACAGGCCATGGAGAAATGGGAGCCTTGCTACACTGATGGGCGGGATGTAAATTGTCAACAGCCACTCTGGAGAAGTGTACGGTGAGTCCTGAAACGTCTAAAAAGCAAAGCTTAGAGAGCATAGGGCACTTCCACTCATGGGGGTATAAATTGGGAAAATGAAAAATCAGCAAGACACAAGCACCCCAAAGTTTAGGGCTGCTCTGTTGACAAGGACCTCCACTTCATTCCACCTTCAATATCGCAGGAAAGATAAAAATGGATAAAGAAGTTGTGGTCCTTATGTACAATGGAATATCACTCAGCCATGAAATCAATGTCATAAGGCTAGTAGCAGCATGATGAGTGGATTTAGGTACGACGATTCTAAGTGAAATAAGTCACACAGAAAAGGACACATCTCATAAGGTATCACTTATAGAGGGAATGTAAAAACCGTTACACTTGAACTGAATTACAAAACAGAACAGAGTCACACATGCAGAAAACACACTATGGCTGCTTAACGGGAAAGGTGAGGTGGGGTGGTACATAAAACAAGGGTTTCAAATTAGCTCAGATACCATTCCATAAACCCAATATGTAATAGACAAGACCTACTCCTTGCTCAGAGAACTGGACTCAACACGCCCTATTCACCGCACAAGAATATATCTGACTAGTAATAATCTTAAAACCTATGTATTGATATCTCTCTGTTAGTGTGTCAAGTGGGTGTAAAGCGGCATAAACACAGCAGTGAAAAGCAGCTAAACCCCATTATAAAAATAAATTACTTTGAAAAACCCATGAAACAAAGACAGTGAAAGAGAGCGAAATTCTTACACAATGCGTTCAGGGGCTGTGATGTAACCTGGATTGACCATATCTAGACCCACAGCTGGATGAGACATAAGGGTGGACACTGTTGCGGCTGAGAGGTTTGGTGAGGTTGGGTGAGCAAACGCAGACCCTTTAAAGTAATACTGCGTGGTACCCATCACATGGGTCCCAAATCTCCAGGTTCAAGGGCACCTTCCTACATCGAAAACATGCATGAGATACCCAGAAGATGGTACACCGTGTGATGGGGAAAGGTTTCTAAAACGCACCTCATTTCTCATCTCCTTGTGCTCGGGTTCGCCATTCCAGCCACTTTACTAGCAATCTCCCTCCTTGGAGCATCATCACCTTTAACCTCCTGTTCCGTACAGGTTGCAATTTGTCCTGAGGATGAACGGGAAGACGTGGAACCAATGAGAGACTAGCTCTTGGTGTTGGGACAGGCACAGGTCACTCTATTTTCCTATCAGGAAGAAGAATTAACCACAGGCTCAGCCTGCCACCCGGAACCAGAACAGGGCCTGAAGCCATCCTGCGCTATTGCGGCCAGCTCCTTAAAAAGCGAGTCGTAAAATGGAGGTTCAGGGCACTGCAATTCAGAAAACTGCAGACTTATAAATGATAACTCTCGTCCACAAATATATTGAGGGAAGGCAAAGAAGAGGATTTGAAATCAAGGCAGAATTGCAGGAAACAGATTTCAGGAGGTAGATTCGAATCGCCTTTAAAGCACATGAAAAGCGGCAAAACGTTGACAATGATGCCCTTGGCCAAAAAGGGCGTATGCGTTTTTTCCTGAATATATTCAGGAAAAAACGCATACGCCCTTTTTGGCCAAGCAAGCAACCTGGAAAGGCAAATCAGTGCTACAAAGAAGTCTCGCTTCCCATCGGTCAAAAGGGCCATGCTGAAAAAACTGTCAAAACCAGAAATGCAGGACATGCCATGGAGAAATGGGAGCCTTGCTACACTGATGGGCGGGATGTAAATTGCCAACAGCCACTCTGGAGAAGCGTACGGTGTGTCCTGAAACATCTAAAAAACACAGCTTAGAGAGCATAGGGCACTTCCACTCATGGGGGTATAAATTGGGAAAATTAAAAATCAGCAAGACACAAGCACCCCAAAGTTTAGGGCTGCTCTGTTGACAAGGACCTCCACTTCATTCCACCTTCAATATCCCAGGAAAGAGAAAAATGGATAAAGAAGTTGTGGTCCTTATGTACAATGGAATATCACTCAGCCATGAAATCAATGTCATAAGGCTAGTAGCAGCATGATGAGTGGATTTAGGTACGACGATTCTAAGTGAAATAAGTCACACAGAAAAGGACACTTCTCATAAGGTATCACTTATAAAGGGAATGTAAAAACCGTTACACTTGAACTGAATTACAAAACAGAACAGAGTCACACATGCAGAAAACACACTATGGCTGCTTAACGGGAAAGGTGAGGTGGGGTGATACATAAAACAAGGGTTTCAAATTAGCTCAGATACCGTTCCATAAACCCAATATGTAATAGACAAGACCTACTCCTTGCTCAGAGAACTGGACTCAACACGCCCTATTCACCGCACAAGAATATATCTGACTAGTAATAATCTTAAAACCTATGTATTGATATCTCTCTGTTAGTGTGTCAAGTGGGTGTAAAGCGGCATAAACACAGCAGTGAAAAGCAGCTAAACCCCATTATAAAAATAAATTACTTTGAAAAACCCATGAAACAAAGACAGTGAAAGAGATAGAAATTCTTACACAATGCGTTCACGGGCTGTGATGCAACCTGGATTGACCATATCTAGACCCACAGCTGGATGAGACATAAGGGTGGACACTCTTGGGGCTGAGAGTTTTGGTGAGGTTGGGTGAGCAAACGCAGACCCTTTCAACTAATACTGCGTGGTACCCATCGCATGGGTCCCAAATCTCCAGGTTCAAGGGCATCTTCCTACATCGAAAACATGCATGAGAAACCCAGAAGATGGTACACCGTGTGATGGGGAAAGGTTTCTAAAACGCACCTCATTTCTCATCTCCTTGTGCTCGGGTTCGCCATTCCAGCCACTTTACTAGCAATCTCCCTCCTTGGAGCATCATCACCTTTAACCTCCTGTTCCGTACAGGTTGCAATTTGTCCTGAGGATGAACGGGAAGACGTGAAACCAATGAGAGACTATATCTTGGTGTTGGGACAGGCACAGGTCACTCTATTTTCCCATCAGGAAGAAGAATTAACCACAGGCTCAGCCTGCCCCCCGGAACAAGAACAGGGCCTGAAGCCATCCTGCGCTTTTGCGGCCATCTCCCAAAAACGCGAGTTGTAAAATGGAGGTTCAGGGCACTGCAATTCACAAACCTGCAGAGTTATAAATGATAACTCTCGTCCACAAATATATTGAGGGAAGGCAACGAAGAGGATTTGAAATCAAGGCAGAATTGCAGGAAACAGATTTCAGGAGGTAGATTCGAATCGCCTTTAAAGCACATGAAAAGCGGCAAAACGTTGACAATGATGCCCTTGGCCAAAAAGGGCGTATGCGTTTTTTCCTGAATATATTCAGGAAAAAACGCATACGCCCTTTTTGGCCAACCAAGCAACCTGGAAAGGCAAATCAGCGCTACAAAGATGTCTCGCTTCCCATCGGTCAAAAGGGCCATGCTGAAAAAAGTGTCAAAACCAGAAATGCAGGACAGGCCATGGAGAAATGGGAGCCTTGCTACACTGATGGGCGGGATGTAAATTGTCAACAGCCACTCTGGAGAAGCGTACGGTGAGTCCTGAAACGTCTAAAAAGCAAAGCTTAGAGAGCATAGGGCACTTCCACTCATGGGGGTATAAATTGGGAAAATTAAAAATCAGCAAGACACAAGCACCCCAAAGTTTAGGGCTGCTCTGTTGA
This sequence comes from Balaenoptera borealis, assembly GCF_965194805.1. Lineage (NCBI taxonomy): Eukaryota > Metazoa > Chordata > Mammalia > Artiodactyla > Balaenopteridae > Balaenoptera > Balaenoptera borealis. Next base: position 232,449 of record NW_028123942.1, on the reverse strand, counting down.
CAAGGACCTCCACTTCATTCCACCTTCAATATCCCAGGAAAGAGAAAAATGGATAAAGAAGTTGTGGTCCTTATGTACAATGGAATATCACTCAGCCATGAAATCAATGTCATAAGGCTAGTAGCAGCATGATGAGTGGATTTAGGTACGACGATTCTAAGTGAAATAAGTCACACAGAAAAGGACACTTCTCATAAGGTATCACTGATAGAGGGAGTGTAAAAACCGTTACACTTGAACTGAATTACAAAACAGAACAGAGTCACACATGCAGAAAACACACTATGGCTGCTTAACGGGAAAGGTGAGGTGGGGTGATACATAAAACAAGGGTTTCAAATTAGCTCAGATACCGTTCCATAAACCCAATATGTAATAGACAAGACCTACTCCTTGCTCAGAGAACTGGACTCAACACGCCCTATTCACCGCACAAGAATATATCTGACTAGTAATAATCTTAAAAGCTATGTATTGATATCTCTCTGTTAGTGTGTCAAGTGGGTGTAAAGCGGCATAAACACAGCAGTGAAAAGCAGCTAAACCCCATTATAAAAATAAATTACTTTGAAAAACCCATGAAACAAAGACAGTGAAAGAGAGAGAAATTCTTACACAATGCGTTCAGGGGCTGTGATGCAACCTGGATTGACCATATCTAGACCCACAGCTGGATGAGACCTAAGGGTGGACACTGTTGCGGCTGAGAGGTTTGGTGAGGTTGGGTGAGCAAACGCAGACCCTTTAAAGTAATACTGCGTGGTACCCATCGCATGGGTCCCAAATCTCCAGGTTCAAGGGCATCTTCCTACATCGAAAACATGCATGAGAAACCCAGAAGATGGTACACCGTGTGATGTGGAAAGGTTTCTAAAACGCACCTCATTTCTCATCTCCTTGTGGCCGGGTTCGCTATTCCAGCCGCTTTACTAGCAATCTCCCTACTTGGAGCATCAGCACCTTTAACCTCCTGTTCCGTACAGGTTGCAATTTGTCCTGAGGATGAACTGGAAGACGTGGAACCAATGAGAGACTAGCTCTTGGTGTTGGGACAGGCACAGGTCACTCTATTTTCCCATCAGGAAGAAGAATTAACCACAGGCTCAGCCTGCCCCCGGAACCAGAACAGGGCCTGAAGGCATCCTGCGCTTTTGCGGCCAGCTCCCTAAAAAGCGAGTTGTAAAATGGAGGTTCAGGGCACTGCAATTCACAAACCTGCAGAGTTATAAATGATAACTCTCGTCCACAAATATATTGAGGGAAGGCAAAGAAGAGGATTTGAAATCAAGGCAGAATTGCAGGAAACAGATTTCAGGAGGTAGATTCGAATCGCCTTTAAAGCACATGAAAAGCGGCAAAACGTTGACAATGATGCCCTTGGCCAAAAAGGGCGTATGCGTTTTTTCCTGAATATATTCAGGAAAAAACGCATACGCCCTTTTTGGCCAACCAAGCAACCTGGAAAGGCAAATCAGCGCTACAAAGATGTCTCGCTTCCCATCGGTCAAAAGGGCCATGCTGAAAAAAGTCTCAAAACCAAAAATGCAGGACAGGCCATGGAGAAATGGGAGCCTTGCTACACTGATGGGCGGGATGTAAATTGTCAACAGCCACTCTGGAGAAGTGTACGGTGAGTCCTGAAACGTCTAAAAAGCAAAGCTTAGAGAGCATAGGGCACTTCCACTCATGGGGGTATAAATTGGGAAAATTAAAAATCAGCAAGACACAAGCACCCCAAAGTTTAGGGCTGCTCTGTTGACAAGGACCTCCACTTCATTCCACCTTCAATATCCCAGGAAAGAGAAAAATGGATAAAGAAGTTGTGGTCCTTATGTACAATGGAATATCACTCAGCCGTGAAATCAATGTCATAAGGCTAGTAGCAGCATGATGAGTGGATTTAGGTACGACGACTCTAAGTGAAATAAGTCACACAGAAAAGGACACTTCTCATAAGGTATCACTTATAGAGGGAATGTAAAAACCGTTACACTTGAACTGAATTACAAAACAGAACAGAGTCACACATGCAGAAAACACACTATGGCTGCTTAACGGGAAAGGTGAGGTGGGGTGATACATAAAACAAGGGTTTCAAATTAGCTCAGATACCGTTCCATAAACCCAATATGTAATAGACAAGACCTACTCCTTGCTCAGAGAACTGGACTCAACACGCCCTATTCACCGCACAAGAATATATCTGACTAGTAATAATCTTAAAAGCTATGTATTGATATCTCTCTGTTAGTGTGTCAAGTGGGTGTAAAGCGGCATAAACACAGCAGTGAAAAGCAGCTAAACCCCATTATAAAAATAAATTACTTTGAAAAACCCATGAAACAAAGACAGTGAAAGAGAGCGAAATTCTTACACAATGCGTTCAGGGGCTGTGATGCAACCTGGATTGACCATATCTAGACCCACAGCTGGATGAGACATAAGGGTGGACACTGTTGCGGCTGAGAGGTTAGGTGAGGTTGGGTGAGCAAACGCAGACCCTTTAAAGTAATACTGCGTGGTACCCATCGCATGGGTCCCAAATCTCCAGGTTCAAGGGCATCTTCCTACATCGAAAACATGCATGAGAAACCCAGAAGATGGTACACCGTGTGATGGGGAAAAGTTTCTAAAACGCACCTCATTTCTCATTTCCTTGTGCTCGGGTTCGCCATTCCAGCCACTTTACTAGCAATCTCCCTCCTTGGAGCATCATCACCTTTAACCTCCTGTTCCGTACAGGTTGCAATTTGTCCTGAGGATGAACGGGAAGACGTGAAACCAATGAGAGACTATATCTTGGTGTTGGGACAGGCACAGGTCACTCTATTTTCCCATCAGGAAGAAGAATTAACCACAGGCTCAGCCTGCCCCCCGGAACAAGAAAAGGGCCTGAAGCCATCCTGCGCTTTTGCGGCCATCTCCCAAAAACGCGAGTTGTTAAATGGAGGTTCAGGGCACTGCAATTCACAAACCTGCAGAGTTATAAATGATAACTCTCGTCCACAAATATATTGAGGGAAGGCAAAGAAGAGGATTTGAAATCAAGGCAGAATTGCAGGAAACAGATTTCAGGAGGTAGATTCGAATCGCCTTTAAAGCACATGAAAAGCGGCAAAACGTTGACAATGATGCCCTTGGCCAAAAAGGGCGTATGCGTTTTTTCCTGAATATATTCAGGAAAAAACGCATATGCCCTTTTTGGCCAACCAAGCAACCTGGAAAGACAAATCAGCGCTACAAAGATGTCTCGCTTCCCATCGGTCAAAAGGGCCATGCTGAAAAAAGTGTCAAAACCAGAAATGCAGGACAGGCCATGGAGAAATGGGAGCCTTGCTAAACTGATGGGCGGGATGTAAATTGTCAACAGCCACTCTGGAGAAGCGTACGGTGAGTCCTGAAACGTCTAAAAAGCAAAGCTTAGAGAGCATAGGGCACTTCCACTCATGGGGGTATAAATTGGGAAAATTAAAAATCAGCAAGACACAAGCACCCCAAAGTTTAGGGCTGCTCTGTTGACAAGGACCTCCACTTCATTCCACCTTCAATATCCCAGGAAAGAGAAAAATGGATAAAGAAGTTGTGGTCCTTATGTACAATGGAATATCACTCAGCCATGAAATCAATGTCATAAGGCTAGTAGCAGCATGATGAGTGGATTTAGGTACGACGATTCTAAGTGAAATAAGTCACACAGAAAAGGACACTTCTCATAAGGTATCACTGATAGAGGGAATGTAAAAACCGTTACACTTGAACTGTATTACAAAACAGAACAGAGTCACACATGCAGAAAACACACTATGGCTGCTTAACGGGAAAGGTGAGGTGGGGTGATACATAAAACAAGGGTTTCAAATTAGCTCAGATACCGTTCCATAAACCCAATATGTAATAGACAAGACCTACTCCTTGCTCAGAGAACTGGACTCAACACGCCCTATTCACCGCACAAGAATATATCTGACTAGTAATAATCTTAAAACCTATGTATTGATATCTCTCTGTTAGTGTGTCAAGTGGGTGTAAAGCGGCATAAACACAGCAGTGAAAAGCAGCTAAACCCCATTATAAAAATAAATTACTTTGAAAAACCCATGAAACAAAGACAGTGAAAGAGAGCGAAATTCTTACACAATGCGTTCAGGGGCTGTGATGCAACCTGGATTGACCATATCTAGACCCACAGCTGGATGAGACATAAGGGTGGACACTGTTGCGGCTGAGAGGTTTGGTGAGGTTGGGTGAGCAAACGCAGCCCCTTTAAAGTAATACTGTGTGGTACTCATCGCATGGGTCCCAAATCTCCAGGTTCAAGGGCATCTTCCTACATCGAAAACATGCATGAGAAACCCAGAAGATGGTACACCGTGTGATGTGGAAAGGTTTCTAAAACGCACCTCATTTCTCATCTCCTTGTGCCCGGGTTCGCTATTCCAGCCGCTTTAATAGCAATCTCCCTACTTGGAGCATCAGCACCTTTAACCTCCTGTTCCGTACAGGTTGCAATTTGTCCTGAGGATGAACTGGAAGACGTGGAACCAATGAGAGACTAGCTCTTGGTGTTGGGACAGGCACAGGTCACTCTATTTTCCCATCAGGAAGAAGAATTAACCACAGGCTCAGCCTGCCCCCCGGAACAAGAAAAGGGCCTGAAGCCATCCTGCGCTTTTGCGGCCATCTCCCAAAAACGCGAGTTGTTAAATGGAGGTTCAGGGCACTGCAATTCACAAACCTGCAGAGTTATAAATGATAACTCTCGTCCACAGATATATTGAGGGAAGGCAACGAAGAGGATTTGAAATCAAGGCAGAATTGCAGGAAACAGATTTCAGGAGGTAGATTCGAATCGCCTTTAAAGCACATGAAAAGCGGCAAAACGTTGACAATGATGCCCTTGGCCAAAAAGGGCGTATGCGTTTTTTCCTGAATATATTCAGGAAAAAACGCATACGCCCTTTTTGGCCAACCAAGCAACCTGGAAAGGCAAATCAGCGCTACAAAGATGTCTCGCTTCCCATCGGTCAAAAGGGCCATGCTGAAAAAAGTGTCAAAACCAGAAATGCAGGACAGGCCATGGAGAAATGGGAGCCTTGCTAAACTGATGGGCGGGATGTAAATTGTCAACAGCCACTCTGGAGAAGCGTACGGTGAGTCCTGAAACGTCTAAAAAGCAAAGCTTAGAGAGCATAGGGCACTTCCACTCATGGGAGTATAAATTGGGAAAATTAAAAATCAGCAAGACACAAGCACCCCAAAGTTTAGGGCTGCTCTGTTGACAAGGACCTCCACTTCATTCCACCTTCAATATCCCAGGAAAGAGAAAAATGGATAAAGAAGTTGTGGTCCTTATGTACAATGGAATATCACTCAGCCATGAAATCAATGTCATAAGGCTAGTAGCAGCATGATGAGTGGATTTAGGTACGACGATTCTAAGTGAAATAAGTCACACAGAAAAGGACACTTCTCATAAGGTATCACTGATAGAGGGAATGTAAAAACCGTTACACTTGAACTGAATTACAAAACAGAACAGAGTCACACATGCAGAAAACACACTATGGCTGCTTAACGGGAAAGGTGAGGTGGGGTGATACATAAAACAAGGGTTTCAAATTAGCTCAGATACCGTTCCATAAACCCAATATGTAATAGACAAGACCTACTCCTTGCTCAGAGAACTGGACTCAACACGCCCTATTCACCGCACAAGAATATATCTGACTGGTAATAATCTTAAAACCTATGTATAGATATCTCTCTGTTAGTGTGTCAAGTGGGTGTAAAGCGGCATAAACACACAAGTGAAAAGCAGCTAAACCCCATTATAAAAATAAATTACTTTGAAAAACCCATGAAACAAAGACAGTGAAAGAGAGCGAAATTCTTACACAATGCGTTCAGGGGCTGTGATGCAACCTGGATTGACCATATCTAGACCCACAGCTGGATGAGACATAAGGGTGGACACTGTTGCGGCTGAGAGGTTTGGTGAGGTTGGGTGAGCAAACGCAGACCCTTTAAAGTAATACTGCGTGGTACCCATCGCATGGGTCCCAAATCTCCAGGTTCAAGGGCATCTTCCTACATCGAAAACATGCATGAGAAACCCAGAAGATGGTACACCGTGTGATGGGTAAAAGTTTCTAAAACGCACCTCATTTCTCATCTCCTTGTGCTCGGGTTCGCCATTCCAGCCACTTTACTAGCAATCTCCCTCCTTGGAGCATCATCACCTTTAACCTCCTGTTCCGTACAGGTTGCAATTTGTCCTGAGGATGAACGGGAAGACGTGAAACCAATGAGAGACTATATCTTGGTGTTGGGACAGGCACAGGTCACTCTATTTTCCCATCAGGAAGAAGAATTAACCACAGGCTCAGCCTGCCCCCCGGAACAAGAAAAGGGCCTGAAGCCATCCTGCGCTTTTGCGGCCATCTCCCAAAAACGCGAGTTGTTAAATGGAGGTTCAGGGCACTGCAATTCACAAACCTGCAGAGTTATAAATGATAACTCTCGTCCACAAATATATTGAGGGAAGGCAACGAAGAGGATTTGAAATCAAGGCAGAATTGCAGGAAACAGATTTCAGGAGGTAGATTCGAATCGCCTTTAAAGCACATGAAAAGCGGCAAAACGTTGACAATGATGCCCTTGGCCAAAAAGGGCGTATGCGTTTTTTCCTGAATATATTCAGGAAAAAACGCATACGCCCTTTTTGGCCAACCAAGCAACCTGGAAAGGCAAATCAGCGCTACAAAGATGTCTCGCTTCCCATCGGTGAAAAGGGCCATGCTGAAAAAAGTGTCAAAACCAGAAATGCAGGACAGGCCATGGAGAAATGGGAGCCTTGCTAAACTGATGGGCGGGATGTAAATTCTCAACAGCCACTCTGGAGAAGCATACGGTGAGTCCTGAAACGTCTAAAAAGCAAAGCTTAGAGAGCATAGGGCACTTCCACTCATGGGAGTATAAATTGGGAAAATTAAAAATCAGCAAGACACAAGCACCCCAAAGTTTAGGGCTGCTCTGTTGACAAGGACCTCCACTTCATTCCACCTTCAATATCCCAGGAAAGAGAAAAATGGATAAAGAAGTTGTGGTCCTTATGTACAATGGAATATCACTCAGCCATGAAATCAATGTCATAAGGCTAGTAGCAGCATGATGAGTGGATTTAGGTACGACGATTCTAAGTGAAATAAGTCACACAGAAAAGGACACTTCTCATAAGGTATCACTGATAGAGGGAATGTAAAAACCGTTACACTTGAACTGAATTACAAAACAGAACAGAGTCACACATGCAGAAAACACACTATGGCTGCTTCACGGGAAAGGTGAGGTGGGGTGATACATAAAACAAGGGTTTCAAATTAGCTCAGATACCGTTCCATAAACCCAATATGTAATAGACAAGACCTACTCCTTGCTCAGAGAACTGGACTCAACACGCCCTATTCACCGCACAAGAATATATCTGACTAGTAATAATCTTAAAACCTATGTATTGATATCTCTCTGTTAGTGTGTCAAGTGGGTGTAAAGCGGCATAAACACAGCAGTGAAAAGCAGCTAAACCCCATTATAAAAATAAATTACTTTGAAAAACCCATGAAACAAAGACAGTGAAAGAGAGCGAAATTCTTACACAATGCGTTCAGGGGCTGTGATGCAACCTGGATTGACCATATCTAGACCCACAGCTGGATGAGACATAAGGGTGGACACTGTTGCGGCTGAGAGGTTTGGTGAGGTTGGGTGAGCAAACGCAGACCCTTTAAAGTAATACTGCGTGGTACCCATCGCATGGGTCCCAAATCTCCAGGTTCAAGGGCATCTTCCTACATCGAAAACATGCATGAGAAACCCAGAAGATGGTACACCGTGTGATGTGGAAAGGTTTCTAAAACGCACCTCATTTCTCATCTCCTTGTGGCCGGGTTCGCTATTCCAGCCGCTTTACTAGCAATCTCCCTACTTGGAGCATCAGCACCTTTAACCTCCTGTTCCGTACAGGTTGCAATTTGTCCTGAGGATGAACTGGAAGACGTGGAACCAATGAGAGACTAGCTCTTGGTGTTGGGACAGGCACAGGTCACTCTATTTTCCCATCAGGAAGAAGAATTAACCACAGGCTCAGCCTGCCCCCGGAACCAGAACAGGGCCTGAAGGCATCCTGCGCTTTTGCGGCCAGCTCCCTAAAAAGCGAGTTGTAAAATGGAGGTTCAGGGCACTGCAATTCACAAACCTGCAGAGTTATAAATGATAACTCTCGTCCACAAATATATTGAGGGAAGGCAAAGAAGAGGATTTGAAATCAAGGCAGAATTGCAGGAAACAGATTTCAGGAGGTAGATTCGAATCGCCTTTAAAGCACATGAAAAGCGGCAAAACGTTGACAATGATGCCCTTGGCCAAAAAGGGCGTATGCGTTTTTTCCTGAATATATTCAGGAAAAAACGCATACGCCCTTTTTGGCCAACCAAGCAACCTGGAAAGGCAAATCAGCGCTACAAAGATGTCTCGCTTCCCATCGGTCAAAAGGGCCATGCTGAAAAAAGTCTCAAAACCAAAAATGCAGGACAGGCCATGGAGAAATGGGAGCCTTGCTACACTGATGGGCGGGATGTAAATTGTCAACAGCCACTCTGGAGAAGTGTACGGTGAGTCCTGAAACGTCTAAAAAGCAAAGCTTAGAGAGCATAGGGCACTTCCACTCATGGGGGTATAAATTGGGAAAATTAAAAATCAGCAAGACACAAGCACCCCAAAGTTTAGGGCTGCTCTGTTGACAAGGACCTCCACTTCATTCCACCTTCAATATCCCAGGAAAGAGAAAAATGGATAAAGAAGTTGTGGTCCTTATGTACAATGGAATATCACTCAGCCGTGAAATCAATGTCATAAGGCTAGTAGCAGCATGATGAGTGGATTTAGGTACGACGACTCTAAGTGAAATAAGTCACACAGAAAAGGACACTTCTCATAAGGTATCACTTATAGAGGGAATGTAAAAACCGTTACACTTGAACTGAATTACAAAACAGAACAGAGTCACACATGCAGAAAACACACTATGGCTGCTTAACGGGAAAGGTGAGGTGGGGTGATACATAAAACAAGGGTTTCAAATTAGCTCAGATACCGTTCCATAAACCCAATATGTAATAGACAAGACCTACTCCTTGCTCAGAGAACTGGACTCAACACGCCCTATTCACCGCACAAGAATATATCTGACTAGTAATAATCTTAAAAGCTATGTATTGATATCTCTCTGTTAGTGTGTCAAGTGGGTGTAAAGCGGCATAAACACAGCAGTGAAAAGCAGCTAAACCCCATTATAAAAATAAATTACTTTGAAAAACCCATGAAACAAAGACAGTGAAAGAGAGCGAAATTCTTACACAATGCGTTCAGGGGCTGTGATGCAACCTGGATTGACCATATCTAGACCCACAGCTGGATGAGACATAAGGGTGGACACTGTTGCGGCTGAGAGGTTAGGTGAGGTTGGGTGAGCAAACGCAGACCCTTTAAAGTAATACTGCGTGGTACCCATCGCATGGGTCCCAAATCTCCAGGTTCAAGGGCATCTTCCTACATCGAAAACATGCATGAGAAACCCAGAAGATGGTACACCGTGTGATGGGGAAAAGTTTCTAAAACGCACCTCATTTCTCATTTCCTTGTGCTCGGGTTCGCCATTCCAGCCACTTTACTAGCAATCTCCCTCCTTGGAGCATCATCACCTTTAACCTCCTGTTCCGTACAGGTTGCAATTTGTCCTGAGGATGAACGGGAAGACGTGAAACCAATGAGAGACTATATCTTGGTGTTGGGACAGGCACAGGTCACTCTATTTTCCCATCAGGAAGAAGAATTAACCACAGGCTCAGCCTGCCCCCCGGAACAAGAAAAGGGCCTGAAGCCATCCTGCGCTTTTGCGGCCATCTCCCAAAAACGCGAGTTGTTAAATGGAGGTTCAGGGCACTGCAATTCACAAACCTGCAGAGTTATAAATGATAACTCTCGTCCACAAATATATTGAGGGAAGGCAAAGAAGAGGATTTGAAATCAAGGCAGAATTGCAGGAAACAGATTTCAGGAGGTAGATTCGAATCGCCTTTAAAGCACATGAAAAGCGGCAAAACGTTGACAATGATGCCCTTGGCCAAAAAGGGCGTATGCGTTTTTTCCTGAATATATTCAGGAAAAAACGCATACGCCCTTTTTGGCCAACCAAGCAACCTGGAAAGACAAATCAGCGCTACAAAGATGTCTCGCTTCCCATCGGTCAAAAGGGCCATGCTGAAAAAAGTGTCAAAACCAGAAATGCAGGACAGGCCATGGAGAAATGGGAGCCTTGCTAAACTGATGGGCGGGATGTAAATTGTCAACAGCCACTCTGGAGAAGCGTACGGTGAGTCCTGAAACGTCTAAAAAGCAAAGCTTAGAGAGCATAGGGCACTTCCACTCATGGGGGTATAAATTGGGAAAATTAAAAATCAGCAAGACACAAGCACCCCAAAGTTTAGGGCTGCTCTGTTGACAAGGACCTCCACTTCATTCCACCTTCAATATCCCAGGAAAGAGAAAAATGGATAAAGAAGTTGTGGTCCTTATGTACAATGGAATATCACTCAGCCATGAAATCAATGTCATAAGGCTAGTAGCAGCATGATGAGTGGATTTAGGTACGACGATTCTAAGTGAAATAAGTCACACAGAAAAGGACACTTCTCATAAGGTATCACTGATAGAGGGAATGTAAAAACCGTTACACTTGAACTGTATTACAAAACAGAACAGAGTCACACATGCAGAAAACACACTATGGCTGCTTAACGGGAAAGGTGAGGTGGGGTGATCCATAAAACAAGGGTTTCAAATTAGCTCAGATACCGTTCCATAAACCCAATATGTAATAGACAAGACCTACTCCTTGCTCAGAGAACTGGACTCAACACGCCCTATTCACCGCACAAGAATATATCTGACTAGTAATAATCTTAAAACCTATGTATTGATATCTCTCTGTTAGTGTGTCAAGTGGGTGTAAAGCGGCATAAACACAGCAGTGAAAAGCAGCTAAACCCCATTATAAAAATAAATTACTTTGAAAAACCCATGAAACAAAGACAGTGAAAGAGAGCGAAATTCTTACACAATGCGTTCAGGGGCTGTGATGCAACCTGGATTGACCATATCTAGACCCACAGCTGGATGAGACATAAGGGTGGACACTGTTGCGGCTGAGAGGTTTGGTGAGGTTGGGTGAGCAAACGCAGCCCCTTTAAAGTAATACTGTGTGGTACTCATCGCATGGGTCCCAAATCTCCAGGTTCAAGGGCATCTTCCTACATCGAAAACATGCATGAGAAACCCAGAAGATGGTACACCGTGTGATGTGGAAAGGTTTCTAAAACGCACCTCATTTCTCATCTCCTTGTGCCCGGGTTCGCTATTCCAGCCGCTTTAATAGCAATCTCCCTACTTGGAGCATCAGCACCTTTAACCTCCTGTTCCGTACAGGTTGCAATTTGTCCTGAGGATGAACTGGAAGACGTGGAACCAATGAGAGACTAGCTCTTGGTGTTGGGACAGGCACAGGTCACTCTATTTTCCCATCAGGAAGAAGAATTAACCACAGGCTCAGCCTGCCCCCCGGAACAAGAAAAGGGCCTGAAGCCATCCTGCGCTTTTGCGGCCATCTCCCAAAAACGCGAGTTGTTAAATGGAGGTTCAGGGCACTGCAATTCACAAACCTGCAGAGTTATAAATGATAACTCTCGTCCACAGATATATTGAGGGAAGGCAACGAAGAGGATTTGAAATCAAGGCAGAATTGCAGGAAACAGATTTCAGGAGGTAGATTCGAATCGCCTTTAAAGCACATGAAAAGCGGCAAAACGTTGACAATGATGCCCTTGGCCAAAAAGGGCGTATGCGTTTTTTCCTGAATATATTCAGGAAAAAACGCATACGCCCTTTTTGGCCAACCAAGCAACCTGGAAAGGCAAATCAGCGCTACAAAGATGTCTCGCTTCCCATCGGTCAAAAGGGCCATGCTGAAAAAAGTGTCAAAACCAGAAATGCAGGACAGGCCATGGAGAAATGGGAGCCTTGCTAAACTGATGGGCGGGATGTAAATTGTCAACAGCCACTCTGGAGAAGCGTACGGTGAGTCCTGAAACGTCTAAAAAGCAAAGCTTAGAGAGCATAGGGCACTTCCACTCATGGGAGTATAAATTGGGAAAATTAAAAATCAGCAAGACACAAGCACCCCAAAGTTTAGGGCTGCTCTGTTGACAAGGACCTCCACTTCATTCCACCTTCAATATCCCAGGAAAGAGAAAAATGGATAAAGAAGTTGTGGTCCTTATGTACAATGGAATATCACTCAGCCATGAAATCAATGTCATAAGGCTAGTAGCAGCATGATGAGTGGATTTAGGTACGACGATTCTAAGTGAAATAAGTCACACAGAAAAGGACACTTCTCATAAGGTATCACTGATAGAGGGAATGTAAAAACCGTTACACTTGAACTGAATTACAAAACAGAACAGAGTCACACATGCAGAAAACACACTATGGCTGCTTAACGGGAAAGGTGAGGTGGGGTGATACATAAAACAAGGGTTTCAAATTAGCTCAGATACCGTTCCATAAACCCAATATGTAATAGACAAGACCTACTCCTTGCTCAGAGAACTGGACTCAACACGCCCTATTCACCGCACAAGAATATATCTGACTGGTAATAATCTTAAAACCTATGTATAGATATCTCTCTGTTAGTGTGTCAAGTGGGTGTAAAGCGGCATAAACACACAAGTGAAAAGCAGCTAAACCCCATTATAAAAATAAATTACTTTGAAAAACCCATGAAACAAAGACAGTGAAAGAGAGCGAAATTCTTACACAATGCGTTCAGGGGCTGTGATGCAACCTGGATTGACCATATCTAGACCCACAGCTGGATGAGACATAAGGGTGGACACTGTTGCGGCTGAGAGGTTTGGTGAGGTTGGGTGAGCAAACGCAGACCCTTTAAAGTAATACTGCGTGGTACCCATCGCATGGGTCCCAAATCTCCAGGTTCAAGGGCATCTTCCTACATCGAAAACATGCATGAGAAACCCAGAAGATGGTACACCGTGTGATGGGTAAAAGTTTCTAAAACGCACCTCATTTCTCATCTCCTTGTGCTCGGGTTCGCCATTCCAGCCACTTTACTAGCAATCTCCCTCCTTGGAGCATCATCACCTTTAACCTCCTGTTCCGTACAGGTTGCAATTTGTCCTGAGGATGAACGGGAAGACGTGAAACCAATGAGAGACTATATCTTGGTGTTGGGACAGGCACAGGTCACTCTATTTTCCCATCAGGAAGAAGAATTAACCACAGGCTCAGCCTGCCCCCCGGAACAAGAAAAGGGCCTGAAGCCATCCTGCGCTTTTGCGGCCATCTCCCAAAAACGCGAGTTGTTAAATGGAGGTTCAGGGCACTGCAATTCACAAACCTGCAGAGTTATAAATGATAACTCTCGTCCACAAATATATTGAGGGAAGGCAACGAAGAGGATTTGAAATCAAGGCAGAATTGCAGGAAACAGATTTCAGGAGGTAGATTCGAATCGCCTTTAAAGCACATGAAAAGCGGCAAAACGTTGACAATGATGCCCTTGGCCAAAAAGGGCGTATGCGTTTTTTCCTGAATATATTCAGGAAAAAACGCATACGCCCTTTTTGGCCAACCAAGCAACCTGGAAAGGCAAATCAGCGCTACAAAGATGTCTCGCTTCCCATCGGTGAAAAGGGCCATGCTGAAAAAAGTGTCAAAACCAGAAATGCAGGACAGGCCATGGAGAAATGGGAGCCTTGCTAAACTGATGGGCGGGATGTAAATTCTCAACAGCCACTCTGGAGAAGCATACGGTGAGTCCTGAAACGTCTAAAAAGCAAAGCTTAGAGAGCATAGGGCACTTCCACTCATGGGAGTATAAATTGGGAAAATTAAAAATCAGCAAGACACAAGCACCCCAAAGTTTAGGGCTGCTCTGTTGACAAGGACCTCCACTTCATTCCACCTTCAATATCCCAGGAAAGAGAAAAATGGATAAAGAAGTTGTGGTCCTTATGTACAATGGAATATCACTCAGCCATGAAATCAATGTCATAAGGCTAGTAGCAGCATGATGAGTGGATTTAGGTACGACGATTCTAAGTGAAATAAGTCACACAGAAAAGGACACTTCTCATAAGGTATCACTGATAGAGGGAATGTAAAAACCGTTACACTTGAACTGAATTACAAAACAGAACAGAGTCACACATGCAGAAAACACACTATGGCTGCTTCACGGGAAAGGTGAGGTGGGGTGATACATAAAACAAGGGTTTCAAATTAGCTCAGATACCGTTCCATAAACCCAATATGTAATAGACAAGACCTACTCCTTGCTCAGAGAACTGGACTCAACACGCCCTATTCACCGCACAAGAATATATCTGACTGGTAATAATCTTAAAACCTATGTATAGATATCTCTCTGTTAGTGTGTCAAGTGGGTGTAAAGCGGCATAAACACACAAGTGAAAAGCAGCTAAACCCCATTATAAAAATAAATTACTTTGAAAAACCCATGAAACAAAGACAGTGAAAGAGAGCGAAATTCTTACACAATTCGTTCAGGGGCTGTGATGCAACCTGGATTGACCATATCTAGACCCACAGCTGGATGAGACATAAGGGTGGACACTCTTGGGGCTGAGAGGTTTGGTGAGGTTGGGTGAGCAAACGCAGACCCTTTACAGTAATACTGCATGGTACCCATCGCATGGGTCACAAATCTCCAGGTTCAAGGGCATCTTCCTACATCGAAAACATGCATGAGAAACCCAGAAGATGGTACACCGTGTGATGTGGAAAAGTTTCTAAAACGCACCTCATTTCTCATCTCCTTGTGGCCGGGTTCGCTATTCCAGCCGCTTTACTAGCAATCTCCCTACTTGGAGCATCAGCACCTTTAACCTCCTGTTCCGTACAGGTTGCAATTTGTCCTGAGGATGAACTGGAAGACGTGGAACCAATGAGAGACTAGCTCTTGGTGTTGGGACAGGCACAGGTCACTCTATTTTCCCATCAGGAAGAAGAATTAACCACAGGCTCAGCCTGCCCCCCGGAACAAGAAAAGGGCCTGAAGCCATCCTGCGCTTTTGCGGCCATCTCCCAAAAACGCGAGTTGTTAAATGGAGGTTCAGGGCACTGCAATTCACAAACCTGCAGAGTTATAAATGATAACTCTCGTCCACAAATATATTGAGGGAAGGCAACGAAGAGGATTTGAAATCAAGGCAGAATTGCAGGAAACAGATTTCAGGAGGTAGATTCGAATCGCCTTTAAAGCACATGAAAAGCGGCAAAACGTTGACAATGATGCCCTTGGCCAAAAAGGGCGTATGCGTTTTTTCCTGAATATATTCAGGAAAAAACGCATACGCCCTTTTTGGCCAACCAAGCAACCTGGAAAGGCAAATCAGCGCTACAAAGATGTCTCGCTTCCCATCGGTCAAAAGGGCCATGCTGAAAAAAGTGTCAAAACCAGAAATGCAGGACAGGCCATGGAGAAATGGGAGCCTTGCTAAACTGATGGGCGGGATGTAAATTGTCAACAGCCACTCTGGAGAAGCGTACGGTGAGTCCTGAAACGTCTAAAAAGCAAAGCTTAGAGAGCATAGGGCACTTCCACTCATGGGAGTATAAATTGGGAAAATTAAAAATCAGCAAGACACAAGCACCCCAAAGATTAGGGCTGCTCTGTTGACAAGGACCTCCACTTCATTCCACCTTCAATATCCCAGGAAAGAGAAAAATGGATAAAGAAGTTGTGGTCCTTATGTACAATGGAATATCACTCAGCCATGAAATCAATGTCATAAGGCTAGTAGCAGCATGATGAGTGGATTTAGGTACGACGATTCTAAGTGAAATAAGTCACACAGAAAAGGACACTTCTCATAAGGTATCACTGATAGAGGGAATGTAAAAACCGTTACACTTGAACTGAATTACAAAACAGAACAGAGTCACACATGCAGAAAACACACTATGGCTGCTTCACGGGAAAGGTGAGGTGGGGTGATACATAAAACAAGGGTTTCAAATTAGCTCAGATACCGTTCCATAAACCCAATATGTAATAGACAAGACCTACTCCTTGCTCAGAGAACTGGACTCAACACGCCCTATTCACCGCACAAGAATATATCTGACTGGTAATAATCTTAAAACCTATGTATAGATATCTCTCTGTTAGTGTGTCAAGTGGGTGTAAAGCGGCATAAACACAGAAGTGAAAAGCAGCTAAACCCCATTATAAAAATAAATTACTTTGAATAACCCATGAAACAAAGACAGTGAAAGAGAGCGAAATTCTTACACAATTCGTTCAGGGGCTGTGATGCAACCTGGATTGACCATATCTAGACCCACAGCTGGATGAGACATAAGGGTGGACACTCTTGGGGCTGAGAGGTTTGGTGAGGTTGGGTGAGCAAACGCAGACCCTTTACAGTAATACTGCATGGTACCCATCGCATGGGTCACAAATCTCCAGGTTCAAGGGCATCTTCCTACATCGAAAACATGCATGAGAAACCCAGAAGATGGTACACCGTGTGATGTGGAAAAGTTTCTAAAACGCACCTCATTTCTCATCTCCTTGTGGCCGGGTTCGCTATTCCAGCCGCTTTACTAGCAATCTCCCTACTTGGAGCATCAGCACCTTTAACCTCCTGTTCCGTACAGGTTGCAATTTGTCCTGAGGATGAACTGGAAGACGTGGAACCAATGAGAGACTAGCTCTTGGTGTTGGGACAGGCACAGGTCACTCTATTTTCCCATCAGGAAGAAGAATTAACCACAGGCTCAGCCTGCCCCCGGAACCAGAACAGGGCCTGAAGGCATCCTGCGCTTTTGCGGCCAGCTCCCTAAAAAGCGAGTTGTAAAATGGAGGTTCAGGGCACTGCAATTCACAAACCTGCAGAGTTATAAATGATAACTCTCGTCCACAAATATATTGAGGGAAGGCAAAGAAGAGGATTTGAAATCAAGGCAGAATTGCAGGAAACAGATTTCAGGAGGTAGATTCGAATCGCCTTTAAAGCACATGAAAAGCGGCAAAACGTTGACAATGATGCCCTTGGCCAAAAAGGGCGTATGCGTTTTTTCCTGAATATATTCAGGAAAAAACGCATACGCCCTTTTTGGCCAACCAAGCAACCTGGAAAGGCAAATCAGCGCTACAAAGATGTCTCGCTTCCCATCGGTCAAAAGGGCCATGCTGAAAAAAGTCTCAAAACCAAAAATGCAGGACAGGCCATGGAGAAATGGGAGCCTTGCTACACTGATGGGCGGGATGTAAATTGTCAACAGCCACTCTGGAGAAGTGTACGGTGAGTCCTGAAACGTCTAAAAAGCAAAGCTTAGAGAGCATAGGGCACTTCCACTCATGGGGGTATAAATTGGGAAAATTAAAAATCAGCAAGACACAAGCACCCCAAAGTTTAGGGCTGCTCTGTTGACAAGGACCTCCACTTCATTCCACCTTCAATATCCCAGGAAAGAGAAAAATGGATAAAGAAGTTGTGGTCCTTATGTACAATGGAATATCACTCAGCCATGAAATCAATGTCATAAGGCTAGTAGCAGCATGATGAGTGGATTTAGGTACGACGATTCTAAGTGAAATAAGTCACACAGAAAAGGACACTTCTCATAAGGTATCACTGATAGAGGGAATGTAAAAACCGTTACACTTGAACTGAATTACAAAACAGAACAGAGTCACACATGCAGAAAACACACTATGGCTGCTTAACGGGAAAGGTGAGGTGGGGTGATACATAAAACAAGGGTTTCAAATTAGCTCAGATACCGTTCCATAAACCCAATATGTAATAGACAAGACCTACTCCTTGCTCAGAGAACTGGACTCAACACGCCCTATTCACCGCACAAGAATATATCTGACTAGTAATAATCTTAAAACCTATGTATTGATATCTCTCTGTTAGTGTGTCAAGTGGGTGTAAAGCGGCATAAACACAGCAGTGAAAAGCAGCTAAACCCCATTATAAAAATAAATTACTTTGAAAAACCCATGAAACAAAGACAGTGAAAGAGATAGAAATTCTTACACAATGCGTTCACGGGCTGTGATGCAACCTGGATTGACCATATCTAGACCCACAGCTGGATGAGACATAAGGGTGGACACTCTTGGGGCTGAGAGGTTTGGTGAGGTTGGGTGAGCAAACGCAGACCCTTTAAAGTAATACTGCGTGGTACCCATCGCATGGGTCCCAAATCTCCAGGTTCAAGGGCATCTTCCTACATCGAAAACATGCATGAGAAACCCAGAAGATGGTACACCGTGTGATGTGGAAAGGTTTCTAAAACGCACCTCATTTCTCATCTCCTTGTGCTCGGGTTCGCCATTCCAGCCACTTTACTAGCAATCTCCCTCCTTGGAGCATCATCACCTTTAACCTCCTGTTCCGTACAGGTTGCAATTTGTCCTGAGGATGAACGGGAAGACGTGAAACCAATGAGAGACTATATCTTGGTGTTGGGACAGGCACAGGTCACTCTATTTTCCCATCAGGAAGAAGAATTAACCACAGGCTCAGCCTGCCCCCCGGAACAAGAACAGGGCCTGAAGCCATCCTGCGCTTTTGCGGCCATCTCCCAAAAACGCGAGTTGTAAAATGGAGGTTCAGGGCACTGCAATTCACAAACCTGCAGAGTTATAAATGATAACTCTCGTCCACAAATATATTGAGGGAAGGCAACGAAGAGGATTTGAAATCAAGGCAGAATTGCAGGAAACAGATTTCAGGAGGTAGATTCGAATCGCCTTTAAAGCACATGAAAAGCGGCAAAACGTTGACAATGATGCCCTTGGCCAAAAAGGGCGTATGCGTTTTTTCCTGAATATATTCAGGAAAAAACGCATACGCCCTTTTTGGCCAACCAAGCAACCTGGAAAGGCAAATCAGCGCTACAAAGATGTCTCGCTTCCCATCGGTCAAAAGGGCCATGCTGAAAAAAGTGTCAAAACCAGAAATGCAGGACAGGCCATGGAGAAATGGGAGCCTTGCTAAACTGATGGGCGGGATGTAAATTCTCAACAGCCACTCTGGAGAAGCATACGGTGAGTCCTGAAACGTCTAAAAAGCAAAGCTTAGAGAGCATAGGGCACTTCCACTCATGGGGGTATAAATTGGGAAAATTAAAAATCAGCAAGACACAAGCACCCCAAAGTTTAGGGCTGCTCTGTTGACAAGGACCTCCACTTCATTCCACCTTCAATATCCCAGGAAAGAGAAAAATGGATAAAGAAGTTGTGGTCCTTATGTACAATGGAATATCACTCAGCCATGAAATCAATGTCATAAGGCTAGTAGCAGCATGATGAGTGGATTTAGGTACGACGATTCTAAGTGAAATAAGTCACACAGAAAAGGACACTTCTCATAAGGTATCACTGATAGAGGGAATGTAAAAACCGTTACACTTGAACTGAATTACAAAACAGAACAGAGTCACACATGCAGAAAACACACTATGGCTGCTTAACGGGAAAGGTGAGGTGGGGTGATACATAAAACAAGGGTTTCAAATTAGCTCAGATACCGTTCCATAAACCCAATATGTAATAGACAAGACCTACTCCTTGCTCAGAGAACTGGACTCAACACGCCCTATTCACCGCACAAGAATATATCTGACTGGTAATAATCTTAAAACCTATGTATAGATATCTCTCTGTTAGTGTGTCAAGTGGGTGTAAAGCGGCATAAACACAGAAGTGAAAAGCAGCTAAACCCCATTATAAAAATAAATTACTTTGAATAACCCATGAAACAAAGACAGTGAAAGAGAGCGAAATTCTTACACAATTCGTTCAGGGGCTGTGATGCAACCTGGATTGACCATATCTAGACCCACAGCTGGATGAGACATAAGGGTGGACACTCTTGGGGCTGAGAGGTTTGGTGAGGTTGGGTGAGCAAACGCAGACCCTTTACAGTAATACTGCATGGTACCCATCGCATGGGTCACAAATCTCCAGGTTCAAGGGCATCTTCCTACATCGAAAACATGCATGAGAAACCCAGAAGATGGTACACCGTGTGATGTGGAAAAGTTTCTAAAACGCACCTCATTTCTCATCTCCTTGTGGCCAGGTTCGCTATTCCAGCCGCTTTACTAGCAATCTCCCTACTTGGAGCATCAGCACCTTTAACCTCCTGTTCCGTACAGGTTGCAATTTGTCCTGAGGATGAACTGGAAGACGTGGAACCAATGAGAGACTAGCTCTTGGTGTTGGGACAGGCACAGGTCACTCTATTTTCCCATCAGGAAGAAGAATTAACCACAGGCTCAGCCTGCCCCCGGAACCAGAACAGGGCCTGAAGGCATCCTGCACTTTTGCGGCCAGCTCCCTAAAAAGCGAGTTGTAAAATGGAGGTTCAGGGCACTGCAATTCACAAACCTGCAGAGTTATAAATGATAACTCTCGTCCACAAATATATTGAGGGAAGGCAAAGAAGAAGATTTGAAATCAAGGCAGAATTGCAGGAAACAGATTTCAGGAGGTAGATTCGAATCGCCTTTAAAGCACATGAAAAGCGGCAAAACGTTGACAATGATGCCCTTGGCCAAAAAGGGCGTATGCGTTTTTTCCTGAATATATTCAGGAAAAAACGCATACGCCCTTTTTGGCCAACCAAGCAACCTGGAAAGGCAAATCAGCGCTACAAAGATGTCTCGCTTCCCATCGGTCAAAAGGGCCATGCTGAAAAAAGTCTCAAAACCAAAAATGCAGGACAGGCCATGGAGAAATGGGAGCCTTGCTACACTGATGGGCGGGATGTAAATTGTCAACAGCCACTCTGGAGAAGTGTACGGTGAGTCCTGAAACGTCTAAAAAGCAAAGCTTAGAGAGCATAGGGCACTTCCACTCATGGGGGTATAAATTGGGAAAATTAAAAATCAGCAAGACACAAGCACCCCAAAGTTTAGGGCTGCTCTGTTGACAAGGACCTCCACTTCATTCCACCTTCAATATCGCAGGAAAGATAAAAATGGATAAAGAAGTTGTGGTCCTTATGTACAATGGAATATCACTCAGCCATGAAATCAATGTCATAAGGCTAGTAGCAGCATGATGAGTGGATTTAGGTACGACGATTCTAAGTGAAATAAGTCACACAGAAAAGGACACTTCTCATAAGGTATCACTTATAGAGGGAATGTAAAAACCGTTACACTTGAACTGAATTACAAAACAGAACAGAGTCACACATGCAGAAAACACACTATGGCTGCTTAACGGGAAAGGTGAGGTGGGGTGGTACATAAAACAAGGTTTTCAAATTAGCTCAGATACCATTCCATAAACCCAATATGTAATAGACAAGACCTACTCCTTGCTCAGAGAACTGGACTCAACACGCCCTATTCACCGCACAAGAATATATCTGACTAGTAATAATCTTAAAACCTATGTATTGATATCTCTCTGTTAGTGTGTCAAGTGGGTGTAAAGCGGCATAAACACAGCAGTGAAAAGCAGCTAAACCCCATTATAAAAATAAATTACTTTGAAAAACCCATGAAACAAAGACAGTGAAAGAGAGCGAAATTCTTACACAATGCGTTCAGGGGCTGTGATGTAACCTGGATTGACCATATCTAGACCCACAGCTGGATGAGACATAAGGGTGGACACTGTTGCGGCTGAGAGGGTAGGTGAGGTTGGGTGAGCAAACGCAGACCCTTTAAAGTAATACTGCGTGGTACCCATCGCATGGGTCCCAAATCTCCAGGTTCAAGGGCACCTTCCTACATCGAAAACATGCATGAGATACCCAGAAGATGGTACACCGTGTGATGGGGAAAGGTTTCTAAAACGCACCTCATTTCTCATCTCCTTGTGCTCGGGTTCGCCATTCCAGCCACTTTACTAGCAATCTCCCTCCTTGGAGCATCATCACCTTTAACCTCCTGTTCCGTACAGGTTGCAATTTGTCCTGAGGATGAACGGGAAGACGTGGAACCAATGAGAGACTAGCTCTTGGTGTTGGGACAGGCACAGGTCACTCTATTTTCCTATCAGGAAGAAGAATTAACCACAGGCTCAGCCTGCCACCCGGAACCAGAACAGGGCCTGAAGCCATCCTGCGCTATTGCGGCCAGCTCCTTAAAAAGCGAGTCGTAAAATGGAGGTTCAGGGCACTGCAATTCAGAAAACTGCAGACTTATAAATGATAACTCTCGTCCACAAATATATTGAGGGAAGGCAAAGAAGAGGATTTGAAATCAAGGCAGAATTGCAGGAAACAGATTTCAGGAGGTAGATTCGAATCGCCTTTAAAGCACATGAAAAGCGGCAAAACGTTGACAATGATGCCCTTGGCCAAAAAGGGCGTATGCGTTTTTTCCTGAATATATTCAGGAAAAAACGCATACGCCCTTTTTGGCCAAGCAAGCAACCTGGAAAGGCAAATCAGTGCTACAAAGAAGTCTCGCTTCCCATCGGTCAAAAGGGCCATGCTGAAAAAACTGTCAAAACCAGAAATGCAGGACATGCCATGGAGAAATGGGAGCCTTGCTACACTGATGGGCGGGATGTAAATTGCCAACAGCCACTCTGGAGAAGCGTACGGTGAGTCCTGAAACGTCTAAAAAGCAAAGCTTAGAGAGCATAGGGCACTTCCACTCATGGGGGTATAAATTGGGAAAATGAAAAATCAGCAAGACACAAGCACCCCAAAGTTTAGGGCTGCTCTGTTGACAAGGACCTCCACTTCATTCCACCTTCAATATCCTAGGAAAGAGAAAAATGGATAAAGAAGTTGTGGTCCTTATGTACAATGGAATATCACTCAACCATGAAATCAATGTCATAAGGCTAGTAGCAGCATGATGAGTGGATTTAGGTACGACGATTCTAAGTGAAATAAGTCACACAGAAAAGGACACTTCTCATAAGGTATCACTTATAAAGGGAATGTAAAAACCGTTACACTTGAACTGAATTACAAAACAGAACAGAGTCACACATGCAGAAAACACACTATGGCTGCTTAACGGGAAAGGTGAGGTGGGGTGATACATAAAACAAGGGTTTCAAATTAGCTCAGATACCGTTCCATAAACCCAATATGTAATAGACAAGACCTACTCCTTGCTCAGAGAACTGGACTCAACACGCCCTATTCACCGCACAAGAATATATCTGACTAGTAATAATCTTAAAACCTATGTATTGATATCTCTCTGTTAGTGTGTCAAGTGGGTGTAAAGCGGCATAAACACAGCAGTGAAAAGCAGCTAAAACCCATTATAAAAATAAATTACTTTGATAAACCCATGAAACAAAGACAGTGAAAGAGATAGAAATTCTTACACAATGCGTTCACGGGCTGTGATGCAACCTGGATTGACCATATCTAGACCCACAGCTGGATGAGACATAAGGGTGGACACTCTTGGGGCTGAGAGTTTTGGTGAGGTTGGGTGAGCAAACGCAGACCCTTTCAACTAATACTGCGTGGTACCCATCGCATGGGTCCCAAATCTCCAGGTTCAAGGGCATCTTCCTACATCGAAAACATGCATGAGAAACCCAGAAGATGGTACACCGTGTGATGGGGAAAGGTTTCTAAAACGCACCTCATTTCTCATCTCCTTGTGCTCGGGTTCGCCATTCCAGCCACTTTACTAGCAATCTCCCTCCTTGGAGCATCATCACCTTTAACCTCCTGTTCCGTACAGGTTGCAATTTGTCCTGAGGATGAACGGGAAGACGTGAAACCAATGAGAGACTATATCTTGGTGTTGGGACAGGCACAGGTCACTCTATTTTCCCATCAGGAAGAAGAATTAACCACAGGCTCAGCCTGCCCCCCGGAACAAGAACAGGGCCTGAAGCCATCCTGCGCTTTTGCGGCCATCTCCCAAAAACGCGAGTTGTAAAATGGAGGTTCAGGGCACTGCAATTCACAAACCTGCAGAGTTATAAATGATAACTCTCGTCCACAAATATATTGAGGGAAGGCAACGAAGAGGATTTGAAATCAAGGCAGAATTGCAGGAAACAGATTTCAGGAGGTAGATTCGAATCGCCTTTAAAGCACATGAAAAGCGGCAAAACGTTGACAATGATGCCCTTGGCCAAAAAGGGCGTATGCGTTTTTTCCTGAATATATTCAGGAAAAAACGCATACGCCCTTTTTGGCCAACCAAGCAACCTGGAAAGGCAAATCAGCGCTACAAAGATGTCTCGCTTCCCATCGGTCAAAAGGGCCATGCTGAAAAAAGTGTCAAAACCAGAAATGCAGGACAGGCCATGGAGAAATGGGAGCCTTGCTACACTGATGGGCGGGATGTAAATTGTCAACAGCCACTCTGGAGAAGCGTACGGTGAGTCCTGAAACGTCTAAAAAGCAAAGCTTAGAGAGCATAGGGCACTTCCACTCATGGGGGTATAAATTGGGAAAATTAAAAATCAGCAAGACACAAGCACCCCAAAGTTTAGGGCTGCTCTGTTGACAAGGACCTCCACTTCATTCCACCTTCAATATCCCAGGAAAGAGAAAAATGGATAAAGAAGTTGTGGTCCTTATGTACAATGGAATATCACTCAGCCATGAAATCAATGTCATAAGGCTAGTAGCAGCATGATGAGTGGATTTAGGTACGACGATTCTAAGTGAAATAAGTCACACAGAAAAGGACACTTCTCATAAGGTATCACTGATAGAGGGAGTGTAAAAACCGTTACACTTGAACTGAATTACAAAACAGAACAGAGTCACACATGCAGAAAACACACTATGGCTGCTTAACGGGAAAGGTGAGGTGGGGTGATACATAAAACAAGGGTTTCAAATTAGCTCAGATACCGTTCCATAAACCCAATATGTAATAGACAAGACCTACTCCTTGCTCAGAGAACTGGACTCAACACGCCCTATTCACCGCACAAGAATATATCTGACTAGTAATAATCTTAAAAGCTATGTATTGATATCTCTCTGTTAGTGTGTCAAGTGGGTGTAAAGCGGCATAAACACAGCAGTGAAAAGCAGCTAAACCCCATTATAAAAATAAATTACTTTGAAAAACCCATGAAACAAAGACAGTGAAAGAGAGAGAAATTCTTACACAATGCGTTCAGGGGCTGTGATGCAACCTGGATTGACCATATCTAGACCCACAGCTGGATGAGACCTAAGGGTGGACACTGTTGCGGCTGAGAGGTTTGGTGAGGTTGGGTGAGCAAACGCAGACCCTTTAAAGTAATACTGCGTGGTACCCATCGCATGGGTCCCAAATCTCCAGGTTCAAGGGCATCTTCCTACATCGAAAACATGCATGAGAAACCCAGAAGATGGTACACCGTGTGATGTGGAAAGGTTTCTAAAACGCACCTCATTTCTCATCTCCTTGTGGCCGGGTTCGCTATTCCAGCCGCTTTACTAGCAATCTCCCTACTTGGAGCATCAGCACCTTTAACCTCCTGTTCCGTACAGGTTGCAATTTGTCCTGAGGATGAACTGGAAGACGTGGAACCAATGAGAGACTAGCTCTTGGTGTTGGGACAGGCACAGGTCACTCTATTTTCCCATCAGGAAGAAGAATTAACCACAGGCTCAGCCTGCCCCCGGAACCAGAACAGGGCCTGAAGCCATCCTGCGCTTTTGCGGCCAGCTCCCTAAAAAGCGAGTTGTAAAATGGAGGTTCAGGGCACTGCAATTCACAAACCTGCAGAGTTATAAATGATAACTCTCGTCCACAAATATATTGAGGGAAGGCAAAGAAGAGGAT
Source organism: Balaenoptera borealis (assembly GCF_965194805.1). Taxonomy (NCBI): domain Eukaryota; kingdom Metazoa; phylum Chordata; class Mammalia; order Artiodactyla; family Balaenopteridae; genus Balaenoptera; species Balaenoptera borealis. The sequence goes on along the minus strand of NW_028123942.1, from coordinate 206,535 downwards.
TTGAAATCAAGGCAGAATTGCAGGAAACAGATTTCAGGAGGTAGATTCGAATCGCCTTTAAAGCACATGAAAAGCGGCAAAACGTTGACAATGATGCCCTTGGCCAAAAAGGGCATATGCGTTTTTTCCTGAATATATTCAGGAAAAAACGCATACGCCCTTTTTGGCCAACCAAGCAACCTGGAAAGGCAAATCAGCGCTACAAAGATGTCTCGCTTCCCATCGGTCAAAAGGGCCATGCTGAAAAAAGTCTCAAAACCAAAAATGCAGGACAGGCCATGGAGAAATGGGAGCCTTGCTACACTGATGGGCGGGATGTAAATTGTCAACAGCCACTCTGGAGAAGTGTACGGTGAGTCCTGAAACGTCTAAAAAGCAAAGCTTAGAGAGCATAGGGCACTTCCACTCATGGGGGTATAAATTGGGAAAATGAAAAATCAGCAAGACACAAGCACCCCAAAGTTTAGGGCTGCTCTGTTGACAAGGACCTCCACTTCATTCCACCTTCAATATCCCAGGAAAGAGAAAAATGGATAAAGAAGTTGTGGTCCTTATGTACAATGGAATATCACTCAGCCGTGAAATCAATGTCATAAGGCTGGTAGCAGCATGATGAGTGGATTTAGGTACGACGACTCTAAGTGAAATAAGTCACACAGAAAAGGACACTTCTCATAAGGTATCACTGATAGAGGGAATGTAAAAACCGTTACACTTGAACTGAATTACAAAACAGAACAGAGTCACACATGCAGAAAACACACTATGGCTGCTTAACGGGAAAGGTGAGGTGGGGTGATACATAAAACAAGGGTTTCAAATTAGCTCAGATACCGTTCCATAAACCCAATATGTAATAGACAAGACCTACTCCTTGCTCAGAGAACTGGACTCAACACGCCCTATTCACCGCACAAGAATATATCTGACTAGTAATAATCTTAAAAGCTATGTATTGATATCTCTCTGTTAGTGTGTCAAGTGGGTGTAAAGCGGCATAAACACAGCAGTGAAAAGCAGCTAAACCCCATTATAAAAATAAATTACTTTGAAAAACCCATGAAACAAAGACAGTGAAAGAGAGCGAAATTCTTACACAATGCGTTCAGGGGCTGTGATGCAACCTGGATTGACCATATCTAGACCCACAGCTGGATGAGACATAAGGGTGGACACTGTTGCGGCTGAGAGGTTTGGTGAGGTTGGGTGAGCAAACGCAGACCCTTTAAAGTAATACTGCGTGGTACCCATCGCATGGGTCCCAAATCTCCAGGTTCAAGGGCATCTTCCTACATCGAAAACATGCATGAGAAACCCAGAAGATGGTACACCGTGTGATGGGGAAAAGTTTCTAAAACGCACCTCATTTCTCATCTCCTTGTGCTCGGGTTCGCCATTCCAGCCACTTTACTAGCAATCTCCCTCCTTGGAGCATCATCACCTTTAACCTCCTGTTCCGTACAGGTTGCAATTTGTCCTGAGGATGAACGGGAAGACGTGAAACCAATGAGAGACTATATCTTGGTGTTGGGACAGGCACAGGTCACTCTATTTTCCCATCAGGAAGAAGAATTAACCACAGGCTCAGCCTGCCCCCCGGAACAAGAACAGGGCCTGAAGCCATCCTGCGCTTTTGCGGCCATCTCCCAAAAACGCGAGTTGTAAAATGGAGGTTCAGGGCACTGCAATTCACAAACCTGCAGAGTTATAAATGATAACTCTCGTCCACAAATATATTGAGGGAAGGCAACGAAGAGGATTTGAAATCAAGGCAGAATTGCAGGAAACAGATTTCAGGAGGTAGATTCGAATCGCCTTTAAAGCACATGAAAAGCGGCAAAACGTTGACAATGATGCCCTTGGCCAAAAAGGGCGTATGCGTTTTTTCCTGAATATATTCAGGAAAAAACGCATACGCCCTTTTTGGCCAACCAAGCAACCTGGAAAGGCAAATCAGCGCTACAAAGATGTCTCGCTTCCCATCGGTCAAAAGGGCCATGCTGAAAAAAGTGTCAAAACCAGAAATGCAGGACAGGCCATGGAGAAATGGGAGCCTTGCTAAACTGATGGGCGGGATGTAAATTGTCAACAGCCACTCTGGAGAAGCATACGGTGAGTCCTGAAACGTCTAAAAAGCAAAGCTTAGAGAGCATAGGGCACTTCCACTCATGGGGGTATAAATTGGGAAAATTAAAAATCAGCAAGACACAAGCACCCCAAAGTTTAGGGCTGCTCTGTTGACAAGGACCTCCACTTCATTCCACCTTCAATATCCCAGGAAAGAGAAAAATGGATAAAGAAGTTGTGGTCCTTATGTACAATGGAATATCACTCAGCCATGAAATCAATGTCATAAGGCTAGTAGCAGCATGATGAGTGGATTTAGGTACGACGATTCTAAGTGAAATAAGTCACACAGCAAAGGACACTTCTCATAAGGTATCACTGATAGAGGGAATGTAAAAACCGTTACACTTGAACTGAATTACAAAACAGAACAGAGTCACACATGCAGAAAACACACTATGGCTGCTTAACGGGAAAGGTGAGGTGGGGTGATACATAAAACAAGGGTTTCAAATTAGCTCAGATACCGTTCCATAAACCCAATATGTAATAGACAAGACCTACTCCTTGCTCAGAGAACTGGACTCAACACGCCCTATTCACCGCACAAGAATATATCTGACTAGTAATAATCTTAAAACCTATGTATTGATATCTCTCTGTTAGTGTGTCAAGTGGGTGTAAAGCGGCATAAACACAGCAGTGAAAAGCAGCTAAACCCCATTATAAAAATAAATTACTTTGAAAAACCCATGAAACAAAGACAGTGAAAGAGAGCGAAATTCTTACACAATGCGTTCAGGGGCTGTGATGTAACCTGGATTGACCATATCTAGACCCACAGCTGGATGAGACATAAGGGTGGACACTGTTGCGGCTGAGAGGTTTGGTGAGGTTGGGTGAGCAAACGCAGACCCTTTAAAGTAATACTGCGTGGTACCCATTGCATGGGTCCCAAATCTCCAGGTTCAAGGGCACCTTCCTACATCGAAAACATGCATGAGATACCCAGAAGATGGTACACCGTGTGATGGGGAAAGGTTTCTAAAACGCACCTCATTTCTCATCTCCTTGTGCTCGGGTTGGCCATTCCAACCACTTTACTAGCAATCTCCCTCCTTGGAGCATCATCACCTTTAACCTCCTGTTCCGTACAGGTTGCAATTTGTCCTGAGGATGAACGGGAAGACGTGGAACCAATGAGAGACTAGCTCTTGGTGTTGGGACAGGCACAGGTCACTCTATTTTCCTATCAGGAAGAAGAATTAACCACAGGCTCAGCCTGCCACCCGGAACCAGAACAGGGCCTGAAGCCATCCTGCGCTATTGCGGCCAGCTCCCTAAAAAGCGAGTCGTAAAATGGAGGTTCAGGGCACTGCAATTCAGAAAACTGCAGACTTATAAATGATAACTCTCGTCCACAAATATATTGAGGGAAGGCAAAGAAGAGGATTTGAAATCAAGGCAGAATTGCAGGAAACAGATTTCAGGAGGTAGATTCGAATCGCCTTTAAAGCACATGAAAAGCGGCAAAACGTTGACAATGATGCCCTTGGCCAAAAAGGGCGTATGCGTTTTTTCCTGAATATATTCAGGAAAAAACGCATACGCCCTTTTTGGCCAAGCAAGCAACCTGGAAAGGCAAATCAGTGCTACAAAGAAGTCTCGCTTCCCATCGGTCAAAAGGGCCATGCTGAAAAAACTGTCAAAACCAGAAATGCAGGACATGCCATGGAGAAATGGGAGCCTTGCTACACTGATGGGCGGGATGTAAATTGCCAACAGCCACTCTGGAGAAGCGTACGGTGAGTCCTGAAACGTCTAAAAAGCAAAGCTTAGAGAGCATAGGGCACTTCCACTCATGGGGGTATAAATTGGGAAAATTAAAAATCAGCAAGACACAAGCACCCCAAAGTTTAGGGCTGCTCTGTTGACAAGGACCTCCACTTCATTCCACCTTCAATATCCCAGGAAAGAGAAAAATGGATAAAGAAGTTGTGGTCCTTATGTACAATGGAATATCACTCAGCCGTGAAATCAATGTCATAAGGCTAGTAGCAGCATGATGAGTGGATTTAGGTACGACGATTCTAAGTGAAATAAGTCACACAGAAAAGGACACTTCTCATAAGGTATCACTTATAGAGGGAATGTAAAAACCGTTACACTTGAACTGAATTACAAAACAGAACAGAGTCACACATGCAGAAAACACACTATGGCTGCTTCACGGGAAAGGTGAGGTGGGGTGATACATAAAACAAGGGTTTCAAATTAGCTCAGATACCGTTCCATAAACCCAATATGTAATAGACAAGACCTACTCCTTGCTCAGAGAACTGGACTCAACACGCCCTATTCACCGCACAAGAATATATCTGACTAGTAATAATCTTAAAAGCTATGTATTGATATCTCTCTGTTAGTGTGTCAAGTGGGTGTAAAGCGGCATAAACACAGCAGTGAAAAGCAGCTAAACACCATTATAAAAATAAATTACTTTGAAAAACCCATGAAACAAAGACAGTGAAAGAGAGCGAAATTCTTACACAATGCGTTCAGGGGCTGTGATGCAACCTGGATTGACCATATCTAGACCCACAGCTGGATGAGACCTAAGGGTGGACACTGTTGCGGCTGAGAGGTTTGGTGAGGTTGGGTGAGCAAACGCAGACCCTTTAAAGTAATACTGCGTGGTACCCATCGCATGGGTCCCAAATCTCCAGGTTCAAGGGCATCTTCCTACATCGAAAACATGCATGAGAAACCCAGAAGATGGTACACCGTGTGATGTGGAAAGGTTTCTAAAACGCACCTCATTTCTCATCTCCTTGTGGCCGGGTTCGCTATTCCAGCCGCTTTACTAGCAATCTCCCTACTTGGAGCATCAGCACCTTTAACCTCCTGTTCCGTACAGGTTGCAATTTGTCCTGAGGATGAACTGGAAGACGTGGAACCAATGAGAGACTAGCTCTTGGTGTTGGGACAGGCACAGGTCACTCTATTTTCCCATCAGGAAGAAGAATTAACCACAGGCTCAGCCTGCCCCCGGAACCAGAACAGGGCCTGAAGGCATCCTGCGCTTTTGCGGCCAGCTCCCTAAAAAGCGAGTTGTAAAATGGAGGTTCAGGGCACTGCAATTCACAAACCTGCAGAGTTATAAATGATAACTCTCGTCCACAAATATATTGAGGGAAGGCAAAGAAGAGGATTTGAAATCAAGGCAGAATTGCAGGAAACAGATTTCAGGAGGTAGATTCGAATCGCCTTTAAAGCACATGAAAAGCGGCAAAACGTTGACAATGATGCCCTTGGCCAAAAAGGGCGTATGCGTTTTTTCCTGAATATATTCAGGAAAAAACGCATACGCCCTTTTTGGCCAACCAAGCAACCTGGAAAGGCAAATCAGCGCTACAAAGATGTCTCGCTTCCCATCGGTCAAAAGGGCCATGCTGAAAAAAGTCTCAAAACCAAAAATGCAGGACAGGCCATGGAGAAATGGGAGCCTTGCTACACTGATGGGCGGGATGTAAATTGTCAACAGCCACTCTGGAGAAGTGTACGGTGAGTCCTGAAACGTCTAAAAAGCAAAGCTTAGAGAGCATAGGGCACTTCCACTCATGGGGGTATAAATTGGGAAAATGAAAAATCAGCAAGACACAAGCACCCCAAAGTTTAGGGCTGCTCTGTTGACAAGGACCTCCACTTCATTCCACCTTCAATATCCCAGGAAAGAGAAAAATGGATAAAGAAGTTGTGGTCCTTATGTACAATGGAATATCACTCAGCCGTGAAATCAATGTCATAAGGCTAGTAGCAGCATGATGAGTGGATTTAGGTACGACGACTCTAAGTGAAATAAGTCACACAGAAAAGGACACTTCTCATAAGGTATCACTTATAGAGGGAATGTAAAAACCGTTACACTTGAACTGAATTACAAAACAGAACAGAGTCACACATGCAGAAAACACACTATGGCTGCTTAACGGGAAAGGTGAGGTGGGGTGATACATAAAACAAGGGTTTCAAATTAGCTCAGATACCGTTCCATAAACCCAATATGTAATAGACAAGACCTACTCCTTGCTCAGAGAACTGGACTCAACACGCCCTATTCACCGCACAAGAATATATCTGACTAGTAATAATCTTAAAAGCTATGTATTGATATCTCTCTGTTAGTGTGTCAAGTGGGTGTAAAGCGGCATAAACACAGCAGTGAAAAGCAGCTAAACCCCATTATAAAAATAAATTACTTTGAAAAACCCATGAAACAAAGACAGTGAAAGAGAGCGAAATTCTTACACAATGCGTTCAGGGGCTGTGATGCAACCTGGATTGACCATATCTAGACCCACAGCTGGATGAGACATAAGGGTGGACACTGTTGCGGCTGAGAGGTTTGGTGAGGTTGGGTGAGCAAACGCAGACCCTTTAAAGTAATACTGCGTGGTACCCATCGCATGGGTCCCAAATCTCCAGGTTCAAGGGCATCTTCCTACATCGAAAACATGCATGAGAAACCCAGAAGATGGTACACCGTGTGATGGGGAAAAGTTTCTAAAACGCACCTCATTTCTCATCTCCTTGTGCTCGGGTTCGCCATTCCAGCCACTTTACTAGCAATCTCCCTCCTTGGAGCATCATCACCTTTAACCTCCTGTTCCGTACAGGTTGCAATTTGTCCTGAGGATGAACGGGAAGACGTGAAACCAATGAGAGACTATATCTTGGTGTTGGGACAGGCACAGGTCACTCTATTTTCCCATCAGGAAGAAGAATTAACCACAGGCTCAGCCTGCCCCCCGGAACAAGAACAGGGCCTGAAGCCATCCTGCGCTTTTGCGGCCATCTCCCAAAAACGCGAGTTGTAAAATGGAGGTTCAGGGCACTGCAATTCACAAACCTGCAGAGTTATAAATGATAACTCTCGTCCACAAATATATTGAGGGAAGGCAACGAAGAGGATTTGAAATCAAGGCAGAATTGCAGGAAACAGATTTCAGGAGGTAGATTCGAATCGCCTTTAAAGCACATGAAAAGCGGCAAAACGTTGACAATGATGCCCTTGGCCAAAAAGGGCGTATGCGTTTTTTCCTGAATATATTCAGGAAAAAACGCATACGCCCTTTTTGGCCAACCAAGCAACCTGGAAAGGCAAATCAGCGCTACAAAGATGTCTCGCTTCCCATCGGTCAAAAGGGCCATGCTGAAAAAAGTGTCAAAACCAGAAATGCAGGACAGGCCATGGAGAAATGGGAGCCTTGCTAAACTGATGGGCGGGATGTAAATTGTCAACAGCCACTCTGGAGAAGCGTACGGTGAGTCCTGAAACGTCTAAAAAGCAAAGCTTAGAGAGCATAGGGCACTTCCACTCATGGGGGTATAAATTGGGAAAATTAAAAATCAGCAACACACAAGCACCCCAAAGTTTAGGGCTGCTCTGTTGACAAGGACCTCCACTTCATTCCACCTTCAATATCCCAGGAAAGAGAAAAATGGATAAAGAAGTTGTGGTCCTTATGTACAATGGAATATCACTCAGCCATGAAATCAATGTCATACGGCTAGTAGCAGCATGATGAGTGGATTTAGGTACGACGATTCTAAGTGAAATAAGTCACACAGAAAAGGACACTTCTCATAAGGTATCACTGATAGAGGGAATGTAAAAACCGTTACACTTGAACTGAATTACAAAACAGAACAGAGTCACACATGCAGAAAACACACTATGGCTGCTTAACGGGAAAGGTGAGGTGGGGTGATACATAAAACAAGGGTTTCAAATTAGCTCAGATACCGTTCCATAAACCCAATATGTAATAGACAAGACCTACTCCTTGCTCAGAGAACTGGACTCAACACGCCCTATTCACCGCACAAGAATATATCTGACTAGTAATAATCTTAAAACCTATGTATTGATATCTCTCTGTTAGTGTGTCAAGTGGGTGTAAAGCGGCATAAACACAGCAGTGAAAAGCAGCTAAACCCCATTATAAAAATAAATTACTTTGAAAAACCCATGAAACAAAGACAGTGAAAGAGAGCGAAATTCTTACACAATGCGTTCAGGGGCTGTGATGTAACCTGGATTGACCATATCTAGACCCACAGCTGGATGAGACATAAGGGTGGACACTGTTGCGGCTGAGAGGTTTGGTGAGGTTGGGTGAGCAAACGCAGACCCTTTAAAGTAATACTGCGTGGTACCCATTGCATGGGTCCCAAATCTCCAGGTTCAAGGGCACCTTCCTACATCGAAAACATGCATGAGATACCCAGAAGATGGTACACCGTGTGATGGGGAAAGGTTTCTAAAACGCACCTCATTTCTCATCTCCTTGTGCTCGGGTTGGCCATTCCAGCCACTTTACTAGCAATCTCCCTCCTTGGAGCATCATCACCTTTAACCTCCTGTTCCGTACAGGTTGCAATTTGTCCTGAGGATGAACGGGAAGACGTGGAACCAATGAGAGACTAGCTCTTGGTGTTGGGACAGGCACAGGTCACTCTATTTTCCTATCAGGAAGAAGAATTAACCACAGGCTCAGCCTGCCACCCGGAACCAGAACAGGGCCTGAAGCCATCCTGCGCTATTGCGGCCAGCTCCCTAAAAAGCGAGTCGTAAAATGGAGGTTCAGGGCACTGCAATTCAGAAAACTGCAGACTTATAAATGATAACTCTCGTCCACAAATATATTGAGGGAAGGCAAAGAAGAGGATTTGAAATCAAGGCAGAATTGCAGGAAACAGATTTCAGGAGGTAGATTCGAATCGCCTTTAAAGCACATGAAAAGCGGCAAAACGTTGACAATGATGCCCTTGGCCAAAAAGGGCGTATGCGTTTTTTCCTGAATATATTCAGGAAAAAACGCATACGCCCTTTTTGGCCAAGCAAGCAACCTGGAAAGGCAAATCAGTGCTACAAAGAAGTCTCGCTTCCCATCGGTCAAAAGGGCCATGCTGAAAAAACTGTCAAAACCAGAAATGCAGGACATGCCATGGAGAAATGGGAGCCTTGCTACACTGATGGGCGGGATGTAAATTGCCAACAGCCACTCTGGAGAAGCGTACGGTGAGTCCTGAAACGTCTAAAAAGCAAAGCTTAGAGAGCATAGGGCACTTCCACTCATGGGGGTATAAATTGGGAAAATTAAAAATCAGCAAGACACAAGCACCCCAAAGTTTAGGGCTGCTCTGTTGACAAGGACCTCCACTTCATTCCACCTTCAATATCCCAGGAAAGAGAAAAATGGATAAAGAAGTTGTGGTCCTTATGTACAATGGAATATCACTCAGCCGTGAAATCAATGTCATAAGGCTAGTAGCAGCATGATGAGTGGATTTAGGTACGACGATTCTAAGTGAAATAAGTCACACAGAAAAGGACACTTCTCATAAGGTATCACTTATAGAGGGAATGTAAAAACCGTTACACTTGAACTGAATTACAAAACAGAACAGAGTCACACATGCAGAAAACACACTATGGCTGCTTCACGGGAAAGGTGAGGTGGGGTGATACATAAAACAAGGGTTTCAAATTAGCTCAGATACCGTTCCATAAACCCAATATGTAATAGACAAGACCTACTCCTTGCTCAGAGAACTGGACTCAACACGCCCTATTCACCGCACAAGAATATATCTGACTAGTAATAATCTTAAAAGCTATGTATTGATATCTCTCTGTTAGTGTGTCAAGTGGGTGTAAAGCGGCATAAACACAGCAGTGAAAAGCAGCTAAACACCATTATAAAAATAAATTACTTTGAAAAACCCATGAAACAAAGACAGTGAAAGAGAGCGAAATTCTTACACAATGCGTTCAGGGGCTGTGATGCAACCTGGATTGACCATATCTAGACCCACAGCTGGATGAGACCTAAGGGTGGACACTGTTGCGGCTGAGAGGTTTGGTGAGGTTGGGTGAGCAAACGCAGACCCTTTAAAGTAATACTGCGTGGTACCCATCGCATGGGTCCCAAATCTCCAGGTTCAAGGGCATCTTCCTACATCGAAAACATGCATGAGAAACCCAGAAGATGGTACACCGTGTGATGTGGAAAGGTTTCTAAAACGCACCTCATTTCTCATCTCCTTGTGGCCGGGTTCGCTATTCCAGCCGCTTTACTAGCAATCTCCCTACTTGGAGCATCAGCACCTTTAACCTCCTGTTCCGTACAGGTTGCAATTTGTCCTGAGGATGAACTGGAAGACGTGGAACCAATGAGAGACTAGCTCTTGGTGTTGGGACAGGCACAGGTCACTCTATTTTCCCATCAGGAAGAAGAATTAACCACAGGCTCAGCCTGCCCCCGGAACCAGAACAGGGCCTGAAGGCATCCTGCGCTTTTGCGGCCAGCTCCCTAAAAAGCGAGTTGTAAAATGGAGGTTCAGGGCACTGCAATTCACAAACCTGCAGAGTTATAAATGATAACTCTCGTCCACAAATATATTGAGGGAAGGCAAAGAAGAGGATTTGAAATCAAGGCAGAATTGCAGGAAACAGATTTCAGGAGGTAGATTCGAATCGCCTTTAAAGCACATGAAAAGCAGTAAAACGTTGACAATGATGCCCTTGGCCAAAAAGGGCGTATGCGTTTTTTCCTGAATATATTCAGGAAAAAACGCATACGCCCTTTTTGGCCAACCAAGCAACCTGGAAAGGCAAATCAGCGCTACAAAGATGTCTCGCTTCCCATCGGTCAAAAGGGCCATGCTGAAAAAAGTCTCAAAACCAAAAATGCAGGACAGGCCATGGAGAAATGGGAGCCTTGCTACACTGATGGGCGGGATGTAAATTGTCAACAGCCACTCTGGAGAAGTGTACGGTGAGTCCTGAAACGTCTAAAAAGCAAAGCTTAGAGAGCATAGGGCACTTCCACTCATGGGGGTATAAATTGGGAAAATTAAAAATCAGCAAGACACAAGCACCCCAAAGTTTAGGGCTGCTCTGTTGACAAGGACCTCCACTTCATTCCACCTTCAATATCCCAGGAAAGAGAAAAATGGATAAAGAAGTTGTGGTCCTTATGTACAATGGAATATCACTCAGCCGTGAAATCAATGTCATAAGGCTAGTAGCAGCATGATGAGTGGATTTAGGTACGACGACTCTAAGTGAAATAAGTCACACAGAAAAGGACACTTCTCATAAGGTATCACTTATAGAGGGAATGTAAAAACCGTTACACTTGAACTGAATTACAAAACAGAACAGAGTCACACATGCAGAAAACACACTATGGCTGCTTAACGGGAAAGGTGAGGTGGGGTGATACATAAAACAAGGGTTTCAAATTAGCTCAGATACCGTTCCATAAACCCAATATGTAATAGACAAGACCTACTCCTTGCTCAGAGAACTGGACTCAACACGCCCTATTCACCGCACAAGAATATATCTGACTAGTAATAATCTTAAAAGCTATGTATTGATATCTCTCTGTTAGTGTGTCAAGTGGGTGTAAAGCGGCATAAACACAGCAGTGAAAAGCAGCTAAACCCCATTATAAAAATAAATTACTTTGAAAAACCCATGAAACAAAGACAGTGAAAGAGAGCGAAATTCTTACACAATGCGTTCAGGGGCTGTGATGCAACCTGGATTGACCATATCTAGACCCACAGCTGGATGAGACATAAGGGTGGACACTGTTGCGGCTGAGAGGTTTGGTGAGGTTGGGTGAGCAAACGCAGACCCTTTAAAGTAATACTGCGTGGTACCCATCGCATGGGTCCCAAATCTCCAGGTTCAAGGGCATCTTCCTACATCGAAAACATGCATGAGAAACCCAGAAGATGGTACACCGTGTGATGGGGAAAAGTTTCTAAAACGCACCTCATTTCTCATCTCCTTGTGCTCGGGTTCGCCATTCCAGCCACTTTACTAGCAATCTCCCTCCTTGGAGCATCATCACCTTTAACCTCCTGTTCCGTACAGGTTGCAATTTGTCCTGAGGATGAACGGGAAGACGTGAAACCAATGAGAGACTATATCTTGGTGTTGGGACAGGCACAGGTCACTCTATTTTCCCATCAGGAAGAAGAATTAACCACAGGCTCAGCCTGCCCCCCGGAACAAGAACAGGGCCTGAAGCCATCCTGCGCTTTTGCGGCCATCTCCCAAAAACGCGAGTTGTAAAATGGAGGTTCAGGGCACTGCAATTCACAAACCTGCAGAGTTATAAATGATAACTCTCGTCCACAAATATATTGAGGGAAGGCAACGAAGAGGATTTGAAATCAAGGCAGAATTGCAGGAAACAGATTTCAGGAGGTAGATTCGAATCGCCTTTAAAGCACATGAAAAGCGGCAAAACGTTGACAATGATGCCCTTGGCCAAAAAGGGCGTATGCGTTTTTTCCTGAATATATTCAGGAAAAAACGCATACGCCCTTTTTGGCCAACCAAGCAACCTGGAAAGGCAAATCAGCGCTACAAAGATGTCTCGCTTCCCATCGGTCAAAAGGGCCATGCTGAAAAAAGTGTCAAAACCAGAAATGCAGGACAGGCCATGGAGAAATGGGAGCCTTGCTAAACTGATGGGCGGGATGTAAATTGTCAACAGCCACTCTGGAGAAGCGTACGGTGAGTCCTGAAACGTCTAAAAAGCAAAGCTTAGAGAGCATAGGGCACTTCCACTCATGGGGGTATAAATTGGGAAAATTAAAAATCAGCAAGACACAAGCACCCCAAAGTTTAGGGCTGCTCTGTTGACAAGGACCTCCACTTCATTCCACCTTCAATATCCCAGGAAAGAGAAAAATGGATAAAGAAGTTGTGGTCCTTATGTACAATGGAATATCACTCAGCCATGAAATCAATGTCATAAGGCTAGTAGCAGCATGATGAGTGGATTTAGGTACGACGATTCTAAGTGAAATAAGTCACACAGAAAAGGACACTTCTCATAAGGTATCACTGATAGAGGGAATGTAAAAACCGTTACACTTGAACTGAATTACAAAACAGAACAGAGTCACACATGCAGAAAACACACTATGGCTGCTTAACGGGAAAGGTGAGGTGGGGTGATACATAAAACAAGGGTTTCAAATTAGCTCAGATACCGTTCCATAAACCCAATATGTAATAGACAAGACCTACTCCTTGCTCAGAGAACTGGACTCAACACGCCCTATTCACCGCACAAGAATATATCTGACTAGTAATAATCTTAAAACCTATGTATTGATATCTCTCTGTTAGTGTGTCAAGTGGGTGTAAAGCGGCATAAACACAGCAGTGAAAAGCAGCTAAACCCCATTATAAAAATAAATTACTTTGAAAAACCCATGAAACAAAGACAGTGAAAGAGAGCGAAATTCTTACACAATGCGTTCAGGGGCTGTGATGTAACCTGGATTGACCATATCTAGACCCACAGCTGGATGAGACATAAGGGTGGACACTGTTGCGGCTGAGAGGTTTGGTGAGGTTGGGTGAGCAAACGCAGACCCTTTAAAGTAATACTGCGTGGTACCCATTGCATGGGTCCCAAATCTCCAGGTTCAAGGGCACCTTCCTACATCGAAAACATGCATGAGATACCCAGAAGATGGTACACCGTGTGATGGGGAAAGGTTTCTAAAACGCACCTCATTTCTCATCTCCTTGTGCTCGGGTTGGCCATTCCAGCCACTTTACTAGCAATCTCCCTCCTTGGAGCATCATCACCTTTAACCTCCTGTTCCGTACAGGTTGCAATTTGTCCTGAGGATGAACGGGAAGACGTGGAACCAATGAGAGACTAGCTCTTGGTGTTGGGACAGGCACAGGTCACTCTATTTTCCTATCAGGAAGAAGAATTAACCACAGGCTCAGCCTGCCACCCGGAACCAGAACAGGGCCTGAAGCCATCCTGCGCTATTGCGGCCAGCTCCCTAAAAAGCGAGTCGTAAAATGGAGGTTCAGGGCACTGCAATTCAGAAAACTGCAGACTTATAAATGATAACTCTCGTCCACAAATATATTGAGGGAAGGCAAAGAAGAGGATTTGAAATCAAGGCAGAATTGCAGGAAACAGATTTCAGGAGGTAGATTCGAATCGCCTTTAAAGCACATGAAAAGCGGCAAAACGTTGACAATGATGCCCTTGGCCAAAAAGGGCGTATGAGTTTTTTCCTGAATATATTCAGGAAAAAACGCATACGCCCTTTTTGGCCAACCAAGCAACCTGGAAAGGCAAATCAGCGCTACAAAGATGTCTCGCTTCCCATCGGTCAAAAGGGCCATGCTGAAAAAAGTCTCAAAACCAAAAATGCAGGACAGGCCATGGAGAAATGGGAGCCTTGCTACACTGATGGGCGGGATGTAAATTGTCAACAGCCACTCTGGAGAAGTGTACGGTGAGTCCTGAAACGTCTAAAAAGCAAAGCTTAGAGAGCATAGGGCACTTCCACTCATGGGGGTATAAATTGGGAAAATTAAAAATCAGCAAGACACAAGCACCCCAAAGTTTAGGGCTGCTCTGTTGACAAGGACCTCCACTTCATTCCACCTTCAATATCCCAGGAAAGAGAAAAATGGATAAAGAAGTTGTGGTCCTTATGTACAATGGAATATCACTCAGCCGTGAAATCAATGTCATAAGGCTAGTAGCAGCATGATGAGTGGATTTAGGTACGACGACTCCAAGTGAAATAAGTCACACAGAAAAGGACACTTCTCATAAGGTATCACTTATAGAGGGAATGTAAAAACCGTTACACTTGAACTGAATTACAAAACAGAACAGAGTCACACATGCAGAAAACACACTATGGCTGCTTAACGGGAAAGGTGAGGTGGGGTGATACATAAAACAAGGGTTTCAAATTAGCTCAGATACCGTTCCATAAACCCAATATGTAATAGACAAGACCTACTCCTTGCTCAGAGAACTGGACTCAACACGCCCTATTCACCGCACAAGAATATATCTGACTAGTAATAATCTTAAAAGCTATGTATTGATATCTCTCTGTTAGTGTGTCAAGTGGGTGTAAAGCGGCATAAACACAGCAGTGAAAAGCAGCTAAACCCCATTATAAAAATAAATTACTTTGAAAAACCCATGAAACAAAGACAGTGAAAGAGAGCGAAATTCTTACACAATGCGTTCAGGGGCTGTGATGCAACCTGGATTGACCATATCTAGACCCACAGCTGGATGAGACATAAGGGTGAACACTGTTTCGGCTGAGAGGTTTGTTGAGGTTGGGTGAGCAAACGCAGACCCTTTAAAGTAATACTGCGTGGTACCCATCGCATGGGTCCCAAATCTCCAGGTTCAAGGGAATCTTCCTACATCGAAAACATGCATGAGAAACCCAGAAGATGGTACACCGTGTGATGGGGAAAGGTTTCTAAAACGCACCTCATTTCTCATCTCCTTGTGCTCGGGTTCGCCATTCCAGCCACTTTACTAGCAATCTCCCTCCTTGGAGCATCATCACCTTTAACCTCCTGTTCCGTACAGGTTGCAATTTGTCCTGAGGATGAACGGGAAGACGTGGAACCAATGAGAGACTAGCTCTTGGTGTTGGGAAAGGCACAGGTCACTCTATTTTCCCATCAGGAAGAAGAATTAACCACAGGCTCAGCCTGCCACCCGGAACCAGAACAGGGTCTGAAGCCATCCTGCGCTATTGCAGCCAGCTCCCTAAAAAGCGAGTTGTAAAATGGAGGTTCAGGGCACTGCAATTCACAAAACTGCAGACTTATAAATGATAACTCTCGTCCACAAATATATTGAGGGAAGGCAAAGAAGAGAATTTGAAATCAAGGCAGAATTGCAGGAAACAGATTTCAGGAGGTAGATTCGAATCGCCTTTAAAGCACATGAAAAGCGGCAAAATGTTGAAAATGATGCCCTTGGCCAAAAAGGGCGTATGCGTTTTTTCCTGAATATATTCAGGAAAAAACGCATACGCCCTTTTTGGCCAACCAAGCAACCTGGAAAGGCAAATCAGCGCTACAAAGATGTCTCGCTTCCCATCGGTCAAAAGGGCCATGCTGAAAAAAGTGTCAAAACCAGAAATGCAGGACAGGCCATGGAGAAATGGGAGCCTTGCTACACTGATGGGCGGGATGTAAATTGTCAACAGCCACTCTGGAGAAGCGTACGGTGAGTCCTGAAACGTCTAAAAAGCAAAGCTTAGAGAGCATAGGGCACTTCCACTCATGGGGGTATAAATTGGGAAAATTAAAAATCAGCAAGACACAAGCACCCCAAAGTTTAGGGCTGCTCTGTTGACAAGGACCTCCACTTCATTCCACCTTCAATATCCCAGGAAAGAGAAAAATGGATAAAGAAGTTGTGGTCCTTATGTACAATGGAATATCACTCAGCCATGAAATCAATGTCATAAAGCTAGTAGCAGCATGATGAGTGGATTTAGGTACGACGATTCTAAGTGAAATAAGTCACACAGAAAAGGACACTTCTCATAAGGTATCACTGATAGAGGGAATGTAAAAACCGTTACACTTGAACTGAATTACAAAACAGAACAGAGTCACACATGCAGAAAACACACTATGGCTGCTTCACGGGAAAGGTGAGGTGGGGTGATACATAAAACAAGGGTTTCAAATTAGCTCAGATACCGTTCCATAAAACCAATATGTAATAGACAAGACCTACTCCTTGCTCAGAGAACTGGACTCAACACGCCCTACTCACCGCACAAGAATATATCTGACTAGTAATAATCTTAAAACCTATGTATAGATATCTCTCTGTTAGTGTGTCAAGTGGGTGGAAAGCGGCATAAACACAGAAGTGAAAAGCAGCTAAACCCCATTATAAAAATAAATTACTTTGAAAAACCCATGAAACAAAGACAGTGAAAGAGAGCGAAATTCTTACACAATTCGTTCAGGGGCTGTGATGCAACCTGGATTGACCATATCTAGACCCACAGCTGGATGAGACATAAGGGTGGACACTCTTGGGGCTGAGAGGTTTGGTGAGGTTGGGTGAGCAAACGCAGACCCTTTACAGTAATACTGCATGGTACCCATCGCATGGGTCACAAATCTCCAGGTTCAAGGGCATCTTCCTACATCGAAAACATGCATGAGATACCCAGAAGATGGTACACCGTGTGATGGGGAAAGGTTTCTAAAACGCACCTCATTTCTCATCTCCTTGTGGCCGGGTTCGCTATTCCAGCCGCTTTACTAGCAATCTCCCTACTTGGAGCATCAGCACCTTTAACCTCCTGTTCCGTACAGGTTGCAATTTGTCCTGAGGATGAACGGGAAGACGTGGAACCAATGAGAGACTAGCTCTTGGTGTTGGGACAGGCACAGGTCACTCTATTTTCCCATCAGGAAGAAGAATTAACCACAGGCTCATCCTGCCCCCGGAACCAGAACAGGGCCTGAAGGCATCCTGCGCTTTTGCGGCCAGCTCCCTAAAAAGCGAGTTGTAAAATGGAGGTTCAGGGCACTGCAATTCACAAACCTGCAGAGTTATAAATGATAACTCTCGTCCACAAATATATTGAGGGAAGGCAAAGAAGAGGATTTGAAATCAAGGCAGAATTGCAGGAAACAGATTTCAGGAGGTAGATACGAAGCTCCTTTAAAGCACATGAAAAGCGGCAAAACGTTGACAATGATGCCCTTGGCCAAAAAGGGCGTATGCGTTTTTTCCTGAATATATTCAGGAAAAAACGCATACGCCCTTTTTGGCCAACCAAGCAACCTGGAAAGGCAAATCAGCGCTACAAAGATGTCTCGCTTCCCATCGGTCAAAAGGGCCATGCTGAAAAAAGTCTCAAAACCAAAAATGCAGGACAGGCCATGGAGAAATGGGAGCCTTGCTACACTGATGGGCGGGATGTAAATTGTCAACAGCCACTCTGGAGAAGCGTACGGTGAGTCCTGAAACGTCTAAAAAGCAAAGCTTAGAGAGCATAGGGCACTTCCACTCATGGGGGTATAAATTGGGAAAATGAAAAATCAGCAAGACACAAGTACCCCAAAGTTTAGGGCTGCTCTGTTGACAAGGACCTCCACTTCATTCCACCTTCAATATCCCAGGAAAGAGAAAAATGGATAAAGAAGTTGTGGTCCTTATGTACAATGGAATATCACTCAGCCATGAAATCAATGTCATAAGGCTAGTAGCAGCATGATGAGTGGATTTAGGTTCGACGATTCTAAGTGAAATAAGTCACACAGAAAAGGACACTTCTCATAAGGTATCACTGATAGAGGGAATGTAAAAACCGTTACACTTGAACTGAATTACAAAACAGAACAGAGTCACACATGCAGAAAACACACTATGGCTGCTTAACGGGAAAGGTGAGGTGGGGTGATACATAAAACAAGGGTTTCAAATTAGCTCAGATACCGTTCCATAAAACCAATATGTAATAGACAAGACCTACTCCTTGCTCAGAGAACTGGACTCAACACGCCCTATTCACCGCACAAGAATATATCTGACTAGTAATAATCTTAAAACCTATGTATAGATATCTCTCTGTTAGTGTGTCAAGTGGGTGTAAAGCGGCATAAACACAGAAGTGAAAAGCAGCTAAACCCCATTATAAAAATAAATTACTTTGAATAACCCATGAAACAAAGACAGTGAAAGAGAGCGAAATTCTTACACAATTCGTTCAGGGGCTGTGATGCAACCTGGATTGACCATATCTAGACCCACAGCTGGATGAGACATAAGGGTGGACACTCTTGGGGCTGAGAGGTTTGGTGAGGTTGGGTGAGCAAACGCAGACCCTTTACAGTAATACTGCGTTGTACCCATCGCATGGGTCACAAATCTCCAGGTTCAAGGGCATCTTCCTACATCGAAAACATGCATGAGAAACCCAGAAGATGGTACACCGTGTGATGTGGAAAGGTTTCTAAAACGCACCTCATTTCTCATCTCCTTGTGGCCGGGTTCGCTATTCCAGCCGCTTTACTAGCAATCTCCCTACTTGGAGCATCAGCACCTTTAACCTCCTGTTCTGTACAGGTTGCAATTTGTCCTGAGGATGAACTGGAAGACGTGGAACCAATGAGAGACTAGCTCTTGGTGTTGGGACAGGCACAGGTCACTCTATTTTCCCATCAGGAAGAAGAATTAACCACAGGCTCAGCCTGCCACCCGGAACCAAAACAGGGCCTGAAGCCATCCTGCGCTATTGCGGCCAGCTCTCTAAAAAGCGAGTTGTAAAATGGAGGTTCAGGGCACTACAATTCACAAACCTGCAGACTTATAAATGATAACTCTCGTCCACAAATATATTGAGGGAAGGCAAAGAAGAGGATTTGAAATCAAGGCAGAATTGCAGGAAACAGATTTCAGGAGGTAGATTCGAATCGCCTTTAAAGCACATGAAAAGCGGCAAAACGTTGACAATGATGCCCTTGGCCAAAAAGGGCGTATGCGTTTTTTCCTGAATATATTCAGGAAAAAACGCATACGCCCTTTTTGGCCAACCAAGCAACCTGGAAAGGCAAATCAGCGCTACAAAGATGTCTCGCTTCCCATCGGTCAAAAGGGCCATGCTGAAAAAAGTGTCAAAACCAGAAATGCAGGAAAGGCCATGGAGAAATGGGAGCCTTGCTACACTGATGGGCGGGATGTAAATTGTCAACAGCCACTCTGCAGAAGCGTACGGTGAGTCCTGAAACGTCTAAAAAGCAAAGCTTAGAGAGCATAGGGCACTTCCACTCATGGGGGTATAAATTGGGAAAATGAAAAATCAGCAAGACACAAGCACCCCAAAGTTTAGGGCTGCTCTGTTGACAAGGACCTCCACTTCATTCCACCTTCAATATCCCAGGAAAGAGAAAAATGGATAAAGAAGTTGTGGTCCTTATGTACAATGGAATATCACTCAGCCATGAAATCACTGTCATAAGGGTAGTAGCAGCATGATGAGTGGATTTAGGTATGACGACTCTAAGTGAAATAAGTCACACAGAAAAGGACACTTCTCATAAGGTATCACTTATAGAGGGAATGTAAAAACCGTTACACTTGAACTGAATTACAAAACAGAACAGAGTCACACATGCAGAAAACACACTATGGCTGCTTAACGGGAAAGGTGAGGTGGGGTGATACATAAAACAAGGGTTTCAAATTAGCTCAGATACCGTTCCATAAACCCAATATGTAATAGACAAGACCTACTCCTTGCTCAGAGAACTGGACTCAACACGCCCTATTCACCGCACAAGAATATATCTGACTAGTAATAATCTTAAAACCTATGTATTGATATCTCTCTGTTAGTGTGTCAAGTGGGTAAAAAGCGGCATAAACACAGCAGTGAAAAGCAGCTAAACCCCATTATAAAAATAAATTACTTTGAAAAACCCATGAAACAAATACAGTGAAAGAGAGAGAAATTCTTACACAATGCGTTCAGGGGCTGTGATGCAACCTGGATTGACCATATCTAGACCCACAGCTGGATGAGACATAAGGGTGGACACTGTTGCGGCTGAGAGGTTTGGTGAGGTTGGGTGAGCAAACGCAGACCCTTTAAAGTAATACTGCGTGGTACCCATCGCATGGGTCCCAAATCTCCAGGTTCAAGGGCATCTTCCTACATCGAAAACATGCATGAGATACCCAGAAGATGGTACACCGTGT
Source organism: Balaenoptera borealis (assembly GCF_965194805.1). Lineage (NCBI taxonomy): Eukaryota > Metazoa > Chordata > Mammalia > Artiodactyla > Balaenopteridae > Balaenoptera > Balaenoptera borealis. Next base: position 185,842 of record NW_028123942.1, on the reverse strand, counting down.
GATGGGGAAAGGTTTCTAAAACGCACCTCATTTCTCATCTGCTTGTGCCCGGGTTCGCCATTCCAGCCACTTTACTAGCAATCTCCCTCCTTGGAGCATCAGCACCTTTAACTTCCTGTTCCGTACAGGTTACAATTTGTACTGAGGATGAACGGGAATACGTGGAACCAATGAAAGACTAGCTCTTGGTGTTGGGACAGGCACAGGTCACTCTATTTTCCCATCAGGAAGAAAAATTAACCATAGGCTCAGCCTGCCCCCCGGAACCAGAACAGGGCCTGAAGCCATCCTGCGCTTTTGCGGCCAGCTCCCTAAAAAGCGAGTTATAAAATGGAGGTTCAGGGCACTGCAATTCACAAACCTGCAGACTTATAAATGATAACTCTCATCCACAAATATATTGAGGGAAGGCAAAGAAGAGGATTTGAAATCAAGGCAGAATTGCAGGAAACAGATTTCAGGAGGTAGATTCGAATCGCCTTTAAAGCACATGAAAAGCGGCAAAACGTTGACAATGATGCCCTTGGCCAAAAAGGGCGTATGCGTTTTTTCCTGAATATATTCAGGAAAAAACGCATACGCCCTTTTTGGCCAACCAAGCAACCTGGAAAGGCAAATCAGCGCTACAAAGATGTCTCGCTTCCCATCGGTCAAAAGGGCCATGCTGAAAAAAGTGTCAAAACCAGAAACGCAGGACAGGCCATGGAGAAATGGGAGCCTTGCTACACTGATGGGCGGGATGTAAATTGTCAACAGCCACTCTGGAGAAGTGTACGGTGAATCCTGAAACGTCTAAAAAGCAAAGCTTAGAGAGCATAGGGCACTTCCACTCATGGGGGTATAAATTGGGAAAATGAAAAATCAGCAAGACACAAGCACCCCAAAGTTTAGGGCTGCTCTGTTGACAAGGACCTCCACTTCATTCCACCTTCAATATCCCAGGAAAGAGAAAAATGGATAAAGAAGTTGTGGTCCTTATGTACAATGGAATATCACTCAGCCGTGAAATCAATGTCATAAGGCTAGTAGCAGGATGATGAGTGGATTTAGGTACGACGACTCTAAGTGAAATAAGTCACACAGAAAAGGACACTTCTCAGAAGGTATCACTTATAGAGGGAATGTAAAAACCGTTACACTTGAACTGAATTACAAAACAGAACAGAGTCACACATGCAGAAAACACACTATGGCTGCTTAACGGGAAAGGTGAGGTGGGGTGATACATAAAACAAGGGTTTCAAATTAGCTCAGATACCGTTCCATAAACCCAATATGTAATAGACAAGACCTACTCCTTGCTCAGAGAACTGGACTCAACACGCCCTATTCACCGCACAAGAATATATCTGACTAGTAATAATCTTAAAAGCTATGTATTGATATCTCTCTGTTAGTGTGTGAAGTGGGTGTAAAGCGGCATAAACACAGCAGTGAAAAGCAGCTAAACCCCATTATAAAAATAAATTACTTTGAAAAACCCATGAAACAAAGACAGTGAAAGAGAGCGAAATTCTTACACAATGCGTTCAGGGGCTGTGATGCAACCTGGATTGACCATATCTAGACCCACAGCTGGATGAGACATAAGGGTGAACACTGTTGCGGCTGAGAGGTTTGGTGAGGTTGGGTGAGCAAACGCAGACCCTTTAAAGTAATACTGCGTGGTACCCATCGCATGGGTCCCAAATCTCTAGGTTCAAGGGAATCTTCCTACATCGAAAACATGCATGAGAAACCCAGAAGATGGTACACCGTGTGATGGGGAAAGGTTTCTAAAACGCACCTCATTTCTCATCTCCTTGTGCTCGGGTTCGCCATTCCAGCCACTTTACTAGCAATCTCCCTCCTTGGAGCATCATCACCTTTAACCTCCTGTTCCGTACAGGTTGCAATTTGTCCTGAGGATGAACGGGAAGACGTGAAACCAATGAGAGACTATCTCTTGGTGTTGGGACAGGCACAGGTCACTCTATTTTCCCATCAGGAAGAAGAATTAACCACAGGCTCAGCCTGCCCCCGGAACAAGTACAGGGCCTGAAGCCATCGTGCGCTTTTGCGGCCATCTCCCAAAAACGCGAGTTGTAAAATGGAGGTTCAGGGCACTGCAATTCACAAACCTGCAGAGTTATAAATGATAACTCTCGTCCACAAATATATTGAGGGAAGGCAAAGAAGAGGATTTGAAATCAAGGCAGAATTGCAGGAAACAGATTTCAGGAGGTAGATTCGAATCGCCTTTAAAGCACATGAAAAGCGGCAAAACGTTGACAATGATGCCCTTGGCCAAAAAGGGCGTATGCGTTTTTTCCTGAATATATTCAGGAAAAAACGCATACGCCCTTTTTGGCCAACCAAGCAACCTGGAAAGGCAAATCAGCGCTACAAAGATGTCTCGCTTCCCATCGGTCAAAAGGGCCATGCTGAAAAAAGTGTCAAAACCAGAAATGCAGGAAAGGCCATGGAGAAATGGGAGCCTTGCTACACTGATGGGCGGGATGTAAATTGTCAACAGCCACTCTGCAGAAGCGTACGGTGAGTCCTGAAACGTCTAAAAAGCAAAGCTTAGAGAGCATAGGGCACTTCCACTCATGGGGGTATAAATTGGGAAAATGAAAAATCAGCAAGACACAAGCACCCCAAAGTTTAGGGCTGCTCTGTTGACAAGGACCTCCACTTCATTCCACCTTCAATATCCCAGGAAAGAGAAAAATGGATAAAGAAGTTGTGGTCCTTATGTACAATGGAATATCACTCAGCCATGAAATCACTGTCATAAGGGTAGTAGCAGCATGATGAGTGGATTTAGGTATGACGACTCTAAGTGAAATAAGTCACACAGAAAAGGACACTTCTCATAAGGTATCACTTATAGAGGGAATGTAAAAACCGTTACACTTGAACTGAATTACAAAACAGAACAGAGTCACACATGCAGAAAACACACTATGGCTGCTTAACGGGAAAGGTGAGGTGGGGTGATACATAAAACAAGGGTTTCAAATTAGCTCAGATACCGTTCCATAAACCCAATATGTAATAGACAAGACCTACTCCTTGCTCAGAGAACTGGACTCAACACGCCCTATTCACCGCACAAGAATATATCTGACTAGTAATAATCTTAAAACCTATGTATTGATATCTCTCTGTTAGTGTGTCAAGTGGGTAAAAAGCGGCATAAACACAGCAGTGAAAAGCAGCTAAACCCCATTATAAAAATAAATTACTTTGAAAAACCCATGAAACAAATACAGTGAAAGAGAGAGAAATTCTTACACAATGCGTTCAGGGGCTGTGATGCAACCTGGATTGACCATATCTAGACCCACAGCTGGATGAGACATAAGGGTGGACACTGTTGCGGCTGAGAGGTTTGGTGAGGTTGGGTGAGCAAACGCAGACCCTTTAAAGTAATACTGCGTGGTACCCATCGCATGGGTCCCAAATCTCCAGGTTCAAGGGCATCTTCCTACATCGAAAACATGCATGAGATACCCAGAAGATGGTACACCGTGTGATGGGGAAAGGTTTCTAAAACGCACCTCATTTCTCATCTGCTTGTGCCCGGGTTCGCCATTCCAGCCACTTTACTAGCAATCTCCCTCCTTGGAGCATCAGCACCTTTAACTTCCTGTTCCGTACAGGTTACAATTTGTACTGAGGATGAACGGGAATACGTGGAACCAATGAAAGACTAGCTCTTGGTGTTGGGACAGGCACAGGTCACTCTATTTTCCCATCAGGAAGAAAAATTAACCATAGGCTCAGCCTGCCCCCCGGAACCAGAACAGGGCCTGAAGCCATCCTGCGCTTTTGCGGCCAGCTCCCTAAAAAGCGAGTTATAAAATGGAGGTTCAGGGCACTGCAATTCACAAACCTGCAGACTTATAAATGATAACTCTCATCCACAAATATATTGAGGGAAGGCAAAGAAGAGGATTTGAAATCAAGGCAGAATTGCAGGAAACAGATTTCAGGAGGTAGATTCGAATCGCCTTTAAAGCACATGAAAAGCGGCAAAACGTTGACAATGATGCCCTTGGCCAAAAAGGGCGTATGCGTTTTTTCCTGAATATATTCAGGAAAAAACGCATACGCCCTTTTTGGCCAACCAAGCAACCTGGAAAGGCAAATCAGCGCTACAAAGATGTCTCGCTTCCCATCGGTCAAAAGGGCCATGCTGAAAAAAGTGTCAAAACCAGAAACGCAGGACAGGCCATGGAGAAATGGGAGCCTTGCTACACTGATGGGCGGGATGTAAATTGTCAACAGCCACTCTGGAGAAGTGTACGGTGAATCCTGAAACGTCTAAAAAGCAAAGCTTAGAGAGCATAGGGCACTTCCACTCATGGGGGTATAAATTGGGAAAATGAAAAATCAGCAAGACACAAGCACCCCAAAGTTTAGGGCTGCTCTGTTGACAAGGACCTCCACTTCATTCCACCTTCAATATCCCAGGAAAGAGAAAAATGGATAAAGAAGTTGTGGTCCTTATGTACAATGGAATATCACTCAGCCGTGAAATCAATGTCATAAGGCTAGTAGCAGGATGATGAGTGGATTTAGGTACGACGACTCTAAGTGAAATAAGTCACACAGAAAAGGACACTTCTCAGAAGGTATCACTTATAGAGGGAATGTAAAAACCGTTACACTTGAACTGAATTACAAAACAGAACAGAGTCACACATGCAGAAAACACACTATGGCTGCTTAACGGGAAAGGTGAGGTGGGGTGATACATAAAACAAGGGTTTCAAATTAGCTCAGATACCGTTCCATAAACCCAATATGTAATAGACAAGACCTACTCCTTGCTCAGAGAACTGGACTCAACACGCCCTATTCACCGCACAAGAATATATCTGACTAGTAATAATCTTAAAAGCTATGTATTGATATCTCTCTGTTAGTGTGTGAAGTGGGTGTAAAGCGGCATAAACACAGCAGTGAAAAGCAGCTAAACCCCATTATAAAAATAAATTACTTTGAAAAACCCATGAAACAAAGACAGTGAAAGAGAGCGAAATTCTTACACAATGCGTTCAGGGGCTGTGATGCAACCTGGATTGACCATATCTAGACCCACAGCTGGATGAGACATAAGGGTGAACACTGTTGCGGCTGAGAGGTTTGGTGAGGTTGGGTGAGCAAACGCAGACCCTTTAAAGTAATACTGCGTGGTACCCATCGCATGGGTCCCAAATCTCTAGGTTCAAGGGAATCTTCCTACATCGAAAACATGCATGAGAAACCCAGAAGATGGTACACCGTGTGATGGGGAAAGGTTTCTAAAACGCACCTCATTTCTCATCTCCTTGTGCTCGGGTTCGCCATTCCAGCCACTTTACTAGCAATCTCCCTCCTTGGAGCATCATCACCTTTAACCTCCTGTTCCGTACAGGTTGCAATTTGTCCTGAGGATGAACGGGAAGACGTGAAACCAATGAGAGACTATCTCTTGGTGTTGGGACAGGCACAGGTCACTCTATTTTCCCATCAGGAAGAAGAATTAACCACAGGCTCAGCCTGCCCCCGGAACAAGTACAGGGCCTGAAGCCATCGTGCGCTTTTGCGGCCATCTCCCAAAAACGCGAGTTGTAAAATGGAGGTTCAGGGCACTGCAATTCACAAACCTGCAGAGTTATAAATGATAACTCTCGTCCACAAATATATTGAGGGAAGGCAAAGAAGAGGATTTGAAATCAAGGCAGAATTGCAGGAAACAGATTTCAGGAGGTAGATTCGAATCGCCTTTAAAGCACATGAAAAGCGGCAAAACGTTGACAATGATGCCCTTGGCCAAAAAGGGCGTATGCGTTTTTTCCTGAATATATTCAGGAAAAAACGCATACGCCCTTTTTGGCCAACCAAGCAACCTGGAAAGGCAAATCAGCGCTACAAAGATGTCTCGCTTCCCATCGGTCAAAAGGGCCATGCTGAAAAAAGTGTCAAAACCAGAAATGCAGGACAGGCCATGGAGAAATGGGAGCCTTGCTACACTGATGGGCGGGATGTAAATTGTCAACAGCCACTCTGGAGAAGCGTACGGTGAGTCCTGAAACGTCTAAAAAGCAAAGCTTAGAGAGCATAGGGCACTTCCACTCATGGGGGTATAAATTGGGAAAATTAAAAATCAGCAAGACACAAGCACCCCAAAGTTTAGGGCTGCTCTGTTGACAAGGACCTCCACTTCATTCCACCTTCAATATCCCAGGAAAGAGAAAAATGGATAAAGAAGTTGTGGTCCTTATGTACAATGGAATATCACTCAGCCATGAAATCAATGTCATAAGGCTAGTAGCAGCATGATGAGTGGATTTAGGTACGACGATTCTAAGTGAAATAAGTCACACAGAAAAGGACACTTCTCATAAGGTATCACTGATAGAGGGAATGTAAAAACCGTTACACTTGAACAGAATTACAAAACAGAACAGAGTCACACATGCAGAAAACACACTATGGCTGCTTCACGGGAAAGGTGAGGTGGGGTGATACATAAAACAAGGGTTTCAAATTAGCTCAGATACCGTTCCATAAAACCAATATGTAATAGACAAGACCTACTCCTTGCTCAGAGAACTGGACTCAACACGCCCTATTCACCGCACAAGAATATATCTGACTAGTAATAATCTTAAAACCTATGTATAGATATCTCTCTGTTAGTGTGTCAAGTGGGTGTAAAGCGGCATAAACACAGAAGTGAAAAGCAGCTAAACCCCTTTATAAAAATAAATTACTTTGAATAACCCATGAAACAAAGACAGTGAAAGAGAGCGAAATTCTTACACAATTCGTTCAGGGGCTGTGATGCAACCTGGATTGACCATATCTAGACACACAGCTGGATGAGACATAAGGGTGGACACTCTTGGGGCTGAGAGGTTTGGTGAGGTTGGGTGAGCAAACGCAGACCCTTTAAAGTAATACTGTGTGGTACCCATCGCATGGGTCCCAAATCTCCAGGTTCAAGGGCATCTTCCTACATCGAAAACATGCATGAGAAACCCAGAAGATGGTACACCGTGTGATGGGGAAAGGTTTCTAAAACGCACCTCATTTCTCATCTCCTTGTGCTCGGGTTTGCCATTCCAGCCACTTTACTAGCAATCTCCCTCCTTGGAGCATCATCACCTTTAACCTCCTGTTCCGTACAGGTTGCAATTTGTCCTGAGGATGAACGGGAAGACGTGAAACCAATGAGAGACTATCTCTTGGTGTTGGGACAGGCACAGGTCACTCTATTTTCCCATCAGGAAGAAGAATTAACCACAGGCTCAGCCTGCCCCGGAACAAGTACAGGGCCTGAAGCCATCGTGCGCTTTTGCGGCCATCTCCCAAAAACGCGAGTTGTAAAATGGAGGTTCAGGGCACTGCAATTCACAAACCTGCAGAGTTATAAATGATAACTCTCGTCCACAAATATATTGAGGGAAGGCAAAGAAGAGGATTTGAAATCAAGGCAGAATTGCAGGAAACAGATTTCAGGAGGTAGATTCGAATCGCCTTTAAAGCACATGAAAAGCGGCAAAACGTTGACAATGATGCCCTTGGCCAAAAAGGGCGTATGCGTTTTTTCCTGAATATATTCAGGAAAAAACGCATACGCCCTTTTTGGCCAACCAAGCAACCTGGAAAGGCAAATCAGCGCTACAAAGATGTCTCGCTTCCCATCGGTCAAAAGGGCCATGCTGAAAAAAGTCTCAAAACCAGAAATGCAGGACAGGCCATGGAGAAATGGGAGCCTTGCTACACTGATGGGCGGGATGTAAATTGTCAACAGCCACTCTGGAGAAGCGTACGGTGAGTCCTGAAACGTCTAAAAAGCAAAGCTTAGAGAGCATAGGGCACTTCCACTCATGGAGGTATAAATTGGGAAAATTAAAAATCAGCAAGACACAAGCACCCCAAAGTTTAGGGCTGCTCTGTTGACAAGGACCTCCACTTCATTCCACCTTCAATATCCCAGGAAAGAGAAAAATGGATAAAGAAGTTGTGGTCCTTATGTACAATGGAATATCACTCAGCCATGAAATCACTGTCATAAGGCTAGTAGCAGCATGATGAGTGGATTTAGGTACGACGATTCTAAGTGAAATAAGTCACACAGAAAAGGACACTTCTCATAAGGTATCACTGATAGAGGGAATGTAAAAACCGTTACACTTGAACTGAATTACAAAACAGAACAGAGTCACACATGCAGAAAACACACTATGGCTGCTTAACGGGAAAGGTGAGGTGGGGTGATACATAAAACAAGGGTTTCAAATTAGCTCAGATACCGTTCCATAAAACCAATATGTAATAGACAAGACCTACTCCTTGCTCAGAGAACTGGACTCAACACGCCCTATTCACCGCACAAGAATATATCTGACTAGTAATAATCTTAAAACCTATGTATAGATATCTCTCTGTTAGTGTGTCAAGTGGGTGTAAAGCGGCATAAACACAGAAGTGAAAAGCAGCTAAACCCCATTATAAAAATAAATTACTTTGAATAACCCATGAAACAAAGACAGTGAAAGAGAGCGAAATTCTTACACAATTCGTTCAGGGGCTGTGATGCAACCTGGATTGACCATATCTAGACACACAGCTGGATGAGACATAAGGGTGGACACTCTTGGGGCTGAGAGGTTTGGTGAGGTTGGGTGAGCAAACGCAGACCCTTTAAAGTAATACTGTGTGGTACCCATCGCATGGGTCCCAAATCTCCAGGTTCAAGGGCATCTTCCTACATCGAAAACATGCATGAGAAACCCAGAAGATGGTACACCGTGTGATGGGGAAAGGTTTCTAAAACGCACCTCATTTCTCATCTCCTTGTGCTCGGGTTCGCCATTCCAGCCACTATACTAGCAATCTCCCTCCTTGGAGCATCATCACCTTTAACCTCCTGTTCCGTATAGGTTGCAATTTGTCCTGAGGATGAACGGGAAGACGTGAAACCAATGAGAGACTATCTCTTGGTGTTGGCACAGGCACAGGTCACTCTATTTTCCCATCAGGAAGAAGAATTAACCACAGGCTCAGCCTGTCCCCCGGAACAAGAACAGGGCCTGAAGCCATCCTGCGCTTTTGCGGCCATCTCCCAAAAACGCGAGTTGTAAAATGGAGGTTCAGGGCACTGCAATTCACAAACCTGCAGAGTTATTAATGATAACTCTCGTCCACAAATATATTGAGGGAAGGCAACGAAGAGGATTTGAAATCAAGGCAGAATTGCAGGAAACAGATTTCAGGAGGTAGATTCGAATCGCCTTTAAAGCACATGAAAAGCGGCAAAACGTTGACAATGATGCCCTTGGCCAAAAAGGGCGTATGCGTTTTTTCCTGAATATATTCAGGAAAAAACGCATACGCCCTTTTTGGCCAACCAAGCAACCTGGAAAGGCAAATCAGCGCTACAAAGATGTCTCGCTTCCCATCGGTCAAAAGGGCCATGCTGAAAAAAGTCTCAAAACCAGAAATGCAGGACAGGCCATGGAGAAATGGGAGCCTTGCTACACTGATGGGCGGGATGTAAATTGTCAACAGCCACTCTGGAGAAGCGTACGGTGAGTCCTGAAACGTCTAAAAAGCAAAGCTTAGAGAGCATAGGGCACTTCCACTCATGGAGGTATAAATTGGGAAAATTAAAAATCAGCAAGACACAAGCACCCCAAAGTTTAGGGCTGCTCTGTTGACAAGGACCTCCACTTCATTCCACCTTCAATATCCCAGGAAAGAGAAAAATGGATAAAGAAGTTGTGGTCCTTATGTACAATGGAATATCACTCAGCCATGAAATCACTGTCATAAGGCTAGTAGCAGCATGATGAGTGGATTTAGGTACGACGATTCTAAGTGAAATAAGTCACACAGAAAAGGACACTTCTCATAAGGTATCACTGATAGAGGGAATGTAAAAACCGTTACACTTGAACTGAATTACAAAACAGAACAGAGTCACACATGCAGAAAACACACTATGGCTGCTTCACGGGAAAGGTGAGGTGGGGTGATACATAAAACAAGGGTTTCAAATTAGCTCAGATACCGTTCCATAAAACCAATATGTAATAGACAAGACCTACTCCTTGCTCAGAGAACTGGACTCAACACGCCCTATTCACCGCACAAGAATATATCTGACTAGTAATAATCTTAAAACCTATGTATAGATATCTCTCTGTTAGTGTGTCAAGTGGGTGTAAAGCGGCATAAACACAGAAGTGAAAAGCAGCTAAACCCCATTATAAAAATAAATTACTTTGAATAACCCATGAAACAAAGACAGTGAAAGAGAGCGAAATACTTACACAATTCGTTCAGGGGCTGTGATGCAACCTGGATTGACCATATCTAGACACACAGCTGGATGAGACATAAGGGTGGACACTCTTGGGGCTGAGAGGTTTGGTGAGGTTGGGTGAGCAAACGCAGACCCTTTAAAGTAATACTGTGTGGTACCCATCGCATGGGTCCCAAATCTCCAGGTTCAAGGGCATCTTCCTACATCGAAAACATGCATGAGAAACCCAGAAGATGGTACACCGTGTGATGGGGAAAGGTTTCTAAAACGCACCTCATTTCTCATCTCCTTGTGCTCGGGTTCGCCATTCCAGCCACTTTACTAGCAATCTCCCTCCTTGGAGCATCATCACCTTTAACCTCCTGTTCCGTACAGGTTGCAATTTGTCCTGAGGATGAACGGGAAGACGTGGAACCAATGAGAGACTAGCTCTTGGTGTTGGCACAGGCACAGGTCACTCTATTTTCCCATCAGGAAGAAGAATTAACCACAGGCTCAGCCTGTCCCCCGGAACAAGAACAGGGCCTGAAGCCATCCTGCGCTTTTGCGGCCATCTCCCAAAAACGCGAGTTGTAAAATGGAGGTTCAGGGCACTGCAATTCACAAACCTGCAGAGTTATTAATGATAACTCTCGTCCACAAATATATTGAGGGAAGGCAACGAAGAGGATTTGAAATCAAGGCAGAATTGCAGGAAACAGATTTCAGGAGGTAGATTCGAATCGCCTTTAAAGCACATGAAAAGCAGCAAAACGTTGACAATGATGCCCTTGGCCAAAAAGGGCGTATGCGTTTTTTCCTGAATATATTCAGGAAAAAACGCATACGCCCTTTTTGGCCAACCAAGCAACCTGGAAAGGCAAATCAGCGCTACAAAGATGTCTCGCTTCCCATCGGTTAAAAAGGCCATGCTGAAAAAAGTGTCAAAACCAGAAATGCAGGACAGGCCATGGAGAAATGGGAGCCTTGCTACACTGATGGGCGGGATGTAAATTGCCAACAGCCACTCTGGAGAAGTGTACGGTGAGTCCTGAAACATCTAAAAAACAAAGCTTAGAGAGCATAGGGCACTTCCACTCATGGGGGTATAAATTGGGAAAATTAAAAATCAGCAAGACACAAGCACCCCAAAGTTTAGGGCTGCTCTGTTGACAAGGACCTCCACTTCATTCCACCTTCAATATCCCAGGAAAGAGAAAAATGGATAAAGAAGTTGTGGTCCTTATGTACAATGGAATATCACTCAGCCGTGAAATCAATGTCATAAGGCTAGTAGCAGCATGATGAGTGGATTTAGGTACGACGACTCTAAGTGAAATAAGTCACACAGAAAAGGACACTTCTCATAAGGTATCACTTATAGAGGGAATGTAAAAACCGTTACACTTGAACTGAATTACAAAACAGAACAGAGTCACACATGCAGAAAACACACTATGGCTGCTTCACGGGAAAGGTGAGGTGGGGTGATACATAAAACAAGGGTTTCAAATTAGCTCAGATACCGTTCCATAAACCCAATATGTAATAGACAAGACCTACTCCTTGCTCAGCGAACTGGACTCAACACGCCCTATTCACCGCACAAGAATATATCTGACTAGTAATAATCTTAAAACCTATGTATTGATATCTCTCTGTTAGTGTGTCAAGTGTGTAAAAAGCGGCATAAACACAGCAGTGAAAAGCAGCTAAACCCCATTATAAAAATAAATTACTTTGAAAAACCCATGAAACAAAGACAGTGAAAGAGAGAGAAATTCTTACACAATGCGTTCAGGGGCTGTGATGCAACCTGGATTGACCATATCTAGACCCACAGCTGGATGAGACATAAGGGTGGACACTGTTGCGGCTGAGAGGTTTGGTGAGGTTGGGTGAGCAAACGCAGACCCTTTAAAGTAATACTGCGTGGTACCCATCGCATGGGTCCCAAATCTCCAGGTTCCAGGGCATCTTCCTACATCGAAAACATGCATGAGATACCCAGAAGATGGTACACCGCGTGATGGGGAAAGGCTTCTAAAACGCACCTCATTTCTCATCTGCTTGTGCCCGGGTTCGCCATTCCAGCCACTTAACTAGCAATCTCCCTCCTTGGAGCATCAGCACCTTTAATCTCCTGTTCCGTACAGGTTGCAATTTGTACTGAGGATGAACGGGAAGACGTGGAACCAATGAAAGACTAGCTCTTGGTGTTGGGACAGGCACAGGTCACTCTATTTTCCCATCAGGAAGAAGAATTAACCACAGGCTCAGCCTGCCCCCCGGAACCAGAACAGGGCCTGAAGCCATCCTGCGCTTTTGCGGCCAGCTCCCTAAAAAGCGAGTTGTAAAATGGAGGTTCAGGGCACTGCAATTCACAAACCTGCAGAGTTATAAATGATAACTCTCATCCACAAATATACTGAGGGAAGGCAAAGAAGAGGATTTGAAATCAAGGCAGAATTGCAGGAAACAGATTTCAGGAGGTAGGTTCGAATCGCCTTTAAAGCACATGAAAAGCGGCAAAACGTTGACAATGATGCCCTTGGCCAAAAAGGGCGTATGCGTTTTTTCCTGAATATATTCAGGAAAAAACGCATACGCCCTTTTTGGCCAACCAAGCAACCTGGAAAGGCAAATCAGCGCTACAAAGATGTCTCGCTTCCCATCAGTCAAAAGGGCCATGCTGAAAAAAGTGTCAAAACCAGAAATGCAGGACAGGCCATGGAGAAATGGGAGCCTTGCTACACTGATGGGCGGGATGTAAATTGTCAACAGCCACTCTGGAGAAGTGTACGGTGAGTCCTGAAACGTCTAAAAAGCAAAGCTTAGAGAGCATAGGGCACTTCCACTCATGGGGGTATAAATTGGGAAAATGAAAAATCAGCAAGACACAAGCACCCCAAAGTTTAGGGCTGCTCTGTTGACAAGGACCTCCACTTCATTCCACCTTCAATATCCCAGGAAAGAGAAAAATGGATAAAGAAGTTGTGGTCCTTATGTACAATGGAATATCACTCAGCCATGAAATCAATGTCATAAGGCTAGTAGCAGCATGATGAGTGGATTTAGGTACGACGATTCTAAGTGAAATAAGTCACACAGAAAAGGACACTTCTCAAAAGGTATCACTGATAGAGGGAATGTAAAAACCGTTACACTTGAACTGAATTACAAAACAGAACAGAGTCACACATGCAGAAAACACACTATGGCTGCTTAACGGGAAAGGTGAGGTGGGGTGATACATAAAACAAGGGTTTCAAATTAGCTCAGATACCGTTCCATAAAACCAATATGTAATAGACAAGACCTACTCCTTGCTCAGAGAACTGGACTCAACACACCCTATTCACCGCACAAGAATATATCTGACTAGTAATAATCTTAAAACCTATGTATTGATATCTCTCTGTTAGTGTGTCAAGTGGGTAAAAAGCGGCATAAACACAGCAGTGAAAAGCAGCTAAACCCCATTATAAAAATAAATTACTTTGAAAAACCCATGAAACAAAGACAGTGAAAGAGAGAGAAATTCTTACACAATGCGTTCAGGGGCTGTGATGCAACCTGGATTGACCATATCTAGACCCACAGCTGGATGAGACATAAGGGTGGACACTGTTGCGGCTGAGAGGTTTGGTGAGGTTGGGTGAGCAAACGCAGACCCTTTAAAGTAATACTGCGTGGTACCCATCGCATGGGTCCCAAATCTCCAGGTTCCAGGGCATCTTCCTACATCGAAAACATGCATGAGATACCCAGAAGATGGTACACCGTGTGATGGGGAAAGGTTTCTAAAACGCACCTCATTTCTCATCTGCTTGTGCCCGGGTTCGCCATTCCAGCCACTTTACTAGCAATCTCCCTCCTTGGAGCATCAGCACCTTTAACCTCCTGTTCCGTACAGGTTGCAATTTGTCCTGAGGATGAACGGGAAGACGTGGAACCAATGAAAGACTAGCTCTTGGTGTTGGGACAGGCACAGGTCACTCTATTTTCCCATCAGGAAGAAGAATTAACCACAGGCTCAGCCTGCCCCCGGAACAAGTACAGGGCCTGAAGCCATCGTGCGCTTTTGCGGCCATCTCCCAAAAACGCGAGTTGTAAAATGGAGGTTCAGGGCACTGCAATTCACAAACCTGCAGAGTTATAAATGATAACTCTCGTCCACAAATATATTGAGGGAAGGCAAAGAAGAGGATTTGAAATCAAGGCAGAATTGCAGGAAACAGATTTCAGGAGGTAGATTCGAATCGCCTTTAAAGCACATGAAAAGCGGCAAAACGTTGACAATGATGCCCTTGGCCAAAAAGGGCGTATGCGTTTTTTCCTGAATATATTCAGGAAAAAACGCATACGCCCTTTTTGGCCAACCAAGCAACCTGGAAAGGCAAATCAGCGCTACAAAGATGTCTCGCTTCCCATCGGTCAAAAGGGCCATGCTGAAAAAAGTGTCAAAACCAGAAATGCAGGACAGGCCATGGAGAAATGGGAGCCTTGCTACACTGATGGGCGGGATGTAAATTGTCAACAGCCACTCTGGAGAAGCGTACGGTGAGTCCTGAAACGTCTAAAAAGCAAAGCTTAGAGAGCATAGGGCACTTCCACTCATGGGGGTATAAATTGGGAAAATTAAAAATCAGCAAGACACAAGCACCCCAAAGTTTAGGGCTGCTCTGTTGACAAGGACCTCCACTTCATTCCACCTTCAATATCCCAGGAAAGAGAAAAATGGATAAAGAAGTTGTGGTCCTTATGTACAATGGAATATCACTCAGCCATGAAATCAATGTCATAAGGCTAGTAGCAGCATGATGAGTGGATTTAGGTACGACGATTCTAAGTGAAATAAGTCACACAGAAAAGGACACTTCTCATAAGGTATCACTGATAGAGGGAATGTAAAAACCGTTACACTTGAACAGAATTACAAAACAGAACAGAGTCACACATGCAGAAAACACACTATGGCTGCTTAACGGGAAAGGTGAGGTGGGGTGATACATAAAACAAGGGTTTCAAATTAGCTCAGATACCGTTCCATAAAACCAATATGTAATAGACAAGACCTACTCCTTGCTCAGAGAACTGGACTCAACACGCCCTATTCACCGCACAAGAATATATCTGACTAGTAATAATCTTAAAACCTATGTATAGATATCTCTCTGTTAGTGTGTCAAGTGGGTGTAAAGCGGCATAAACACAGAAGTGAAAAGCAGCTAAACCCCTTTATAAAAATAAATTACTTTGAATAACCCATGAAACAAAGACAGTGAAAGAGAGCGAAATTCTTACACAATTCGTTCAGGGGCTGTGATGCAACCTGGATTGACCATATCTAGACACACAGCTGGATGAGACATAAGGGTGGACACTCTTGGGGCTGAGAGGTTTGGTGAGGTTGGGTGAGCAAACGCAGACCCTTTAAAGTAATACTGTGTGGTACCCATCGCATGGGTCCCAAATCTCCAGGTTCAAGGGCATCTTCCTACATCGAAAACATGCATGAGAAACCCAGAAGATGGTACACCGTGTGATGGGGAAAGGTTTCTAAAACGCACCTCATTTCTCATCTGCTTGTGCCCGGGTTCGCCATTCCAGCCACTTTACTAGCAATCTCCCTCCTTGGAGCATCATCACCTTTAACCTCCTGTTCCGTACAGGTTGCAATTTGTCCTGAGGATGAACGGGAAGACGTGAAACCAATGAGAGACTATCTCTTGGTGTTGGGACAGGCACAGGTCACTCTATTTTCCCATCAGGAAGAAGAATTAACCACAGGCTCAGCCTGCCCCGGAACAAGTACAGGGCCTGAAGCCATCGTGCGCTTTTGCGGCCATCTCCCAAAAACGCGAGTTGTAAAATGGAGGTTCAGGGCACTGCAATTCACAAACCTGCAGAGTTATAAATGATAACTCTCGTCCACAAATATATTGAGGGAAGGCAAAGAAGAGGATTTGAAATCAAGGCAGAATTGCAGGAAACAGATTTCAGGAGGTAGATTCGAATCGCCTTTAAAGCACATGAAAAGCGGCAAAACGTTGACAATGATGCCCTTGGCCAAAAAGGGCGTATGCGTTTTTTCCTGAATATATTCAGGAAAAAACGCATACGCCCTTTTTGGCCAACCAAGCAACCTGGAAAGGCAAATCAGCGCTACAAAGATGTCTCGCTTCCCATCGGTCAAAAGGGCCATGCTGAAAAAAGTCTCAAAACCAGAAATGCAGGACAGGCCATGGAGAAATGGGAGCCTTGCTACACTGATGGGCGGGATGTAAATTGTCAACAGCCACTCTGGAGAAGCGTACGGTGAGTCCTGAAACGTCTAAAAAGCAAAGCTTAGAGAGCATAGGGCACTTCCACTCATGGAGGTATAAATTGGGAAAATTAAAAATCAGCAAGACACAAGCACCCCAAAGTTTAGGGCTGCTCTGTTGACAAGGACCTCCACTTCATTCCACCTTCAATATCCCAGGAAAGAGAAAAATGGATAAAGAAGTTGTGGTCCTTATGTACAATGGAATATCACTCAGCCATGAAATCACTGTCATAAGGCTAGTAGCAGCATGATGAGTGGATTTAGGTACGACGATTCTAAGTGAAATAAGTCACACAGAAAAGGACACTTCTCATAAGGTATCACTTATAGAGGGAATGTAAAAACCGTTACACTTGAACTGAATTACAAAACAGAACAGAGTCACACATGCAGAAAACACACTATGGCTGCTTCACGGGAAAGGTGAGGTGGGGTGATACATAAAACAAGGGTTTCAAATTAGCTCAGATACCGTTCCATAAAACCAATATGTAATAGACAAGACCTACTCCTTGCTCAGAGAACTGGACTCAACACGCCCTATTCACCGCACAAGAATATATCTGACTAGTAATAATCTTAAAAGCTATGTATTGATATCTCTCTGTTAGTGTGTCAAGTGGGTGTAAAGCGGCATAAACACAGCAGTGAAAAGCAGCTAAACACCATTATAAAAATAAATTACTTTGAAAAACCCATGAAACAAAGACAGTGAAAGAGAGCGAAATTCTTACACAATGCGTTCAGGGGCTGTGATGCAACCTGGATTGACCATATCTAGACCCACAGCTGGATGAGACATAAGGGTGGACACTGTTGCGGCTGAGAGGTTTGGTGAGGTTGGGTGAGCAAACGCAGCCCCTTTAAAGTAATACTGCGTGGTACCCATCGCATGGGTCCCAAATCTCCAGGTTCAAGGGAATCTTCCTACATCGAAAACATGCATGAGAAACCCAGAAGATGGTACACCGTGTGATGGGGAAAGGTTTCTAAAACGCACCTCATTTCTCATCTCCTTGTGCTCGGGTTCGCCATTCCAGCCACTTTACTAGCAATCTCCCTCCTTGGAGCATCATCACCTTTAACCTCCTGTTCCGTACAGGTTGCAATTTGTCCTGAGGATGAACGGGAAGACGTGAAACCAATGAGAGACTATCTCTTGGTGTTGGGACAGGCACAGGTCACTCTATTTTCCCATCAGGAAGAAGAATTAACCACAGGCTCAGCCTGCCCCCCGGAACAAGAACAGGGCCTGAAGCCATCCTGCGCTTTTGCGGCCATCTCCCAAAAACGCGAGTTGTAAAATGGAGGTTCAGGGCACTGCAATTCACAAACCTGCAGAGTTATAAATGATAACTCTCGTCCACAAATATATTGAGGGAAGGCAAAGAAGAGGATTTGAAATCAAGGCAGAATTGCAGGAAACAGATTTCAGGAGGTAGATTCGAATCGCCTTTAAAGCACATGAAAAGCGGCAAAACGTTGACAATGATGCCCTTGGCCAAAAAGGGCGTATGCGTTTTTTCCTGAATATATTCAGGAAAAAACGCATACGCCCTTTTTGGCCAACCAAGCAACCTGGAAAGGCAAATCAGCGCTACAAAGATGTCTCGCTTCCCATCGGTCAAAAGGGCCATGCTGAAAAAAGTCTCAAAACCAAAAATGCAGGACAGGCCATGGAGAAATGGGAGCCTTGCTACACTGATGGGCGGGATGTAAATTGTCAACAGCCACTCTGGAGAAGTGTACGGTGAGTCCTGAAACGTCTAAAAAGCAAAGCTTAGAGAGCATAGGGCACTTCCACTCATGGGGGTATAAATTGGGAAAATTAAAAATCAGCAAGACACAAGCACCCCAAAGTTTAGGGCTGCTCTGTTGACAAGGACCTCCACTTCATTCCACCTTCAATATCCCAGGAAAGAGAAAAATGGATAAAGAAGTTGTGGTCCTTATGTACAATGGAATATCACTCAGCCGTGAAATCAATGTCATAAGGCTAGTAGCAGCATGATGAGTGGATTTAGGTACGACGACTCCAAGTGAAATAAGTCACACAGAAAAGGACACTTCTCATAAGGTATCACTTATAGAGGGAATGTAAAAACCGTTACACTTGAACTGAATTACAAAACAGAACAGAGTCACACATGCAGAAAACACACTATGGCTGCTTAACGGGAAAGGTGAGGTGGGGTGATACATAAAACAAGGGTTTCAAATTAGCTCAGATACCGTTCCATAAACCCAATATGTAATAGACAAGACCTACTCCTTGCTCAGAGAACTGGACTCAACACGCCCTATTCACCGCACAAGAATATATCTGACTAGTAATAATCTTAAAAGCTATGTATTGATATCTCTCTGTTAGTGTGTCAAGTGGGTGTAAAGCGGCATAAACACAGCAGTGAAAAGCAGCTAAACCCCATTATAAAAATAAATTACTTTGAAAAACCCATGAAACAAAGACAGTGAAAGAGAGCGAAATTCTTACACAATGCGTTCAGGGGCTGTGATGCAACCTGGATTGACCATATCTAGACCCACAGCTGGATGAGACATAAGGGTGAACACTGTTTCGGCTGAGAGGTTTGTTGAGGTTGGGTGAGCAAACGCAGACCCTTTAAAGTAATACTGCGTGGTACCCATCGCATGGGTCCCAAATCTCCAGGTTCAAGGGAATCTTCCTACATCGAAAACATGCATGAGAAACCCAGAAGATGGTACACCGTGTGATGGGGAAAGGTTTGTAAAACGCACCTCATTTCTCATCTCCTTGTGCTCGGGTTCGCCATTCCAGCCACTTTACTAGCAATCTCCCTCCTTGGAGCATCATCACCTTTAACCTCCTGTTCCGTACAGGTTGCAATTTGTCCTGAGGATGAACGGGAAGACGTGGAACCAATGAGAGACTAGCTCTTGGTGTTGGGACAGGCACAGGTCACTCTATTTTCCCATCAGGAAGAAGAATTAACCACAGGCTCAGCCTGCCACCCGGAACCAGAACAGGGTCTGAAGCCATCCTGCGCTATTGCAGCCAGCTCCCTAAAAAGCGAGTTGTAAAATGGAGGTTCAGGGCACTGCAATTCACAAAACTGCAGACTTATAAATGATAACTCTCGTCCACAAATATATTGAGGGAAGGCAAAGAAGAGAATTTGAAATCAAGGCAGAATTGCAGGAAACAGATTTCAGGAGGTAGATTCGAATCGCCTTTAAAGCACATGAAAAGCGGCAAAATGTTGAAAATGATGCCCTTGGCCAAAAAGGGCGTATGCGTTTTTTCCTGAATATATTCAGGAAAAAACGCATACGCCCTTTTTGGCCAACCAAGCAACCTGGAAAGGCAAATCAGCGCTACAAAGATGTCTCGCTTCCCATCGGTCAAAAGGGCCATGCTGAAAAAAGTGTCAAAACCAGAAATGCAGGACAGGCCATGGAGAAATGGGAGCCTTGCTACACTGATGGGCGGGATGTAAATTGTCAACAGCCACTCTGGAGAAGCGTACGGTGAGTCCTGAAACGTCTAAAAAGCAAAGCTTAGAGAGCATAGGGCACTTCCACTCATGGGGGTATAAATTGGGAAAATTAAAAATCAGCAAGACACAAGCACCCCAAAGTTTAGGGCTGCTCTGTTGACAAGGACCTCCACTTCATTCCACCTTCAATATCCCAGGAAAGAGAAAAATGGATAAAGAAGTTGTGGTCCTTATGTACAATGGAATATCACTCAGCCATGAAATCAATGTCATAAAGCTAGTAGCAGCATGATGAGTGGATTTAGGTACGACGATTCTAAGTGAAATAAGTCACACAGAAAAGGACACTTCTCATAAGGTATCACTGATAGAGGGAATGTAAAAACCGTTACACTTGAACTGAATTACAAAACAGAACAGAGTCACACATGCAGAAAACACACTATGGCTGCTTCACGGGAAAGGTGAGGTGGGGTGATACATAAAACAAGGGTTTCAAATTAGCTCAGATACCGTTCCATAAAACCAATATGTAATAGACAAGACCTACTCCTTGCTCAGAGAACTGGACTCAACACGCCCTACTCACCGCACAAGAATATATCTGACTAGTAATAATCTTAAAACCTATGTATAGATATCTCTCTGTTAGTGTGTCAAGTGGGTGGAAAGCGGCATAAACACAGAAGTGAAAAGCAGCTAAACCCCATTATAAAAATAAATTACTTTGAAAAACCCATGAAACAAAGACAGTGAAAGAGAGCGAAATTCTTACACAATTCGTTCAGGGGCTGTGATGCAACCTGGATTGACCATATCTAGACCCACAGCTGGATGAGACATAAGGGTGGACACTCTTGGGGCTGAGAGGTTTGGTGAGGTTGGGTGAGCAAACGCAGACCCTTTACAGTAATACTGCATGGTACCCATCGCATGGGTCACAAATCTCCAGGTTCAAGGGCATCTTCCTACATCGAAAACATGCATGAGATACCCAGAAGATGGTACACCGTGTGATGGGGAAAGGTTTCTAAAACGCACCTCATTTCTCATCTCCTTGTGGCCGGGTTCGCTATTCCAGCCGCTTTACTAGCAATCTCCCTACTTGGAGCATCAGCACCTTTAACCTCCTGTTCCGTACAGGTTGCAATTTGTCCTGAGGATGAACGGGAAGACGTGGAACCAATGAGAGACTAGCTCTTGGTGTTGGGACAGGCACAGGTCACTCTATTTTCCCATCAGGAAGAAGAATTAACCACAGGCTCATCCTGCCCCCGGAACCAGAACAGGGCCTGAAGGCATCCTGCGCTTTTGCGGCCAGCTCCCTAAAAAGCGAGTTGTAAAATGGAGGTTCAGGGCACTGCAATTCACAAACCTGCAGAGTTATAAATGATAACTCTCGTCCACAAATATATTGAGGGAAGGCAAAGAAGAGGATTTGAAATCAAGGCAGAATTGCAGGAAACAGATTTCAGGAGGTAGATACGAAGCTCCTTTAAAGCACATGAAAAGCGGCAAAACGTTGACAATGATGCCCTTGGCCAAAAAGGGCGTATGCGTTTTTTCCTGAATATATTCAGGAAAAAACGCATACGCCCTTTTTGGCCAACCAAGCAACCTGGAAAGGCAAATCAGCGCTACAAAGATGTCTCGCTTCCCATCGGTCAAAAGGGCCATGCTGAAAAAAGTCTCAAAACCAAAAATGCAGGACAGGCCATGGAGAAATGGGAGCCTTGCTACACTGATGGGCGGGATGTAAATTGTCAACAGCCACTCTGGAGAAGCGTACGGTGAGTCCTGAAACGTCTAAAAAGCAAAGCTTAGAGAGCATAGGGCACTTCCACTCATGGGGGTATAAATTGGGAAAATGAAAAATCAGCAAGACACAAGTACCCCAAAGTTTAGGGCTGCTCTGTTGACAAGGACCTCCACTTCATTCCACCTTCAATATCCCAGGAAAGAGAAAAATGGATAAAGAAGTTGTGGTCCTTATGTACAATGGAATATCACTCAGCCATGAAATCAATGTCATAAGGCTAGTAGCAGCATGATGAGTGGATTTAGGTTCGACGATTCTAAGTGAAATAAGTCACACAGAAAAGGACACTTCTCATAAGGTATCACTGATAGAGGGAATGTAAAAACCGTTACACTTGAACTGAATTACAAAACAGAACAGAGTCACACATGCAGAAAACACACTATGGCTGCTTAACGGGAAAGGTGAGGTGGGGTGATACATAAAACAAGGGTTTCAAATTAGCTCAGATACCGTTCCATAAAACCAATATGTAATAGACAAGACCTACTCCTTGCTCAGAGAACTGGACTCAACACGCCCTATTCACCGCACAAGAATATATCTGACTAGTAATAATCTTAAAACCTATGTATAGATATCTCTCTGTTAGTGTGTCAAGTGGGTGTAAAGCGGCATAAACACAGAAGTGAAAAGCAGCTAAACCCCATTATAAAAATAAATTACTTTGAATAACCCATGAAACAAAGACAGTGAAAGAGAGCGAAATTCTTACACAATTCGTTCAGGGGCTGTGATGCAACCTGGATTGACCATATCTAGACCCACAGCTGGATGAGACATAAGGGTGGACACTCTTGGGGCTGAGAGGTTTGGTGAGGTTGGGTGAGCAAACGCAGACCCTTTACAGTAATACTGCGTTGTACCCATCGCATGGGTCACAAATCTCCAGGTTCAAGGGCATCTTCCTACATCGAAAACATGCATGAGAAACCCAGAAGATGGTACACCGTGTGATGTGGAAAGGTTTCTAAAACGCACCTCATTTCTCATCTCCTTGTGGCCGGGTTCGCTATTCCAGCCGCTTTACTAGCAATCTCCCTACTTGGAGCATCAGCACCTTTAACCTCCTGTTCTGTACAGGTTGCAATTTGTCCTGAGGATGAACTGGAAGACGTGGAACCAATGAGAGACTAGCTCTTGGTGTTGGGACAGGCACAGGTCACTCTATTTTCCCATCAGGAAGAAGAATTAACCACAGGCTCAGCCTGCCACCCGGAACCAAAACAGGGCCTGAAGCCATCCTGCGCTATTGCGGCCAGCTCTCTAAAAAGCGAGTTGTAAAATGGAGGTTCAGGGCACTACAATTCACAAACCTGCAGACTTATAAATGATAACTCTCGTCCACAAATATATTGAGGGAAGGCAAAGAAGAGGATTTGAAATCAAGGCAGAATTGCAGGAAACAGATTTCAGGAGGTAGATTCGAATCGCCTTTAAAGCACATGAAAAGCGGCAAAACGTTGACAATGATGCCCTTGGCCAAAAAGGGCGTATGCGTTTTTTCCTGAATATATTCAGGAAAAAACGCATACGCCCTTTTTGGCCAACCAAGCAACCTGGAAAGGCAAATCAGCGCTACAAAGATGTCTCGCTTCCCATCGGTCAAAAGGGCCATGCTGAAAAAAGTGTCAAAACCAGAAATGCAGGAAAGGCCATGGAGAAATGGGAGCCTTGCTACACTGATGGGCGGGATGTAAATTGTCAACAGCCACTCTGCAGAAGCGTACGGTGAGTCCTGAAACGTCTAAAAAGCAAAGCTTAGAGAGCATAGGGCACTTCCACTCATGGGGGTATAAATTGGGAAAATGAAAAATCAGCAAGACACAAGCACCCCAAAGTTTAGGGCTGCTCTGTTGACAAGGACCTCCACTTCATTCCACCTTCAATATCCCAGGAAAGAGAAAAATGGATAAAGAAGTTGTGGTCCTTATGTACAATGGAATATCACTCAGCCATGAAATCACTGTCATAAGGGTAGTAGCAGCATGATGAGTGGATTTAGGTATGACGACTCTAAGTGAAATAAGTCACACAGAAAAGGACACTTCTCATAAGGTATCACTTATAGAGGGAATGTAAAAACCGTTACACTTGAACTGAATTACAAAACAGAACAGAGTCACACATGCAGAAAACACACTATGGCTGCTTAACGGGAAAGGTGAGGTGGGGTGATACATAAAACAAGGGTTTCAAATTAGCTCAGATACCGTTCCATAAACCCAATATGTAATAGACAAGACCTACTCCTTGCTCAGAGAACTGGACTCAACACGCCCTATTCACCGCACAAGAATATATCTGACTAGTAATAATCTTAAAACCTATGTATTGATATCTCTCTGTTAGTGTGTCAAGTGGGTAAAAAGCGGCATAAACACAGCAGTGAAAAGCAGCTAAACCCCATTATAAAAATAAATTACTTTGAAAAACCCATGAAACAAATACAGTGAAAGAGAGAGAAATTCTTACACAATGCGTTCAGGGGCTGTGATGCAACCTGGATTGACCATATCTAGACCCACAGCTGGATGAGACATAAGGGTGGACACTGTTGCGGCTGAGAGGTTTGGTGAGGTTGGGTGAGCAAACGCAGACCCTTTAAAGTAATACTGCGTGGTACCCATCGCATGGGTCCCAAATCTCCAGGTTCAAGGGCATCTTCCTACATCGAAAACATGCATGAGATACCCAGAAGATGGTACACCGTGTGATGGGGAAAGGTTTCTAAAACGCACCTCATTTCTCATCTGCTTGTGCCCGGGTTCGCCATTCCAGCCACTTTACTAGCAATCTCCCTCCTTGGAGCATCAGCACCTTTAACTTCCTGTTCCGTACAGGTTACAATTTGTACTGAGGATGAACGGGAATACGTGGAACCAATGAAAGACTAGCTCTTGGTGTTGGGACAGGCACAGGTCACTCTATTTTCCCATCAGGAAGAAAAATTAACCATAGGCTCAGCCTGCCCCCCGGAACCAGAACAGGGCCTGAAGCCATCCTGCGCTTTTGCGGCCAGCTCCCTAAAAAGCGAGTTATAAAATGGAGGTTCAGGGCACTGCAATTCACAAACCTGCAGACTTATAAATGATAACTCTCATCCACAAATATATTGAGGGAAGGCAAAGAAGAGGATTTGAAATCAAGGCAGAATTGCAGGAAACAGATTTCAGGAGGTAGATTCGAATCGCCTTTAAAGCACATGAAAAGCGGCAAAACGTTGACAATGATGCCCTTGGCCAAAAAGGGCGTATGCGTTTTTTCCTGAATATATTCAGGAAAAAACGCATACGCCCTTTTTGGCCAACCAAGCAACCTGGAAAGGCAAATCAGCGCTACAAAGATGTCTCGCTTCCCATCGGTCAAAAGGGCCATGCTGAAAAAAGTGTCAAAACCAGAAACGCAGGACAGGCCATGGAGAAATGGGAGCCTTGCTACACTGATGGGCGGGATGTAAATTGTCAACAGCCACTCTGGAGAAGTGTACGGTGAATCCTGAAACGTCTAAAAAGCAAAGCTTAGAGAGCATAGGGCACTTCCACTCATGGGGGTATAAATTGGGAAAATGAAAAATCAGCAAGACACAAGCACCCCAAAGTTTAGGGCTGCTCTGTTGACAAGGACCTCCACTTCATTCCACCTTCAATATCCCAGGAAAGAGAAAAATGGATAAAGAAGTTGTGGTCCTTATGTACAATGGAATATCACTCAGCCGTGAAATCAATGTCATAAGGCTAGTAGCAGGATGATGAGTGGATTTAGGTACGACGACTCTAAGTGAAATAAGTCACACAGAAAAGGACACTTCTCAGAAGGTATCACTTATAGAGGGAATGTAAAAACCGTTACACTTGAACTGAATTACAAAACAGAACAGAGTCACACATGCAGAAAACACACTATGGCTGCTTAACGGGAAAGGTGAGGTGGGGTGATACATAAAACAAGGGTTTCAAATTAGCTCAGATACCGTTCCATAAACCCAATATGTAATAGACAAGACCTACTCCTTGCTCAGAGAACTGGACTCAACACGCCCTATTCACCGCACAAGAATATATCTGACTAGTAATAATCTTAAAAGCTATGTATTGATATCTCTCTGTTAGTGTGTGAAGTGGGTGTAAAGCGGCATAAACACAGCAGTGAAAAGCAGCTAAACCCCATTATAAAAATAAATTACTTTGAAAAACCCATGAAACAAAGACAGTGAAAGAGAGCGAAATTCTTACACAATGCGTTCAGGGGCTGTGATGCAACCTGGATTGACCATATCTAGACCCACAGCTGGATGAGACATAAGGGTGAACACTGTTGCGGCTGAGAGGTTTGGTGAGGTTGGGTGAGCAAACGCAGACCCTTTAAAGTAATACTGCGTGGTACCCATCGCATGGGTCCCAAATCTCTAGGTTCAAGGGAATCTTCCTACATCGAAAACATGCATGAGAAACCCAGAAGATGGTACACCGTGTGATGGGGAAAGGTTTCTAAAACGCACCTCATTTCTCATCTCCTTGTGCTCGGGTTCGCCATTCCAGCCACTTTACTAGCAATCTCCCTCCTTGGAGCATCATCACCTTTAACCTCCTGTTCCGTACAGGTTGCAATTTGTCCTGAGGATGAACGGGAAGACGTGAAACCAATGAGAGACTATCTCTTGGTGTTGGGACAGGCACAGGTCACTCTATTTTCCCATCAGGAAGAAGAATTAACCACAGGCTCAGCCTGCCCCCGGAACAAGTACAGGGCCTGAAGCCATCGTGCGCTTTTGCGGCCATCTCCCAAAAACGCGAGTTGTAAAATGGAGGTTCAGGGCACTGCAATTCACAAACCTGCAGAGTTATAAATGATAACTCTCGTCCACAAATATATTGAGGGAAGGCAAAGAAGAGGATTTGAAATCAAGGCAGAATTGCAGGAAACAGATTTCAGGAGGTAGATTCGAATCGCCTTTAAAGCACATGAAAAGCGGCAAAACGTTGACAATGATGCCCTTGGCCAAAAAGGGCGTATGCGTTTTTTCCTGAATATATTCAGGAAAAAACGCATACGCCCTTTTTGGCCAACCAAGCAACCTGGAAAGGCAAATCAGCGCTACAAAGATGTCTCGCTTCCCATCGGTCAAAAGGGCCATGCTGAAAAAAGTGTCAAAACCAGAAATGCAGGACAGGCCATGGAGAAATGGGAGCCTTGCTACACTGATGGGCGGGATGTAAATTGTCAACAGCCACTCTGGAGAAGCGTACGGTGAGTCCTGAAACGTCTAAAAAGCAAAGCTTAGAGAGCATAGGGCACTTCCACTCATGGGGGTATAAATTGGGAAAATTAAAAATCAGCAAGACACAAGCACCCCAAAGTTTAGGGCTGCTCTGTTGACAAGGACCTCCACTTCATTCCACCTTCAATATCCCAGGAAAGAGAAAAATGGATAAAGAAGTTGTGGTCCTTATGTACAATGGAATATCACTCAGCCATGAAATCAATGTCATAAGGCTAGTAGCAGCATGATGAGTGGATTTAGGTACGACGATTCTAAGTGAAATAAGTCACACAGAAAAGGACACTTCTCATAAGGTATCACTGATAGAGGGAATGTAAAAACCGTTACACTTGAACAGAATTACAAAACAGAACAGAGTCACACATGCAGAAAACACACTATGGCTGCTTCACGGGAAAGGTGAGGTGGGGTGATACATAAAACAAGGGTTTCAAATTAGCTCAGATACCGTTCCATAAAACCAATATGTAATAGACAAGACCTACTCCTTGCTCAGAGAACTGGACTCAACACGCCCTATTCACCGCACAAGAATATATCTGACTAGTAATAATCTTAAAACCTATGTATAGATATCTCTCTGTTAGTGTGTCAAGTGGGTGTAAAGCGGCATAAACACAGAAGTGAAAAGCAGCTAAACCCCTTTATAAAAATAAATTACTTTGAATAACCCATGAAACAAAGACAGTGAAAGAGAGCGAAATTCTTACACAATTCGTTCAGGGGCTGTGATGCAACCTGGATTGACCATATCTAGACACACAGCTGGATGAGACATAAGGGTGGACACTCTTGGGGCTGAGAGGTTTGGTGAGGTTGGGTGAGCAAACGCAGACCCTTTAAAGTAATACTGTGTGGTACCCATCGCATGGGTCCCAAATCTCCAGGTTCAAGGGCATCTTCCTACATCGAAAACATGCATGAGAAACCCAGAAGATGGTACACCGTGTGATGGGGAAAGGTTTCTAAAACGCACCTCATTTCTCATCTCCTTGTGCTCGGGTTTGCCATTCCAGCCACTTTACTAGCAATCTCCCTCCTTGGAGCATCATCACCTTTAACCTCCTGTTCCGTACAGGTTGCAATTTGTCCTGAGGATGAACGGGAAGACGTGAAACCAATGAGAGACTATCTCTTGGTGTTGGGACAGGCACAGGTCACTCTATTTTCCCATCAGGAAGAAGAATTAACCACAGGCTCAGCCTGCCCCGGAACAAGTACAGGGCCTGAAGCCATCGTGCGCTTTTGCGGCCATCTCCCAAAAACGCGAGTTGTAAAATGGAGGTTCAGGGCACTGCAATTCACAAACCTGCAGAGTTATAAATGATAACTCTCGTCCACAAATATATTGAGGGAAGGCAAAGAAGAGGATTTGAAATCAAGGCAGAATTGCAGGAAACAGATTTCAGGAGGTAGATTCGAATCGCCTTTAAAGCACATGAAAAGCGGCAAAACGTTGACAATGATGCCCTTGGCCAAAAAGGGCGTATGCGTTTTTTCCTGAATATATTCAGGAAAAAACGCATACGCCCTTTTTGGCCAACCAAGCAACCTGGAAAGGCAAATCAGCGCTACAAAGATGTCTCGCTTCCCATCGGTCAAAAGGGCCATGCTGAAAAAAGTCTCAAAACCAGAAATGCAGGACAGGCCATGGAGAAATGGGAGCCTTGCTACACTGATGGGCGGGATGTAAATTGTCAACAGCCACTCTGGAGAAGCGTACGGTGAGTCCTGAAACGTCTAAAAAGCAAAGCTTAGAGAGCATAGGGCACTTCCACTCATGGAGGTATAAATTGGGAAAATTAAAAATCAGCAAGACACAAGCACCCCAAAGTTTAGGGCTGCTCTGTTGACAAGGACCTCCACTTCATTCCACCTTCAATATCCCAGGAAAGAGAAAAATGGATAAAGAAGTTGTGGTCCT
Organism: Balaenoptera borealis; assembly: GCF_965194805.1. Taxonomy (NCBI): domain Eukaryota; kingdom Metazoa; phylum Chordata; class Mammalia; order Artiodactyla; family Balaenopteridae; genus Balaenoptera; species Balaenoptera borealis. The sequence goes on along the minus strand of NW_028123942.1, from coordinate 156,717 downwards.
TATGTACAATGGAATATCACTCAGCCATGAAATCACTGTCATAAGGCTAGTAGCAGCATGATGAGTGGATTTAGGTACGACGATTCTAAGTGAAATAAGTCACACAGAAAAGGACACTTCTCATAAGGTATCACTGATAGAGGGAATGTAAAAACCGTTACACTTGAACTGAATTACAAAACAGAACAGAGTCACACATGCAGAAAACACACTATGGCTGCTTAACGGGAAAGGTGAGGTGGGGTGATACATAAAACAAGGGTTTCAAATTAGCTCAGATACCGTTCCATAAAACCAATATGTAATAGACAAGACCTACTCCTTGCTCAGAGAACTGGACTCAACACGCCCTATTCACCGCACAAGAATATATCTGACTAGTAATAATCTTAAAACCTATGTATAGATATCTCTCTGTTAGTGTGTCAAGTGGGTGTAAAGCGGCATAAACACAGAAGTGAAAAGCAGCTAAACCCCATTATAAAAATAAATTACTTTGAATAACCCATGAAACAAAGACAGTGAAAGAGAGCGAAATTCTTACACAATTCGTTCAGGGGCTGTGATGCAACCTGGATTGACCATATCTAGACACACAGCTGGATGAGACATAAGGGTGGACACTCTTGGGGCTGAGAGGTTTGGTGAGGTTGGGTGAGCAAACGCAGACCCTTTAAAGTAATACTGTGTGGTACCCATCGCATGGGTCCCAAATCTCCAGGTTCAAGGGCATCTTCCTACATCGAAAACATGCATGAGAAACCCAGAAGATGGTACACCGTGTGATGGGGAAAGGTTTCTAAAACGCACCTCATTTCTCATCTCCTTGTGCTCGGGTTCGCCATTCCAGCCACTATACTAGCAATCTCCCTCCTTGGAGCATCATCACCTTTAACCTCCTGTTCCGTATAGGTTGCAATTTGTCCTGAGGATGAACGGGAAGACGTGAAACCAATGAGAGACTATCTCTTGGTGTTGGCACAGGCACAGGTCACTCTATTTTCCCATCAGGAAGAAGAATTAACCACAGGCTCAGCCTGTCCCCCGGAACAAGAACAGGGCCTGAAGCCATCCTGCGCTTTTGCGGCCATCTCCCAAAAACGCGAGTTGTAAAATGGAGGTTCAGGGCACTGCAATTCACAAACCTGCAGAGTTATTAATGATAACTCTCGTCCACAAATATATTGAGGGAAGGCAACGAAGAGGATTTGAAATCAAGGCAGAATTGCAGGAAACAGATTTCAGGAGGTAGATTCGAATCGCCTTTAAAGCACATGAAAAGCGGCAAAACGTTGACAATGATGCCCTTGGCCAAAAAGGGCGTATGCGTTTTTTCCTGAATATATTCAGGAAAAAACGCATACGCCCTTTTTGGCCAACCAAGCAACCTGGAAAGGCAAATCAGCGCTACAAAGATGTCTCGCTTCCCATCGGTCAAAAGGGCCATGCTGAAAAAAGTCTCAAAACCAGAAATGCAGGACAGGCCATGGAGAAATGGGAGCCTTGCTACACTGATGGGCGGGATGTAAATTGTCAACAGCCACTCTGGAGAAGCGTACGGTGAGTCCTGAAACGTCTAAAAAGCAAAGCTTAGAGAGCATAGGGCACTTCCACTCATGGAGGTATAAATTGGGAAAATTAAAAATCAGCAAGACACAAGCACCCCAAAGTTTAGGGCTGCTCTGTTGACAAGGACCTCCACTTCATTCCACCTTCAATATCCCAGGAAAGAGAAAAATGGATAAAGAAGTTGTGGTCCTTATGTACAATGGAATATCACTCAGCCATGAAATCACTGTCATAAGGCTAGTAGCAGCATGATGAGTGGATTTAGGTACGACGATTCTAAGTGAAATAAGTCACACAGAAAAGGACACTTCTCATAAGGTATCACTGATAGAGGGAATGTAAAAACCGTTACACTTGAACTGAATTACAAAACAGAACAGAGTCACACATGCAGAAAACACACTATGGCTGCTTCACGGGAAAGGTGAGGTGGGGTGATACATAAAACAAGGGTTTCAAATTAGCTCAGATACCGTTCCATAAAACCAATATGTAATAGACAAGACCTACTCCTTGCTCAGAGAACTGGACTCAACACGCCCTATTCACCGCACAAGAATATATCTGACTAGTAATAATCTTAAAACCTATGTATAGATATCTCTCTGTTAGTGTGTCAAGTGGGTGTAAAGCGGCATAAACACAGAAGTGAAAAGCAGCTAAACCCCATTATAAAAATAAATTACTTTGAATAACCCATGAAACAAAGACAGTGAAAGAGAGCGAAATACTTACACAATTCGTTCAGGGGCTGTGATGCAACCTGGATTGACCATATCTAGACACACAGCTGGATGAGACCTAAGGGTGGACACTGTTGCGGCTGAGAGGTTTGGTGAGGTTGGGTGAGCAAACGCAGACCCTTTAAAGTAATACTGCGTGGTACCCATCGCATGGGTCCCAAATCTCCAGGTTCAAGGGCATCTTCCTACATCGAAAACATGCATGAGAAACCCAGAAGATGGTACACCGTGTGATGTGGAAAGGTTTCTAAAACGCACCTCATTTCTCATCTCCTTGTGGCCGGGTTCGCTATTCCAGCCGCTTTACTAGCAATCTCCCTACTTGGAGCATCAGCACCTTTAACCTCCTGTTCCGTACAGGTTGCAATTTGTCCTGAGGATGAACTGGAAGACGTGGAACCAATGAGAGACTAGCTCTTGGTGTTGGGACAGGCACAGGTCACTCTATTTTCCCATCAGGAAGAAGAATTAACCACAGGCTCAGCCTGCCCCCGGAACCAGAACAGGGCCTGAAGGCATCCTGCGCTTTTGCGGCCAGCTCCCTAAAAAGCGAGTTGTAAAATGGAGGTTCAGGGCACTGCAATTCACAAACCTGCAGAGTTATAAATGATAACTCTCGTCCACAAATATATTGAGGGAAGGCAAAGAAGAGGATTTGAAATCAAGGCAGAATTGCAGGAAACAGATTTCAGGAGGTAGATTCGAATCGCCTTTAAAGCACATGAAAAGCAGTAAAACGTTGACAATGATGCCCTTGGCCAAAAAGGGCGTATGCGTTTTTTCCTGAATATATTCAGGAAAAAACGCATACGCCCTTTTTGGCCAACCAAGCAACCTGGAAAGGCAAATCAGCGCTACAAAGATGTCTCGCTTCCCATCGGTCAAAAGGGCCATGCTGAAAAAAGTCTCAAAACCAAAAATGCAGGACAGGCCATGGAGAAATGGGAGCCTTGCTACACTGATGGGCGGGATGTAAATTGTCAACAGCCACTCTGGAGAAGTGTACGGTGAGTCCTGAAACGTCTAAAAAGCAAAGCTTAGAGAGCATAGGGCACTTCCACTCATGGGGGTATAAATTGGGAAAATTAAAAATCAGCAAGACACAAGCACCCCAAAGTTTAGGGCTGCTCTGTTGACAAGGACCTCCACTTCATTCCACCTTCAATATCCCAGGAAAGAGAAAAATGGATAAAGAAGTTGTGGTCCTTATGTACAATGGAATATCACTCAGCCGTGAAATCAATGTCATAAGGCTAGTAGCAGCATGATGAGTGGATTTAGGTACGACGACTCTAAGTGAAATAAGTCACACAGAAAAGGACACTTCTCATAAGGTATCACTGATAGAGGGAATGTAAAAACCGTTACACTTGAACTGAATTACAAAACAGAACAGAGTCACACATGCAGAAAACACACTATGGCTGCTTAACGGGAAAGGTGAGGTGGGGTGATACATAAAACAAGGGTTTCAAATTAGCTCAGATACCGTTCCATAAACCCAATATGTAATAGACAAGACCTACTCCTTGCTCAGAGAACTGGACTCAACACGCCCTATTCACCGCACAAGAATATATCTGACTAGTAATAATCTTAAAAGCTATGTATTGATATCTCTCTGTTAGTGTGTCAAGTGGGTGTAAAGCGGCATAAACACAGCAGTGAAAAGCAGCTAAACCCCATTATAAAAATAAATTACTTTGAAAAACCCATGAAACAAAGACAGTGAAAGAGAGCGAAATTCTTACACAATGCGTTCAGGGGCTGTGATGCAACCTGGATTGACCATATCTAGACCCACAGCTGGATGAGACATAAGGGTGGACACTGTTGCGGCTGAGAGGTTTGGTGAGGTTGGGTGAGCAAACGCAGACCCTTTAAAGTAATACTGCGTGGTACCCATCGCATGGGTCCCAAATCTCCAGGTTCAAGGGCATCTTCCTACATCGAAAACATGCATGAGAAACCCAGAAGATGGTACACCGTGTGATGGGGAAAAGTTTCTAAAACGCACCTCATTTCTCATCTCCTTGTGCTCGGGTTCGCCATTCCAGCCACTTTACTAGCAATCTCCCTCCTTGGAGCATCATCACCTTTAACCTCCTGTTCCGTACAGGTTGCAATTTGTCCTGAGGATGAACGGGAAGACGTGAAACCAATGAGAGACTATATCTTGGTGTTGGGACAGGCACAGGTCACTCTATTTTCCCATCAGGAAGAAGAATTAACCACAGGCTCAGCCTGCCCCCCGGAACAAGAACAGGGCCTGAAGCCATCCTGCGCTTTTGCGGCCATCTCCCAAAAACGCGAGTTGTAAAATGGAGGTTCAGGGCACTGCAATTCACAAACCTGCAGAGTTATAAATGATAACTCTCGTCCACAAATATATTGAGGGAAGGCAACGAAGAGGATTTGAAATCAAGGCAGAATTGCAGGAAACAGATTTCAGGAGGTAGATTCGAATCGCCTTTAAAGCACATGAAAAGCGGCAAAACGTTGACAATGATGCCCTTGGCCAAAAAGGGCGTATGCGTTTTTTCCTGAATATATTCAGGAAAAAACGCATACGCCCTTTTTGGCCAACCAAGCAACCTGGAAAGGCAAATCAGCGCTACAAAGATGTCTCGCTTCCCATCGGTCAAAAGGGCCATGCTGAAAAAAGTGTCAAAACCAGAAATGCAGGACAGGCCATGGAGAAATGGGAGCCTTGCTAAACTGATGGGCGGGATGTAAATTGTCAACAGCCACTCTGGAGAAGCATACGGTGAGTCCTGAAACGTCTAAAAAGCAAAGCTTAGAGAGCATAGGGCACTTCCACTCATGGGGGTATAAATTGGGAAAATTAAAAATCAGCAAGACACAAGCACCCCAAAGTTTAGGGCTGCTCTGTTGACAAGGACCTCCACTTCATTCCACCTTCAATATCCCAGGAAAGAGAAAAATGGATAAAGAAGTTGTGGTCCTTATGTACAATGGAATATCACTCAGCCATGAAATCAATGTCATAAGGCTAGTAGCAGCATGATGAGTGGATTTAGGTACGACGATTCTAAGTGAAATAAGTCACACAGCAAAGGACACTTCTCATAAGGTATCACTGATAGAGGGAATGTAAAAACCGTTACACTTGAACTGAATTACAAAACAGAACAGAGTCACACATGCAGAAAACACACTATGGCTGCTTAACGGGAAAGGTGAGGTGGGGTGATACATAAAACAAGGGTTTCAAATTAGCTCAGATACCGTTCCATAAACCCAATATGTAATAGACAAGACCTACTCCTTGCTCAGAGAACTGGACTCAACACGCCCTATTCACCGCACAAGAATATATCTGACTAGTAATAATCTTAAAACCTATGTATTGATATCTCTCTGTTAGTGTGTCAAGTGGGTGTAAAGCGGCATAAACACAGCAGTGAAAAGCAGCTAAACCCCATTATAAAAATAAATTACTTTGAAAAACCCATGAAACAAAGACAGTGAAAGAGAGCGAAATTCTTACACAATGCGTTCAGGGGCTGTGATGTAACCTGGATTGACCATATCTAGACCCACAGCTGGATGAGACATAAGGGTGGACACTGTTGCGGCTGAGAGGTTTGGTGAGGTTGGGTGAGCAAACGCAGACCCTTTAAAGTAATACTGCGTGGTACCCATTGCATGGGTCCCAAATCTCCAGGTTCAAGGGCACCTTCCTACATCGAAAACATGCATGAGATACCCAGAAGATGGTACACCGTGTGATGGGGAAAGGTTTCTAAAACGCACCTCATTTCTCATCTCCTTGTGCTCGGGTTGGCCATTCCAACCACTTTACTAGCAATCTCCCTCCTTGGAGCATCATCACCTTTAACCTCCTGTTCCGTACAGGTTGCAATTTGTCCTGAGGATGAACGGGAAGACGTGGAACCAATGAGAGACTAGCTCTTGGTGTTGGGACAGGCACAGGTCACTCTATTTTCCTATCAGGAAGAAGAATTAACCACAGGCTCAGCCTGCCACCCGGAACCAGAACAGGGCCTGAAGCCATCCTGCGCTATTGCGGCCAGCTCCCTAAAAAGCGAGTCGTAAAATGGAGGTTCAGGGCACTGCAATTCAGAAAACTGCAGACTTATAAATGATAACTCTCGTCCACAAATATATTGAGGGAAGGCAAAGAAGAGGATTTGAAATCAAGGCAGAATTGCAGGAAACAGATTTCAGGAGGTAGATTCGAATCGCCTTTAAAGCACATGAAAAGCGGCAAAACGTTGACAATGATGCCCTTGGCCAAAAAGGGCGTATGCGTTTTTTCCTGAATATATTCAGGAAAAAACGCATACGCCCTTTTTGGCCAAGCAAGCAACCTGGAAAGGCAAATCAGTGCTACAAAGAAGTCTCGCTTCCCATCGGTCAAAAGGGCCATGCTGAAAAAACTGTCAAAACCAGAAATGCAGGACATGCCATGGAGAAATGGGAGCCTTGCTACACTGATGGGCGGGATGTAAATTGCCAACAGCCACTCTGGAGAAGCGTACGGTGAGTCCTGAAACGTCTAAAAAGCAAAGCTTAGAGAGCATAGGGCACTTCCACTCATGGGGGTATAAATTGGGAAAATTAAAAATCAGCAAGACACAAGCACCCCAAAGTTTAGGGCTGCTCTGTTGACAAGGACCTCCACTTCATTCCACCTTCAATATCCCAGGAAAGAGAAAAATGGATAAAGAAGTTGTGGTCCTTATGTACAATGGAATATCACTCAGCCGTGAAATCAATGTCATAAGGCTAGTAGCAGCATGATGAGTGGATTTAGGTACGACGATTCTAAGTGAAATAAGTCACACAGAAAAGGACACTTCTCATAAGGTATCACTTATAGAGGGAATGTAAAAACCGTTACACTTGAACTGAATTACAAAACAGAACAGAGTCACACATGCAGAAAACACACTATGGCTGCTTCACGGGAAAGGTGAGGTGGGGTGATACATAAAACAAGGGTTTCAAATTAGCTCAGATACCGTTCCATAAACCCAATATGTAATAGACAAGACCTACTCCTTGCTCAGAGAACTGGACTCAACACGCCCTATTCACCGCACAAGAATATATCTGACTAGTAATAATCTTAAAAGCTATGTATTGATATCTCTCTGTTAGTGTGTCAAGTGGGTGTAAAGCGGCATAAACACAGCAGTGAAAAGCAGCTAAACACCATTATAAAAATAAATTACTTTGAAAAACCCATGAAACAAAGACAGTGAAAGAGAGCGAAATTCTTACACAATGCGTTCAGGGGCTGTGATGCAACCTGGATTGACCATATCTAGACCCACAGCTGGATGAGACCTAAGGGTGGACACTGTTGCGGCTGAGAGGTTTGGTGAGGTTGGGTGAGCAAACGCAGACCCTTTAAAGTAATACTGCGTGGTACCCATCGCATGGGTCCCAAATCTCCAGGTTCAAGGGCATCTTCCTACATCGAAAACATGCATGAGAAACCCAGAAGATGGTACACCGTGTGATGTGGAAAGGTTTCTAAAACGCACCTCATTTCTCATCTCCTTGTGGCCGGGTTCGCTATTCCAGCCGCTTTACTAGCAATCTCCCTACTTGGAGCATCAGCACCTTTAACCTCCTGTTCCGTACAGGTTGCAATTTGTCCTGAGGATGAACTGGAAGACGTGGAACCAATGAGAGACTAGCTCTTGGTGTTGGGACAGGCACAGGTCACTCTATTTTCCCATCAGGAAGAAGAATTAACCACAGGCTCAGCCTGCCCCCGGAACCAGAACAGGGCCTGAAGGCATCCTGCGCTTTTGCGGCCAGCTCCCTAAAAAGCGAGTTGTAAAATGGAGGTTCAGGGCACTGCAATTCACAAACCTGCAGAGTTATAAATGATAACTCTCGTCCACAAATATATTGAGGGAAGGCAAAGAAGAGGATTTGAAATCAAGGCAGAATTGCAGGAAACAGATTTCAGGAGGTAGATTCGAATCGCCTTTAAAGCACATGAAAAGCGGCAAAACGTTGACAATGATGCCCTTGGCCAAAAAGGGCGTATGCGTTTTTTCCTGAATATATTCAGGAAAAAACGCATACGCCCTTTTTGGCCAACCAAGCAACCTGGAAAGGCAAATCAGCGCTACAAAGATGTCTCGCTTCCCATCGGTCAAAAGGGCCATGCTGAAAAAAGTCTCAAAACCAAAAATGCAGGACAGGCCATGGAGAAATGGGAGCCTTGCTACACTGATGGGCGGGATGTAAATTGTCAACAGCCACTCTGGAGAAGTGTACGGTGAGTCCTGAAACGTCTAAAAAGCAAAGCTTAGAGAGCATAGGGCACTTCCACTCATGGGGGTATAAATTGGGAAAATTAAAAATCAGCAAGACACAAGCACCCCAAAGTTTAGGGCTGCTCTGTTGACAAGGACCTCCACTTCATTCCACCTTCAATATCCCAGGAAAGAGAAAAATGGATAAAGAAGTTGTGGTCCTTATGTACAATGGAATATCACTCAGCCGTGAAATCAATGTCATAAGGCTAGTAGCAGCATGATGAGTGGATTTAGGTACGACGACTCTAAGTGAAATAAGTCACACAGAAAAGGACACTTCTCATAAGGTATCACTTATAGAGGGAATGTAAAAACCGTTACACTTGAACTGAATTACAAAACAGAACAGAGTCACACATGCAGAAAACACACTATGGCTGCTTAACGGGAAAGGTGAGGTGGGGTGATACATAAAACAAGGGTTTCAAATTAGCTCAGATACCGTTCCATAAACCCAATATGTAATAGACAAGACCTACTCCTTGCTCAGAGAACTGGACTCAACACGCCCTATTCACCGCACAAGAATATATCTGACTAGTAATAATCTTAAAAGCTATGTATTGATATCTCTCTGTTAGTGTGTCAAGTGGGTGTAAAGCGGCATAAACACAGCAGTGAAAAGCAGCTAAACCCCATTATAAAAATAAATTACTTTGAAAAACCCATGAAACAAAGACAGTGAAAGAGAGCGAAATTCTTACACAATGCGTTCAGGGGCTGTGATGCAACCTGGATTGACCATATCTAGACCCACAGCTGGATGAGACATAAGGGTGGACACTGTTGCGGCTGAGAGGTTTGGTGAGGTTGGGTGAGCAAACGCAGACCCTTTAAAGTAATACTGCGTGGTACCCATCGCATGGGTCCCAAATCTCCAGGTTCAAGGGCATCTTCCTACATCGAAAACATGCATGAGAAACCCAGAAGATGGTACACCGTGTGATGGGGAAAAGTTTCTAAAACGCACCTCATTTCTCATCTCCTTGTGCTCGGGTTCGCCATTCCAGCCACTTTACTAGCAATCTCCCTCCTTGGAGCATCATCACCTTTAACCTCCTGTTCCGTACAGGTTGCAATTTGTCCTGAGGATGAACGGGAAGACGTGAAACCAATGAGAGACTATATCTTGGTGTTGGGACAGGCACAGGTCACTCTATTTTCCCATCAGGAAGAAGAATTAACCACAGGCTCAGCCTGCCCCCCGGAACAAGAACAGGGCCTGAAGCCATCCTGCGCTTTTGCGGCCATCTCCCAAAAACGCGAGTTGTAAAATGGAGGTTCAGGGCACTGCAATTCACAAACCTGCAGAGTTATAAATGATAACTCTCGTCCACAAATATATTGAGGGAAGGCAACGAAGAGGATTTGAAATCAAGGCAGAATTGCAGGAAACAGATTTCAGGAGGTAGATTCGAATCGCCTTTAAAGCACATGAAAAGCGGCAAAACGTTGACAATGATGCCCTTGGCCAAAAAGGGCGTATGCGTTTTTTCCTGAATATATTCAGGAAAAAACGCATACGCCCTTTTTGGCCAACCAAGCAACCTGGAAAGGCAAATCAGCGCTACAAAGATGTCTCGCTTCCCATCGGTCAAAAGGGCCATGCTGAAAAAAGTGTCAAAACCAGAAATGCAGGACAGGCCATGGAGAAATGGGAGCCTTGCTAAACTGATGGGCGGGATGTAAATTGTCAACAGCCACTCTGGAGAAGCGTACGGTGAGTCCTGAAACGTCTAAAAAGCAAAGCTTAGAGAGCATAGGGCACTTCCACTCATGGGGGTATAAATTGGGAAAATTAAAAATCAGCAACACACAAGCACCCCAAAGTTTAGGGCTGCTCTGTTGACAAGGACCTCCACTTCATTCCACCTTCAATATCCCAGGAAAGAGAAAAATGGATAAAGAAGTTGTGGTCCTTATGTACAATGGAATATCACTCAGCCATGAAATCAATGTCATACGGCTAGTAGCAGCATGATGAGTGGATTTAGGTACGACGATTCTAAGTGAAATAAGTCACACAGAAAAGGACACTTCTCATAAGGTATCACTGATAGAGGGAATGTAAAAACCGTTACACTTGAACTGAATTACAAAACAGAACAGAGTCACACATGCAGAAAACACACTATGGCTGCTTAACGGGAAAGGTGAGGTGGGGTGATACATAAAACAAGGGTTTCAAATTAGCTCAGATACCGTTCCATAAACCCAATATGTAATAGACAAGACCTACTCCTTGCTCAGAGAACTGGACTCAACACGCCCTATTCACCGCACAAGAATATATCTGACTAGTAATAATCTTAAAACCTATGTATTGATATCTCTCTGTTAGTGTGTCAAGTGGGTGTAAAGCGGCATAAACACAGCAGTGAAAAGCAGCTAAACCCCATTATAAAAATAAATTACTTTGAAAAACCCATGAAACAAAGACAGTGAAAGAGAGCGAAATTCTTACACAATGCGTTCAGGGGCTGTGATGTAACCTGGATTGACCATATCTAGACCCACAGCTGGATGAGACATAAGGGTGGACACTGTTGCGGCTGAGAGGTTTGGTGAGGTTGGGTGAGCAAACGCAGACCCTTTAAAGTAATACTGCGTGGTACCCATTGCATGGGTCCCAAATCTCCAGGTTCAAGGGCACCTTCCTACATCGAAAACATGCATGAGATACCCAGAAGATGGTACACCGTGTGATGGGGAAAGGTTTCTAAAACGCACCTCATTTCTCATCTCCTTGTGCTCGGGTTGGCCATTCCAGCCACTTTACTAGCAATCTCCTTCCTTGGAGCATCATCACCTTTAACCTCCTGTTCCGTACAGGTTGCAATTTGTCCTGAGGATGAACGGGAAGACGTGGAACCAATGAGAGACTAGCTCTTGGTGTTGGGACAGGCACAGGTCACTCTATTTTCCTATCAGGAAGAAGAATTAACCACAGGCTCAGCCTGCCACCCGGAACCAGAACAGGGCCTGAAGCCATCCTGCGCTATTGCGGCCAGCTCCCTAAAAAGCGAGTCGTAAAATGGAGGTTCAGGGCACTGCAATTCAGAAAACTGCAGACTTATAAATGATAACTCTCGTCCACAAATATATTGAGGGAAGGCAAAGAAGAGGATTTGAAATCAAGGCAGAATTGCAGGAAACAGATTTCAGGAGGTAGATTCGAATCGCCTTTAAAGCACATGAAAAGCGGCAAAACGTTGACAATGATGCCCTTGGCCAAAAAGGGCGTATGCGTTTTTTCCTGAATATATTCAGGAAAAAACGCATACGCCCTTTTTGGCCAAGCAAGCAACCTGGAAAGGCAAATCAGTGCTACAAAGAAGTCTCGCTTCCCATCGGTCAAAAGGGCCATGCTGAAAAAACTGTCAAAACCAGAAATGCAGGACATGCCATGGAGAAATGGGAGCCTTGCTACACTGATGGGCGGGATGTAAATTGCCAACAGCCACTCTGGAGAAGCGTACGGTGAGTCCTGAAACGTCTAAAAAGCAAAGCTTAGAGAGCATAGGGCACTTCCACTCATGGGGGTATAAATTGGGAAAATTAAAAATCAGCAAGACACAAGCACCCCAAAGTTTAGGGCTGCTCTGTTGACAAGGACCTCCACTTCATTCCACCTTCAATATCCCAGGAAAGAGAAAAATGGATAAAGAAGTTGTGGTCCTTATGTACAATGGAATATCACTCAGCCGTGAAATCAATGTCATAAGGCTAGTAGCAGCATGATGAGTGGATTTAGGTACGACGATTCTAAGTGAAATAAGTCACACAGAAAAGGACACTTCTCATAAGGTATCACTTATAGAGGGAATGTAAAAACCGTTACACTTGAACTGAATTACAAAACAGAACAGAGTCACACATGCAGAAAACACACTATGGCTGCTTCACGGGAAAGGTGAGGTGGGGTGATACATAAAACAAGGGTTTCAAATTAGCTCAGATACCGTTCCATAAACCCAATATGTAATAGACAAGACCTACTCCTTGCTCAGAGAACTGGACTCAACACGCCCTATTCACCGCACAAGAATATATCTGACTAGTAATAATCTTAAAAGCTATGTATTGATATCTCTCTGTTAGTGTGTCAAGTGGGTGTAAAGCGGCATAAACACAGCAGTGAAAAGCAGCTAAACACCATTATAAAAATAAATTACTTTGAAAAACCCATGAAACAAAGACAGTGAAAGAGAGCGAAATTCTTACACAATGCGTTCAGGGGCTGTGATGCAACCTGGATTGACCATATCTAGACCCACAGCTGGATGAGACCTAAGGGTGGACACTGTTGCGGCTGAGAGGTTTGGTGAGGTTGGGTGAGCAAACGCAGACCCTTTAAAGTAATACTGCGTGGTACCCATCGCATGGGTCCCAAATCTCCAGGTTCAAGGGCATCTTCCTACATCGAAAACATGCATGAGAAACCCAGAAGATGGTACACCGTGTGATGTGGAAAGGTTTCTAAAACGCACCTCATTTCTCATCTCCTTGTGGCCGGGTTCGCTATTCCAGCCGCTTTACTAGCAATCTCCCTACTTGGAGCATCAGCACCTTTAACCTCCTGTTCCGTACAGGTTGCAATTTGTCCTGAGGATGAACTGGAAGACGTGGAACCAATGAGAGACTAGCTCTTGGTGTTGGGACAGGCACAGGTCACTCTATTTTCCCATCAGGAAGAAGAATTAACCACAGGCTCAGCCTGCCCCCGGAACCAGAACAGGGCCTGAAGGCATCCTGCGCTTTTGCGGCCAGCTCCCTAAAAAGCGAGTTGTAAAATGGAGGTTCAGGGCACTGCAATTCACAAACCTGCAGAGTTATAAATGATAACTCTCGTCCACAAATATATTGAGGGAAGGCAAAGAAGAGGATTTGAAATCAAGGCAGAATTGCAGGAAACAGATTTCAGGAGGTAGATTCGAATCGCCTTTAAAGCACATGAAAAGCAGTAAAACGTTGACAATGATGCCCTTGGCCAAAAAGGGCGTATGCGTTTTTTCCTGAATATATTCAGGAAAAAACGCATACGCCCTTTTTGGCCAACCAAGCAACCTGGAAAGGCAAATCAGCGCTACAAAGATGTCTCGCTTCCCATCGGTCAAAAGGGCCATGCTGAAAAAAGTCTCAAAACCAAAAATGCAGGACAGGCCATGGAGAAATGGGAGCCTTGCTACACTGATGGGCGGGATGTAAATTGTCAACAGCCACTCTGGAGAAGTGTACGGTGAGTCCTGAAACGTCTAAAAAGCAAAGCTTAGAGAGCATAGGGCACTTCCACTCATGGGGGTATAAATTGGGAAAATTAAAAATCAGCAAGACACAAGCACCCCAAAGTTTAGGGCTGCTCTGTTGACAAGGACCTCCACTTCATTCCACCTTCAATATCCCAGGAAAGAGAAAAATGGATAAAGAAGTTGTGGTCCTTATGTACAATGGAATATCACTCAGCCGTGAAATCAATGTCATAAGGCTAGTAGCAGCATGATGAGTGGATTTAGGTACGACGACTCTAAGTGAAATAAGTCACACAGAAAAGGACACTTCTCATAAGGTATCACTTATAGAGGGAATGTAAAAACCGTTACACTTGAACTGAATTACAAAACAGAACAGAGTCACACATGCAGAAAACACACTATGGCTGCTTAACGGGAAAGGTGAGGTGGGGTGATACATAAAACAAGGGTTTCAAATTAGCTCAGATACCGTTCCATAAACCCAATATGTAATAGACAAGACCTACTCCTTGCTCAGAGAACTGGACTCAACACGCCCTATTCACCGCACAAGAATATATCTGACTAGTAATAATCTTAAAAGCTATGTATTGATATCTCTCTGTTAGTGTGTCAAGTGGGTGTAAAGCGGCATAAACACAGCAGTGAAAAGCAGCTAAACCCCATTATAAAAATAAATTACTTTGAAAAACCCATGAAACAAAGACAGTGAAAGAGAGCGAAATTCTTACACAATGCGTTCAGGGGCTGTGATGCAACCTGGATTGACCATATCTAGACCCACAGCTGGATGAGACATAAGGGTGGACACTGTTGCGGCTGAGAGGTTTGGTGAGGTTGGGTGAGCAAACGCAGACCCTTTAAAGTAATACTGCGTGGTACCCATCGCATGGGTCCCAAATCTCCAGGTTCAAGGGCATCTTCCTACATCGAAAACATGCATGAGAAACCCAGAAGATGGTACACCGTGTGATGGGGAAAAGTTTCTAAAACGCACCTCATTTCTCATCTCCTTGTGCTCGGGTTCGCCATTCCAGCCACTTTACTAGCAATCTCCCTCCTTGGAGCATCATCACCTTTAACCTCCTGTTCCGTACAGGTTGCAATTTGTCCTGAGGATGAACGGGAAGACGTGAAACCAATGAGAGACTATATCTTGGTGTTGGGACAGGCACAGGTCACTCTATTTTCCCATCAGGAAGAAGAATTAACCACAGGCTCAGCCTGCCCCCCGGAACAAGAACAGGGCCTGAAGCCATCCTGCGCTTTTGCGGCCATCTCCCAAAAACGCGAGTTGTAAAATGGAGGTTCAGGGCACTGCAATTCACAAACCTGCAGAGTTATAAATGATAACTCTCGTCCACAAATATATTGAGGGAAGGCAACGAAGAGGATTTGAAATCAAGGCAGAATTGCAGGAAACAGATTTCAGGAGGTAGATTCGAATCGCCTTTAAAGCACATGAAAAGCGGCAAAACGTTGACAATGATGCCCTTGGCCAAAAAGGGCGTATGCGTTTTTTCCTGAATATATTCAGGAAAAAACGCATACGCCCTTTTTGGCCAACCAAGCAACCTGGAAAGGCAAATCAGCGCTACAAAGATGTCTCGCTTCCCATCGGTCAAAAGGGCCATGCTGAAAAAAGTGTCAAAACCAGAAATGCAGGACAGGCCATGGAGAAATGGGAGCCTTGCTAAACTGATGGGCGGGATGTAAATTGTCAACAGCCACTCTGGAGAAGCGTACGGTGAGTCCTGAAACGTCTAAAAAGCAAAGCTTAGAGAGCATAGGGCACTTCCACTCATGGGGGTATAAATTGGGAAAATTAAAAATCAGCAAGACACAAGCACCCCAAAGTTTAGGGCTGCTCTGTTGACAAGGACCTCCACTTCATTCCACCTTCAATATCCCAGGAAAGAGAAAAATGGATAAAGAAGTTGTGGTCCTTATGTACAATGGAATATCACTCAGCCATGAAATCAATGTCATAAGGCTAGTAGCAGCATGATGAGTGGATTTAGGTACGACGATTCTAAGTGAAATAAGTCACACAGAAAAGGACACTTCTCATAAGGTATCACTGATAGAGGGAATGTAAAAACCGTTACACTTGAACTGAATTACAAAACAGAACAGAGTCACACATGCAGAAAACACACTATGGCTGCTTAACGGGAAAGGTGAGGTGGGGTGATACATAAAACAAGGGTTTCAAATTAGCTCAGATACCGTTCCATAAACCCAATATGTAATAGACAAGACCTACTCCTTGCTCAGAGAACTGGACTCAACACGCCCTATTCACCGCACAAGAATATATCTGACTAGTAATAATCTTAAAACCTATGTATTGATATCTCTCTGTTAGTGTGTCAAGTGGGTGTAAAGCGGCATAAACACAGCAGTGAAAAGCAGCTAAACCCCATTATAAAAATAAATTACTTTGAAAAACCCATGAAACAAAGACAGTGAAAGAGAGCGAAATTCTTACACAATGCGTTCAGGGGCTGTGATGTAACCTGGATTGACCATATCTAGACCCACAGCTGGATGAGACATAAGGGTGGACACTGTTGCGGCTGAGAGGTTTGGTGAGGTTGGGTGAGCAAACGCAGACCCTTTAAAGTAATACTGCGTGGTACCCATTGCATGGGTCCCAAATCTCCAGGTTCAAGGGCACCTTCCTACATCGAAAACATGCATGAGATACCCAGAAGATGGTACACCGTGTGATGGGGAAAGGTTTCTAAAACGCACCTCATTTCTCATCTCCTTGTGCTCGGGTTGGCCATTCCAGCCACTTTACTAGCAATCTCCCTCCTTGGAGCATCATCACCTTTAACCTCCTGTTCCGTACAGGTTGCAATTTGTCCTGAGGATGAACGGGAAGACGTGGAACCAATGAGAGACTAGCTCTTGGTGTTGGGACAGGCACAGGTCACTCTATTTTCCTATCAGGAAGAAGAATTAACCACAGGCTCAGCCTGCCACCCGGAACCAGAACAGGGCCTGAAGCCATCCTGCGCTATTGCGGCCAGCTCCCTAAAAAGCGAGTCGTAAAATGGAGGTTCAGGGCACTGCAATTCAGAAAACTGCAGACTTATAAATGATAACTCTCGTCCACAAATATATTGAGGGAAGGCAAAGAAGAGGATTTGAAATCAAGGCAGAATTGCAGGAAACAGATTTCAGGAGGTAGATTCGAATCGCCTTTAAAGCACATGAAAAGCGGCAAAACGTTGACAATGATGCCCTTGGCCAAAAAGGGCGTATGAGTTTTTTCCTGAATATATTCAGGAAAAAACGCATACGCCCTTTTTGGCCAAGCAAGCAACCTGGAAAGGCAAATCAGTGCTACAAAGAAGTCTCGCTTCCCATCGGTCAAAAGGGCCATGCTGAAAAAACTGTCAAAACCAGAAATGCAGGACATGCCATGGAGAAATGGGAGCCTTGCTACACTGATGGGCGGGATGTAAATTGCCAACAGCCACTCTGGAGAAGCGTACGGTGAGTCCTGAAACGTCTAAAAAGCAAAGCTTAGAGAGCATAGGGCACTTCCACTCATGGGGGTATAAATTGGGAAAATTAAAAATCAGCAAGACACAAGCACCCCAAAGTTTAGGGCTGCTCTGTTGACAAGGACCTCCACTTCATTCCACCTTCAATATCCCAGGAAAGAGAAAAATGGATAAAGAAGTTGTGGTCCTTATGTACAATGGAATATCACTCAGCCGTGAAATCAATGTCATAAGGCTAGTAGCAGCATGATGAGTGGATTTAGGTACGACGATTCTAAGTGAAATAAGTCACACAGAAAAGGACACTTCTCATAAGGTATCACTTATAGAGGGAATGTAAAAACCGTTACACTTGAACTGAATTACAAAACAGAACAGAGTCACACATGCAGAAAACACACTATGGCTGCTTCACGGGAAAGGTGAGGTGGGGTGATACATAAAACAAGGGTTTCAAATTAGCTCAGATACCGTTCCATAAACCCAATATGTAATAGACAAGACCTACTCCTTGCTCAGAGAACTGGATTCAACACGCCCTATTCACCGCACAAGAATATATCTGACTAGTAATAATCTTAAAAGCTATGTATTGATATCTCTCTGTTAGTGTGTCAAGTGGGTGTAAAGCGGCATAAACACAGCAGTGAAAAGCAGCTAAACACCATTATAAAAATAAATTACTTTGAAAAACCCATGAAACAAAGACAGTGAAAGAGAGCGAAATTCTTACACAATGCGTTCAGGGGCTGTGATGCAACCTGGATTGACCATATCTAGACCCACAGCTGGATGAGACATAAGGGTGGACACTGTTGCGGCTGAGAGGTTTGGTGAGGTTGGGTGAGCAAACGCAGCCCCTTTAAAGTAATACTGCGTGGTACCCATCGCATGGGTCCCAAATCTCCAGGTTCAAGGGAATCTTCCTACATCGAAAACATGCATGAGAAACCCAGAAGATGGTACACCGTGTGATGGGGAAAGGTTTCTAAAACGCACCTCATTTCTCATCTCCTTGTGCTCGGGTTCGCCATTCCAGCCACTTTACTAGCAATCTCCCTCCTTGGAGCATCATCACCTTTAACCTCCTGTTCCGTACAGGTTGCAATTTGTCCTGAGGATGAACGGGAAGACGTGAAACCAATGAGAGACTATCTCTTGGTGTTGGGACAGGCACAGGTCACTCTATTTTCCCATCAGGAAGAAGAATTAACCACAGGCTCAGCCTGCCCCCCGGAACAAGAACAGGGCCTGAAGCCATCCTGCGCTTTTGCGGCCATCTCCCAAAAACGCGAGTTGTAAAATGGAGGTTCAGGGCACTGCAATTCACAAACCTGCAGAGTTATAAATGATAACTCTCGTCCACAAATATATTGAGGGAAGGCAAAGAAGAGGATTTGAAATCAAGGCAGAATTGCAGGAAACAGATTTCAGGAGGTAGATTCGAATCGCCTTTAAAGCACATGAAAAGCGGCAAAACGTTGACAATGATGCCCTTGGCCAAAAAGGGCGTATGCGTTTTTTCCTGAATATATTCAGGAAAAAACGCATACGCCCTTTTTGGCCAACCAAGCAACCTGGAAAGGCAAATCAGCGCTACAAAGATGTCTCGCTTCCCATCGGTCAAAAGGGCCATGCTGAAAAAAGTCTCAAAACCAAAAATGCAGGACAGGCCATGGAGAAATGGGAGCCTTGCTACACTGATGGGCGGGATGTAAATTGTCAACAGCCACTCTGGAGAAGTGTACGGTGAGTCCTGAAACGTCTAAAAAGCAAAGCTTAGAGAGCATAGGGCACTTCCACTCATGGGGGTATAAATTGGGAAAATTAAAAATCAGCAAGACACAAGCACCCCAAAGTTTAGGGCTGCTCTGTTGACAAGGACCTCCACTTCATTCCACCTTCAATATCCCAGGAAAGAGAAAAATGGATAAAGAAGTTGTGGTCCTTATGTACAATGGAATATCACTCAGCCGTGAAATCAATGTCATAAGGCTAGTAGCAGCATGATGAGTGGATTTAGGTACGACGACTCCAAGTGAAATAAGTCACACAGAAAAGGACACTTCTCATAAGGTATCACTTATAGAGGGAATGTAAAAACCGTTACACTTGAACTGAATTACAAAACAGAACAGAGTCACACATGCAGAAAACACACTATGGCTGCTTAACGGGAAAGGTGAGGTGGGGTGATACATAAAACAAGGGTTTCAAATTAGCTCAGATACCGTTCCATAAACCCAATATGTAATAGACAAGACCTACTCCTTGCTCAGAGAACTGGACTCAACACGCCCTATTCACCGCACAAGAATATATCTGACTAGTAATAATCTTAAAAGCTATGTATTGATATCTCTCTGTTAGTGTGTCAAGTGGGTGTAAAGCGGCATAAACACAGCAGTGAAAAGCAGCTAAACCCCATTATAAAAATAAATTACTTTGAAAAACCCATGAAACAAAGACAGTGAAAGAGAGCGAAATTCTTACACAATGCGTTCAGGGGCTGTGATGCAACCTGGATTGACCATATCTAGACCCACAGCTGGATGAGACATAAGGGTGAACACTGTTTCGGCTGAGAGGTTTGTTGAGGTTGGGTGAGCAAACGCAGACCCTTTAAAGTAATACTGCGTGGTACCCATCGCATGGGTCCCAAATCTCCAGGTTCAAGGGAATCTTCCTACATCGAAAACATGCATGAGAAACCCAGAAGATGGTACACCGTGTGATGGGGAAAGGTTTCTAAAACGCACCTCATTTCTCATCTCCTTGTGCTCGGGTTCGCCATTCCAGCCACTTTACTAGCAATCTCCCTCCTTGGAGCATCATCACCTTTAACCTCCTGTTCCGTACAGGTTGCAATTTGTCCTGAGGATGAACGGGAAGACGTGGAACCAATGAGAGACTAGCTCTTGGTGTTGGGACAGGCACAGGTCACTCTATTTTCCCATCAGGAAGAAGAATTAACCACAGGCTCAGCCTGCCACCCGGAACCAGAACAGGGTCTGAAGCCATCCTGCGCTATTGCAGCCAGCTCCCTAAAAAGCGAGTTGTAAAATGGAGGTTCAGGGCACTGCAATTCACAAAACTGCAGACTTATAAATGATAACTCTCGTCCACAAATATATTGAGGGAAGGCAAAGAAGAGAATTTGAAATCAAGGCAGAATTGCAGGAAACAGATTTCAGGAGGTAGATTCGAATCGCCTTTAAAGCACATGAAAAGCGGCAAAATGTTGAAAATGATGCCCTTGGCCAAAAAGGGCGTATGCGTTTTTTCCTGAATATATTCAGGAAAAAACGCATACGCCCTTTTTGGCCAACCAAGCAACCTGGAAAGGCAAATCAGCGCTACAAAGATGTCTCGCTTCCCATCGGTCAAAAGGGCCATGCTGAAAAAAGTGTCAAAACCAGAAATGCAGGACAGGCCATGGAGAAATGGGAGCCTTGCTACACTGATGGGCGGGATGTAAATTGTCAACAGCCACTCTGGAGAAGCGTACGGTGAGTCCTGAAACGTCTAAAAAGCAAAGCTTAGAGAGCATAGGGCACTTCCACTCATGGGGGTATAAATTGGGAAAATTAAAAATCAGCAAGACACAAGCACCCCAAAGTTTAGGGCTGCTCTGTTGACAAGGACCTCCACTTCATTCCACCTTCAATATCCCAGGAAAGAGAAAAATGGATAAAGAAGTTGTGGTCCTTATGTACAATGGAATATCACTCAGCCATGAAATCAATGTCATAAAGCTAGTAGCAGCATGATGAGTGGATTTAGGTACGACGATTCTAAGTGAAATAAGTCACACAGAAAAGGACACTTCTCATAAGGTATCACTGATAGAGGGAATGTAAAAACCGTTACACTTGAACTGAATTACAAAACAGAACAGAGTCACACATGCAGAAAACACACTATGGCTGCTTCACGGGAAAGGTGAGGTGGGGTGATACATAAAACAAGGGTTTCAAATTAGCTCAGATACCGTTCCATAAAACCAATATGTAATAGACAAGACCTACTCCTTGCTCAGAGAACTGGACTCAACACGCCCTACTCACCGCACAAGAATATATCTGACTAGTAATAATCTTAAAACCTATGTATAGATATCTCTCTGTTAGTGTGTCAAGTGGGTGGAAAGCGGCATAAACACAGAAGTGAAAAGCAGCTAAACCCCATTATAAAAATAAATTACTTTGAAAAACCCATGAAACAAAGACAGTGAAAGAGAGCGAAATTCTTACACAATTCGTTCAGGGGCTGTGATGGAACCTGGATTGACCATATCTAGACCCACAGCTGGATGAGACATAAGGGTGGACACTCTTGGGGCTGAGAGGTTTGGTGAGGTTGGGTGAGCAAACGCAGACCCTTTACAGTAATACTGCATGGTACCCATCGCATGGGTCACAAATCTCCAGGTTCAAGGGCATCTTCCTACATCGAAAACATGCATGAGATACCCAGAAGATGGTACACCGTGTGATGGGGAAAGGTTTCTAAAACGCACCTCATTTCTCATCTCCTTGTGGCCGGGTTCGCTATTCCAGCCGCTTTACTAGCAATCTCCCTACTTGGAGCATCAGCACCTTTAACCTCCTGTTCCGTACAGGTTGCAATTTGTCCTGAGGATGAACGGGAAGACGTGGAACCAATGAGAGACTAGCTCTTGGTGTTGGGACAGGCACAGGTCACTCTATTTTCCCATCAGGAAGAAGAATTAACCACAGGCTCATCCTGCCCCCGGAACCAGAACAGGGCCTGAAGGCATCCTGCGCTTTTGCGGCCAGCTCCCTAAAAAGCGAGTTGTAAAATGGAGGTTCAGGGCACTGCAATTCACAAACCTGCAGAGTTATAAATGATAACTCTCGTCCACAAATATATTGAGGGAAGGCAAAGAAGAGGATTTGAAATCAAGGCAGAATTGCAGGAAACAGATTTCAGGAGGTAGATACGAAGCTCCTTTAAAGCACATGAAAAGCGGCAAAACGTTGACAATGATGCCCTTGGCCAAAAAGGGCGTATGCGTTTTTTCCTGAATATATTCAGGAAAAAACGCATACGCCCTTTTTGGCCAACCAAGCAACCTGGAAAGGCAAATCAGCGCTACAAAGATGTCTCGCTTCCCATCGGTCAAAAGGGCCATGCTGAAAAAAGTCTCAAAACCAAAAATGCAGGACAGGCCATGGAGAAATGGGAGCCTTGCTACACTGATGGGCGGGATGTAAATTGTCAACAGCCACTCTGGAGAAGCGTACGGTGAGTCCTGAAACGTCTAAAAAGCAAAGCTTAGAGAGCATAGGGCACTTCCACTCATGGGGGTATAAATTGGGAAAATGAAAAATCAGCAAGACACAAGTACCCCAAAGTTTAGGGCTGCTCTGTTGACAAGGACCTCCACTTCATTCCACCTTCAATATCCCAGGAAAGAGAAAAATGGATAAAGAAGTTGTGGTCCTTATGTACAATGGAATATCACTCAGCCATGAAATCAATGTCATAAGGCTAGTAGCAGCATGATGAGTGGATTTAGGTTCGACGATTCTAAGTGAAATAAGTCACACAGAAAAGGACACTTCTCATAAGGTATCACTGATAGAGGGAATGTAAAAACCGTTACACTTGAACTGAATTACAAAACAGAACAGAGTCACACATGCAGAAAACACACTATGGCTGCTTAACGGGAAAGGTGAGGTGGGGTGATACATAAAACAAGGGTTTCAAATTAGCTCAGATACCGTTCCATAAAACCAATATGTAATAGACAAGACCTACTCCTTGCTCAGAGAACTGGACTCAACACGCCCTATTCACCGCACAAGAATATATCTGACTAGTAATAATCTTAAAACCTATGTATAGATATCTCTCTGTTAGTGTGTCAAGTGGGTGTAAAGCGGCATAAACACAGAAGTGAAAAGCAGCTAAACCCCATTATAAAAATAAATTACTTTGAATAACCCATGAAACAAAGACAGTGAAAGAGAGCGAAATTCTTACACAATTCGTTCAGGGGCTGTGATGCAACCTGGATTGACCATATCTAGACCCACAGCTGGATGAGACATAAGGGTGGACACTCTTGGGGCTGAGAGGTTTGGTGAGGTTGGGTGAGCAAACGCAGACCCTTTACAGTAATACTGCGTTGTACCCATCGCATGGGTCACAAATCTCCAGGTTCAAGGGCATCTTCCTACATCGAAAACATGCATGAGAAACCCAGAAGATGGTACACCGTGTGATGTGGAAAGGTTTCTAAAACGCACCTCATTTCTCATCTCCTTGTGGCCGGGTTCGCTATTCCAGCCGCTTTACTAGCAATCTCCCTACTTGGAGCATCAGCACCTTTAACCTCCTGTTCTGTACAGGTTGCAATTTGTCCTGAGGATGAACTGGAAGACGTGGAACCAATGAGAGACTAGCTCTTGGTGTTGGGACAGGCACAGGTCACTCTATTTTCCCATCAGGAAGAAGAATTAACCACAGGCTCAGCCTGCCACCCGGAACCAAAACAGGGCCTGAAGCCATCCTGCGCTATTGCGGCCAGCTCTCTAAAAAGCGAGTTGTAAAATGGAGGTTCAGGGCACTACAATTCACAAACCTGCAGACTTATAAATGATAACTCTCGTCCACAAATATATTGAGGGAAGGCAAAGAAGAGGATTTGAAATCAAGGCAGAATTGCAGGAAACAGATTTCAGGAGGTAGATTCGAATCGCCTTTAAAGCACATGAAAAGCGGCAAAACGTTGACAATGATGCCCTTGGCCAAAAAGGGCGTATGCGTTTTTTCCTGAATATATTCAGGAAAAAACGCATACGCCCTTTTTGGCCAACCAAGCAACCTGGAAAGGCAAATCAGCGCTACAAAGATGTCTCGCTTCCCATCGGTCAAAAGGGCCATGCTGAAAAAAGTGTCAAAACCAGAAATGCAGGAAAGGCCATGGAGAAATGGGAGCCTTGCTACACTGATGGGCGGGATGTAAATTGTCAACAGCCACTCTGCAGAAGCGTACGGTGAGTCCTGAAACGTCTAAAAAGCAAAGCTTAGAGAGCATAGGGCACTTCCACTCATGGGGGTATAAATTGGGAAAATGAAAAATCAGCAAGACACAAGCACCCCAAAGTTTAGGGCTGCTCTGTTGACAAGGACCTCCACTTCATTCCACCTTCAATATCCCAGGAAAGAGAAAAATGGATAAAGAAGTTGTGGTCCTTATGTACAATGGAATATCACTCAGCCATGAAATCACTGTCATAAGGGTAGTAGCAGCATGATGAGTGGATTTAGGTATGACGACTCTAAGTGAAATAAGTCACACAGAAAAGGACACTTCTCATAAGGTATCACTTATAGAGGGAATGTAAAAACCGTTACACTTGAACTGAATTACAAAACAGAACAGAGTCACACATGCAGAAAACACACTATGGCTGCTTAACGGGAAAGGTGAGGTGGGGTGATACATAAAACAAGGGTTTCAAATTAGCTCAGATACCGTTCCATAAACCCAATATGTAATAGACAAGACCTACTCCTTGCTCAGAGAACTGGACTCAACACGCCCTATTCACCGCACAAGAATATATCTGACTAGTAATAATCTTAAAACCTATGTATTGATATCTCTCTGTTAGTGTGTCAAGTGGGTAAAAAGCGGCATAAACACAGCAGTGAAAAGCAGCTAAACCCCATTATAAAAATAAATTACTTTGAAAAACCCATGAAACAAATACAGTGAAAGAGAGAGAAATTCTTACACAATGCGTTCAGGGGCTGTGATGCAACCTGGATTGACCATATCTAGACCCACAGCTGGATGAGACATAAGGGTGGACACTGTTGCGGCTGAGAGGTTTGGTGAGGTTGGGTGAGCAAACGCAGACCCTTTAAAGTAATACTGCGTGGTACCCATCGCATGGGTCCCAAATCTCCAGGTTCAAGGGCATCTTCCTACATCGAAAACATGCATGAGATACCCAGAAGATGGTACACCGTGTGATGGGGAAAGGTTTCTAAAACGCACCTCATTTCTCATCTGCTTGTGCCCGGGTTCGCCATTCCAGCCACTTTACTAGCAATCTCCCTCCTTGGAGCATCAGCACCTTTAACTTCCTGTTCCGTACAGGTTACAATTTGTACTGAGGATGAACGGGAATACGTGGAACCAATGAAAGACTAGCTCTTGGTGTTGGGACAGGCACAGGTCACTCTATTTTCCCATCAGGAAGAAAAATTAACCATAGGCTCAGCCTGCCCCCCGGAACCAGAACAGGGCCTGAAGCCATCCTGCGCTTTTGCGGCCAGCTCCCTAAAAAGCGAGTTATAAAATGGAGGTTCAGGGCACTGCAATTCACAAACCTGCAGACTTATAAATGATAACTCTCATCCACAAATATATTGAGGGAAGGCAAAGAAGAGGATTTGAAATCAAGGCAGAATTGCAGGAAACAGATTTCAGGAGGTAGATTCGAATCGCCTTTAAAGCACATGAAAAGCGGCAAAACGTTGACAATGATGCCCTTGGCCAAAAAGGGCGTATGCGTTTTTTCCTGAATATATTCAGGAAAAAACGCATACGCCCTTTTTGGCCAACCAAGCAACCTGGAAAGGCAAATCAGCGCTACAAAGATGTCTCGCTTCCCATCGGTCAAAAGGGCCATGCTGAAAAAAGTGTCAAAACCAGAAACGCAGGACAGGCCATGGAGAAATGGGAGCCTTGCTACACTGATGGGCGGGATGTAAATTGTCAACAGCCACTCTGGAGAAGTGTACGGTGAATCCTGAAACGTCTAAAAAGCAAAGCTTAGAGAGCATAGGGCACTTCCACTCATGGGGGTATAAATTGGGAAAATGAAAAATCAGCAAGACACAAGCACCCCAAAGTTTAGGGCTGCTCTGTTGACAAGGACCTCCACTTCATTCCACCTTCAATATCCCAGGAAAGAGAAAAATGGATAAAGAAGTTGTGGTCCTTATGTACAATGGAATATCACTCAGCCGTGAAATCAATGTCATAAGGCTAGTAGCAGGATGATGAGTGGATTTAGGTACGACGACTCTAAGTGAAATAAGTCACACAGAAAAGGACACTTCTCAGAAGGTATCACTTATAGAGGGAATGTAAAAACCGTTACACTTGAACTGAATTACAAAACAGAACAGAGTCACACATGCAGAAAACACACTATGGCTGCTTAACGGGAAAGGTGAGGTGGGGTGATACATAAAACAAGGGTTTCAAATTAGCTCAGATACCGTTCCATAAACCCAATATGTAATAGACAAGACCTACTCCTTGCTCAGAGAACTGGACTCAACACGCCCTATTCACCGCACAAGAATATATCTGACTAGTAATAATCTTAAAAGCTATGTATTGATATCTCTCTGTTAGTGTGTGAAGTGGGTGTAAAGCGGCATAAACACAGCAGTGAAAAGCAGCTAAACCCCATTATAAAAATAAATTACTTTGAAAAACCCATGAAACAAAGACAGTGAAAGAGAGCGAAATTCTTACACAATGCGTTCAGGGGCTGTGATGCAACCTGGATTGACCATATCTAGACCCACAGCTGGATGAGACATAAGGGTGAACACTGTTGCGGCTGAGAGGTTTGGTGAGGTTGGGTGAGCAAACGCAGACCCTTTAAAGTAATACTGCGTGGTACCCATCGCATGGGTCCCAAATCTCTAGGTTCAAGGGAATCTTCCTACATCGAAAACATGCATGAGAAACCCAGAAGATGGTACACCGTGTGATGGGGAAAGGTTTCTAAAACGCACCTCATTTCTCATCTCCTTGTGCTCGGGTTCGCCATTCCAGCCACTTTACTAGCAATCTCCCTCCTTGGAGCATCATCACCTTTAACCTCCTGTTCCGTACAGGTTGCAATTTGTCCTGAGGATGAACGGGAAGACGTGAAACCAATGAGAGACTATCTCTTGGTGTTGGGACAGGCACAGGTCACTCTATTTTCCCATCAGGAAGAAGAATTAACCACAGGCTCAGCCTGCCCCCGGAACAAGTACAGGGCCTGAAGCCATCGTGCGCTTTTGCGGCCATCTCCCAAAAACGCGAGTTGTAAAATGGAGGTTCAGGGCACTGCAATTCACAAACCTGCAGAGTTATAAATGATAACTCTCGTCCACAAATATATTGAGGGAAGGCAAAGAAGAGGATTTGAAATCAAGGCAGAATTGCAGGAAACAGATTTCAGGAGGTAGATTCGAATCGCCTTTAAAGCACATGAAAAGCGGCAAAACGTTGACAATGATGCCCTTGGCCAAAAAGGGCGTATGCGTTTTTTCCTGAATATATTCAGGAAAAAACGCATACGCCCTTTTTGGCCAACCAAGCAACCTGGAAAGGCAAATCAGCGCTACAAAGATGTCTCGCTTCCCATCGGTCAAAAGGGCCATGCTGAAAAAAGTGTCAAAACCAGAAATGCAGGACAGGCCATGGAGAAATGGGAGCCTTGCTACACTGATGGGCGGGATGTAAATTGTCAACAGCCACTCTGGAGAAGCGTACGGTGAGTCCTGAAACGTCTAAAAAGCAAAGCTTAGAGAGCATAGGGCACTTCCACTCATGGGGGTATAAATTGGGAAAATTAAAAATCAGCAAGACACAAGCACCCCAAAGTTTAGGGCTGCTCTGTTGACAAGGACCTCCACTTCATTCCACCTTCAATATCCCAGGAAAGAGAAAAATGGATAAAGAAGTTGTGGTCCTTATGTACAATGGAATATCACTCAGCCATGAAATCAATGTCATAAGGCTAGTAGCAGCATGATGAGTGGATTTAGGTACGACGATTCTAAGTGAAATAAGTCACACAGAAAAGGACACTTCTCATAAGGTATCACTGATAGAGGGAATGTAAAAACCGTTACACTTGAACAGAATTACAAAACAGAACAGAGTCACACATGCAGAAAACACACTATGGCTGCTTCACGGGAAAGGTGAGGTGGGGTGATACATAAAACAAGGGTTTCAAATTAGCTCAGATACCGTTCCATAAAACCAATATGTAATAGACAAGACCTACTCCTTGCTCAGAGAACTGGACTCAACACGCCCTATTCACCGCACAAGAATATATCTGACTAGTAATAATCTTAAAACCTATGTATAGATATCTCTCTGTTAGTGTGTCAAGTGGGTGTAAAGCGGCATAAACACAGAAGTGAAAAGCAGCTAAACCCCTTTATAAAAATAAATTACTTTGAATAACCCATGAAACAAAGACAGTGAAAGAGAGCGAAATTCTTACACAATTCGTTCAGGGGCTGTGATGCAACCTGGATTGACCATATCTAGACACACAGCTGGATGAGACATAAGGGTGGACACTCTTGGGGCTGAGAGGTTTGGTGAGGTTGGGTGAGCAAACGCAGACCCTTTAAAGTAATACTGTGTGGTACCCATCGCATGGGTCCCAAATCTCCAGGTTCAAGGGCATCTTCCTACATCGAAAACATGCATGAGAAACCCAGAAGATGGTACACCGTGTGATGGGGAAAGGTTTCTAAAACGCACCTCATTTCTCATCTCCTTGTGCTCGGGTTTGCCATTCCAGCCACTTTACTAGCAATCTCCCTCCTTGGAGCATCATCACCTTTAACCTCCTGTTCCGTACAGGTTGCAATTTGTCCTGAGGATGAACGGGAAGACGTGAAACCAATGAGAGACTATCTCTTGGTGTTGGGACAGGCACAGGTCACTCTATTTTCCCATCAGGAAGAAGAATTAACCACAGGCTCAGCCTGCCCCGGAACAAGTACAGGGCCTGAAGCCATCGTGCGCTTTTGCGGCCATCTCCCAAAAACGCGAGTTGTAAAATGGAGGTTCAGGGCACTGCAATTCACAAACCTGCAGAGTTATAAATGATAACTCTCGTCCACAAATATATTGAGGGAAGGCAAAGAAGAGGATTTGAAATCAAGGCAGAATTGCAGGAAACAGATTTCAGGAGGTAGATTCGAATCGCCTTTAAAGCACATGAAAAGCGGCAAAACGTTGACAATGATGCCCTTGGCCAAAAAGGGCGTATGCGTTTTTTCCTGAATATATTCAGGAAAAAACGCATACGCCCTTTTTGGCCAACCAAGCAACCTGGAAAGGCAAATCAGCGCTACAAAGATGTCTCGCTTCCCATCGGTCAAAAGGGCCATGCTGAAAAAAGTCTCAAAACCAGAAATGCAGGACAGGCCATGGAGAAATGGGAGCCTTGCTACACTGATGGGCGGGATGTAAATTGTCAACAGCCACTCTGGAGAAGCGTACGGTGAGTCCTGAAACGTCTAAAAAGCAAAGCTTAGAGAGCATAGGGCACTTCCACTCATGGAGGTATAAATTGGGAAAATTAAAAATCAGCAAGACACAAGCACCCCAAAGTTTAGGGCTGCTCTGTTGACAAGGACCTCCACTTCATTCCACCTTCAATATCCCAGGAAAGAGAAAAATGGATAAAGAAGTTGTGGTCCTTATGTACAATGGAATATCACTCAGCCATGAAATCACTGTCATAAGGCTAGTAGCAGCATGATGAGTGGATTTAGGTACGACGATTCTAAGTGAAATAAGTCACACAGAAAAGGACACTTCTCATAAGGTATCACTGATAGAGGGAATGTAAAAACCGTTACACTTGAACTGAATTACAAAACAGAACAGAGTCACACATGCAGAAAACACACTATGGCTGCTTAACGGGAAAGGTGAGGTGGGGTGATACATAAAACAAGGGTTTCAAATTAGCTCAGATACCGTTCCATAAAACCAATATGTAATAGACAAGACCTACTCCTTGCTCAGAGAACTGGACTCAACACGCCCTATTCACCGCACAAGAATATATCTGACTAGTAATAATCTTAAAACCTATGTATAGATATCTCTCTGTTAGTGTGTCAAGTGGGTGTAAAGCGGCATAAACACAGAAGTGAAAAGCAGCTAAACCCCATTATAAAAATAAATTACTTTGAATAACCCATGAAACAAAGACAGTGAAAGAGAGCGAAATTCTTACACAATTCGTTCAGGGGCTGTGATGCAACCTGGATTGACCATATCTAGACACACAGCTGGATGAGACATAAGGGTGGACACTCTTGGGGCTGAGAGGTTTGGTGAGGTTGGGTGAGCAAACGCAGACCCTTTAAAGTAATACTGTGTGGTACCCATCGCATGGGTCCCAAATCTCCAGGTTCAAGGGCATCTTCCTACATCGAAAACATGCATGAGAAACCCAGAAGATGGTACACCGTGTGATGGGGAAAGGTTTCTAAAACGCACCTCATTTCTCATCTCCTTGTGCTCGGGTTCGCCATTCCAGCCACTATACTAGCAATCTCCCTCCTTGGAGCATCATCACCTTTAACCTCCTGTTCCGTATAGGTTGCAATTTGTCCTGAGGATGAACGGGAAGACGTGAAACCAATGAGAGACTATCTCTTGGTGTTGGCACAGGCACAGGTCACTCTATTTTCCCATCAGGAAGAAGAATTAACCACAGGCTCAGCCTGTCCCCCGGAACAAGAACAGGGCCTGAAGCCATCCTGCGCTTTTGCGGCCATCTCCCAAAAACGCGAGTTGTAAAATGGAGGTTCAGGGCACTGCAATTCACAAACCTGCAGAGTTATTAATGATAACTCTCGTCCACAAATATATTGAGGGAAGGCAACGAAGAGGATTTGAAATCAAGGCAGAATTGCAGGAAACAGATTTCAGGAGGTAGATTCGAATCGCCTTTAAAGCACATGAAAAGCGGCAAAACGTTGACAATGATGCCCTTGGCCAAAAAGGGCGTATGCGTTTTTTCCTGAATATATTCAGGAAAAAACGCATACGCCCTTTTTGGCCAACCAAGCAACCTGGAAAGGCAAATCAGCGCTACAAAGATGTCTCGCTTCCCATCGGTCAAAAGGGCCATGCTGAAAAAAGTCTCAAAACCAGAAATGCAGGACAGGCCATGGAGAAATGGGAGCCTTGCTACACTGATGGGCGGGATGTAAATTGTCAACAGCCACTCTGGAGAAGCGTACGGTGAGTCCTGAAACGTCTAAAAAGCAAAGCTTAGAGAGCATAGGGCACTTCCACTCATGGAGGTATAAATTGGGAAAATTAAAAATCAGCAAGACACAAGCACCCCAAAGTTTAGGGCTGCTCTGTTGACAAGGACCTCCACTTCATTCCACCTTCAATATCCCAGGAAAGAGAAAAATGGATAAAGAAGTTGTGGTCCTTATGTACAATGGAATATCACTCAGCCATGAAATCACTGTCATAAGGCTAGTAGCAGCATGATGAGTGGATTTAGGTACGACGATTCTAAGTGAAATAAGTCACACAGAAAAGGACACTTCTCATAAGGTATCACTGATAGAGGGAATGTAAAAACCGTTACACTTGAACTGAATTACAAAACAGAACAGAGTCACACATGCAGAAAACACACTATGGCTGCTTCACGGGAAAGGTGAGGTGGGGTGATACATAAAACAAGGGTTTCAAATTAGCTCAGATACCGTTCCATAAAACCAATATGTAATAGACAAGACCTACTCCTTGCTCAGAGAACTGGACTCAACACGCCCTATTCACCGCACAAGAATATATCTGACTAGTAATAATCTTAAAACCTATGTATAGATATCTCTCTGTTAGTGTGTCAAGTGGGTGTAAAGCGGCATAAACACAGAAGTGAAAAGCAGCTAAACCCCATTATAAAAATAAATTACTTTGAATAACCCATGAAACAAAGACAGTGAAAGAGAGCGAAATACTTACACAATTCGTTCAGGGGCTGTGATGCAACCTGGATTGACCATATCTAGACACACAGCTGGATGAGACATAAGGGTGGACACTCTTGGGGCTGAGAGGTTTGGTGAGGTTGGGTGAGCAAACGCAGACCCTTTAAAGTAATACTGTGTGGTACCCATCGCATGGGTCCCAAATCTCCAGGTTCAAGGGCATCTTCCTACATCGAAAACATGCATGAGAAACCCAGAAGATGGTACACCGTGTGATGGGGAAAGGTTTCTAAAACGCACCTCATTTCTCATCTCCTTGTGCTCGGGTTCGCCATTCCAGCCACTTTACTAGCAATCTCCCTCCTTGGAGCATCATCACCTTTAACCTCCTGTTCCGTACAGGTTGCAATTTGTCCTGAGGATGAA
The DNA here is from genome assembly GCF_965194805.1 of Balaenoptera borealis. NCBI lineage: Eukaryota > Metazoa > Chordata > Mammalia > Artiodactyla > Balaenopteridae > Balaenoptera > Balaenoptera borealis. The sequence goes on along the minus strand of NW_028123942.1, from coordinate 124,108 downwards.
CGGGAAGACGTGGAACCAATGAGAGACTAGCTCTTGGTGTTGGCACAGGCACAGGTCACTCTATTTTCCCATCAGGAAGAAGAATTAACCACAGGCTCAGCCTGTCCCCCGGAACAAGAACAGGGCCTGAAGCCATCCTGCGCTTTTGCGGCCATCTCCCAAAAACGCGAGTTGTAAAATGGAGGTTCAGGGCACTGCAATTCACAAACCTGCAGAGTTATTAATGATAACTCTCGTCCACAAATATATTGAGGGAAGGCAACGAAGAGGATTTGAAATCAAGGCAGAATTGCAGGAAACAGATTTCAGGAGGTAGATTCGAATCGCCTTTAAAGCACATGAAAAGCAGCAAAACGTTGACAATGATGCCCTTGGCCAAAAAGGGCGTATGCGTTTTTTCCTGAATATATTCAGGAAAAAACGCATACGCCCTTTTTGGCCAACCAAGCAACCTGGAAAGGCAAATCAGCGCTACAAAGATGTCTCGCTTCCCATCGGTTAAAAAGGCCATGCTGAAAAAAGTGTCAAAACCAGAAATGCAGGACAGGCCATGGAGAAATGGGAGCCTTGCTACACTGATGGGCGGGATGTAAATTGCCAACAGCCACTCTGGAGAAGTGTACGGTGAGTCCTGAAACATCTAAAAAACAAAGCTTAGAGAGCATAGGGCACTTCCACTCATGGGGGTATAAATTGGGAAAATTAAAAATCAGCAAGACACAAGCACCCCAAAGTTTAGGGCTGCTCTGTTGACAAGGACCTCCACTTCATTCCACCTTCAATATCCCAGGAAAGAGAAAAATGGATAAAGAAGTTGTGGTCCTTATGTACAATGGAATATCACTCAGCCGTGAAATCAATGTCATAAGGCTAGTAGCAGCATGATGAGTGGATTTAGGTACGACGACTCTAAGTGAAATAAGTCACACAGAAAAGGACACTTCTCATAAGGTATCACTTATAGAGGGAATGTAAAAACCGTTACACTTGAACTGAATTACAAAACAGAACAGAGTCACACATGCAGAAAACACACTATGGCTGCTTCACGGGAAAGGTGAGGTGGGGTGATACATAAAACAAGGGTTTCAAATTAGCTCAGATACCGTTCCATAAACCCAATATGTAATAGACAAGACCTACTCCTTGCTCAGCGAACTGGACTCAACACGCCCTATTCACCGCACAAGAATATATCTGACTAGTAATAATCTTAAAACCTATGTATTGATATCTCTCTGTTAGTGTGTCAAGTGTGTAAAAAGCGGCATAAACACAGCAGTGAAAAGCAGCTAAACCCCATTATAAAAATAAATTACTTTGAAAAACCCATGAAACAAAGACAGTGAAAGAGAGAGAAATTCTTACACAATGCGTTCAGGGGCTGTGATGCAACCTGGATTGACCATATCTAGACCCACAGCTGGATGAGACATAAGGGTGGACACTGTTGCGGCTGAGAGGTTTGGTGAGGTTGGGTGAGCAAACGCAGACCCTTTAAAGTAATACTGCGTGGTACCCATCGCATGGGTCCCAAATCTCCAGGTTCCAGGGCATCTTCCTACATCGAAAACATGCATGAGATACCCAGAAGATGGTACACCGCGTGATGGGGAAAGGCTTCTAAAACGCACCTCATTTCTCATCTGCTTGTGCCCGGGTTCGCCATTCCAGCCACTTAACTAGCAATCTCCCTCCTTGGAGCATCAGCACCTTTAATCTCCTGTTCCGTACAGGTTGCAATTTGTACTGAGGATGAACGGGAAGACGTGGAACCAATGAAAGACTAGCTCTTGGTGTTGGGACAGGCACAGGTCACTCTATTTTCCCATCAGGAAGAAGAATTAACCACAGGCTCAGCCTGCCCCCCGGAACCAGAACAGGGCCTGAAGCCATCCTGCGCTTTTGCGGCCAGCTCCCTAAAAAGCGAGTTGTAAAATGGAGGTTCAGGGCACTGCAATTCACAAACCTGCAGAGTTATAAATGATAACTCTCATCCACAAATATACTGAGGGAAGGCAAAGAAGAGGATTTGAAATCAAGGCAGAATTGCAGGAAACAGATTTCAGGAGGTAGGTTCGAATCGCCTTTAAAGCACATGAAAAGCGGCAAAACGTTGACAATGATGCCCTTGGCCAAAAAGGGCGTATGCGTTTTTTCCTGAATATATTCAGGAAAAAACGCATACGCCCTTTTTGGCCAACCAAGCAACCTGGAAAGGCAAATCAGCGCTACAAAGATGTCTCGCTTCCCATCAGTCAAAAGGGCCATGCTGAAAAAAGTGTCAAAACCAGAAATGCAGGACAGGCCATGGAGAAATGGGAGCCTTGCTACACTGATGGGCGGGATGTAAATTGTCAACAGCCACTCTGGAGAAGTGTACGGTGAGTCCTGAAACGTCTAAAAAGCAAAGCTTAGAGAGCATAGGGCACTTCCACTCATGGGGGTATAAATTGGGAAAATGAAAAATCAGCAAGACACAAGCACCCCAAAGTTTAGGGCTGCTCTGTTGACAAGGACCTCCACTTCATTCCACCTTCAATATCCCAGGAAAGAGAAAAATGGATAAAGAAGTTGTGGTCCTTATGTACAATGGAATATCACTCAGCCATGAAATCAATGTCATAAGGCTAGTAGCAGCATGATGAGTGGATTTAGGTACGACGATTCTAAGTGAAATAAGTCACACAGAAAAGGACACTTCTCAAAAGGTATCACTGATAGAGGGAATGTAAAAACCGTTACACTTGAACTGAATTACAAAACAGAACAGAGTCACACATGCAGAAAACACACTATGGCTGCTTAACGGGAAAGGTGAGGTGGGGTGATACATAAAACAAGGGTTTCAAATTAGCTCAGATACCGTTCCATAAAACCAATATGTAATAGACAAGACCTACTCCTTGCTCAGAGAACTGGACTCAACACACCCTATTCACCGCACAAGAATATATCTGACTAGTAATAATCTTAAAACCTATGTATTGATATCTCTCTGTTAGTGTGTCAAGTGGGTAAAAAGCGGCATAAACACAGCAGTGAAAAGCAGCTAAACCCCATTATAAAAATAAATTACTTTGAAAAACCCATGAAACAAAGACAGTGAAAGAGAGAGAAATTCTTACACAATGCGTTCAGGGGCTGTGATGCAACCTGGATTGACCATATCTAGACCCACAGCTGGATGAGACATAAGGGTGGACACTGTTGCGGCTGAGAGGTTTGGTGAGGTTGGGTGAGCAAACGCAGACCCTTTAAAGTAATACTGCGTGGTACCCATCGCATGGGTCCCAAATCTCCAGGTTCCAGGGCATCTTCCTACATCGAAAACATGCATGAGATACCCAGAAGATGGTACACCGTGTGATGGGGAAAGGTTTCTAAAACGCACCTCATTTCTCATCTGCTTGTGCCCGGGTTCGCCATTCCAGCCACTTTACTAGCAATCTCCCTCCTTGGAGCATCAGCACCTTTAACCTCCTGTTCCGTACAGGTTGCAATTTGTCCTGAGGATGAACGGGAAGACGTGGAACCAATGAAAGACTAGCTCTTGGTGTTGGGACAGGCACAGGTCACTCTATTTTCCCATCAGGAAGAAGAATTAACCACAGGCTCAGCCTGCCCCCGGAACAAGTACAGGGCCTGAAGCCATCGTGCGCTTTTGCGGCCATCTCCCAAAAACGCGAGTTGTAAAATGGAGGTTCAGGGCACTGCAATTCACAAACCTGCAGAGTTATAAATGATAACTCTCGTCCACAAATATATTGAGGGAAGGCAAAGAAGAGGATTTGAAATCAAGGCAGAATTGCAGGAAACAGATTTCAGGAGGTAGATTCGAATCGCCTTTAAAGCACATGAAAAGCGGCAAAACGTTGACAATGATGCCCTTGGCCAAAAAGGGCGTATGCGTTTTTTCCTGAATATATTCAGGAAAAAACGCATACGCCCTTTTTGGCCAACCAAGCAACCTGGAAAGGCAAATCAGCGCTACAAAGATGTCTCGCTTCCCATCGGTCAAAAGGGCCATGCTGAAAAAAGTGTCAAAACCAGAAATGCAGGACAGGCCATGGAGAAATGGGAGCCTTGCTACACTGATGGGCGGGATGTAAATTGTCAACAGCCACTCTGGAGAAGCGTACGGTGAGTCCTGAAACGTCTAAAAAGCAAAGCTTAGAGAGCATAGGGCACTTCCACTCATGGGGGTATAAATTGGGAAAATTAAAAATCAGCAAGACACAAGCACCCCAAAGTTTAGGGCTGCTCTGTTGACAAGGACCTCCACTTCATTCCACCTTCAATATCCCAGGAAAGAGAAAAATGGATAAAGAAGTTGTGGTCCTTATGTACAATGGAATATCACTCAGCCATGAAATCAATGTCATAAGGCTAGTAGCAGCATGATGAGTGGATTTAGGTACGACGATTCTAAGTGAAATAAGTCACACAGAAAAGGACACTTCTCATAAGGTATCACTGATAGAGGGAATGTAAAAACCGTTACACTTGAACAGAATTACAAAACAGAACAGAGTCACACATGCAGAAAACACACTATGGCTGCTTAACGGGAAAGGTGAGGTGGGGTGATACATAAAACAAGGGTTTCAAATTAGCTCAGATACCGTTCCATAAAACCAATATGTAATAGACAAGACCTACTCCTTGCTCAGAGAACTGGACTCAACACGCCCTATTCACCGCACAAGAATATATCTGACTAGTAATAATCTTAAAACCTATGTATAGATATCTCTCTGTTAGTGTGTCAAGTGGGTGTAAAGCGGCATAAACACAGAAGTGAAAAGCAGCTAAACCCCTTTATAAAAATAAATTACTTTGAATAACCCATGAAACAAAGACAGTGAAAGAGAGCGAAATTCTTACACAATTCGTTCAGGGGCTGTGATGCAACCTGGATTGACCATATCTAGACACACAGCTGGATGAGACATAAGGGTGGACACTCTTGGGGCTGAGAGGTTTGGTGAGGTTGGGTGAGCAAACGCAGACCCTTTAAAGTAATACTGTGTGGTACCCATCGCATGGGTCCCAAATCTCCAGGTTCAAGGGCATCTTCCTACATCGAAAACATGCATGAGAAACCCAGAAGATGGTACACCGTGTGATGGGGAAAGGTTTCTAAAACGCACCTCATTTCTCATCTCCTTGTGCTCGGGTTCGCCATTCCAGCCACTTTACTAGCAATCTCCCTCCTTGGAGCATCATCACCTTTAACCTCCTGTTCCGTACAGGTTGCAATTTGTCCTGAGGATGAACGGGAAGACGTGAAACCAATGAGAGACTATCTCTTGGTGTTGGGACAGGCACAGGTCACTCTATTTTCCCATCAGGAAGAAGAATTAACCACAGGCTCAGCCTGCCCCGGAACAAGTACAGGGCCTGAAGCCATCGTGCGCTTTTGCGGCCATCTCCCAAAAACGCGAGTTGTAAAATGGAGGTTCAGGGCACTGCAATTCACAAACCTGCAGAGTTATAAATGATAACTCTCGTCCACAAATATATTGAGGGAAGGCAAAGAAGAGGATTTGAAATCAAGGCAGAATTGCAGGAAACAGATTTCAGGAGGTAGATTCGAATCGCCTTTAAAGCACATGAAAAGCGGCAAAACGTTGACAATGATGCCCTTGGCCAAAAAGGGCGTATGCGTTTTTTCCTGAATATATTCAGGAAAAAACGCATACGCCCTTTTTGGCCAACCAAGCAACCTGGAAAGGCAAATCAGCGCTACAAAGATGTCTCGCTTCCCATCGGTCAAAAGGGCCATGCTGAAAAAAGTCTCAAAACCAGAAATGCAGGACAGGCCATGGAGAAATGGGAGCCTTGCTACACTGATGGGCGGGATGTAAATTGTCAACAGCCACTCTGGAGAAGCGTACGGTGAGTCCTGAAACGTCTAAAAAGCAAAGCTTAGAGAGCATAGGGCACTTCCACTCATGGAGGTATAAATTGGGAAAATTAAAAATCAGCAAGACACAAGCACCCCAAAGTTTAGGGCTGCTCTGTTGACAAGGACCTCCACTTCATTCCACCTTCAATATCCCAGGAAAGAGAAAAATGGATAAAGAAGTTGTGGTCCTTATGTACAATGGAATATCACTCAGCCATGAAATCACTGTCATAAGGCTAGTAGCAGCATGATGAGTGGATTTAGGTACGACGATTCTAAGTGAAATAAGTCACACAGAAAAGGACACTTCTCATAAGGTATCACTGATAGAGGGAATGTAAAAACCGTTACACTTGAACTGAATTACAAAACAGAACAGAGTCACACATGCAGAAAACACACTATGGCTGCTTAACGGGAAAGGTGAGGTGGGGTGATACATAAAACAAGGGTTTCAAATTAGCTCAGATACCGTTCCATAAAACCAATATGTAATAGACAAGACCTACTCCTTGCTCAGAGAACTGGACTCAACACGCCCTATTCACCGCACAAGAATATATCTGACTAGTAATAATCTTAAAACCTATGTATAGATATCTCTCTGTTAGTGTGTCAAGTGGGTGTAAAGCGGCATAAACACAGAAGTGAAAAGCAGCTAAACCCCATTATAAAAATAAATTACTTTGAATAACCCATGAAACAAAGACAGTGAAAGAGAGCGAAATTCTTACACAATTCGTTCAGGGGCTGTGATGCAACCTGGATTGACCATATCTAGACACACAGCTGGATGAGACATAAGGGTGGACACTCTTGGGGCTGAGAGGTTTGGTGAGGTTGGGTGAGCAAACGCAGACCCTTTAAAGTAATACTGTGTGGTACCCATCGCATGGGTCCCAAATCTCCAGGTTCAAGGGCATCTTCCTACATCGAAAACATGCATGAGAAACCCAGAAGATGGTACACCGTGTGATGGGGAAAGGTTTCTAAAACGCACCTCATTTCTCATCTCCTTGTGCTCGGGTTCGCCATTCCAGCCACTATACTAGCAATCTCCCTCCTTGGAGCATCATCACCTTTAACCTCCTGTTCCGTATAGGTTGCAATTTGTCCTGAGGATGAACGGGAAGACGTGAAACCAATGAGAGACTATCTCTTGGTGTTGGCACAGGCACAGGTCACTCTATTTTCCCATCAGGAAGAAGAATTAACCACAGGCTCAGCCTGTCCCCCGGAACAAGAACAGGGCCTGAAGCCATCCTGCGCTTTTGCGGCCATCTCCCAAAAACGCGAGTTGTAAAATGGAGGTTCAGGGCACTGCAATTCACAAACCTGCAGAGTTATTAATGATAACTCTCGTCCACAAATATATTGAGGGAAGGCAACGAAGAGGATTTGAAATCAAGGCAGAATTGCAGGAAACAGATTTCAGGAGGTAGATTCGAATCGCCTTTAAAGCACATGAAAAGCGGCAAAACGTTGACAATGATGCCCTTGGCCAAAAAGGGCGTATGCGTTTTTTCCTGAATATATTCAGGAAAAAACGCATACGCCCTTTTTGGCCAACCAAGCAACCTGGAAAGGCAAATCAGCGCTACAAAGATGTCTCGCTTCCCATCGGTCAAAAGGGCCATGCTGAAAAAAGTCTCAAAACCAGAAATGCAGGACAGGCCATGGAGAAATGGGAGCCTTGCTACACTGATGGGCGGGATGTAAATTGTCAACAGCCACTCTGGAGAAGCGTACGGTGAGTCCTGAAACGTCTAAAAAGCAAAGCTTAGAGAGCATAGGGCACTTCCACTCATGGAGGTATAAATTGGGAAAATTAAAAATCAGCAAGACACAAGCACCCCAAAGTTTAGGGCTGCTCTGTTGACAAGGACCTCCACTTCATTCCACCTTCAATATCCCAGGAAAGAGAAAAATGGATAAAGAAGTTGTGGTCCTTATGTACAATGGAATATCACTCAGCCATGAAATCACTGTCATAAGGCTAGTAGCAGCATGATGAGTGGATTTAGGTACGACGATTCTAAGTGAAATAAGTCACACAGAAAAGGACACTTCTCATAAGGTATCACTTATAGAGGGAATGTAAAAACCGTTACACTTGAACTGAATTACAAAACAGAACAGAGTCACACATGCAGAAAACACACTATGGCTGCTTCACGGGAAAGGTGAGGTGGGGTGATACATAAAACAAGGGTTTCAAATTAGCTCAGATACCGTTCCATAAACCCAATATGTAATAGACAAGACCTACTCCTTGCTCAGAGAACTGGACTCAACACGCCCTATTCACCGCACAAGAATATATCTGACTAGTAATAATCTTAAAAGCTATGTATTGATATCTCTCTGTTAGTGTGTCAAGTGGGTGTAAAGCGGCATAAACACAGCAGTGAAAAGCAGCTAAACACCATTATAAAAATAAATTACTTTGAAAAACCCATGAAACAAAGACAGTGAAAGAGAGCGAAATTCTTACACAATGCGTTCAGGGGCTGTGATGCAACCTGGATTGACCATATCTAGACCCACAGCTGGATGAGACATAAGGGTGGACACTGTTGCGGCTGAGAGGTTTGGTGAGGTTGGGTGAGCAAACGCAGCCCCTTTAAAGTAATACTGCGTGGTACCCATCGCATGGGTCCCAAATCTCCAGGTTCAAGGGAATCTTCCTACATCGAAAACATGCATGAGAAACCCAGAAGATGGTACACCGTGTGATGGGGAAAGGTTTCTAAAACGCACCTCATTTCTCATCTCCTTGTGCTCGGGTTCGCCATTCCAGCCACTTTACTAGCAATCTCCCTCCTTGGAGCATCATCACCTTTAACCTCCTGTTCCGTACAGGTTGCAATTTGTCCTGAGGATGAACGGGAAGACGTGAAACCAATGAGAGACTATCTCTTGGTGTTGGGACAGGCACAGGTCACTCTATTTTCCCATCAGGAAGAAGAATTAACCACAGGCTCAGCCTGCCCCCCGGAACAAGAACAGGGCCTGAAGCCATCCTGCGCTTTTGCGGCCATCTCCCAAAAACGCGAGTTGTAAAATGGAGGTTCAGGGCACTGCAATTCACAAACCTGCAGAGTTATAAATGATAACTCTCGTCCACAAATATATTGAGGGAAGGCAAAGAAGAGGATTTGAAATCAAGGCAGAATTGCAGGAAACAGATTTCAGGAGGTAGATTCGAATCGCCTTTAAAGCACATGAAAAGCGGCAAAACGTTGACAATGATGCCCTTGGCCAAAAAGGGCGTATGCGTTTTTTCCTGAATATATTCAGGAAAAAACGCATACGCCCTTTTTGGCCAACCAAGCAACCTGGAAAGGCAAATCAGCGCTACAAAGATGTCTCGCTTCCCATCGGTCAAAAGGGCCATGCTGAAAAAAGTCTCAAAACCAAAAATGCAGGACAGGCCATGGAGAAATGGGAGCCTTGCTACACTGATGGGCGGGATGTAAATTGTCAACAGCCACTCTGGAGAAGTGTACGGTGAGTCCTGAAACGTCTAAAAAGCAAAGCTTAGAGAGCATAGGGCACTTCCACTCATGGGGGTATAAATTGGGAAAATTAAAAATCAGCAAGACACAAGCACCCCAAAGTTTAGGGCTGCTCTGTTGACAAGGACCTCCACTTCATTCCACCTTCAATATCCCAGGAAAGAGAAAAATGGATAAAGAAGTTGTGGTCCTTATGTACAATGGAATATCACTCAGCCGTGAAATCAATGTCATAAGGCTAGTAGCAGCATGATGAGTGGATTTAGGTACGACGACTCCAAGTGAAATAAGTCACACAGAAAAGGACACTTCTCATAAGGTATCACTTATAGAGGGAATGTAAAAACCGTTACACTTGAACTGAATTACAAAACAGAACAGAGTCACACATGCAGAAAACACACTATGGCTGCTTAACGGGAAAGGTGAGGTGGGGTGATACATAAAACAAGGGTTTCAAATTAGCTCAGATACCGTTCCATAAACCCAATATGTAATAGACAAGACCTACTCCTTGCTCAGAGAACTGGACTCAACACGCCCTATTCACCGCACAAGAATATATCTGACTAGTAATAATCTTAAAAGCTATGTATTGATATCTCTCTGTTAGTGTGTCAAGTGGGTGTAAAGCGGCATAAACACAGCAGTGAAAAGCAGCTAAACCCCATTATAAAAATAAATTACTTTGAAAAACCCATGAAACAAAGACAGTGAAAGAGAGCGAAATTCTTACACAATGCGTTCAGGGGCTGTGATGCAACCTGGATTGACCATATCTAGACCCACAGCTGGATGAGACATAAGGGTGAACACTGTTTCGGCTGAGAGGTTTGTTGAGGTTGGGTGAGCAAACGCAGACCCTTTAAAGTAATACTGCGTGGTACCCATCGCATGGGTCCCAAATCTCCAGGTTCAAGGGAATCTTCCTACATCGAAAACATGCATGAGAAACCCAGAAGATGGTACACCGTGTGATGGGGAAAGGTTTGTAAAACGCACCTCATTTCTCATCTCCTTGTGCTCGGGTTCGCCATTCCAGCCACTTTACTAGCAATCTCCCTCCTTGGAGCATCATCACCTTTAACCTCCTGTTCCGTACAGGTTGCAATTTGTCCTGAGGATGAACGGGAAGACGTGGAACCAATGAGAGACTAGCTCTTGGTGTTGGGACAGGCACAGGTCACTCTATTTTCCCATCAGGAAGAAGAATTAACCACAGGCTCAGCCTGCCACCCGGAACCAGAACAGGGTCTGAAGCCATCCTGCGCTATTGCAGCCAGCTCCCTAAAAAGCGAGTTGTAAAATGGAGGTTCAGGGCACTGCAATTCACAAAACTGCAGACTTATAAATGATAACTCTCGTCCACAAATATATTGAGGGAAGGCAAAGAAGAGAATTTGAAATCAAGGCAGAATTGCAGGAAACAGATTTCAGGAGGTAGATTCGAATCGCCTTTAAAGCACATGAAAAGCGGCAAAATGTTGAAAATGATGCCCTTGGCCAAAAAGGGCGTATGCGTTTTTTCCTGAATATATTCAGGAAAAAACGCATACGCCCTTTTTGGCCAACCAAGCAACCTGGAAAGGCAAATCAGCGCTACAAAGATGTCTCGCTTCCCATCGGTCAAAAGGGCCATGCTGAAAAAAGTGTCAAAACCAGAAATGCAGGACAGGCCATGGAGAAATGGGAGCCTTGCTACACTGATGGGCGGGATGTAAATTGTCAACAGCCACTCTGGAGAAGCGTACGGTGAGTCCTGAAACGTCTAAAAAGCAAAGCTTAGAGAGCATAGGGCACTTCCACTCATGGGGGTATAAATTGGGAAAATTAAAAATCAGCAAGACACAAGCACCCCAAAGTTTAGGGCTGCTCTGTTGACAAGGACCTCCACTTCATTCCACCTTCAATATCCCAGGAAAGAGAAAAATGGATAAAGAAGTTGTGGTCCTTATGTACAATGGAATATCACTCAGCCATGAAATCAATGTCATAAAGCTAGTAGCAGCATGATGAGTGGATTTAGGTACGACGATTCTAAGTGAAATAAGTCACACAGAAAAGGACACTTCTCATAAGGTATCACTGATAGAGGGAATGTAAAAACCGTTACACTTGAACTGAATTACAAAACAGAACAGAGTCACACATGCAGAAAACACACTATGGCTGCTTCACGGGAAAGGTGAGGTGGGGTGATACATAAAACAAGGGTTTCAAATTAGCTCAGATACCGTTCCATAAAACCAATATGTAATAGACAAGACCTACTCCTTGCTCAGAGAACTGGACTCAACACGCCCTACTCACCGCACAAGAATATATCTGACTAGTAATAATCTTAAAACCTATGTATAGATATCTCTCTGTTAGTGTGTCAAGTGGGTGGAAAGCGGCATAAACACAGAAGTGAAAAGCAGCTAAACCCCATTATAAAAATAAATTACTTTGAAAAACCCATGAAACAAAGACAGTGAAAGAGAGCGAAATTCTTACACAATTCGTTCAGGGGCTGTGATGCAACCTGGATTGACCATATCTAGACCCACAGCTGGATGAGACATAAGGGTGGACACTCTTGGGGCTGAGAGGTTTGGTGAGGTTGGGTGAGCAAACGCAGACCCTTTACAGTAATACTGCATGGTACCCATCGCATGGGTCACAAATCTCCAGGTTCAAGGGCATCTTCCTACATCGAAAACATGCATGAGATACCCAGAAGATGGTACACCGTGTGATGGGGAAAGGTTTCTAAAACGCACCTCATTTCTCATCTCCTTGTGGCCGGGTTCGCTATTCCAGCCGCTTTACTAGCAATCTCCCTACTTGGAGCATCAGCACCTTTAACCTCCTGTTCCGTACAGGTTGCAATTTGTCCTGAGGATGAACGGGAAGACGTGGAACCAATGAGAGACTAGCTCTTGGTGTTGGGACAGGCACAGGTCACTCTATTTTCCCATCAGGAAGAAGAATTAACCACAGGCTCATCCTGCCCCCGGAACCAGAACAGGGCCTGAAGGCATCCTGCGCTTTTGCGGCCAGCTCCCTAAAAAGCGAGTTGTAAAATGGAGGTTCAGGGCACTGCAATTCACAAACCTGCAGAGTTATAAATGATAACTCTCGTCCACAAATATATTGAGGGAAGGCAAAGAAGAGGATTTGAAATCAAGGCAGAATTGCAGGAAACAGATTTCAGGAGGTAGATACGAAGCTCCTTTAAAGCACATGAAAAGCGGCAAAACGTTGACAATGATGCCCTTGGCCAAAAAGGGCGTATGCGTTTTTTCCTGAATATATTCAGGAAAAAACGCATACGCCCTTTTTGGCCAACCAAGCAACCTGGAAAGGCAAATCAGCGCTACAAAGATGTCTCGCTTCCCATCGGTCAAAAGGGCCATGCTGAAAAAAGTCTCAAAACCAAAAATGCAGGACAGGCCATGGAGAAATGGGAGCCTTGCTACACTGATGGGCGGGATGTAAATTGTCAACAGCCACTCTGGAGAAGCGTACGGTGAGTCCTGAAACGTCTAAAAAGCAAAGCTTAGAGAGCATAGGGCACTTCCACTCATGGGGGTATAAATTGGGAAAATGAAAAATCAGCAAGACACAAGCACCCCAAAGTTTAGGGCTGCTCTGTTGACAAGGACCTCCACTTCATTCCACCTTCAATATCCCAGGAAAGAGAAAAATGGATAAAGAAGTTGTGGTCCTTATGTACAATGGAATATCACTCAGCCATGAAATCAATGTCATAAGGCTAGTAGCAGCATGATGAGTGGATTTAGGTTCGACGATTCTAAGTGAAATAAGTCACACAGAAAAGGACACTTCTCATAAGGTATCACTGATAGAGGGAATGTAAAAACCGTTACACTTGAACTGAATTACAAAACAGAACAGAGTCACACATGCAGAAAACACACTATGGCTGCTTAACGGGAAAGGTGAGGTGGGGTGATACATAAAACAAGGGTTTCAAATTAGCTCAGATACCGTTCCATAAAACCAATATGTAATAGACAAGACCTACTCCTTGCTCAGAGAACTGGACTCAACACGCCCTATTCACCGCACAAGAATATATCTGACTAGTAATAATCTTAAAACCTATGTATAGATATCTCTCTGTTAGTGTGTCAAGTGGGTGTAAAGCGGCATAAACACAGAAGTGAAAAGCAGCTAAACCCCATTATAAAAATAAATTACTTTGAATAACCCATGAAACAAAGACAGTGAAAGAGAGCGAAATTCTTACACAATTCGTTCAGGGGCTGTGATGCAACCTGGATTGACCATATCTAGACCCACAGCTGGATGAGACATAAGGGTGGACACTCTTGGGGCTGAGAGGTTTGGTGAGGTTGGGTGAGCAAACGCAGACCCTTTACAGTAATACTGCGTTGTACCCATCGCATGGGTCACAAATCTCCAGGTTCAAGGGCATCTTCCTACATCGAAAACATGCATGAGAAACCCAGAAGATGGTACACCGTGTGATGTGGAAAGGTTTCTAAAACGCACCTCATTTCTCATCTCCTTGTGGCCGGGTTCGCTATTCCAGCCGCTTTACTAGCAATCTCCCTACTTGGAGCATCAGCACCTTTAACCTCCTGTTCTGTACAGGTTGCAATTTGTCCTGAGGATGAACTGGAAGACGTGGAACCAATGAGAGACTAGCTCTTGGTGTTGGGACAGGCACAGGTCACTCTATTTTCCCATCAGGAAGAAGAATTAACCACAGGCTCAGCCTGCCACCCGGAACCAAAACAGGGCCTGAAGCCATCCTGCGCTATTGCGGCCAGCTCTCTAAAAAGCGAGTTGTAAAATGGAGGTTCAGGGCACTACAATTCACAAACCTGCAGACTTATAAATGATAACTCTCGTCCACAAATATATTGAGGGAAGGCAAAGAAGAGGATTTGAAATCAAGGCAGAATTGCAGGAAACAGATTTCAGGAGGTAGATTCGAATCGCCTTTAAAGCACATGAAAAGCGGCAAAACGTTGACAATGATGCCCTTGGCCAAAAAGGGCGTATGCGTTTTTTCCTGAATATATTCAGGAAAAAACGCATACGCCCTTTTTGGCCAACCAAGCAACCTGGAAAGGCAAATCAGCGCTACAAAGATGTCTCGCTTCCCATCGGTCAAAAGGGCCATGCTGAAAAAAGTGTCAAAACCAGAAATGCAGGAAAGGCCATGGAGAAATGGGAGCCTTGCTACACTGATGGGCGGGATGTAAATTGTCAACAGCCACTCTGCAGAAGCGTACGGTGAGTCCTGAAACGTCTAAAAAGCAAAGCTTAGAGAGCATAGGGCACTTCCACTCATGGGGGTATAAATTGGGAAAATGAAAAATCAGCAAGACACAAGCACCCCAAAGTTTAGGGCTGCTCTGTTGACAAGGACCTCCACTTCATTCCACCTTCAATATCCCAGGAAAGAGAAAAATGGATAAAGAAGTTGTGGTCCTTATGTACAATGGAATATCACTCAGCCATGAAATCACTGTCATAAGGGTAGTAGCAGCATGATGAGTGGATTTAGGTATGACGACTCTAAGTGAAATAAGTCACACAGAAAAGGACACTTCTCATAAGGTATCACTTATAGAGGGAATGTAAAAACCGTTACACTTGAACTGAATTACAAAACAGAACAGAGTCACACATGCAGAAAACACACTATGGCTGCTTAACGGGAAAGGTGAGGTGGGGTGATACATAAAACAAGGGTTTCAAATTAGCTCAGATACCGTTCCATAAACCCAATATGTAATAGACAAGACCTACTCCTTGCTCAGAGAACTGGACTCAACACGCCCTATTCACCGCACAAGAATATATCTGACTAGTAATAATCTTAAAACCTATGTATTGATATCTCTCTGTTAGTGTGTCAAGTGGGTAAAAAGCGGCATAAACACAGCAGTGAAAAGCAGCTAAACCCCATTATAAAAATAAATTACTTTGAAAAACCCATGAAACAAATACAGTGAAAGAGAGAGAAATTCTTACACAATGCGTTCAGGGGCTGTGATGCAACCTGGATTGACCATATCTAGACCCACAGCTGGATGAGACATAAGGGTGGACACTGTTGCGGCTGAGAGGTTTGGTGAGGTTGGGTGAGCAAACGCAGACCCTTTAAAGTAATACTGCGTGGTACCCATCGCATGGGTCCCAAATCTCCAGGTTCAAGGGCATCTTCCTACATCGAAAACATGCATGAGATACCCAGAAGATGGTACACCGTGTGATGGGGAAAGGTTTCTAAAACGCACCTCATTTCTCATCTGCTTGTGCCCGGGTTCGCCATTCCAGCCACTTTACTAGCAATCTCCCTCCTTGGAGCATCAGCACCTTTAACTTCCTGTTCCGTACAGGTTACAATTTGTACTGAGGATGAACGGGAATACGTGGAACCAATGAAAGACTAGCTCTTGGTGTTGGGACAGGCACAGGTCACTCTATTTTCCCATCAGGAAGAAAAATTAACCATAGGCTCAGCCTGCCCCCCGGAACCAGAACAGGGCCTGAAGCCATCCTGCGCTTTTGCGGCCAGCTCCCTAAAAAGCGAGTTATAAAATGGAGGTTCAGGGCACTGCAATTCACAAACCTGCAGACTTATAAATGATAACTCTCATCCACAAATATATTGAGGGAAGGCAAAGAAGAGGATTTGAAATCAAGGCAGAATTGCAGGAAACAGATTTCAGGAGGTAGATTCGAATCGCCTTTAAAGCACATGAAAAGCGGCAAAACGTTGACAATGATGCCCTTGGCCAAAAAGGGCGTATGCGTTTTTTCCTGAATATATTCAGGAAAAAACGCATACGCCCTTTTTGGCCAACCAAGCAACCTGGAAAGGCAAATCAGCGCTACAAAGATGTCTCGCTTCCCATCGGTCAAAAGGGCCATGCTGAAAAAAGTGTCAAAACCAGAAACGCAGGACAGGCCATGGAGAAATGGGAGCCTTGCTACACTGATGGGCGGGATGTAAATTGTCAACAGCCACTCTGGAGAAGTGTACGGTGAATCCTGAAACGTCTAAAAAGCAAAGCTTAGAGAGCATAGGGCACTTCCACTCATGGGGGTATAAATTGGGAAAATGAAAAATCAGCAAGACACAAGCACCCCAAAGTTTAGGGCTGCTCTGTTGACAAGGACCTCCACTTCATTCCACCTTCAATATCCCAGGAAAGAGAAAAATGGATAAAGAAGTTGTGGTCCTTATGTACAATGGAATATCACTCAGCCGTGAAATCAATGTCATAAGGCTAGTAGCAGGATGATGAGTGGATTTAGGTACGACGACTCTAAGTGAAATAAGTCACACAGAAAAGGACACTTCTCAGAAGGTATCACTTATAGAGGGAATGTAAAAACCGTTACACTTGAACTGAATTACAAAACAGAACAGAGTCACACATGCAGAAAACACACTATGGCTGCTTAACGGGAAAGGTGAGGTGGGGTGATACATAAAACAAGGGTTTCAAATTAGCTCAGATACCGTTCCATAAACCCAATATGTAATAGACAAGACCTACTCCTTGCTCAGAGAACTGGACTCAACACGCCCTATTCACCGCACAAGAATATATCTGACTAGTAATAATCTTAAAAGCTATGTATTGATATCTCTCTGTTAGTGTGTGAAGTGGGTGTAAAGCGGCATAAACACAGCAGTGAAAAGCAGCTAAACCCCATTATAAAAATAAATTACTTTGAAAAACCCATGAAACAAAGACAGTGAAAGAGAGCGAAATTCTTACACAATGCGTTCAGGGGCTGTGATGCAACCTGGATTGACCATATCTAGACCCACAGCTGGATGAGACATAAGGGTGAACACTGTTGCGGCTGAGAGGTTTGGTGAGGTTGGGTGAGCAAACGCAGACCCTTTAAAGTAATACTGCGTGGTACCCATCGCATGGGTCCCAAATCTCTAGGTTCAAGGGAATCTTCCTACATCGAAAACATGCATGAGAAACCCAGAAGATGGTACACCGTGTGATGGGGAAAGGTTTCTAAAACGCACCTCATTTCTCATCTCCTTGTGCTCGGGTTCGCCATTCCAGCCACTTTACTAGCAATCTCCCTCCTTGGAGCATCATCACCTTTAACCTCCTGTTCCGTACAGGTTGCAATTTGTCCTGAGGATGAACGGGAAGACGTGAAACCAATGAGAGACTATCTCTTGGTGTTGGGACAGGCACAGGTCACTCTATTTTCCCATCAGGAAGAAGAATTAACCACAGGCTCAGCCTGCCCCCGGAACAAGTACAGGGCCTGAAGCCATCGTGCGCTTTTGCGGCCATCTCCCAAAAACGCGAGTTGTAAAATGGAGGTTCAGGGCACTGCAATTCACAAACCTGCAGAGTTATAAATGATAACTCTCGTCCACAAATATATTGAGGGAAGGCAAAGAAGAGGATTTGAAATCAAGGCAGAATTGCAGGAAACAGATTTCAGGAGGTAGATTCGAATCGCCTTTAAAGCACATGAAAAGCGGCAAAACGTTGACAATGATGCCCTTGGCCAAAAAGGGCGTATGCGTTTTTTCCTGAATATATTCAGGAAAAAACGCATACGCCCTTTTTGGCCAACCAAGCAACCTGGAAAGGCAAATCAGCGCTACAAAGATGTCTCGCTTCCCATCGGTCAAAAGGGCCATGCTGAAAAAAGTGTCAAAACCAGAAATGCAGGACAGGCCATGGAGAAATGGGAGCCTTGCTACACTGATGGGCGGGATGTAAATTGTCAACAGCCACTCTGGAGAAGCGTACGGTGAGTCCTGAAACGTCTAAAAAGCAAAGCTTAGAGAGCATAGGGCACTTCCACTCATGGGGGTATAAATTGGGAAAATTAAAAATCAGCAAGACACAAGCACCCCAAAGTTTAGGGCTGCTCTGTTGACAAGGACCTCCACTTCATTCCACCTTCAATATCCCAGGAAAGAGAAAAATGGATAAAGAAGTTGTGGTCCTTATGTACAATGGAATATCACTCAGCCATGAAATCAATGTCATAAGGCTAGTAGCAGCATGATGAGTGGATTTAGGTACGACGATTCTAAGTGAAATAAGTCACACAGAAAAGGACACTTCTCATAAGGTATCACTGATAGAGGGAATGTAAAAACCGTTACACTTGAACAGAATTACAAAACAGAACAGAGTCACACATGCAGAAAACACACTATGGCTGCTTCACGGGAAAGGTGAGGTGGGGTGATACATAAAACAAGGGTTTCAAATTAGCTCAGATACCGTTCCATAAAACCAATATGTAATAGACAAGACCTACTCCTTGCTCAGAGAACTGGACTCAACACGCCCTATTCACCGCACAAGAATATATCTGACTAGTAATAATCTTAAAACCTATGTATAGATATCTCTCTGTTAGTGTGTCAAGTGGGTGTAAAGCGGCATAAACACAGAAGTGAAAAGCAGCTAAACCCCTTTATAAAAATAAATTACTTTGAATAACCCATGAAACAAAGACAGTGAAAGAGAGCGAAATTCTTACACAATTCGTTCAGGGGCTGTGATGCAACCTGGATTGACCATATCTAGACACACAGCTGGATGAGACATAAGGGTGGACACTCTTGGGGCTGAGAGGTTTGGTGAGGTTGGGTGAGCAAACGCAGACCCTTTAAAGTAATACTGTGTGGTACCCATCGCATGGGTCCCAAATCTCCAGGTTCAAGGGCATCTTCCTACATCGAAAACATGCATGAGAAACCCAGAAGATGGTACACCGTGTGATGGGGAAAGGTTTCTAAAACGCACCTCATTTCTCATCTCCTTGTGCTCGGGTTTGCCATTCCAGCCACTTTACTAGCAATCTCCCTCCTTGGAGCATCATCACCTTTAACCTCCTGTTCCGTACAGGTTGCAATTTGTCCTGAGGATGAACGGGAAGACGTGAAACCAATGAGAGACTATCTCTTGGTGTTGGGACAGGCACAGGTCACTCTATTTTCCCATCAGGAAGAAGAATTAACCACAGGCTCAGCCTGCCCCGGAACAAGTACAGGGCCTGAAGCCATCGTGCGCTTTTGCGGCCATCTCCCAAAAACGCGAGTTGTAAAATGGAGGTTCAGGGCACTGCAATTCACAAACCTGCAGAGTTATAAATGATAACTCTCGTCCACAAATATATTGAGGGAAGGCAAAGAAGAGGATTTGAAATCAAGGCAGAATTGCAGGAAACAGATTTCAGGAGGTAGATTCGAATCGCCTTTAAAGCACATGAAAAGCGGCAAAACGTTGACAATGATGCCCTTGGCCAAAAAGGGCGTATGCGTTTTTTCCTGAATATATTCAGGAAAAAACGCATACGCCCTTTTTGGCCAACCAAGCAACCTGGAAAGGCAAATCAGCGCTACAAAGATGTCTCGCTTCCCATCGGTCAAAAGGGCCATGCTGAAAAAAGTCTCAAAACCAGAAATGCAGGACAGGCCATGGAGAAATGGGAGCCTTGCTACACTGATGGGCGGGATGTAAATTGTCAACAGCCACTCTGGAGAAGCGTACGGTGAGTCCTGAAACGTCTAAAAAGCAAAGCTTAGAGAGCATAGGGCACTTCCACTCATGGAGGTATAAATTGGGAAAATTAAAAATCAGCAAGACACAAGCACCCCAAAGTTTAGGGCTGCTCTGTTGACAAGGACCTCCACTTCATTCCACCTTCAATATCCCAGGAAAGAGAAAAATGGATAAAGAAGTTGTGGTCCTTATGTACAATGGAATATCACTCAGCCATGAAATCACTGTCATAAGGCTAGTAGCAGCATGATGAGTGGATTTAGGTACGACGATTCTAAGTGAAATAAGTCACACAGAAAAGGACACTTCTCATAAGGTATCACTGATAGAGGGAATGTAAAAACCGTTACACTTGAACTGAATTACAAAACAGAACAGAGTCACACATGCAGAAAACACACTATGGCTGCTTAACGGGAAAGGTGAGGTGGGGTGATACATAAAACAAGGGTTTCAAATTAGCTCAGATACCGTTCCATAAAACCAATATGTAATAGACAAGACCTACTCCTTGCTCAGAGAACTGGACTCAACACGCCCTATTCACCGCACAAGAATATATCTGACTAGTAATAATCTTAAAACCTATGTATAGATATCTCTCTGTTAGTGTGTCAAGTGGGTGTAAAGCGGCATAAACACAGAAGTGAAAAGCAGCTAAACCCCATTATAAAAATAAATTACTTTGAATAACCCATGAAACAAAGACAGTGAAAGAGAGCGAAATTCTTACACAATTCGTTCAGGGGCTGTGATGCAACCTGGATTGACCATATCTAGACACACAGCTGGATGAGACATAAGGGTGGACACTCTTGGGGCTGAGAGGTTTGGTGAGGTTGGGTGAGCAAACGCAGACCCTTTAAAGTAATACTGTGTGGTACCCATCGCATGGGTCCCAAATCTCCAGGTTCAAGGGCATCTTCCTACATCGAAAACATGCATGAGAAACCCAGAAGATGGTACACCGTGTGATGGGGAAAGGTTTCTAAAACGCACCTCATTTCTCATCTCCTTGTGCTCGGGTTCGCCATTCCAGCCACTATACTAGCAATCTCCCTCCTTGGAGCATCATCACCTTTAACCTCCTGTTCCGTATAGGTTGCAATTTGTCCTGAGGATGAACGGGAAGACGTGAAACCAATGAGAGACTATCTCTTGGTGTTGGCACAGGCACAGGTCACTCTATTTTCCCATCAGGAAGAAGAATTAACCACAGGCTCAGCCTGTCCCCCGGAACAAGAACAGGGCCTGAAGCCATCCTGCGCTTTTGCGGCCATCTCCCAAAAACGCGAGTTGTAAAATGGAGGTTCAGGGCACTGCAATTCACAAACCTGCAGAGTTATTAATGATAACTCTCGTCCACAAATATATTGAGGGAAGGCAACGAAGAGGATTTGAAATCAAGGCAGAATTGCAGGAAACAGATTTCAGGAGGTAGATTCGAATCGCCTTTAAAGCACATGAAAAGCGGCAAAACGTTGACAATGATGCCCTTGGCCAAAAAGGGCGTATGCGTTTTTTCCTGAATATATTCAGGAAAAAACGCATACGCCCTTTTTGGCCAACCAAGCAACCTGGAAAGGCAAATCAGCGCTACAAAGATGTCTCGCTTCCCATCGGTCAAAAGGGCCATGCTGAAAAAAGTCTCAAAACCAGAAATGCAGGACAGGCCATGGAGAAATGGGAGCCTTGCTACACTGATGGGCGGGATGTAAATTGTCAACAGCCACTCTGGAGAAGCGTACGGTGAGTCCTGAAACGTCTAAAAAGCAAAGCTTAGAGAGCATAGGGCACTTCCACTCATGGAGGTATAAATTGGGAAAATTAAAAATCAGCAAGACACAAGCACCCCAAAGTTTAGGGCTGCTCTGTTGACAAGGACCTCCACTTCATTCCACCTTCAATATCCCAGGAAAGAGAAAAATGGATAAAGAAGTTGTGGTCCTTATGTACAATGGAATATCACTCAGCCATGAAATCACTGTCATAAGGCTAGTAGCAGCATGATGAGTGGATTTAGGTACGACGATTCTAAGTGAAATAAGTCACACAGAAAAGGACACTTCTCATAAGGTATCACTGATAGAGGGAATGTAAAAACCGTTACACTTGAACTGAATTACAAAACAGAACAGAGTCACACATGCAGAAAACACACTATGGCTGCTTCACGGGAAAGGTGAGGTGGGGTGATACATAAAACAAGGGTTTCAAATTAGCTCAGATACCGTTCCATAAAACCAATATGTAATAGACAAGACCTACTCCTTGCTCAGAGAACTGGACTCAACACGCCCTATTCACCGCACAAGAATATATCTGACTAGTAATAATCTTAAAACCTATGTATAGATATCTCTCTGTTAGTGTGTCAAGTGGGTGTAAAGCGGCATAAACACAGAAGTGAAAAGCAGCTAAACCCCATTATAAAAATAAATTACTTTGAATAACCCATGAAACAAAGACAGTGAAAGAGAGCGAAATACTTACACAATTCGTTCAGGGGCTGTGATGCAACCTGGATTGACCATATCTAGACACACAGCTGGATGAGACATAAGGGTGGACACTCTTGGGGCTGAGAGGTTTGGTGAGGTTGGGTGAGCAAACGCAGACCCTTTAAAGTAATACTGTGTGGTACCCATCGCATGGGTCCCAAATCTCCAGGTTCAAGGGCATCTTCCTACATCGAAAACATGCATGAGAAACCCAGAAGATGGTACACCGTGTGATGGGGAAAGGTTTCTAAAACGCACCTCATTTCTCATCTCCTTGTGCTCGGGTTCGCCATTCCAGCCACTTTACTAGCAATCTCCCTCCTTGGAGCATCATCACCTTTAACCTCCTGTTCCGTACAGGTTGCAATTTGTCCTGAGGATGAACGGGAAGACGTGGAACCAATGAGAGACTAGCTCTTGGTGTTGGCACAGGCACAGGTCACTCTATTTTCCCATCAGGAAGAAGAATTAACCACAGGCTCAGCCTGTCCCCCGGAACAAGAACAGGGCCTGAAGCCATCCTGCGCTTTTGCGGCCATCTCCCAAAAACGCGAGTTGTAAAATGGAGGTTCAGGGCACTGCAATTCACAAACCTGCAGAGTTATTAATGATAACTCTCGTCCACAAATATATTGAGGGAAGGCAACGAAGAGGATTTGAAATCAAGGCAGAATTGCAGGAAACAGATTTCAGGAGGTAGATTCGAATCGCCTTTAAAGCACATGAAAAGCAGCAAAACGTTGACAATGATGCCCTTGGCCAAAAAGGGCGTATGCGTTTTTTCCTGAATATATTCAGGAAAAAACGCATACGCCCTTTTTGGCCAACCAAGCAACCTGGAAAGGCAAATCAGCGCTACAAAGATGTCTCGCTTCCCATCGGTTAAAAAGGCCATGCTGAAAAAAGTGTCAAAACCAGAAATGCAGGACAGGCCATGGAGAAATGGGAGCCTTGCTACACTGATGGGCGGGATGTAAATTGCCAACAGCCACTCTGGAGAAGTGTACGGTGAGTCCTGAAACATCTAAAAAACAAAGCTTAGAGAGCATAGGGCACTTCCACTCATGGGGGTATAAATTGGGAAAATTAAAAATCAGCAAGACACAAGCACCCCAAAGTTTAGGGCTGCTCTGTTGACAAGGACCTCCACTTCATTCCACCTTCAATATCCCAGGAAAGAGAAAAATGGATAAAGAAGTTGTGGTCCTTATGTACAATGGAATATCACTCAGCCGTGAAATCAATGTCATAAGGCTAGTAGCAGCATGATGAGTGGATTTAGGTACGACGACTCTAAGTGAAATAAGTCACACAGAAAAGGACACTTCTCATAAGGTATCACTTATAGAGGGAATGTAAAAACCGTTACACTTGAACTGAATTACAAAACAGAACAGAGTCACACATGCAGAAAACACACTATGGCTGCTTCACGGGAAAGGTGAGGTGGGGTGATACATAAAACAAGGGTTTCAAATTAGCTCAGATACCGTTCCATAAACCCAATATGTAATAGACAAGACCTACTCCTTGCTCAGCGAACTGGACTCAACACGCCCTATTCACCGCACAAGAATATATCTGACTAGTAATAATCTTAAAACCTATGTATTGATATCTCTCTGTTAGTGTGTCAAGTGTGTAAAAAGCGGCATAAACACAGCAGTGAAAAGCAGCTAAACCCCATTATAAAAATAAATTACTTTGAAAAACCCATGAAACAAAGACAGTGAAAGAGAGAGAAATTCTTACACAATGCGTTCAGGGGCTGTGATGCAACCTGGATTGACCATATCTAGACCCACAGCTGGATGAGACATAAGGGTGGACACTGTTGCGGCTGAGAGGTTTGGTGAGGTTGGGTGAGCAAACGCAGACCCTTTAAAGTAATACTGCGTGGTACCCATCGCATGGGTCCCAAATCTCCAGGTTCCAGGGCATCTTCCTACATCGAAAACATGCATGAGATACCCAGAAGATGGTACACCGCGTGATGGGGAAAGGCTTCTAAAACGCACCTCATTTCTCATCTGCTTGTGCCCGGGTTCGCCATTCCAGCCACTTAACTAGCAATCTCCCTCCTTGGAGCATCAGCACCTTTAATCTCCTGTTCCGTACAGGTTGCAATTTGTACTGAGGATGAACGGGAAGACGTGGAACCAATGAAAGACTAGCTCTTGGTGTTGGGACAGGCACAGGTCACTCTATTTTCCCATCAGGAAGAAGAATTAACCACAGGCTCAGCCTGCCCCCCGGAACCAGAACAGGGCCTGAAGCCATCCTGCGCTTTTGCGGCCAGCTCCCTAAAAAGCGAGTTGTAAAATGGAGGTTCAGGGCACTGCAATTCACAAACCTGCAGAGTTATAAATGATAACTCTCATCCACAAATATACTGAGGGAAGGCAAAGAAGAGGATTTGAAATCAAGGCAGAATTGCAGGAAACAGATTTCAGGAGGTAGGTTCGAATCGCCTTTAAAGCACATGAAAAGCGGCAAAACGTTGACAATGATGCCCTTGGCCAAAAAGGGCGTATGCGTTTTTTCCTGAATATATTCAGGAAAAAACGCATACGCCCTTTTTGGCCAACCAAGCAACCTGGAAAGGCAAATCAGCGCTACAAAGATGTCTCGCTTCCCATCAGTCAAAAGGGCCATGCTGAAAAAAGTGTCAAAACCAGAAATGCAGGACAGGCCATGGAGAAATGGGAGCCTTGCTACACTGATGGGCGGGATGTAAATTGTCAACAGCCACTCTGGAGAAGTGTACGGTGAGTCCTGAAACGTCTAAAAAGCAAAGCTTAGAGAGCATAGGGCACTTCCACTCATGGGGGTATAAATTGGGAAAATGAAAAATCAGCAAGACACAAGCACCCCAAAGTTTAGGGCTGCTCTGTTGACAAGGACCTCCACTTCATTCCACCTTCAATATCCCAGGAAAGAGAAAAATGGATAAAGAAGTTGTGGTCCTTATGTACAATGGAATATCACTCAGCCATGAAATCAATGTCATAAGGCTAGTAGCAGCATGATGAGTGGATTTAGGTACGACGATTCTAAGTGAAATAAGTCACACAGAAAAGGACACTTCTCAAAAGGTATCACTGATAGAGGGAATGTAAAAACCGTTACACTTGAACTGAATTACAAAACAGAACAGAGTCACACATGCAGAAAACACACTATGGCTGCTTAACGGGAAAGGTGAGGTGGGGTGATACATAAAACAAGGGTTTCAAATTAGCTCAGATACCGTTCCATAAAACCAATATGTAATAGACAAGACCTACTCCTTGCTCAGAGAACTGGACTCAACACACCCTATTCACCGCACAAGAATATATCTGACTAGTAATAATCTTAAAACCTATGTATTGATATCTCTCTGTTAGTGTGTCAAGTGGGTAAAAAGCGGCATAAACACAGCAGTGAAAAGCAGCTAAACCCCATTATAAAAATAAATTACTTTGAAAAACCCATGAAACAAAGACAGTGAAAGAGAGAGAAATTCTTACACAATGCGTTCAGGGGCTGTGATGCAACCTGGATTGACCATATCTAGACCCACAGCTGGATGAGACATAAGGGTGGACACTGTTGCGGCTGAGAGGTTTGGTGAGGTTGGGTGAGCAAACGCAGACCCTTTAAAGTAATACTGCGTGGTACCCATCGCATGGGTCCCAAATCTCCAGGTTCCAGGGCATCTTCCTACATCGAAAACATGCATGAGATACCCAGAAGATGGTACACCGTGTGATGGGGAAAGGTTTCTAAAACGCACCTCATTTCTCATCTGCTTGTGCCCGGGTTCGCCATTCCAGCCACTTTACTAGCAATCTCCCTCCTTGGAGCATCAGCACCTTTAACCTCCTGTTCCGTACAGGTTGCAATTTGTCCTGAGGATGAACGGGAAGACGTGGAACCAATGAAAGACTAGCTCTTGGTGTTGGGACAGGCACAGGTCACTCTATTTTCCCATCAGGAAGAAGAATTAACCACAGGCTCAGCCTGCCCCCGGAACAAGTACAGGGCCTGAAGCCATCGTGCGCTTTTGCGGCCATCTCCCAAAAACGCGAGTTGTAAAATGGAGGTTCAGGGCACTGCAATTCACAAACCTGCAGAGTTATAAATGATAACTCTCGTCCACAAATATATTGAGGGAAGGCAAAGAAGAGGATTTGAAATCAAGGCAGAATTGCAGGAAACAGATTTCAGGAGGTAGATTCGAATCGCCTTTAAAGCACATGAAAAGCGGCAAAACGTTGACAATGATGCCCTTGGCCAAAAAGGGCGTATGCGTTTTTTCCTGAATATATTCAGGAAAAAACGCATACGCCCTTTTTGGCCAACCAAGCAACCTGGAAAGGCAAATCAGCGCTACAAAGATGTCTCGCTTCCCATCGGTCAAAAGGGCCATGCTGAAAAAAGTGTCAAAACCAGAAATGCAGGACAGGCCATGGAGAAATGGGAGCCTTGCTACACTGATGGGCGGGATGTAAATTGTCAACAGCCACTCTGGAGAAGCGTACGGTGAGTCCTGAAACGTCTAAAAAGCAAAGCTTAGAGAGCATAGGGCACTTCCACTCATGGGGGTATAAATTGGGAAAATTAAAAATCAGCAAGACACAAGCACCCCAAAGTTTAGGGCTGCTCTGTTGACAAGGACCTCCACTTCATTCCACCTTCAATATCCCAGGAAAGAGAAAAATGGATAAAGAAGTTGTGGTCCTTATGTACAATGGAATATCACTCAGCCATGAAATCAATGTCATAAGGCTAGTAGCAGCATGATGAGTGGATTTAGGTACGACGATTCTAAGTGAAATAAGTCACACAGAAAAGGACACTTCTCATAAGGTATCACTGATAGAGGGAATGTAAAAACCGTTACACTTGAACAGAATTACAAAACAGAACAGAGTCACACATGCAGAAAACACACTATGGCTGCTTAACGGGAAAGGTGAGGTGGGGTGATACATAAAACAAGGGTTTCAAATTAGCTCAGATACCGTTCCATAAAACCAATATGTAATAGACAAGACCTACTCCTTGCTCAGAGAACTGGACTCAACACGCCCTATTCACCGCACAAGAATATATCTGACTAGTAATAATCTTAAAACCTATGTATAGATATCTCTCTGTTAGTGTGTCAAGTGGGTGTAAAGCGGCATAAACACAGAAGTGAAAAGCAGCTAAACCCCTTTATAAAAATAAATTACTTTGAATAACCCATGAAACAAAGACAGTGAAAGAGAGCGAAATTCTTAC
Source organism: Balaenoptera borealis (assembly GCF_965194805.1). Lineage (NCBI taxonomy): Eukaryota > Metazoa > Chordata > Mammalia > Artiodactyla > Balaenopteridae > Balaenoptera > Balaenoptera borealis. Next base: position 96,348 of record NW_028123942.1, on the reverse strand, counting down.
ACAATTCGTTCAGGGGCTGTGATGCAACCTGGATTGACCATATCTAGACACACAGCTGGATGAGACATAAGGGTGGACACTCTTGGGGCTGAGAGGTTTGGTGAGGTTGGGTGAGCAAACGCAGACCCTTTAAAGTAATACTGTGTGGTACCCATCGCATGGGTCCCAAATCTCCAGGTTCAAGGGCATCTTCCTACATCGAAAACATGCATGAGAAACCCAGAAGATGGTACACCGTGTGATGGGGAAAGGTTTCTAAAACGCACCTCATTTCTCATCTCCTTGTGCTCGGGTTCGCCATTCCAGCCACTTTACTAGCAATCTCCCTCCTTGGAGCATCATCACCTTTAACCTCCTGTTCCGTACAGGTTGCAATTTGTCCTGAGGATGAACGGGAAGACGTGAAACCAATGAGAGACTATCTCTTGGTGTTGGGACAGGCACAGGTCACTCTATTTTCCCATCAGGAAGAAGAATTAACCACAGGCTCAGCCTGCCCCGGAACAAGTACAGGGCCTGAAGCCATCGTGCGCTTTTGCGGCCATCTCCCAAAAACGCGAGTTGTAAAATGGAGGTTCAGGGCACTGCAATTCACAAACCTGCAGAGTTATAAATGATAACTCTCGTCCACAAATATATTGAGGGAAGGCAAAGAAGAGGATTTGAAATCAAGGCAGAATTGCAGGAAACAGATTTCAGGAGGTAGATTCGAATCGCCTTTAAAGCACATGAAAAGCGGCAAAACGTTGACAATGATGCCCTTGGCCAAAAAGGGCGTATGCGTTTTTTCCTGAATATATTCAGGAAAAAACGCATACGCCCTTTTTGGCCAACCAAGCAACCTGGAAAGGCAAATCAGCGCTACAAAGATGTCTCGCTTCCCATCGGTCAAAAGGGCCATGCTGAAAAAAGTCTCAAAACCAGAAATGCAGGACAGGCCATGGAGAAATGGGAGCCTTGCTACACTGATGGGCGGGATGTAAATTGTCAACAGCCACTCTGGAGAAGCGTACGGTGAGTCCTGAAACGTCTAAAAAGCAAAGCTTAGAGAGCATAGGGCACTTCCACTCATGGAGGTATAAATTGGGAAAATTAAAAATCAGCAAGACACAAGCACCCCAAAGTTTAGGGCTGCTCTGTTGACAAGGACCTCCACTTCATTCCACCTTCAATATCCCAGGAAAGAGAAAAATGGATAAAGAAGTTGTGGTCCTTATGTACAATGGAATATCACTCAGCCATGAAATCACTGTCATAAGGCTAGTAGCAGCATGATGAGTGGATTTAGGTACGACGATTCTAAGTGAAATAAGTCACACAGAAAAGGACACTTCTCATAAGGTATCACTGATAGAGGGAATGTAAAAACCGTTACACTTGAACTGAATTACAAAACAGAACAGAGTCACACATGCAGAAAACACACTATGGCTGCTTAACGGGAAAGGTGAGGTGGGGTGATACATAAAACAAGGGTTTCAAATTAGCTCAGATACCGTTCCATAAAACCAATATGTAATAGACAAGACCTACTCCTTGCTCAGAGAACTGGACTCAACACGCCCTATTCACCGCACAAGAATATATCTGACTAGTAATAATCTTAAAACCTATGTATAGATATCTCTCTGTTAGTGTGTCAAGTGGGTGTAAAGCGGCATAAACACAGAAGTGAAAAGCAGCTAAACCCCATTATAAAAATAAATTACTTTGAATAACCCATGAAACAAAGACAGTGAAAGAGAGCGAAATTCTTACACAATTCGTTCAGGGGCTGTGATGCAACCTGGATTGACCATATCTAGACACACAGCTGGATGAGACATAAGGGTGGACACTCTTGGGGCTGAGAGGTTTGGTGAGGTTGGGTGAGCAAACGCAGACCCTTTAAAGTAATACTGTGTGGTACCCATCGCATGGGTCCCAAATCTCCAGGTTCAAGGGCATCTTCCTACATCGAAAACATGCATGAGAAACCCAGAAGATGGTACACCGTGTGATGGGGAAAGGTTTCTAAAACGCACCTCATTTCTCATCTCCTTGTGCTCGGGTTCGCCATTCCAGCCACTATACTAGCAATCTCCCTCCTTGGAGCATCATCACCTTTAACCTCCTGTTCCGTATAGGTTGCAATTTGTCCTGAGGATGAACGGGAAGACGTGAAACCAATGAGAGACTATCTCTTGGTGTTGGCACAGGCACAGGTCACTCTATTTTCCCATCAGGAAGAAGAATTAACCACAGGCTCAGCCTGTCCCCCGGAACAAGAACAGGGCCTGAAGCCATCCTGCGCTTTTGCGGCCATCTCCCAAAAACGCGAGTTGTAAAATGGAGGTTCAGGGCACTGCAATTCACAAACCTGCAGAGTTATTAATGATAACTCTCGTCCACAAATATATTGAGGGAAGGCAACGAAGAGGATTTGAAATCAAGGCAGAATTGCAGGAAACAGATTTCAGGAGGTAGATTCGAATCGCCTTTAAAGCACATGAAAAGCGGCAAAACGTTGACAATGATGCCCTTGGCCAAAAAGGGCGTATGCGTTTTTTCCTGAATATATTCAGGAAAAAACGCATACGCCCTTTTTGGCCAACCAAGCAACCTGGAAAGGCAAATCAGCGCTACAAAGATGTCTCGCTTCCCATCGGTCAAAAGGGCCATGCTGAAAAAAGTCTCAAAACCAGAAATGCAGGACAGGCCATGGAGAAATGGGAGCCTTGCTACACTGATGGGCGGGATGTAAATTGTCAACAGCCACTCTGGAGAAGCGTACGGTGAGTCCTGAAACGTCTAAAAAGCAAAGCTTAGAGAGCATAGGGCACTTCCACTCATGGAGGTATAAATTGGGAAAATTAAAAATCAGCAAGACACAAGCACCCCAAAGTTTAGGGCTGCTCTGTTGACAAGGACCTCCACTTCATTCCACCTTCAATATCCCAGGAAAGAGAAAAATGGATAAAGAAGTTGTGGTCCTTATGTACAATGGAATATCACTCAGCCATGAAATCACTGTCATAAGGCTAGTAGCAGCATGATGAGTGGATTTAGGTACGACGATTCTAAGTGAAATAAGTCACACAGAAAAGGACACTTCTCATAAGGTATCACTTATAGAGGGAATGTAAAAACCGTTACACTTGAACTGAATTACAAAACAGAACAGAGTCACACATGCAGAAAACACACTATGGCTGCTTCACGGGAAAGGTGAGGTGGGGTGATACATAAAACAAGGGTTTCAAATTAGCTCAGATACCGTTCCATAAACCCAATATGTAATAGACAAGACCTACTCCTTGCTCAGAGAACTGGACTCAACACGCCCTATTCACCGCACAAGAATATATCTGACTAGTAATAATCTTAAAAGCTATGTATTGATATCTCTCTGTTAGTGTGTCAAGTGGGTGTAAAGCGGCATAAACACAGCAGTGAAAAGCAGCTAAACACCATTATAAAAATAAATTACTTTGAAAAACCCATGAAACAAAGACAGTGAAAGAGAGCGAAATTCTTACACAATGCGTTCAGGGGCTGTGATGCAACCTGGATTGACCATATCTAGACCCACAGCTGGATGAGACATAAGGGTGGACACTGTTGCGGCTGAGAGGTTTGGTGAGGTTGGGTGAGCAAACGCAGCCCCTTTAAAGTAATACTGCGTGGTACCCATCGCATGGGTCCCAAATCTCCAGGTTCAAGGGAATCTTCCTACATCGAAAACATGCATGAGAAACCCAGAAGATGGTACACCGTGTGATGGGGAAAGGTTTCTAAAACGCACCTCATTTCTCATCTCCTTGTGCTCGGGTTCGCCATTCCAGCCACTTTACTAGCAATCTCCCTCCTTGGAGCATCATCACCTTTAACCTCCTGTTCCGTACAGGTTGCAATTTGTCCTGAGGATGAACGGGAAGACGTGAAACCAATGAGAGACTATCTCTTGGTGTTGGGACAGGCACAGGTCACTCTATTTTCCCATCAGGAAGAAGAATTAACCACAGGCTCAGCCTGCCCCCCGGAACAAGAACAGGGCCTGAAGCCATCCTGCGCTTTTGCGGCCATCTCCCAAAAACGCGAGTTGTAAAATGGAGGTTCAGGGCACTGCAATTCACAAACCTGCAGAGTTATAAATGATAACTCTCGTCCACAAATATATTGAGGGAAGGCAAAGAAGAGGATTTGAAATCAAGGCAGAATTGCAGGAAACAGATTTCAGGAGGTAGATTCGAATCGCCTTTAAAGCACATGAAAAGCGGCAAAACGTTGACAATGATGCCCTTGGCCAAAAAGGGCGTATGCGTTTTTTCCTGAATATATTCAGGAAAAAACGCATACGCCCTTTTTGGCCAACCAAGCAACCTGGAAAGGCAAATCAGCGCTACAAAGATGTCTCGCTTCCCATCGGTCAAAAGGGCCATGCTGAAAAAAGTCTCAAAACCAAAAATGCAGGACAGGCCATGGAGAAATGGGAGCCTTGCTACACTGATGGGCGGGATGTAAATTGTCAACAGCCACTCTGGAGAAGTGTACGGTGAGTCCTGAAACGTCTAAAAAGCAAAGCTTAGAGAGCATAGGGCACTTCCACTCATGGGGGTATAAATTGGGAAAATTAAAAATCAGCAAGACACAAGCACCCCAAAGTTTAGGGCTGCTCTGTTGACAAGGACCTCCACTTCATTCCACCTTCAATATCCCAGGAAAGAGAAAAATGGATAAAGAAGTTGTGGTCCTTATGTACAATGGAATATCACTCAGCCGTGAAATCAATGTCATAAGGCTAGTAGCAGCATGATGAGTGGATTTAGGTACGACGACTCCAAGTGAAATAAGTCACACAGAAAAGGACACTTCTCATAAGGTATCACTTATAGAGGGAATGTAAAAACCGTTACACTTGAACTGAATTACAAAACAGAACAGAGTCACACATGCAGAAAACACACTATGGCTGCTTAACGGGAAAGGTGAGGTGGGGTGATACATAAAACAAGGGTTTCAAATTAGCTCAGATACCGTTCCATAAACCCAATATGTAATAGACAAGACCTACTCCTTGCTCAGAGAACTGGACTCAACACGCCCTATTCACCGCACAAGAATATATCTGACTAGTAATAATCTTAAAAGCTATGTATTGATATCTCTCTGTTAGTGTGTCAAGTGGGTGTAAAGCGGCATAAACACAGCAGTGAAAAGCAGCTAAACCCCATTATAAAAATAAATTACTTTGAAAAACCCATGAAACAAAGACAGTGAAAGAGAGCGAAATTCTTACACAATGCGTTCAGGGGCTGTGATGCAACCTGGATTGACCATATCTAGACCCACAGCTGGATGAGACATAAGGGTGAACACTGTTTCGGCTGAGAGGTTTGTTGAGGTTGGGTGAGCAAACGCAGACCCTTTAAAGTAATACTGCGTGGTACCCATCGCATGGGTCCCAAATCTCCAGGTTCAAGGGAATCTTCCTACATCGAAAACATGCATGAGAAACCCAGAAGATGGTACACCGTGTGATGGGGAAAGGTTTGTAAAACGCACCTCATTTCTCATCTCCTTGTGCTCGGGTTCGCCATTCCAGCCACTTTACTAGCAATCTCCCTCCTTGGAGCATCATCACCTTTAACCTCCTGTTCCGTACAGGTTGCAATTTGTCCTGAGGATGAACGGGAAGACGTGGAACCAATGAGAGACTAGCTCTTGGTGTTGGGACAGGCACAGGTCACTCTATTTTCCCATCAGGAAGAAGAATTAACCACAGGCTCAGCCTGCCACCCGGAACCAGAACAGGGTCTGAAGCCATCCTGCGCTATTGCAGCCAGCTCCCTAAAAAGCGAGTTGTAAAATGGAGGTTCAGGGCACTGCAATTCACAAAACTGCAGACTTATAAATGATAACTCTCGTCCACAAATATATTGAGGGAAGGCAAAGAAGAGAATTTGAAATCAAGGCAGAATTGCAGGAAACAGATTTCAGGAGGTAGATTCGAATCGCCTTTAAAGCACATGAAAAGCGGCAAAATGTTGAAAATGATGCCCTTGGCCAAAAAGGGCGTATGCGTTTTTTCCTGAATATATTCAGGAAAAAACGCATACGCCCTTTTTGGCCAACCAAGCAACCTGGAAAGGCAAATCAGCGCTACAAAGATGTCTCGCTTCCCATCGGTCAAAAGGGCCATGCTGAAAAAAGTGTCAAAACCAGAAATGCAGGACAGGCCATGGAGAAATGGGAGCCTTGCTACACTGATGGGCGGGATGTAAATTGTCAACAGCCACTCTGGAGAAGCGTACGGTGAGTCCTGAAACGTCTAAAAAGCAAAGCTTAGAGAGCATAGGGCACTTCCACTCATGGGGGTATAAATTGGGAAAATTAAAAATCAGCAAGACACAAGCACCCCAAAGTTTAGGGCTGCTCTGTTGACAAGGACCTCCACTTCATTCCACCTTCAATATCCCAGGAAAGAGAAAAATGGATAAAGAAGTTGTGGTCCTTATGTACAATGGAATATCACTCAGCCATGAAATCAATGTCATAAAGCTAGTAGCAGCATGATGAGTGGATTTAGGTACGACGATTCTAAGTGAAATAAGTCACACAGAAAAGGACACTTCTCATAAGGTATCACTGATAGAGGGAATGTAAAAACCGTTACACTTGAACTGAATTACAAAACAGAACAGAGTCACACATGCAGAAAACACACTATGGCTGCTTCACGGGAAAGGTGAGGTGGGGTGATACATAAAACAAGGGTTTCAAATTAGCTCAGATACCGTTCCATAAAACCAATATGTAATAGACAAGACCTACTCCTTGCTCAGAGAACTGGACTCAACACGCCCTACTCACCGCACAAGAATATATCTGACTAGTAATAATCTTAAAACCTATGTATAGATATCTCTCTGTTAGTGTGTCAAGTGGGTGGAAAGCGGCATAAACACAGAAGTGAAAAGCAGCTAAACCCCATTATAAAAATAAATTACTTTGAAAAACCCATGAAACAAAGACAGTGAAAGAGAGCGAAATTCTTACACAATTCGTTCAGGGGCTGTGATGCAACCTGGATTGACCATATCTAGACCCACAGCTGGATGAGACATAAGGGTGGACACTCTTGGGGCTGAGAGGTTTGGTGAGGTTGGGTGAGCAAACGCAGACCCTTTACAGTAATACTGCATGGTACCCATCGCATGGGTCACAAATCTCCAGGTTCAAGGGCATCTTCCTACATCGAAAACATGCATGAGATACCCAGAAGATGGTACACCGTGTGATGGGGAAAGGTTTCTAAAACGCACCTCATTTCTCATCTCCTTGTGGCCGGGTTCGCTATTCCAGCCGCTTTACTAGCAATCTCCCTACTTGGAGCATCAGCACCTTTAACCTCCTGTTCCGTACAGGTTGCAATTTGTCCTGAGGATGAACGGGAAGACGTGGAACCAATGAGAGACTAGCTCTTGGTGTTGGGACAGGCACAGGTCACTCTATTTTCCCATCAGGAAGAAGAATTAACCACAGGCTCATCCTGCCCCCGGAACCAGAACAGGGCCTGAAGGCATCCTGCGCTTTTGCGGCCAGCTCCCTAAAAAGCGAGTTGTAAAATGGAGGTTCAGGGCACTGCAATTCACAAACCTGCAGAGTTATAAATGATAACTCTCGTCCACAAATATATTGAGGGAAGGCAAAGAAGAGGATTTGAAATCAAGGCAGAATTGCAGGAAACAGATTTCAGGAGGTAGATACGAAGCTCCTTTAAAGCACATGAAAAGCGGCAAAACGTTGACAATGATGCCCTTGGCCAAAAAGGGCGTATGCGTTTTTTCCTGAATATATTCAGGAAAAAACGCATACGCCCTTTTTGGCCAACCAAGCAACCTGGAAAGGCAAATCAGCGCTACAAAGATGTCTCGCTTCCCATCGGTCAAAAGGGCCATGCTGAAAAAAGTCTCAAAACCAAAAATGCAGGACAGGCCATGGAGAAATGGGAGCCTTGCTACACTGATGGGCGGGATGTAAATTGTCAACAGCCACTCTGGAGAAGCGTACGGTGAGTCCTGAAACGTCTAAAAAGCAAAGCTTAGAGAGCATAGGGCACTTCCACTCATGGGGGTATAAATTGGGAAAATGAAAAATCAGCAAGACACAAGTACCCCAAAGTTTAGGGCTGCTCTGTTGACAAGGACCTCCACTTCATTCCACCTTCAATATCCCAGGAAAGAGAAAAATGGATAAAGAAGTTGTGGTCCTTATGTACAATGGAATATCACTCAGCCATGAAATCAATGTCATAAGGCTAGTAGCAGCATGATGAGTGGATTTAGGTTCGACGATTCTAAGTGAAATAAGTCACACAGAAAAGGACACTTCTCATAAGGTATCACTGATAGAGGGAATGTAAAAACCGTTACACTTGAACTGAATTACAAAACAGAACAGAGTCACACATGCAGAAAACACACTATGGCTGCTTAACGGGAAAGGTGAGGTGGGGTGATACATAAAACAAGGGTTTCAAATTAGCTCAGATACCGTTCCATAAAACCAATATGTAATAGACAAGACCTACTCCTTGCTCAGAGAACTGGACTCAACACGCCCTATTCACCGCACAAGAATATATCTGACTAGTAATAATCTTAAAACCTATGTATAGATATCTCTCTGTTAGTGTGTCAAGTGGGTGTAAAGCGGCATAAACACAGAAGTGAAAAGCAGCTAAACCCCATTATAAAAATAAATTACTTTGAATAACCCATGAAACAAAGACAGTGAAAGAGAGCGAAATTCTTACACAATTCGTTCAGGGGCTGTGATGCAACCTGGATTGACCATATCTAGACCCACAGCTGGATGAGACATAAGGGTGGACACTCTTGGGGCTGAGAGGTTTGGTGAGGTTGGGTGAGCAAACGCAGACCCTTTACAGTAATACTGCGTTGTACCCATCGCATGGGTCACAAATCTCCAGGTTCAAGGGCATCTTCCTACATCGAAAACATGCATGAGAAACCCAGAAGATGGTACACCGTGTGATGTGGAAAGGTTTCTAAAACGCACCTCATTTCTCATCTCCTTGTGGCCGGGTTCGCTATTCCAGCCGCTTTACTAGCAATCTCCCTACTTGGAGCATCAGCACCTTTAACCTCCTGTTCTGTACAGGTTGCAATTTGTCCTGAGGATGAACTGGAAGACGTGGAACCAATGAGAGACTAGCTCTTGGTGTTGGGACAGGCACAGGTCACTCTATTTTCCCATCAGGAAGAAGAATTAACCACAGGCTCAGCCTGCCACCCGGAACCAAAACAGGGCCTGAAGCCATCCTGCGCTATTGCGGCCAGCTCTCTAAAAAGCGAGTTGTAAAATGGAGGTTCAGGGCACTACAATTCACAAACCTGCAGACTTATAAATGATAACTCTCGTCCACAAATATATTGAGGGAAGGCAAAGAAGAGGATTTGAAATCAAGGCAGAATTGCAGGAAACAGATTTCAGGAGGTAGATTCGAATCGCCTTTAAAGCACATGAAAAGCGGCAAAACGTTGACAATGATGCCCTTGGCCAAAAAGGGCGTATGCGTTTTTTCCTGAATATATTCAGGAAAAAACGCATACGCCCTTTTTGGCCAACCAAGCAACCTGGAAAGGCAAATCAGCGCTACAAAGATGTCTCGCTTCCCATCGGTCAAAAGGGCCATGCTGAAAAAAGTGTCAAAACCAGAAATGCAGGAAAGGCCATGGAGAAATGGGAGCCTTGCTACACTGATGGGCGGGATGTAAATTGTCAACAGCCACTCTGCAGAAGCGTACGGTGAGTCCTGAAACGTCTAAAAAGCAAAGCTTAGAGAGCATAGGGCACTTCCACTCATGGGGGTATAAATTGGGAAAATGAAAAATCAGCAAGACACAAGCACCCCAAAGTTTAGGGCTGCTCTGTTGACAAGGACCTCCACTTCATTCCACCTTCAATATCCCAGGAAAGAGAAAAATGGATAAAGAAGTTGTGGTCCTTATGTACAATGGAATATCACTCAGCCATGAAATCACTGTCATAAGGGTAGTAGCAGCATGATGAGTGGATTTAGGTATGACGACTCTAAGTGAAATAAGTCACACAGAAAAGGACACTTCTCATAAGGTATCACTTATAGAGGGAATGTAAAAACCGTTACACTTGAACTGAATTACAAAACAGAACAGAGTCACACATGCAGAAAACACACTATGGCTGCTTAACGGGAAAGGTGAGGTGGGGTGATACATAAAACAAGGGTTTCAAATTAGCTCAGATACCGTTCCATAAACCCAATATGTAATAGACAAGACCTACTCCTTGCTCAGAGAACTGGACTCAACACGCCCTATTCACCGCACAAGAATATATCTGACTAGTAATAATCTTAAAACCTATGTATTGATATCTCTCTGTTAGTGTGTCAAGTGGGTAAAAAGCGGCATAAACACAGCAGTGAAAAGCAGCTAAACCCCATTATAAAAATAAATTACTTTGAAAAACCCATGAAACAAATACAGTGAAAGAGAGAGAAATTCTTACACAATGCGTTCAGGGGCTGTGATGCAACCTGGATTGACCATATCTAGACCCACAGCTGGATGAGACATAAGGGTGGACACTGTTGCGGCTGAGAGGTTTGGTGAGGTTGGGTGAGCAAACGCAGACCCTTTAAAGTAATACTGCGTGGTACCCATCGCATGGGTCCCAAATCTCCAGGTTCAAGGGCATCTTCCTACATCGAAAACATGCATGAGATACCCAGAAGATGGTACACCGTGTGATGGGGAAAGGTTTCTAAAACGCACCTCATTTCTCATCTGCTTGTGCCCGGGTTCGCCATTCCAGCCACTTTACTAGCAATCTCCCTCCTTGGAGCATCAGCACCTTTAACTTCCTGTTCCGTACAGGTTACAATTTGTACTGAGGATGAACGGGAATACGTGGAACCAATGAAAGACTAGCTCTTGGTGTTGGGACAGGCACAGGTCACTCTATTTTCCCATCAGGAAGAAAAATTAACCATAGGCTCAGCCTGCCCCCCGGAACCAGAACAGGGCCTGAAGCCATCCTGCGCTTTTGCGGCCAGCTCCCTAAAAAGCGAGTTATAAAATGGAGGTTCAGGGCACTGCAATTCACAAACCTGCAGACTTATAAATGATAACTCTCATCCACAAATATATTGAGGGAAGGCAAAGAAGAGGATTTGAAATCAAGGCAGAATTGCAGGAAACAGATTTCAGGAGGTAGATTCGAATCGCCTTTAAAGCACATGAAAAGCGGCAAAACGTTGACAATGATGCCCTTGGCCAAAAAGGGCGTATGCGTTTTTTCCTGAATATATTCAGGAAAAAACGCATACGCCCTTTTTGGCCAACCAAGCAACCTGGAAAGGCAAATCAGCGCTACAAAGATGTCTCGCTTCCCATCGGTCAAAAGGGCCATGCTGAAAAAAGTGTCAAAACCAGAAACGCAGGACAGGCCATGGAGAAATGGGAGCCTTGCTACACTGATGGGCGGGATGTAAATTGTCAACAGCCACTCTGGAGAAGTGTACGGTGAATCCTGAAACGTCTAAAAAGCAAAGCTTAGAGAGCATAGGGCACTTCCACTCATGGGGGTATAAATTGGGAAAATGAAAAATCAGCAAGACACAAGCACCCCAAAGTTTAGGGCTGCTCTGTTGACAAGGACCTCCACTTCATTCCACCTTCAATATCCCAGGAAAGAGAAAAATGGATAAAGAAGTTGTGGTCCTTATGTACAATGGAATATCACTCAGCCGTGAAATCAATGTCATAAGGCTAGTAGCAGGATGATGAGTGGATTTAGGTACGACGACTCTAAGTGAAATAAGTCACACAGAAAAGGACACTTCTCAGAAGGTATCACTTATAGAGGGAATGTAAAAACCGTTACACTTGAACTGAATTACAAAACAGAACAGAGTCACACATGCAGAAAACACACTATGGCTGCTTAACGGGAAAGGTGAGGTGGGGTGATACATAAAACAAGGGTTTCAAATTAGCTCAGATACCGTTCCATAAACCCAATATGTAATAGACAAGACCTACTCCTTGCTCAGAGAACTGGACTCAACACGCCCTATTCACCGCACAAGAATATATCTGACTAGTAATAATCTTAAAAGCTATGTATTGATATCTCTCTGTTAGTGTGTGAAGTGGGTGTAAAGCGGCATAAACACAGCAGTGAAAAGCAGCTAAACCCCATTATAAAAATAAATTACTTTGAAAAACCCATGAAACAAAGACAGTGAAAGAGAGCGAAATTCTTACACAATGCGTTCAGGGGCTGTGATGCAACCTGGATTGACCATATCTAGACCCACAGCTGGATGAGACATAAGGGTGAACACTGTTGCGGCTGAGAGGTTTGGTGAGGTTGGGTGAGCAAACGCAGACCCTTTAAAGTAATACTGCGTGGTACCCATCGCATGGGTCCCAAATCTCTAGGTTCAAGGGAATCTTCCTACATCGAAAACATGCATGAGAAACCCAGAAGATGGTACACCGTGTGATGGGGAAAGGTTTCTAAAACGCACCTCATTTCTCATCTCCTTGTGCTCGGGTTCGCCATTCCAGCCACTTTACTAGCAATCTCCCTCCTTGGAGCATCATCACCTTTAACCTCCTGTTCCGTACAGGTTGCAATTTGTCCTGAGGATGAACGGGAAGACGTGAAACCAATGAGAGACTATCTCTTGGTGTTGGGACAGGCACAGGTCACTCTATTTTCCCATCAGGAAGAAGAATTAACCACAGGCTCAGCCTGCCCCCGGAACAAGTACAGGGCCTGAAGCCATCGTGCGCTTTTGCGGCCATCTCCCAAAAACGCGAGTTGTAAAATGGAGGTTCAGGGCACTGCAATTCACAAACCTGCAGAGTTATAAATGATAACTCTCGTCCACAAATATATTGAGGGAAGGCAAAGAAGAGGATTTGAAATCAAGGCAGAATTGCAGGAAACAGATTTCAGGAGGTAGATTCGAATCGCCTTTAAAGCACATGAAAAGCGGCAAAACGTTGACAATGATGCCCTTGGCCAAAAAGGGCGTATGCGTTTTTTCCTGAATATATTCAGGAAAAAACGCATACGCCCTTTTTGGCCAACCAAGCAACCTGGAAAGGCAAATCAGCGCTACAAAGATGTCTCGCTTCCCATCGGTCAAAAGGGCCATGCTGAAAAAAGTGTCAAAACCAGAAATGCAGGACAGGCCATGGAGAAATGGGAGCCTTGCTACACTGATGGGCGGGATGTAAATTGTCAACAGCCACTCTGGAGAAGCGTACGGTGAGTCCTGAAACGTCTAAAAAGCAAAGCTTAGAGAGCATAGGGCACTTCCACTCATGGGGGTATAAATTGGGAAAATTAAAAATCAGCAAGACACAAGCACCCCAAAGTTTAGGGCTGCTCTGTTGACAAGGACCTCCACTTCATTCCACCTTCAATATCCCAGGAAAGAGAAAAATGGATAAAGAAGTTGTGGTCCTTATGTACAATGGAATATCACTCAGCCATGAAATCAATGTCATAAGGCTAGTAGCAGCATGATGAGTGGATTTAGGTACGACGATTCTAAGTGAAATAAGTCACACAGAAAAGGACACTTCTCATAAGGTATCACTGATAGAGGGAATGTAAAAACCGTTACACTTGAACAGAATTACAAAACAGAACAGAGTCACACATGCAGAAAACACACTATGGCTGCTTCACGGGAAAGGTGAGGTGGGGTGATACATAAAACAAGGGTTTCAAATTAGCTCAGATACCGTTCCATAAAACCAATATGTAATAGACAAGACCTACTCCTTGCTCAGAGAACTGGACTCAACACGCCCTATTCACCGCACAAGAATATATCTGACTAGTAATAATCTTAAAACCTATGTATAGATATCTCTCTGTTAGTGTGTCAAGTGGGTGTAAAGCGGCATAAACACAGAAGTGAAAAGCAGCTAAACCCCTTTATAAAAATAAATTACTTTGAATAACCCATGAAACAAAGACAGTGAAAGAGAGCGAAATTCTTACACAATTCGTTCAGGGGCTGTGATGCAACCTGGATTGACCATATCTAGACACACAGCTGGATGAGACATAAGGGTGGACACTCTTGGGGCTGAGAGGTTTGGTGAGGTTGGGTGAGCAAACGCAGACCCTTTAAAGTAATACTGTGTGGTACCCATCGCATGGGTCCCAAATCTCCAGGTTCAAGGGCATCTTCCTACATCGAAAACATGCATGAGAAACCCAGAAGATGGTACACCGTGTGATGGGGAAAGGTTTCTAAAACGCACCTCATTTCTCATCTCCTTGTGCTCGGGTTTGCCATTCCAGCCACTTTACTAGCAATCTCCCTCCTTGGAGCATCATCACCTTTAACCTCCTGTTCCGTACAGGTTGCAATTTGTCCTGAGGATGAACGGGAAGACGTGAAACCAATGAGAGACTATCTCTTGGTGTTGGGACAGGCACAGGTCACTCTATTTTCCCATCAGGAAGAAGAATTAACCACAGGCTCAGCCTGCCCCGGAACAAGTACAGGGCCTGAAGCCATCGTGCGCTTTTGCGGCCATCTCCCAAAAACGCGAGTTGTAAAATGGAGGTTCAGGGCACTGCAATTCACAAACCTGCAGAGTTATAAATGATAACTCTCGTCCACAAATATATTGAGGGAAGGCAAAGAAGAGGATTTGAAATCAAGGCAGAATTGCAGGAAACAGATTTCAGGAGGTAGATTCGAATCGCCTTTAAAGCACATGAAAAGCGGCAAAACGTTGACAATGATGCCCTTGGCCAAAAAGGGCGTATGCGTTTTTTCCTGAATATATTCAGGAAAAAACGCATACGCCCTTTTTGGCCAACCAAGCAACCTGGAAAGGCAAATCAGCGCTACAAAGATGTCTCGCTTCCCATCGGTCAAAAGGGCCATGCTGAAAAAAGTCTCAAAACCAGAAATGCAGGACAGGCCATGGAGAAATGGGAGCCTTGCTACACTGATGGGCGGGATGTAAATTGTCAACAGCCACTCTGGAGAAGCGTACGGTGAGTCCTGAAACGTCTAAAAAGCAAAGCTTAGAGAGCATAGGGCACTTCCACTCATGGAGGTATAAATTGGGAAAATTAAAAATCAGCAAGACACAAGCACCCCAAAGTTTAGGGCTGCTCTGTTGACAAGGACCTCCACTTCATTCCACCTTCAATATCCCAGGAAAGAGAAAAATGGATAAAGAAGTTGTGGTCCTTATGTACAATGGAATATCACTCAGCCATGAAATCACTGTCATAAGGCTAGTAGCAGCATGATGAGTGGATTTAGGTACGACGATTCTAAGTGAAATAAGTCACACAGAAAAGGACACTTCTCATAAGGTATCACTGATAGAGGGAATGTAAAAACCGTTACACTTGAACTGAATTACAAAACAGAACAGAGTCACACATGCAGAAAACACACTATGGCTGCTTAACGGGAAAGGTGAGGTGGGGTGATACATAAAACAAGGGTTTCAAATTAGCTCAGATACCGTTCCATAAAACCAATATGTAATAGACAAGACCTACTCCTTGCTCAGAGAACTGGACTCAACACGCCCTATTCACCGCACAAGAATATATCTGACTAGTAATAATCTTAAAACCTATGTATAGATATCTCTCTGTTAGTGTGTCAAGTGGGTGTAAAGCGGCATAAACACAGAAGTGAAAAGCAGCTAAACCCCATTATAAAAATAAATTACTTTGAATAACCCATGAAACAAAGACAGTGAAAGAGAGCGAAATTCTTACACAATTCGTTCAGGGGCTGTGATGCAACCTGGATTGACCATATCTAGACACACAGCTGGATGAGACATAAGGGTGGACACTCTTGGGGCTGAGAGGTTTGGTGAGGTTGGGTGAGCAAACGCAGACCCTTTAAAGTAATACTGTGTGGTACCCATCGCATGGGTCCCAAATCTCCAGGTTCAAGGGCATCTTCCTACATCGAAAACATGCATGAGAAACCCAGAAGATGGTACACCGTGTGATGGGGAAAGGTTTCTAAAACGCACCTCATTTCTCATCTCCTTGTGCTCGGGTTCGCCATTCCAGCCACTATACTAGCAATCTCCCTCCTTGGAGCATCATCACCTTTAACCTCCTGTTCCGTATAGGTTGCAATTTGTCCTGAGGATGAACGGGAAGACGTGAAACCAATGAGAGACTATCTCTTGGTGTTGGCACAGGCACAGGTCACTCTATTTTCCCATCAGGAAGAAGAATTAACCACAGGCTCAGCCTGTCCCCCGGAACAAGAACAGGGCCTGAAGCCATCCTGCGCTTTTGCGGCCATCTCCCAAAAACGCGAGTTGTAAAATGGAGGTTCAGGGCACTGCAATTCACAAACCTGCAGAGTTATTAATGATAACTCTCGTCCACAAATATATTGAGGGAAGGCAACGAAGAGGATTTGAAATCAAGGCAGAATTGCAGGAAACAGATTTCAGGAGGTAGATTCGAATCGCCTTTAAAGCACATGAAAAGCGGCAAAACGTTGACAATGATGCCCTTGGCCAAAAAGGGCGTATGCGTTTTTTCCTGAATATATTCAGGAAAAAACGCATACGCCCTTTTTGGCCAACCAAGCAACCTGGAAAGGCAAATCAGCGCTACAAAGATGTCTCGCTTCCCATCGGTCAAAAGGGCCATGCTGAAAAAAGTCTCAAAACCAGAAATGCAGGACAGGCCATGGAGAAATGGGAGCCTTGCTACACTGATGGGCGGGATGTAAATTGTCAACAGCCACTCTGGAGAAGCGTACGGTGAGTCCTGAAACGTCTAAAAAGCAAAGCTTAGAGAGCATAGGGCACTTCCACTCATGGAGGTATAAATTGGGAAAATTAAAAATCAGCAAGACACAAGCACCCCAAAGTTTAGGGCTGCTCTGTTGACAAGGACCTCCACTTCATTCCACCTTCAATATCCCAGGAAAGAGAAAAATGGATAAAGAAGTTGTGGTCCTTATGTACAATGGAATATCACTCAGCCATGAAATCACTGTCATAAGGCTAGTAGCAGCATGATGAGTGGATTTAGGTACGACGATTCTAAGTGAAATAAGTCACACAGAAAAGGACACTTCTCATAAGGTATCACTGATAGAGGGAATGTAAAAACCGTTACACTTGAACTGAATTACAAAACAGAACAGAGTCACACATGCAGAAAACACACTATGGCTGCTTCACGGGAAAGGTGAGGTGGGGTGATACATAAAACAAGGGTTTCAAATTAGCTCAGATACCGTTCCA
This sequence comes from Balaenoptera borealis, assembly GCF_965194805.1. Taxonomy (NCBI): domain Eukaryota; kingdom Metazoa; phylum Chordata; class Mammalia; order Artiodactyla; family Balaenopteridae; genus Balaenoptera; species Balaenoptera borealis. The sequence goes on along the minus strand of NW_028123942.1, from coordinate 79,009 downwards.
TAAAACCAATATGTAATAGACAAGACCTACTCCTTGCTCAGAGAACTGGACTCAACACGCCCTATTCACCGCACAAGAATATATCTGACTAGTAATAATCTTAAAACCTATGTATAGATATCTCTCTGTTAGTGTGTCAAGTGGGTGTAAAGCGGCATAAACACAGAAGTGAAAAGCAGCTAAACCCCATTATAAAAATAAATTACTTTGAATAACCCATGAAACAAAGACAGTGAAAGAGAGCGAAATACTTACACAATTCGTTCAGGGGCTGTGATGCAACCTGGATTGACCATATCTAGACACACAGCTGGATGAGACCTAAGGGTGGACACTGTTGCGGCTGAGAGGTTTGGTGAGGTTGGGTGAGCAAACGCAGACCCTTTAAAGTAATACTGCGTGGTACCCATCGCATGGGTCCCAAATCTCCAGGTTCAAGGGCATCTTCCTACATCGAAAACATGCATGAGAAACCCAGAAGATGGTACACCGTGTGATGTGGAAAGGTTTCTAAAACGCACCTCATTTCTCATCTCCTTGTGGCCGGGTTCGCTATTCCAGCCGCTTTACTAGCAATCTCCCTACTTGGAGCATCAGCACCTTTAACCTCCTGTTCCGTACAGGTTGCAATTTGTCCTGAGGATGAACTGGAAGACGTGGAACCAATGAGAGACTAGCTCTTGGTGTTGGGACAGGCACAGGTCACTCTATTTTCCCATCAGGAAGAAGAATTAACCACAGGCTCAGCCTGCCCCCGGAACCAGAACAGGGCCTGAAGGCATCCTGCGCTTTTGCGGCCAGCTCCCTAAAAAGCGAGTTGTAAAATGGAGGTTCAGGGCACTGCAATTCACAAACCTGCAGAGTTATAAATGATAACTCTCGTCCACAAATATATTGAGGGAAGGCAAAGAAGAGGATTTGAAATCAAGGCAGAATTGCAGGAAACAGATTTCAGGAGGTAGATTCGAATCGCCTTTAAAGCACATGAAAAGCAGTAAAACGTTGACAATGATGCCCTTGGCCAAAAAGGGCGTATGCGTTTTTTCCTGAATATATTCAGGAAAAAACGCATACGCCCTTTTTGGCCAACCAAGCAACCTGGAAAGGCAAATCAGCGCTACAAAGATGTCTCGCTTCCCATCGGTCAAAAGGGCCATGCTGAAAAAAGTCTCAAAACCAAAAATGCAGGACAGGCCATGGAGAAATGGGAGCCTTGCTACACTGATGGGCGGGATGTAAATTGTCAACAGCCACTCTGGAGAAGTGTACGGTGAGTCCTGAAACGTCTAAAAAGCAAAGCTTAGAGAGCATAGGGCACTTCCACTCATGGGGGTATAAATTGGGAAAATTAAAAATCAGCAAGACACAAGCACCCCAAAGTTTAGGGCTGCTCTGTTGACAAGGACCTCCACTTCATTCCACCTTCAATATCCCAGGAAAGAGAAAAATGGATAAAGAAGTTGTGGTCCTTATGTACAATGGAATATCACTCAGCCGTGAAATCAATGTCATAAGGCTAGTAGCAGCATGATGAGTGGATTTAGGTACGACGACTCTAAGTGAAATAAGTCACACAGAAAAGGACACTTCTCATAAGGTATCACTTATAGAGGGAATGTAAAAACCGTTACACTTGAACTGAATTACAAAACAGAACAGAGTCACACATGCAGAAAACACACTATGGCTGCTTAACGGGAAAGGTGAGGTGGGGTGATACATAAAACAAGGGTTTCAAATTAGCTCAGATACCGTTCCATAAACCCAATATGTAATAGACAAGACCTACTCCTTGCTCAGAGAACTGGACTCAACACGCCCTATTCACCGCACAAGAATATATCTGACTAGTAATAATCTTAAAAGCTATGTATTGATATCTCTCTGTTAGTGTGTCAAGTGGGTGTAAAGCGGCATAAACACAGCAGTGAAAAGCAGCTAAACCCCATTATAAAAATAAATTACTTTGAAAAACCCATGAAACAAAGACAGTGAAAGAGAGCGAAATTCTTACACAATGCGTTCAGGGGCTGTGATGCAACCTGGATTGACCATATCTAGACCCACAGCTGGATGAGACATAAGGGTGGACACTGTTGCGGCTGAGAGGTTTGGTGAGGTTGGGTGAGCAAACGCAGACCCTTTAAAGTAATACTGCGTGGTACCCATCGCATGGGTCCCAAATCTCCAGGTTCAAGGGCATCTTCCTACATCGAAAACATGCATGAGAAACCCAGAAGATGGTACACCGTGTGATGGGGAAAAGTTTCTAAAACGCACCTCATTTCTCATCTCCTTGTGCTCGGGTTCGCCATTCCAGCCACTTTACTAGCAATCTCCCTCCTTGGAGCATCATCACCTTTAACCTCCTGTTCCGTACAGGTTGCAATTTGTCCTGAGGATGAACGGGAAGACGTGAAACCAATGAGAGACTATATCTTGGTGTTGGGACAGGCACAGGTCACTCTATTTTCCCATCAGGAAGAAGAATTAACCACAGGCTCAGCCTGCCCCCCGGAACAAGAACAGGGCCTGAAGCCATCCTGCGCTTTTGCGGCCATCTCCCAAAAACGCGAGTTGTAAAATGGAGGTTCAGGGCACTGCAATTCACAAACCTGCAGAGTTATAAATGATAACTCTCGTCCACAAATATATTGAGGGAAGGCAACGAAGAGGATTTGAAATCAAGGCAGAATTGCAGGAAACAGATTTCAGGAGGTAGATTCGAATCGCCTTTAAAGCACATGAAAAGCGGCAAAACGTTGACAATGATGCCCTTGGCCAAAAAGGGCGTATGCGTTTTTTCCTGAATATATTCAGGAAAAAACGCATACGCCCTTTTTGGCCAACCAAGCAACCTGGAAAGGCAAATCAGCGCTACAAAGATGTCTCGCTTCCCATCGGTCAAAAGGGCCATGCTGAAAAAAGTGTCAAAACCAGAAATGCAGGACAGGCCATGGAGAAATGGGAGCCTTGCTAAACTGATGGGCGGGATGTAAATTGTCAACAGCCACTCTGGAGAAGCGTACGGTGAGTCCTGAAACGTCTAAAAAGCAAAGCTTAGAGAGCATAGGGCACTTCCACTCATGGGGGTATAAATTGGGAAAATTAAAAATCAGCAAGACACAAGCACCCCAAAGTTTAGGGCTGCTCTGTTGACAAGGACCTCCACTTCATTCCACCTTCAATATCCCAGGAAAGAGAAAAATGGATAAAGAAGTTGTGGTCCTTATGTACAATGGAATATCACTCAGCCATGAAATCAATGTCATAAGGCTAGTAGCAGCATGATGAGTGGATTTAGGTACGACGATTCTAAGTGAAATAAGTCACACAGAAAAGGACACTTCTCATAAGGTATCACTGATAGAGGGAATGTAAAAACCGTTACACTTGAACTGAATTACAAAACAGAACAGAGTCACACATGCAGAAAACACACTATGGCTGCTTAACGGGAAAGGTGAGGTGGGGTGATACATAAAACAAGGGTTTCAAATTAGCTCAGATACCGTTCCATAAACCCAATATGTAATAGACAAGACCTACTCCTTGCTCAGAGAACTGGACTCAACACGCCCTATTCACCGCACAAGAATATATCTGACTAGTAATAATCTTAAAACCTATGTATTGATATCTCTCTGTTAGTGTGTCAAGTGGGTGTAAAGCGGCATAAACACAGCAGTGAAAAGCAGCTAAACCCCATTATAAAAATAAATTACTTTGAAAAACCCATGAAACAAAGACAGTGAAAGAGAGCGAAATTCTTACACAATGCGTTCAGGGGCTGTGATGTAACCTGGATTGACCATATCTAGACCCACAGCTGGATGAGACATAAGGGTGGACACTGTTGCGGCTGAGAGGTTTGGTGAGGTTGGGTGAGCAAACGCAGACCCTTTAAAGTAATACTGCGTGGTACCCATTGCATGGGTCCCAAATCTCCAGGTTCAAGGGCACCTTCCTACATCGAAAACATGCATGAGATACCCAGAAGATGGTACACCGTGTGATGGGGAAAGGTTTCTAAAACGCACCTCATTTCTCATCTCCTTGTGCTCGGGTTGGCCATTCCAGCCACTTTACTAGCAATCTCCCTCCTTGGAGCATCATCACCTTTAACCTCCTGTTCCGTACAGGTTGCAATTTGTCCTGAGGATGAACGGGAAGACGTGGAACCAATGAGAGACTAGCTCTTGGTGTTGGGACAGGCACAGGTCACTCTATTTTCCTATCAGGAAGAAGAATTAACCACAGGCTCAGCCTGCCACCCGGAACCAGAACAGGGCCTGAAGCCATCCTGCGCTATTGCGGCCAGCTCCCTAAAAAGCGAGTCGTAAAATGGAGGTTCAGGGCACTGCAATTCAGAAAACTGCAGACTTATAAATGATAACTCTCGTCCACAAATATATTGAGGGAAGGCAAAGAAGAGGATTTGAAATCAAGGCAGAATTGCAGGAAACAGATTTCAGGAGGTAGATTCGAATCGCCTTTAAAGCACATGAAAAGCGGCAAAACGTTGACAATGATGCCCTTGGCCAAAAAGGGCGTATGAGTTTTTTCCTGAATATATTCAGGAAAAAACGCATACGCCCTTTTTGGCCAAGCAAGCAACCTGGAAAGGCAAATCAGTGCTACAAAGAAGTCTCGCTTCCCATCGGTCAAAAGGGCCATGCTGAAAAAACTGTCAAAACCAGAAATGCAGGACATGCCATGGAGAAATGGGAGCCTTGCTACACTGATGGGCGGGATGTAAATTGCCAACAGCCACTCTGGAGAAGCGTACGGTGAGTCCTGAAACGTCTAAAAAGCAAAGCTTAGAGAGCATAGGGCACTTCCACTCATGGGGGTATAAATTGGGAAAATTAAAAATCAGCAAGACACAAGCACCCCAAAGTTTAGGGCTGCTCTGTTGACAAGGACCTCCACTTCATTCCACCTTCAATATCCCAGGAAAGAGAAAAATGGATAAAGAAGTTGTGGTCCTTATGTACAATGGAATATCACTCAGCCGTGAAATCAATGTCATAAGGCTAGTAGCAGCATGATGAGTGGATTTAGGTACGACGATTCTAAGTGAAATAAGTCACACAGAAAAGGACACTTCTCATAAGGTATCACTTATAGAGGGAATGTAAAAACCGTTACACTTGAACTGAATTACAAAACAGAACAGAGTCACACATGCAGAAAACACACTATGGCTGCTTCACGGGAAAGGTGAGGTGGGGTGATACATAAAACAAGGGTTTCAAATTAGCTCAGATACCGTTCCATAAACCCAATATGTAATAGACAAGACCTACTCCTTGCTCAGAGAACTGGATTCAACACGCCCTATTCACCGCACAAGAATATATCTGACTAGTAATAATCTTAAAAGCTATGTATTGATATCTCTCTGTTAGTGTGTCAAGTGGGTGTAAAGCGGCATAAACACAGCAGTGAAAAGCAGCTAAACACCATTATAAAAATAAATTACTTTGAAAAACCCATGAAACAAAGACAGTGAAAGAGAGCGAAATTCTTACACAATGCGTTCAGGGGCTGTGATGCAACCTGGATTGACCATATCTAGACCCACAGCTGGATGAGACATAAGGGTGGACACTGTTGCGGCTGAGAGGTTTGGTGAGGTTGGGTGAGCAAACGCAGCCCCTTTAAAGTAATACTGCGTGGTACCCATCGCATGGGTCCCAAATCTCCAGGTTCAAGGGAATCTTCCTACATCGAAAACATGCATGAGAAACCCAGAAGATGGTACACCGTGTGATGGGGAAAGGTTTCTAAAACGCACCTCATTTCTCATCTCCTTGTGCTCGGGTTCGCCATTCCAGCCACTTTACTAGCAATCTCCCTCCTTGGAGCATCATCACCTTTAACCTCCTGTTCCGTACAGGTTGCAATTTGTCCTGAGGATGAACGGGAAGACGTGAAACCAATGAGAGACTATCTCTTGGTGTTGGGACAGGCACAGGTCACTCTATTTTCCCATCAGGAAGAAGAATTAACCACAGGCTCAGCCTGCCCCCCGGAACAAGAACAGGGCCTGAAGCCATCCTGCGCTTTTGCGGCCATCTCCCAAAAACGCGAGTTGTAAAATGGAGGTTCAGGGCACTGCAATTCACAAACCTGCAGAGTTATAAATGATAACTCTCGTCCACAAATATATTGAGGGAAGGCAAAGAAGAGGATTTGAAATCAAGGCAGAATTGCAGGAAACAGATTTCAGGAGGTAGATTCGAATCGCCTTTAAAGCACATGAAAAGCGGCAAAACGTTGACAATGATGCCCTTGGCCAAAAAGGGCGTATGCGTTTTTTCCTGAATATATTCAGGAAAAAACGCATACGCCCTTTTTGGCCAACCAAGCAACCTGGAAAGGCAAATCAGCGCTACAAAGATGTCTCGCTTCCCATCGGTCAAAAGGGCCATGCTGAAAAAAGTCTCAAAACCAAAAATGCAGGACAGGCCATGGAGAAATGGGAGCCTTGCTACACTGATGGGCGGGATGTAAATTGTCAACAGCCACTCTGGAGAAGTGTACGGTGAGTCCTGAAACGTCTAAAAAGCAAAGCTTAGAGAGCATAGGGCACTTCCACTCATGGGGGTATAAATTGGGAAAATTAAAAATCAGCAAGACACAAGCACCCCAAAGTTTAGGGCTGCTCTGTTGACAAGGACCTCCACTTCATTCCACCTTCAATATCCCAGGAAAGAGAAAAATGGATAAAGAAGTTGTGGTCCTTATGTACAATGGAATATCACTCAGCCGTGAAATCAATGTCATAAGGCTAGTAGCAGCATGATGAGTGGATTTAGGTACGACGACTCCAAGTGAAATAAGTCACACAGAAAAGGACACTTCTCATAAGGTATCACTTATAGAGGGAATGTAAAAACCGTTACACTTGAACTGAATTACAAAACAGAACAGAGTCACACATGCAGAAAACACACTATGGCTGCTTAACGGGAAAGGTGAGGTGGGGTGATACATAAAACAAGGGTTTCAAATTAGCTCAGATACCGTTCCATAAACCCAATATGTAATAGACAAGACCTACTCCTTGCTCAGAGAACTGGACTCAACACGCCCTATTCACCGCACAAGAATATATCTGACTAGTAATAATCTTAAAAGCTATGTATTGATATCTCTCTGTTAGTGTGTCAAGTGGGTGTAAAGCGGCATAAACACAGCAGTGAAAAGCAGCTAAACCCCATTATAAAAATAAATTACTTTGAAAAACCCATGAAACAAAGACAGTGAAAGAGAGCGAAATTCTTACACAATGCGTTCAGGGGCTGTGATGCAACCTGGATTGACCATATCTAGACCCACAGCTGGATGAGACATAAGGGTGAACACTGTTTCGGCTGAGAGGTTTGTTGAGGTTGGGTGAGCAAACGCAGACCCTTTAAAGTAATACTGCGTGGTACCCATCGCATGGGTCCCAAATCTCCAGGTTCAAGGGAATCTTCCTACATCGAAAACATGCATGAGAAACCCAGAAGATGGTACACCGTGTGATGGGGAAAGGTTTCTAAAACGCACCTCATTTCTCATCTCCTTGTGCTCGGGTTCGCCATTCCAGCCACTTTACTAGCAATCTCCCTCCTTGGAGCATCATCACCTTTAACCTCCTGTTCCGTACAGGTTGCAATTTGTCCTGAGGATGAACGGGAAGACGTGGAACCAATGAGAGACTAGCTCTTGGTGTTGGGACAGGCACAGGTCACTCTATTTTCCCATCAGGAAGAAGAATTAACCACAGGCTCAGCCTGCCACCCGGAACCAGAACAGGGTCTGAAGCCATCCTGCGCTATTGCAGCCAGCTCCCTAAAAAGCGAGTTGTAAAATGGAGGTTCAGGGCACTGCAATTCACAAAACTGCAGACTTATAAATGATAACTCTCGTCCACAAATATATTGAGGGAAGGCAAAGAAGAGAATTTGAAATCAAGGCAGAATTGCAGGAAACAGATTTCAGGAGGTAGATTCGAATCGCCTTTAAAGCACATGAAAAGCGGCAAAATGTTGAAAATGATGCCCTTGGCCAAAAAGGGCGTATGCGTTTTTTCCTGAATATATTCAGGAAAAAACGCATACGCCCTTTTTGGCCAACCAAGCAACCTGGAAAGGCAAATCAGCGCTACAAAGATGTCTCGCTTCCCATCGGTCAAAAGGGCCATGCTGAAAAAAGTGTCAAAACCAGAAATGCAGGACAGGCCATGGAGAAATGGGAGCCTTGCTACACTGATGGGCGGGATGTAAATTGTCAACAGCCACTCTGGAGAAGCGTACGGTGAGTCCTGAAACGTCTAAAAAGCAAAGCTTAGAGAGCATAGGGCACTTCCACTCATGGGGGTATAAATTGGGAAAATTAAAAATCAGCAAGACACAAGCACCCCAAAGTTTAGGGCTGCTCTGTTGACAAGGACCTCCACTTCATTCCACCTTCAATATCCCAGGAAAGAGAAAAATGGATAAAGAAGTTGTGGTCCTTATGTACAATGGAATATCACTCAGCCATGAAATCAATGTCATAAAGCTAGTAGCAGCATGATGAGTGGATTTAGGTACGACGATTCTAAGTGAAATAAGTCACACAGAAAAGGACACTTCTCATAAGGTATCACTGATAGAGGGAATGTAAAAACCGTTACACTTGAACTGAATTACAAAACAGAACAGAGTCACACATGCAGAAAACACACTATGGCTGCTTCACGGGAAAGGTGAGGTGGGGTGATACATAAAACAAGGGTTTCAAATTAGCTCAGATACCGTTCCATAAAACCAATATGTAATAGACAAGACCTACTCCTTGCTCAGAGAACTGGACTCAACACGCCCTACTCACCGCACAAGAATATATCTGACTAGTAATAATCTTAAAACCTATGTATAGATATCTCTCTGTTAGTGTGTCAAGTGGGTGGAAAGCGGCATAAACACAGAAGTGAAAAGCAGCTAAACCCCATTATAAAAATAAATTACTTTGAAAAACCCATGAAACAAAGACAGTGAAAGAGAGCGAAATTCTTACACAATTCGTTCAGGGGCTGTGATGGAACCTGGATTGACCATATCTAGACCCACAGCTGGATGAGACATAAGGGTGGACACTCTTGGGGCTGAGAGGTTTGGTGAGGTTGGGTGAGCAAACGCAGACCCTTTACAGTAATACTGCATGGTACCCATCGCATGGGTCACAAATCTCCAGGTTCAAGGGCATCTTCCTACATCGAAAACATGCATGAGATACCCAGAAGATGGTACACCGTGTGATGGGGAAAGGTTTCTAAAACGCACCTCATTTCTCATCTCCTTGTGGCCGGGTTCGCTATTCCAGCCGCTTTACTAGCAATCTCCCTACTTGGAGCATCAGCACCTTTAACCTCCTGTTCCGTACAGGTTGCAATTTGTCCTGAGGATGAACGGGAAGACGTGGAACCAATGAGAGACTAGCTCTTGGTGTTGGGACAGGCACAGGTCACTCTATTTTCCCATCAGGAAGAAGAATTAACCACAGGCTCATCCTGCCCCCGGAACCAGAACAGGGCCTGAAGGCATCCTGCGCTTTTGCGGCCAGCTCCCTAAAAAGCGAGTTGTAAAATGGAGGTTCAGGGCACTGCAATTCACAAACCTGCAGAGTTATAAATGATAACTCTCGTCCACAAATATATTGAGGGAAGGCAAAGAAGAGGATTTGAAATCAAGGCAGAATTGCAGGAAACAGATTTCAGGAGGTAGATACGAAGCTCCTTTAAAGCACATGAAAAGCGGCAAAACGTTGACAATGATGCCCTTGGCCAAAAAGGGCGTATGCGTTTTTTCCTGAATATATTCAGGAAAAAACGCATACGCCCTTTTTGGCCAACCAAGCAACCTGGAAAGGCAAATCAGCGCTACAAAGATGTCTCGCTTCCCATCGGTCAAAAGGGCCATGCTGAAAAAAGTCTCAAAACCAAAAATGCAGGACAGGCCATGGAGAAATGGGAGCCTTGCTACACTGATGGGCGGGATGTAAATTGTCAACAGCCACTCTGGAGAAGCGTACGGTGAGTCCTGAAACGTCTAAAAAGCAAAGCTTAGAGAGCATAGGGCACTTCCACTCATGGGGGTATAAATTGGGAAAATGAAAAATCAGCAAGACACAAGTACCCCAAAGTTTAGGGCTGCTCTGTTGACAAGGACCTCCACTTCATTCCACCTTCAATATCCCAGGAAAGAGAAAAATGGATAAAGAAGTTGTGGTCCTTATGTACAATGGAATATCACTCAGCCATGAAATCAATGTCATAAGGCTAGTAGCAGCATGATGAGTGGATTTAGGTTCGACGATTCTAAGTGAAATAAGTCACACAGAAAAGGACACTTCTCATAAGGTATCACTGATAGAGGGAATGTAAAAACCGTTACACTTGAACTGAATTACAAAACAGAACAGAGTCACACATGCAGAAAACACACTATGGCTGCTTAACGGGAAAGGTGAGGTGGGGTGATACATAAAACAAGGGTTTCAAATTAGCTCAGATACCGTTCCATAAAACCAATATGTAATAGACAAGACCTACTCCTTGCTCAGAGAACTGGACTCAACACGCCCTATTCACCGCACAAGAATATATCTGACTAGTAATAATCTTAAAACCTATGTATAGATATCTCTCTGTTAGTGTGTCAAGTGGGTGTAAAGCGGCATAAACACAGAAGTGAAAAGCAGCTAAACCCCATTATAAAAATAAATTACTTTGAATAACCCATGAAACAAAGACAGTGAAAGAGAGCGAAATTCTTACACAATTCGTTCAGGGGCTGTGATGCAACCTGGATTGACCATATCTAGACCCACAGCTGGATGAGACATAAGGGTGGACACTCTTGGGGCTGAGAGGTTTGGTGAGGTTGGGTGAGCAAACGCAGACCCTTTACAGTAATACTGCGTTGTACCCATCGCATGGGTCACAAATCTCCAGGTTCAAGGGCATCTTCCTACATCGAAAACATGCATGAGAAACCCAGAAGATGGTACACCGTGTGATGTGGAAAGGTTTCTAAAACGCACCTCATTTCTCATCTCCTTGTGGCCGGGTTCGCTATTCCAGCCGCTTTACTAGCAATCTCCCTACTTGGAGCATCAGCACCTTTAACCTCCTGTTCTGTACAGGTTGCAATTTGTCCTGAGGATGAACTGGAAGACGTGGAACCAATGAGAGACTAGCTCTTGGTGTTGGGACAGGCACAGGTCACTCTATTTTCCCATCAGGAAGAAGAATTAACCACAGGCTCAGCCTGCCACCCGGAACCAAAACAGGGCCTGAAGCCATCCTGCGCTATTGCGGCCAGCTCTCTAAAAAGCGAGTTGTAAAATGGAGGTTCAGGGCACTACAATTCACAAACCTGCAGACTTATAAATGATAACTCTCGTCCACAAATATATTGAGGGAAGGCAAAGAAGAGGATTTGAAATCAAGGCAGAATTGCAGGAAACAGATTTCAGGAGGTAGATTCGAATCGCCTTTAAAGCACATGAAAAGCGGCAAAACGTTGACAATGATGCCCTTGGCCAAAAAGGGCGTATGCGTTTTTTCCTGAATATATTCAGGAAAAAACGCATACGCCCTTTTTGGCCAACCAAGCAACCTGGAAAGGCAAATCAGCGCTACAAAGATGTCTCGCTTCCCATCGGTCAAAAGGGCCATGCTGAAAAAAGTGTCAAAACCAGAAATGCAGGAAAGGCCATGGAGAAATGGGAGCCTTGCTACACTGATGGGCGGGATGTAAATTGTCAACAGCCACTCTGCAGAAGCGTACGGTGAGTCCTGAAACGTCTAAAAAGCAAAGCTTAGAGAGCATAGGGCACTTCCACTCATGGGGGTATAAATTGGGAAAATGAAAAATCAGCAAGACACAAGCACCCCAAAGTTTAGGGCTGCTCTGTTGACAAGGACCTCCACTTCATTCCACCTTCAATATCCCAGGAAAGAGAAAAATGGATAAAGAAGTTGTGGTCCTTATGTACAATGGAATATCACTCAGCCATGAAATCACTGTCATAAGGGTAGTAGCAGCATGATGAGTGGATTTAGGTATGACGACTCTAAGTGAAATAAGTCACACAGAAAAGGACACTTCTCATAAGGTATCACTTATAGAGGGAATGTAAAAACCGTTACACTTGAACTGAATTACAAAACAGAACAGAGTCACACATGCAGAAAACACACTATGGCTGCTTAACGGGAAAGGTGAGGTGGGGTGATACATAAAACAAGGGTTTCAAATTAGCTCAGATACCGTTCCATAAACCCAATATGTAATAGACAAGACCTACTCCTTGCTCAGAGAACTGGACTCAACACGCCCTATTCACCGCACAAGAATATATCTGACTAGTAATAATCTTAAAACCTATGTATTGATATCTCTCTGTTAGTGTGTCAAGTGGGTAAAAAGCGGCATAAACACAGCAGTGAAAAGCAGCTAAACCCCATTATAAAAATAAATTACTTTGAAAAACCCATGAAACAAATACAGTGAAAGAGAGAGAAATTCTTACACAATGCGTTCAGGGGCTGTGATGCAACCTGGATTGACCATATCTAGACCCACAGCTGGATGAGACATAAGGGTGGACACTGTTGCGGCTGAGAGGTTTGGTGAGGTTGGGTGAGCAAACGCAGACCCTTTAAAGTAATACTGCGTGGTACCCATCGCATGGGTCCCAAATCTCCAGGTTCAAGGGCATCTTCCTACATCGAAAACATGCATGAGATACCCAGAAGATGGTACACCGTGTGATGGGGAAAGGTTTCTAAAACGCACCTCATTTCTCATCTGCTTGTGCCCGGGTTCGCCATTCCAGCCACTTTACTAGCAATCTCCCTCCTTGGAGCATCAGCACCTTTAACTTCCTGTTCCGTACAGGTTACAATTTGTACTGAGGATGAACGGGAATACGTGGAACCAATGAAAGACTAGCTCTTGGTGTTGGGACAGGCACAGGTCACTCTATTTTCCCATCAGGAAGAAAAATTAACCATAGGCTCAGCCTGCCCCCCGGAACCAGAACAGGGCCTGAAGCCATCCTGCGCTTTTGCGGCCAGCTCCCTAAAAAGCGAGTTATAAAATGGAGGTTCAGGGCACTGCAATTCACAAACCTGCAGACTTATAAATGATAACTCTCATCCACAAATATATTGAGGGAAGGCAAAGAAGAGGATTTGAAATCAAGGCAGAATTGCAGGAAACAGATTTCAGGAGGTAGATTCGAATCGCCTTTAAAGCACATGAAAAGCGGCAAAACGTTGACAATGATGCCCTTGGCCAAAAAGGGCGTATGCGTTTTTTCCTGAATATATTCAGGAAAAAACGCATACGCCCTTTTTGGCCAACCAAGCAACCTGGAAAGGCAAATCAGCGCTACAAAGATGTCTCGCTTCCCATCGGTCAAAAGGGCCATGCTGAAAAAAGTGTCAAAACCAGAAACGCAGGACAGGCCATGGAGAAATGGGAGCCTTGCTACACTGATGGGCGGGATGTAAATTGTCAACAGCCACTCTGGAGAAGTGTACGGTGAATCCTGAAACGTCTAAAAAGCAAAGCTTAGAGAGCATAGGGCACTTCCACTCATGGGGGTATAAATTGGGAAAATGAAAAATCAGCAAGACACAAGCACCCCAAAGTTTAGGGCTGCTCTGTTGACAAGGACCTCCACTTCATTCCACCTTCAATATCCCAGGAAAGAGAAAAATGGATAAAGAAGTTGTGGTCCTTATGTACAATGGAATATCACTCAGCCGTGAAATCAATGTCATAAGGCTAGTAGCAGGATGATGAGTGGATTTAGGTACGACGACTCTAAGTGAAATAAGTCACACAGAAAAGGACACTTCTCAGAAGGTATCACTTATAGAGGGAATGTAAAAACCGTTACACTTGAACTGAATTACAAAACAGAACAGAGTCACACATGCAGAAAACACACTATGGCTGCTTAACGGGAAAGGTGAGGTGGGGTGATACATAAAACAAGGGTTTCAAATTAGCTCAGATACCGTTCCATAAACCCAATATGTAATAGACAAGACCTACTCCTTGCTCAGAGAACTGGACTCAACACGCCCTATTCACCGCACAAGAATATATCTGACTAGTAATAATCTTAAAAGCTATGTATTGATATCTCTCTGTTAGTGTGTGAAGTGGGTGTAAAGCGGCATAAACACAGCAGTGAAAAGCAGCTAAACCCCATTATAAAAATAAATTACTTTGAAAAACCCATGAAACAAAGACAGTGAAAGAGAGCGAAATTCTTACACAATGCGTTCAGGGGCTGTGATGCAACCTGGATTGACCATATCTAGACCCACAGCTGGATGAGACATAAGGGTGAACACTGTTGCGGCTGAGAGGTTTGGTGAGGTTGGGTGAGCAAACGCAGACCCTTTAAAGTAATACTGCGTGGTACCCATCGCATGGGTCCCAAATCTCTAGGTTCAAGGGAATCTTCCTACATCGAAAACATGCATGAGAAACCCAGAAGATGGTACACCGTGTGATGGGGAAAGGTTTCTAAAACGCACCTCATTTCTCATCTCCTTGTGCTCGGGTTCGCCATTCCAGCCACTTTACTAGCAATCTCCCTCCTTGGAGCATCATCACCTTTAACCTCCTGTTCCGTACAGGTTGCAATTTGTCCTGAGGATGAACGGGAAGACGTGAAACCAATGAGAGACTATCTCTTGGTGTTGGGACAGGCACAGGTCACTCTATTTTCCCATCAGGAAGAAGAATTAACCACAGGCTCAGCCTGCCCCCGGAACAAGTACAGGGCCTGAAGCCATCGTGCGCTTTTGCGGCCATCTCCCAAAAACGCGAGTTGTAAAATGGAGGTTCAGGGCACTGCAATTCACAAACCTGCAGAGTTATAAATGATAACTCTCGTCCACAAATATATTGAGGGAAGGCAAAGAAGAGGATTTGAAATCAAGGCAGAATTGCAGGAAACAGATTTCAGGAGGTAGATTCGAATCGCCTTTAAAGCACATGAAAAGCGGCAAAACGTTGACAATGATGCCCTTGGCCAAAAAGGGCGTATGCGTTTTTTCCTGAATATATTCAGGAAAAAACGCATACGCCCTTTTTGGCCAACCAAGCAACCTGGAAAGGCAAATCAGCGCTACAAAGATGTCTCGCTTCCCATCGGTCAAAAGGGCCATGCTGAAAAAAGTGTCAAAACCAGAAATGCAGGACAGGCCATGGAGAAATGGGAGCCTTGCTACACTGATGGGCGGGATGTAAATTGTCAACAGCCACTCTGGAGAAGCGTACGGTGAGTCCTGAAACGTCTAAAAAGCAAAGCTTAGAGAGCATAGGGCACTTCCACTCATGGGGGTATAAATTGGGAAAATTAAAAATCAGCAAGACACAAGCACCCCAAAGTTTAGGGCTGCTCTGTTGACAAGGACCTCCACTTCATTCCACCTTCAATATCCCAGGAAAGAGAAAAATGGATAAAGAAGTTGTGGTCCTTATGTACAATGGAATATCACTCAGCCATGAAATCAATGTCATAAGGCTAGTAGCAGCATGATGAGTGGATTTAGGTACGACGATTCTAAGTGAAATAAGTCACACAGAAAAGGACACTTCTCATAAGGTATCACTGATAGAGGGAATGTAAAAACCGTTACACTTGAACAGAATTACAAAACAGAACAGAGTCACACATGCAGAAAACACACTATGGCTGCTTCACGGGAAAGGTGAGGTGGGGTGATACATAAAACAAGGGTTTCAAATTAGCTCAGATACCGTTCCATAAAACCAATATGTAATAGACAAGACCTACTCCTTGCTCAGAGAACTGGACTCAACACGCCCTATTCACCGCACAAGAATATATCTGACTAGTAATAATCTTAAAACCTATGTATAGATATCTCTCTGTTAGTGTGTCAAGTGGGTGTAAAGCGGCATAAACACAGAAGTGAAAAGCAGCTAAACCCCTTTATAAAAATAAATTACTTTGAATAACCCATGAAACAAAGACAGTGAAAGAGAGCGAAATTCTTACACAATTCGTTCAGGGGCTGTGATGCAACCTGGATTGACCATATCTAGACACACAGCTGGATGAGACATAAGGGTGGACACTCTTGGGGCTGAGAGGTTTGGTGAGGTTGGGTGAGCAAACGCAGACCCTTTAAAGTAATACTGTGTGGTACCCATCGCATGGGTCCCAAATCTCCAGGTTCAAGGGCATCTTCCTACATCGAAAACATGCATGAGAAACCCAGAAGATGGTACACCGTGTGATGGGGAAAGGTTTCTAAAACGCACCTCATTTCTCATCTCCTTGTGCTCGGGTTTGCCATTCCAGCCACTTTACTAGCAATCTCCCTCCTTGGAGCATCATCACCTTTAACCTCCTGTTCCGTACAGGTTGCAATTTGTCCTGAGGATGAACGGGAAGACGTGAAACCAATGAGAGACTATCTCTTGGTGTTGGGACAGGCACAGGTCACTCTATTTTCCCATCAGGAAGAAGAATTAACCACAGGCTCAGCCTGCCCCGGAACAAGTACAGGGCCTGAAGCCATCGTGCGCTTTTGCGGCCATCTCCCAAAAACGCGAGTTGTAAAATGGAGGTTCAGGGCACTGCAATTCACAAACCTGCAGAGTTATAAATGATAACTCTCGTCCACAAATATATTGAGGGAAGGCAAAGAAGAGGATTTGAAATCAAGGCAGAATTGCAGGAAACAGATTTCAGGAGGTAGATTCGAATCGCCTTTAAAGCACATGAAAAGCGGCAAAACGTTGACAATGATGCCCTTGGCCAAAAAGGGCGTATGCGTTTTTTCCTGAATATATTCAGGAAAAAACGCATACGCCCTTTTTGGCCAACCAAGCAACCTGGAAAGGCAAATCAGCGCTACAAAGATGTCTCGCTTCCCATCGGTCAAAAGGGCCATGCTGAAAAAAGTCTCAAAACCAGAAATGCAGGACAGGCCATGGAGAAATGGGAGCCTTGCTACACTGATGGGCGGGATGTAAATTGTCAACAGCCACTCTGGAGAAGCGTACGGTGAGTCCTGAAACGTCTAAAAAGCAAAGCTTAGAGAGCATAGGGCACTTCCACTCATGGAGGTATAAATTGGGAAAATTAAAAATCAGCAAGACACAAGCACCCCAAAGTTTAGGGCTGCTCTGTTGACAAGGACCTCCACTTCATTCCACCTTCAATATCCCAGGAAAGAGAAAAATGGATAAAGAAGTTGTGGTCCTTATGTACAATGGAATATCACTCAGCCATGAAATCACTGTCATAAGGCTAGTAGCAGCATGATGAGTGGATTTAGGTACGACGATTCTAAGTGAAATAAGTCACACAGAAAAGGACACTTCTCATAAGGTATCACTGATAGAGGGAATGTAAAAACCGTTACACTTGAACTGAATTACAAAACAGAACAGAGTCACACATGCAGAAAACACACTATGGCTGCTTAACGGGAAAGGTGAGGTGGGGTGATACATAAAACAAGGGTTTCAAATTAGCTCAGATACCGTTCCATAAAACCAATATGTAATAGACAAGACCTACTCCTTGCTCAGAGAACTGGACTCAACACGCCCTATTCACCGCACAAGAATATATCTGACTAGTAATAATCTTAAAACCTATGTATAGATATCTCTCTGTTAGTGTGTCAAGTGGGTGTAAAGCGGCATAAACACAGAAGTGAAAAGCAGCTAAACCCCATTATAAAAATAAATTACTTTGAATAACCCATGAAACAAAGACAGTGAAAGAGAGCGAAATTCTTACACAATTCGTTCAGGGGCTGTGATGCAACCTGGATTGACCATATCTAGACACACAGCTGGATGAGACATAAGGGTGGACACTCTTGGGGCTGAGAGGTTTGGTGAGGTTGGGTGAGCAAACGCAGACCCTTTAAAGTAATACTGTGTGGTACCCATCGCATGGGTCCCAAATCTCCAGGTTCAAGGGCATCTTCCTACATCGAAAACATGCATGAGAAACCCAGAAGATGGTACACCGTGTGATGGGGAAAGGTTTCTAAAACGCACCTCATTTCTCATCTCCTTGTGCTCGGGTTCGCCATTCCAGCCACTATACTAGCAATCTCCCTCCTTGGAGCATCATCACCTTTAACCTCCTGTTCCGTATAGGTTGCAATTTGTCCTGAGGATGAACGGGAAGACGTGAAACCAATGAGAGACTATCTCTTGGTGTTGGCACAGGCACAGGTCACTCTATTTTCCCATCAGGAAGAAGAATTAACCACAGGCTCAGCCTGTCCCCCGGAACAAGAACAGGGCCTGAAGCCATCCTGCGCTTTTGCGGCCATCTCCCAAAAACGCGAGTTGTAAAATGGAGGTTCAGGGCACTGCAATTCACAAACCTGCAGAGTTATTAATGATAACTCTCGTCCACAAATATATTGAGGGAAGGCAACGAAGAGGATTTGAAATCAAGGCAGAATTGCAGGAAACAGATTTCAGGAGGTAGATTCGAATCGCCTTTAAAGCACATGAAAAGCGGCAAAACGTTGACAATGATGCCCTTGGCCAAAAAGGGCGTATGCGTTTTTTCCTGAATATATTCAGGAAAAAACGCATACGCCCTTTTTGGCCAACCAAGCAACCTGGAAAGGCAAATCAGCGCTACAAAGATGTCTCGCTTCCCATCGGTCAAAAGGGCCATGCTGAAAAAAGTCTCAAAACCAGAAATGCAGGACAGGCCATGGAGAAATGGGAGCCTTGCTACACTGATGGGCGGGATGTAAATTGTCAACAGCCACTCTGGAGAAGCGTACGGTGAGTCCTGAAACGTCTAAAAAGCAAAGCTTAGAGAGCATAGGGCACTTCCACTCATGGAGGTATAAATTGGGAAAATTAAAAATCAGCAAGACACAAGCACCCCAAAGTTTAGGGCTGCTCTGTTGACAAGGACCTCCACTTCATTCCACCTTCAATATCCCAGGAAAGAGAAAAATGGATAAAGAAGTTGTGGTCCTTATGTACAATGGAATATCACTCAGCCATGAAATCACTGTCATAAGGCTAGTAGCAGCATGATGAGTGGATTTAGGTACGACGATTCTAAGTGAAATAAGTCACACAGAAAAGGACACTTCTCATAAGGTATCACTGATAGAGGGAATGTAAAAACCGTTACACTTGAACTGAATTACAAAACAGAACAGAGTCACACATGCAGAAAACACACTATGGCTGCTTCACGGGAAAGGTGAGGTGGGGTGATACATAAAACAAGGGTTTCAAATTAGCTCAGATACCGTTCCATAAAACCAATATGTAATAGACAAGACCTACTCCTTGCTCAGAGAACTGGACTCAACACGCCCTATTCACCGCACAAGAATATATCTGACTAGTAATAATCTTAAAACCTATGTATAGATATCTCTCTGTTAGTGTGTCAAGTGGGTGTAAAGCGGCATAAACACAGAAGTGAAAAGCAGCTAAACCCCATTATAATAATAAATTACTTTGAATAACCCATGAAACAAAGACAGTGAAAGAGAGCGAAATACTTACACAATTCGTTCAGGGGCTGTGATGCAACCTGGATTGACCATATCTAGACACACAGCTGGATGAGACATAAGGGTGGACACTCTTGGGGCTGAGAGGTTTGGTGAGGTTGGGTGAGCAAACGCAGACCCTTTAAAGTAATACTGTGTGGTACCCATCGCATGGGTCCCAAATCTCCAGGTTCAAGGGCATCTTCCTACATCGAAAACATGCATGAGAAACCCAGAAGATGGTACACCGTGTGATGGGGAAAGGTTTCTAAAACGCACCTCATTTCTCATCTCCTTGTGCTCGGGTTCGCCATTCCAGCCACTTTACTAGCAATCTCCCTCCTTGGAGCATCATCACCTTTAACCTCCTGTTCCGTACAGGTTGCAATTTGTCCTGAGGATGAACGGGAAGACGTGGAACCAATGAGAGACTAGCTCTTGGTGTTGGCACAGGCACAGGTCACTCTATTTTCCCATCAGGAAGAAGAATTAACCACAGGCTCAGCCTGTCCCCCGGAACAAGAACAGGGCCTGAAGCCATCCTGCGCTTTTGCGGCCATCTCCCAAAAACGCGAGTTGTAAAATGGAGGTTCAGGGCACTGCAATTCACAAACCTGCAGAGTTATTAATGATAACTCTCGTCCACAAATATATTGAGGGAAGGCAACGAAGAGGATTTGAAATCAAGGCAGAATTGCAGGAAACAGATTTCAGGAGGTAGATTCGAATCGCCTTTAAAGCACATGAAAAGCAGCAAAACGTTGACAATGATGCCCTTGGCCAAAAAGGGCGTATGCGTTTTTTCCTGAATATATTCAGGAAAAAACGCATACGCCCTTTTTGGCCAACCAAGCAACCTGGAAAGGCAAATCAGCGCTACAAAGATGTCTCGCTTCCCATCGGTTAAAAAGGCCATGCTGAAAAAAGTGTCAAAACCAGAAATGCAGGACAGGCCATGGAGAAATGGGAGCCTTGCTACACTGATGGGCGGGATGTAAATTGCCAACAGCCACTCTGGAGAAGTGTACGGTGAGTCCTGAAACATCTAAAAAACAAAGCTTAGAGAGCATAGGGCACTTCCACTCATGGGGGTATAAATTGGGAAAATTAAAAATCAGCAAGACACAAGCACCCCAAAGTTTAGGGCTGCTCTGTTGACAAGGACCTCCACTTCATTCCACCTTCAATATCCCAGGAAAGAGAAAAATGGATAAAGAAGTTGTGGTCCTTATGTACAATGGAATATCACTCAGCCGTGAAATCAATGTCATAAGGCTAGTAGCAGCATGATGAGTGGATTTAGGTACGACGACTCTAAGTGAAATAAGTCACACAGAAAAGGACACTTCTCATAAGGTATCACTTATAGAGGGAATGTAAAAACCGTTACACTTGAACTGAATTACAAAACAGAACAGAGTCACACATGCAGAAAACACACTATGGCTGCTTCACGGGAAAGGTGAGGTGGGGTGATACATAAAACAAGGGTTTCAAATTAGCTCAGATACCGTTCCATAAACCCAATATGTAATAGACAAGACCTACTCCTTGCTCAGCGAACTGGACTCAACACGCCCTATTCACCGCACAAGAATATATCTGACTAGTAATAATCTTAAAACCTATGTATTGATATCTCTCTGTTAGTGTGTCAAGTGTGTAAAAAGCGGCATAAACACAGCAGTGAAAAGCAGCTAAACCCCATTATAAAAATAAATTACTTTGAAAATCCCATGAAACAAAGACAGTGAAAGAGAGAGAAATTCTTACACAATGCGTTCAGGGGCTGTGATGCAACCTGGATTGACCATATCTAGACCCACAGCTGGATGAGACATAAGGGTGGACACTGTTGCGGCTGAGAGGTTTGGTGAGGTTGGGTGAGCAAACGCAGACCCTTTAAAGTAATACTGCGTGGTACCCATCGCATGGGTCCCAAATCTCCAGGTTCCAGGGCATCTTCCTACATCGAAAACATGCATGAGATACCCAGAAGATGGTACACCGCGTGATGGGGAAAGGCTTCTAAAACGCACCTCATTTCTCATCTGCTTGTGCCCGGGTTCGCCATTCCAGCCACTTAACTAGCAATCTCCCTCCTTGGAGCATCAGCACCTTTAATCTCCTGTTCCGTACAGGTTGCAATTTGTACTGAGGATGAACGGGAAGACGTGGAACCAATGAAAGACTAGCTCTTGGTGTTGGGACAGGCACAGGTCACTCTATTTTCCCATCAGGAAGAAGAATTAACCACAGGCTCAGCCTGCCCCCCGGAACCAGAACAGGGCCTGAAGCCATCCTGCGCTTTTGCGGCCAGCTCCCTAAAAAGCGAGTTGTAAAATGGAGGTTCAGGGCACTGCAATTCACAAACCTGCAGAGTTATAAATGATAACTCTCATCCACAAATATACTGAGGGAAGGCAAAGAAGAGGATTTGAAATCAAGGCAGAATTGCAGGAAACAGATTTCAGGAGGTAGGTTCGAATCGCCTTTAAAGCACATGAAAAGCGGCAAAACGTTGACAATGATGCCCTTGGCCAAAAAGGGCGTATGCGTTTTTTCCTGAATATATTCAGGAAAAAACGCATACGCCCTTTTTGGCCAACCAAGCAACCTGGAAAGGCAAATCAGCGCTACAAAGATGTCTCGCTTCCCATCAGTCAAAAGGGCCATGCTGAAAAAAGTGTCAAAACCAGAAATGCAGGACAGGCCATGGAGAAATGGGAGCCTTGCTACACTGATGGGCGGGATGTAAATTGTCAACAGCCACTCTGGAGAAGTGTACGGTGAGTCCTGAAACGTCTAAAAAGCAAAGCTTAGAGAGCATAGGGCACTTCCACTCATGGGGGTATAAATTGGGAAAATGAAAAATCAGCAAGACACAAGCACCCCAAAGTTTAGGGCTGCTCTGTTGACAAGGACCTCCACTTCATTCCACCTTCAATATCCCAGGAAAGAGAAAAATGGATAAAGAAGTTGTGGTCCTTATGTACAATGGAATATCACTCAGCCATGAAATCAATGTCATAAGGCTAGTAGCAGCATGATGAGTGGATTTAGGTACGACGATTCTAAGTGAAATAAGTCACACAGAAAAGGACACTTCTCAAAAGGTATCACTGATAGAGGGAATGTAAAAACCGTTACACTTGAACTGAATTACAAAACAGAACAGAGTCACACATGCAGAAAACACACTATGGCTGCTTAACGGGAAAGGTGAGGTGGGGTGATACATAAAACAAGGGTTTCAAATTAGCTCAGATACCGTTCCATAAAACCAATATGTAATAGACAAGACCTACTCCTTGCTCAGAGAACTGGACTCAACACACCCTATTCACCGCACAAGAATATATCTGACTAGTAATAATCTTAAAACCTATGTATTGATATCTCTCTGTTAGTGTGTCAAGTGGGTAAAAAGCGGCATAAACACAGCAGTGAAAAGCAGCTAAACCCCATTATAAAAATAAATTACTTTGAAAAACCCATGAAACAAAGACAGTGAAAGAGAGAGAAATTCTTACACAATGCGTTCAGGGGCTGTGATGCAACCTGGATTGACCATATCTAGACCCACAGCTGGATGAGACATAAGGGTGGACACTGTTGCGGCTGAGAGGTTTGGTGAGGTTGGGTGAGCAAACGCAGACCCTTTAAAGTAATACTGCGTGGTACCCATCGCATGGGTCCCAAATCTCCAGGTTCCAGGGCATCTTCCTACATCGAAAACATGCATGAGATACCCAGAAGATGGTACACCGTGTGATGGGGAAAGGTTTCTAAAACGCACCTCATTTCTCATCTGCTTGTGCCCGGGTTCGCCATTCCAGCCACTTTACTAGCAATCTCCCTCCTTGGAGCATCAGCACCTTTAACCTCCTGTTCCGTACAGGTTGCAATTTGTCCTGAGGATGAACGGGAAGACGTGGAACCAATGAAAGACTAGCTCTTGGTGTTGGGACAGGTACAGGTCACTCTATTTTCCCATCAGGAAGAAGAATTAACCACAGGCTCATCCTGCCCCCGGAACCAGAACAGGGCCTGAAGGCATCTTGCGCTTTTGCGGCCAGCTCCCTAAAAAGCGAGTTGTAAAATGGAGGTTCAGGGCACTGCAATTCAGAAAACTGCAGACTTATAAATGATAACTCTCGTCCACAAATATATTGAGGGAAGGCAAAGAAGAGGATTTGAAATCAAGGCAGAATTGCAGGAAACAGATTTCAGGAGGTAGATTCGAAGCTCCTTTAAAACACATGAAAAGCGGCAAAACGTTGACAATAATGCCCTTGGCCAAAAAGGGCGTATGCGTTTTTTCCTGAATATATTCAGGAAAAAACGCATACGCCCTTTTTGGCCAACCAAGCAACCTGGAAAGGCAAATCAGCGCTACAAAGATGTCTCGCTTCCCATCGGTCAAAAGGGCCATGCTGAAAAAAGTCTCAAAACCAAAAATGCAGGACAGGCCATGGAGAAATGGGAGCCTTGCTACACTGATGGGCGGGATATAAATTGTCAACAGCCACTCTGGAGAAGTGTACGGTGAGTCCTGAAACGTCTAAAAAGCAAAGCTTAGAGAGCATAGGGCACTTCCACTCATGGGGGTATAAATTGGGAAAATTAAAAATCAGCAAGACACAAGCACCCCAAAGTTTAGGGCTGCTCTGTTGACAAGGACCTCCACTTCATTCCACCTTCAATATCCCAGGAAAGAGAAAAATGGATAAAGAAGTTGTGGTCCTTATGTACAATGGAATATCACTCAGCCGTGAAATCAATGTCATAAGGCTAGTAGCAGGATGATGAGTGGATTTAGGTACGACGACTCTAAGTGAAATAAGTCACACAGAAAAGGACACTTCTCAGAAGGTATCACTTATAGAGGGAATGTAAAAACCGTTACACTTGAACTGAATTACAAAACAGAACAGAGTCACACATGCAGAAAACACACTATGGCTGCTTAACGGGAAAGGTGAGGTGGGGTGATACATAAAACAAGGGTTTCAAATTAGCTCAGATACCGTTCCATAAACCCAATATGTAATAGACAAGACCTACTCCTTGCTCAGAGAACTGGACTCAACACGCCCTATTCACCGCACAAGAATATATCTGACTAGTAATAATCTTAAAAGCTATGTATTGATATCTCTCTGTTAGTGTGTCAAGTGGGTGTAAAGCGGCATAAACACAGCAGTGAAAAGCAGCTAAACCCCATTATAAAAATAAATTACTTTGAAAAACCCATGAAACAAAGACAGTGAAAGAGAGCGAAATTCTTACACAATGCGTTCAGGGGCTGTGATGCAACCTGGATTGACCATATCTAGACCCACAGCTGGATGAGACATAAGGGTGAACACTGTTGCGGCTGAGATGTTTGGTGAGGTTGGGTGAGCAAACGCAGACCCTTTAAAGTAATACTGCGTGGTACCCATCGCATGGGTCTCAAATCTCTAGGTTCAAGGGAATCTTCCTACATCGAAAACATGCATGAGAAACCCAGAAGATGGTACACCGTGTGATGGGGAAAGGTTTCTAAAACGCACCTCATTTCTCATCTCCTTGTGCTCGGGTTCGCCATTCCAGCCACTTTACTAGCAATCTCCCTCCTTGGAGCATCATCACCTTTAACCTCCTGTTCCGTACAGGTTGCAATTTGTCCTGAGGATGAACGGGAAGACGTGAAACCAATGAGAGACTATCCTTTGGTGTTGGGACAGGCACAGGTCACTCTATTTTCCCATCAGGAAGAAGAATTAACCACAGGCTCAGCCTGCCCCCGGAACAAGAACAGGGCCTGAAGCCATCGTGCGCTTTTGCGGCCATCTCCCAAAAACGCGAGTTGTAAAATGGAGGTTCAGGGCACTGCAATTCACAAACCTGCAGAGTTATAAATGATAACTCTCGTCCACAAATATATTGAGGGAAGGCAAAGAAGAGGATTTGAAATCAAGGCAGAATTGCAGGAAACAGATTTCAGGAGGTAGATTCGAATCGCCTTTAAAGCACATGAAAAGCGGCAAAACGTTGACAATGATGCCCTTGGCCAAAAAGGGCGTATGCGTTTTTTCCTGAATATATTCAGGAAAAAACGCATACGCCCTTTTTGGCCAACCAAGCAACCTGGAAAGGCAAATCAGCGCTACAAAGATGTCTCGCTTCCCATCGGTCAAAAGGGCCATGCTGAAAAAAGTGTCAAAACCAGAAATGCAGGACAGGCCATGGAGAAATGGGAGCCTTGCTACACTGATGGGCGGGATGTAAATTGTCAACAGCCACTCTGGAGAAGCGTACGGTGAGTCCTGAAACGTCTAAAAAGCAAAGCTTAGAGAGCATAGGGCACTTCCACTCATGGGGGTATAAATTGGGAAAATTAAAAATCAGCAAGACACAAGCACCCCAAAGTTTAGGGCTGCTCTGTTGACAAGGACCTCCACTTCATTCCACCTTCAATATCCCAGGAAAGAGAAAAATGGATAAAGAAGTTGTGGTCCTTATGTACAATGGAATATCACTCAGCCATGAAATCAATGTCATAAGGCTAGTAGCAGCATGATGAGTGGATTTAGGTACGACGATTCTAAGTGAAATAAGTCACACAGAAAAGGACACTTCTCATAAGGTATCACTGATAGAGGGAATGTAAAAACCGTTACACTTGAACTGAATTACAAAACAGAACAGAGTCACACATGCAGAAAACACACTATGGCTGCTTCACGGGAAAGGTGAGGTGGGGTGATACATAAAACAAGGGTTTCAAATTAGCTCAGATACCGTTCCATAAAACCAATATGTAATAGACAAGACCTACTCCTTGCTCAGAGAACTGGACTCAACACGCCCTACTCACCGCACAAGAATATATCTGACTAGTAATAATCTTAAAACCTATGTATAGATATCTCTCTGTTAGTGTGTCAAGTGGGTGTAAAGCGGCATAAACACAGAAGTGAAAAGCAGCTAAACCCCATTATAAAAATAAATTACTTTGAATAACCCATGAAACAAAGACAGTGAAAGAGAGCGAAATTCTTACACAATTCGTTCAGGGGCTGTGATGCAACCTGGATTGACCATATCTAGACACACAGCTGGATGAGACATAAGGGTGGACACTCTTGGGGCTGAGAGGTTTGGTGAGGTTGGGTGAGCAAACGCAGACCCTTTACAGTAATACTGCATGGTACCCATCGCATGGGTCCCAAATCTCCAGGTTCAAGGGCATCTTCCTACATCGAAAACATGCATGAGAAACCCAGAAGATGGTACACCGTGTGATGGGGAAAGGTTTCTAAAACGCACCTCATTTCTCATCTCCTTGTGGCCGGGTTCGCTATTCCAGCCGCTTTACTAGCAATCTCCCTACTTGGAGCATCAGCACCTTTAACCTCCTGTTCCGTACAGGTTGCAATTTGTCCTGAGGATGAACTGGAAGACGTGGAACCAATGAGAGACTAGCTCTTGGTGTTGGGACAGGCACAGGTCACTCTATTTTCCCATCAGGAAGAAGAATTAACCACAGGCTCAGCCTGCCACCCGGAACCAAAAGAGGGCCTGAAGCCATCCTGCGCTATTGCGGCCAGCTCTCTAAAAAGCGAGTTGTAAAATGGAGGTTCAGGGCACTACAATTCACAAACCTGCAGACTTATAAATGATAACTCTCGTCCACAAATATATTGAGGGAAGGCAAAGAAGAGGATTTGAAATCAAGGCAGAATTGCAGGAAACAGATTTCAGGAGGTAGATTCGAATCGCATTTAAAGCACATGAAAAGCGGCAAAACGTTGACAATGATGCCCTTGGCCAAAAAGGGCGTATGCGTTTTTTCCTGAATATATTCAGGAAAAAACGCATACGCCCTTTTTGGCCAACCAAGCAACCTGGAAAGGCAAATCAGCGCTACAAAGATGTCTCGCTTCCCATCGGTCAAAAGGGCCAGGCTGAAAAAAGTGTCAAAACCAGAAATGCAGGACAGGCCATGGAGAAATGGGAGCATTGCTACACTGATGGGCGGGATGTAAATTGTCAACAGCCACTCTGCAGAAGCGTACGGTGAGTCCTGAAACGTCTAAAAAGCAAAGCTTAGAGAGCATAGGGCACTTCCACTCATGGGGGTATAAATTGGGAAAATTAAAAATCAGCAAGACACAAGCACCCCAAAGTTTAGGGCTGCTCTGTTGACAAGGACCTCCACTTCATTCCACCTTCAATATCCCAGGAAAGAGAAAAATGGATAAAGAAGTTGTGGTCCTTATGTACAATGGAATATCACTCAGCCATGAAATCAATGTCATAAGGCTAGTAGCAGCATGATGAGTGGATTTAGGTACGACGACTCTAAGTGAAATAAGTCACACAGAAAAGGACACTTCTCATAAGGTATCACTTATAGAGGGAATGTAAAAACCGTTACACTTGAACTGAATTACAAAACAGAACAGAGTCACACATGCAGAAAACACACTATGGCTGCTTAACGGGAAAGGTGAGGTGGGGTGATACATAAAACAAGGGTTTCAAATTAGCTCAGATACCGTTCCATAAACCCAATATGTAATAGACAAGACCTACTCCTTGCTCAGAGAACTGGACTCAACACGCCCTATTCACCGCACAAGAATATATCTGACTAGTAATAATCTTAAAACCTATGTATTGATATCTCTCTGTTAGTGTGTCAAGTGTGTAAAAAGCGGCATAAACACAGCAGTGAAAAGCAGCTAAACCCCATTATAAAAATAAATTACTTTGAAAAACCCATGAAACAAAGACAGTGAAAGAGAGAGAAATTCTTACACAATGCGTTCAGGGGCTGTGATGCAACCTGGATTGACCATATCTAGACCCACAGCTGGATGAGACCTAAGGGTGGACACTGTTGCGGCTGAGAGGTTTGGTGAGGTTGGGTGAGCAAACGCAGACCCTTTAAAGTAATACTGCGTGGTACCCATCGCATGGGTCCCAAATCTCCAGGTTCAAGGGCATCTTCCTACATCGAAAACATGCATGAGATACCCAGAAGATGGTACACCGTGTGATGGGGAAAGGTTTCTAAAACGCACCTCATTTCTCATCTGCTTGTGCCCGGGTTCGCCATTCCAGCCACTTTACTAGCAATCTCCCTCCTTGGAGCATCAGCACCTTTAACTTCCTGTTCCGTACAGGTTGCAATTTGTACTGAGGATGAACGGGAATACGTGGAACCAATGAAAGACTAGCTCTTGGTGTTGGGACAGGCACAGGTCACTCTATTTTCCCATCAGGAAGAAAAATTAACCATAGGCTCAGCCTGCCCCCCGGAACCAGAACAGGGCCTGAAGCCATCCTGCGCTTTTGCGGCCAGCTCCCTTAAAAGCGAGTTGTAAAATGGAGGTTCAGGGCACTGCAATTCACAAACCTGCAGACTTATAAATGATAACTCTCATCCACAAATATATTGAGGGAAGGCAAAGAAGAGGATTTGAAATCAAGGCAGAATTGCAGGAAACAGATTTCAGGAGGTAGATTCGAATCGCCTTTAAAGCACATGAAAAGCGGCAAAACGTTGACAATGATGCCCTTGGCCAAAAAGGGCGTATGCGTTTTTTCCTGAATATATTCAGGAAAAAACGCATACGCCCTTTTTGGCCAACCAAGCAACCTGGAAAGGCAAATCAGCGCTACAAAGATGTCTCGCTTCCCATCGGTCAAAAGGGCCATGCTGAAAAAAGTGTCAAAACCAGAAACGCAGGACAGGCCATGGAGAAATGGGAGCCTTGCTACACTGATGGGCGGGATGTAAATTGTCAACAGCCACTCTGGAGAAGTGTACGGTGAATCCTGAAACGTCTAAAAAGCAAAGCTTAGAGAGCATAGGGCACTTCCACTCATGGGGGTATAAATTGGGAAAATGAAAAATCAGCAAGACACAAGCACCCCAAAGTTTAGGGCTGCTCTGTTGACAAGGACCTCCACTTCATTCCACCTTCAATATCCCAGGAAAGAGAAAAATGGATAAAGAAGTTGTGGTCCTTATGTACAATGGAATATCACTCAGCCGTGAAATCAATGTCATAAGGCTAGTAGCAGGATGATGAGTGGATTTAGGTACGACGACTCTAAGTGAAATAAGTCACACAGAAAAGGACACTTCTCAGAAGGTATCACTTATAGAGGGAATGTAAAAACCGTTACACTTGAACTGAATTACAAAACAGAACAGAGTCACACATGCAGAAAACACACTATGGCTGCTTAACGGGAAAGGTGAGGTGGGGTGATACATAAAACAAGGGTTTCAAATTAGCTCAGATACCGTTCCATAAACCCAATATGTAATAGACAAGACCTACTCCTTGCTCAGAGAACTGGACTCAACACGCCCTATTCACCGCAGAAGAATATATCTGACTAGTAATAATCTTAAAAGCTATGTATTGATATCTCTCTGTTAGTGTGTCAAGTGGGTGTAAAGCGGCATAAACACAGCAGTGAAAAGCAGCTAAACCCCATTATAAAAATAAATTACTTTGAAAAACCCATGAAACAAAGACAGTGAAAGAGAGCGAAATTCTTACACAATGCGTTCAGGGGCTGTGATGCAACCTGGATTGACCATATCTAGACCCACAGCTGGATGAGACATAAGGGTGAACACTGTTGCGGCTGAGAGGTTTGGTGAGGTTGGGTGAGCAAACGCAGACCCTTTAAAGTAATACTGCGTGGTACCCATCGCATGGGTCCCAAATCTCTAGGTTCAAGGGAATCTTCCTACATCGAAAACATGCATGAGAAACCCAGAAGATGGTACACCGTGTGATGGGGAAAGGTTTCTAAAACGCACCTCATTTCTCATCTCCTTGTGCTCGGGTTCGCCATTCCAGCCACTTTACCAGCAATCTCCCTCCTTGGAGCATCATCACCTTTAACCTCCTGTTCCGTACAGGTTGCAATTTGTCCTGAGGATGAACGGGAAGACGTGGAACCAATGAGAGACTAGCTCTTGGTGTTGGCACAGGCACAGGTCACTCTATTTTCCCATCAGGAAGAAGAATTAACCACAGGCTCAGCCTGTCCCCCGGAACAAGAACAGGGCCTGAAGCCATCCTGCGCTTTTGCGGCCATCTCCCAAAAACGCGAGTTGTAAAATGGAGGTTCAGAGCACTGCAATTCACAAACCTGCAGAGTTATTAATGATAACTCTCGTCCACAAATATATTGAGGGAAGGCAACGAAGAGGATTTGAAATCAAGGCAGAATTGCAGGAAACAGATTTCAGGAGGTAGATTCGAATCGCCTTTAAAGCACATGAAAAGCAGCAAAACGTTGACAATGATGCCCTTGGCCAAAAAGGGCGTATGCGTTTTTTCCTGAATATATTCAGGAAAAAACGCATACGCCCTTTTTGGCCAACCAAGCAACCTGGAAAGGCAAATCAGCGCTACAAAGATGTCTCGCTTCCCATCGGTTAAAAAGGCCATGCTGAAAAAAGTGTCAAAACCAGAAATGCAGGACAGGCCATGGAGAAATGGGAGCCTTGCTACACTGATGGGCGGGATGTAAATTGCCAACAGCCACTCTGGAGAAGTGTACGGTGAGTCCTGAAACATCTAAAAAACAAAGCTTAGAGAGCATAGGGCACTTCCACTCATGGGGGTATAAATTGGGAAAATTAAAAATCAGCAAGACACAAGCACCCCAAAGTTTAGGGCTGCTCTGTTGACAAGGACCTCCACTTCATTCCACCTTCAATATCCCAGGAAAGAGAAAAATGGATAAAGAAGTTGTGGTCCTTATGTACAATGGAATATCACTCAGCCGTGAAATCAATGTCATAAGGCTAGTAGCAGCATGATGAGTGGATTTAGGTACGACGACTCTAAGTGAAATAAGTCACACAGAAAAGGACACTTCTCATAAGGTATCACTTATAGAGGGAATGTAAAAACCGTTACACTTGAACTGAATTACAAAACAGAACAGAGTCACACATGCAGAAAACACACTATGGCTGCTTCACGGGAAAGGTGAGGTGGGGTGATACATAAAACAAGGGTTTCAAATTAGCTCAGATACCGTTCCATAAACCCAATATGTAATAGACAAGACCTATTCCTTGCTCAGCGAACTGGACTCAACACGCCCTATTCACCGCAGAAGAATATATCTGACTAGTAATAATCTTAAAACCTATGTATTGATATCTCTCTGTTAGTGTGTCAAGTGTGTAAAAAGCGGCATAAACACAGCAGTGAAAAGCAGCTAAACCCCATTATAAAAATAAATTACTTTGAAAAACCCATGAAACAAAGACAGTGAAAGAGAGAGAAATTCTTACACAATGCGTTCAGGGGCTGTGATGCAACCTGGATTGACCATATCTAGACCCACAGCTGGATGAGACATAAGGGTGGACACTGTTGCGGCTGAGAGGTTTGGTGAGGTTGGGTGAGCAAACGCAGACCCTTTAAAGTAATACTGCGTGGTACCCATCGCATGGGTCCCAAATCTCCAGGTTCCAGGGCATCTTCCTACATCGAAAACATGCATGAGATACCCAGAAGATGGTACACCGCGTGATGGGGAAAGGCTTCTAAAACGCACCTCATTTCTCATCTGCTTGTGCCCGGGTTCGCCATTCCAGCCACTTAACTAGCAATCTCCCTCCTTGGAGCATCAGCACCTTTAATCTCCTGTTCCGTACAGGTTGCAATTTGTACTGAGGATGAACGGGAAGACGTGGAACCAATGAAAGACTAGCTCTTGGTGTTGGGACAGGCACAGGTCACTCTATTTTCCCATCAGGAAGAAGAATTAACCACAGGCTCAGCCTGCCCCCCGGAACCAGAACAGGGCCTGAAGCCATCCTGCGCTTTTGCGGCCAGCTCCCTAAAAAGCGAGTTGTAAAATGGAGGTTCAGGGCACTGCAATTCACAAACCTGCAGAGTTATAAATGATAACTCTCATCCACAAATATACTGAGGGAAGGCAAAGAAGAGGATTTGAAATCAAGGCAGAATTGCAGGAAACAGATTTCAGGAGGTAGGTTCGAATCGCCTTTAAAGCACATGAAAAGCGGCAAAACGTTGACAATGATGCCCTTGGCCAAAAAGGGCGTATGCGTTTTTTCCTGAATATATTCAGGAAAAAACGCATACGCCCTTTTTGGCCAACCAAGCAACCTGGAAAGGCAAATCAGCGCTACAAAGATGTCTCGCTTCCCATCAGTCAAAAGGGCCATGCTGAAAAAAGTGTCAAAACCAGAAATGCAGGACAGGCCATGGAGAAATGGGAGCCTTGCTACACTGATGGGCGGGATGTAAATTGTCAACAGCCACTCTGGAGAAGTGTACGGTGAGTCCTGAAACGTCTAAAAAGCAAAGCTTAGAGAGCATAGGGCACTTCCACTCATGGGGGTATAAATTGGGAAAATGAAAAATCAGCAAGACACAAGCACCCCAAAGTTTAGGGCTGCTCTGTTGACAAGGACCTCCACTTCATTCCACCTTCAATATCCCAGGAAAGAGAAAAATGGATAAAGAAGTTGTGGTCCTTATGTACAATGGAATATCACTCAGCCATGAAATCAATGTCATAAGGCTAGTAGCAGCATGATGAGTGGATTTAGGTACGACGATTCTAAGTGAAATAAGTCACACAGAAAAGGACACTTCTCAAAAGGTATCACTGATAGAGGGAATGTAAAAACCGTTACACTTGAACTGAATTACAAAACAGAACAGAGTCACACATGCAGAAAACACACTATGGCTGCTTAACGGGAAAGGTGAGGTGGGGTGATACATAAAACAAGGGTTTCAAATTAGCTCAGATACCGTTCCATAAAACCAATATGTAATAGACAAGACCTACTCCTTGCTCAGAGAACTGGACTCAACACACCCTATTCACCGCACAAGAATATATCTGACTAGTAATAATCTTAAAACCTATGTATTGATATCTCTCTGTTAGTGTGTCAAGTGGGTAAAAAGCGGCATAAACACAGCAGTGAAAAGCAGCTAAACCCCATTATAAAAATAAATTACTTTGAAAAACCCATGAAACAAAGACAGTGAAAGAGAGAGAAATTCTTACACAATGCGTTCAGGGGCTGTGATGCAACCTGGATTGACCATATCTAGACCCACAGCTGGATGAGACATAAGGGTGGACACTGTTGCGGCTGAGAGGTTTGGTGAGGTTGGGTGAGCAAACGCAGACCCTTTAAAGTAATACTGCGTGGTACCCATCGCATGGGTCCCAAATCTCCAGGTTCCAGGGCATCTTCCTACATCGAAAACATGCATGAGATACCCAGAAGATGGTACACCGTGTGATGGGGAAAGGTTTCTAAAACGCACCTCATTTCTCATCTGCTTGTGCCCGGGTTCGCCATTCCAGCCACTTTACTAGCAATCTCCCTCCTTGGAGCATCAGCACCTTTAACCTCCTGTTCCGTACAGGTTGCAATTTGTCCTGAGGATGAACGGGAAGACGTGGAACCAATGAAAGACTAGCTCTTGGTGTTGGGACAGGTACAGGTCACTCTATTTTCCCATCAGGAAGAAGAATTAACCACAGGCTCATCCTGCCCCCGGAACCAGAACAGGGCCTGAAGGCATCTTGCGCTTTTGCGGCCAGCTCCCTAAAAAGCGAGTTGTAAAATGGAGGTTCAGGGCACTGCAATTCACAAACCTGCAGAGTTATAAATGATAACTCTCGTCCACAAATATATTGAGGGAAGGCAAAGAAGAGGATTTGAAATCAAGGCAGAATTGCAGGAAACAGATTTCAGGAGGTAGATTCGAAGCTCCTTTAAAACACATGAAAAGCGGCAAAACGTTGACAATAATGCCCTTGGCCAAAAAGGGCGTATGCGTTTTTTCCTGAATATATTCAGGAAAAAACGCATACGCCCTTTTTGGCCAACCAAGCAACCTGGAAAGGCAAATCAGCGCTACAAAGATGTCTCGCTTCCCATCGGTCAAAAGGGCCATGCTGAAAAAAGTCTCAAAACCAAAAATGCAGGACAGGCCATGGAGAAATGGGAGCCTTGCTACACTGATGGGCGGGATATAAATTGTCAACAGCCACTCTGGAGAAGTGTACGGTGAGTCCTGAAACGTCTAAAAAGCAAAGCTTAGAGAGCATAGGGCACTTCCACTCATGGGGGTATAAATTGGGAAAATTAAAAATCAGCAAGACACAAGCACCCCAAAGTTTAGGGCTGCTCTGTTGACAAGGACCTCCACTTCATTCCACCTTCAATATCCCAGGAAAGAGAAAAATGGATAAAGAAGTTGTGGTCCTTATGTACAATGGAATATCACTCAGCCGTGAAATCAATGTCATAAGGCTAGTAGCAGGATGATGAGTGGATTTAGGTACGACGACTCTAAGTGAAATAAGTCACACAGAAAAGGACACTTCTCAGAAGGTATCACTTATAGAGGGAATGTAAAAACCGTTACACTTGAACTGAATTACAAAACAGAACAGAGTCACACATGCAGAAAACACACTATGGCTGCTTAACGGGAAAGGTGAGGTGGGGTGATACATAAAACAAGGGTTTCAAATTAGCTCAGATACCATTCCATAAACCCAATATGTAATAGACAAGACCTACTCCTTGCTCAGAGAACTGGACTCAACACGCCCTATTCACCGCACAAGAATATATCTGACTAGTAATAATCTTAAAAGCTATGTATTGATATCTCTCTGTTAGTGTGTCAAGTGGGTGTAAAGCGGCATAAACACAGCAGTGAAAAGCAGCTAAACCCCATTATAAAAATAAATTACTTTGAAAAACCCATGAAACAAAGACAGTGAAAGAGAGCGAAATTCTTACACAATGCGTTCAGGGGCTGTGATGCAACCTGGATTGACCATATCTAGACCCACAGCTGGATGAGACATAAGGGTGAACACTGTTGCGGCTGAGATGTTTGGTGAGGTTGGGTGAGCAAACGCAGACCCTTTAAAGTAATACTGCGTGGTACCCATCGCATGGGTCTCAAATCTCTAGGTTCAAGGGAATCTTCCTACATCGAAAACATGCATGAGAAACCCAGAAGATGGTACACCGTGTGATGGGGAAAGGTTTCTAAAACGCACCTCATTTCTCATCTCCTTGTGCTCGGGTTCGCCATTCCAGCCACTTTACTAGCAATCTCCCTCCTTGGAGCATCATCACCTTTAACCTCCTGTTCCGTACAGGTTGCAATTTGTCCTGAGGATGAACGGGAAGACGTGAAACCAATGAGAGACTATCCTTTGGTGTTGGGACAGGCACAGGTCACTCTATTTTCCCATCAGGAAGAAGAATTAACCACAGGCTCAGCCTGCCCCCGGAACAAGAACAGGGCCTGAAGCCATCGTGCGCTTTTGCGGCCATCTCCCAAAAACGCGAGTTGTAAAATGGAGGTTCAGGGCACTGCAATTCACAAACCTGCAGAGTTATAAATGATAACTCTCGTCCACAAATATATTGAGGGAAGGCAAAGAAGAGGATTTGAAATCAAGGCAGAATTGCAGGAAACAGATTTCAGGAGGTAGATTCGAATCGCCTTTAAAGCACATGAAAAGCGGCAAAACGTTGACAATGATGCCCTTGGCCAAAAAGGGCGTATGCGTTTTTTCCTGAATATATTCAGGAAAAAACGCATACGCCCTTTTTGGCCAACCAAGCAACCTGGAAAGGCAAATCAGCGCTACAAAGATGTCTCGCTTCCCATCGGTCAAAAGGGCCATGCTGAAAAAAGTGTCAAAACCAGAAATGCAGGACAGGCCATGGAGAAATGGGAGCCTTGCTACACTGATGGGCGGGATGTAAATTGTCAACAGCCACTCTGGAGAAGCGTACGGTGAGTCCTGAAACGTCTAAAAAGCAAAGCTTAGAGAGCATAGGGCACTTCCACTCATGGGGGTATAAATTGGGAAAATTAAAAATCAGCAAGACACAAGCACCCCAAAGTTTAGGGCTGCTCTGTTGACAAGGACCTCCACTTCATTCCACCTTCAATATCCCAGGAAAGAGAAAAATGGATAAAGAAGTTGTGGTCCTTATGTACAATGGAATATCACTCAGCCATGAAATCAATGTCATAAGGCTAGTAGCAGCATGATGAGTGGATTTAGGTACGACGATTCTAAGTGAAATAAGTCACACAGAAAAGGACACTTCTCATAAGGTATCACTGATAGAGGGAATGTAAAAACCGTTACACTTGAACTGAATTACAAAACAGAACAGAGTCACACATGCAGAAAACACACTATGGCTGCTTCACGGGAAAGGTGAGGTGGGGTGATACATAAAACAAGGGTTTCAAATTAGCTCAGATACCGTTCCATAAAACCAATATGTAATAGACAAGACCTACTCCTTGCTCAGAGAACTGGACTCAACACGCCCTACTCACCGCACAAGAATATATCTGACTAGTAATAATCTTAAAACCTATGTATAGATATCTCTCTGTTAGTGTGTCAAGTGGGTGTAAAGCGGCATAAACACAGAAGTGAAAAGCAGCTAAACCCCATTATAAAAATAAATTACTTTGAATAACCCATGAAACAAAGACAGTGAAAGAGAGCGAAATTCTTACACAATTCGTTCAGGGGCTGTGATGCAACCTGGATTGACCATATCTAGACACACAGCTGGATGAGACATAAGGGTGGACACTCTTGGGGCTGAGAGGTTTGGTGAGGTTGGGTGAGCAAACGCAGACCCTTTACAGTAATACTGCATGGTACCCATCGCATGGGTCCCAAATCTCCAGGTTCAAGGGCATCTTCCTACATCGAAAACATGCATGAGAAACCCAGAAGATGGTACACCGTGTGATGGGGAAAGGTTTCTAAAACGCACCTCATTTCTCATCTCCTTGTGGCCGGGTTCGCTATTCCAGCCGCTTTACTAGCAATCTCCCTACTTGGAGCATCAGCACCTTTAACCTCCTGTTCCGTACAGGTTGCAATTTGTCCTGAGGATGAACTGGAAGACGTGGAACCAATGAGAGACTAGCTCTTGGTGTTGGGACAGGCACAGGTCACTCTATTTTCCCATCAGGAAGAAGAATTAACCACAGGCTCAGCCTGCCACCCGGAACCAAAAGAGGGCCTGAAGCCATCCTGCGCTATTGCGGCCAGCTCTCTAAAAAGCGAGTTGT
Source organism: Balaenoptera borealis (assembly GCF_965194805.1). Classification (NCBI taxonomy): domain Eukaryota; kingdom Metazoa; phylum Chordata; class Mammalia; order Artiodactyla; family Balaenopteridae; genus Balaenoptera; species Balaenoptera borealis. Next base: position 41,236 of record NW_028123942.1, on the reverse strand, counting down.
AAAATGGAGGTTCAGGGCACTACAATTCACAAACCTGCAGACTTATAAATGATAACTCTCGTCCACAAATATATTGAGGGAAGGCAAAGAAGAGGATTTGAAATCAAGGCAGAATTGCAGGAAACAGATTTCAGGAGGTAGATTCGAATCGCATTTAAAGCACATGAAAAGCGGCAAAACGTTGACAATGATGCCCTTGGCCAAAAAGGGCGTATGCGTTTTTTCCTGAATATATTCAGGAAAAAACGCATACGCCCTTTTTGGCCAACCAAGCAACCTGGAAAGGCAAATCAGCGCTACAAAGATGTCTCGCTTCCCATCGGTCAAAAGGGCCAGGCTGAAAAAAGTGTCAAAACCAGAAATGCAGGACAGGCCATGGAGAAATGGGAGCATTGCTACACTGATGGGCGGGATGTAAATTGTCAACAGCCACTCTGCAGAAGCGTACGGTGAGTCCTGAAACGTCTAAAAAGCAAAGCTTAGAGAGCATAGGGCACTTCCACTCATGGGGGTATAAATTGGGAAAATTAAAAATCAGCAAGACACAAGCACCCCAAAGTTTAGGGCTGCTCTGTTGACAAGGACCTCCACTTCATTCCACCTTCAATATCCCAGGAAAGAGAAAAATGGATAAAGAAGTTGTGGTCCTTATGTACAATGGAATATCACTCAGCCATGAAATCAATGTCATAAGGCTAGTAGCAGCATGATGAGTGGATTTAGGTACGACGACTCTAAGTGAAATAAGTCACACAGAAAAGGACACTTCTCATAAGGTATCACTTATAGAGGGAATGTAAAAACCGTTACACTTGAACTGAATTACAAAACAGAACAGAGTCACACATGCAGAAAACACACTATGGCTGCTTAACGGGAAAGGTGAGGTGGGGTGATACATAAAACAAGGGTTTCAAATTAGCTCAGATACCGTTCCATAAACCCAATATGTAATAGACAAGACCTACTCCTTGCTCAGAGAACTGGACTCAACACGCCCTATTCACCGCACAAGAATATATCTGACTAGTAATAATCTTAAAACCTATGTATTGATATCTCTCTGTTAGTGTGTCAAGTGTGTAAAAAGCGGCATAAACACAGCAGTGAAAAGCAGCTAAACCCCATTATAAAAATAAATTACTTTGAAAAACCCATGAAACAAAGACAGTGAAAGAGAGAGAAATTCTTACACAATGCGTTCAGGGGCTGTGATGCAACCTGGATTGACCATATCTAGACCCACAGCTGGATGAGACCTAAGGGTGGACACTGTTGCGGCTGAGAGGTTTGGTGAGGTTGGGTGAGCAAACGCAGACCCTTTAAAGTAATACTGCGTGGTACCCATCGCATGGGTCCCAAATCTCCAGGTTCAAGGGCATCTTCCTACATCGAAAACATGCATGAGATACCCAGAAGATGGTACACCGTGTGATGGGGAAAGGTTTCTAAAACGCACCTCATTTCTCATCTGCTTGTGCCCGGGTTCGCCATTCCAGCCACTTTACTAGCAATCTCCCTCCTTGGAGCATCAGCACCTTTAACTTCCTGTTCCGTACAGGTTGCAATTTGTACTGAGGATGAACGGGAATACGTGGAACCAATGAAAGACTAGCTCTTGGTGTTGGGACAGGCACAGGTCACTCTATTTTCCCATCAGGAAGAAAAATTAACCATAGGCTCAGCCTGCCCCCCGGAACCAGAACAGGGCCTGAAGCCATCCTGCGCTTTTGCGGCCAGCTCCCTAAAAAGCGAGTTGTAAAATGGAGGTTCAGGGCACTGCAATTCACAAACCTGCAGACTTATAAATGATAACTCTCATCCACAAATATATTGAGGGAAGGCAAAGAAGAGGATTTGAAATCAAGGCAGAATTGCAGGAAACAGATTTCAGGAGGTAGATTCGAATCGCCTTTAAAGCACATGAAAAGCGGCAAAACGTTGACAATGATGCCCTTGGCCAAAAAGGGCGTATGCGTTTTTTCCTGAATATATTCAGGAAAAAACGCATACGCCCTTTTTGGCCAACCAAGCAACCTGGAAAGGCAAATCAGCGCTACAAAGATGTCTCGCTTCCCATCGGTCAAAAGGGCCATGCTGAAAAAAGTGTCAAAACCAGAAACGCAGGACAGGCCATGGAGAAATGGGAGCCTTGCTACACTGATGGGCGGGATGTAAATTGTCAACAGCCACTCTGGAGAAGTGTACGGTGAATCCTGAAACGTCTAAAAAGCAAAGCTTAGAGAGCATAGGGCACTTCCACTCATGGGGGTATAAATTGGGAAAATGAAAAATCAGCAAGACACAAGCACCCCAAAGTTTAGGGCTGCTCTGTTGACAAGGACCTCCACTTCATTCCACCTTCAATATCCCAGGAAAGAGAAAAATGGATAAAGAAGTTGTGGTCCTTATGTACAATGGAATATCACTCAGCCGTGAAATCAATGTCATAAGGCTAGTAGCAGGATGATGAGTGGATTTAGGTACGACGACTCTAAGTGAAATAAGTCACACAGAAAAGGACACTTCTCAGAAGGTATCACTTATAGAGGGAATGTAAAAACCGTTACACTTGAACTGAATTACAAAACAGAACAGAGTCACACATGCAGAAAACACACTATGGCTGCTTCACGGGAAAGGTGAGGTGGGGTGATACATAAAACAAGGGTTTCAAATTAGCTCAGATACCGTTCCATAAACCCAATATGTAATAGACAAGACCTACTCCTTGCTCAGAGAACTGGACTCAACACGCCCTATTCACCGCACAAGAATATATCTGACTAGTAATAATCTTAAAAGCTATGTATTGATATCTCTCTGTTAGTGTGTCAAGTGGGTGTAAAGCGGCATAAACACAGCAGTGAAAAGCAGCTAAACCCCATTATAAAAATAAATTACTTTGAAAAACCCATGAAACAAAGACAGTGAAAGAGAGCGAAATTCTTACACAATGCGTTCAGGGGCTGTGATGCAACCTGGATTGACCATATCTAGACCCACAGCTGGATGAGACATAAGGGTGAACACTGTTGCGGCTGAGAGGTTTGGTGAGGTTGGGTGAGCAAACGCAGACCCTTTAAAGTAATACTGCGTGGTACCCATCGCATGGGTCCCAAATCTCTAGGTTCAAGGGAATCTTCCTACATCGAAAACATGCATGAGAAACCCAGAAGATGGTACACCGTGTGATGGGGAAAGGTTTCTAAAACGCACCTCATTTCTCATCTCCTTGTGCTCGGGTTCGCCATTCCAGCCACTTTACCAGCAATCTCCCTCCTTGGAGCATCATCACCTTTAACCTGTTCCGTACAGGTTGCAATTTGTCCTGAGGATGAACGGGAAGACGTGAAACCAATGAGAGACTAGCTCTTGGTGTTGGGACAGGCACAGGTTACTCTATTTTCCCATCAGGAAGAAAAATTAACCACAGGCTCAGCCTGCCCCCGGAACAAGAACAGGGCCTGAAGCCATCGTGCGCTTTTGCGGCCATCTCCCAAAAACGCGAGTTGTAAAATGGAGGTTCAGGGCACTGCAATTCACAAACCTGCAGAGTTATAAATGATAACTCTCGTCCACAAATATATTGAGGGAAGGCAAAGAAGAGGATTTGAAATCAAGGCAGAATTGCAGGAAACAGATTTCAGGAGGTAGATTCGAATCGCCTTTAAAGCACATGAAAAGCGGCAAAACGTTGACAATGATGCCCTTGGCCAAAAAGGGCGTATGCGTTTTTTCCTGAATATATTCAGGAAAAAACGCATAAGCCCTTTTTGGCCAACCAAGCAACCTGGAAAGGCAAATCAGCGCTACAAAGATGTCTCGCTTCCCATCGGTCAAAAGGGCCATGCTGAAAAAAGTGTCAAAACCAGAAATGCAGGACAGGCCATGGAGAAATGGGAGCCTTGCTACACTGATGGGCGGGATGTAAATTGTCAACAGCCACTCTGGAGAAGCGTACGGTGAGTCCTGAAACGTCTAAAAAGCAAAGCTTAGAGAGCATAGGGCACTTCCACTCATGGGGGTATAAATTGGGAAAATTAAAAATCAGCAAGACACAAGCACCCCAAAGTTTAGGGCTGCTCTGTTGACAAGGACCTCCACTTCATTCCACCTTCAATATCCCAGGAAAGAGAAAAATGGATAAAGAAGTTGTGGTCCTTATGTACAATGGAATATCACTCAGCCGTGAAATCAATGTCATAAGGCTAGTAGCAGGATGATGAGTGGATTTAGGTACGACGACTCTAAGTGAAATAAGTCACACAGAAAAGGACACTTCTCAGAAGGTATCACTTATAGAGGGAATGTAAAAACCGTTACACTTGAACTGAATTACAAAACAGAACAGAGTCACACATGCAGAAAACACACTATGGCTGCTTCACGGGAAAGGTGAGGTGGGGTGATACATAAAACAAGGGTTTCAAATTAGCTCAGATACCATTCCATAAACCCAATATGTAATAGACAAGACCTACTCCTTGCTCAGAGAACTGGACTCAACACGCCCTATTCACCGCACAAGAATATATCTGACTAGTAATAATCTTAAAAGCTATGTATTGATATCTCTCTGTTAGTGTGTCAAGTGGGTGTAAAGCGGCATAAACACAGCAGTGAAAAGCAGCTAAACCCCATTATAAAAATAAATTACTTTGAAAAACCCATGAAACAAAGACAGTGAAAGAGAGCGAAATTCTTACACAATGCGTTCAGGGGCTGTGATGCAACCTGGATTGACCATATCTAGACCCACAGCTGGATGAGACATAAGGGTGAACACTGTTGCGGCTGAGATGTTTGGTGAGGTTGGGTGAGCAAACGCAGACCCTTTAAAGTAATACTGCGTGGTACCCATCGCATGGGTCTCAAATCTCTAGGTTCAAGGGAATCTTCCTACATCGAAAACATGCATGAGAAACCCAGAAGATGGTACACCGTGTGATGGGGAAAGGTTTCTAAAACGCACCTCATTTCTCATCTCCTTGTGCTCGGGTTCGCCATTCCAGCCACTTTACTAGCAATCTCCCTCCTTGGAGCATCATCACCTTTAACCTCCTGTTCCGTACAGGTTGCAATTTGTCCTGAGGATGAACGGGAAGACGTGAAACCAATGAGAGACTATCCTTTGGTGTTGGGACAGGCACAGGTCACTCTATTTTCCCATCAGGAAGAAGAATTAACCACAGGCTCAGCCTGCCCCCGGAACAAGAACAGGGCCTGAAGCCATCGTGCGCTTTTGCGGCCATCTCCCAAAAACGCGAGTTGTAAAATGGAGGTTCAGGGCACTGCAATTCACAAACCTGCAGAGTTATAAATGATAACTCTCGTCCACAAATATATTGAGGGAAGGCAAAGAAGAGGATTTGAAATCAAGGCAGAATTGCAGGAAACAGATTTCAGGAGGTAGATTCGAATCGCCTTTAAAGCACATGAAAAGCGGCAAAACGTTGACAATGATGCCCTTGGCCAAAAAGGGCGTATGCGTTTTTTCCTGAATATATTCAGGAAAAAACGCATACGCCCTTTTTGGCCAACCAAGCAACCTGGAAAGGCAAATCAGCGCTACAAAGATGTCTCGCTTCCCATCGGTCAAAAGGGCCATGCTGAAAAAAGTGTCAAAACCAGAAATGCAGGACAGGCCATGGAGAAATGGGAGCCTTGCTACACTGATGGGCGGGATGTAAATTGTCAACAGCCACTCTGGAGAAGCGTACGGTGAGTCCTGAAACGTCTAAAAAGCAAAGCTTAGAGAGCATAGGGCACTTCCACTCATGGGGGTATAAATTGGGAAAATTAAAAATCAGCAAGACACAAGCACCCCAAAGTTTAGGGCTGCTCTGTTGACAAGGACCTCCACTTCATTCCACCTTCAATATCCCAGGAAAGAGAAAAATGGATAAAGAAGTTGTGGTCCTTATGTACAATGGAATATCACTCAGCCATGAAATCAATGTCATAAGGCTAGTAGCAGCATGATGAGTGGATTTAGGTACGACGATTCTAAGTGAAATAAGTCACACAGAAAAGGACACTTCTCATAAGGTATCACTGATAGAGGGAATGTAAAAACCGTTACACTTGAACTGAATTACAAAACAGAACAGAGTCACACATGCAGAAAACACACTATGGCTGCTTCACGGGAAAGGTGAGGTGGGGTGATACATAAAACAAGGGTTTCAAATTAGCTCAGATACCGTTCCATAAAACCAATATGTAATAGACAAGACCTACTCCTTGCTCAGAGAACTGGACTCAACACGCCCTACTCACCGCACAAGAATATATCTGACTAGTAATAATCTTAAAACCTATGTATAGATATCTCTCTGTTAGTGTGTCAAGTGGGTGTAAAGCGGCATAAACACAGAAGTGAAAAGCAGCTAAACCCCATTATAAAAATAAATTACTTTGAATAACCCATGAAACAAAGACAGTGAAAGAGAGCGAAATTCTTACACAATTCGTTCAGGGGCTGTGATGCAACCTGGATTGACCATATCTAGACACACAGCTGGATGAGACATAAGGGTGGACACTCTTGGGGCTGAGAGGTTTGGTGAGGTTGGGTGAGCAAACGCAGACCCTTTACAGTAATACTGCATGGTACCCATCGCATGGGTCCCAAATCTCCAGGTTCAAGGGCATCTTCCTACATCGAAAACATGCATGAGAAACCCAGAAGATGGTACACCGTGTGATGGGGAAAGGTTTCTAAAACGCACCTCATTTCTCATCTCCTTGTGGCCGGGTTCGCTATTCCAGCCGCTTTACTAGCAATCTCCCTACTTGGAGCATCAGCACCTTTAACCTCCTGTTCCGTACAGGTTGCAATTTGTCCTGAGGATGAACTGGAAGACGTGGAACCAATGAGAGACTAGCTCTTGGTGTTGGGACAGGCACAGGTCACTCTATTTTCCCATCAGGAAGAAGAATTAACCACAGGCTCAGCCTGCCACCCGGAACCAAAAGAGGGCCTGAAGCCATCCTGCGCTATTGCGGCCAGCTCTCTAAAAAGCGAGTTGTAAAATGGAGGTTCAGGGCACTACAATTCACAAACCTGCAGACTTATAAATGATAACTCTCGTCCACAAATATATTGAGGGAAGGCAAAGAAGAGGATTTGAAATCAAGGCAGAATTGCAGGAAACAGATTTCAGGAGGTAGATTCGAATCGCATTTAAAGCACATGAAAAGCGGCAAAACGTTGACAATGATGCCCTTGGCCAAAAAGGGCGTATGCGTTTTTTCCTGAATATATTCAGGAAAAAACGCATACGCCCTTTTTGGCCAACCAAGCAACCTGGAAAGGCAAATCAGCGCTACAAAGATGTCTCGCTTCCCATCGGTCAAAAGGGCCAGGCTGAAAAAAGTGTCAAAACCAGAAATGCAGGACAGGCCATGGAGAAATGGGAGCATTGCTACACTGATGGGCGGGATGTAAATTGTCAACAGCCACTCTGCAGAAGCGTACGGTGAGTCCTGAAACGTCTAAAAAGCAAAGCTTAGAGAGCATAGGGCACTTCCACTCATGGGGGTATAAATTGGGAAAATTAAAAATCAGCAAGACACAAGCACCCCAAAGTTTAGGGCTGCTCTGTTGACAAGGACCTCCACTTCATTCCACCTTCAATATCCCAGGAAAGAGAAAAATGGATAAAGAAGTTGTGGTCCTTATGTACAATGGAATATCACTCAGCCATGAAATCAATGTCATAAGGCTAGTAGCAGCATGATGAGTGGATTTAGGTACGACGACTCTAAGTGAAATAAGTCACACAGAAAAGGACACTTCTCATAAGGTATCACTTATAGAGGGAATGTAAAAACCGTTACACTTGAACTGAATTACAAAACAGAACAGAGTCACACATGCAGAAAACACACTATGGCTGCTTAACGGGAAAGGTGAGGTGGGGTGATACATAAAACAAGGGTTTCAAATTAGCTCAGATACCGTTCCATAAACCCAATATGTAATAGACAAGACCTACTCCTTGCTCAGAGAACTGGACTCAACACGCCCTATTCACCGCACAAGAATATATCTGACTAGTAATAATCTTAAAACCTATGTATTGATATCTCTCTGTTAGTGTGTCAAGTGTGTAAAAAGCGGCATAAACACAGCAGTGAAAAGCAGCTAAACCCCATTATAAAAATAAATTACTTTGAAAAACCCATGAAACAAAGACAGTGAAAGAGAGAGAAATTCTTACACAATGCGTTCAGGGGCTGTGATGCAACCTGGATTGACCATATCTAGACCCACAGCTGGATGAGACCTAAGGGTGGACACTGTTGCGGCTGAGAGGTTTGGTGAGGTTGGGTGAGCAAACGCAGACCCTTTAAAGTAATACTGCGTGGTACCCATCGCATGGGTCCCAAATCTCCAGGTTCAAGGGCATCTTCCTACATCGAAAACATGCATGAGATACCCAGAAGATGGTACACCGTGTGATGGGGAAAGGTTTCTAAAACGCACCTCATTTCTCATCTGCTTGTGCCCGGGTTCGCCATTCCAGCCACTTTACTAGCAATCTCCCTCCTTGGAGCATCAGCACCTTTAACTTCCTGTTCCGTACAGGTTGCAATTTGTACTGAGGATGAACGGGAATACGTGGAACCAATGAAAGACTAGCTCTTGGTGTTGGGACAGGCACAGGTCACTCTATTTTCCCATCAGGAAGAAAAATTAACCATAGGCTCAGCCTGCCCCCCGGAACCAGAACAGGGCCTGAAGCCATCCTGCGCTTTTGCGGCCAGCTCCCTAAAAAGCGAGTTGTAAAATGGAGGTTCAGGGCACTGCAATTCACAAACCTGCAGACTTATAAATGATAACTCTCATCCACAAATATATTGAGGGAAGGCAAAGAAGAGGATTTGAAATCAAGGCAGAATTGCAGGAAACAGATTTCAGGAGGTAGATTCGAATCGCCTTTAAAGCACATGAAAAGCGGCAAAACGTTGACAATGATGCCCTTGGCCAAAAAGGGCGTATGCGTTTTTTCCTGAATATATTCAGGAAAAAACGCATACGCCCTTTTTGGCCAACCAAGCAACCTGGAAAGGCAAATCAGCGCTACAAAGATGTCTCGCTTCCCATCGGTCAAAAGGGCCATGCTGAAAAAAGTGTCAAAACCAGAAACGCAGGACAGGCCATGGAGAAATGGGAGCCTTGCTACACTGATGGGCGGGATGTAAATTGTCAACAGCCACTCTGGAGAAGTGTACGGTGAATCCTGAAACGTCTAAAAAGCAAAGCTTAGAGAGCATAGGGCACTTCCACTCATGGGGGTATAAATTGGGAAAATGAAAAATCAGCAAGACACAAGCACCCCAAAGTTTAGGGCTGCTCTGTTGACAAGGACCTCCACTTCATTCCACCTTCAATATCCCAGGAAAGAGAAAAATGGATAAAGAAGTTGTGGTCCTTATGTACAATGGAATATCACTCAGCCGTGAAATCAATGTCATAAGGCTAGTAGCAGGATGATGAGTGGATTTAGGTACGACGACTCTAAGTGAAATAAGTCACACAGAAAAGGACACTTCTCAGAAGGTATCACTTATAGAGGGAATGTAAAAACCGTTACACTTGAACTGAATTACAAAACAGAACAGAGTCACACATGCAGAAAACACACTATGGCTGCTTCACGGGAAAGGTGAGGTGGGGTGATACATAAAACAAGGGTTTCAAATTAGCTCAGATACCGTTCCATAAACCCAATATGTAATAGACAAGACCTACTCCTTGCTCAGAGAACTGGACTCAACACGCCCTATTCACCGCACAAGAATATATCTGACTAGTAATAATCTTAAAAGCTATGTATTGATATCTCTCTGTTAGTGTGTCAAGTGGGTGTAAAGCGGCATAAACACAGCAGTGAAAAGCAGCTAAACCCCATTATAAAAATAAATTACTTTGAAAAACCCATGAAACAAAGACAGTGAAAGAGAGCGAAATTCTTACACAATGCGTTCAGGGGCTGTGATGCAACCTGGATTGACCATATCTAGACCCACAGCTGGATGAGACATAAGGGTGAACACTGTTGCGGCTGAGAGGTTTGGTGAGGTTGGGTGAGCAAACGCAGACCCTTTAAAGTAATACTGCGTGGTACCCATCGCATGGGTCCCAAATCTCTAGGTTCAAGGGAATCTTCCTACATCGAAAACATGCATGAGAAACCCAGAAGATGGTACACCGTGTGATGGGGAAAGGTTTCTAAAACGCACCTCATTTCTCATCTCCTTGTGCTCGGGTTCGCCATTCCAGCCACTTTACCAGCAATCTCCCTCCTTGGAGCATCATCACCTTTAACCTGTTCCGTACAGGTTGCAATTTGTCCTGAGGATGAACGGGAAGACGTGAAACCAATGAGAGACTAGCTCTTGGTGTTGGGACAGGCACAGGTTACTCTATTTTCCCATCAGGAAGAAAAATTAACCACAGGCTCAGCCTGCCCCCGGAACAAGAACAGGGCCTGAAGCCATCGTGCGCTTTTGCGGCCATCTCCCAAAAACGCGAGTTGTAAAATGGAGGTTCAGGGCACTGCAATTCACAAACCTGCAGAGTTATAAATGATAACTCTCGTCCACAAATATATTGAGGGAAGGCAAAGAAGAGGATTTGAAATCAAGGCAGAATTGCAGGAAACAGATTTCAGGAGGTAGATTCGAATCGCCTTTAAAGCACATGAAAAGCGGCAAAACGTTGACAATGATGCCCTTGGCCAAAAAGGGCGTATGCGTTTTTTCCTGAATATATTCAGGAAAAAACGCATAAGCCCTTTTTGGCCAACCAAGCAACCTGGAAAGGCAAATCAGCGCTACAAAGATGTCTCGCTTCCCATCGGTCAAAAGGGCCATGCTGAAAAAAGTGTCAAAACCAGAAATGCAGGACAGGCCATGGAGAAATGGGAGCCTTGCTACACTGATGGGCGGGATGTAAATTGTCAACAGCCACTCTGGAGAAGCGTACGGTGAGTCCTGAAACGTCTAAAAAGCAAAGCTTAGAGAGCATAGGGCACTTCCACTCATGGGGGTATAAATTGGGAAAATTAAAAATCAGCAAGACACAAGCACCCCAAAGTTTAGGGCTGCTCTGTTGACAAGGACCTCCACTTCATTCCACCTTCAATATCCCAGGAAAGAGAAAAATGGATAAAGAAGTTGTGGTCCTTATGTACAATGGAATATCACTCAGCCGTGAAATCAATGTCATAAGGCTAGTAGCAGGATGATGAGTGGATTTAGGTACGACGACTCTAAGTGAAATAAGTCACACAGAAAAGGACACTTCTCAGAAGGTATCACTTATAGAGGGAATGTAAAAACCGTTACACTTGAACTGAATTACAAAACAGAACAGAGTCACACATGCAGAAAACACACTATGGCTGCTTAACGGGAAAGGTGAGGTGGGGTGATACATAAAACAAGGGTTTCAAATTAGCTCAGATACCATTCCATAAACCCAATATGTAATAGACAAGACCTACTCCTTGCTCAGAGAACTGGACTCAACACGCCCTATTCACCGCACAAGAATATATCTGACTAGTAATAATCTTAAAAGCTATGTATTGATATCTCTCTGTTAGTGTGTCAAGTGGGTGTAAAGCGGCATAAACACAGCAGTGAAAAGCAGCTAAACCCCATTATAAAAATAAATTACTTTGAAAAACCCATGAAACAAAGACAGTGAAAGAGAGCGAAATTCTTACACAATGCGTTCAGGGGCTGTGATGCAACCTGGATTGACCATATCTAGACCCACAGCTGGATGAGACATAAGGGTGAACACTGTTGCGGCTGAGATGTTTGGTGAGGTTGGGTGAGCAAACGCAGACCCTTTAAAGTAATACTGCGTGGTACCCATCGCATGGGTCTCAAATCTCTAGGTTCAAGGGAATCTTCCTACATCGAAAACATGCATGAGAAACCCAGAAGATGGTACACCGTGTGATGGGGAAAGGTTTCTAAAACGCACCTCATTTCTCATCTCCTTGTGCTCGGGTTCGCCATTCCAGCCACTTTACTAGCAATCTCCCTCCTTGGAGCATCATCACCTTTAACCTCCTGTTCCGTACAGGTTGCAATTTGTCCTGAGGATGAACGGGAAGACGTGAAACCAATGAGAGACTATCCTTTGGTGTTGGGACAGGCACAGGTCACTCTATTTTCCCATCAGGAAGAAGAATTAACCACAGGCTCAGCCTGCCCCCGGAACAAGAACAGGGCCTGAAGCCATCGTGCGCTTTTGCGGCCATCTCCCAAAAACGCGAGTTGTAAAATGGAGGTTCAGGGCACTGCAATTCACAAACCTGCAGAGTTATAAATGATAACTCTCGTCCACAAATATATTGAGGGAAGGCAAAGAAGAGGATTTGAAATCAAGGCAGAATTGCAGGAAACAGATTTCAGGAGGTAGATTCGAATCGCCTTTAAAGCACATGAAAAGCGGCAAAACGTTGACAATGATGCCCTTGGCCAAAAAGGGCGTATGCGTTTTTTCCTGAATATATTCAGGAAAAAACGCATACGCCCTTTTTGGCCAACCAAGCAACCTGGAAAGGCAAATCAGCGCTACAAAGATGTCTCGCTTCCCATCGGTCAAAAGGGCCATGCTGAAAAAAGTGTCAAAACCAGAAATGCAGGACAGGCCATGGAGAAATGGGAGCCTTGCTACACTGATGGGCGGGATGTAAATTGTCAACAGCCACTCTGGAGAAGCGTACGGTGAGTCCTGAAACGTCTAAAAAGCAAAGCTTAGAGAGCATAGGGCACTTCCACTCATGGGGGTATAAATTGGGAAAATTAAAAATCAGCAAGACACAAGCACCCCAAAGTTTAGGGCTGCTCTGTTGACAAGGACCTCCACTTCATTCCACCTTCAATATCCCAGGAAAGAGAAAAATGGATAAAGAAGTTGTGGTCCTTATGTACAATGGAATATCACTCAGCCATGAAATCAATGTCATAAGGCTAGTAGCAGCATGATGAGTGGATTTAGGTACGACGATTCTAAGTGAAATAAGTCACACAGAAAAGGACACTTCTCATAAGGTATCACTGATAGAGGGAATGTAAAAACCGTTACACTTGAACTGAATTACAAAACAGAACAGAGTCACACATGCAGAAAACACACTATGGCTGCTTCACGGGAAAGGTGAGGTGGGGTGATACATAAAACAAGGGTTTCAAATTAGCTCAGATACCGTTCCATAAAACCAATATGTAATAGACAAGACCTACTCCTTGCTCAGAGAACTGGACTCAACACGCCCTACTCACCGCACAAGAATATATCTGACTAGTAATAATCTTAAAACCTATGTATAGATATCTCTCTGTTAGTGTGTCAAGTGGGTGTAAAGCGGCATAAACACAGAAGTGAAAAGCAGCTAAACCCCATTATAAAAATAAATTACTTTGAATAACCCATGAAACAAAGACAGTGAAAGAGAGCGAAATTCTTACACAATTCGTTCAGGGGCTGTGATGCAACCTGGATTGACCATATCTAGACACACAGCTGGATGAGACATAAGGGTGGACACTCTTGGGGCTGAGAGGTTTGGTGAGGTTGGGTGAGCAAACGCAGACCCTTTACAGTAATACTGCATGGTACCCATCGCATGGGTCCCAAATCTCCAGGTTCAAGGGCATCTTCCTACATCGAAAACATGCATGAGAAACCCAGAAGATGGTACACCGTGTGATGGGGAAAGGTTTCTAAAACGCACCTCATTTCTCATCTCCTTGTGGCCGGGTTCGCTATTCCAGCCGCTTTACTAGCAATCTCCCTACTTGGAGCATCAGCACCTTTAACCTCCTGTTCCGTACAGGTTGCAATTTGTCCTGAGGATGAACTGGAAGACGTGGAACCAATGAGAGACTAGCTCTTGGTGTTGGGACAGGCACAGGTCACTCTATTTTCCCATCAGGAAGAAGAATTAACCACAGGCTCAGCCTGCCACCCGGAACCAAAAGAGGGCCTGAAGCCATCCTGCGCTATTGCGGCCAGCTCTCTAAAAAGCGAGTTGTAAAATGGAGGTTCAGGGCACTACAATTCACAAACCTGCAGACTTATAAATGATAACTCTCGTCCACAAATATATTGAGGGAAGGCAAAGAAGAGGATTTGAAATCAAGGCAGAATTGCAGGAAACAGATTTCAGGAGGTAGATTCGAATCGCATTTAAAGCACATGAAAAGCGGCAAAACGTTGACAATGATGCCCTTGGCCAAAAAGGGCGTATGCGTTTTTTCCTGAATATATTCAGGAAAAAACGCATACGCCCTTTTTGGCCAACCAAGCAACCTGGAAAGGCAAATCAGCGCTACAAAGATGTCTCGCTTCCCATCGGTCAAAAGGGCCAGGCTGAAAAAAGTGTCAAAACCAGAAATGCAGGACAGGCCATGGAGAAATGGGAGCCTTGCTACACTGATGGGCGGGATGTAAATTGTCAACAGCCACTCTGCAGAAGCGTACGGTGAGTCCTGAAACGTCTAAAAAGCAAAGCTTAGAGAGCATAGGGCACTTCCACTCATGGGGGTATAAATTGGGAAAATTAAAAATCAGCAAGACACAAGCACCCCAAAGTTTAGGGCTGCTCTGTTGACAAGGACCTCCACTTCATTCCACCTTCAATATCCCAGGAAAGAGAAAAATGGATAAAGAAGTTGTGGTCCTTATGTACAATGGAATATCACTCAGCCATGAAATCAATGTCATAAGGCTAGTAGCAGCATGATGAGTGGATTTAGGTACGACGACTCTAAGTGAAATAAGTCACACAGAAAAGGACACTTCTCATAAGGTATCACTTATAGAGGGAATGTAAAAACCGTTACACTTGAACTGAATTACAAAACAGAACAGAGTCACACATGCAGAAAACACACTATGGCTGCTTAACGGGAAAGGTGAGGTGGGGTGATACATAAAACAAGGGTTTCAAATTAGCTCAGATACCGTTCCATAAACCCAATATGTAATAGACAAGACCTACTCCTTGCTCAGAGAACTGGACTCAACACGCCCTATTCACCGCACAAGAATATATCTGACTAGTAATAATCTTAAAACCTATGTATTGATATCTCTCTGTTAGTGTGTCAAGTGTGTAAAAAGCGGCATAAACACAGCAGTGAAAAGCAGCTAAACCCCATTATAAAAATAAATTACTTTGAAAAACCCATGAAACAAAGACAGTGAAAGAGAGAGAAATTCTTACACAATGCGTTCAGGGGCTGTGATGCAACCTGGATTGACCATATCTAGACCCACAGCTGGATGAGACCTAAGGGTGGACACTGTTGCGGCTGAGAGGTTTGGTGAGGTTGGGTGAGCAAACGCAGACCCTTTAAAGTAATACTGCGTGGTACCCATCGCATGGGTCCCAAATCTCCAGGTTCAAGGGCATCTTCCTACATCGAAAACATGCATGAGATACCCAGAAGATGGTACACCGTGTGATGGGGAAAGGTTTCTAAAACGCACCTCATTTCTCATCTGCTTGTGCCCGGGTTCGCCATTCCAGCCACTTTACTAGCAATCTCCCTCCTTGGAGCATCAGCACCTTTAACTTCCTGTTCCGTACAGGTTGCAATTTGTACTGAGGATGAACGGGAATACGTGGAACCAATGAAAGACTAGCTCTTGGTGTTGGGACAGGCACAGGTCACTCTATTTTCCCATCAGGAAGAAAAATTAACCATAGGCTCAGCCTGCCCCCCGGAACCAGAACAGGGCCTGAAGCCATCCTGCGCTTTTGCGGCCAGCTCCCTAAAAAGCGAGTTGTAAAATGGAGGTTCAGGGCACTGCAATTCACAAACCTGCAGACTTATAAATGATAACTCTCATCCACAAATATATTGAGGGAAGGCAAAGAAGAGGATTTGAAATCAAGGCAGAATTGCAGGAAACAGATTTCAGGAGGTAGATTCGAATCGCCTTTAAAGCACATGAAAAGCGGCAAAACGTTGACAATGATGCCCTTGGCCAAAAAGGGCGTATGCGTTTTTTCCTGAATATATTCAGGAAAAAACGCATACGCCCTTTTTGGCCAACCAAGCAACCTGGAAAGGCAAATCAGCGCTACAAAGATGTCTCGCTTCCCATCGGTCAAAAGGGCCATGCTGAAAAAAGTGTCAAAACCAGAAACGCAGGACAGGCCATGGAGAAATGGGAGCCTTGCTACACTGATGGGCGGGATGTAAATTGTCAACAGCCACTCTGGAGAAGTGTACGGTGAATCCTGAAACGTCTAAAAAGCAAAGCTTAGAGAGCATAGGGCACTTCCACTCATGGGGGTATAAATTGGGAAAATGAAAAATCAGCAAGACACAAGCACCCCAAAGTTTAGGGCTGCTCTGTTGACAAGGACCTCCACTTCATTCCACCTTCAATATCCCAGGAAAGAGAAAAATGGATAAAGAAGTTGTGGTCCTTATGTACAATGGAATATCACTCAGCCGTGAAATCAATGTCATAAGGCTAGTAGCAGGATGATGAGTGGATTTAGGTACGACGACTCTAAGTGAAATAAGTCACACAGAAAAGGACACTTCTCAGAAGGTATCACTTATAGAGGGAATGTAAAAACCGTTACACTTGAACTGAATTACAAAACAGAACAGAGTCACACATGCAGAAAACACACTATGGCTGCTTCACGGGAAAGGTGAGGTGGGGTGATACATAAAACAAGGGTTTCAAATTAGCTCAGATACCGTTCCATAAACCCAATATGTAATAGACAAGACCTACTCCTTGCTCAGAGAACTGGACTCAACACGCCCTATTCACCGCACAAGAATATATCTGACTAGTAATAATCTTAAAAGCTATGTATTGATATCTCTCTGTTAGTGTGTCAAGTGGGTGTAAAGCGGCATAAACACAGCAGTGAAAAGCAGCTAAACCCCATTATAAAAATAAATTACTTTGAAAAACCCATGAAACAAAGACAGTGAAAGAGAGCGAAATTCTTACACAATGCGTTCAGGGGCTGTGATGCAACCTGGATTGACCATATCTAGACCCACAGCTGGATGAGACATAAGGGTGAACACTGTTGCGGCTGAGAGGTTTGGTGAGGTTGGGTGAGCAAACGCAGACCCTTTAAAGTAATACTGCGTGGTACCCATCGCATGGGTCCCAAATCTCTAGGTTCAAGGGAATCTTCCTACATCGAAAACATGCATGAGAAACCCAGAAGATGGTACACCGTGTGATGGGGAAAGGTTTCTAAAACGCACCTCATTTCTCATCTCCTTGTGCTCGGGTTCGCCATTCCAGCCACTTTACCAGCAATCTCCCTCCTTGGAGCATCATCACCTTTAACCTGTTCCGTACAGGTTGCAATTTGTCCTGAGGATGAACGGGAAGACGTGAAACCAATGAGAGACTAGCTCTTGGTGTTGGGACAGGCACAGGTTACTCTATTTTCCCATCAGGAAGAAAAATTAACCACAGGCTCAGCCTGCCCCCGGAACAAGAACAGGGCCTGAAGCCATCGTGTGCTTTTGCGGCCATCTCCCAAAAACGCGAGTTGTAAAATGGAGGTTCAGGGCACTGCAATTCACAAACCTGCAGAGTTATAAATGATAACTCTCGTCCACAAATATATTGAGGGAAGGCAAAGAAGAGGATTTGAAATCAAGGCAGAATTGCAGGAAACAGATTTCAGGAGGTAGATTCGAATCGCCTTTAAAGCACATGAAAAGCGGCAAAACGTTGACAATGATGCCCTTGGCCAAAAAGGGCGTATGCGTTTTTTCCTGAATATATTCAGGAAAAAACGCATAAGCCCTTTTTGGCCAACCAAGCAACCTGGAAAGGCAAATCAGCGCTACAAAGATGTCTCGCTTCCCATCGGTCAAAAGGGCCATGCTGAAAAAAGTGTCAAAACCAGAAATGCAGGACAGGCCATGGAGAAATGGGAGCCTTGCTACACTGATGGGCGGGATGTAAATTGTCAACAGCCACTCTGGAGAAGCGTACGGTGAGTCCTGAAACGTCTAAAAAGCAAAGCTTAGAGAGCATAGGGCACTTCCACTCATGGGGGTATAAATTGGGAAAATTAAAAATCAGCAAGACACAAGCACCCCAAAGTTTAGGGCTGCTCTGTTGACAAGGACCTCCACTTCATTCCACCTTCAATATCCCAGGAAAGAGAAAAATGGATAAAGAAGTTGTGGTCCTTATGTACAATGGAATATCACTCAGCCATGAAATCAATGTCATAAGGCTAGTAGCAGCATGATGAGTGGATTTAGGTACGACGATTCTAAGTGAAATAAGTCACACAGAAAAGGACACTTCTCATAAGGTATCACTGATAGAGGGAATGTAAAAACCGTTACACTTGAACTGAATTACAAAACAGAACAGAGTCACACATGCAGAAAACACACTATGGCTGCTTAACGGGAAAGGTGAGGTGGGGTGATACATAAAACAAGGGTTTCAAATTAGCTCAGATACCGTTCCATAAACCCAATATGTAATAGACAAGACCTACTCCTTGCTCAGAGAACTGGACTCAACACGCCCTATTCACCGCACAAGAATATATCTGACTAGTAATAATCTTAAAAGCTATGTATTGATATCTCGCTGTTAGTGGGTCAAGTGGGTAAAAAGCGGCATAAACACAGCAGTGAAAAGCAGCTAAACCCCATTATAAAAATAAATTACTTTGAAAAACCCATGAAACAAAGACAGTGAAAGAGAGAGAAATTCTTACACAATGCGTTCAGGGGCTGTGATGCAACCTGGATTGACCATATCTAGACCCACAGCTGGATGAGACATAAGGGTGGACACTGTTGCGGCTGAGAGGTTTGGTGAGGTTGGGTGAGCAAACGCAGACCCTTTAAAGTAATACTGCGTGGTACCCATCGCATGGGTCCCAAATCTCCAGGTTCAAGGGCATCTTCCTACATCGAAAACATGCATGAGAAACCCAGAAGATGGTACACCGTGTGATGTGGAAAGGTTTCTAAAACGCACCTCATTTCTCATCTCCTTGTGCCCGGGTGCGCTATTCCAGCCGCTTTACTAGCAATCTCCCTACTTGGAGCATCAGCACCTTTAACCTCCTGTTCCGTACAGGTTGCAATTTGTACTGAGGATGAACGGGAAGACGTGGAACCAATGAAAGACTAGCTCTTGGTGTTGGGACAGGCACAGGTCACTCTATTTTCCCATCAGGCAGAAGAATTAACCACAGGCTCAGCCTGCCCCCCGGAACAAGAACAGGGCCTGAAGCCATCCTGCGCTTTTGCGGCCATCTCCCAAAAACGCGAGTTGTAAAATGGAGGTTCAGGGCACTGCAATTCACAAACCTGCAGAGTTATAAATGATAACTCTCGTCCACAAATATATTGAGGGAAGGCAAAGAAGAGGATTTGAAATCAAGGCAGAATTGCAGGAAACAGATTTCAGGAGGTAGATTCGAATTGCCTTTAAAGCACATGAAAAGCGGCAAAACGTTGACAATGATGCCCTTGGCCAAAAAGGGCGTATGCGTTTTTTCCTGAATATATTCAGGAAAAAACGCATACGCCCTTTTTGGCCAACCAAGCAACCTGGAAAGGCAAATCAGCGCTACAAAGAAGTCTCGCTTCCCATCGGTTAAAAAGGCCATGCTGAAAAAAGTGTCAAAA
Source organism: Balaenoptera borealis (assembly GCF_965194805.1). Taxonomy (NCBI): domain Eukaryota; kingdom Metazoa; phylum Chordata; class Mammalia; order Artiodactyla; family Balaenopteridae; genus Balaenoptera; species Balaenoptera borealis. The sequence goes on along the minus strand of NW_028123942.1, from coordinate 21,535 downwards.
CCAGAAATGCAGGACAGGCCATGGAGAAATGGGAGCCTTGCTACACTGATGGGCGGGATGTAAATTGCCAACAGCCACTCTGGAGAAGATTACGGTGTGTCCTGAAACATCTAAAAAACACAGCTTAGAGAGCATAGGGCACTTCCACTCATGGGGGTATAAATTGGGAAAATTAAAAATCGGCAAGACACAAGCACCCCAAAGTTTAGGACTGCTCTGTTGACAAGGACCTCCACTTCATTCCACCTTCAATATCCCAGGAAAGAGAAAAATGGATAAAGAAGTTGTGGTCCTTATGTACAATGGAATATCACTCAGCCATGAAATCAATGTCATAAGGCTAGTAGCAGCATGATGAGTGGATTTAGGTACGACGACTCTAAGTGAAATAAGTCACACAGAAAAGGACACTTCTCATAAGGTATCACTGATAGAGGGAATGTAAAAACCGTTACACTTGAACTGAATTACAAAACAGAACAGAGTCACACATGCAGAAAACACACTATGGCTGCTTAACGGGAAAGGTGAGGTGGGGTGATACATAAAACAAGGGTTTCAAATTAGCTCAGATACCGTTCCATAAAACCAATATGTAATAGACTAGACCTACTCCTTGCTCAGAGAACTGGACTCAACACGCCCTATTCACCGCACAAGAATATATCTGACTAGTAATAATCTTAAAACCTATGTATTGATATCTCTCTGTTAGTGTGTCAAGTGGGTGTAAAGCGGCATAAACACAGCAGTGAAAAGCAGCTAAACCCCATTATAAAAATAAATTACTTTGAAAAACCCATGAAACAAAGACAGTGAAAGAGATAGAAATTCCTACACAATGCGTTCACGGGCTGTGATGCAACCTGGATTGACCATATCTAGACCCACAGCTGGATGAGACATAAGGGTGGACACTCTTGGGGCTGAGAGGTTTGGTGAGGTTGGGTGAGCAAACGCAGACCCTTTAAAGTAATACTGCATGGTAACCATCGCATGGGTCCCAAATCGCCAGGTTCAAGGGCATCTTCCTACATCGAAAACATGCATGAGAAACCCAGAAGATGGTACACCGTGTGATGTGGAAAGGTTGCTAAAACGCACCTCATTTCTCATCTCCTTGTGCCCGGGTTCGCTATTCCAGCCGCTTTACTAGCAATCTCCCTACTTGGAGCATCAGCACCTTTAACCTCCTGTTCCGTACAGGTTGCAATTTGTCCTGAGGATGAACGGGAAGACGTGGAACCAATGACAGACTAGCTCTTGGTGTTGGGACAGGCACAGGTCACTCTATTTTCCCATCAGGAAGAAGAATTAACCACAGGCTCAGCCTGCCCCCCGGAACAAGAACAGGGCCTGAAGCCATCCTGCGCTTTTGCGGCCATCTCCCAAAAACGCGTGTTGTAAAATGGAGGTTCAGGGCACTGCAATTCACAAACCTGCAGAGTTATAAATGATAACTCTCGTCCACAAATATATTGAGGGAAGGCAAAGAAGAGGATTTGAAATCAAGGCAGAATTGCAGGAAACAGATTTCAGGAGGTAGATTCGAATTGCCTTTAAAGCACATGAAAACCGGCAAAACGTTGACAATGATGCCCTTGGCCAAAAAGGGCGTATGCGTTTTTTCCTGAATATATTCAGGAAAAAACGCATACGCCCTTTTTGGCCAACCAAGCAACCTGGAAAGGCAAATCAGCGCTACAAAGAAGTCTCGCTTCCCATCGGTTAAAAGGGCCATGCTGAAAAAAGTGTCAAAACCAGAAATGCAGGACAGGCCATGGAGAAATGGGAGCCTTGCTACACTGATGGGCGGGATGTAAATTGCCAACAGCCACTCTGGAGAAGAGTACGGTGTGTCCTGAAACGTCTAAAAAATACAGCTTAGAGAGCATAGGGCACTTCCACTCATGGGGGTATAAATTGGGAAAATTAAAAATCAGCAAGACACAAGCACCCCAAAGTTTAGGACTGCTCTGTTGACAAGGACCTCCACTTCATTCCACCTTCAATATCCCAGGAAAGAGAAAAATGGATAAAGAAGTTGTGGTCCTTATGTACAATGGAATATCACTCAGCCATGAAATCAATGTCATAAGGCTAGTAGCAGCATGATGAGGGGATTTAGGTACGACGATTCTAAGTGAAATAAGGCACACAGAAAAGGACACTTCTCATAAGGTATCACTGATAGAGGGAATGTAAAAACCGTTACACTTGAACTGAATTACAAAACAGAACAGAGTCACACATGCAGAAAACACACTATGGCTGCTTAACGGGAAAGGTGAGGTGGGGTGATACATAAAACAAGGGTTTCAAATTAGCTCAGATACCGTTCCATAAAACCAATATGTAATAGACAACACCTACTCCTTGCTCAGAGAACTGGACTCAACATGCCCTATTCACCGCACAAGAATATATCTGACTAGTAATAATCTTAAAACCTATGTATTGATATCTCTCTGTTAGTGTGTCAAGTGGGTGAAAAGCGGCATAAACACAGCAGTGAAAAGCAGCTAAACCCATTTATAAAAATAAATTACTTTGAAAAACCCATGAAACAAAGACAGTGAAAGAGATAGAAATTCTTACACAATGCGTTCACGGGCTGTGATGCAACCTGGATTGACCATATCTAGACCCACAGCTGGATGAGACATAAGGGTGGACACTCTTGGGGCTGAGAGTTTTGGTGAGGTTGGGTGAGCAAACGCAAACCCTTTAAAGTAATACTGCGTGGTACCCATCGCATGGGTCCCAAATCTCCAGGTTCAAGGGCATCTTCCTACATCGAAAACATGCATGAGAAACCCAGAAGATGGTACAAAGTGTGATGGGGAAAGGTTTCTAAAACGCACCTCATTTCTCATCTCCTTGTGCTCGGGTTCGCCATTCCAGCCACTTTACTAGCAATCTCCCTCCTTGGAGCATCATCACGTTTAACCTCCTGTTCCGTACAGGTTGATATTTGTCCTGAGGCTGAACGGGAAGACGTGGAACCAATGAGAGACTAGCTCTTGGTGTTGGGACAGGCACAGGTCACTCTATTTTCCCATCAGGAAGAAGAATTAACCACAGGCTCAGCCTGCCCCCCGGATCAAGAACAGGGCCTGAAGCCATCCTGCGCTTTTGCGGCCAGCTCCCTAAAAAGCGAGTTGTAAAATGGAGGTTCAGGGCACTGCAATTCACAAACCTGCAGACTTATAAATGATAACTCTCATCCACAAATATATTGAGGGAAGGCAAAGAAGAGGATTTGAAATCAAGGCAGAATTGCAGGAAACAAATTTCAGGAGGTAGATTCGAATCGCCTTTAAAGCACATGAAAAGCGGCAAAACGTTGACAATGATGCCCTTGGCCAAAAAGGGCGTATGCGTTTTTTCCTGAATATATTCAGGAAAAAACGCATACGCCCTTTTTGGCCAACCAAGCAACCTGGAAAGGCAAATCAGCGCTACAAAGAAGTCTCGCTTCCCATCGGTTAAAAGGGCCATGCTGAAAAAAGTGTCAAAACCAGAAATGCAGGACAGGCCATGGAGAAATGGGAGCCTTGCTACACTGATGGGCGGGATGTAAATTGCCAACAGCCACTCTGGAGAAGCGTACGGTGAGTCCTGAAACATCTAAAAAACACAGCTTAGAGAGCATAGGGCACTTCCACTCATGGGGGTATAAATTGGGAAAATGAAAAATCAGCAAGACACAAGCACCCCAAAGTTTAGGGCTGCTCTGTTGACAAGGACCTCCACTTCATTCCACCTTCAATATCCCAGGAAAGAGAAAAATGGATAAAGAAGTTGTGGTCCTTATGTACAATGGAATATCACTCAGCCATGAAATCAATGTCATAAGGCTAGTAGCAGCATGATGAGTGGATTTAGGTACGACGATTCTAAGTGAAATAAGTCACACAGAAAAGGACACTTCTCATAAGGTATCACTGATAGAGGGAATGTAAAAACCGTTACACTTGAACTGAATTACAAAACAGAACAGAGTCACACATGCAGAAAACACACTATGGCTGCTTAACGGGAAAGGTGAGGTGGGGTGATACATAAAACAAGGGTTTCAAATTAGCTCAGATACCGTTCCATAAACCCAATATGTAATAGACAAGACCTACTCCTTGCTCAGAGAACTGGACTCAACACGCCCTATTCACCGCACAAGAATATATCTGACTAGTCATAATCTTAAAACCTATGTATTGATATCTCTCTGTTAGTGTGTCAAGTGGGTAAAAAGTGGCATAAACACAGCAGTGAAAAGCAGCTAAACCCCATTATAAAAATAAATTACTTTGAAAAACCCATGAAAGAAAGACAGTGAAACAGAGAGAGAAATTCTTACACAATGCGTTCAGGGGCTGTGATGCAACCTGGATTGACCATATCTAGACCCACAGCTGGATGAGACATAAGGGTGGACACTGTTGCGGCTGAGAGGTTTGGTGAGGTTGGGTGAGCAAACGCAGACCCTTTAAAGTAATACTGCGTGGTACCCATCGCATGGGTCCCAAATCTCCAGGTTCAAGGGCATCTTCCTACATCGTAAACATGCATGAGATACCCAGAAGATGGTACACCGTGTGATGGGGAAAGGTTTCTAAAACCCACCTCATTTCTCATCTGCCTGTGCCCGGTTTCGCCATTCCAGCCACTTTAATAGCAATCTCCCTCCTTGGAGCATCATCACCTTTAACCTCCTGTTCCGTACAGGTTGCAATTTGTCCTGAGGATGAACGGGAAGACGTGGAACCAATGAGAGACTAGCTCTTGGTGTTGGGACAGGCACAGGTCACTCTATTTTCCCATCAGGAAGAAGAATTAACCACAGGCTCAGCCTGCCCCCCGGATCAAGAACAGGGCCTGAAGCCATCCTGCGCTTTTGCGGCCAGCTCCCTAAAAAGCGAGTTGTAAAATGGAGGTTCAGGGCACTGCAATTCACAAACCTGCAGACTTATAAATGATAACTCTCATCCACAAATATATTGAGGGAAGGCAAAGAAGAGGATTTGAAATCAAGGCAGAATTGCAGGAAACAGATTTCAGGAGGTAGATTCGAATCGCCTTTAAAGCACATGAAAAGCGGCAAAACGTTGACAATGATGCCCTTGGCCAAAAAGGGCGTATGCGTTTTTTCCTGAATATATTCAGGAAAAAACGCATACGCCCTTTTTGGCCAACCAAGCAACCTGGAAAGGCAAATCAGCGCTACAAAGAAGTCTCGCTTCCCATCGGTTAAAAGGGCCATGCTGAAAAAAGTGTCAAAACCAGAAATGCAGGACAGGCCATGGAGAAATGGGAGCCTTGCTACACTGATGGGCGGGATGTAAATTGTCAACAGCCACTCTGGAGAAGCATACGGTGAGTCCTGAAACGTCTAAAAAGCAAAGCTTAGAGAGCATAGGGCACTTCCACTCATGGGGGTATAAATTGGGAAAATGAAAAATCAGCAAGACACAAGCACCCCAAAGTTTAGGGCTGCTCTGTTGACAAGGACCTCCACTTCATTCCACCTTCAATATCCCAGGAAAGAGAAAAATGGATAAAGAAGTTGTGGTCCTTATGTACAATGGAATATCACTCAGCCATGAAATCAATGTCATAAGGCTAGTAGCAGCATGATGAGTGGATTTAGGTACGACGATTCTAAGTGAAATAAGTCACACAGAAAAGGACACTTCTCATAAGGTATCACTGATAGAGGGAATGTAAAAACCGTTACACTTGAACTGAATTACAAAACAGAACAGAGTCACACATGCAGAAAACACACTATGGCTGCTTAACGGGAAAGGTGAGGTGGGGTGATACATAAAACAAGGGTTTCAAATTAGCTCAGATACCGTTCCATAAACCCAATATGTAATAGACAAGACCTACTCCTTGCTCAGAGAACTGGACTCAACACGCCCTATTCACCGCACAAGAATATATCTGACTAGTAATAATCTTAAAACCTATGTATTGATATCTCTCTGTTAGTGTGTCAAGTGGCTGTAAAGCGGCATAAACACAGCAGTGAAAAGCAGCTAAACCCCATTATAAAAATAAATTACTTTGAAAAACCCATGAAACAAAGACAGTGAAAGAGATAGAAATTCTTACACAATGCGTTCAGGGGCTGTGATGCAACCTGGATTGACCATATCTAGACCCACAGCTGGATGAGACATAAGGGTGGACACTGTTGCGGCTGAGAGGTTTGGTGAGGTTGGGTGAGCAAACGCAGACCCTTTAAAGTAATACTGCGTGGTACCCATCGCATGGGTCCCAAATCTCCAGGTTCAAGGGCATCTTCCTACATCGTAAACATGCATGAGATACCCAGAAGATGGTACACCGTGTGATGGGGAAAGGTTTCTAAAACGCACCTCATTTCTCATCTGCCTGTGCCCGGTTTCGCCATTCCAGCCACTTTAATAGCAATCTCCCTCCTTGGAGCATCATCACCTTTAACCTCCTGTTCCGTACAGGTTGCAATTTGTCCTGAGGATGAACGGGAAGACGTGGAACCAATGAGAGACTAGCTCTTGGTGTTGGGACAGGCACAGGTCACTCTATTTTCCCATCAGGAAGAAGAATTAACCACAGGCTCAGCCTGCCCCCCGGATCAAGAACAGGGCCTGAAGCCATCCTGCGCTTTTGCGGCCAGCTCCCTAAAAAGCGAGTTGTAAAATGGAGGTTCAGGGCACTGCAATTCACAAACCTGCAGACTTATAAATGATAACTCTCATCCACAAATATATTGAGGGAAGGCAAAGAAGAGGATTTGAAATCAAGGCAGAATTGCAGGAAACAAATTTCAGGAGGTAGATTCGAATCGCCTTTAAAGCACATGAAAAGCGGCAAAACGTTGACAATGATGCCCTTGGCCAAAAAGGGCGTATGCGTTTTTTCCTGAATATATTCAGGAAAAAACGCATACGCCCTTTTTGGCCAACCAAGCAACCTGGAAAGGCAAATCAGCGCTACAAAGAAGTCTCGCTTCCCATCGGTTAAAAGGGCCATGCTGAAAAAAGTGTCAAAACCAGAAATGCAGGACAGGCCATGGAGAAATGGGAGCCTTGCTACACTGATGGGTGGGATGTAAATTGTCAACAGCCACTCTGGAGAAGTGTACGGTGAGTCCTGAAACGTCTAAAAAGCAAAGCTTAGAGAGCATAGGGCACTTCCACTCATGGGGGTATAAATTGGGAAAATTAAAAATCAGCAAGACACAAGCACCCCAAAGTTTAGGGCTGCTCTGTTGACAAGGACCTCCACTTCATTCCACCTTCAATATCCCAGGAAAGAGAAAAATGGATAAAGAAGTTGTGGTCCTTATGTACAATGGAATATCACTCAGCCATGAAATCAATGTCATAAGGCTAGTAGCAGCATGATGAGTGGATTTAGGTACGACGATTCTAAGTGAAATAAGTCACACAGAAAAGGACACTTCTCATAAGGTATCACTGATAGAGGGAATGTAAAAACCGTTACACTTGAACTGAATTACAAAACAGAACAGAGTCACACATGCAGAAAACACACTATGGCTGCTTAACGGGAAAGGTGAGGTGGGGTGATACATAAAACAAGGGTTTCAAATTAGCTCAGATACCGTTCCATAAACCCAATATGTAATAGACAAGACCTACTCCTTGCTCAGAGAACTGGACTCAACACGCCCTATTCACCGCACAAGAATATATCTGACTAGTAATAATCTTAAAACCTATGTATTGATATCTCTCTGTTAGTGTGTCAAGTGGGTGTAAAGCGGCATAAACACAGCAGTGAAAAGCAGCTAAACCCCATTATAAAAATAAATTACTTTGAAAAACCCATGAAACAAAGACAGTGAAAGAGAGAGAAATTCTTACACAATGCGTTCCGGGGCTGTGATGCAACCTGGATTGACCATATCTAGACCCACAGCTGGATGAGACATAAGGGTGGACAGTGTTGCGGCTGAGAGGTTTGGTGAGGTTGGGTGAGCAAACGCAGACCCTTTAAAGTAATACTGCGTGGTACCCATCGCATGGGTCCCAAATCTCCAGGTTCAAGGGCATCTTCCTACATCGTAAACATGCATGAGATACCCAGAAGATGGTACACCGTGTGATGGGGAAAGGTTTCTAAAACCCACCTCATTTCTCATCTGCCTGTGCCCGGTTTCGCCATTCCAGCCACTTTAATAGCAATCTCCCTCCTTGGAGCATCATCACCTTTAACCTCCTGTTCCGTACAGGTTGCAATTTGTCCTGAGGATGAACGGGAAGACGTGGAACCAATGAGAGACTAGCTCTTGGTGTTGGGACAGGCACAGGTCACTCTATTTTCCCATCAGGAAGAAGAATTAACCACAGGCTCAGCCTGCCCCCCGGATCAAGAACAGGGCCTGAAGCCATCCTGCGCTTTTGCGGCCAGCTCCCTAAAAAGCGAGTTGTAAAATGGAGGTTCAGGGCACTGCAATTCACAAACCTGCAGACTTATAAATGATAACTCTCATCCACAAATATATTGAGGGAAGGCAAAGAAGAGGATTTGAAATCAAGGCAGAATTGCAGGAAACAAATTTCAGGAGGTAGATTCGAATCGCCTTTAAAGCACATGAAAAGCGGCAAAACGTTGACAATGATGCCCTTGGCCAAAAAGGGCGTATGCGTTTTTTCCTGAATATATTCAGGAAAAAACGCATACGCCCTTTTTGGCCAACCAAGCAACCTGGAAAGGCAAATCAGCGCTACAAAGAAGTCTCGCTTCCCATCGGTTAAAAGGGCCATGCTGAAAAAAGTGTCAAAACCAGAAATGCAGGACAGGCCATGGAGAAATGGGAGCCTTGCTACACTGATGGGCGGGATGTAAATTGCCAACAGCCACTCTGGAGAAGCATACGGTGAGTCCTGAAACATCTAAAAAACACAGCTTAGAGAGCATAGGGCACTTCCACTCATGGGGGTATAAATTGGGAAAATGAAAAATCAGCAAGACACAAGCACCCCAAAGTTTAGGGCTGCTCTGTTGACAAGGACCTCCACTTCATTCCACCTTCAATATCCCAGGAAAGAGAAAAATGGATAAAGAAGTTGTGGTCCTTATGTACAATGGAATATCACTCAGCCATGAAATCAATGTCATAAGGCTAGTAGCAGCATGATGAGTGGATTTAGGTACGACGATTCTAAGTGAAATAAGTCACACAGAAAAGGACACTTCTCATAAGGTATCACTGATAGAGGGAATGTAAAAACCGTTACACTTGAACTGAATTACAAAACAGAACAGAGTCACACATGCAGAAAACACACTATGGCTGCTTAACGGGAAAGGTGAGGTGGGGTGATACATAAAACAAGGGTTTCAAATTAGCTCAGATACCGTTCCATAAACCCAATATGTAATAGACAAGACCTACTCCTTGCTCAGAGAACTGGACTCAACACGCCCTATTCACCGCACAAGAATATATCTGACTAGTAATAATCTTAAAACCTATGTATTGATATCTCTCTGTTAGTGTGTCAAGTGGGTGTAAAGCGGCATAAACACAGCAGTGAAAAGCAGCTAAACCCCATTATAAAAATAAATTACTTTGAAAAACCCATGAAACAAAGACAGTGAAAGAGAGAGAAATTCTTACACAATGCGTTCCGGGGCTGTGATGCAACCTGGATTGACCATATCTAGACCCACAGCTGGATGAGACATAAGGGTGGACAGTGTTGCGGCTGAGAGGTTTGGTGAGGTTGGGTGAGCAAACGCAGACCCTTTAAAGTAATACTGCGTGGTACCCATCGCATGGGTCCCAAATCTCCAGGTTCAAGGGCATCTTCCTACATCGAAAACATGCATGAGATACCCAGAAGATGGTACACCGTGTGATGGGGAAAGGTTTCTAAAACGCACCTCATTTCTCATCTGCTTGTGCCCGGGTTCGCCATTCCAGCCACTTTACTAGCAATCTCCCTACTTGGAGCATCAGCACCTTTAACCTCCTGTTCCGTACAGGTTGCAATTTGTACTGAGGATGAACGGGAAGACGTGGAACCAATGAAAGACTAGCTCTTGGTGTTGGGACAGGCACAGGTCACTCTATTTTCCCATCAGGAAGAAGAATTAACCACAGGCTCAGCCTGCCACCCGGAACCAGAACAGGGCCTGAAGCCATCCTGCGCTTTTGCGGCCAGCTCCCTAAAAAGCGAGTTGTAAAATGGAGGTTCAGGGCACTGCAATTCACAAACCTGCAGACTTATAAAAGATAACTCTCATACACAAATATATTGAGGGAAGGCAAAGAAGAGGATTTGAAATCAAGGCAGAATTGCAGGAAACAAATTTAGGAGGTAGATTCGAATCGCCTTTAAAGCACATGAAAAGCGGCAAAACGTTGACAATGATGCCCTTGGCCAAAAAGGGCGTATGCGTTTTTTCCTGAATATATTCAGGAAAAAACGCATACGCCCTTTTTGGCCAACCAAGCAACCTGGAAAGGCAAATCAGCGCTACAAAGATGTCTCACTTCCCATCGGTCAAAAGGGCCATGCTGAAAAAAGTGTCAAAACCAGAAATGCAGGACAGGCCATGGAGAAATGGGAGCCTTGCTACACTGATGGGCGGGATGTAAATTGTCAACAGCCACTCTGGAGAAGTGTACGGTGAGTCCTGAAACGTCTAAAAAGCAAAGCTTAGAGAGCATAGGGCACTTCCACTCATGGGGGTATAAATTGGGAAAATTAAAAATCAGCAAGACACAAGCACGCCAAAGTTTAGGGCTGCTCTGTTGACAAGGACCTCCACTTCATTCCACCTTCAATATCCCAGGAAAGAGAAAAATGGATAAAGAAGTTGTGGTCCTTATGTACAATGGAATATCACTCAGCCATGAAATCAATGTCATAAGGCTAGTAGCAGCATGATGAGTGGATTTAGGTACGACGATTCTAAGTGAAATAAGTCACACAGAAAAGGACACTTCTCATAAGGTATCACTGATAGAGGGAATGTAAAAACCTTTACACTTGAACAGAATTACAAAACAGAACAGAGTCACACATGCAGAAAACACACTATGGCTGCTTAACGGGAAAGGTGAGGTGGGGTGATACATAAAACAAGGGTTTCAAATTAGCTCAGATACCGTTCCATAAACCCAATATGTAATAGACTAGACCTACTCCTTGCTCAGAGAACTGGACTCAACACGCCCTATTCACCGCACAAGAATATATCTGACTAGTAATAATCTTAAAACCTATGTATTGATATCTCTCTGTTAGTGTGTCAAGTGGGTGTAAAGCGGCATAAACACAGCAGTGAAAAGCAGCTAAACCCCATTATAAAAATAAATTACTTTGAAAAACCCATGAAACAAAGACAGTGAAAGAGATAGAAATTCTTACACAATGCGTTCACGGGCTGTGATGCAACCTGGATTGACCATATCTAGACCCACAGCTGGATGAGACATAAGGGTGGACACTCTTGGGGCTGAGAGGTTTGGTGAGGTTGGGTGAGCAAACGCAGACCCTTTAAAGTAATACTGCATGGTACCCATCGCATGGGTCCCAAATCTCCAGGTTCAAGGGCATCTTCCTACATCGAAAACATGCATGAGATACCCAGAAGATGGTACACCGTGTGATGGGGAAAGGTTTCTAAAACGCACCTCATTTCTCATCTCCTTGTGCCCAGGTTCGCTATTCCAGCCGCTTTACTAGCAATCTCCCTACTTGGAGCATCAGCACCTTTAACCTCCTGTTCCGTACAGGTTGCAATTTGTCCTGAGGATGAACGGGAAGATATGGAACCAATGAGAGACTAGCTCTTGGTGTTGGGACAGGCACAGGTCACTCTATTTTCCCATCAGGAAGAAGAATTAACCACAGGCTCAGCCTGCCCCCCGGAACCAGAACAGGGCCTGAAGCCATCCTGCGCAATTGCGGCCAGCTCCCTAAAAAGCGAGTTGTAAAATGGAGGTTCAGGGCACTGCAATTCACAAACCTGCAGACTTATAAATGATAATTCTTGTCCACAAATATATTGAGGGAAGGCAAAGAAGAGGATTTGAAATCAAGGCAGAATTGCAGGAAACAGATTTCAGGAGGTAGATTCGAATCGCATTTAAAGCACATGAAAAGCGGCAAAACGTTGACAATGATGCCCTTGGCCAAAAAGGGCGTATGCGTTTTTTCCTGAATATATTCAGGGAAAAACGCATACGCGCTTTTTGGCCAACCAAGCAACCTGGAAAGGCGAATCAGCGCTACAAAGATGTCTCGCTTCCCATCGGTTAAAAAGGCCATGCTGAAAAAAGTGTCAAAATCAGAAATGCAGGACAGGCCATGGAGAAATGGGAGCCTTGCTACGCTGATGGGCGGGATGTAAATTGCCAACAGCCACTCTGGAGAAGCGTACGGTGAGTCCTGAAACATCTAAAAAACAAAGCTTAGAGAGCATAGGGCACTTCCACTCATGGGGTTATAAATTGGGAAAATTAAAAATCAGCAAGACACAAGCACCCCAAAGTTTAGGGCTGCTCTGTTGACAAGGACCTCCAATTCATTCCACCTTCAATATACCAGGAAAGAGAAAAATGGATAAAGAAGTTGTGGTCCATATGCACAATGGAATATCACTCAGCCATGAAATCAATGTCATAAGGCTAGTAGCAGCATGATGAGTGGATTTAGGTACGACGATTCTAAGTGAAATAAGTCACACAGAAAAGGACACTTCTCATAAGGTATCACTTATAGAGGGAATGTAAAAACCGTTACACTTGAACTGAATTACAAAACAGAACAGAGTCACACATGCAGAAAACACACTATGGCTGCTTAACGGGAAAGGTGAGGTGGGGTGATACATAAAACAAGGGTTTCAAATTAGCTCAGATACCGTTCCATAAACCCAATATGTAATAGACAAGACCTACTCCTTGCTCAGAGAACTGGACTCAACACGCCCTATTCACCGCACAAGAATATATCTGACTAGTAATAATCTTAAAACCTATGTATTGATATCTCTCTGTTAGTGTGTCAAGTGGCTGTAAAGCGGCATAAACACAGCAGTGAAAAGCAGCTAAACCCCATTATAAAAATAAATTACTTTGAAAAACCCATGAAACAAAGACAGTGAAAGAGATAGAAATTCTTACACAATGCGTTCAGGGGCTGTGATGCAACCTGGATTGACCATATCTAGACCCACAGCTGCATGAGCCATAAGGGTGGACACTGTTGCGGCTGAGAGGTTTGGTGAGGTTGGGTGAGCAAACGCAGACCCTTTAAAGTAATACTGCGTGGTACCCATCGCATGGGTCCCAAATCTCCAGGTTCAAGGGCATCTTCCTACATCGTAAACATGCATGAGATACCCAGAAGATGGTACACCGTGTGATGGGGAAAGGTTTCTAAAACGCACCTCATTTCTCATCTGCCTGTGCCCGGTTTCGCCATTCCAGCCACTTTAATAGCAATCTCCCTCCTTGGAGCATCATCACCTTTAACCTCCTGTTCCGTACAGGTTGCAATTTGTCCTGAGGATGAACGGGAAGACGTGGAACCAATGAGAGACTAGCTCTTGGTGTTGGGACAGGCACAGGTCACTCTATTTTCCCATCAGGAAGAAGAATTAACCACAGGCTCAGCCTGCCCCCCGGATCAAGAACAGGGCCTGAAGCCATCCTGCGCTTTTGCGGCCAGCTCCCTAAAAAGCGAGTTGTAAAATGGAGGTTCAGGGCACTGCAATTCACAAACCTGCAGACTTATAAATGATAACTCTCATCCACAAATATATTGAGGGAAGGCAAAGAAGAGGATTTGAAATCAAGGCAGAATTGCAGGAAACAAATTTCAGGAGGTAGATTCGAATCGCCTTTAAAGCACATGAAAAGCGGCAAAACGTTGACAATGATGCCCTTGGCCAAAAAGGGCGTATGCGTTTTTTCCTGAATATATTCAGGAAAAAACGCATACGCCCTTTTTGGCCAACCAAGCAACCTGGAAAGGCAAATCAGCGCTACAAAGAAGTCTCGCTTCCCATCGGTTAAAAGGGCCATGCTGAAAAAAGTGTCAAAACCAGAAATGCAGGACAGGCCATGGAGAAATGGGAGCCTTGCTACACTGATGGGCGGGATGTAAATTGTCAACAGCCACTCTGGAGAAGTGTACGGTGAGTCCTGAAACGTCTAAAAAGCAAAGCTTAGAGAGCATAGGGCACTTCCACTCATGGGGGTATAAATTGGGAAAATGAAAAATCAGCAAGACACAAGCACCCCAAAGTTTAGGGCTGCTCTGTTGACAAGGACCTCCACTTCATTCCACCTTCAATATCCCAGGAAAGAGAAAAATGGATAAAGAAGTTGTGGTCCTTATGTACAATGGAATATCACTCAGCCATGAAATCAATGTCATAAGGCTAGTAGCAGCATGATGAGTGGATTTAGGTACGACGATTCTAAGTGAAATAAGTCACACAGAAAAGGACACTTCTCATAAGGTATCACTGATAGAGGGAATGTAAAAACCGTTACACTTGAACTGAATTACAAAACAGAACAGAGTCACACATGCAGAAAACACACTATGGCTGCTTAACGGGAAAGGTGAGGTGGGGTGATACATAAAACAAGGGTTTCAAATTAGCTCAGATACCGTTCCATAAACCCAATATGTAATAGACAAGACCTACTCCTTGCTCAGAGAACTGGACTCAACACGCCCTATTCACCGCACAAGAATATATCTGACTAGTAATAATCTTAAAACCTATGTATTGATATCTCTCTGTTAGTGTGTCAAGTGGGTGTAAAGCGGCATAAACACAGCAGTGAAAAGCAGCTAAACCCCATTATAAAAATAAATTACTTTGAAAAACCCATGAAACAAAGACAGTGAAAGAGAGAGAAATTCTTACACAATGCGTTCCGGGGCTGTGATGCAACCTGGATTGACCATATCTAGACCCACAGCTGGATGAGACATAAGGGTGGACAGTGTTGCGGCTGAGAGGTTTGGTGAGGTTGGGTGAGCAAACGCAGACCCTTTAAAGTAATACTGCGTGGTACCCATCGCATGGGTCCCAAATCTCCAGGTTCAAGGGCATCTTCCTACATCGAAAACATGCATGAGATACCCAGAAGATGGTACACCGTGTGATGGGGAAAGGTTTCTAAAACGCACCTCATTTCTCATCTGCTTGTGCCCGGGTTCGCCATTCCAGCCACTTTACTAGCAATCTCCCTACTTGGAGCATCAGCACCTTTAACCTCCTGTTCCGTACAGGTTGGAATTTGTACTGAGGATGAACGGGAAGACGTGGAACCAATGAAAGACTAGCTCTTGGTGTTGGGACAGGCACAGGTCACTCTATTTTCCCATCAGGAAGAAGAATTAACCACAGGCTCAGCCTGCCACCCGGAACCAGAACAGGGCCTGAAGCCATCCTGCGCTTTTGCGGCCAGCTCCCTAAAAAGCGAGTTGTAAAATGGAGGTTCAGGGCACTGCAATTCACAAACCTGCAGAGTTATAAATGATAACTCTCGTCCACAAATATATTGAGGGAAGGCAAAGAAGAGGATTTGAAATCAAGGCAGAATTGCAGGAAACAGATTTCAGGAGGTAGATTCGAATCGCCTTTAAAGCACATGAAAAGCGGCAAAACGTTGACAATGATGCCCTTGGCCAAAAAGGGCGTATGCGTTTTTTCCTGAATATATTCAGGAAAAAACGCATACGCCCTTTTTGGCCAACCAAGCAACCTGGAAAGGCAAATCAGCGCTACAAAGATGTCTCGCTTCCCATCGGTCAAAAGGGCCATGCTGAAAAAAGTGTCAAAACCAGAAATGCAGGACAGGCCATGGAGAAATGGGAGCCTTGCTACACTGATGGGCGGGATGTAAATTGTCAACAGCCACTCTGGAGAAGCGTACGGTGAGTCCTGAACCGTCTAAAAAGCAAAGCTTAGAGAGCATAGGGCACTTCCACTCATGGGGGTATAAATTGGGAAAATTAAAAATCAGCAAGACACAAGCACCCCAAAGTTTAGGGCTGCTCTGTTGACAAGGACCTCCACTTCATTCCACCTTCAATATCCCAGGAAAGAGAAAAATGGATAAAGAAGTTGTGGTCCTTATGTACAATGGAATATCACTCAGCCATGAAATCAATGTCATAAGGCTAGTAGCAGCATGATGAGTGGATTTAGGTACGACGATTCTAAGTGAAATAAGTCACACAGAAAAGGACACTTCTCATAAGGTATCACTGATAGAGGGAATGTAAAAACCGTTACACTTGAACTGAATTACAAAACAGAACAGAGTCACACATGCAGAAAACACACTATGGCTGCTTAACGGGAAAGGTGAGGTGGGGTGATACATAAAACAAGGGTTTCAAATTAGCTCAGATACCGTTCCATAAAACCAATATGTAATAGACAAGACCTACTCCTTGCTCAGAGAACTGGACTCAACACGCCCAATTCACCGCACAAGAATATATCTGACTAGTAATAATCTTAAAACCTATGTATAGATATCTCTCTGTTAGTGTGTCAAGTGGGTGTAAAGCGGCATAAACACAGAAGTGAAAAGCAGCTAAACCCCATTATAAAAATAAATTACTTTGAATAACCCATGAAACAAAGACAGTGAAAGAGAGCGAAATTCTTACACAATTCGTTCAGGGGCTGTGATGCAACCTGGATTGACCATATCTAGACCCACAGCTGGATGAGACATAAGGGTGGACACTGTTGCGGCTGAGAGGTTTGGTGAGGTTGGGTGAGCAAACGCAGACCCTTTAAAGTAATACTGCGTGGTACCCATCGCATGGGTCCCAAATCTCCAGGTTCAAGGGCATCTTCCTACATCGTAAACATGCATGAGATACCCAGAAGATGGTACACCGTGTGATGGGGAAAGGTTTCTAAAACCCACCTCATTTCTCATCTGCCTGTGCCCGGTTTCGCCATTCCAGCCACTTTAATAGCAATCTCCCTCCTTGGAGCATCATCACCTTTAACCTCCTGTTCCGTACAGGTTGCAATTTGTCCTGAGGATGAACGGGAAGACGTGGAACCAATGAGAGACTAGCTCTTGGTGTTGGGACAGGCACAGGTCACTCTATTTTCCCATCAGGAAGAAGAATTAACCACAGGCTCAGCCTGCCCCCCGGATCAAGAACAGGGCCTGAAGCCATCCTGCGCTTTTGCGGCCAGCTCCCTAAAAAGCGAGTTGTAAAATGGAGGTTCAGGGCACTGCAATTCACAAACCTGCAGACTTATAAATGATAACTCTCATCCACAAATATATTGAGGGAAGGCAAAGAAGAGGATTTGAAATCAAGGCAGAATTGCAGGAAACAGATTTCAGGAGGTAGATTCGAATCGCCTTTAAAGCACATGAAAAGCGGCAAAACGTTGACAATGATGCCCTTGGCCAAAAAGGGCGTATGCGTTTTTTCCTGAATATATTCAGGAAAAAACGCATACGCCCTTTTTGGCCAACCAAGCAACCTGGAAAGGCAAATCAGCGCTACAAAGAAGTCTCGCTTCCCATCGGTTAAAAGGGCCATGCTGAAAAAAGTGTCAAAACCAGAAATGCAGGACAGGCCATGGAGAAATGGGAGCCTTGCTACACTGATGGGCGGGATGTAAATTGTCAACAGCCACTCTGGAGAAGCATACGGTGAGTCCTGAAACGTCTAAAAAGCAAAGCTTAGAGAGCATAGGGCACTTCCACTCATGGGGGTATAAATTGGGAAAATGAAAAATCAGCAAGACACAAGCACCCCAAAGTTTAGGGCTGCTCTGTTGACAAGGACCTCCACTTCATTCCACCTTCAATATCCCAGGAAAGAGAAAAATGGATAAAGAAGTTGTGGTCCTTATGTACAATGGAATATCACTCAGCCATGAAATCAATGTCATAAGGCTAGTAGCAGCATGATGAGTGGATTTAGGTACGACGATTCTAAGTGAAATAAGTCACACAGAAAAGGACACTTCTCATAAGGTATCACTGATAGAGGGAATGTAAAAACCGTTACACTTGAACTGAATTACAAAACAGAACAGAGTCACACATGCAGAAAACACACTATGGCTGCTTAACGGGAAAGGTGAGGTGGGGTGATACATAAAACAAGGGTTTCAAATTAGCTCAGATACCGTTCCATAAACCCAATATGTAATAGACAAGACCTACTCCTTGCTCAGAGAACTGGACTCAACACGCCCTATTCACCGCACAAGAATATATCTGACTAGTAATAATCTTAAAACCTATGTATTGATATCTCTCTGTTAGTGTGTCAAGTGGCTGTAAAGCGGCATAAACACAGCAGTGAAAAGCAGCTAAACCCCATTATAAAAATAAATTACTTTGAAAAACCCATGAAACAAAGACAGTGAAAGAGATAGAAATTCTTACACAATGCGTTCAGGGGCTGTGATGCAACCTGGATTGACCATATCTAGACCCACAGCTGGATGAGACATAAGGGTGGACACTGTTGCGGCTGAGAGGTTTGGTGAGGTTGGGTGAGCAAACGCAGACCCTTTAAAGTAATACTGCGTGGTACCCATCGCATGGGTCCCAAATCTCCAGGTTCAAGGGCATCTTCCTACATCGTAAACATGCATGAGATACCCAGAAGATGGTACACCGTGTGATGGGGAAAGGTTTCTAAAACGCACCTCATTTCTCATCTGCCTGTGCCCGGTTTCGCCATTCCAGCCACTTTAATAGCAATCTCCCTCCTTGGAGCATCATCACCTTTAACCTCCTGTTCCGTACAGGTTGCAATTTGTCCTGAGGATGAACGGGAAGACGTGGAACCAATGAGAGACTAGCTCTTGGTGTTGGGACAGGCACAGGTCACTCTATTTTCCCATCAGGAAGAAGAATTAACCACAGGCTCAGCCTGCCCCCCGGATCAAGAACAGGGCCTGAAGCCATCCTGCGCTTTTGCGGCCAGCTCCCTAAAAAGCGAGTTGTAAAATGGAGGTTCAGGGCACTGCAATTCACAAACCTGCAGACTTATAAATGATAACTCTCATCCACAAATATATTGAGGGAAGGCAAAGAAGAGGATTTGAAATCAAGGCAGAATTGCAGGAAACAAATTTCAGGAGGTAGATTCGAATCGCCTTTAAAGCACATGAAAAGCGGCAAAACGTTGACAATGATGCCCTTGGCCAAAAAGGGCGTATGCGTTTTTTCCTGAATATATTCAGGAAAAAACGCATACGCCCTTTTTGGCCAACCAAGCAACCTGGAAAGGCAAATCAGCGCTACAAAGAAGTCTCGCTTCCCATCGGTTAAAAGGGCCATGCTGAAAAAAGTGTCAAAACCAGAAATGCAGGACAGGCCATGGAGAAATGGGAGCCTTGCTACACTGATGGGTGGGATGTAAATTGTCAACAGCCACTCTGGAGAAGTGTACGGTGAGTCCTGAAACGTCTAAAAAGCAAAGCTTAGAGAGCATAGGGCACTTCCACTCATGGGGGTATAAATTGGGAAAATTAAAAATCAGCAAGACACAAGCACCCCAAAGTTTAGGGCTGCTCTGTTGACAAGGACCTCCACTTCATTCCACCTTCAATATCCCAGGAAAGAGAAAAATGGATAAAGAAGTTGTGGTCCTTATGTACAATGGAATATCACTCAGCCATGAAATCAATGTCATAAGGCTAGTAGCAGCATGATGAGTGGATTTAGGTACGACGATTCTAAGTGAAATAAGTCACACAGAAAAGGACACTTCTCATAAGGTATCACTGATAGAGGGAATGTAAAAACCGTTACACTTGAACTGAATTACAAAACAGAACAGAGTCACACATGCAGAAAACACACTATGGCTGCTTAACGGGAAAGGTGAGGTGGGGTGATACATAAAACAAGGGTTTCAAATTAGCTCAGATACCGTTCCATAAACCCAATATGTAATAGACAAGACCTACTCCTTGCTCAGAGAACTGGACTCAACACGCCCTATTCACCGCACAAGAATATATCTGACTAGTAATAATCTTAAAACCTATGTATTGATATCTCTCTGTTAGTGTGTCAAGTGGGTGTAAAGCGGCATAAACACAGCAGTGAAAAGCAGCTAAACCCCATTATAAAAATAAATTACTTTGAAAAACCCATGAAACAAAGACAGTGAAAGAGAGAGAAATTCTTACACAATGCGTTCCGGGGCTGTGATGCAACCTGGATTGACCATATCTAGACCCACAGCTGGATGAGACATAAGGGTGGACAGTGTTGCGGCTGAGAGGTTTGGTGAGGTTGGGTGAGCAAACGCAGACCCTTTAAAGTAATACTGCGTGGTACCCATCGCATGGGTCCCAAATCTCCAGGTTCAAGGGCATCTTCCTACATCGTAAACATGCATGAGATACCCAGAAGATGGTACACCGTGTGATGGGGAAAGGTTTCTAAAACCCACCTCATTTCTCATCTGCCTGTGCCCGGTTTCGCCATTCCAGCCACTTTAATAGCAATCTCCCTCCTTGGAGCATCATCACCTTTAACCTCCTGTTCCGTACAGGTTGCAATTTGTCCTGAGGATGAACGGGAAGACGTGGAACCAATGAGAGACTAGCTCTTGGTGTTGGGACAGGCACAGGTCACTCTATTTTCCCATCAGGAAGAAGAATTAACCACAGGCTCAGCCTGCCCCCCGGATCAAGAACAGGGCCTGAAGCCATCCTGCGCTTTTGCGGCCAGCTCCCTAAAAAGCGAGTTGTAAAATGGAGGTTCAGGGCACTGCAATTCACAAACCTGCAGACTTATAAATGATAACTCTCATCCACAAATATATTGAGGGAAGGCAAAGAAGAGGATTTGAAATCAAGGCAGAATTGCAGGAAACAAATTTCAGGAGGTAGATTCGAATCGCCTTTAAAGCACATGAAAAGCGGCAAAACGTTGACAATGATGCCCTTGGCCAAAAAGGGCGTATGCGTTTTTTCCTGAATATATTCAGGAAAAAACGCATACGCCCTTTTTGGCCAACCAAGCAACCTGGAAAGGCAAATCAGCGCTACAAAGAAGTCTCGCTTCCCATCGGTTAAAAGGGCCATGCTGAAAAAAGTGTCAAAACCAGAAATGCAGGACAGGCCATGGAGAAATGGGAGCCTTGCTACACTGATGGGCGGGATGTAAATTGCCAACAGCCACTCTGGAGAAGCATACGGTGAGTCCTGAAACATCTAAAAAACACAGCTTAGAGAGCATAGGGCACTTCCACTCATGGGGGTATAAATTGGGAAAATGAAAAATCAGCAAGACACAAGCACCCCAAAGTTTAGGGCTGCTCTGTTGACAAGGACCTCCACTTCATTCCACCTTCAATATCCCAGGAAAGAGAAAAATGGATAAAGAAGTTGTGGTCCTTATGTACAATGGAATATCACTCAGCCATGAAATCAATGTCATAAGGCTAGTAGCAGCATGATGAGTGGATTTAGGTACGACGATTCTAAGTGAAATAAGTCACACAGAAAAGGACACTTC